>NC_083105.1:56134894-57566561 GCF_949774975.1 Lagenorhynchus albirostris | reverse complement strand
AAAGCAGAGAGGCTGAAGTTACAGGAAAGGATCAACTGATGGAACACAAGCCCCGAGGAGCAGAAGACCCCGAGTTCCTGGGCTGGGCGTGGCCTGGCAGCAGCTCACCTGGTGAGTGGTCCCTTCGATCTCTACAGGCACTATGAAGTCAGCGTTGTTGATTGGCTGGAAGGCAGAAGAGTTAATGAGTCAGCTAGTGGGAAGGGACAAGAGCCCAGCCACACCCCAGTCCCTGCCACAGCCAGTGCTCCACCCCCTGGGCGGGGTGGGGAGGGACAGATATCAGAGGCCCTAGGAAGCTCCTGCTGTCCCAACTAAGTGGCTCTCACCCAAGTACAGGCTGCGACACCCCTTCTGGTTTTCCCTACTTACCACCACCTGCAAATTCTACCTGAGCTCAGACAGTCTCTGGGCTTTCTTGAGTTAACAAACATCCTGATAAAATGGATAGGGGCATGGCCCAAGGCTGACTTAACCCCTCTTTTGTACCCCTGTACAGAGCCCTGGTGGCTGTGCTGCGACGGGGCTGGGGGGCAGCTGTAGCCTGTTGTCAGCAACTGCGGAGAGCAGGGGCTCCCACTCAACATCATTCTCTGGTGGGGCCTCCAGGTATCTGTGATGCGACTGTGGCCAAATGCCAGAGGCCGGCCCTCCTACTTCTGATCACTCTTCCATCATCAACTTTAGGCCACTTCACTGGCACCTGCAGTCAGGCTTCCAAGACAGCCCAGGACGAGTGTAAGAAGAGCTCCAGATGTCCAGTTACCTTAAAGGAGCTATGCACAAGGGTTTCATCCAAGTCAATGACCACGCAGATTCTTCCTTGATCTTCCTCTGTCACCTCCGGGAGCAGACAGGTCCCTGGAATCTAAAACCAGAGCCAGGCTACTGAATCTGCCACCAAGAAAGACTAATTTTCCCCAATAGAACTCTGGGAAGAGCTGGGCCCACTGAGGAGATGGAAGCCCCCTACTTCAACCCAAGAGAGGCGACACTTAAAGGCCAAGAGGTAGAGAAAGAAGAGACTGAGCTGGCTCCTTCCTTCAGCCTGGGACTGTGAAGTGATCCAGATACTGGAGCTGGAGGCCAGAGCTGGTGATGGATACCGGCTGTCCCCCGCACAATCTAATGCCTTGCACGTGGTGGGCCCTCAGCAAATATCTGGGACAAACAGCTTCCAAGGGCAGGGAGTTAGCCAGCCAGACACAGAGGAATGAGGGCTTCACCGCATGGGGCATGGGGTTAGAAGGTATCACTGGGTGTTGGGGCTTCTGAGGCCATACCCTGTGAGATTCACATACCTGATAAAACTGGTACTGGAGACACTGGAGCAGATCCGACTACGGGAGAAAAGAAGGTGGTCAGTGCCAGCCCACTAATGCCTTTCCTGGTTGTCTAAAGCCCACTCAGGCCTGGAGGGGAATTTTCTCCCCAAGACCCCAGCCCCCTGGAAAGCTCTGACACGACAAAAGTGACTTTCCTTAAGAGCTGGGCAGGAAAGGGGCCAAAATCTTCTTTCCACACTCGGCCTGATGCAGGATGGAGAAGGAAGTGTCCCTGTTCTCAGCTGCCATTGCCTCTCCAAGGAACAGGGGACTCAAGCAGCTGACGCAGGGACACAGAGTCAGAGGCAGAATCAAAATCGGAACTCCTCACTGTGGAGGTCTGGCCTCTTGCTTAGTCCCGAAACCCAGGCTGCTGTTTGAGAACATGTGTTCTCTCCATCCTCCTTGGGGGCCTAGATTAGGGGGAGGTGCACTGAGCCCCTACAAAGCACAAGTAAGCCAATGTGAGCCCACACTGTGGGTCCTGAAACGTGAGGGGAGGTAGAGTGCAGAGAGCTCGGAAAGCCTCTTCCCGCCTTCGGCTAATAAGTAAAACGTTATAATGTAACAAGTAAGTGATCTTAATGGAAACCCTGAAGAAAAATTAAAATCCTAGCACTTAGAAAAACTTAATGTTGGCATTTCAGTGCATTTCCTTCAAGCTTGCTTTGGCAAGCAGTCTTTTTTCTTCATGACATATAATTTTGCATTCTGCTTTTTTTTTTTTTTGGGGGGGGGGTACGCGGGCCTCTCACTGTTGTGGCCTTTCCTGTTGTGGAGCGCAGGCTCCAGACGCGCAGGCTCAGTGGCCACGGCTCACGGGCCCAACCACTCCGCGGCATGTGGGATCTTCCCGGACCGGGGCACGAACCCGTGTCCCCTGCATTGGCAGGCAGACTCCCAACCACTGCGCCACCAGGGAAGCCCTGCATTCTGCTTTTTGACTTAATGTTGCAACTCAATACTCTTCCACATTGTTGTGAACTCTTAGTAAAAATTAATAGTTCGGTTAATACCGTCATGTTGTACTTCATTTAACCATTGTCCCCTTTTGGATAATGAGGTGATTTTTCACTGATGTACATATCTTTAGCCTGGTTTTGAAAGAGAGGAAGGACAGCTAAACCTTGGTGTTTCAGAAAGAAGTCAAATGGCACTGCAGAAAGGAGGATTTCTGTCCCCCGCCTCTGAAATGCCAGACATATCTTCTGGTAATTATAAGAATCAAAGACACCCACACATTTCCAAATGTCTCTCACAGGTACAGGTGATAGTGCTGGAAGGGGTTATCAAGAATGTGATAGAATTTCAATTCCTTGGTTCCCTGAAAGCCTAGTAACTTGGAAGGTATTTTTGCTTAGTTAAAAATAAAAAACAACAATCATAGGACTTACAACCAGAGAGATCTGAGTTCAAACCCTGATACTACCACTTATTAACCATTAACTACTCAGCGGCTACACACACCCTCTGAGTCTCAGTTTCCGTCTGTGAGGGGAATCCTGTGGCTCTCCTCGCAGGGCTGCTGTGGGTCACATGAGACAACCTACGCAAAGCACCCTGCACGGTTCCTGGAACCTGGAAGGATCTGGACCGCGGGGCCCCTCAGAAACCACAGGGACACCCAGATGGCCCACACCACAAATGGGAATCAACAGGAAGAAGATGGACCACTATGGGAAGGACAGAGGAAGGGCCTCCTCCGGGCCACAGATCTTCCAACTCAGGCAAGGCTGCCCTGTCTCCCTGCCGTGGTTGCGGGGACCCCCACTCGCTCACAGCAGTCCCGTCCTTGCTGGCATCACACCACCCTGGATCCAGCTACCTTAGCAATGGTGTTGGCTTCCTCCTTGTATGCGGAGAGCTCAGTGGAGGAGCTTGACTGGCCAACATGCTGGGCGCGAAAACAGCAGAAAAGGGCCTTGAAGATGTTACGTCCACGAGGCTTCTTAGGAGAGGACTTGGAGACCAGGCCTAGAGTGGAGGGAACGACAGAGGCGTTAGCTACAGGGCATCTGTCCAAAATACCCACCCCCATGCTGTATCCCCTCTAGTTTATAAGCTCCACTGGGGCACAAGGCACGTGCTTGGCGAACAACCAAATACAGTCAATGGTGAAATGTACATGTTTATTCCAACATCTTCTCTGTAAACTAGAAAGAGCAGGAATGCCCAGTCCCTGGTTTGGGAAGTGAACTGCAGAAAACTTGCTCTTCATTCCGTGGGGGTGAAGGGGCACTGAGAGATGGGGCCAGCTATAGAATCTACTTTGGTAGCAGCACACTGAGGGAACACCCCAAGGTAATTCACAAAAATCCTCCCTAACACCAGTTCCCAGAATACTACCCATTCTAGAGAAGGGAGTGAGCTAGACCGCTTCAAGTCGGTGCAGCTACAGCCCTGTTCTAGGTCAGCTTCCTTCAATCAGTTAGTTGGCAGCACTGAGCCCAGGCTAGAACAACAGACTAGAAAATAGAACAGCTTCAGCCCCAAGAAACTACAAGTTTCATTCACACCCTTGCGTCCATCCCACACTCCAGTCACTTTCCTTAACACTCCCTCCCCTCAAAGACCACAGGCATATCACTCTCTTGGGACACATACATCCAGGGCTGGGTTCTGCGTTGACGTCCCTGCTTCTCGGCTACAGCTGCTAAGTCCTGCCTTGACAGTTTGGGCTTTGGAAATACAAAGCCATTTTAATAGAAGGCTTGGCAAGGCAGCCCCAGAAAGGCCAAGCTGATAGAAAAAGCTACAGGCATTTACAGGATCAACCAGAAATGGACTTCGGAAAGTCTTTTTCAGGTTCCTTTTATTATTATTATTTTTTAATTGGAGTATAACTGCTTTACAATGTTGTGTTAGTTTCTGCTGTACAGTGAAGTGAATCAGCTATATGTGTATATACACCTCCCTCTTGGACCGCCTTCCTCCCCTCCCCCCACCAAGCTCCTTTTATTTTACAGGAACTGTGCCGGCAACTGTTGAGGATGAGCAGGGAGCCAGGATGGGTACTGTGGCCAGGAGGTGGCGCCGCACAACCGCTGCCAGAATGGTCCTCAGCCACAGGTCTCCTCTCCGGGGGCCAGGGCGGGGGCCAGGCCTTGGGATGAAATCCACCCCACTCGGCTTTAAAGCACAGGGCAAACTCCTGTGCAGGGAAGTAAGTCCCAGAAATGTCTCTGCCTTTATGTAGGCGGGGGGTGGGGGGGTGGGGGTGGGGAACAGAACGTGGCACTGAGGATAACCTTCCCCGTGCTGTTGGGTTTAAGAAGGGAAAGGGGGGGCAATGTGGTGAGCCCCCCACCCCAGCAAGGCCAAGCTCCCTGGCTCAGTCCTCAGAGTACATGCTGCACCTGCACGGAGGCGGCTCTGGCAGAAGAGGTGATGGGAGAGCCATTAAACACCCAGTTACTGGGCTGCCTGAGCCCCTGGAGAGGAGAGAAAACCAAACTGTTCCCTGGACCAAAGGTGAGGCCGCTGACCCTCAGTCAAAGGGCAGCCAGCACCGCCCCAGGACAACCGACTCAGCTGTGGCTCAGCAGGAAGGCTGAGGGCTTCCTGCAGGTGCAGGCTGGGCACCCCAGTCCGTCTGGTCCAGTGCTCTCTCCTTCCCCTCCCTGGGTCAGACAGATCCCTTGACACTGGTATGACCATTAGAAACCTTTTAGAAAATGTTCAGGCTTCCCCAGCAATTAGCCTAAAAACCTGGATATCGCTCTCAAGCTCCTGGCCCTACTGGAAGAGTCAAGATTTCCAGGGACTGGGGATTTTGCCCTGAAGGAAAAAGTTGCGTTGGAGGCCTCGCCCAAGGCCCCTGAGTCCAGGAGACAAACTTGAGAGCAGAGCCCAGTACTTAAAGACAGCAAGATGAGAGGTTCCTCGGACCCTCTCCTACTCTGAATAATCTATCCAGAAATCGGAAGGAAAGGACAGCTTCTCCACCTGCCTGTACGGCCCACCTTCAATTCCGAGCCCAGGGACGCAAGCAGACGCTGACACAAAGCTCTAAGACCAAAGCTGAACCATCCCTTTTCCTTTGGTTTACGGTTTCTTCACGCAGAACCACAATCAGAGGCTTAACCCGGGCACTGAGCCTTTCTTAAAAGGCCACACAGCCCAAGCCTTTCCTGAAGAGAGGCCATCAAGAACGCACTCAGCATCTTAGTGACAGACGCTGTGAAGGCTGAGTAATCCTGAGAGGCAGAGGTTGAAAGGGGCAGCTGGCTGGGGCCGTGGAGAGGCCTCGCCGGTGCCCCCTGCGGGAGGCCCAACAGGCAGGAGCGCTCCAGCCTCAGACAGGGAGCTAGGGAGGGGGCAGGGGCGCTCCTCAGCTGGTTCGGACTCTGCAGGGGATGAGGTCTTCTTAAAACACAATGCGGCCAGGCAGCCCCTGGGCCTCAGAGACCACAGATGCCTTGACCCCGGGGGCAGGCGCTCAGAGCAGAGCAAAGAGCTGTGGCGCCTGGGGAAGGGACCCCAGACCCACAACAGCAAGGTCAGCACCCCAGGTGTTCCTCACTACCCCCTCCCCCACTGGGGCCCCACTTCCCTCAGTCCTTCTCCAGGCTGTGTGTCCTCCTCACCTTTACAAACACTGCCACTGACAATCAGTGGCCATCAGGGCCTCTTCAGCCTCCCCCTAACATGGCTGCCTCCTGACGGGGCCTGCAGTGGCCTCAGCTGGGTACATTCACTGGCCTCTGGCTTCTGAGCAGCAGGTGCTCGTGACTCTGGCTGAGTGAATAACTCTGGGGCCTCTAGGGCCTTTGTTGCTTCTACAGAGCCAGGACCTGTGGAAGCCTTTGCTAGTCTGCAACCGCCCAGAAGAGTTAGAAACAGAAAGACTCCCTCCCTTACGAGGACAGGGAAGTGGGCTATGACGAGCTGGGCACCTGAGGCAAGCCACTCGGTCTTTCTGGGCCTTGATCATGTTTACTGAGCACCAGTGATGGGCCAGGCCTGTGTCAAGACACTTGACATCATTACTTCATTTAATCCTCACTACAAACCCATTTCTAAGCACTAATCCCCCATTTCACAGAAGGGAAACCAAAGCACAGAGAGCTTAAGTAACCTGCTTGAGGTTACACGGGTAGTAGGACAGCAGAGCCAGGATCTGAACCCAGATCTGCCTGAACCCAGAGGCAGGGCTCTTAACAACTACTCTGTAGGGTCCCCTACAGCTCAGGCATTGTGTACGATTACTCCTGCAACAGGTGGGAAGTGGCGGTGCACTCTTAAGATCTCTCAAGTGTGTGCCCTACTCCTCTCTAGGCTGGGCTGGTGAAGGATCAGTTTGGGGTCCAGCCCCCCTCCTTTGCTGTCCTCTTGGGCAGTCCATGAAAGGTGTAAGGGGTGAAATAGTACAAGGCTCCCTTCACCGCCACCCCGGCCCTGCACCTGCTCCGACTGGCAGATACCTCTGGGAGATCAAGAGGACAATGTGGGGGCGGGGGGAGGAACGTGAACCAGGAGCTTTGGTCCAAGAGCCACTTTGTTGAGGGGGTTTAAGGATGAGGGGATACACCCAGAGAGGGATCTGAGACTCGTATCAAAGAGCCTTTCAAAGGACTCCTTTCAACCAGCGCTCAGCACTGTGTCCCTGACAGCCAGGTGCAGGTCACCCCCACCCCTCCGTGTGTGACAGGAAGGGGCAGCGGCCCCTCCCGGGAGATGAACACTGGCACAAGAGGGTTTACAGGCCGGTGAGGATTTCATTGCACAGGTTTCCCCAGTGAGCGAAGGCAGGATTCCAGTGGGTACCACAAAGCTCCATTACTGATGTGCATCTGTTCTCCCGGCTCCGAACATCTGGTTTGGGGCTGAATGTCGGAAAGGACCAGCACAGACCTAACGGGGGGAGCTCTGGCTCAAGAAGAAAGTGCGCAGGTTGCTGAGAACAGGGAAGCCAAGCCACCCCTTCATCTCACTGCTGTGAGGCTTCCTATGGAGGCAGGATGTGAAGAGAAGTGGGGATGTGGGAGGTATTCCCCCTCCCCCTCCCCCCAGGATCACCTGGGCTGGGGTCCAGGCTCTGCCAGTTACTACTCAGCCACACAGCCTCTTTGCGCCTTAGTTTCCTCATCCGTTAACTGGGATAACAGCAAGACCACTCTGACTGAACACAGTAACGCACTGTGCAGACTAAACTTAAATGCCGTGCTCATTTTCACATTATCTAAGGGGAGATGACCACTCCTTGGCAACACTGTGGCCACCCACCCAGCATGTGGTTGAAGCTCAAGAACAGAAGATGAGAAAGGCGCCAGAGGAACTCTGATCGTGAGCAGGTTTCAGAAAGTCAAAACCACCCCTATACCTTCTCCCAAATTCACCACAAAACTTGTTTTCCAGTTGCAAACTCCTTGGCTGGTCTCTGCAAGTAACAGGAAAGCAGGTGAGGTTGTTCCACTTGAGACAAAGAATGCCCTCTCCCCTTGTGTCCACCATCACTGGCCCCTAAGAGGCACCAGGTGGGGATACTATTTGCCTCTGACTCTCAAGGAGCCTGTGCGCATACATGTATGCGTGTACACACACATGCGCGCACACACAGATGAAGACTGGCTTTGCCTGGACAACGCTATTTTTAACCTTCTTCTGAAGGTCAGGTTGAGATATCACTGTTGCCAACAACACAGCTTTGTGTCCCAGCAAAGGAACTCCTCACACATCCGCCTGGGATTCGGCAGAAGGCAAGCTCTCAGGCTGTCGGATTTTAACAAGCCCATTCATGTAGAAGGATGCTTTCTTGGTTCATCTCTCAGAGTACTTCTTTCTCCACCATCTCTCATTCCCCCCACAGCAAAGGATTTAGTCTGGCTATCACTATAAAATGGCCTCCCGGAGGGGCCTCCCTCCCCTTAGCTTTTGGAGGAAGGAGAGTATTTGGAGCATTTCTGGCCTTTCTTGGCCAGCTGCCTGGGCCTTGCAGCCAAGATGCATGTGATTGGGGCTCCCCGTGGAGAGGAGTCCTCCCAGGTCCTCAGCAAGGGGCATCTGTGCCTTGGCTAAGGACAGGCCCTAAAGCGCCAGGTGGACAGAAGGACTCTTGGACCATCAGGTGAGTCAGCAGGGGAACAAGAAGGTGAGAGATGCCTAGACATCCCCCACACAGGAAAGACTGGAAGCCAGAGGCAGGGTGTACCAGTTTCCACAGCGCGCAACTGCTGACACTGCTCTCTTCAGGTGACAACGCAGGGGGGCCTCACCCAGCTCGGCACCAGTTCCTGAAGTTCCAGAAAGCAGCTGTGAAGTTGACATCATGGACTGTTTTTTTTTTTTTTTTTTTTGCAGTACGTGGGCCTCTCACTGTTGTGGCCTCTCCCGTTGCGGAGCACAGGCTCTGGACGCGCAGGCTCAGCGGCCATGGCTCACGGGCCCAGCCGCTCCGCGGCATGTGGGATCTTCCCGGACCAGGACACGAACCCGTGTCCTCCGCATTGGCAGGCGGACTCTCAACCACTGCGCCACCAGAAAAGCCCGGCATGGACTTTTAAAAAGTAGTTTTAGCCATGTTGTTTGGCTCACACCAGCATGTTCTACACTAGCACCCTCCCTGCGACCAGCAGCCAGGACGTCCTACCTACGCAGACGTCTCCATTAGTTCCCCTTCCCTGGACAGGACAGCTCCCTGCCTCTACCTGTCTTCTAAGAGAGGAGGGCTTCTTTCAGTCCTGGGTCCTTAATGCCACTTGTGGGGTGAGGGTGGGGGACCCGGTCACTCACTGCCTAGCCTGTCTTTTCCCTGCCCCTCCAGCAGTCGTCACTGATCTCAACATAGGGCCTCAACTTCAGGACCTTCCCTCAAGAAGCACTAAGTTTTGGAAGCACGGGATCCCCAGCAACTTCTAAAACAGGATCAAGATACTCTGTCAATTTCCAAATCAGCCTTTAAAAGAGTTATTGGCAGAACACCCGCCTGGGCAGCTGTAACATATTTTAGAAACATGCTGGGGCTGGGGGTGGGTTCCCAGAAGCAGCAACAGGCCCTGGACCAGAGCAATTTCCTCACGGATACATCAGCAGCAGGCTCAGCCCCCAGCCCCACACCAGAGTGCTCTTGGTGGATGTCAGGAAGTGATCTGAAGTGATCTGCTCACAGCAGCAGCAGGGATAGACCTGAGATGCCATCCAGGAAAACCCAAAGGGCTGGACCCTGCCCTTGTTTTACTGTATGCAATGCCTGCTAGAGCAGAGATGTCATTGTGGGGGACTGGAAGCCATACTTGCCCGCCTTGAGCCTCCCGCTCCTCCTAAGGAGGTGCGGAGCAAGGCCCTGTGGGAGGCCGGGAGGCTAAAAGAAACCTGCCAGCAGGACACAAACACCCTCTTAGTGGCTGTTTCAGCCCCTGACTTGGTTCTCTGCCCGATTCCTGAAATGCTTGGGTCTGGTGGAAGACCTGAAGAATCTAGTGCCTCTTTCCTCTCCAGCTAAGAAGCCTGCTTTAGGTGACATATGCATGAGAGTGAGATGGAGGAAGAAGAACGAAAGCTCAGGACAAAGCAAGGGACCCTCAACCGTCTCTCCTCTGACCAGTGAACAACAGAGTGGTTACACAGGTGCCATGGACTTAGGCTTAAATCCTGGCTCTGCCACATATAAGGTGTGTGGCCTTGGGCCTCAGTTTCTTCATCTGTAAAATGGAAAGACTAACATTACCTATATTACATAGAGCTGTGAGAATTACAATGCGGTCTGGGTGTGTCCTGACCCTAGTAAAACGCTCAGTAAATCTCAGCTGCTAGTCATTCAGTACAAAGCACTTTCATACCTTTATCTCACTCAGTCTCAATCTCAAAATGTTCACAGTGAAAGAGAGCACAGAGATTTCTTCTCATTCCAGAGGTCACAGAGGAGTAGTGGCAGGGTCAATCCTGGGAAATGGCCTTTTCCAGGACTCCACAAAAACCAATCCCAGTCACACACACTCTCTCTCTCTCTCTCTCTCTCACACACACACACACACACACACACACACACACACACACACACACACACACACACACACACACACGCTCGTTGAGGGTGGCCAACTGGTTCCTTCTGTCCTTCCTCTCATGGCTGGCCCCTGCAGAAGGAATGGAAGCAGCCTGCCAGGGAGTCTGTCCCACCTACAGGGTCACTCACCTACTCCTCCCACACCCCAGCTGCATCTGGGACCAGCCCACCAGTATAGGTGTGTCCGCTGAGAGAGCACTGAGCTGGAGTCAGGAAGCCTGGCTCTTGCCCCACTTCAGCCTCTCAAGCAGCCTTGTGGTCTCACCTAAGGCACCACCACCCTGGGTTGTTTCCTTGCAGGCCGATCAGAAAAGGTCTACACTGCATGGTGTCTTACAATGAGAGGCAGTGCGGGTCAGCGTTAGGTTTGACTCTGAGCCAGTCCTAGCTCACACGAACCAGCCACGTTCCTGTGGACAAGGTGCTTGGGGTTTCTCAGCGGAGGTTTTCCTCACTTGTCAAGTGGGGATCATTCCTATCTCACAATGTCATTGTGAGGCTCAAGTGAGACACTATCAATAGATATAAAAGGCTAGGGCAGTGCCTGCCCCACAGTGAGTGCTCTATAAATATCACGTGATCATTACTGGTAAGTGGGGATCACGACTCTGTCCATTCACACTCAGAAAACTTTTGGACTCCCCTTTAGGAGCCGCAGGATCTTTAACAAACAGGAAAACTGGATCCCTCCAGGGACTCTTCCTGCTCAGGGCTAAACAGGCAGCTGGGGCCGCTGCTGCGCTCGCCTGGCTCTTCTCCAGGGACACCTGTCAGAACCACAGGGAGCATTTGGAACACACGGATGCCCGGCCCACCTGCTCATGCTCTGATTCAGTTAAGACCCAGGTGGGGTCTGTATTTTTAGTAAGTGTCACAGGAGTTTCTGATGTGTGTCCCTGGCTGGGAGCCAATGTCTAAAGGTTGCCAGTGGTCCCTGACTAACCCCTGCAGGACTGGAGGGCGATTCAGCCAGAGTCCCCGTGGCCCCTTTCCCCACCACATCTCACTGGCTCAATGTCTCTGCAGGTCTCAGGGGACTTGCACCCCAGAGCCTGATTTTCCTTTCTAGGGGCACTCGCTCTAATCCGTCACAAGACAAAACACCCAAGCCTCCTGTCTCTTCCTGCAGGTCCCTGTTCCTGGGAAGGAGGAGCCCTAGCCCCATTCTGCCATGGAGGCAGAAGAGCTGGGACCCACGTCCTGGGAAGGCACTTCCACACACCAGCGGTATGTGCTCTGAGCCTTCCCATGAATCTGCTTGGCTCTCATTGGGGTTGGGGCCACATTTGTTCCCTGAGAACTGTGTGGGTGGGAAAGAGCAAATTCTACAGGATGCGAAAACTATTCATATGTCAAGAGAGAAAAAGAAGGTAGTGAATAAAGAGAGAGTAAGAGCAAAGCCTGATTTGGGGTGGGGGGCAGGGTGGGAGGGGAGGACGGCGCACCTGGGAAAAGAAAGGAAATGCCAGCAGGTCCACTGAGAGATCGGGTTTAAGGCTATAACCCTTAGAACAGCTGACGAATATAAAACAGGACATCCTTGCACCTCCTGCCCAGAAGGCCATGTGCTCGCTGGAGGACCCATTCTGTAATAACAGACCTGGTGCAAGCACACTCAGACCTGAAGGGCTGGGCACTCTGCCAGACAAAGAAACTCTGTTCTATTTGGCCTCTGGTCCAGAGAGGCTTCAAGTTCTAAGTCAACTTCTCCACTTTGATTTCTACTAGTTCCTTCATAAGATTTGCACGTTAATAAGCTCATCTGCATCCCAGTTGGGAACTATTCCTCCATTTCAGAAGAGGGAGGGAATCATGACAGAGCCACACCCAACCCGGTGTCAGCAGGACAAGTGAGTTAATTCTGTGCTTCCCGAGCTGGCTGGCCTGAGACAGGGTGGAAAGCAATTTAATGCTGAGTTTGTGCTTTCTCAAGGTTATACCCCAAAACCACAGCAGCAAAGACATAGCTTAAGAACATCTATTTCTCTTCAAAATCCCAGCTTCTTTTTCTTTCCTTGTTACTAGCATTCCTTAAAGAAATCTGAATCTCACTGGGTTCTTTAACTCTCAAAACAAATGCAGACGGTAAGAGAACGCAGCACACAGTTGTCTCAAGTCTTCATTACATCCACTTCTGAGGGGCCGAGCAACTGCTCACAAGGTTTAGACTTCAGAGACTCTTCATAGGAGGTGCGTGGCTCCCCGGCCTCCTCCCATCCCAGATGCCCAGGCGCCAGGCAGGATGGCAAAAGCCCCAAGGCACATGCTACTCGCATAAAATCCCATCCTATGTAACAGGGGCACAAAGAAGGGGTCTGTGCAGCAAGGCTGTCTGTCAGTCTCAAAGGGTGATTCTTCCAGAAGGCCTAAGCCCTCACATTAGTGTCCCCTCTGACCCCCGGCCACCTGTCTTTAACAATAAAACCCACATGACCGTGTGCTGTTTGCACTATGTCCTTGGGGGAATGGAGGAGAACCGGAGTGGTGGTCTAGCTGTCTAAAAAGGAAGGACATTAACATCTATCAATTATCTGCTAAGTACAAGGCATTGGAGAAGGGTAGAGACCGATACTCCTGTTTTATAGATAAGTCACCCAGCACAGTAAAGTGATTTGTCAAGTCTCACTGCAAATAGGGATTTGCATCCAGGCCTGAGGCAACCAATTCTGCTCCTGGAGCAATTCTTCTGAACACTTCTAACTGCTGCCCCTGCCCCCCAATCCCCTCTTCACCCTGAGAGACAAACTTCCCAAGATGGTAATAAAAGATAATAACCCAACTTACCCAAAAGCTAGGAGGAAGAAAGTTGAGGAGAAGGGGAAGAGATATATACTTACATATAAATACGTATTGTCTTTCTCTTGCTTAGTTATGAATACATGTATTAATTTTCCACAGAAAGGCTGGGAGCATCAACTCACCTTGGCTAGAAATGTGACTTCTATCGTATTTACCGTTTTAACAAAGTCCGTGTTCATGAGGGATTTGGAAGGTCCCACCGAGAGCATGAAACGGGACCTCTCTTCCACCCAGTTTCTTTAAGACCCCTATAGTTGAGAAGGAGGAGACAGGATTCAGGGACACTACCACCCCTTGCCGTCTCTCAAGGGGTTTTCACAGCACTTCCTGAGTCCTGGTCCGTTGCAAGCTCTGCAAGTTAAACTCAGCAGCAGAACTGCGAACTCCCAGTCCCGGGATGGTGGGCATTTACAAACGTTGTTGCTGAGTTAGCAGGGCTCCCTTCGGTTGCTTCGGGAGAGAGCAAACACAAGCTTAAGTCACCACACAAGCCCCTACCTCACTCCAAGATGGGGGAACAACTCCAAAGGAGACAGAGGAGCGAGACTCAGCAGCCACAGAGGCCAAGGCTGAGGCTGCGCAGGGAGGGGAGAGGCTCCAGTGGGGCGGGAGGAGCCAGCTGCGCGCACACCCTGGATGCTCACAGAACAAGCTGAGGAGGAAAGCCCCAGGGAGGCTGAGACCTGGTCTAAACTTTTCAAGGTAAGGGCCTAGCTACAACCACAGCGAAAGGTGTTTAAGCTTTTACATGAGAGAGAGAGGCAGAATTTCTCCCTTATGGGGAGAAAGCAAGAGTTAGAAAAACCTGCCACCTGCCTAATTCTTAGGGGTGCTCAGTTACCAGAACCTGTTGTTCAGTTCTACATGTGAAAAGACAACTCAAGGCATCATCATCCCCTCCCTGAAAGGAAGGGGCTCAGGCCTCACAAAACAAAACAGGTCCCAACTCCCCCAGAGGGGCTGTGGGTCACTCAAGCTCTGGAGGAACTTGCCTCCGCCCTCTCATTTCACACGGGGAGGTTATAAGGTGGGCCCACTTCCCTGGTTTCTCCCCATCTAGCCTCGAAGCCCGAGGCACAATCTCCCAGCAATGGGGCGACACCCTCGTATGGGGCTGCAATAAATGGCCATTTTCTGGCCACACTGATATTAACTTTTCTCTTTTACTTTGGTATCGTACACACCCCTATCCTTGCTGTACCAGGAAGCCATTTCACCCTTCTGTTTGGGAAGATGATCCAATTTGGGTCCTTTTATCATCAATGCTTTCAGCAACTTTGTTTGTTCTGCTTCCCCTACTATAATTACTTTTGAATCATCAACACACCCAGCCAGCCTTAAAGCTCCCAGAACAAAATGCTAAAAAAGAAGAAAAAAAAAACCTGCAATGGCAAACAACTGCACTAAAAAACCGCCCATGCTAGGAGCAATTTGTATTTTTCTAGAAATTTACTGATTAATAAACTGCCTCAGTACTCCTTCCCCTTTTTCCAAAGGGAGGCAGAGCCTAGAAATGGGACACTGTGGAGAGGGGAGAGGGCACGGAACTCCAAAGGAGCTAAATAAAACATCTGCTCCCCACCCCTACTTTTATTTTATTTTATTTTATTTTTTTAAAGATGCAGGATTTGTTTGTAAGTGATGAGGGATTCAGAAAGTTGGTTTGCTGGTTGCTGGATGCCCAAGCAGCCTAGGAAGAAAGTATGTCTTCTCTGGAATGCAGTCAAATTACACAGGGGGGAAAGAGAACCCCAAGCTGTCCGCTTGAGAATTCAGATTCCTCCAGGGATAAGTCTGAAGGACAAACCACACAAAAAACGAAAAACATAACTCTAAGAAAAATCCAACCAACATCAGCAGCTGAACACTGTCAAGAAGCCAGCTGCTTGCCTTCTACTGTCATCTATTCTGTTCCCTACCACTTGCCCTGGTGGATGAAACTTCCAACTCTGATTTGTAAGCTGTCCCTTCAGAAGTCCAGCCTTCCCTCATTCCCGGTGTGGTCCCCTCACTGGGAAGGCACCCTCCTGAGCCCCACCAGGAGGAGAGGACCAGAGTAGGGAAGCTCAGGACTCTTCTTTCCCTTCTCATCAACACTGCCCCCTCTGGAATCCTTCCACATCCACATTTCTTCATTTCTGGCTAGCACTTGGAGTCCCTTCCTGAGATGAGGTTAGGAAGAGAGCGGGAAGAGTCCGAAGTTAAGTTATAAACACAGAAAGCCTCCCTTCTTCAGCCCTCAGCACAGCTGAGCAGGCAGTAGAGGGGTGAAGTTGTAGCCTGGTTAGTGATGCAGTCAGGAGAGCATCGGGTCAGGGTCTTTTGCGGGGGTTGGGATCTGAGCAGGCAAGGCTTATTGAAAGTAGGGCCAGCGATGCAGGAAACACACACTACACCCTGCCGCCCCCTCCCCCCCCCACTGCACCGGGGAATTAGGGAATGGCTGAAACCACCAGGCCAGCCCGTTTGCCCCTAGGCAAGTTGGGGGAGCTCCTTGGGACCGGGAACCCCTGAAATAAATGATCTGCTGACTAATGTTGCCAAATACGGGGATGTGGGGCTATACCCAGGCTCCACAGCTGGGCCCCCCCGCAGGCTCTAGGCCTCAATATGTTCAAGTGCAGCACTGGCCCTTCTTGCCCTCTTCTGGGGGCGTTGAGGGGAAGGGCAGGGACGCTCCGAATTTGGGCCCAAGAGCGTGATCTCCCCAGCCTCAGGCCAGGTGGCCCCAGTCTGGGAAGTTCTCCAGAAAAAAAACGCTAGTCCTTACTCCCCGCGGAAATTCTGTCCACTATTTTAGACACATTCCTCAAGGCCTCGAAGAAGAACGTGGGGGAGGGGAAAAGAGTTTCGGGGCCTCCACCGTGACCAAACTCAGAGATTCCACCCTCAGGCCTCAACCTTTCCCCCGCCCCCAGGAGAGGCCTCGGCCTCATCACCCTCCGGTCCCCAAATCCGCCCCCGAGAGGGCCCGCGACCCCCCTCGTGTCTCCACCCGACCCGCAGGAAGGCGGGGGCCGCGAGCCGCTGCCCACGAAGAACTCGCACTTTTTCGCGGCGCGATTCAGAAACACGCCGGGTCTGATGCCATCCGGCGAATTATATAACCAGGGACACCAATCTCGGGCTAAACAAACGCGGCTCTGTGTGTGCGGCGGCGGCCCCGGGGAAGCGCACCGGGGCAGGGAGGGGCTCCGGCCGGGCCTCGGGGTCGCGCTTGTTTGCTCAGCGAAAGAGGCAGGAGGCGTCCGGGCCAGAGTCCCGCGCGCCGAGGTCCCAGGCCGAGCGCAGGGCCGCGCGCGGACCAAGTCCGGTCAGCCAGAGCTCGGCCCCTCCCCCACCGCGGCCGCCCCCGCCTCCGGGCGGTGAACTTGGTCCCAAGTCCCGCCGGACGCCGTCACCGACCACTGCCTGAGCAACCTCGGGCTTGGGGGCGGGAGGGGTGGGGGCTGGGAAGTGCTGGACTCCAGTCCCGGCTCCATTCTAGCTCGGGATCGTCCGGGACCCCCTCGTTCCCCTCCCCTCCCCACCTCTCTCCCGCGGTCCTGGGGCAGCCGCGCGCTCTGGTGCGGGAAAGTGACGACCCCACCCCCCAACTCTGGAGAGGATGGGCGCGAGTGGACTCGCGCTACGAGCGCTTACCCCTCTGTCTCTCTGCCCGGGGGGAGGGAGTGCAGGACAGAGTGACAGCTGCGCGGATGACGCCCCTCCCCCTCGGGCGCTGGGAGCCCGGGGCCCCGCGCAACCCTCCCCGGGGCCTGGGTGCGCACCAGGTCGCAGAGGCGGATGGAGTAGGAGGTCGGGTGGGAATCCCCCACTCTGAGCCCCGGGAGATCTGGGGCCGAGACTCGGGTTCTGGGCTGTACTAGCCCCCTCCCCGCCCGGGGGCGACGCAAAGTTTTGGGAAGTTGCTGCCCCTACCTTGCTTGGTGAGCACCAGGGCGTCTTCCCTCCGCGCCTGGGTGATGATGGAGCCGTGTTCCATCTAACAATCCCGCGGGCCCGGGCTGGCTGGGCGGGAGGACGCGCGGGCGCACAGGCTGGGCTGGGCTGGGCTGGGGGGCCTGGGCGGGGGCCCGCTCCGGCTCCGGCTCCCGAGACTCGGACTCCCACTGCTGTTCACATCCCTGCTCTTGTTCCTCCCCTGGGCCGGGAAGGGAGGCGGCCTGTACGGAGAGCGGGAGGCCCGGGCAACGGCTCCCCCGGTTGCCCCCGGCCCCGATCCCCCGGCGGCAGCTCCGGGCTCCTCAGTTTGGGTCCAACATGGAGAATCCGGAGCGAAAACAAGAGGAGGAAATGGGACACGGGGCGGTTTCCAGGCTCCCCCCTCCCCTCCGTACTCCAGATAAACAACCCGCGGCTGCAGCGCCCACCCCCGCGCGCCTCCAGGAGCTCAACCCGGCCTCTCTACAGCCCGCTGGCGCCTCCCGCTCCGAAGCACCGTCATAGGCCCCGGGATCCTCCACCTGTGAGCGGCCCGGGTTGCGGAACATCCGGAGCTTTGCAATTTTGTTACGGAAAAAGCGAATCCCCGAGGGGGGTGGGGTAGCGGGCGGGCAGGCTGGCAGGGGAGACTTGAAACCGCTCCGGCGTTCCGATTGGCCCCCTCCGAGAAAAGGGGCGTGACCCCTCCTTACTATGCGGTGCGAGGACCCAACAACATTCCAGACGCTGCGGCCACGCCCCCGGGCCACTCCCCCCCTCACCGGGCTGCGGCCTCCCAGCCTCCTCGGCCACACCCCCTTCCCAACTACTTAAAAGGACACTCCAAAGCTCACGTTTCCCTACTTTGTGCTGGGGTGTTCCCGTCTGTGCAGTTCTACGTGGGTAAGGTAGAATGGTTCCGCCCTTCCGGTAACCGAGCAAGCCGCGAAGCCTAACTCACGTCGGGCCAGGATGAGAGAGAGGGTTCGGACAGTTGTTTTACTTCCTATTTGGCGCTCGAATTGTGGACCCACTGTTTCACATAAGAGTACAACCATCGAACCCTGAAAGGGATATGTGTGTGTGTAGGCGGACTCAGGACCTCAGAGAATGAGAGCTGTAACTGACCTCGGGATGGTCTGACCCCCCCCCCCCGCCCCGCTTCAAATGAGACCTAAGGAGCCAAGCTTTGCTCAAAGCCACTCACTTATTCCCATTCAAGTCTTCCCCCGCTTTCTTCCCCTCCTCCCAATCCAGCCCTGCCCGCCTCGCTCCCCCTCCCTCACAATCCCAGCCTCAGTTTAGATGGATAGAGGTCTTTAAGGGTAGAGCTTCAGCTCTGTGGACTCTTGCTGCCCTCCCTCCTTGCGTTTAGGCCCCAGGCACCTTTCGCTCCTGGGCTCAAGATACTAGGTGAGGGATATACATTTGTTCCCAAGAAGTGGGAGCTCCATAAGGGCAGGTTTCAGCTCAGTATCAGGTCTTTTCCAGTGAGCTACAGCTGTCCACAGGTGACACGGGCTGCCTTGGGAGAAAGGGAGCTGTTCACGTCAAGGCTGGTGAGAGTATTGTCCAGTGAGATTGCACTGGGTGACTTCTGAGCTACTTCCAACCCCCGTAGTTTATGATTCAATGGAGCTCACCCTGCCAAGGAAGGAACTTTCAGGAAGGTCAGGATTTTTCTGGTCCCTGGGGGGGTGGGGGCAGCTGATGGCCTTCCTGCTGCAGTTCCCATTGCCCAACATGCACCAGGTCTCACTGGGGGTTGGAGGACAAGCAAGCGGGTCACATCTTAACTCACCAGGAACTATCAAACACCTGCTCCCCATAAGGACAGGTGAGGTTGTGATGTGTATGTGCCTGTGTGCCTTCACAGTGCTCACGTGTACCTGTTCCTTCTGTTCCTACACATACATACATAAAACCTTTTTATATAACACCATTTTAATGGAAATGCAGTTTTTCCAAAATGAAAGTAGCTGGTACAGATCTGAATGATGCTTATGTAACTTTAAACACTGAGTTTGGGTAGATCCTAATTCATTAACAGAAGGGGAAAGGGAGGAGTTCTCACATATTTACCTCCCATCTTTGTCAGAAGGTCAAAAGGTCATGAATAGAAAAGGATTTTTGAGGTAAATCTTTAATAGGTTGCTAGGGGGCCTTTGGGGCCCTCCCCCCACCCTCTAGTGGGGTAGTTAAGCTGCTGCGGTGGGAGGAGGAGGGAGTGCAGGCAGGGGCTGAGGACTGAGGATTGAGGGGTACCTGCTCCCTCCCACCCCTCCCATCCCACTCTGTAGTGTTGGGCGGGACACTTCACCTCTCTACACTGTAATTTTCCTCCTCCATAGAGACAATCCCTCCCCCTTTTATAGTTTACAAAGTACTTTTCACATACATTTTCTGTCACATTTGATCTCTTATTGCTTCGAGGTTGACAGAGCAGATATGCCCATTTTGTAGATGAGGAAACAGGGTTTGGAAAGGTTAACTGACTCACCTAAGGTCTCACAGCTTGTTAAGAAGAGGAGGCAGGACTAGAAGTTGTCTTTTTATTTATCTATTTATTTATTTTTGGCCACGCCACGCAGCTTGCGGGATCCTAGTTTCCGGACCAGGGACTGAAACTGGGCCCACGGCAGTGAAAGCGCTGACTCCCACTGGACTGCCAGGGAACTCCCTAGAAGTTCTCTTTTGACTTTAAGACTTGAATCTTGACACTTCACCTAGTTCCTTTCCTATCTATAAGATGGAGGAGATACCAGAACCTAGTCACTGTCCTTTCTTTTTTTTTTTTGGTCACTGTCTTTTCTTGCTAAGAACTCTGACTGCATCACCTCCTCTGGGAAGCCCTCCCAGATACCCACTCTCAAGCCAGAGCTTTATAGCCTCCTACGTACTCTCTCAGAGCACTTAGCATCATTTCTTGCAGATAGTTTGCTTACAGACTTCCCCACCAGAAGATGGATTAAGACTGTATTATTCATTTTGGATCTAGCATAGTGCCTGACACAGAGCAGGCAGACTTTCTTTATGTATTTGTGAGTCTATGTCTTAACCAGTGCTCTGAACCAGGGGTTCAGTAAGACACACAGCAAGAAATACATTTTTTGTTGTGAGATAACTGAAACAAAAGTTTCATGGGACAATACTTATCCTTGCTATGTGCATGCACTCTGATACTTTCTATTTATTGTATTCTGTTTTTTTAAGATGCTGGTCATGACTCTCTAAATGGATCTCATGACCCACCACCAGGTTGTGACCCATAGTTGGAACCACACTGCTTTCATCTCTGTGTGCTGTGGACGCCTTCCGTGTGTACGGCTCTAGCTGTCCCTGAAAGATACAGAGGAGGTGGCCCTCAAGTACCTCTTGCTCTGAGGTCAAAGTAAGGTTCATTTTTAAGAAAACACACAGAACCCTTCTAAGACCAGAGGCACTGGGGTGCTAATAGAACCAAGGGCAGAGGAGTGAGACGACGGAAGGTCCCTGTGAAGCCTGGTGAGCACCTCTGTGCCCCCAGAAACTACAAAAGCAATGGCAGCTTTACTGGAGCCTGGAACACAGACAGGCAGGGCTTGCACTCCTGATGCCATGGGCTTCTCACTGCTCTGTCCCCAGATTACAGGTCTTTAGCCCAGAAAGCTGTCTGGGGTCATGATGGGCATCTTTCTTACAGTTAAGGGGGTTGGGGAAGTGGGAGGCCTAACTTCTGCCTCAAACAGCCTCATAAATACCCTCCTCCCTCCGGGCCCTGGGCCAGTTGCTGGTTGTGTGACTTTGGGTGGGCCCCGTTTAATTAGGTTCCAGGGTGACAGCTGAGGCCAGGGCTCTCAGGGCCTAACACCTCTCCCAAGAGAAAGCTTACAAACTATCTCTGGTCACCTACCTGTGTCTTCCCCGTATCTTACCTTTACCTCTACCGGAAGGCTGTTGAGAGGCAATCTGGAAGCAACAGCCCCTTCCTGCCCCTACCGCCACCTGAATGCAGGCAGTGGGGTAGTGAGGGTGTGGCTCAAAGGAGTGCCATTCCTGTCTCCCATGGCTCCTCCGGTTGGACTGGCTGTTCCTGAGCCAAGGTTTGGGAAAGGGAAATAGCTGAAGGAGCTTCCTCCATGGGAGGTGCACGCTTACTCCAGAACCCTGCCCCTTTCCCCACAGAAAATAAACACAGGGTTGGGCGGAGACAGACCTTTCCTGACCCTCTGATGTCATTGAAATGTTCCATTAAAATGTTTTAAGAAAATTTTTATTACAAACAGAACACATCCATGTTCTTGCTTTCTCTGATTGTTCCTGGCAGAGTCTCAGTTCCGTTTTGTATTGTAACTGGGAAGGTGGGGTCTCAGCACCAGGGTTCCGGACCCCTGTGCCCTCCTGTCACAAGGCTTTTGCCTGGCTGTTTCAGGCAAGGTCCTGGGGGTGAGGTGGGGTGGGATGAAAAGACAGATCTGGTGACAGTGACTGAACAGTTGTGGGGGGTGCCAGATGTGGAGGCTGGGGAGGGAGGGAGGAGCCAGTGGTGGTGAGTATAGCTTCTACGTAGAGTAGCCCGGGGAACCTCACTGGGGCTTCAGATTTGGGATGATGCATTCTGTAAGGTGCAGGCATGTTCATCATCCCAACCTTACCACTTAGTTATTGAGCCTCTTGATTTAGTTTCCTCATCTTAAAATGGGGATTATGTTAGTACCTACTTCATAGAGCACTGTGACGATTAAATGAGATAATATGCAAAGTGATGAGCGCCTGAAACACCGGAGGTGCTCAATAGATATCACTCTCATCATCATCAAGCTTGCCTGCATCCATCATCTGCCCAGTTTCCCACACCAGAAACCTGAGGTCACCCAAGACTCCTCCTCCCCACTCATACCCACCCCCACAATCCATCCTGAGGCCAAGTGACTCTTCCCCTCGCAAGTATTTGTCAGGCCTCTTCATTCTCCCCATTCCCACTACCTCTCTCTCAGGGGACGCTGGCATCAAGCTCTCTCCTCCTCTAGGGCCCAAATCCAAATCCATCCCCAGCTCTCCTAGAAGATGATGCAAATCTGATCCTGGCTATATGGAATGATTCAGCAGTTCCCCACGACTTTCAGAACAAGCACAGATGCCTGGCTCTGGCTCCTGGTGGCTCACCCCACCCATCTCGCACACCTTCCCCACACTCACCCGTGATTCTGTCCGGAGGAAAGAGGCACCTGTGATTCTTTGGCACCGTGTGCTTCCACGCTTTTGCAAAGGCCGGTCTTTCTGCCTTCGTGCCCTTCCCCCTCCGGTGTGTGATGACTCCTCAACCTTTAAAATACAATTCAAGTGCCACCTCTTCCTCAAATCCTCCCAGGTCCCCACCGGGACTTAGATGCTTCTCTGTGCTCCTGTATTTTCATTCTGGTTTACTTGACTGTTGCCCCCACTCCAGAGTAAGCTCCTTTGAGGGCAGGCACTGTCTTTTCTCCTCCACTCCCCTCATGCCCTCACAGAGTGGCAAACAGTAGGCTCTGTTGGAAGCCAGTCCCGCTGGGCACTTTCCTCCCCGGGCACTGCGGGTCTCCCGGGCCAGTGAGCCAGGGAAGCTCGGAGGCAGAACGCCAGCCTCCTAGACACTTTCTCCACCACCCAGGACAGGGAGTCCCAGACCCGGAGCGGAGCCTCGGAGCCTGACGGCCACCACAGGCACAAGAGTCTGGAACTCGGAAGTCTGGTCACATCTAACCCGGGCTTTGCAAACGAGGCCGGAGCCGACTGAGACTTGGTGAAACCGACAGACACACCTCGCCCAGCCCTCAGAAAGGGCGCGTGCCGTGGACGAACCCGCAGCAGGGTAGACCCTCGACCCTCCCACCCCACAGGCAGTATGTGAGCGTGTAAGATAAGGACAAATGAAACTATTTGGGACAGGAGCCGCCGGGCCTGGCCGGGATTTCGGCCTCCCTAGATCCCGGTTCCTCGGGAGCACTGCCTCCCCTCCCCCCACCTAGTCCTGGGAGGCCACGTGACCTGCGCCCCCAGGAGCCACTAATCGCCTGGCTCCGTCCCTTCTCCTAAATAGGGAAGCGACAGGAGTAGATCGAGTTTCTCGGCCCGTATTTACAGGTTTCCTGGACGAAGCCAAACCACCTCCTTCCCTCGCTCCCCCAGCGCGCGCACTGGGGAAAGGAGAGAAGGGCCCCCTCCCGCGCCCCACCCCCACCCCTCCAGTCCTCCGAGCCGCGGGTGCGGCCACTTCTTTCTCCCTCCCTCTTCCCTCCCTCCCTCCCTCCGCAGCCGCTCCGCCGGCCCCTCTGGGGGCAAAGCAGAGGTTGCCGCATTCCAAACCCCGGACGGCCCTTTGAGGTCACGTGGCGCGATGGGGGTGGGGCGGCAGGACGCCCCTGACCTAGGCTGGCGACCTAGAGGCTTTGCAGTGAAGCGGATCCTGGTGCCTTCTCCCCAGGCCTCTTGGAGGCCAGCTTCGTTTGGGGAGTGATGCAAGGCGGATTTTTACCCTCCAGCGCCTACTGTGTGCCTGGCGCGTGCTGAGTACTCACGCTTCTTACCTCCAGGCCTCCCTGCACCCAGGCAGGGGGCTCACGCCTTTCCCACTGGAAACACTGGCCGGGAGTCACCAAGGCAAAATGGATAGGGAGGTGAGAGACTGGCTTAGTTTATGCCAAGACGGGTCTTTGTTAGGCCCAAGTCCAGAGCTAACCGTGTCCCCTCTGCGTAGCCTGGGACCCAGCCTGACCTCTGAGAGCTGTACTTAGGGCCCCGGGGACAAGAAAACTTAAGAGGGGTGTGCTTTCCTTCCGGGCTGTGCAGACAGTCTCTAAAGTGCTCCGTCAATTTTAGTGTGAACTCAGTTGGAAATCCCTTTACTGGAGCTGAACCTGGTCCCGTGAAGGGGCCTTGGCTGCCTTATGAGGTCAAGGCAGGAGTGGGTAGACGGGAAGTTGAGGCACTGGCCACAGCCAACTTGCCTGAGAAGTTTGACCTTGTAGGGGAGGGAGAGTATGGAGGGTAGAATGGAGATGACAGGAGGGAGGCATATTTTGGATGGAGGGGGAGGTCTGCGTCTGAACATTTATTACTCTTTCAAATCTTTATTGAGCCCTTACTAAATGTGAATCACGTGTTTAGCCATTGGCATGATCATCGGCTATTTTACCAGTCACAGGTCCTGACCTGGAGCTAGAGTGATTAAGAATGAATTCCTGTCCTCATCCAGCTTACAGTCTAGTGGGAAAGCTAAACAAGTGAGGGACATTTACAGAGCAGTGTGCTAAGAGCGACAGTGGGGGCGCAGAGTTGTAGGAAAACACAGAGGAAGAGCATTTAGCCCAGACTAGGTTGGGAAGAAGGATGGCTATGGGGTAAGTGTTATCTCTGCCGAGGGCTGAAGTTTAAACTATCCTATATAGGTTGGGGTGAGAGTGGAATAGGAAAGAGTAACCTTCCAGGTAGAGGGCATGCGCGGTGCATGCGAAGTCCCAGAAGCTCGTTCTGGACCGTGGAGTACAGCCACCCTGTGAATGGCTGACAGAACAGGAGGAGATGGAGAGAGTGCATTTGGGAGAAGAGGGCTGAGCTGATGAGTAATGCCCATCTGGGAGGGGATGAGGTTGGGGAGACCCTTGCTCCTCTGAGTCTACAGAGTTCCTCAGGCATTCTTTAGTGGAGGATGTGACACCTCCTTTTATAGTTGCTTTATAAAATTAATTTTTTTTTATCGAGCTAATACAAACACATTGCTTACAAATCAAGTCATTCTAAAGGGCTTGGAATAAACACAGAAGTCCCACTGGCGTTTCTCCCAATTTTAATCCTACTCCCCAGGGGCAACCGCTTTCAACTCGTTTAGCTGTGTCTTCTGGTATTTCCTTCCTTATTTCTAAATAATATATGTACTGCCATTCTGGGTTCATTTATCTAATTTGTTGACTCCCTGTCTTGGTAGATGAGGGTTTTGATTCTCTTCCTTGCCTCTTTCCCTCTTCCCACTCCCATTATGTTTATATCACAATTTAGGGTTAAATCCATGTTCAGTGATCTCATTATTGACTTTGAAAATATTGTTTACTTTTGAGGCAAGTATGCTGGTTCCATTTCCTTTTCTAATATAACTTTTTGTTGTGTGCTCTGTTTACATTTCCTTTCTTGTACTACTTTTTTGTTTTTCCTGGAGTTAATTGCCTCATTTTTTATTTGCTTGGTTTTCTTTGAATCTCTGACTCCATCTTCCCACACCCTTCAACAGCTCTGTAAAACATCTTCTCAGTACAGTTTTGCATATGGCCAAACCTGTCATATAATCTTATTGGTTCTGTTTTGTTTCTCCTTGGAGACATTTGTCCTGTGGTGCTCCATCCTTCTGCTTTTCTCTGGATGCGTTGCTCTTGAGGCCTGTAGCACACCTGTCACCCTGGGACTTCTCATGGCCAGTAATTAAGAATTCACTTTGCCCTTTTCCTCTTTCAGGGACCCAGTGTCTTCCTCTTCCTCGGTTTACTTCGTTGTTTGGATGAAGCACATCCTCCAGTAGCTTCCTGAGAAAGAATGCCTGGGAGGTAACAGTTTAGAGACTTTTGCCTACCTAAAATGGTTTTATCCCACCCTCACTCTTTCTTTTCCTTTCCTTTCCCTTCCTTCCTTCTTTTCTTTCTTTCTTTTTTAATATTTATTTATTTGGCTGTGCCGGGTCTTAGATGCAGCATGCAGGATCTTTGTTGCATCATGTGGGATCTTTAGTTGGGGCATGTGGGATCTTTAGTTGCAGCGTGCAGGATCTAGTTCCCTAACCAGGGATTGAACTTAGACCCCCTGCTTTGGGAGTGCGCAGTCTCAACCGCTGGACCATCAGGGAAGTCCCTCCCTCAGCTTTTTTTTTTTTTTTTTTCTTTTGCGGTACGCAGGCCTCACTGTTGTGGCCTCTCCCGTTGCGGAGCACAAGCTCCGGACGCGCAGGCTCAGCGGCCATGGCTCGCGGGCCCAGCCGCTCCGTGGCATGTGGGATCTTCCCGGACCGGGGCACGAACCCGTGTCCCCTGCGTCGGTAGGCGGACTCTCAACCACTGCGCCACCAGGGAAGCCCCCTCCCTCAGCTTTTGATCCCACTCCTTCTCCCCCTGACCCCCCGCAAAGTCCAGAATCTCTCTGTTTCAATACTGTATCTCCAGAATCGATCTTCCTGTCTCCTGCATGAGTGGGGGAGGGGACACAATAAATCACTTCATTGTGCTGGGTACCACTGAGTTTCCTGACGATCAAATTGCACTTTAAGTAGGTCTTTGAACAAGCCCCCAGCTTTTAGACCCCTGCCTTCTAGTTTACTCACTCTTTCCAATTCCTAGCCTCTCTGAGGGGAGTGTCCACTTGCTTCTCGTGGGTGTTCTGGGCCTGCCTTTCTTGCCACTCTCCCATACACTTTCTGTTTTCATACGATGTAGTTCAGGATTCTTTTTTTTTTAAAAAATTATTTATTTATGGCTGCATTGGGTCTTCGTTGCTGCGTGCGGTCTTTCTCTAGTTGCGGCGAGCAACTATTCTTCATTGCGGTGAGCAGGCTTCTCATTGCGGTGGCTTCTCTTGTTGCGGAGCACGGGCTGTAGGCGCACAGGCTTCAGTAGCTGTGGCACGTGGCCTCAGCAGTTGTGGCTCACGGGCTCTAAAGCGCAGGCTCAGTAGTTGTGGCTCACTGGCCTAGTCGCTCCGCGGTATGTGGGATCTTCCCAAACCGGGGCTTGAACCTGTGTCCCCTGAATTGGCAGGTGGATTCTGAACCACTGCACCACCAGGGAAGCCTGGTTCAGGATTCTTAATGTCTCTTAGTTTAGTTGAAGGTGAAGTTTGGGTTTCTGTTTCTGATTCTCCTGGTTTTGAGGGTGATGTTTTGAGAGAAAAAGGGGACAGAAAGGGCTCTACTCCACCATCTTGTGACCACAAGTCTGAGATGTCTCCCTGAGGTGGACGGTAGAGCCAATCTGTGCCTGACACTCCTGCTGACAGAGAGGGAGGGGCTTATCTGTAGGAGGAGGTGAGCAGGGGAGAAGAGGAGCTTCAGAGCTTAGAAGAGCTGCTGTGGGAACCTGATTGGGAGGCCCCCAGAGATAACAAGGATTACTGGGCCCCAGTGAGGCCTGGGTGAGGTGAGACTGAGAATCAGCAGAGAAGGCAGCAAGGAACAGGGATGGAGGTAGTGAGAGGCAGGGAGTAACCCCTAGCTGGGAGGGAGAGAGTGAGGGGCTGGGGGCCGTTCTAGAATGGGGGGGGGTAGGGGGGAGGGGAGAGGCAACAAAGTGACTGGCTTTGAGGCAGGCCATTCGCCAGGAGGCAGAAGAGGATGAGATAGTCTTGATAACCACTAATCAGATGTTGATTATGTGCCAGGGGCTGAACCAAGTTCTTCAAAGCAGGCTCAGAGGAGTGGGCAGCCGAGAGGAGGAGGGGAAAGAAAGGAGTTTAAGGTCAGAGAGGGCAGGTCTGAGGCTCAGGTTTGAAGGTGAGGCAGGTCAGAGTGACAGTGGAGTCTTGGGTCCAGAGGTGGGAGAGCCCCTCAGGGCAGAACCACCAAGCGGGCACGTCCCTGAGGAGGGTGAGATGTGAGGTGGGGGGAAAGGGCTGTGTGATTGCTCAAGTCTTCTGCAGGAAACGCGGTGGGTGGGAAAGGCCAGTCATTTCAGTCATCTACATGGATGGCCTCTTGGACACCGAGGAAGGATAGAGTTGTTTTTTTTTTTTTTTTGCGGTATGTGGGCCTCTCACTGTTGTGGCCTCTCCCATTGCGGAGCACAGGCTCCGGACGCGCAGGCTCAGCGGCCATGGCTCACGGGCCCAGCCGCTCCTCGGCATGTGGGATCTTCCCGGACCGGGGCACGAACCCGTGTCCTCTGCATCGGCAGGCGGACTTTCAACCTCTGCGCCACCAGGGAAGCCCAGGATAGAGTTTTTAAAAGGGAGGGTGGTCACTTCAGTCCACTTCAATATTTACTGAACTTCCATGTGACCCACCTTCCCCAGGTTACATAGCCTGGGGGTACAATCAGAGTAAAGTCACTTGAAGTATACAGCCTCTGGCTCTCAGCCCTAATCATGCAGCTCTCAAAACCCCACAGGCTGTTTCCGGGGTCTTAGAGCTCTTTCCCGCCTGCTCCTTGTGTGGCCGTTCTATTCCACCTCTCGGCTGTGTGCTGACATCACTCCTCCTGGCCATGAATGCCACTTCTGTTGCTCCTCACTGTGCAGCCCCAGAGCTGCACCAGCCAGGATTCTGTGGTTACAGGCCACAGAAACCAACTCTGGCTAACTTCAGCAGAAAAGCAGTTGATTGGAAGGTTATTGGGCAGCTCACAGATTCAATAGCCACTCCCTACCTTTTTTTCTGGGCTGGTAAGCCTTGATTTTGTTCTGGAATTAACCTGCCCTGTACTCAGGGAAGGGGACCCCCCTCAGCCACAGGAGTTGAATGTTGCTCAATCTAAGCAGCCAATCAGGGTGCTTCTGCCTCCCTGCCAGTGATTGGTTTAGGCCTAGGCATGTGATACAACCCTGGTCAATGAGACATGAGGTGGGAAGCCCACTAGGCCAGGGGTCTCCACAGAATCACAGAGAAGCTGACTGGAACCTTGACCTTATTGAAGGTGGAATCAACCCTGTGTGCCTCTGAAAAATGATATACTTTTTTTTTTTTTTTTGCGGTACACGGGCCCCTCACTGTTGTGGCCTCTCCCGCTGCAGAGCACAGGCTCCGGACGCGCAGGCTCAGCGGCCACGGCTCACGGGCCCAGCTGCTCCGCGGCATGTGGGATCCTCCCAGACCAAGGCACGAACCCGCATCCCCTGCATCGGCAGGCGGACTCTCAACCACTGCGCCACCAGGGAAGCCCGAAAAATGATATACTTGTTCATTGTTTAAGCCACCTTTAGTTGGTCTTCTGTTGCTTTCCACCAAAAGGTCCTAACCGACACATGAGACACTGCCAAGTATCTTTCCCTGGTAGCCTGGGGTGAAGGAGGGAAAAATAAGCTGATGGCTAAGGAGTAGGATTGATAAGTTTTCAAAATAAAGGAGACTGATGCATCTTTTGAAGATACAAGAATTACCTCATAAATAAGAATTGACTAAAAATGCTAGAGAGAAGGGGAATAACTCTGAGAGGGGACCACCAGTTATTAAGTAGACACTTACTATATACCAGGCATTGTGAAAGGGGCTAAGGTGTGGTGATGAGCAGAAGACAAGATCCCTGCTCTTACGGAACTTTCAGTCTGAGTGGAGCAGAGAGACAATAAGCATGTAAATAACACAATAAACAGGATAAGGTAATGGAAGGTAATCTTAGGGGGTAGTTAATTTTGATAGATGGAGGTCCAGAAAGTCTGCTCTGAAGAGGAGACCCAAAGGGTGGGAATGAGCCAGCTACGTGAAGAACCATATGGAGATTCCAGAAAATGTCTCAGGGAGCAGCAGTTGGCTCTGTCCTGGCTGGGAATTCCAGAAAGGGAAAGACATGGCGGCAAAACTTGCCTTGGAGGCTCACTCGGGCCAGGAGTGACAGAATAGCTGAAGACCTGTATTTTCCCGGCTCTGCCTTGGACATTAGCTCCCCTGTGACAGGACAGGCTGGGAACTGAGGTGTCGTTGACTTTCTAGAGGCTGAAAAAGTTTGAATGCAGTATTTTGAGAGAGATCCTGTGGGTTGAAAGAAAGACACCTGGGGCCAGCAGGTGACCCTGGTGCTGCCACGTGTCTCCCCTTGTCTCTCCAGTCTAGAGTCCCAACCTGTTCCTCTGTTTTAACATGTCTTAGTTCAGACTGCTATAACATGATACCATAGACTAGGAGGCTTTATAAACAAGAGAAATTTATTTTTCACATTCCCATTTCCAGATCAAGGTGCAGGAAGGGTCAGCGTCGGGTGAGGGCCCGCTTCCTGGTTCCTAGATGGCTGGCTTCTAGTTGTGTGCTCACGTGGCAGAAGGGGCAAGAGAGCTCTATGCGATCTCTTTTAAGAGGGCACTAATTCCATTCATGAGGGCTTATGATCTAATCACCACCCAAAGGCCCCACCTCCTAATACCATCACATTGGGAGTTAAGATCTCAGCATATGAATTTGGGCGGGGCCGGGGGGGGAGGGGGTGGGGGTGGTGATGGATGGATGGGGACACACACACACACACACACACACACACACACACACACGCCCCTTTAGTCCATAACAAACAGCTCAACCAAACCAATAAGCACTTCCAGAGTGTTTACTTTTTGTGTAGCTTCTCCTGGGAGTTTCTGTGGAGTGGATACCACGACAGAAAGATAAAACCTAACCTCAAGGAGCTTGCTGGTAAAGGATTCAAGAACTCTGCCTCTGAAACAACTAGAAAACAATTTCTCAGCAGAAAGTCAAGGATACCTCATAGGGTTATATACCACAGTGACCATCACAGTCCCCTCACTGTCTACTGCGGTGGTGACACCCTCCCAGCCTAGCACCAATGGTCCCGTCTCCTCACCTACTGTTCCCTTCTTCCCCCAGGGTTAAGGGTGACCTATTTCTTACTGAGCTCCCCCCACCCCATCCCTTTAAGGTGATTCATCAAGTTGGAGCCTGATGTATGATTTCTGTTCATCCTGTGCTGCCTTCCTCCAGTCTCCTGGGGATGTGAAGGAGGAGATGGGAGGGACCAGTTAGCTGGATTGAGATCCCTTTGCCCAGAGGTGACAGTGCCACAGTGGGGCTCTTCAAGGGCCTATCCAGCAAGAGGTCCTAGTTTGGGGGATCCTGAAGCTGAACAAATAAGAAAAACATTGAACACGTTCCTTGTTGATCTGTTGGAGAGGCAGACCACTAACAATTTTCTTGTGCTATCTCATTAAATCTACACAACAACCCCTCAAGGGCGGCGGAGGGGGGCGGGGGGCGGTTTATTCCATTTTACAGTGGAAGAAACTAAGGCACAGAGAAGCAAAGTCACTGTCCTAGTCAAACAACGAGTGGGTCGTGCAGCCAAGATTTGAACCCAAGCCGTGTGACTGCAGGTGTCCATCCCCGTTTGACACCACAGTCCACACTGCCAAACTGGCTCATTCTAGGAATTTCCCTTCTCCTTGCCACAATATTAAGAACTGAGCTAGAGGCCATTCTGAGCAAGGACCAGTTCCCCTCCTCCCTGTGTGAGGAGAAGGAGCTGGGATCCAAGAGAGGAATTCCGGAAGAGACACTGCCATTTGGGTTATTCTTCCTTAATGTTCCCCAGGCGGGGAACGCTAGCTTTTGATTTGCCAGGTGTCTCTCTGTTCTTCTAATTAACGCCAGGGTCAGCTTGTAGCTGGATCCCTGCCTGTAGCTGGAATCTGTGCCCCTGTGGCTCAGGGGCCAGTCCCCTGTGAGAGCAGGAGAGGACAAAGCAAGCCCTCACTCGGGGTGGAGCTTCCTGTGATGATGTTCCCTTCGCCTCATCTATAAAAAGCTCCAATCTGATCTACCCCATTTCTGGTGGAGGCCAGGGTGGCAGAGTGTGCGGGAGGAGGAAGAATCAGGCTGAAACAGCTCCTCTTTGCCTCCCTGGATTCTCTTCCAAAATGCTGGCAGCACTGCCAGTTGGAAAATATTTTTTTCCCTCCCTTTGTCTTCTTTCTTATTTAAAAAAAAAAAAAAAGCCATCTGGTGTCAAATTCACTCCTGGCACATCATAAAGGGTAGCACTAAAAATGTCCCTGAAAAACTAAAAGCAAAACCACAGCAGTACACATGGGATTTAATCGCAGCATCCTAGAATTTCAGAGTTGCTAGGGGCCTCAGAGATCAAACCGTTTGTTGCACCGAGAAGGAAACTGAGGCCAGGAGGGATTAGATCACACTTTCAAAACTGTTTATTGAGCGCCTGCTCTGTTCATGGCACTCTGCAGGCGGGGGGGACTAATCGAGATCATAAAAGACAAAAACCTCTGCCTTCCTAGAGTTCTCAGTGGGAGGTTCTTGCCTCTGTCCTCGGGCCTGCCTCTGCCACCGCCCTTCCCAAACGGCCCGGCCATCCTACTCCCGCGCTGCACCACCGGGCCGCGTGGTTGTCACCTCCAGGCCGTGGGCCGGCTGGGGCCTGGGGCGGCCCAGCTTTGCGCGCCGCACCCGGGGTTTTCATGGGGCCAAGTTTGCAGCGCGCCGCCCCAGCGCGGTCCCCCGCCGGCCGTCGCTGGGATCTCCCGCCGCTTCCGCCCGCCGCCGCTGCGGCTACGCATTCCTCAGGGTTGAGCAACAACTTTCCCTCCGAAGGCGGCTGGGCCGGGGCCAGGCGCCCCGGGCCGCTTGCGCTGGGCCCTTCGCGGGGCACGGCGCGGGTCGCCAGTGTGGGCCTCCTAAGGGGTGCGGTCCGCTCTCCGGTACCTGTCGCGGCGCTCTCGGCGCGGATCCCCGTCCAGGGCGCGGCGCCACAGCCGCCGGCCCTTCCCCTGGGAGCCGAGGCGGGCGCAGGCCGGGGACGCTCCGCGCTTCCTGCCCGCTGCAACAGGACTGCCTAAGGACCAAGCGGCTGCGTGGGCCTGACCCTGGCTGAGCGCGCAATGTTTGCCTCGATTTTTTACTCCAGTTGCGAAGGTTCTTTGACGACGGAAGGAGGAGGGTTTGTAGTAACTACAGAAGAGAGGTCCTAACCCACTTCTTAGTCTGAATCTAAATATTTACAACAATCGTATTAATGCAAGCACTTTTATCCTTTGAATACACATTATGCCCACCGAACTTCAGCATATCTCTGGGAGGAAGTTGGTTTCTTACTGCTTTACTCATGTTACAAATGAGAAAGGCCAGGCATGTAGTTCCATCTCTAGTCAGAAGCCAAGAAGCAGCCCAACTCGGCGCACAATCCGGGGCCACCTCAGGCCTCCTGACTCTCGCTGGTCAAAGCAAGCCCTTCCTGGACCCTGATGTGACCCCGAGAGGAACTGGCCCAGCTTTTCAGTCTTGGGGGCTGAGTGTTGGAGCCTGTAGGGTGGAGTGGGGTTAGACAAACAGATTAAGCTCTAGAGTGTAGACTAGTGAGTCTAGACTCACTAAAATGTAAGCCCCAGGATGGCAAGGGTTGGCTCTGTTTTGTTCACTGCTGTAACCCCAACTCTGAAAACAATGCTTGGCACATAGTAGATGCTCAATAAATATTTGTTGAGTGGATAAATGCATACAGAAAAGGTCTTCAGATTTCTAACTAAGAATTAAACATATATCCCACTTTCTGCATCTTTACCTTCCCTTTGAACTTTTGCTTTCTCTCTTTTTCTGCCTCTTAAATCTTGAACTTATGTTTTAAAGGTTTGGGGGGTTTTGTTTTATTTTAATATATTTGGAATAAGTTTAGACTTACAGAAAAGTTGCAAGATAGTGTAGAGTGTTCCCAAATACTTTTCATTTTACCTAGCTTCCCCTAAAGTTAACAACTTCCCTAACTGTGGTACATTTGTCAAAATGAAGAAATTAACATTGGCGCAATACTATTAACCAAACTATTGACTTCTTGCGGATTTCATGTTTTCCACTCATGTCCTTTTTCTGTTCCAAAATCCAAATCCAATCAGGGATGTCACATTGCATTTAGGGTGTGAAGCTTTTTTTTTTTTTTTTTTTAAAGAGTTTAAAAAATTTTTAATGTGGACCATGTTTAAAGTCCCTGTTGAAAGTACCACAACATTGCCCCCGTTTTATGTTTTGGTTCTTTGGCCCCGAGGCACATGGGGTCTTAGCTCCCGGCCAGGGATCGAACCCACACCCCCTGCATTGGAAGGCAAGGTCTTAACCACTGGACCACCAGGGAAGTCCCTAGGGTGTGAAGCTTTTTAATATGTGAGCCAGGTCTCATTGTGTAGGGTCTCTTTCCTTGGCAGTGAGGTAGGAGAGAGTGTCCCTTGTCACTGCACTGAGCTCCCTGTCCTGGGGGCCAAGGAAATACCTTGAGCCCTGGATTTCCTGAGAGTGCTGCTAAGGGATTCCTTCTGGGCCTGCCTGCTGGATCTGGTAGCATCTGGTTCAAATCCAGACCCCACTGGGTCTCCCCTCCCTGCCCCCTTCCCTCCACCATGCACATACCTGCCAGGGAATAGGCATGCTGCTCCAGGTCTGCATTTCCTTTGGGACCTGACTCTTCTCTATGCCCCTCACTATCTGGCTGCCATTCCTTGGTCTTCATGAGGGGGCAACCCCCCCCATACATCCCTCCCCAGCTTCACTGTTCCTCTTTCTCCATTCTGGAGTCGTCTTCCAGCCTGAAACCCTCAGGGCGACCTCTCTCTTGAGCTGTGTTACTTGGTCACAGCTCACCATCCAGTGAGCCTTGGGGTTAGAGATGAATGAAGTGAGACAATCCATTTATTTGGTCAGCCAGGATTTTTGGAGCATGGCTGGGTCACAAAGATGAACAATTCCGGTGTCTGCTCTCCAGGATCTTACCATCTGGAGGAGGAGACAATGTGAACAAATAATTGTGTAAATGGGGACATGCCCTAATGGAGATAATGTGTGTGAACAGTTGTGTGGCAGGAAAGGGGGCAGAGCCCAGCTGCTGGGGTTGTGCAGGACCATAGGGACAGCTTCTCAAATGAGGTCATGCTTGAGATGGGTCTTGAAAGATGGATAGGAAGTGGTAGGTGCCCAAAAAGTGGGCAGGGAGAGGAGTGAAGAAGGGCATTCCCAGAAGGATTGAGAGCAGGTGTGAAAACGCAGGGGTGTTTGAGAGCAGGGCATTTTCGGGGAACTGCAGGGTAGCCCAGCGTGGCTTACCCTCAGGGGGTTTAGGAGAGGGTGGTTAGAGAGACCAGTGGGACAGGTGGAACAGCCAGGGCTTAGGTGCCATGGTAAGACGTTTGAACCTTGTTCAGCAGGGGGTGAGGGCTAGGAGTCAGTTTACTTCTTGGAATGGTCACTTGGGCACTCTGTGGAGCCTGGACTGGAGTTCAGGGGCACCTGGTAGGTGGCTGCTACGAGAAACCAGACAAGAAGCAATGGGGTGTGAACCAGGGCCGTGGGTTTGGGGCAGAGGGAACAGACGCCAGAGAAGCTTAGGAGGCAGGACTTAGTGACTGGATGGCAGGGGCCGTGGTGAGAGGTGAGAGGGGTTAAGGGTGACTTCAGAGCCCTGGCTTGCAGGAGGACGGGAAGGGACGCTCAGGGGGCTGCTCATCAGACAGATGAGCATCGTTTTTTCTTTTATTTTTTATTTTTTGGTGATACGCAGGCCTCTCACTGTTGTGGCCACTCCCGTTGCGGAGCATAGGCTCCGGACGCGCAGGCTCAGTGGCCATGGCTCACGGGCCCAGCCGCTCCGCGGCATGTAGGATCCCTCCGAACGGGGCACGAACCCATGTCCCCTGCATCGGCAGGCGGACTCTCAACCACTACGCCACCAGGGAAGCCCTCTTTTATGTTTTATGTTATTTATTTATTTATATTTGGCTGCGTGGGTCTTCGTTGCTGCCCGTGGGCTTTCTCTAGCTGCGGTGAGTGGGGACTACTTTTCGTTGCAGTGCGCGGGCTTCTCATGGCGGTGCTTTCTCTTGCTGCGGAGCACGGGCTCTAGAGCGCAGGCTCAGTAGTTGTGGCGCACTGGCTTAGTTTAGTTGCTCCGTGGCACGTGGGATCTTCCCGGAGCAGGGCTCGAACCCATTTCCCTGCATCGGCAGGCGGATTCGTAACCACTGCGCCACCAGGGAAGCCCCAGATGAGCGTCTTGAGTGGGGGCCGGGGATGGGGTGTCGCACAGATGGGCTCGCTGGACCGCCAGCTTCACTGCCCGGAGGAGAACTGTCTTAGGGATGGGAGGCAGCTGCAGAACAGGCCAACTGAGGGTTGTAGCTCCCTCAGGTGGCTCAGGGGGCCCTGACCTGGGAGACATTGGTGGGAGGGTGGGGGAGTGGAGAGGAGGGGCACTGAAAGAAATGGCGTGAGGGATGGAGAAGGAGGGCAGTTTGGTTCAGGGAACTGAGGGAAGGTCACCATGTCATTCCAGACACAGAGCCAGAGCAGGATTCAACATCCTCCTGGAATCTGAGAATGGACCACCTGGGGACAAGGAGGTCCATTGGGCCCTGAGAGAATGCTCAGAGGCGAGGAGGCGAGCAACTGTTTTAACCCCACCCCCCAGCTTTGGATGTGTCAGCACCTGCTGGAGTTCCGGAAGTGGCTGGAGTTTAATCTGAAGGCTGATGCTTCTGTTTGCTTGTGGGAGCGGCAGAGGTACCTGAAAACACCTATGTGGACAGTTTATGCAGCTGGAAGGGACCTGTGGCAGGTTTCTAGTAACCGCCCCACAGAAACCCTGATTCTCAGCTGAACACTGTTGAGAATTGTGAAGGTCTGAGATTTTATTCTATTTACAAGCTAGCAAATGAGCCCCTGTGATAGCTCCTGGGGAGCTGAGACTCCTGGTCCGAGATGAAGGGCAGTTTATTACAGCAATAGCAGTAGAAGAGTATCAACCTCAGTTCCCATAGGGCTTCACAAGGATGGCCAAGTGATGATGTCAGGACACACAGTCAGTTGCATTTCAGGAGAGGAACCCCGAACTTGGGGAACCCAAATCTTTTATAATGGGAAGTATGCTTGCCCTTCACTCTAGAGGAAGGCACTATATACCTTCTATGGATGTTCACTCTATCCTGGAAATGATAATCTAAAATGGAGGACAGTCAGTGGTTCACTTGCAAGATATGCAGAAATGGAATAGAACCATGGAGAATTCTCTGCCAGGAAACACATGGCCAGAGAAAACAAACAACACATTTCCCAGCCTCTTTTTTTTTTTAAAATGAGAAGTGTTGGATACAGAAGCCCATAGGTAAAACAGCCCTAATATTTTTTTTAATTAATTAATTTTATTTATTTATTTTAGGCTGCGTTGGGTCTTCATTGCTGCACGCGGGCTTTCTCTAGCTGCGGTGAGTGGGGACTACTTTTCGTTGCAGTGCGCAGGTTTCTCATCGCGGTGGCTTCTCTTGTTGTGGAGAACAGGCTCTAGGGTGCGTGGGCTTCAATAGTTGGCATGCGGGCTCAGTAGTTGTGGCTCATCAGCTCTGTAGTTGTGGTGCACGGGCTTAGTTGCTCCGCAGCATGTGGGATCTTCCTGGACCAGGGCTCGAACCTGTGTCCCCTGCATTGGCAGGTGGATTCTTAACCACTGCGCAATCAGGGAAGCCCCCAGCCTCTCTTGCAGCTAGGTGTAACCATCTAATTAAGTTGTGGTCTATTAAGTGTAAGCTTTTGTGTGGCAGCTTCTGGGGAATTGCAAAAAAAAAAAAAGGGGGGGGCTGGCATATGCCCTGCGCTTCTGATGGCTGGAATGTGGATATGATGTTGGAGTGTGAGCAACCGTGTTAGGCCAGGAGTGGCATGTAAGGACTAAGGATGCCAGACTAGCAGATGCAAGGGGCCTAGGTCTCTGATTATGTTTGGACTTCTTTACATGGGAGAAAAAGAAACTTCCATCTTAACTTTTTTTTTTTTTTTGTATATGCAGCTGAACTTGATTCCAACTGATATAGGGCTAGCACAAAGAAAGACCAATGGAGGATGAGACTTGTCAGCAGAGAGAAGGGTTAGGGTACTTCTCCCCCTTCCTTCTGCCTCAGCCTCATCAGGGACAGGGGGAGGGGATGGGGAGTCACCTCTGGCTTGTTCACCACCCACCAGTGATGCCCCATTCACAAGGGGGCCCAGGCTGGCCACGCGACCCAGCAGCATCCTTTCGAAGGCAGCAAGCAACAAGCTGGCTCCATTCACAAACCCTGTCCTCCTTTGAAAACCAATCATCGTGCGAAGCGTGACTGGGTGGTGGCCAGCGCTGGCCCATCTGTCATGCCCTTTCAGAGAGCCAGGCATCAGCGGCCGGCCTGGGCCGATCCAGCCCCTCTCCCTTTGTACCCCAGGGACACGCACTGTAACGAGATCACAGTGCCTGCTGAATTATTCAGAGCCGCCCTGAGTGTCAGTGTTATTATAAACATGCAGATTTCTCCGGGCTCCCAACTTCCAAATCTCCAGCAGCCATCTCCCTCCAGGAATTTTCATTGGCTGCTTTGTGCCTGTGATTTCAGATTCCCCAGGCCTTGACGGCCTAATCTGCCTTTGACTAGCTCCTACCTGCCGCCGGGCATGAAGGCCTCGGTGCCCTTTACGCACCACTTCAGGCCCCATTCTTTGCTCAGCAGCCAGTCCTCACTGGCACCCCAGCAGCCTGCCTCTTCCCTGTCTCCTCCTGGCTTCACCGCCCAGGTTGGTGACATCAGACTCTCCCAAGTGCCTGCCTGATGGGGACACGTTAATAACAGCATCCTCCACTTCCGTGGGTCTCCGTCTCATCTGTGTCCTCGTGAGGCTTTAAGCCTCTGGGTCTCCCCTCCCGTCCCCACGTTCTAGCTCCAGCACAATCTTCCCCTTCCCCACAAGTCCCAGATTCCCCGTTCTCTCTGGAGTTGGTCTGGAGAATACCCCCCAGCTGGTAATGAGGCAGAGATGGTAATGCACATTTAAGAGTAATGAAATGCAGTGATATTTCAGGCCTGACAGACCTATTTCTGGCAGCCTTAGAATTAAAGTGTGAGGCTTTGTACTGCAGCTGCTACTAGGAGCCTTCAGAGTTTTTCTAAAGATGTGAATAAAGCTTGCAGGGTTTCAGCTCAGATCTCTGTGGCTATTTATCCTGCTGATGCTTTCATTGTACCTTTTTATTTGAAATTTTAGAGCTTTTAGATGAAGGAAACGCAGCAGCAAGTGTAAAGCATACAAAATACCCTGGTGGGGGAGAACGTCCCGGTTTTTCTCTCAATTGTTCGTGACAGCTCTGGGGAGGAAGAGGGCTCGCAGGGCTTCCCCAGCGTGGCCTCCATCTCCCCTTTGAGTGGGCTCCACCTGGATCCTTGCTCTGCCAAACCAGGGAGCAGGGCCTCGGGAGAAAGCTCTAGGAGGGAGTCCATGCCACAGAGATCGATGGGGCCCGCGCAGCCAGCCCTCCCTCACTGCCTCACTGCTGTGTGAGCTGAGCCTATGCCGTCTCTGGTTGGGGCATGTGGCAGAAGGGAGTCGATCCACTCTGGGCCAATAGTGAGACCTCACTCTCCAGACTCCGGACAGGAAAGGCGGCCTGCTGACCCCTGCCTCGGCACGCAGCTCCATCCTGCCAGGCCACCAGGAAGGCTGGGACCGTTCACAGGGAGAGCTGCAGAGGGCAGTGGTGCGAATCGCGGGCTCTGCCGTCAGACCAACCTGGGGGTGAACCCTGGCTCTGCTCACCAACTGCAGTGACCCTTCTGGACCTCAGTTTCCCCACCTGTAAAGTGAGGATAATAATGCGTCTATCATTTAGGTCCTTGTGATGTATTAAGGTACCTGGCACATCCGAAGTCACAGTATCTATTACTAATACGAAAGTTACCTCAGGAGTCGGGATAGCTAGGTTTCCTTCCCGACTGCCACTTGTGGGTCAAGTCCCTTTCCCACCCTGGGGCAGTGGAAAGAGAAGGGGCTCTGGAGTCAGATAGAACCAGGTTCCAACCTGGCTCCTTCATTTTCTGGCTTTGTGAGTTGGGCGGGTTGCTTAACATCTCTGAGCTCCAGTTTCTTCATCTGTCAAAGCAGTGATAATGAGTACTCACCTCAGAGGGTTGAGGTGGGGATTAAATGAGATCATCTTCCTAAAGAGCCCACCCACTGCCTGCCATATAGTAGGTGTTGTATAAATAATGGCCCCCTTCCCTCTTCCCTTCTCTTCCCTCTGCTTCTGTTCAAAGGGGAGAAATTTTAGATCCAGAATTTCAGAAATTCTATAGGAAAAATGACCCAGAATCCTCAACTGGTAAATGATGAGAGAGAGAAACAAATGGAATGTGTGGACCTTATTTGGATCCTGATTCAGACAAACCGACCGGGAGAAGAAAAAGACCATCAGGGAGATTTTGCTATTGGCTGGATATTCAATAATGTGAAGTAATTGTCGCTGATTTTTTAGGTGTGATAATGGTATTGTAGTTACTCTTAAAAAGAGTCTTTATCTTTTAGGGTATATACGGAAGAAATTACAGATGAAATAATATGGTAGTTGGGATTTGCTTTAAAATAATTGAGTGGACTGAAGTGGGTGCTGGGGCGCAGATGAGGCAGAATTGGCAATCCACCATGTGTCGATGACAGTTAAAGCCGGGTGATGGGACTTCCCTGGCGGCCCAGTGGTTAAGACTTTGGGCTTCCAATGCAGGGGTGCGGGTTTGATCCCTGGTTGGGGAACTAAGATCCCACATGCCATGCAGCGCGACCAAAAAAAAAAAAAAAAAAAGCTGGGTGATGGTCTATGGGGGGTTGGTCAACTATTTTCTATGCTCTGTGTAAAAAAGGCAGTGATCCTTTCTAGATGGGAAGTGTCTCTTCCATCTGTCTCTTCCTGTGGATCCTTCCAGCTCTTCCCTTGCTTCAAGTGCACCTTATTGCTCTCCTGGACTATTAGGACAGCCTCCTCCTATAGTCTCCCAGCCTTTGGTCTCTCTCCCTTCCAATCTCCTTCCCATTTTGCTGCGGAAGTTATCCTCCCAGCACACAGATCAGATCATGTTACTTACCTGCTTAAAAATCTTTCGGTAACTCCCTACTGTCAATAACCTATAGGAGTATAAAACCCTTAGTATGATACACAAAGCCCTTCACAGTCTAAACCCAGCCTTTCTGCCCAGTCCCAATCCCAGCCTGATCTTCACCCCTCATGAAGCCAGGCTTTGGTCACACTGGCCAGGCACTTTCAGACCTCCGTGTCTTCTCCTGTGCAGCTCTCTGTTTGGCAGGTCCTCCCACCTCTCCCCTAACTTCATCTATTAAAGACTAAATTATTTTTCAAAGCGCGGTTCGAGCGTCATTCTTCCTTCATGCTTTCTGGAAGTCTTTGCACCGTTCACCAAGTATCTGTCTCTCTGTCTTCTGGCATATGGCGGGCTCTCACTTCCTTGGCTCTCTGAGGTTGGATGGGGCCATGTGACCAGTTTTAGCCAATGGGCTGTAAGTGGAAGTCACACATTTCACTTCTGAGCCAAGAATTCAATTGCTAATTCAAAATCCTCCCAAGCTCTCTTTCCCTCTGGCTCAGCAATATCCAGATATCTGCTGCTCTGTCAGCCTGGGTTCTGGCGTGAGCGTGATGCTCTGGGGCAGAGCCTCCTGTCCAGCGTGAGGGCTAAATAAGTGTGGGAGAAATAAATTGGAGGGGGTGCTTGTCTCTTCAGCATAACCGAGTCTATTCTGACTGATAATTCTTCTCTCTGTGATGTAGAATCAACTCTGCTGTTTTCCTTCTGTTTGCGCCATAGTCCTGTGTGTGTAACGTGATGATACAGCCCTTCAGGTCAGGAATTCTATTTTGCACTGCTTGTATTCTGGCCCCCAGCGCTTAGCATGGTGACCTGCAGAACGGAGGTGTGCACCGAACATCCAGCAGTGCAGAGCTGTGGCTGGTGCAGCTGGTGGGGCGGGTCGTGCAGGGGTTAAGATGTGCCATCCTTGTGAGGGGCCCCCACACTCCTTCGTCATGGGAGTCGTGATGGTTTGGAGATGGAGCTGGGATGGAGCTTGATGTTCTCAGTGGATGCTGCGCCCAGCCCCAGGGAATGGCTCATGCCTGGTCTAAGCCAATCATAATCATCCCCTTCCCTCGTGCTTATGAGTCGTTTACACACGGGCAATTACATGGTCCAGTTCTGGACAATGAGATGTAAGGGGAAGTCTTGTTCTCTCCTTGAAAAACAGAAAGAGATGAGAAACACAACTGGTCTGTTTGGAGTTTGGATTTCACTGAAAGCAGAATCTGAGAAAGGACTCACATGCTAACGTTTCCATGAGAGGTTTCCGTGAGAGGGGATCCCAGGGAGCAGAGGAGAGGGAGAAGAGAGGGTAGAGTTGGGAGAAGGAAACAGGAAAGGAAGACAAGCCAGTAAAGGGTGTACTCTTGAGCTTGTTGCACTGGGGCTTAGTCCTGCTGGGGACCCTCTGAGGGACATCCGAATTGTCCCTCCATGTGGTGGGAGGCTGGGGCATTTACCCAACGATGTTCATTGGTTGCTGGTCACTCCTCCTTTTCCTGGAACTGGATGTTCACTGGTAACTTCCTGGTGACCAGAATCCAGTGGGCATCTTGCTATTCAGTTGCTTCTTTGCTGTGTTTGCTGTGTTTGTCCCCCACTTCCTGCTCCTGAGCTCTCTTCTGCCCTGGTTTCTAGGCCAAGTCTTCCTCCATTGCTTCTCTGCAGCCTCTCTGGCCACCTCTTGGTTTCCTTCCCAGGCTCCTTTCCCTTTTTCCACTCTGTAGACATCTCCTAGATTCTATTCTGGTCTTCCCCACTTCTTCTACCTACTCTCACTGGGCAAACTGATTCATGAAATGGTTTCAGCTGTTACTGTTGTGACGCCAGCTCCCAAATCTACACCCCCGGCTCCCTGTCCTGAGTTCCGCAGGCATATATCTATCCAGCCAACCAACAAATATTTATTGAGCAGTTTTTTTCTTTTTTGTCCTTTGGCCACGCCGGGCATCTTGTGGGATCTTAGTTCCCCGACCAGGGATCGAACCTGGGCCCCTGGCAGTGAGCGCACCGAGTCCTAACCACTGGACCGTCAGGGAATTTCCTTTATCCAGCAGTTTGAACCTGCCAGGAGTTGGGATAAAGCAGTAGACAGGAACTCACCTTCTAGGAGGGCTAGACAATATGGAGCAGTAGACAAAATCCAAATAAACCAGATAATTTTAGCTAATGGTAAGTGCTACGCAGACAATAGTACAGGCCCGTGTGATAGAGCGTGTGCGTGTGTGTGTGTGCGCACTATTTCCGACTGACTGAGGAGGTGGCATTTGAGCAGGGATCCTGTTGTTTGTGGTTGTGAAAGTGCAAAGGTCAGAGTGAACTTACCAGTGTCTCTGAGGACGGATAGGAAGGCCGGAATGGCTGGAATGACGTCAGCACAAGGCAGTGTGGTGAGAGATAAGGTCAGGAAAATAGCAGGGCCGGGTGAGCAAAGTTTTAACAAGATCTGCAGGTGATGGTTACATGCGCTTTTGCACACATTCGAGAGCAACTTGGGGAGGTGGAGAAGGGAAGAGATGAGAAGAGAAACTTCATTTAAGTTATTCTCCCAGGGAATTCCTTGGTTGGTCCAATGGTCAGGACTCGGGGCTTTCACTGCCGGATACCTGGTCGGGGAACTAAGATCTCCGCCAACCTCGCGGTTCGGCCAAAAAAAAAAAAAAAGAAAAGAAAAGAAAACAAAAAAAATTATTCTTCAAAAGTATCTTGGGAAGTGTAGAACACAGAGAAGTATAAAATACTACCACGCCCTCCTATGAGCCCATAGCCAGCTTCAACACCATTAACTTAATTTAACAAAGGAAACAGCCCGGAATGTAGGAGGAAAACCAGGGAAGTACTATGTCCATGAAGCCTGTCAAAGAGAGAGGTCATTGGTGGCAAATAAAGGCAACATGGTCTTGTAGGTTTCTTTTAGTTTTAATCTTTTTACTCAAGTATAGCTGATTTTCTTTTTTAAAAAAATTATTTATTTATTTATTTGGCTGCATTGGGTCTTCGTTGCTGCGCGCAGGCTTTCTCTAGTTGCAGTGAGCAGGGGCTACTCTTTGTTGCGGTGTGCGGGCTTCTCATTGCAGTGGCTTCTCTTGTTGTAGAGCACGGGCTCTAGGCTCACAGGCTTCAGTAGTTGTGGCTCACGGGCTCTAGAGCGCAGGCTCAGTAGTTGTGGCACACGAGCTTAGTTGCTCCGCGGCATGTGGGATCTTCCCAGACCAGGGCTCGAACCCATGTCCCCTGCATTGGCAGGCGGATTCTTAACCACTGGGACCCCAGGGAAGTCCATAGCTGATTTTCAATATTGTGTTAGTTTCAGGTGTGCACCATAGGGATTCAGTATTTCTGCAGATTATACTCCATTATTGGTTATTACAAGATAATGGGTATAATTCCTTGTGCTATACAGTCTATCCTTGTTGCTAATCTATTTTATATGTAATAGTTTGTATCTGTTAATCCCATACTCCTAATTTATACTCCCTCTTCCCTCTCTGCTTTGTAACTGTAAGTTTGTTTCTATGCCTGTGAGTCTATTTTTGTTTTGCATATACATTCATTTGTATTATTTTTTAGATTCCACATACAAGTGATATCCTACAGTTTTGTCTTTCTCTGTCTGACATTTCACTAAGCATAATATTCTCTAGGTCCATCCCTGTTGCTGCAAATGGCAATATTTGGTTCTTTTTATGGCTGAGTAATACTCCATTTATATAACTATACCACATCTTCTTAATCCAGTCGCCTGTTGATGGGCATTTGGGTTGCTTCCATGTCTTGGCTATTGTAAGTAGTGCTGCTGTGAACATTGGGATGCATGTATCTTTTCGAATTAGTGTTTTCATTTTTGTCCAGATATGTGCCCAGGAGTGGAACTGCTGAGTCAGATGATAGTTCTATTTTTAGGGAACCTCCATACTGTTTTCCATAGTGGCTACACCAACTTACACTCCCACCAACCGTGTAGGAGGGTTCCCTTTTCTCCACATCCTCACCAACATTTGAGAAGCCTTTCTAAATTTCTCAAGGCAGACTTAGGTGCACCTTCTTTTATCCCCCTGGTTAATGTTACAGTCCTAACCTCATTTTGGTAACACCATTTAGGTGTCTGCTCCCCTCTACATTTGGCTATAAACTCCTTGTTGGTTGCCTACCCAGCAGCCATTCCCTCCCTACTGCCACAGTGCATGGTTCCCCTTAGAAGATTTCGCCCATTGCCAGCACTGGGAATTTGGTGGGATGGACTCTTATCTCCAATTATCCCTTAGCCACTCAGCACACTGGCCACAAGGGCTGGCTCAGGGGTGGTTACTTGACCCATTTCAAGTGAATGAGAGAATATGAGTCCCAGGACTTGTAAAGCAGATACTAGTGTGAGGATATGAGTTGGGAATTGCTGTGGCCACTTTATGACCGGATGAACCTGGAGCTGATGGAAGGCCTGAAGCTGCATGAAACATGGTGATGAAGCCACCATGAAAAGCTGAGGGGGAGACAGGGAGCAGAGTCCTTGCTGACACTGTATGCACTCTTGCATCAAGCCTTGCTCAGAGCCAGCTCTTCCTCTGGACTTTAGAGTAATGTGATCCAATAAATTTTCTTTATTGTTTAAGCCGATTGAGTTGGATTTTTGTTTATTTCAACCTAAAAAGTCCTAACTAGCACAGAAATTAGTACCATGAGCCAGGGGTTTCAAGAGGCAGCTCCCCCCTTAGATGATTCAACCCTAAAATGATTCAACCCAAGGAGGTAAGATGAAGGGTAGTAATAACCCCTATATCTTGGGTTGAGAAACTGGCAGTCTGATACAGCTAGTTATACAGTTTCCTATTGTATCTTGGGATGTATCTCATGTGCCTACTGTGGTTATAGCAGCACATTACTTAGTAGAGAAATTTAGAGCATTGGATAGGGTTAGTTCCTTCTTGTTGCTCTTAGTAAGGTACTATAAAAAGGTAAACTTATGTTCAAACTAGCCTACCCAAAAACAGAAAAGGAAGAAAATAGAGCTTTGCTAAGAGAAGCTCTTTCTGCCTATGGTCAAAAGTGGCTAAGGGGGCTTCCCTGGTGGTGCAGTGGTTGAGAGTCCGCCTGCCGATGCAGGGGACACGGGTTCGTGCCCCGGTCCAGGAAGATCCCACATGCCGCGGAGCGGCTGGGCCCGTGAGCCATGGCCGCTGAGCCTGCGCATCCGGAGCCTGTGCTCCGCAACGGGAGAGGCCACAGCAGTGAGAGGCCCGCGTACCGCAAAAAAAAAAAAAAAAAAGTGGCTAAGATTCTGGAAACTGGAAGGACAGGGACTTCCCTGGTGGTCCAGTGGGTAAGACTTCACGCTCCCAATGCAGGAAACCCGGGTTCAATCCCTGGTTGGGGAACTAGATCCCGCATGCATGCCGCAACTTAAGAGTCCGCATGCAGCAATTAAAAAAAAAGATCCCGCATGCTGCAACTAAGACCCGGCGCAGCCAAAATAAATAAATAAATAAATATTAAATTAAAAAAAAGACTGGGACACACATGAAGTCTGATCCCTAGCTCTTTCCTAAGTACCTCCTGGTTTTCATTACCTCCAAGACAAAGGGAACCATCAATTCCATTAGATATGTAAGTGGGATATAGCCTACAGGCCAGGACCAGACTCGGGATGCCTCTCCAGCTGTCCTAAGGTATAGCTCAAGATTAAATGTAAGGCTGAGTGTCTGGGAAAGCACTAAGGCCTGTTACTTAGAGAAAGATATACCCACACCAGACTCCAGACCCAAAGACTAGTCTCAACAAGATTTGTGGGGGGTTTTTTTGCTTTTTTTTTGCGGTACGCGGGCCTCTCACTGTCGTGGCCTCTCCCGTTGCGGAGCACAGGCTCCGGACACGCAGGCTCAGCGGCCATGGCTCATGGGCCCAGCCGCTCCGCGGCATGTGGGATCCTCCCAGACCAGGGCACAAACCCGTGTCCCCTGCATTGGCAGGCGGACTCTCAACCACTGCGCCACCAGGGAGGCCCAAGGTTTCTGGTTTTATAGACTAGCTCACAGAATCCACCAGAAGCAAACAGACTGGAAGCCTATCAAGGGAGTTATAGTGCCAAAGAAACTCTAAGCCCAGATGCCAATGGCCAGAGACTGTTCAACTCCTAACAAATTTCTTAGGTTTCCAGACCCAGTGAATCAACCTTCATAGGGATAAAACATTAAAGCAGTATTTCTTACATTTTTATGTATATAAGAAGCTTATTAAAAATATCAATTCTTGGGAATTCCCTGGTGGTCCAGTGGTTAGAACTCCATGATTCCATTGCAGGGGACCCGGGTATCTCTGGTCAGGGAACTAAGTTCTCACAAGCCGTGAGGTTCGGCCAAGAAAGAAAAGAAAGTATCAATTCTTGGGCTTCATTCCTAAAGAATATGATTCCTTCTGTCTAGGAGTGAGCTCTGGCATCTGCATTATTAATAAACTTCCCTGACGGTTCACATGCAGGTGACTGGGAACCCGCACTTCGGGAAGCATTGCATTTAGGGAAATTATTAAATTCCTTAAGGACAGCAGGACTTCTTTTGTCCTTGTAGCATCTAGCACTGTGTAGGGCACAGAATGGGAGCTTGGCAGGGCCTTGCCCACTAGACCTGAAAAGCAGGGGTATCCAAGGTTGATTTGGGAAGTGTGCAGACTGTGATTCCAGAGACGGATCTGCCCGGAGTCCCCCCTCCCCGACTCCTCGATTCTGCTTGTTCCTGCTTTGCACCTATTGGGGTGGCCTTATCCAGACACTGAGCTGGCAGTGACTATGTCTGGGATCCTCTGTCAGTGCCCCTTGTACAGGCAGAGAGTTCCGGATACATCTGTGGGAGTGAGGAGAGTGTTTACTAGGTTTCGCCATGTCTATTTTCTTCCTTCTACTGCACCTCAGACAGGGAGTGTTCTGAGAGCCTGAGTGAAGCAGCTACACTTTTCTAGTACCTTAGGTGACTCATGTGTCTCAACTCCACACGCCTTCCATCGAAGGCCTTGGAATTGTCAAGGTCAGGATATTTAAAGCCACATTCTTGGGAGTGCCCTGGACACTGCCAGCTCAGCTCAGGAAGAGGGAAGTGCTCAGAGGACAGCTGTCAGAGTTAGTGCCCACTGTTTATGGCAAGTCTGAAGCATGTACCAGTCATGAGTATGGCCGTATGGTTCTGATTGGTCATGGCCAAGTGATCATAGATTTCTCTTTATTCATTCTCCTACATATTTAATTCAGCACCTACTGTATGCCAGACACCAGGGAGGATACAAAGCTATGTAGACACAACCCCACCCCAAATGAGCTCACAGACTAAGAAGTGACATAGGGCCCTGCAGAGAGACTCATGAACAATGATCATAGTCACAGGCAGGGTATTCTGAGTTCACTAAGGAAGGGCATACAATTTGGAGAGATGGATATGATGGTGGGGTGTAGCAAAATCTTCTGGGAGCAGACTCCCGGCTGAATATATAAACTTAAGTATAAGTAACCCAGGTCAACTTCAGCTTCTGGCCAAGATGGACTAACAGGAATGGGATTTACCCTCCCACCTGAGGCCATGAAAAGGTTGTACAAAATATATGAAGCAATCGTTATGGACATCAGACAGCCCAGTGATCCTTGAGAGAGGGAGAAAAAATGAAATGAGCCCTGTGAGTGCTTCAGCCTAGTTCCTTGGGAGAGTTTCCAGGATGCAGCACAAAGAAGGAACACAGGTGGAGTCCAATAGTCTTTCTGAGCTGGGGAGATGGACCAGGGAGTCCAGGGAGGCCAAGGCAGCTAGACTTTTCAGGGCAGAGTACCAGAGAGTGAGATGTGGAGAGAGGAAGGAGGATAGAGAAGAGAGACAGACAGAGACAGAGATATCCAGAAATCTGCAGAGGGTTCCTTCAAGTTTTCAGCTGAGCACTGGTCAGAGCATGTGTACGAGGAAACTACCTGAGTCTAGAGAAGCAACCAAATAAAGGCAGCAGAGGAAACAATCCCTGGAGGTCACACAAGACAAATAATAGTTTTTGTTCCCACTATAGCCAGAATGGCAAACCTCATACATCATGAGGCATCAGATCGAGTGCTCAGAAGGGGATCACCTCAGTAGTGGGGAAAAATTAGCTCTAGACTAATGGATATTCTGGTCCCAACTCACAAAACTGAAAAGCAAGCCTGAAAAGGATTAAACTATTTCCAAGTAACTTAACTGTATCCCAGAACAAAGCTCAAGAATATTTATAGGAATACAAAAATATCCAGCACCTAGCAAGGTAAAATTCACAGTGTCTGCCATTCAGTTCAAAATCACCAGACATGCAAATAATTAGGAAAATATGACCCATAACAAGGAAAATCAATCTATCAATGAAAGCAGACCCAGAATTGACACAGATGTTAGAACAAAGATGTTAGTAGACAGACATTAAAACAGTTATTATATGCTCAAGAAAGTAAAAGAAATATTAAGCATGTTACGTAAAGGCATGGAAGATATAAGAAAGATCCAAGTCAGTCTTCTAGAAATGAAAATTATAATGTGAAATAAAAAATACCCTGATGGGATTAACATCAGATTAGACACTGAGGAAGAAAACACTAGTGACCTTGAAGATATAATTATAGAGACTCTTCAAAATGAAACACAGAGAAAATAGACTGAGGAAAGAAAAAACGAACAGGGTATCAGTGGATCTGTGAGAAAACTTCTGGGGGTCTAATATATGTGTAATTGGAGTTCCAGGAAAAGGGGGAGGGCAGAAAATATATTTGAAGAAATAATGGCCAAATATATTCCAAATGTGATGAAAACTATAAACCCACATTTCCAAAAAGTTCAATGAAACCCTAGCACAAGAAACTGAATTTCAACAAGGGACATCATAATGAAATTGCTTAAAATCAGTGCTAAATAGAACATCTTAAGAGTGGGCAGTGTGGGGGGAGGGAGAGACATTTTATGACAAAGGAACAAAGATAAACAATTTCAGCAGACTTTTTTTTTTAATAAATTTATTTTTGGCTGCATTGGGTCTTCTTTGCTGCATGCGGGCTTTCTCTAGTTGCAGTGAGCAGGGGCTACTCTTCGTTGCAGTGCGCGGGCTTCTCATTGCGGTGGCTTCTCTTGTTGCGGAGCACGGGCTCTAGGCGCATGGGCTTCAGTAGTTGTGGCACGCAGGCTCTAGAGCGCAGGGTCAGTAGTTGTGGTGCACGGGCTTAGTTGCTCCACGGCATGTGGGATCTTCCCAGACCAGGGCTCGAACCCGTGTCCCCTGCATTGGCAGGCAGATTCTTAACCACTGAGCCACCAGGGAAGCCCCAGACTTCTTTTTAAAAACAATGAAACCAGAAGTCAATGGAGCAACGTAGTCAAAGTACTGAAAGAAGAAACTGTCACCCTTGAATTCTATACCCAACAAAAAATACCTTTCAGAAATTATGGTGAAATGAAAACTTTTTTAGACAAAATGTGAAAAAATTCATCATCAGCAGACCTGCACTATGAGAAATGTTGACGTAAGTCCTTCAAGCAGAAGGAAACTTATACTGTTGGGTTGGCCAAAAAGTTCATTTGGGTTTTTCTGTGAGATGGTATGGAAAAACCTGAACGATCTTTTTGGTCAACGCAATATATAGAAGTTTGGATCTACACAAGACAGTTAAGAGCAGTAGAAATGAGATGTTCCAACTAATAAATGAAGAGGGAATGATATAACTAGAATATCACAATTTTAAAATTATTTATTTTTGGCTGCATCAGGTCTTAGTTGCGGTGGGCGGGCTCTTCGTTTGTGGCAGGCGGGCTCCAGAGCGGGTGGGCTCTGTAGTTGCAACACTTGGGCTCTCTAGTTGTGGCTCAAGGGCTTAGTTGCCCCGTGGCATGTGAGATCTTAGTTCCCCAACCAGGGATTGAACCGCATCCCCTGCATTAGAAGGCGGTTTCTTAACCACAGGACCACCAGGGAAATCCCAAGAACATCACAGTTTTGAAACCCCTACTGAATTAATGGATCTAGGCAATGAAGAACAATGGCTGATAGTATGACAAAGAGAGACAACCAGGTATTATACACATTGTTAGAGGCACACTTCACCAGCTATGTGCTACCAAAAAACAAAAACAAAAAGATAATACTAAACCTGAATCTAGCCTCGAGATCTAACTACCAATTTACAAGATATCTAAGGGGAAGAGAAACATGTTAAATGACGCCACTGTGTTTTAATTAAAAAAAAAAAATCTAGGGGCTTCCCTGGTGGCGCAGTGGTTGAGAGTCCGCCTGCCGATGCAGGGGACACGGGTTCGTACCCTGGTCCGGGAAGATCCCACATGCCGCGGAGCTGCTGGGCCCGTGAGCCGTGGCCGCTGAGCCTGTGCGTCCGGAGCCTGTGCTCCGTGACGGGAGAGGCCACAACAGTGAGAGGCCCGCGTACCGCAAAAAAAAAAAAAAAAAAAATCTAGGCTTGGGAAATTCTGTAGGATAAACAATCAGATTGTTTTCATCAACAGAGAGATTGACATTTACACGGATGGGGAGCTACAAACCACAAGAGACTTAAGAGCCACGTAAGAGCCACGTGAACAATCCCAAGGTACGGACCTTTAGATTCCTAATTCAAACTAACGAAAAAGGGACAAAAAAAAAAGATAAGACATTTAGGGAAATGTGAACACTGACAGATATATTAAGGAATTACTGGAGGAAAAAAAAAGTTATCCAGGCCGAAGAGAGGAGGGAGGTCCCTTCAGTGGGTGGGGACAGCACTGGCAAAGGCATGGCCTCTTAGGGAGAGGGGCAGAGTTGGCACTTACAGGAGAAAAGACTCCTGCTGCATATGCGTCGCGTCCTCTGACCTTTCCCCCGGGCTAGGGCTGGCTGGGGCGCTCTGGTTTCTGAAAAAGGAAAATGCAGAATATTGACGTGGAGACTATTTCTGTTGACTTCTTCTGGCCTCCCTGGGTGTAGGGACCACCTGGGGGAAGAAATCTCGTTGAGGGCTTTCAGGGCCACCCTTAGCAACAGGGGACAAGCACCCAGCAGCCTGAGGGAGACAGAGGCTTTGAGCACTTCAGCCTCCTCCCGCCTTCTCAGCTCTGCCTGGGGGTAGAAGACCAGGAGAGAGGAGAGAACTGGCCTGAAGGAGAGGGAAGGAGAAGAGGGAAGAGAACAAGGAGAGAGAGCTCAGCGTGCACTCAGATGCTTCCAAGTACCAACTGACTTCAGCCTCTAGACGTTAGGTGGAACACTCCCCTCCTCCCCTCGTGCTGCCTGCAGTTCAGTCCAGAGACAAAGCTGCTTGTGAGGAGGGATAAAGGGGCTGCTCCGGCCACAGAGATTAAGGAGTTTGCTCAGGTCGATGGGCAAGTTGAGATGACGAAAGGGCTGAAGGACAAGCCCGGGGCCCTGACCCCGTTTTATCCACCATCACTCAGGGCTGATCTTGTACTCTGTGGTGCCTCTGTCCTGTGGTCCCTTGCTGCACCAAGCGCCCAGTGACAAGTAACAACCAGACTCTTATTAGCCAACATTACTGAGTGCTCACTTTGCCAGGCCCTATTCTAACTGTTGTACATATTAATTCATTTCATCTTCTCAACAACCCTTTGAGGAAGGTACTGTTATTAAGCCCATCTAATAGATGAAGTAACTGAGCTCAGAGAGCGTAAGTTGCTTACTTGAGATCACGCAGAGAGTAAGTGGCCCCCCTGTAACTGAACCTAGGAGAGGCCTGGTTGCAGAGCTCGTGCTCTTCACAGCCACCCCAACAGCAGTGGGGACTTCGGCACACTCCCCCAGGGGCCCGTCCACGCGCCTCCTTTCCCCCCTGGGCAGCTGAGGCCCAGGGCTGGAATCAAGGCTTCCCGGGGCTCTGAAGGAGGCCTTGGGGCCACCCTGGAAAAGCCACCCTGTGCATAAAAGGCTGGGGGCCCCCAAAGCTGGGGAAGCTCTTGCCCAAAACAAACTGCATGCCTGCCCTAAACTGTTCTCAGCTGAACAGCCTGGATGCGGGGCTGCTCGGCCCGTGATGCTTATCAGCCGTCCAAGAGAGAAATCTGCGTCATGACATTCTGATCCCAGGGTATGAAGGGGACCTGGGGAAGGGGGCGTGAGGCAGCGCCGTGTCGGGAGGGCTCGGGCCTGGAGGGCCGCCCAGCCCAGCTCTCGGTGGGCAGCTGGGTCTCCTCCCCACGTTCTGGCAGAACACCCTTGAACGATTTAGCCTGAAATAGCATAAGAACTTCTTTCCCATTTTTTCCAGGCTTTTGGATGAAATTATATTTTACAAATGACTCATTATTATATTTATAGCTTCTCTCCAAATGATTCAAATTGTGGTTTGTCGCCTCCCTGTCTCTCAGCTCCCCCCAGCTCGACAGGAAGAAGTGCTGTTTACTGTACGGCCAGGTGTGGCCCCGAGAGCTGCTGGGCCCCCTATAATTACGTGCCCTGAGCCCTGACAGGCACTCGGGCACATGGAGTCATGCGCAGCCTTTGTTCCAGCACGTCGTCGTGGTCGTGGTGGTGGTGGTGGTGGTGGTGGGAGCTCGGGCTCGGAATCCGCCGCTGTAGGAAGTGCCTGTGTGTGCCGGTGGTGCGGGGGGGGGGGGGGGGGGGAGTGGGAAGGCTGTTCCCCGGAGGCTGTGACAGAGGGTGCCTTTGTGAGGGCAGAGGCTGGAGGAGCCAGAGCTGCACTTCCTCAGAGCACCCTGTGAGAAGGCTGGGGAGGGGGTGGAATCTGGGCCTAGGACCCCCCCCACGCCGGGCGCTATACTCCTTCCCGTCCCCCAGCCTCCACTGAGGAGCTGAGAGGGTGGCCGATGGAGGAGGTGGCGGCTCAGACATTTCAGGCTGTGCTAGTGTCTGCTTATTGACACTCGATGCTTTCTTGTGAGGAACCACTCTGGCTCTGTGTCAGGAAGGATGGGGGGTGTGCGTCTGGTGCTTGAGTCCCCTCCCCCTTCCAGGCTCCGCGCCCCCATCCCTACCCTCCTACCCTGGCTCCCCCCAGCTCCCAGGAAACTGTGGTCAGGTTAGTGTGAGAGCAAATTGCTCTTAAACAGGCCACCTTTGAAAGGAAGAGTGGCGAGAAGGCCCCATTTGCACTGACAGTTTATTCCACCAGGTGCCTGTGGGATCAACGTCCCCTTGGTCTGCTCTCCTGCGTACTTAGAAAAGTTGAAAGCCCACAGAACGGGACAGAAAGACATTCTGGAACTCACAGTGTTAGTCTCAGAGCCCTCACGACAACCCCCTGTCCCTGGGGTCCTTGGACCTGAGGCGTGGTGACCCACAGACGCCTGTGGCTGGCTGTGGGGTGGGGGCCCTGGGGCCGCAGCAACGACAGGCCGCCCGGGCGCCCGGAAGGCCCAGAGTTGAGAAGGGAAACAGGCCACCCTAGAGGGAGCTGGCTTCTTGGGACACATCTGCAGACCCCTCCCTGTGCCTCAAGGGAAGAATTGGCTCCTTGATGTTACAGATTCTGCAGCTGAGGGGCAGCGCGGGGCAGGAGGCTGGGCCCCGACCAGGTCGGAGCTTGGAGTTGCACGCAGTCCAAGCCTTGGGCTCTGGTTGTGTCCCCAGCTCGTCCACCAGGGTTCCTTCGGGACTGCTTCCATTTTCACATCTTGGCACCGCCTGAGGGAGTGGGAAGGTGGCTCCGGAGGACGTGCTGTGGGAATGGGTGTGGACGAGCATAACGTAATTATTGGTGAAATCAGTGTGGAGCCTTAACCGGATGACTTCCATCTGGGCTGAGCCGGGTCCCTGTGAGGTGTGTGAGGCTGTCCTGAGGAGCGGCCAGGGCCCTAGACGTGGAGGCCTGGGAACCCCTGCCTCTGGGATGTTCCATGCAGGGGGGAGGGGCCTTGACAAGCCCCTCCTCAGAGGGAAGGGAAGGGAAGGCTGGGAGAAGGACCAGAAGGGGTCCTGGTGAGGTAGGGGTGGCAGCAGGAGGAAAGGGAAGGGCCAGGTGTGGACTCACCTGGGCTGTGGGTGACCTGAACGTCCTCCTTGGGCCTGAGGGACAGAGGGACTCTTGTTGGAGAGAAGTGCTGCCTCCTGCGTCCCGTGTAGAGCCGGGGCTGGCGGGCTTCCGACAGCAGCAAAGCCAGCTGGTGGTCAGACTGAGGGGCAGCCAACTCAGCTAACTGAAGCCACCTCTGGGCCACCTTCTTTGTGGGGTTTGTGGTCCTGTCGCCGCCCTACTTGTGCCGGCACCTTTTCACCAGTCAAATTTTGACAGTCATGTCAACGAATTAGAGTACCTTGAAGATCGTTAGAAGATGCCGTTTTTGAATATGTGCTCGAGGGGTTCAACTCTCCCTGGCCTTTCGCGTACCCCTCCCCCAACTCTGCCCCTGCTTGGAACCCCACTGCACGCCTGGTGGGGGTGACGCGATGGGCAGTCTGTGGGCAAAGCTGGATCCCAGCTCTGCATTAAGAGCGAATCGTGGAGAAGATGTGTCTTGACAAAATGGGCCTTCATGGCGGAGATCAGACTGGGAAGGACTCGGCTTCATTCCACCTCTGATGAGGATGATGGTTTAGGGTGTTGGTAGAAGATCAAAGTTGTTATCTTTAGGTCGTATTTATGGAGTGATTTACTGTCTACCTCCCTATTTTCAGGCAGCAACTTCCTTCTAATGTTTGAGACGTTTCTAGTTTGACAAAGTGAAATTAGAGATGATGAAACCAACTTGCATGCACTCCTCAAACTGTGTTCACATCCATTATCTCATGCGGGGCGGCCTGTTCCCGTCTCCATTTCCTTTATAAGGATATTGAGATACAGAGACTAGATAATTTGCCCAAGAGCACACAGCTAGTTACTGACTAGGTTTAGAGCCAAGGTCTGAATACTCCTTTTCCAGTGATGTCTCCTCTGTGGTCCTTCTGCTTTCCATCAATTTGAAAAGGGAGCAGAAGCCTACAGCCATGTAGGTGGGGTCAGCAGAGAGATGACTGAGAGCAGGTGAGGGTGCCCTCCTTAGCCTGGAACTCTGTGACAGGTGTTCACAGAGCTGCTGAGATCCAAGGTGGCAGAGGGAAAAGCCCCCATTTGTTGAATTAACTGCAAGTCTCTCTTAGGGTCAGAGTGAATGTTGCTGACATTACGTTTTTACTGTGGTACAGTAGGGATCATATAAAATTTACTACTTTTACCACTCTTAAGTGTACAGTTCAGTGACATTAAGTATATTTACACTGTTGTGCAACCGTCACCACCATCCATCTTCAAAAACTTTTCCATCTTCCCAGACTGGAACTCATACCCACTGAACAATAGCTCCCCATTCTCCCCTCTCCCCAGACCCTGGCAGCCACTATTCTACTTTCTGTCTCTAGGAATTTGAGTACTCTAGGGACCTCGTGTAAGTGGAATCATACAGTATTTGTCCTTTTGTGTCTGTCTTACGTTGACTTATTTTTTATTGGATCATCATTTTTAACTACAACTGGGATACTGATTAGCAGTGCTCCATGCCCATAAAGGGGTAAAAAAAAAAAGAGAGAAAAAGAGAGAGAGAGAGAGAGAGAACAAAAGTGCTTTGGGGTGAATTTCTCAACTGGGAGGGGTACCAGATGTAAGGGGGCGGTGGTGGGGAGTGGAGAAGGAGAAAGTGTTACATAGAAAAAAATGGCGCGCTTTCTCATTCCAGGGGAGGGGTGCATCCCCCCCTGGAGATAGATGCCTCTTTTTCGAGGATTATGAACCCTGATGGAGAAGCCGCTTTGTCTGGTGAGAACAGTGTGCCCCTCTGGGCATGCTGAAGGCAAGACAAATTGTTGTGTGAGAGAAATCCACAGGAACTTGGAGTTTGGATAGAAGGGTCTAGAGGAGAAGAGAGAGGTTGGAGAAGATAGTATAAGTTGGGACTTAGGAAATAGTGAGAAGTTTTTCAAGACTGGGAGATGGTGGATCTGGAGAGTAATGTCTACTAGTAGATTTGAACGTGCTTACTGTGATTCCCCTCCATTTCCCCAAACTTTAAGTAAATGTCTACTACTGTGCCCATTAGCCTGGTGGGAGTTGGAGGGGTGGCTGGTGGGGAAGCGGGAAGGGGGCATTGCATGGGTGATAGAGGGGTGCTGGGGGAGCACGGCAGCTACAGGAGGTGAGATGCAGAAGGAGGGGAGAGGCGGACAAGCAGGAAATAGAGCCAGAGCTCGCCGGAGGAAGCATTAACCTTCTGAGGGTCCTGCGCACACGGTCCGTGATGGAGGCAAGAGGCCAGAGGGACTGTGAGGCTGAGGGGGGCGACACAGTAATGGGGTCCCCATAGTTGGAATGGGGCTCAAGTCGTTTCTTGAATATTAGGGGCAGGCATTCCAGTTAGATAGCCTGAAGGAATGAGTGGCTGTGGATTTCTCTTCTTGGAGACCTTCTGGCAAAATCTAGACAGGGCACAGCCTGGTTCATTAGGAAGCAGAGGCTCTCTGTGGTCCCATCAGCTAAGCTCACTGCCTCCAGGATGTCCAGATTCACGGGGAAGAGAACTGTTTTTCTGAGAGATGGAGATGGGGCTAGAGCCAAACCCAAGCCCAGAACATGTCTTGAGCTTTCAAAACACCCTTCTCTTTAAAATCGTCTGAAAGCAGAGATCTGGGGCCGTGACTGTCTCTGATGGAGACAGATGTTTTTGGGAACTTCCAGACATAGCAGGAGCCCAACGAGAGGGTCTGGCTGCTCCCACCCAGAGATCCCAGAGGAATCTGGCATGGAAGGCGAGCTTCGTGTCACTGGGAACGTTGGAGATTCCCTCACCAGGTCCTGGGCTAAGTGTGGGCCGGGGATGGAGCCCTGCCTGGAATTACTGATGCATCCAGAGATCTCAGGACCAGCCTGCATGGTGGAGGTGGGGCCGACCGAGGACACTTCCCTCTGGTCCTCTCCAGCCTTGGCCCAGAGAACCAAGGCTCAGGGCTTGACTAGCTGGATCCCATTTTGGTCCCAGCCCAGCATCCCTTCGTTAGCTGGGTCCTGGGGAAAAGGGCCCGGCTTGGCTCACACTTGAGGAGGTTTGCCAAATGTGTTAGTTGCCACTAAAAGCTTATAAACTGGGGTGCAGGGTGCTGAGGGGCCTGGGCTGGCCCGAGGATGTGCCGTTTAGAAGTTCCAGAAGTTCCCTGCAGGTTGGGAGGGAGGAATGTCGCTGCAGAATCACAGGCAAGCCTGTCCTGGGGCCGGGCCAGCTTTCCCTTTGATGGGCCCCTCTGCTCTGGGGGAGCTGTGTGTTCCCTTCTACTCAGGCAGCTTGGGAAAGACCAGAGGCCCTTTCAGGGAAAGGAGAAAGAGGGAAAACAGGCCTGAAAACACTGCAGTGAAAGCCTAATTCTGAGCTTCAGCTGCGGACCCAGGCCCAGGGCACAGATGCATTTTCTACTCCGTTATGAGAATGTGGATGGGTTCTGAAATCGGTTGTTTAGGGGAACTGCAGAGCTTCAGAGCTTCGGTGCTAGAAGGGTGTTGAAGACCAGCTAGTACAGCCCCCTCATTTTGCTGGGAGGCTAATTTGAAACAGAATGGAATTTGGCAGGGGCTGGGATGCCTTTTTTCTTCTGAGGCCCCATTTCCTGAAAGAGACAGTGTCGGAGATGAGTTGATTTCACTCATTCACTCATTGGCCTCCTTGGTGCATTAAAAAAAAACAAACACAAACAAACAAACAAAACAGCCCTCAGAGGTCCAGATCTGGCTTCTTTGAAATTAACAGAGTTTGCGGCTTCCAGGGAGTTTTCAGTTTGGAGCCATCATTTCTGTTTGTTCATTAAATTGTTTGTTCACCACAGGCTTCTTGCCAGATCTCCTTTTGCACGTTATCAGGCTGTGCTTGTGAATGGCCCAGGGAAGCCAGAAACCGAACTCAGGAAAGGACTGGAATAAGGCAGGGGCTGGTAGGGTCTGGGTGGGGGTTGGAGGATGGAGGTTGACAGGCCTGTGGTTAAGGGTGGAGGTCTGAGCACCCTCAACGAGGAGCCTTACGGCCACAGAAGAGACCTTGGCGCCGCATCTGCGCAGGGCTGGACGCTGGGGCCGCCTGTGGAAGCAGAGAGGCTGCCTTAAGAAGATGGCACCTGGATTAATAAGGGAGGGCTCTGAGGATAGGCAGGCCTCTGGCACTGGAAGCTTAGGAAAGAGGAGACCTGGATGGGGGACAGCCGGCTCTATCAGAGCAAAGAAAGAGAGAGAGTAAGGGGCACGGAATGAAGCGGGGCCTGAACTGATTATAAGTTGTGGGAGGGGCCCAGGAGGCTGCCAACTTTGATCTCACTTTCTGGACAGGCCTTTGGGTTATTTCTTATACCCACCACCCAATCACCAGAGAGCTATCACCTTCTGATATAAGAAGCTCTTGGCAGACAAGTGAGACATATGCAGCTGGAATTGGGGGCAACACAAGCTGGGTGTGGGCTGGGGACGGGACATACATATGCTGGTGGAGGAGAGGAAAGTCTTTCAAAGGCTCCTGTCTGGGGAGGCCAGTGGGGGAGGAGAAAGTCAGGGCTCAGGGCAGGGGCATTGTGTGTGCTGTTCCCATGGTCCCCCTGTGCCCGGCTCAGGGCCAGGCACCCAGAAGGTGCTTACTGAATAACTGAATGAATGAAGTTGGTATCTGTCCGAACGCGTGGAGTGCTGTTCTCTTGAATCCCTATGTCAACTACTATTTTTCTTCTTAAGGATTTAAAGAATATTTGCCTAACTTGAGCCTTCTGCTTCAGGAAGGATCTTACCATTGGTGTGACAGAGGGCATTAGGCACTGTTCTGGAAACTGTCTCAGCATAAAGACCCTCCATTTGGGGAGGGAGGGGAGACAGGAGGAGGGCCAGAATGACCTCTCAGGGTCCAGCTGGCTCTGTGGGATACAGAGGGTGGACTGAAATTCGCCAAGCTGTGCTGGTGATGCGGAGGTCATCGCACGATGATGCATTAGCAACTTTGGTAATTGCATCATGTTTTTCTCCATGTGACAGCGCCTGGCTTGTGCCTCAGACCCAGCAGATAACCAGTGGGGGAAAATAAAATGGAACTCAAATCTTTTCTCTGACAAGGTTTAACTCCTGGAACTGGTTACTCTGAGAAACCATGGGTCACCTTCCTTGGACAATTTCAGGGCCCATTACTGTGGTTTAGGGAGAAGACAATGGCACTGAGAGAGATGTTTCCTCCCCTCCCAGCTCTATGCCTTGCGGGAGGCTCTCATCCCCCAACTTCGCTTGGGCTTGGTTTTGGAAGTGATGGGTAATCGTCTCCTGCTGTAAGCATTTCCTGGAAGGGCTTGGTATAGTGTTCCTCCAGAGACAGGGGGATGGCTGAGATGACCTCTCCAAGTCTTGCCCACTCTACAGTTTCTGCATCTCAGGAGGATCTAAGCATTTCCTTTCCTTCATAAGTTGTCAGAGTTAACTCCACGTGGGCGTGGGCCTGGGCTCCTTGTAGCTACACCACCCTCCCTCTAATATTTAAAAGATCTGTGCTGGTTCTTAGGGCCTTAAAATCATCGATTTATTTTCCTTGGCTCTGCCTGAAAAGGCCACATCGGTCTTTTTTTTTTTTTTCCTGAAAGCTAGGTCCTCTGGGCTAAACACAACCGCCTCTCAGCTCTAGAAATGGCTGGTTTTCATCATGCCCGGTTTTCATCATGCCCTTTCCCGATCAAGTTATTTCTTAAATTGCATTCCCCCCTGCTGGGTGTTCCGGGACACAGGAGCCAGTCCGTGGGGGCCCCTGGTGTCTCTTTCTCCCGGAGTACTTGAGGGAGAGCCTGTTTCTCTGTCGCACACTTTGGCCCGAAGGGGGCAGGCGGCCCCCGGCCCTGGGCAGGCGATGCTCGGGCGGCGCGGTCGCGGGCAGCTGCGACCCGGGGCGCAGACCGCGGGGCCGGGTAGGGGCGTCTCCAGCGCTCCTGAACGTGACCCACCGCCAGAACGCTGGGGAGCAAACCGCTGCGCCCCGAGGCCGAACACCGCCCTCCGCCGGCGTCTGGGGCCACGGGCAGCGCCGCAGGAATGAGGCACCGTGGACCGAGGCCCTTCTCGGTCACGGCCGCGCCCCGGCTCGCGGGGCTCCGGCGCTCAGAGAGGCTCGGGGCGCCCCCTGGCCCGCCCGCCTGGCCCCCTCCCCTCCAGCCCAGCCCGGCGGCCTGGGCCCCTATGGGAAGGGCTGGAGGCGACACCGGGAGGGGGCCGGTGGAGGAGGGAGCGTTCCTGCAAATCACATGATTTTCCCGCTTATATAAATCACAGCTTGTTTTTCTCAACTGGCTGCAGACTTAAAGGTGCAGTGTCTTCTTTCTCTCCCAAGGGCAGGGATGCCCCCGGGGTGTTTCTGACGGCCCCGAGCTGGCTGGAGGTGGCTTCACGAATGAGAGCGTCAGGGTTTAGGGAGCCCCCCACTCCCATCCCACCCCCACCCCATACTCGGGGATGTTTCCTTTTAGCTGGAGACCGGGGAAGGACATGGAAGTATGATCACCAAAGGAAGCAGAGTCAACCCGGGTTGGCGGCGTGGGTCAGAGACCTCTCTGGAGACCAGCTCCCCCTGAAAGCTGCTGACGCCCTGGATGCCCCTGGGGAGCCCTCAGCTGAGGGGTCAACGTGAAACTGTCCTGTGGGAGATCTGCTGTGGCCAAAATCAGGCTTCCAAGGCTGATGCTTGTTATTCTGACCAGTCCTGGCTATTTGTGTGAGGCCAATGTATGTGGGAAGAAAAAGGAAATCAACACGTGTTGAGCACCTACTATCTAAGTATTAGGCACCGCAGGGAGAAACCTACTAGACCCATTAGACGGTCTTCTTCAAGTGGTTTATACTGTTTGGGGGTGATGAGATAGAGACTTGTGAGAGATTACATAGCACTAGTGTGTTTCAAAGCCTGTTCCAGGCTAAATAGAAGAGTTACAAGGCAGTACATAATTACTGCCTGATGAACAGTACAGATAATGAGTCTTGCAGGCTTTGAGGGGAGGGCTGGCAGGCCTGAACTGAGAGGTGGTGGGAGGGAGGAGGGGACAGCCTCCTGGGGGCACTGGGGCCACAAGTGGGGAGGAGAGGGGAGGAAAGGAGCTTGGTGTTGGAGGGGTGTGTGCAGCAAGCAATGCTTTGCTAAACTGTGGAACAGAGGAGTGGAGGATGGGGCTGGAGGCTGGAAAGACACGGGGCCAGATGCAGGCAGCCTAGGGAGCAGGGCTGAGCGCGGACTCGATTTGATGAAGGCAGCCTGGCATCCAGTGAAGGTGAAGGGCAGGTACGAGGTGTGATGTTTCTGGCGGCAGTGTACAGGTGAACTGAAAACCCTGAGGGAACCAGCTGGAGGCTTCTGCGGGGACCAGGCAGACAGAAGGTTCACAGTGCTAGGCTGTGAAGAGAAAAAGTAGAAACGAAAAGTGAAGGGTAAGAGAGATTTTGAAGAAAGAATTGAGATCATTGAGGGGTTGTGTATATGCAGGAGAAATGACCAAAAGTGATGGTGATTTTGAGCTTCGGATGCTGGGAGGAGGGGTTATGTGAGTGGTGAGATGAAGAGCTCCTTTTAGAAATGTTGGGTTTGTAAGGGGAGTGGATCTTAACTGGGAACTGTCCAAGGGGCTGGAAATCAGATCAGAGGATCTGCACGGAGATGACCAAGGGGTGAAATGACCCAAGATTTTTTTTTTAATTAATTTATTTTATTTTTGCTGTGTTGAGTCTTCGTTTCTGTGTGAGGGCTTTCTCTAGTTGTGGCAAGCGGGGGCCACTCTTCATCGAGGTGCGCGGGCCTCTCACTATCGCGGCCTCTCTTGTTGCGGAGCACAGGCTCCAGACACGCAGGCTCAGTAGCTGTGGCTCACGGGCCTAGTGGCTCCGCGGCATGTGGGATCCTCCCAGACCAGGGCTCGAACCCGTGTCCCCTGCATTAGCAGGCAGATTCTCAACCACTGCGCCACCAGGGAAGCCCTGACCCAAGATTTTAAAGGGAGATAACAGAAAGGGAGAAGGAGACCCAGGGCCTGGGAACACCCACGTTTAGGGGGAGGAGCCAGTGGGGAGGCTGTGGAGGAACATGCAGCCTCAGTGAGTAGTGTCTCTGCCTGACCTTGGCTACGTTGTTGATTCTCTCTGATCTGTAAAATGGGAGAAGCACACCTGTTATCATATTCTGTGCAGATTACGGGAAACACATGAAGCCTGTTGCACACTGCACGGTGTTTGGCACATAACACGCGCTTAATCCCAGTGTCCTCCCTCTCTGCACTGCCCTTCCCACCTCACTCCCCGCACCCCCATTTCATTTAAGTGACTGGCACTCGAACAGAGCCTCTGTAACTCTGTAAATTGTAACTGAACTGTTGTTGCTGTTGTTTTTCTTCTTACCCAAGTCGCCTTCATCTTCTTCTCCTTCTAGAAGAAACAGTCTTTGCGTGACTGATTATTTGAACCGGAGATACCCTCTGTTATAAAGAAAGGAAATAATCCATTTGTTTCCTAAGGATCTCTTAGCTGAAGATGGCTGTTACCTCATTTGATCCTTCCAAGCTGCCCTGCAAGGTTCGGGAGGGCGGTTATTGTCAGGCCTTTTTGTCCCCCTGAGAAATGGAAGAAAGCTTGTAAAAGGTTTGATTCTTATGTTTGAGAACCAACCACGTGTCTAGCGGTACCCTCGAGTTCAAAGATTTCCACACTTTGGAAATCTTTTCAGCCCTTTATTTTTTGGAAATAAATTTTACCAGGAGTCAAATCAGATACAGGCAACCGAGTTCTGGTTTCAGTGGAATCAGGAGGCTCTGATTCTCGATCGCTGGGCTCTGCTCCTACTGCTGGTCCCCAGGCCAGGCTGGGAAATGAGGCTGTGCTTCTGGGACGGCCCCGCACCCAGAGCCTCTGTCTCTACACTCAGCTTCTTTCCCCTCCTTTTCTGCCACAAACTTCCTGACTTTGAAGGCCTGGCTGGAGCCCAAGAAGGCTTCACAGACCCCTGGGTATGCCCATCATGCAGGTTAAGTGTTGTCTCTGGTGATGCTGCTGCCTGGAGCATGAACCAGCTGAGCAGGACCAGCAGGCGCTCGGACATGGAAGGCCTGGGGTGCTGTCTCTGGTCAGACACGATCAACAGCCACTCCTGGTGTCCCTGGTCCCAGGAACCACCCCGGCTGGTATGCCGGGGTGCTCTGCATACTCACTGTGCTTTGAGTCCTTATTTCCTTTTTGAATGTGTTTCTTGAAAAACAAACCCTTTGAGGTCAGAAAACAGTTTATGGTTTTCAGAACGGTGATTGGAAGTAGACAAATAGTGTAACCTGTTCTGCAGATAGTTATATAAAGCTGTGAAAGAGCCACAAATAATGTACTCTCACTGCCGCACTGTTCAGCATCCTGTTCAAAGCAGCCACCTGTAGGATTCATTTCTTTGCGTGCTATCATTTCCCCAAAGAGATAAGCATAAAAAATGATTAAAAGAATTACATGTGATTTTTGCTTTTAAAATAAAATCTTGGTAGGTTAGCATCCTAATCTTATAGCTGTTATTTATTTTTTTCCACTGATTTATTTATTTGCATTAGAAAGGTAATACACACTAATGGTAAAAACAGAAATGCAAATCTTTCTTAAGGGGGTAAAATGAAAAGTAGAAGTCCCCTCTCATTACCCACTCTTACTCCCCTGAGACAATCAAAGTTAATGGTTTCTTATGACCCAGAAAGTTTTTATGTTGTGTGTGTGTATATACATGTAATATTTTAACACAAATGGTCTAGTTCTGTGATTACTTTTCCCACTTAAATATATATCTTGGCATACAGGTCTATCTCAGTCTTTTAAATGATTGTCTAGCTCTGGCATTTCATTAAATATTTTATATAATATTCCCATATTTAGGTTGTTTCCAGTTTTTTCCCCTTATAAACTGCTATAATAAGCATCTTTGTATAGATTGTTGCATACTTGTATATATGCTAGTGTGTATGTAAGATAAATTCCTAGCAGTGGAGTTAGGTGAAAGTACATGTACATAAATTAAAAAAATGTTGTTCTGCACTTCTTAAGACATATGAAAAGACATAAAACATAAAAACAGCTTAAAAACATTGTTAACACACATAAATTCTCCTTTGTACAAGCCTGATTGCCATCCCTCTTGTTCTACCCCGAGGATGCCAGGATCCTAAATTTGGTATTTATTGTTCCCATGCAATGCTTTGAATGTTTTTATTTATTTATTTTTTAATTAATTAACTTATTCGGCTGCAACGGGTCTTAGTTGCGGCACATGGGCTCTTCATTGCCGTGTGCAGGCCTCAGATCACGCGGGTTCAGTAGTTGCGGTGTGTGGGCTCTAGAGCGCGTGGGCTCAGTAGTTGTGGCGTGCAGCTTAGTTGCCCCGTGGCATGTGGGATCTTAGTTCCCCAACCAGGGATCGAACCCATGTCCCCTGCACTGGAAGGTGGATTCTTAACCACTGGACCACCAGGGATGTCCCTGAATGTTTTTACTTTTACATAAGTAGTGCTTTGCTGTATATATTCTTCTGATACTTGCGTCTTTTCCTCAGTATTATATTTCTGGGAGTCTTTCATGCTGATACCATTTCAGTACTGAAGTTATTCGGTACTGAAAAGAATACCAAGTTATTCTTTTCAGTACCGAATAACTTCAAATTATATGAATACACCACAAATTATATATCCATTTCCTGGTTAATGGACATTAAAGGTGTACCAGTTTTTTTCTGTTACAAACAGTGCAGCGGTGAACATTCTTGTGTATCTCTCTTGGTTGTGTATGTCTGGGGATTTCTCTAGGGTGTTTGCCTATGAGGGAACAGCTGTTCACAGAATATGAGAATCTTCAATGATATTAGACATTGTTCTCCAAAGTGGTTTTACACGCTCACTGCAGTTACCAGACATCCTCACCAATACACTTGGTATTGTCCAATCATTTAATTTTGCCAGTTTGATGTGAAATGCTTCTTGTGGTTTTTGTTCACATTTCTTGGATTACTCATGAGGTTGGGTGTCTTTTCATGTATTTTGTGGCCATGCATGTTTCCTCTCGTGTGAATTGCCTCTGCCCATTTTTTTCCTGTTGGAGTGTTTGTCCTTTGTGATCTCCGGTGGCCTCGGCCTTTAGCGGCTTGAAGCAGGATTTCGGTTACTTACCCAGCCAGAGACTGGAGTCAGGCCGAGGCAGTGAGAGCGCTGAATCCTAGTAACTAGATCAGTGGCCAGTGACAAGGCCCTGGCCCATCGGTTTTGTAGAGATGAATTTCCTCAAAGAGACGGAAAGTAGTGAAACAAGTAAAGTGTTTATTAGGAGGAAAAAGGGTACGTGTGGATAGACAGGGGCGGGCTCAGAGAGAGTCACGCCCTCGTGGTAGTTTGAATCACTTGTATAGGGCATTTCTTCCGGGTTTCCTCTGGCCAATCATCTTGCTTTGCCTGGCGCTGAGTCCGTATTTGGTTTATCTTAGGGTCCTCCCCTGTGCGCGCGTGGGCATCTCTTAGCCAAGATGGATTCTAGCGAGGAGGCCTATGGGTAGTTTGACATCGCCTACTATGGGGTGGTGCCCCCTCCCTTTTTGATCCCTGAGGAGCCTTTCTGCGCATGTGTAGTCGGTAAGGTCTCCTTGACCTCAAGAATGAGAAATATGTGGTCTCTTTATCTTTTATCTGGGCAGAACTCTGCTCCTCTTTGCCTCTGCCTTTACTGTTATCTTAAAGTGTCCACCGGAGGCGAAGTCCAGTTATTTACCGTATTCCTGTTGTTGTTTTTATCAGGAAGTGTAAACAGGAGGCTGGCTATAAACGTCTAACCTGGAGCCCATCTATCTCCTGCCTCACTCTCCTTATTGATTTATAGAATTTCATTATATTTTGTGCTTACTGGTCTGTTATGGGTTAAATAATATCTTCTCCCAATCTGTTGATTCTCTTTTCACTTTTTTTAAATTTTTATTTTTTATAATTAATTTTTATTGGAATATAGTTGATTTACAATGTTGTGTTTCTGCTGTACAGCAAAGTGAGTCAGTTATACATACATATATCCACTTTTTTAGATTCTATTCCCATATAGGTCATTACTTAGCATTAAGTAGAGTACCCTGTGCTATACAATAGGCTCTTATTAGTCATCTATTTTATATATAGTACTGTGTATATGTCAATCCCAACCTCCCAATTTACCCCTCCTGCCCCCCACTTCCCTCTTGGTAACCATAAGTTTATTTTCTACATCTGTGACTCTATTTCTGTTTTGTAAATAGGTTCAAATGTACCATTGTTTTAGATTTCACATATAAGCGATTTCATATAATATTTGTCTTTGTCTGACTTACTTCACTCAGTATGACAGTCTCTAGGTCCATCCATGTTGCTGCAAATGGCATTATTTCATTCTTTCTGTGGCTGAATAATATTCCAATTTATATGTATACCACATCTTCTTTATCCATTCCGCCGTCGATGGACATTTAGGTTGCTTCCACGTCCTGGCTATTGTAAATAGTGCCGCAGTGAACATTGGGGTACATGTATCTTTTCAAATTATGGTTTTCTCCAGATGTATGCCCAGGAGTGGGATTGCTGGGTCATATGGTAGCTCAATTTTTAGTTTTTAAAGGAACCTCCATACTGTTCTCCACAGTGGCTGTACCAATTTACATTCCCACCAACAGTGTAGGAGGGTTCCTTTTTTTCCACACCCTCTCCAGCATTTACTGTTTGTAGATTTAAAAAAAAAAAATTTATTTATTTAGCTGCGCCATGTCTTAGTTGTGGCATGCGGGATCTAGTTCCCTGACCAGGGATCGAACCCGGGCCCCCTGCATTGGGAGCCTGGAGTCTTAACCACTGGACAACCAGGGAAGTCCCATATTGTTTGTAGAGATTTTGATGATGGCCATTCTGACCAGTGGAAGGTGATACCTCATTTGTATTTCTCTGATCATTAGTGATGTTGAGCATCTTTTCATGTGCCTCTTGGCCATGTGTATGTCTTCTTTGGAGAAATGTCTATTTCTTTTCACTTTTCAAATGGGTGACTGAATGAACAAAAGCTGAACTAATGTAGTTGTTTTGTATTTAAATTTTTGATAGTGTTAATTGCCCAGCTTAGACTTCGGTCAAAGGTGTATAAGAATGCCTGTTTCTCCACACTGCTGCCAACACTGGGCATTATCGGTTTTAATTTTTATTAATCTGATACCTGAAAAATGGTGCCTCATGGTTTTGATTTGTCTTAATTATGAGTAAGCCTGAACATATTTTCATAGGGTTCTTTTTCTGTTCTTATGCTTCATTTCTTCTATTGGGTAGTTTGCTTTTTCTTAATTGACTTTCCTAATGGATTTGTAAGCGTTTCTGAAAGTGAAAGAAATTTGCCTGTTCTGCCATGTGTGTGCCTATATGTTGTACCCATAGCCCTTCACTGCGGCCCACTGGATTAGGGAAACCTTAGCCTCTATAACACATTTACCCTCTTTGGCCCTTGAACACTTGGCCACATTGAGCAATAAAGTAAAAAGTTGCAGTCGGAGGCTGTGGGGACGGCAGAGGGAGGAGTGTTGTTCTGTGTAAGTGGGAGCAGCTGAGGTAGGGAGCGCGCGTGTGCGTTGTGGACGGACGGCCATCTGATATTGAGGCGGTTATAAAAATGGAGGCTGGGGAGAGAGTTTGAGTTGGGGTGACGGTGATGTGGCCTGCGTTCTTATTTCTTAAGAAGTAGAATGTTACTAATGCCTGGATGAGTAAGTCTGACGTGTCTGGGGTGTAAGGTCGGATCTTAACAAACGGCACCGCGAAACAGAGGAAAGCTTCGAGTGAGCTTTATTAGGGAGCGCTCCCGGGCGAGGTTCACTGGTCCGAGAGAAAGGGGCCCGAGAAGTCGCGCCCGGGCGAGGGTTTGGGCAGAATTTATAGGGGAAGAAGGGAAAGGGGTGTGGTGAATCTGGGAGGGCGCAGGGTATTCCTCATTTGCTGGTCTTTTCGGGTATCCTGGGGGACCGTTGGTCGCGCCCCTCGAAAGGCGGGAAGGCTGGGCCCGGTGCAAAGTCCCCTGGTCAGTTCCTGGAACTGGGTGGTCCGTAATGTCTCCAGGTCAGTGTCTGGAACTGGGTGGTCCGGAGAATTTCGGTCTGATGCAACCTGTGAATCTGATTGTGTTCCCCTGCCTCGGGCCAGTTGGCCTTACATTGGGTAGCTTGGCTACTCTTGGCTGGCAGTGAGAGTAGGGGATTGAATAGTTCTGAGGGTCCAGATGTGCCAGGCACATAGCCTGATGGGAGGCGTTACTGGGTGGGGAGATGGAAGCTTGGGAAAGCTGATTTGCTCCAGGTCACTAGGCTGTAAGTGGCCAAGCTGGGTCTCAGCTCGGGACTAGCTCCCTCCCCAGGCCAGGTCTGTGCAGTAATACTAATGGTTCTACCATGATTAGGCTCAATTAGGGGAGGACTCAGCTTTTATAAAGAGATTTGTCAGGAGAACCTTCTAACAAGAGCGTAAAATTAGGACACATTTTAAATAGATTGCCATCTCAACAGTGAAATTTCACATTTCTATGTTTTAATGTTAGTAATTGGCTTAAGTAGTCCTTCCAGGAGAACACAGGTAAATGAACAGTAATTATAATTGGACTCTATTGAAAAAGATCAGTCATCTTAATAGTACTGTTCACTCCTGAAAGGATGTTCAACACAGGAAACCAGCCATGAATCTATTTTCCCCTTCTTGCATTTGGTAGAATTGGATGACACTAGACTTTCTCTTCACTCATTTTTTCACTCAACAACTCTTCACTAAGTGCTCACTTTGTGCCGTTTTGCTGAGAGCTGAGAGAGTGGTGAACAGAACTGACTCAGGTCCTGCCCTCAGGGAGCCTAGAGTCTAGTGGAGAAGATAATAAACAAGTAAACAAACAAATGAAATACTTAACGGCTGTCATCAGTGCTGTGAAGCACATTTGCAGGTGCCGTGACAGAGAATAATATGGGGACCACCTTTAGCTGGGGGGAGCCCAGGAATGTCACATACATTTTGTGGGTGATTGGGTACTAACATTTAATTTTTGGTTAAAAATCCCTCCTGTAATCAGCCTGCCTCTCAACAGTTTTCTTTTAGCACAGGAGAAACAGCAGCACTCTATGAAGATGAAAAGCAGGACATGGAATGATTTCTTCTGGGGGCTACAAAACTAAGACAGTGACGATGCTCCCTGGACAGCCTCTCCTGCTTAGGTCTTCTGAAGGGAAGTACCATGCACCCCCCCCAGCACAGTCTTTTCTTACTATCTGGGTGTGAATCGTGATTTTTAATGGAAATCTCTTCCTTGAGGTAAATAACTACCACCCGCGGTACGCGGGCCTCTCACTGTTGTGGCCTCTCCCATTGCGGAGCACAGGCTCTGGACGCGCAGGCTCAGTGGCCATGGCTCACGGGCCCGGCCGCTCCGCGGCATGTGGAATCTTCGCGGACCGGGGCACGAACCCGTGTCCCCTGTATCGGCAGGCGGACTCTCAATCACTGCGCCACCAGGGAAGCCCACTACCACCCATCTTTAATGGGAGGGCCTGAAAGCATCTAAGGAGAATACAAATTCTAGAGTCTGTCTAGAAATAACATGAAAAATTCCTCTCCTGAGTTTGCTGCCCTTCAATAAAGCCGCTTCCTCCAAGCGCATCTGGAAGGTTTGCTTTCTGCTCCCCACCCCTTGCTCCCCTTCCCACCTGCCAGCCCACCAGGGGCCAAGTAGCAGCACACGGCTTAACCATCTTCTTGGCCCAGAAGTCTCTGCCAAGCACAAGTTTCCTCAGTTCATAAACACTTTCATTTTGGTTGTTTGAGCCATGATGAGAGCACCAGGTTTTCAAGGATATAATTTGATGATTGTGATTAGGATTCACCACCCATCTCCCAGGACTTTTTTAGAGAACTTTAGTTGGTGTGTTTTCCCTTTAGTTATGTGTATGTAGAATTTGGATGACATTAAACTTCCTCTTCACTCACTCACTCAGCCACTGTTTACTAAACGCACACTTTGTGCCATTTTGGTAAGAGCTGAGAGAGTGGTGACCAGAAAAGACCCAGGCCCTGCCCTCATGGGCAAAACACCATTAATCAAACCACCATCCTTAAGCAAAACACCATTAATTAACACACCTAAACAAATTATCGATAATTCTTTGTATTCACCTAAATCCTCAGTCCACATTCAATTTTCTGGTCTTTTATTTGGCCTGGAAGAGGGCCTCTCTTTCTAACCAATTTTTAAAAAATTCTTAGTGTTGCTTCGCTTTCTTCCTATTCCCTCTTCCTAAGCAAAGGAACGTATAGCTCTAGACGATTTCCAGGTATTTGGTCACCTGTGGGAGAGATTTCACTTTTCAGGGAGAGGGACTAAAAGTAACCCGAGTCGGACGTGCACGCGATGGAAATCAAATCCTTGCCGCCATTAAACTGGTGTTTGGGGTCCATCTTGTGGCCAGAAGGTTTTTAACACAAACCTGGACTCCCGGTTGCCCTCTCGTGGCAATAGGCAGCATGACACCCTAGGAACCTTTCCCTGCCTTGTGTAGGATTACAGAAGTAAAGATACAGATGAGGAAGTCAGTTAAGAGTTAACTTTTAACTTAACACCCATAAAGCAGATAAGACTCAGAGATGAGCCAGGAGAGTGCCAACACTGGCATGGCATTTGCAATTGCTGCCTGCTGCCCTGCAGGATATTTAAGAAAACCCCAAATATGAAAATCCAAATTTACAATTTTGTGTGGCTGTGGTATGAATATATGACATATTCTCAATTATTATTTTTTGATCATTATCCTGTGTCTGAATCACAGAATTTTAGAGCTGGAAAAGATCTTAGAAATTAGTCAACAAAACTGTGTTGAATTTTTACTATTAGCCTCTGTACTAAGTGCTGTTAGAGACCTAAGATGATTTAGATACGTATAAACCCTCTCCTCAAGGAGTTAAATGTGTAGAGGTAAAGACAGATGAATGAACAGGTAAATGCCACGTAGTATGCAGTGACAGTGGAAGACCATGCTTGCTGTAGGACAGAGATGTGGAATGGCCACTTCTACCTGGAGGTCAGGGAAGCCTTGAAAGAGAGGAGGTAACACCGGACTTGTGTCTTGCAGAAGAGGGAGTTTTCCAGGTGGGCTGGGTGAGGGTGGAGATAGAAGAGGGAGGCCTGGGCAGTTGGAAAGCACACGCAGGGAGGCGGGACGTTGCCTTGGGTGTCCAGGTACTGCAAATACGGCTGTAGCGTGGGGTGGGAGGTACATAGTAGATGCTCCATAAATCCTTGCTGAATGAATGAATGAGAGAATGAATGATGACGGGAGTGGTGAGAGAGGAGGGTGAAGAGGTTATGTGGGGGACAGATCATATGAACATTGTGGAATATGTTCCATAATTATGTTCCATAATTCATAAGGAATATGAACATTATGCTGGAAGAGGTGAGGGAGGGTGGGGCAGGGACCATTGAAGTGCTTAAGCAGTAGAGCTGCAGGATCAGATTGATGTTTTAAAACTAATTTGGCGAGGACTTCCCTGGTGACGCAGTGGTTAAGAATCTACCTGCCAATACAGGGGACATGGGTTCGAGCCCTGGTTCAGGAAGATCCCACATGCCGCAGAGCGACTTAGCCCGTGCACCACAACTACTGAAGCCTGCGCTCTAGAGCCCGGGAGCCACAACTGCTGAGCCCACGCGCCACAACTACTGAAGGCTGTGTGCCTAGAGCCCGTGCTCTGCAAGAGAGAAGCCACCGCAAGGAAGAGTAGCCCCCGCTCGTGGCAGCTAGAGGAAACCCGAGCGCAGCAATGAAGGCCCAATGCAGCCATAAATAAATAAATAAATAAATAAATAATTTGGCTAGAGAATTCCCTGGTGGTCCAGTGGTTAGGGCTCCGTGCTTCCCCTGCAGGGGGCACCAGTTTGATCCCTGGTCAGGGAACTAGAGCCCGCATGCCACAACTAAAGATCCTGCATGCTGCAATGAAGATCCCGCACGTAGCAACGAAGACCTGGTGCGGCCAAAAAAATAAATAAATATTAAAAAATAATAATTTGGTTAGCAGTGAGAAAGAAGCAGAGAACTAATTAGCAGGCTACTTTAATAATTTGGTGAATGATAAGGGCCTGAGATGGTGGAAATGGAACATTGAGGAAGGAATGGATTTAAGTACTATTTATTATTTTTATTTTAAATTTTTTCCAGTTTTATTGGAATATAATTGACATATAACTGTGTGTTAGTTTAAAGCATACAACATAATGATTCGATAATATATGTATATTCAAAATGGTTACCATGGTGTGTTTAGTTAACATTCACCACCACCCATAGTTACAAATTTTTTTCCTTGTGATGAGAACTTTTAAGATTTCCTCTCTTAACAACTTTAAAATATATAATATTGTTAACTACTACAGTCACCATGCTGTATGTTACATCCCCAGAACTTATCTTATAGCTGGAAGTTTGTACCTTTTGATCACCTTCACCTAATTCCCCCGCCTCCCACCCACCCCCACCTCTGCTGACTACCAATCTGCCCACTGTTTCTATGAGTTTGGTTGTTTTAGATTCCACAAATGAGATTATACAGTATTTGTCTTTCTCTGTCTGACTTATTTCACTTAGCATAATGCCCTCCAAGTCCATCCATATTGTCACAAATAAAAGGATTTCCTTCTTTGTTATGGCTGCATAATAGTCCACTGTGTGTGTGTGTGTGTGTGTGTGTGTGTGTGTGTATGTATGTGTATATATATATATATATATATATATATACCATATTTTCTTTATCCACTCAACAGCACATAGGTTGTTTCCATGTCTTGGTTATTTGTGAATAATGCTGCAATGAACATGGGAGTGCAGATATCTCTTTGAGATGATTTTGTTTCCTTCGGTATGTATACCCAGAAGTGGAATTACTGGATCACATGGTAGTTCTATTTATAAATTTTTTAAGGAACCTCCATATTGCTTTCCATAGTGGCTCCACTTTACATTCCCACCAACAGTGCACGAGGGTTCCCTTTTCTCCACATCCTCACCAACACTTGTTATCTCTTGTCTTTTTTTTTTATAAATTAATTTTATTTATTTACTTTTGGCTGCATTGGGTCTTTGTTGCTGTGCGTGGACTTTCTCTAGTTGCGGCGAGCAGGGGCTGCTCTTCATTGCAGTGTGCAGGCTTCTCATTGTGGTGGCTTCTCTTGTTGCGGAGCATGGGCTCTAGGTGCACGGGCTTCAGTAGTCGTGGCACGTGGGCTCAGTAGTTGTGGCTCATGGGCTGAGTTGCTCCGCAGCATGTGGGATCTTCCCAGACCAGGGATTGAACCCGTGTCCCCTGCACAGATAGGCAGATTCTTAACCACTGTGCCACCAGAGAAGTCCCTGCCCATCTTTTAATTGAATTGGGTTTTTTTTGGTTTTTTTTTTGCGGTACACGGGCCTCTCACTGTTATGGCCTCTCCCGTTGCGCAGAGCACAGGCTCCGGACGCGCAGGCTCAGTGGCCATGGCTCACGGGCCCAGCCGCTCTGCGGCACGTGGGATCCTCCCGGAACAGGGTACGAACCCACGTCCCCTGCATCGGCAGGTGGACTCTGAACCACTGCACCACCAGGGAAGCCCCAACACCATTTATTGAAGAGACTGTCATATCCCATTGTATATTCTTGGCTCCTTTGTTGTAATTAATTGGATATATGTGCATGGGGTTATTTGTGAGCTCTTTATTCTATTCCATTGATCTATGTGTCTGTTTTTATGCCATTACCGTACTGTCCTAATTACTATAGCTTTGTAATGTAGTTTGAAATCAGGAAGTGTGATGCCTCTGGCTTTGTTCTTCTTTCTCAGTTTCTTTGGTTATTCAGGGTCTTTTGTGGTTCCCTACAAATTTTAGGATTTTTTTTTCTGTTCCTGTGAAAAATGCCATTGGAATTTTGATAGGGGTTACACTGAACCTGTAGATTGCTTTGGGTAATATGGGCTTTTTAACAATATTAATTCTTCTAATCTATGATCATGGAATATCTTTCCATTTATTTGAGTCTTATATGTCTTATAGTTTTCAGCTTTATCTCTCAGGACTCCTCTGCTCACTTCCTCCAAGCCAGACCCTTAAACACATTGGAACACATTTCCCCTTCCTCTGCATTGCCACCAAAATTCTTTCCATCCTTTAAGGTCAAGATTAACCTGTCCTTCATTCAACATTCCCTGATTCTTCCAGCCCAGACTTTTTTTGTTTTTTACTTTTCTGAACTTCTATAGCACTTAACACATACTTTCCTCTTCTATAGTAATTTTTTTTTTTTTTTTTTTTTGCGGTACGCGGGCCTCTCACTGCTGTGGCCTCTCCCGTTGCGGAGCACAGGCTCCGGATGCGCAGGCTCAGCGGCCATGGCTCACGGGCCCAGCCGCTCCGCGGCATGTGGGATCCTCCCGGACCGGGGCACGAACCCGTGTCCCCTGCATCGGCAGGCGGACTCTCAACCACTGCGCCACCAGGGAAGCCCTTCTGTAGTAATTTTGAATCCATTTTATTCCCTCTAAGCCTGTTAAGGTAGGAAAGTTTTGTCTTATTTCTCTTGTTTTCTCCTAAGAGCCTAACAAAATGTCCTATATGCTGTATGCTTAGTGAATATTAGAGGAATAATTGATTATACAGAAATCCTTAGGAAGTAGCTTAAGGGGGTGTGTGCTATGGTCTGAATGTACCCCCCAAATTTGTATGTCAAAATCCTAATGCCTGGTGTGATGGTATCAGTATACTGTAGTAGGTAGAGACTTTGGGAGGTGCTTAAGCCATGAGGATGGAGCCCTCTTGAATGGGATTAGTGCCTTATTTTTTTTTTTAATTATTTAATTATTTATTTATTTTTGGCTGCATTGGGTCTTCGTTGCTGCGCACAGGCTTCCTCTAGGTGTGGCGAGCGGGGGCTACTCTTCATTGCGGTGCGCAGGCTTCTCATTGCAGTGGCTTCTTTTGTTGTGGAGCACAGGCTCTAGGCATGTGGGCTTCAATAATTGTGGCACACGGGCTCAGTAGTTGTGGCTCACGGGCTTTAGAGCGCAGGTTCAGTAGTTGTGGTGTATGGGCTTAGTTGCTCTGTGCCATGTGGGATCTTCGCGGACCAGGGCTCGAACCCATGTCCCCTGCATTGGCAGGCAGATTCTTAACCACTGCGTCACCAGGGTAGCCCACAATAGGCACTTTTCATCCATTGTTTCTGATCCTCAAAAATAATACTTCAAAGTAGGTATTATTATTATCCACCTTTCACAGGTGAGGAATATGAAGCTCGATGAATTTAAACATCTCACTCAGGGCCACATAGCTAATAAGTGCTAGAAATAGTCTTTAAATTATTTTCTCACCCTTGCAGAGGGAGGGCGAGGTGGGGGTGAGGAATGAAGTATGACTGGTGGAGGCCTGGGAAGGCAGTGAGGGCCTGTGATGAGGTGAGCAGAAATAGAACCAGGTTTTGTGGGGCTGAAGTTTTTACAATTTGGGGGGCCCTTTAAGGAAAAGCATGCAAAAGTATGCACAAAGTTGCCTATTTAGATACTTACTTAGGATGAAAAAATAAACCACAATGAATGACTGATGCTTTGGAGACTCAGCATACTTTCTTCTGATTCTTTTTTAAATTTATTAATTAACTTATTTTTGGCTGCATTGGGTCTTTCTTGCTGCGCATGGGCTTTCTCTAGTTGCAGCAAGCGGGAGCTACTCTTTGTTGTAGTGTGCCGGCTTCTCATTGTGGTGGCTTCTCTTGTTGCGGAGCGTGGGCTCTAGGCGCGTGGGCTTCAGTAGTTGTGGCACGTGGGCTCAGTAGTTGTGGCTCCCGGGCTCTAGAGCGCAGGCTTCAGTAGTTGTGGCACACGGGCTTAGTTGCTCTGAGGCATGTGGGATCTTCCCGGACCAGGGCTTGAACCCGTGTCCCCTGCATTGGCAGGTGTCCCCTGCATTGGCAGGTGGATTCTTAACCACTACGCCACCAGGGAAGTCCTTTTCTTCTGATTCTTTTTAGGCAATTCAGTAGAATTGCTCACAGAGAAATACCTTCTGATTGCTTGGTCTCCCCATCTAGACCCTTGACAACTCCAACATGCCCAGAGGCCTCACAGGTGAGTGCCCTGAGGCTGAAACTTCCTTAGCCTCACTGTGAATCACCTTTGGAGGTGACTAGGGTGTGGAGTGAGGGATGAGGGAGAGATCAGAGATGGGCTATGAGTATCAAGAGAAGGATGTGTATACTACATGTTACCTGATGATTCTACAAAGTGAAGGGTTGGGGAGAGAGTGCGAGGAGAAATGATGCTTTGTCTTTCAGACTTAAAAAAAAAATAACTCCACATCAGAACAGCCATGTTAAAATGTGAAGTCCCCCTTTCCACCCTGGTGAGCCCTCGCCATCTTGTCTGTTGCGTCAAGGAGATGGTTTAGTGAAAGGGACCTGGAAACAGAGTTATGAAAATGAAATCGTCCATCACCAACAAATCATTTTTAATATTTTAGGGGGGTGTGTGTGTGTGAGTGCAGACACTTGTGAGAGAGGGAGAGAGGGAGAGGAGAGAGTTTTTAAGCAAACCAGACTTCAATCTCTGATTTTTTTCTTCATAACTTTTTAGATTGGCTGCTAAATCTTGTTTTAAACTAAATATAAAACACACCTTCACATCTATACTGTGAAGACAATTATTCCCAATACCTGTTTACATTGATTATTTCTAAAAAACAAGGATGCTATGAGGAAATATCTAGGGCAGATATAAAGGAGACAGTTGAAGGTGGTCTAGGCCAAGAAACCTGTTTTCCTCTGTAATGCAGACTCCTTGCCTCGTTGTCTGTAAGCTTAACGATAGGCAGACCCGTAATGTTCTCTTGGAGACCTGTGAGCTGAGCTGGGCCTGAAGGTCTGGCCCAAAAGATGAGACCTAGAAGGGAGAGGGATGAACGGTAGTCCCCAGGGTACAACCAAGTGAGTGGGGTTGATTGCTGATGATAAGAAGAAAACAAAGAGGATGTGGGTGAGCAGAAGTATTTAGTAAGCCCTGGACACAGCTTAACTGAAATTCACAGACATTCAGTAATAAATTGTCTACATGATTTAAACATTTTTGAAAATCTGTTTTTTTGCTCTATATTATTAGGGAAGAATTACTGCTTATTCGTCTTCAACAATTTAGAGGGACTTATTTTATTAGATCCTTTCCAGACAGTAAATGTCGCACTTTATTTTTTTTAAAGAGGAGAAAAGGTGGAGAGTTGGGGGTCTAGCCTGGTCTGAGGAGCAAGAGGAGTGGGGTGCTGTTGGGGCCTACGTGCATTGAATCTTTTGTGGGGGGGGACTTAGGTGGTACTTCGCTAATTAGGAACTAAAAGAAAACTGTGGAAGCTGTTGAGGATAAACATTGCCTCATAAACTTTCTGCTGAAGGACACCTTGCATAGGAACTGGTCACCAACCCCACTTTCTCTGTGATTAGAATGGAACAAGTAGCACAAATGTGGGTGGAAAGGTGTGGTAGATAGAATAATGGCCCCCTAATTCCTGGTGTCTTTGAATATGCTAAATTATACGGTAAAAGAGACTTTGCAGAGGGAATTAAGGTTATGAACCTTAACATAGGAAGATTATCCTGGATTATCCAGATGGACCTAATGTAATCACATCGTAATCACATGAGCCTTTAGAAGGGGGAGAGAAAGGCAGGAAAAGGAGTCAGAGGTATGAGACTGAAGAAGAGGCAGGAGAGACTTGAAGCTTAGAAAGGACTCAAACCCTGGCTTTGAAGATGGAGGAAGGGGGCCACATCCAAGAGGGCAGCCTCTAGAGCAGCAAGGTGACAGCCAGCAAGGAAGTGAGGACCTCAGTCCTACAACCACAAGGAACTGAATTCTGCCAACAACCTGAATGATCAAGCAAACAGATTCTCTCCTAGAGCTTCCAGAAAAGAATGCAGCCCTGCCAACACCTTGATTTTAACCTGGAGAGACCATGTCAGACTCCTGATCTACGGAACTGTAGGATAATAAATTAGTTTTATGTTTCTAAATTTATGGTGATTTGTTACTGAAGCAATACAGCAGGTCAGGCACTTAGTTTCTTTGATATATGTGTATATATATATATTTTTTATTTTTTTAATTTTTTTTGTTTTTTGGCCACACCACGTGGCACATGGAATCTTAGTTCCCTGACCAGAGATTGAACCCACACCCCCTGCAGTGGAGGCATGGAGTCTTAACCACTGGACCACCAGGGAAATCCCACTACTTAATTTCTTATGTCAGTAGTCCTTCACTTTTTGAGAGTCATAGACACCTTTGAGAATGTGATGAAAGCTACGGGTCTTCTATCTAGAAGAATTCATATACACACAGAACTGAATATAATTTCAAGAGGTTCATGAACCCACCAAAGCACCTCTCATGGCTCAGGTTAAAAACCTTTGCAGATGGTAGTGTTTAGTGGAGACAAGCAGGGTACAAGTGGCTGCCTTGTAATCTCCCACCGAAGGCTGTCGCAGTACCCAGGAGAGCACTTAGCTGGGTTGCATTGAACTAATTCAGTTTCAATGAAATGAATTTCATAGCTAGTGAAGCTAAAAGGCCACCATCTCAGCCTGCTCTTTTACTGATGAGCTCCTTGGGGGGCACACTGTTGAGTGTGACAGTCAGTCTTCATCAGATAGCCACTGATATCTAGTGATTTGAGGATCATCCAAAGGTTTAGAGAATAATGAAGCATTGAAATCAAATTTTTGAGGTATAAACATTATTTAAGGACTCATATATACACATATATGAGAAGAGCCTCAACAGCCAAAGTACTTATATGTAGAGGAATGATTGTCACTTGCTGCTCCTTTGGGTCATATACACAGTGATACCACTGGCAAGAATGTATGAAGGAAGGAAAAAAATGAAAATCTAAAGATTGTTTTTTTCAGCAGATTTTAATTTAATCTGGTTCACCTGAAGAAATTTTATGTGACCTTCTTTGCACATAATAGGCCTCTAGTATACATCTGTTTAATTTTTGCCATTCAAACTAGAATTTTAATATTGGGACAGACCTTTAAAATAATTCCTTTTTAAAGTGAGGAAGCACAGAATAGAAGGTGGAAAGAAGAGAAAGTATGAAGATACCTTTCTGGCTTTCCTTCCGTGGGCTTTTTATGTAGGAAGCTGAAGTTCCTTCTCTCCTCCTTCCATGACCACAACCACTACCGGTTATTATTTATTGAGCTACTAATGTGTCAGATATCAAAACCATCATTATTAATCCTACAGCAATTCTACAAAGTAGATCTTATTATCCCCACGTGTAGGTGACAAATTTGAGACCTGGTGGGACTGTTATGATGTTTCCAAGTTCATAAAGCTCATTAATGCAGAGGCAAGAGTCAAACCTACCATTTTTTAGTCCAGAGCCTGTGCTGTTTCCCATATGCCATGCAGCCTCTGTCAGGCTGGGAAGGAGATGACCACAGTGGGCTCGGTGAAGTACCAGCGGATGATTGGTGAAGCGGCCAAGGGAAGCCGGGGTGAAGCATGAGAGAGAAAGAGCAAAGGAAAGACAGAAGAGATGTGGCATATGCAGAGAAAGGTGGCTGGATGAAGGGTGGGAGTTAGCAGAGTGGTTTCTTCCACCAGCCGTGGTCGATGGCTTGGAGGCCCTTCCTTGACAGCTGGCCAGGCAAGTGGGCTTTGAGGAGGTGTAAGGGGAAGACATTGATGAGTTGCTTGACTCCTTCAAAAAGGAGCTGTGCCTTGTGACTGGTTCCAAAATCTTTGTCTATTGACAGATACGCTTTTTCCTGCCTGGGATTCTATGGTATGAACAGTACCATAGAATGGTAAGAACACAATGAGGGTTAAAGGCATGTACTTTCTATTCATTCTATTCACTCAGCATCCTTGAGCTTCTTGGGGTTTGCAGGGTGCTTTTAGTCAAACCCAGGAAACATCTGCAGTATGCTGGCTTCTCCTTGCATGTATCTCTTGGTGACATTTAGTTTCAAACCCATAGGTTTAGCATTTCCTTGTTTCTTTGTGCCAGAGTTTCCAAAAGTGGAAACTTATTTTCTTACAGGATGAAAATATGTAAAGGAAACTAAGATACACGTTGCAGGGAAGATAAACAATAGCACCTAGTCTTTGAGACAATGATAATGACAGGGATGGGTGGGTGTAAATTTGAGTGGTTGTCCTCAGGTTACATTTCTACTGTAGCCTGCTGCAGGCTGATAGCCAGACTGACTACAAGTTTCGGACATGCACCATGCCTTTTTCCAGGTTTTCAACCACATTGTTCCAAAGCATAGCTGCCAAAAAAAAAGGAAATCCAATAGAAAATTCACGTGGTTCCAAATCCACATAATGAAAACCATGAATGCAAGGGGTGCTTATAGGTCTATGGACTTCCACCTAAAATTCTTTTGGGAAAAGTATCAATTTTAGAATATAAAAATAGACATGAATGATGGTTATGGTTGTTGTATTTTTAAATTTTTAATTCCTTAATTAATTTAAAATCATCACTAATTATTTTTAATTTTTCTTCCAGTTTTATTGAGATATTATTGACATACAGCACTGTATATGTTTAAGGTAGAATGATTTGGCTTACGTATATCATGAAATGATGATCACAATATGTTTAGTGAACATCCATCATCTTATATAGGTACAAAATTAAAGACATTGGGGCTTCCCTGGTGGCGCAGTAGTGGAGAGTCCGCCTGCCGATGCAGGGGACGTGGGTTCGTGCCCCAGTCTGGGAAGATCCCACATGCCGCGGAGCAGCTGGGCCTGTGAGCCATGGCCGCTGAGCCTGGGCGTCCGGAGCCTGTGCTCTGCAATGGGAGAGGCCGCAACAGTGAGAGGCCCGCGTACCACACACACAAAAAATCAAAGACATAGAAAAAAGGAAAAAAAATTTTTTTTTGTTAGGATAACTCAGGATTTACTCTCTTAACAATTTTCATATATAACATAGAGCAGTGCTAATTGTATTTATCATGGTGTACATTACATCCCTAGTTCTTGTTTATCTTATAACTGGGAGTTTGTACCTTTTGACTGCTTTCATCCAATTCCCCCTCCCTTCTCACCCACCTCTGGTAACTACAAATCTGATCTCTTTTTCTATAAGTTTGTATGTTTGTTTGCTTTTGAAGTATAATTGACCTACGACACTATGTTATTCCCTGTCACACAACATAGTGATTTTTTTCTCTGCATTTCAAAATGATCACCACAATAAGTCTAGTTATGATTTGTCACCATACAAAGATAATCCTTAGTTATTGACTATATTCCCCACACTGTACATTTCATACTCATGACTCATTTATTTTGCACTTGTAAGTTTGTACCTCTTAATCTCCCTCATCTATTTCTTTCTTCCCTCCACTGCCTTCTCCTCTGGTAACCACCTGTTTGTTCTCTGCATCTATGACTCTGTTTCTGTTTTGTTATGTGTGTTCATTTGTTTTGTTTTTTAGATTCCGCATATAAGTGAACTCATACAGTATTTGTCTTGAAGAGGGAATTTGGCAATATCTAAGAAAACTACATATGAATTTACCCTTTGACCCAATTCTGTAGGAATTTATCCTGAAGAACCATCTCCAACAATACAAAACTACATATGCATAAGATTATATGTCGCAGTGTACTTGTAATTGCAAAATGTTGGAGCTAACCTCAATATGTATACATAGGAGACACTGAATATACATACTAGAGTGCTATACCCATCATAGGCTACCAGGCAGCTTTTATGGAGTGATTTTCAGGATTTACTGTTCAGTGAAAAAAGCAAAAAACAAAAAAGAATAAATAGTATGCTACATTTGGGGTAAGAAATAAGGAGAAATAGGGCTTCCCTGGTGGTGCAGTGGTTAAGAATCCACCTGCCAGTGCAGGGGACACAGGTTTGAGCCCTGGTCTGGGAAGATCCCACATGCCGCAGAGTAGCTAAGCCCGTGCACCACAACTACTGAGCCTGTGTGCCATAGCTCCTCAAGCCCGGGCGCCTAGAGCCCGTGCTCTGCAACAAGAGAAGCCACCGCAATGAGAAGCCCGTGCACCACAACGAAGAATAGCCCCCGCTCCCCACCGCTAGAGAAAGCCTGCACACAGCAACAAAGACCCAACGCAGCCAAAAATAAATAAATTAAATAAATAAATTTAAAAAAAACCTTTACAAATAAGGGGAAATAATATACCTGTATCTGCTCATTTTTTACAAAATGATATATTGAAAGAATAAACCAGAAACGAATGAAATTTACCTATAGAGGGAGAGTGGGAACAGAGTGGAAGGAATATAAGAGATAATGACACTTCTCTGGATAAGCATTTGTGTACAGTTTTGACTTTAGAACCATGATTTTTTGGGTCTCCTTCTTTAGTTTGTTATAAGGGTAGCCAGACAGGTAAAATGTGGTATAATGTATCTATTATGCTGTTTAGGCTAAAGGTCAAGGTCTACATCTTTCTTTAAGGAAGTGGGATATTTTCCAAGGTACTCACTTTTCCAAATTTAAGTAGAAATGTGTGGACCTTAGCTCCATTCTTGGCATTAATGTAATTGAGTGACACCTTGTACTTTTCTGTGTCCAACTTGTCAGCCTAGGGATTGACTACTCTTGAGTCAGAAATGTGCTTTATCAGTTGTGATGCTCTTGGCCAAAAGTAATAGAAAATCCAATTCAAATTTGTTTAAACATTTACTATCTTATATAACAATCTGGAGAAAGGGCATGTCCTCAGTGACCTCATCAAGGACCTACGTTCCTTCCATCTTTCTGTTTTTTTTTTGTCATCCTCAGCATGTTACCTTTTCCTCTGAAGCTGCCTTCTTTCATGATTCCAGGTTGTCTGCCACAGCTTCAGGGGTTGACAACACCAGGAAACAGGAAATAAACTGTGCCTATCATGTGTTCCTTTTAAAGAGCAACTTTCTTAGAAGGCCTCCAGCAGATTTCCCCTTGGCATCTCATTGGCAGAGTTGGCAAGGGAAATGGCAATTATCATGAATGACTTAGAATAATCAAGATTAATCCTCTTAGGCTGAGGAGGAAGTATAGTAATGCATTTATTTGGACACTGATATCTAACAAATAAAACAAATACCTAAAACAAATAAAATTTTCCACAAGAATGGAAGAAGGGAGAAGGGGGACTGATATTGGATATAGTGCCACATCCCCTCGCCCAATGAGTGATGGTGATGGTAGGTAGCTATATGGTGCGGTAAATGGTCCTTTAGGGAAAAAAATCTGTGCACAAAGCAAGTTCGCTTAAAAGACGATGTGACCTGGCAGACAATTATCAGCACCTCTCATATATTATTATTATTATCATCATTATTATTATTATTTTGGCCGTACCTCGTGGCATGTGGGATCTTAGCTCCCCGACCAGGGATTCAACCCGCGCCCCCTGCAGTGGAAGTGCGGAGTCTTAACTGCTGGACCACCAGGGAAGTCCATCTCATATATTAACATTTGTTGCATCAATTAACTAGTGATGAATGTGATTATCTGATGGGAACATTATTTTTAAAATTTATTCCAAAATAACAACTTTTTGTTAAATCATATAAATATATAATCCTTGTAAAGAAGTTAAACCATAAACTAAGAAAATAATTGCAGTTGTAAAGAGGAAGGAGGAGTATGTTTATTTACTACAATGGAGTGATCTTCAGTTCTACTGGTAAGTTAAAAAGCAAGGAGGGATTTGAAATTAAGAAAAAAAATTCTGTTAAATTATATGAATCTTTGTAAAGGACAGTAATGAAGGCTGGAGGCCTAAGTAAGGAATGATGAAACACTGATACTAGACAGTTATAACATTGTATGAAAACAGTTATAAATGCATCTGTAATACCTCTTTTTTTAAAAAAAATTTATTTATTTATTTTTGGCTGTGTTGGGTCTTCGTTGCTGCACACGGGCTTTCTCTAGTTGCGGACAGCGGGGGCTACTCTTTGTTGCGGTGCGCTGGCTTCTCTTTGCCGTGGCTTCTCTTGTTGCGGAGCGCGGACTCTAGGCGCGTGCACTTCAGTAGTTGTGGCACACGGGCTCAGTAGCTGTGACGTGCGGGCTCTAGAGCGCAGGTTCAGTAGATGTAGCACATGGGCTTAGTTGCTCTGTGGCATGTGGGATCTTCCCAGACCAGGGCTCGAACCTGAGTTCCCTGCATTGGCAGGTGGATTCTTAACCACTGTGCCACCAGGGAAGGCCCTGTAATACCTCTTCAATTGATCTTGTACAGCAGATATTCCTTAACATTTATTTTCCTGCCATACTAATGCTATATTGTTCCCCTTCTCAGGATCATAATTTTTTTTTACTTTTTAATTGAAGTCTAGTTGATTTACAGCATTATATTAATTTCAGTGGTAAACATAGTGATTCAATATTTTTATGGATAGGATCATAGTTTTTATTTATTTCAATTTTGGAATTGACTTGAAAAGAGATAGTATGTATCCAAAATTCCAAAATAAATAGATCAAGTTTCTAAAATTGAAAAAAAAAAAAAGAATACAATTCCCTTTGCAATAGCATCAAAAAGAATAAAATACTTAGGAATAAATTTAACATAAAGTGCAAAACTTATACTCTGAAAACTACAAAAATATATAAAATTAAAGAAGACATGAATAAATTGAAAGACATCAAATATTCATGGATTGGAAGACTTAATAATGCTAAGATGGATGGCAATACTTTCCAAATACCTACAAATTCAACACAATCCCTATCAAAATCCCAGTTGGCTTTTTTTTTCCAGAAATTTATAATTTATATGGAAATGCAAGGAATCAAGAATAACTAAACAATCTTCAAAAAGAAGAACATTGTTGAAGGACTACTCAGTTCCTGAGTTCAAATTTACTACAAAGTTACAGTAATCAAGACAGTGTGGCACTGGCATAAGGGTAGATATATAGATCAATGGAATAAAATTGAGAGTCCAGAAATAAACCATTACATTTATGGTCAACTGATTTTCAACAATGGTGCCAACACAATTAAATCAGGGAAAGAATAGAAAAGTCTTTTCAACAGGTGGTGCTAGGACAATTGAATATTCACATGCAAAGGAATGAAGTTAGACCCCTACCTCATGCCATACACAAAAATTAATTCATAACTATGAATCATAGATCGAAATGTAATAACTAAAACTATAAAACTTTTAGAATAAAACACCAGAGTAAATCTTTGTGACCTTGGGTTATGCAAAGCCTTCTTAGACATGATGCCCAAAATATAGCAACAAAAGAACAAGTAGATAAATTAGACTTCATCAAAATAACAACAATTAAAAAAACCTTTTGTGCTTCAAAGAACACCATCAAGAAAATGAAAAGACAACAGAATGGGAGAGAATATTTGTAAATCACACATTGATAAGGAACTTGTATCCAGAAGATATAAAGAACTCTTATAACAGCAATAGAAAGACAAATAACCCAATTGATAATTGGGTGAAGGATTTGAACTGACATTTCTCCAAAGAAGATATACAAATGGCCAATAAGCACATAAAAAGATGCTCTGCATCATTAGTATTAGAAAATGCAAATCAAAACCACAATGAGTGGGACTTCCCTGGTGGTGCAGTGGTTAAGAATCCACCTGCCAACACAGGGGACATGGGTTTGATCCCTGGTCCAGGAAGATCCCACATGCCGCAGAGCAACTAAGCCCGTGCGCCACAACTACTGAGCCTGCGTGCCACAACTACTGAAGCCCGCGTGCCTAGAGCCCGTGCTCCACGACAAGAGAAGCCACCGCAATGAGAAGCCCATGCGCTGCAACGAAGAGTAGCCCGCACTGGCTGCAACTAGAGAAAGCCCACACGCAGCAATGAAGACCCAATGCAGCCAAAAAATAAACAAAAACAAACAAACAAAAAAACCCCACAGTGAATTAACATCTCACTCCCACTAGGATGGCTATAATAAAAAAGATGGGTAAGAACAAATGTGGCAGGAATGTGGAGAAATTGGAACTCACATTGCTGGTGGGAATGTAAAATGGTACAGCTGCTTTGGAAAACAGTCTGGCAGTTCCTCTAAATGTTAAACATGGGGTTATCATATGACCCAGCAATTCTACTCAAGAGAAATGAAAACATAAGCTTACACTACACAGTAACTTGTACACAAATGTTCAGAGCAGCATTATTCACAATAGCCAAAAAGTGGAAACAACCCAAATGTCCATCAACTGATGAATAGATAAGTAACATGTGGTGGTGTATCCATACGATGGAACATATTCCGCAATAAAAAAGGAACAAAGTACTGATACACATACAATATGGATGAACCTTGAAAACATTATGGTAAATTAAAAAAACCAAACACAAAAGAACACATATTGTATGATTCCATTTATATGAAATATTCAGAATAAGCAAATCTGTAGAGATAGAAAGTATCAATAGATGAGTGGTTACTTAGGGCTAGGGAAGATGGGGGGATTGAGAGGGAATGACTAAGGCAGGCAGGGTGTCTTTTGGGGATAATTAAAATGTTCTAAAATTGTGGATTGTTGCATAACTTTGTGAATATACTAAAAACCATTAAATTGTACAGTTATTTTTTATTGAAGTATAGTTGATTTACAATGTTATGTTAGTTTCATGTGTACAGCAAACTGATTCAGTTATACATATATATATATTTTTTTTTTTCCACAGATTCTTTTCCCTTATAAGTTATTACAGAATATTGAGTATAGTTCCCTGTGCTATACAGTAGGTCCTTGTTGGTTATCTACTTTATATATAGTAGTGTGTATATGTTAATCACAAACTCCTAATTTATCCCTCCCAACTTCTCCTTTGGTAACCATAAGTTTGTCTTCTATGTCTGTGGGTCTATTTCTGTTTTGTATATAAGTTCATTTGTATCATTTTTTTTTTTTTTTTTTTTGCGGTACACGAGCCTCTCACCGCTGTGGCCTCTCCCGTTGCGGAGCACAGGCTCCGGACGCGCAGGCTTAGCGGCCATGGCCCACGGGACCAGCCGCTCCGCGGCATGTGGGATCCTCCCCAACCGGGGCACGAACCCATGCCGCCTGCATTGGCAGGCGGACTCTCAACCACTGCGCCACCAGGGAAGCCCTGTGTCATTTTTTTTAGATTCCACATATAAGCGATATCATATGATATTGTCTTTCTCTGACTGGCTTACTTCACTTTGTATGATAATCTCTAGGTCCATCCATGATGCGGCAGATGACATTGTTTCATTCTTTTTTATGGCTGAGTAATATTCCATTGTATAATTATACCACGTCTTTTTTATCCATTCATCTGTCAATGGACATTTACATTTTAAATGAGTGAATTGACTGCACAGTAGCATACCATTTATTTTAAAAGAAAGAATATAATTGCTTATATATCTAAAAATAGAAGGATAACCAGTAAAATGAATGGTTGTTTATATGGCAAGGGAGGGATAAGCACAGAAAGGACAGGGGTAGAAGCTAGATTTTTTTCTAATAGCCTTTGTCCTATAAACTTGACTTTAGAACCATGTAAATATTTTATATAGTTAGAAACCAAAGTTAAGTTAAAAAATATAATGCCTGGGCTTCCCTGTTGACGCAGTGGTTGAGAGTCCGCCTGCCGATGCAGGGGACACGGGTTCGTGCCCGGGTCCGGGGGGATCCCGTGTGCCGCGGAGCGGCTGGGCCTGTGGGCCATGGCCGCTGGGCCTGCGCGTCTGGAGCCTGTTGCTCCGCAGCGGGAGAGGCCGCAGCGCTGAGAGGTCCGCGTACCGCAAAAAAAAAAAAAAAAAAAAAAAAAAAAAAAAAATAATAATAATAATGCCTAAAAACTGAAATCAAGAATAAACAAATTAACCTAACTATGTATTGAGTTGGTGGCATAATCACACGAGGAATCTAAGTGACTTTAAAACACTGTAATTGACTACACATCCCTATTAGAATATATCCTGATAACAAAAGGAGTTACAAAAAGCCCACCCCCGCCCCCAACAAATAACAGTTTTCAGTAATCATACTGTGGTGGTAGTGCCAAGACTGTTGCTCTGAGACTGTTGTTTGTACGTGGTGGGATAAAGCAAATGAGCAATTGTTGTAGTTTAGGCATGGGTAAAAGCAGACAGATTTGAGATTGATGTGGGTAGTCCTGATTTTGAATTGGACATATTAGTATAAACTCATGTTGCGTTGTATCTTTAACCAACAAGGACACATTTCCTAGCTCCACTAACTGGAAAGGTCTAGAAACAATGAACCACTCAGTAGCAATAAACGTCTTTAGCACATTGTGGCCTCTAAAATAACCATTTCCCACTCAAAAGAACCAGGGTTCCTTGGAGAAATGGCTGGTTCCATGTCTGGGGCAGGAAATGCTGAAGATGAGTCTGGAACATCTTGTCATTTAGAAGGCAAGGAAGCTATCAGAGACTTAGAGAGTTGTGTCAAAGGACTCAGGAGCTAATCAGAAGAGATTCCCACTGGCTAAAGACAGGACAATTTGAGCAACAATAAGAATGATAATTGAGAAGGATTAAACACATCAAATATTTAATTCTTTTTTACTTATCTTTTTTACACATCAAATATTTAAATACATGAGTTTAAATAAGTAAATAATGATACTAAAATGATACTTAAAAAAAAAGACCTCTCACTGTCAATCTTTGATAGATGTGAGAGAACCAACTCACAATTTTGAAAATTGGTAAATAGAAAGAATTGTGTTAATCCTGCCTTTCCTATATGAACTGTATTTCAGGGGAACCAAATAGATTTGAAGGGAAGTTTCTTTGTCTTTGAAATTTTCTCCTTATAGAAGCATTTCAGCAAATAAGTGAATTATAGAATAACACCATTTTGTAAACCCAAATACATTAATGTGTCAAGGTAATGATTATCAATAGCTGCTAACAATATAAAAAGAGAGACAACTATAAACCAAAAAGATTGCCAACACCAAATGTTGGAGAGGATGTGAAGCAACTGGAACTCTCATACATTGTTGACAGAAATGTAAAATGGTACAACCACTTTTAAGAACTGTTTGGCAGTCTTTTTTAAAGTTAAAAAATCATTTTCACTCCTAAGTATTTACCCAGAAAAAATGAAATGCCCATAAGACAATATGTATAAAAATGTTCATAGACGCCTTATTCATAATAGCCCCAAACTGGAAACAACCCTAATATCTATAAACAGGAGAAAAGATAAATTATGGTACATTCATATAATGAAATAATACTCAGCAATAAAAAGGATGATCTAGTGAACTGATATATCAACAACATGGATAAAGTTAAAAGGTAATATGTTAACAAACGACACAAAAGAGTTCATGCTGTATAATTCCATTGGCATAAAGTCCAAGAACAGGCAAAAGTGTCTATGGGGATGGAAGCAAGAAAGTGGTTGGCTCTGTGGGTGGAGGGGAATTGACTGTAAAGACTCAGGAGGTAACTTTCTGGGGTGATGGAAATATTCTATATCTTGTTTTGGGAGTAAACTACATGGATGTACACAATTGCTAAAACAAACTGAACAGTTAAGATTTGTGCACTTTATTTTAACCCATTTAAAAAGACAACCAGATTTTTTGTGCCTCCTGATGGGTGTACACAAAACTCACAAAATATTCTTGACAAAAACATTGAATCTGAAATCTGATCAAGCTCCTAGATCTAAGTATCAATTTATAGGAAACAGAGGGGACAAAGAAACTTATTTAATAACATTCTGGGGATGTGAGAGCTTTATTGTGGGGAACTTTATTGAAGTATGGTCGTTAGACTCCCGCAAGGGGCCCTACTCGCGCCCTCCTCTAGCTGCGTCCTTTCAGATGGGGCAGGAAGTCCACGGGACCAAGGGGATATGCCACTGCCCCTTCCAGACCATGTTCTGGCTCCCTAGAACCTGAACTTCTCACTTTATACAACCTACGGCTGTTTTCAGGGCCTGCGTGGGTCTCTTCTTTAGTTCATCTTCCCAAGGTTTGACTGTGCAGCCAGGGGTAGCTGTTTGCAGAAGATGTAGATTGAGCTTAGAGATGTGGGTGGGAGGAGGGGTGGGGGCAGGAGGGGTGGGGTCAGGAGGGGTGGGCAGGGTGTCCTTGAGAAGGAGATGGAGCCAGGGGTGGAAAGAGCATGGGACAGCCTGTGGGCCACGGGCCAGCTCTCCTGTACAAGCACAATCCAGTGAGGAACTCTAAGGAGTCTGAGAATTTGAAATTCTAACTTGGCCTTCCAGGTCTAAGAGGGTTTATTTGTCAAGGAAGGATCATAGAACATATTTAACTGTTAGCTGGAGTTATAGCATTTAAATACTTAGATATATGGTATTTCGGGCTCCATTTGTACTACTGTCCCAGGTCTGTAAATGTTAGGGTCAGGCCTACTCTCAAAACTCCTAAGCTCAAACAGCCCAGTTACTTCCCCAAATAAATTGCAAGAAAAAAAAAAAAGAGGAGGGAGGGAGAATCTATAGATTAGGAAAAATGTGAACCGATTGGAATGTCTGGATCTCAATCTAACTGTAAAATGATGTATAAAATAAAAAATTGGAACACTGATTGGATATAATTGATCTTATGAAGAAATTGTTAGGATTTTTTTCTTTTTAGTGTGATAATGGTATCAAGATTATGTTTTAGAGAATTCCCTGGAGGTCCAGGGAATTTAGGGCTCTGGGTTAGGGTTAGGGTTAGGGCTCTGTGCTTTCACTGCCAAGGGCCCGGGTTCCATCCCTGGTCAGGGAACTAAGATCCTGCAAGATACACAGCGCAGCCAAAAAAAAGAGAAAAGATTATGTTTTAAAAGCATTCTTGTCTTTTAGAGGTACATATTAATATATATATATATATATATATGTATATATTTATTTATTTATTTTTGGCCGCGCCGCACGGCTTGCAGGATCTCAGTTCCCAACCAGTGAAAGCCTGGAATCCTAGCTGCTAGGCCACCAGGGAAGTCCCCGTATTAAAATATTTACAGATAAAATGTTTTGGATTTACTTCAAAAATTGGGGTGGGAGAGGGAGTAGGTGGAATATAAACAAGGGTGTCAACTGAAGCTGAGTGGAGATACATAGGAGTTCATGCTCGTCTCACTTTTGCGTAACCTTGAAAGTCACTCGCAATCCCACCAGAGATTTCCATTACAAACATTTTGTTAAATATTACTTCTATGTGCACTTACCTATTTATATAAATAGGATCACAATGAACATGATGCTTTGTAACTAGCTCTTTTCACTCAAAAGTATATTTAGTCTCTTACTTATAAAACTTTAAGTTGTTTCTAATTTTTAACTAATATCATAACAAGTCATTTTCTGATTTGCCTGATTATCACCTCTGAATTCATTCCTAGAAGTATCACTGCTGGTTCAAAGTATACATATTTAACATTTTGATACATGTTGCCAGATTGCACTCAGAAAGGCTGAACATACTTATATTCCCACAGGACCCTCTTTCACTTCTCTGCCAACACCAACCTTTGTAGCTTTGCTAATCCAATGAAAACATGTCATCTCATTGTTGGGATTTTTTGTATTTCATAACTAGCAAGAATAAAAATATTCTCCTATGCTTATTAGCCATTTGTAGAGTGTGTGTGTGTTGTTTGCTTGTTCATGTTCTTTACCAGGTTTGCCTGTTAGGGTGTTGAACCTTTTTATTGACATGTAAGAGCTCTTTGTGTATTAATGACATACACATTTGTCATATATGTTGCAAACATTTTCTCTTGGGTTGTTGCTTCAACTTCAATTATGGTATATGTGTGTGTGTGTGAGCGTTGTTTTTGTTGTTTTCCCATGTAGTAATTTTTTTTTTTTTTTTTTTTGCGGTACGCGGGCCTCTCACTGTTGTGGCCTCTCCCGTTGCGGAGCACAGGCTCCGGATGCGCAGGCTCAGTGGCCATGGCTCACGGGCCTAGCCGCTCCGCGGCATGTGGGATCTTCCCAGACCGGGGCACAAACCCGTGTCCCCTGCATCGGCAGGCGGACTCTCAACCACTGCGCCACCAGGGAAGCCCTCAAATATTGTCTTTTTTAAAAAAATTATTTATTTATTTATTTTGGGGGGCTGTGTTGGGTCTTCGTTGCTGCGTGTGGGCTTTCTCTAGTTGAAGCGAGCGGGGGCTGCTCTTCATTGCGGTGTGTGGGCTTCTCATTGCGGTGGCTTCTCTTGTTGCAAATCACGGGCTCTAGGCATGAGGGCTTCAGTAGTTGTGGCACATGGGCTCAGTAGTTGTGGCTCGCAGGCTGTAGAGCGTAGGCTCAGTAGTTATGGTGCACGGGCTTAGTTGCTCCGCGGATGTGGGATCTTCCCGGATTAGGGCTCGAACCCGTGTCCCCTGCATTGGCAGACAGATTCTTAGCCACTGCGCCACCAGGGAAGCCCTACATCATCATTTTAAATGGTACAAAGCATCCCACTAACTGCGTATCAGGGTAGTCAGTCAGACTGCAACTCTACATTCCCTTCCTAGATAACCTGCAGATGCTCTTACTTAAACTAGTATGAGTGAACTTCTCTTATCTGCAACAATATTATCCAAGTCTAAGAAGTATGGGTGTAATATAATAACCTATCTTTTTTGGTGGACAGACTGAAATGAACTCCACCCAGCTTAACACACGTATGCAGTTTTGATTATTTCCTTTTGAGAACATCCTGGAAGTATAGTTGCTTAGTTAAAGTATATATTTTAAGGATTTTGATACATATTTCTAAAATGCCTGGGGAAGGGGGACATGTACGAATTTCTATCCCCACCTGCAATGCTTGTTTCACTGAACACTTGCCCAATGCATATACTGATTTCTTTTTCATCTTTGCCAATTTAATAGGCATTTAATATGCCATTTATATTTTTAGCTAATGTGGCTGAACATACCTATTTATTGGCCATTTTTATATATATCTTTTGACATATTTTTGTTACTCTTTTGCCGATTTTCAATAGTTTAAAAATTACTAACATCCATACCCACCTTGACATCCTCTTTCCTAGTTCTGCCTCCTATCTAAGCTAATTTATGTACCTGATCTATGGATCTCATCTCCTCTTTTTTTTTTTTTTTTACATCTTTATTGGGGTATAATTGCTTTACAATGGTGTGTTAGGTTCTGCTTTATAACAAAGTGAATCAGTTATACATATACATATGTTCCCATATCTCTTCCCTCTTGCATCTCCCTCCCTCCCACCCTCCCTATCCCACCCCTCCAGGCGGTCACAAAGCACCGAGCTGATCTCCCTGTCATCTCCTCTTTCTTTATGGAATCATTCAATCAGTTATTCTCTTTCTTGGCAGTATCTTTAACTACCAGGTTTTTTTCTCTTATACTAACAAACATCACTCTCTGTTCTCCTTACAGAGAAACTAACATTTTTCTTTCACTTGCCATTCTCCTCCGGCTACTGACCTTTCTCTTCTCCTTTACAGCCAAACTTCTTGAAAGAATTGTCTTCACATGCTGCGTCCACTTCATCCCTGTTTCTTCAACTCATTACAGATGATTTACATTAAGGTCTTCAATGCTGTCTTTGTTGCTAAGATTTTAGTAACAGAATTATATCATATACATGTGAAAAAGCAGGACTTAAAATGGTTTTCCCCAAATATACTCAACTATGCAAAAAATATTTATGCAGAGAAAATAACATATGTAATATATGAAAATTTTAAGTTACTTCTGGATGACTGGTGAGTTTTATTTTCTTCTTTTAAAAAATATCCTCAGGGGCTTCCCTGGTGGCCCAGTGGTTAAGAATCTGCCTGACAATGCAGAGGACACGGGTTTGAGCCCTGGTCCGGGAAGATCCCACATGCCACGGAGCAACTAAGCCTGTGCGCCACAACTACTGAGCCTGTGCTCTAGAGCCCACGAGCCACAACTACTGAGCCCGTGAGCCACAACTACTGAAGCCCGTGCGCCTAGAGCCTGTGCTCCACAAGAGAAGCCACCACAGTGAGAAGCCCGCACACCGCAACGAAGGGTAGCCCCCACTCTCCATAACTAGAGAAAGCCTGTGCGCAGCAACAAAGACCCAACAAAGCCAAAAAAATATATATATCCTCAGGACTTCCCTGGTGGTCCACAGTTAAGACTGTGCTCCCAATGCAGCAGGTCCGGGGTTTGATCCCTGGTCAGGGAACTAGATCCCGCATACCGCAGCTAAAGATCCCGCATGGGGCAACGAAGATCCCATGTGCTGCAACTAAGACCCCGCACAGCCAAGAAAAAAGTCCTCAATTTAATTAATTAATTAATTTATTTCAGTGGTTACCCTTGTTTATTTCATTTTAGTTCACCTTCCTTTAGACTAGTTAACAAAGGTAGTTTACGTTTATCCAACAAATATCTGTTGAGAACCAAATGAGCCGAGCCTCAATGCAATTGAGAATAAATATAAAATATGCCCTGCCCACAAGGAGGTCTCCAAAGTTGGAAGAACAGATGTCACTAAATGAATCATAATTACTATGATAAATATGCAAATGTTCATAAAGAAGAGCATATTCTGTCTTGAATGGGAGGTGGACAAAAGTCCCAGGGAAGGACTGTAAAGGACATAATACCTAAATGAGGATTTGAACAAAGAAAATTAAGGCAAGGAAGAGCATTTTTACCATTTGCAAAAGGAGCAGACTTGAAAAAGCATAGTACTGCAGAAATTAAAAGTTAGCTGGAACATAAATGGGGGAGTTTAGCATGGAGAGGGAGGAGGGTGGTAATTAATGTCCCTTTGTGGCCAGAATTACACTGTGATCACTGTTACAAGTGATTAATCCCACACACTCTATTTTCTGTTCATTACATGGAAAAAAATATTCACATTATTTCCCTAACGGAATTCAAAAATTCCTTTTGGGGAAAGTAATTTCCCCAAAATTTCTTCATCTAAAATCCTTATGCCCTTACCATATCTCAAGGGGCAGTGTACAATTTGAGTGTGAATTTTAAGTTCTCAATTTGTGGCCCCATAAAATGTCCTTAAACAAGAATTTCACGTTGATATTAGAACACATTACAGTGTTAATCTGAAATTCTTAACTTACATTTTCTGAGAGGAGGCAGAAAAGTAAAGTAAAGAAATGACAGGAGCCGCTGGGCTACTTCATTTGGCCGAAAGGCTGAAAGAAGGAGGGGGTCGTGACCCAGATTCTCAGAGCTGGCGCTCCCGCCTAGGGCACGACTAGATAACCTGACAGGACAACTGTCTCCTGAAAGGGCCCTTCTTCCCTCTTCGCTCATCCCACATGGCCTCTGAGCGTCTCAGACTGTCCAGCTAACGGCGCCAAACCACGGATAACCGCCAAGCGCCTCTGGTTGCCCCGGTAACAGCCAGCCACACCAACCCGGCTCCTTTAAATCTTCCCAGAATGCTGCGTGCCTTCTCCCATTCACTTCCGGGTTCGGAGGGCTGACTCCTGCTGGAAGTAGGTGTGTTTGTTGGTGGGTTGCGTTTCCCAGCGGTGTGCGATTACCGGGCCGAGTGTGGCGTGTTCCCGCGGAGAGTGGTGGAGACTGTTTTGTTCTTTCCCTGTATTCAAAATGACTGGATCACTAAGGAAAGGCTATAATGTCCCCCAAGTTTTGGCGGCCCTGGAGAAGTGGATTTATTAGTTGCGAAAAAACAAAGCTAGAAAGCACTTTAAAGTTATATGCAACTTCATTTGTTGCTGTGATTTATTTAAGCAGCTTCAAACAACTTACTATAAAACAACTATTTTTGCTTTAGAGAATGAAGGCAAGCACACACAGGTGCAAACAAAACAAAACTCCCAAATTTCATCTTTCGCTCATGTGCCTGATGCACAGTGAGCCCAAACCAAAACGTGGGAGTTTGGAGCAGAGAAAGGTATGTTGCAGGGCCCAGCAAGGAGAAGGGACAGAGCTCCTGCTCAAAATACCCTGAACTCCCGGAAGGGTTTCTGCAAAGCATTTTTAAAAGCCAGGTGAGGGAGACTGGTTGCAGGGTATGTGATCAGGTCCTGCACAATTCTCTGGTTGATGTTGAGCTAATAGGGCGGTTAACATTATCAATCCTTAGGGGCCTATAGGGTCTGGGGGCTCATCATCATCAAGTAATTTCTTCCATTTGGTGGTGGTTTTAGCATCTGTAACTCAGGAAGTGTGCATCAGATACTATTATCTAGGTATTTCAGAGGAGCTACAGCGAGGATATGGGGGAGGGGGTCCGTCCTGGGAAGGCCCCATAGGGTCCTGCTCGGTTACATATCCACCCAGAAACAACCACTAAAAACACTTTGCAGCAGTCTTCCAGACCCTCTCTGTGCATATAATAAACTTCCAGCTTGTACATGCTATTTTGTAACCTAAAAAGCTTTTATGAACATATTTCATTTAAAAAACAACATGGTTGTATGTTTTCCATTGCACTTTTTGTTAAAACAGTTTCTATCCTTTTTGTTCTTAATTAGTACTGCAATGGAGAAATGAAAATCCTTATAGCTAAGTCTTTGCCCATGTTCTCATTTCTTTGTGGTGATTATTTTTCTCTTTTTACCTTAGTAATTTGTATTTGCACTTCCCTCTCTCTCCCCTAATGCCGTCCCATTCCACTCCTATGTCTTTATAGTATAAATGGATGAAGTTAACATATATGCCATCCAAAGGCTACTCAATTTTTTAAAAGTATACCTTTCTGATTATAAAGGTAGTACATGCTTATTGTAGAATATTAGGAAAATTTGGAAAAATAATAAAAATATTCTGATACCTAGACAACTACTGATCATATCTTGGTGTACAATTTTCTAGTTTTCTCTCTGTTGCTTTCAGCAATGAACATTGAAAAAATGTTTGCTAATTTGGTGCGGGGAAATGAGAGCTTTGAATTTGCATTTTTTGCTTATTCATATAGCTGAATAGTATTTCAAATGTTTACAGTCTGTGGTCCATTTCAGGCCCCATCTTTTCTATCTAGCCTTCCCTGAGAATTCCAGACTAATTACACTAACTTGAAATGGTCTAGTTTTCCATATGTGTATATTTTAGTCCTCTAACTAGATTAAGAGCTAGTTGTGTGGTCCTGGATTATTCAGTTTCGCTGAGCCCACTTTCTTTATCTGAAAAATATAGTGATAACAATATTTATTTTGCAGGGTTGTGGTAGGGATTAGAAATAATGTATTGCAGGTGAGCTCAATAAAAAGTAGCTTTTTTTGGTTACAGCTTTAGTAGTCTATGTACATAGAAGGTGTTCATAATATTATTTTTCAAACGAGTAATCCTAGCATCTCACTCAATTTAGATATTTATTGAGCACCTATGACACATAGGTACTGTTCATAATCCTCAATGTCTCTTGAACCTTTATGAATTAGATACATTTCTTACATAAATCATATGCTCCTCTCAACCTTAGAAATTCTCTTATTATCCTGTTTCTGCTGCCATGCCTGGCCCATCATAGCAGGTACTGAATAAATGTGTGAGTTGAACTGAGTAAATTTACTGGGAAAAGAGAAACACAAATTAGTTAAAACCTGTCAGGCAGTGATGAAGCCATAATAGGTATGAAGTACTTTGTACATTGGGAGATCAGGAGAGATTAATTTTGATTAAGGTATCTGGGAAGGCCCTGTGGATTAGGAAGATTTGATCAGGACCTGGATCATAAGGACTGAGGATGGGGGCTCAAAGATGGAAATATGAGTTAAGGCTTGGAGTTATAAGTAAAAAGGTTGTATTTTGTTATGTTGATGAAAAAATTAATAGTCGATCTAAGAAAGAAATGGAAAATTTTATTTGAGCGAATCTGAGGATTATAACCTGGGAGACAGTCTTTCAGAAAGCTCTGAGCACTGTTTCACCCACTAGAAATCACAGCACAGTTAAAGAAGTTTTTGAGACAAAGTATTATACGTCAAATGAATTATTGACAGAAGGAAGGTTATTTCCCAAGGAGTTATGGAGTAGTGGGTCATCCTGACCCTATACAAGATTAAGAAGGAATATCTTCTAAGGAGGTCTGGTTAATGCAGATGCACAATATACTCTAAGGGGGAGGGAGGAGGCCCAAACTGGCAGAGAAAAATTTTGTTTAAATTTTTCTTGCCTTGCCATAAAATACGAATTTTATTTCATCAATTATCAGAGAGTTATTTGCAGTGGCAAAAGAGTAGGGTGGGCGAATGGGCCTAGAAGAGGCAGAAAAAAAGTAGTTGGGTCTTATATTTTGAGGGTATTGACGCGACCATTCATTATAATTGCAGCTTTCAAACGTTTCTGAAAAACAGGGCTTTTAATATGGCTTGGGGCGTCAAGAGAGAGAGGTGGACCAGAGGCTGCAATTAGCCTGCTGGTGGACAAAACAGGGAGTGCGAAGATGGCAGAAACCTTCAGAGGGAGAAGGGTATTTAATGGCCAGTACTGGTCAGGAGGTAAGGACGGAGTGTGCACGAGTAAGCAGGGCTGCGGAACAAGGCTTATGGGGACGGCACAAGCACGCTGAGCGGCGAAGGCCGAGCCCACATCAGGCGGGTTGTAGCCTGCGAGGGTACTCTCTTAACCCCGGCTCAGCCAGCAGGCGCTTGGCCCCGCCCCTTGCCCGCCTAGCAGCCGTCGCCCCGCCCCGTTACCGTCTTCCCTCCTGGAGCCTGTGGCCCAGCGCTCCTTCGGTCTCCGGGCTTGTGGACCGCTGCGGCCGTCGCCCGGCTGGCGCCAGGTCGGCTCGGCGGAGGGAGGGCCTGGGCTGTGGGTAGGCGGGAGGGAGGTTGCCTTTCCCTGTCTCCCCCCGGGCCGCCTGAGGCGGGCGGAAGCAGCTGCAAAGTCCGTGGGCGGCATGGCAGGAGCTCCGGATGAACGCGGCCCGGGCCCCGCTGCGGGGGAGCAGCTGCAGCAGCAACACGTCGGGTGCCAGGTCTTCCCGGAGCGGTTGGCCCAGGGGAAGCCACAGCAAGGGTTCCTCTCCAGCTTCTTCACCAACAACCAGAAGTGCCAGCTTATGCTCTTGCAGACGTTGGAGACAAGTAGGAGCCGTGAGCCTGGGGGCTGGGCGTCTGCGGAGGGTGCGGTGGGGGGTGTCTGAGAGCCGGCGGGCAGGGTGGGGCCTTGGTGCCGCTCCGCAAGGGAGCTCCGGGTTCAGCCCAGGTCGGGGGCGGGGTTCAGGCACCAAGTGCAGAGTTAAAGGCAGATTCTTGTGAGGGCGGGTGTGGGGGTCTGAGCCTCAGTTTCCATCAGAGGAAGCGCTGAGGCCCCTTTCAGCACTACTTTTGCTTGCGGCGTGAGTGAGGAGTTGGGTTAGGAGTTTGCCCTTTCCGTCACGCGCACTGGTCTGACAGATCCTTTGATATTTTAGGTAAATTATGCAGTAATATGAGGAATTGAGAGTCCAAGTGAAGCAGAGTTTTAAAGAACCATGTTAATTAAGGCATACCTGCTGAAACTGCACAACTCAGATGGGATTTGAACCCCGCCAAAACTCAGCTTGGGACTTGAACCCGCAGGCTGGGACTCGAACCCACTGCCTTTTAATTGAAATTGCACTCCTGGTCTCAGGACTTAATGAAGCTCAGGTTCTTTATGTCTCACTGCAGAAGCAATTCGGCGAGAGGCAAAGTGATAGGTAAGAAGTAGATTTGTTGAGAGAGAGACACACACTCCATAGAGTGTGGGCCATCTCAGAAGGGGAGAGGCCCTGGGAGATACACATTCCGTAGACAGAATACAGTCTGTCTCAAAAGGTGAGAGCAGCCAGGAAATATGGGTGGTTAGTTTTTATGGGCTGGGTAATTTCATAGGCTAATGAGTGGGAGGATTATTCCAACTATTTTGGAGAAGGGGTGGGGATTTCCAGGATTTGGGCCACTGCCCACTTTTTGGCCTTTTATAGTTAGCCTTGGAACAGTCATGGTGCCCGTGGGTGTGTTATGTAGCATACGCTAATGTATTACAATGAGCGTATAATGAGGCTCAAGATCTACTGGAAGTTGAATCTTCTTCCATCTTGGGCCTAATCGGTTCTAACCAGGTTTTAACCAGTTTATGTCGTGTCCACAACAGCTCTGTCATTCTTTAAGGGTTGTGCCCTGCCCTCTTCCCTCCTGTTAAAAACAAGTTTTTCAATCCTACCCTTTGATGGAAAGGGTTCTTAACCTTCATACATGGGTGGACTTCAGAGTGTAGAAATTCCTGACATGGACTATGAAACCGTATGTGTATGCCCCTAAGTGCATTTTTCTGGGGAGAGAGTTCATAGCTCCATGATATTCTCAGAGAGACCCACGATCCCAAAAATGTTAAGAACCACTGTTGTGGGTTAAATAGGGACACCATCTGCTGACCAATTTTTCTCTAATCCCAGGGACATTGCACTAGAGATTTCTTAACTTTTTTACATTGCCATCTAAAGTTTACTTTAGATACATTTAGAAAATCAAAGACTTAAACTTATTGTTCCAAAGTAAGGTTACTGTTTCATAGCTGGCCAGTCACACTTCAAAAGTCAACCACCCAATTATTTTCCAGCCTTCTTGAGATTACCTGCATCTAGGGAGTCAAGGGAGGAGGAGGGGGAGTAGAGAAAATGATGTCATTGTATTTACTTTGCAAATAGGTATTGAATGCCTCCTAGGTTCTGGTTTGGGCAAATACAGAGAGGAGTTGGGACCCTGCCTTTAAGATGTTTCAAAGTGGAATGCAGTGGAAAGAACATAGGCTGCAGAATTAGACATGGGTTCAAATTTTGATCCCTTGTTACGTATGGAAGAGTGATTTAACTCTCTGATCCTCTCTATCTTTATCTGAGGGAAAAAAAAAAGGGAGTGGGGGAGGGATAAAAATACCCCTTTTAGGGTTGTCGTGAGGAATAGATTTTATGAGTGTAAAGGGCCAGCATATCAGGAGCTGAGTAAAGAAAAGGTAGCTGTTCTTACAGTGGCAGAGCCAAAAAGTGGAGGAAGAGTTGATATAGGCAGGATATGAGGAGGGTGAGGTGCTGAACTTGAGACCCAGTAGGAATTAACCCGCCTCAACCTTTCAAGGGGAAGGCTGCTGGGAGAACCTGTTGGTAGTATTAAAGCATCAACTTAAAGCTGTAAAATCCTATCCCTGGGGCGAGTGTGATGGGAGAAATCAGACCTCAAGGGCGAACTTTGTTTTCTTTTTCTCCAAAGCAAATCCATTCCAAATACTGCAAGTCCTTTTTGAAGTACCAAACCAATGTGCTCCCAGAAATTTTTTTTTTTAAGAGGACTGTAGGCTTTTGAATCCATTTCAACTTTGTAAAACTCTTAGTTGCTTGAATAATAATGCACTTAGTATGGTGCCTGATACCTGATATACACTAAATAATACTTATTATTAATAATAATTGTTTTATTGTTAACACTCTTAAGAGGGGTCAGGTTAGTAAAGCAGTAACCTATACTTAACTTTCTCATCCCACACTAATTTTACTCACCTGTTTTTGCTTTCAGCACTTAAAAACCTTGATTTTTTTCTCTCTTTTTTTTTTTTGCTTATGTCACGTAATTTGCTGTGCATTTATACTCTCAGACAGGACATCTATGCGAAAAGTTGATATTAGAGGCACTTGGGTTCATAATACTTTGCTGTAATTTTAGCAGGCACATAGATTCTTTTTTTTTTATAAATAACTTTTATTTGTATTTTTCTCTTGCTTTTTTTTAAAGCATCTTTATTGGATTTTAATTGCTTTACAGTGTTGTGTTAGTTTCTGCTGTATAACAAAGTGAATCAGCTATATGCATACGTATATCCCCATATCCCCTCCGTCTTGTGTCTCCCTCCCACCCTCCTTATCCCACCCCTCTAGGTGGTTGCAAAGCACTGAGCTGATCTCCCTGTGCTACACAGCTGCTTCCCGCTAGCTATCTATTTCACGTTTGGTAGTGTATATATGACAATGCTACTCTCTCACTATATCCCAGCTTACCCTTCCCCCTCCCCATGTCCTCAAGTCCATTCTCTACGTCTGTGTCTTTATTCCTGTCCTACTCCTAGGTTCCACTTTTTTTTTTTTTTTTAGATTCCATATGTATGTGTTAGCATACGGTACTTGTTTTTCTCCTTCTGACTTACTTCACTCTGTATGACAGACTCTAGGTCCATCCCCCTCACTACGAATAACTCAGTTTCATTTCTTTTTTTTCTTTTTTTTTTTTTTTTTGCGGTACGCGGGCCCCTCACTGCTGTGGCGTCTCCCGTTGCAGAGCACAGGCTCCGGATGCGCAGGCTCAGCGGCCATGGCTCACGGGCCCAGCCGCTCTGCGGCATGTGGGATCTTCCCGGACCGGGGCACGAACCCGTGTCCCCTGCATCGGCAGGCCGACTGTCAACCACTGCGCCACCAGGGAAGCCCTCATTTCTTTTTATGGCAGAGTAATATTCCATTGTATATATGTGCCACATCTGCTTTATCCATTCGTCTGTCGATGGACACTTAGGTTGGTTCCATGTCCTGGCTGTTGTAAATAGTGCTGCAATGAACATTTTGGTACATGACTCTTTTTGAATTATGGTTTTCTCAGGGTATATGCCCAGTAGTGGGATTGCTGGGTCATATGGTAGTTCTATTTTTAGTTTTTTAAGGAACCTCCATACTGTTCTCCATAGTGGCTGTATCAATTTACATTCCCACCAACAGTGCAAGAGGGTTGCCTTTTCTCCACACCTTCTCCACCATTTATTGTTTGTAGATTTTTTGATGATGCCATTCTGACCAGTGTGAAGTGATAACCTCATTGTAATTTTGATTTGCATTTCTCTAATGATTAGTGATGTTGAGTGTCCTTTCAAGTGTTTGTTGGCAATCTGTATATCTTCTTTGCAGAAATGTCTGTTTAGGTCTTCTGCCCATTTTTGGGTTGGGTTGTTTGTTTTTTGATATTGAGCTGCATGAGCTGCTTGTGTATTTTGGAGATTAATCCTTTGTCCATTTCTTCATTTGCAAATATTTTCTCCCATTCTGAGGGTTGTCTTTTCGTCTTGTTTATGGTTTCCTTTGCTGTGCAAAAGCTTTGAAGTTTCATTAGGTCCCATTTGTTTGTTTATTTATTTATTTATTATTATTTTTTTAAAGAAGATGTTGGGGGTAGGAGTTTATTAATTTATTTAGTTTTGGCTGTGTTGGGTCTCCGTTTCTGTGCGAGGGCTTTCTCCGGTTGTGGCGAGCGGGGGCCACTCTTCATCGCGGTGCGCGGGCCTCTCACTGTCGCGGCCTCTCTTGTTGTGGGGCACAGGCTCCGGATGCGCAGGCTCAGTAGTTGTGTCTCGCGGGCCTAACTGCTCCACGGCATGTGGGATCCTCCCAGACCAGGGCTCGAACCCCTGTCCCCTGCATTAGCAGGCAGATTCTCAACCACTGCGCCACCAAGGAAGCCCCTATTTTTTTTTTTTTTTGGCTGTACTTGGGCCTCTCACTGTTGTGGCCTCTCCCGTTGCGGAGCACAAGCTCCGGACGCGCAGGCTCAGCGGCCACGGCTCACAGGCCCAGCCGCTCCGCGGCATGTGGGATCTTCCCGGACCGGGGCACGAACCCGTGTCCCCTGCATTGGCAGGCAGATTCTCAACCACTGCACCACCAGGGAAGCCCCGGAAGCCCCTATTTTTGTTTTTATTTCCATTTCTCTAGGAGGTGGGTCAAAAAGGATCTTACTGTGATTTATGTCATGGAGTGTTCTGCTTATGTTTTTCTCTAAGAGTTTGATAGTGTCTGGCCTTACATTTAGGTCTTTAATCCATTTTGAGTTTATTTTTGTGTATGGTGTTAGGGAGTGTTCTAATATCATTCTTTTACATGTAGCTGTCTAGTTTTCCCAGCATCACTTATTGAAGAGCCTGTCTTTTCTCCATTGTATATTCTTACCTCCTTTATCAAAGATAAGGTGACCATGTGTGCCTGGGTTTATCTCTGAGCTTTCTATCCTGTTCCTTTGATCTATATTTCTGGTTTTGTGCCAGTACCATACTGTCTTGATTAATGTAGCTTTGTAATATAGTCTGAAGTCAGGGAGCCTGATCCTCCAGCTGTTTTTCTTTCTCAAGATTGCTTTGGCTATTCGGGGTCTTTTGTGTTTCTATACAAATTGTGTATTTTTTTCGTTCTAGTTCTGTGAAAAATGCCATTGGTAGTTTGATAGGGATTGCATTGAATCTGTAGATTGCTTTGGGTAGTATAGTCATCTTCACAATGTTGATTCTTCCAATCCAAGAACATAGTATATCTCTCCATCTGTTTGTATCGTCTTTAATTTCTTTCATCAGTGTCTTATCGTTTTCTGCATACAGGTCTTTTGTCTCCTTAGGTAGGTTTATTCCTAAGTATTTTATTCTTTTTGTTGCAGTGGTAAATGGGAGTGTTTCCTTAATTTCTTATTCAGATTTCTCATCATTAGTGTATAAGAATGCAAGAGATTTCTGTCCATTAATTTTGTACCGTTACTTTACCAGATTCGTTGATTAGGTCTAGTAGTTTTCTGGTAGCATCTTTAGGATTCTAGGTATAGTATCATGTCATCTGCAAACAGATGACTTCTTTTCTGATTTGGATTCGTTTTATTTCTTTTTCTTCGCTGACTGCTGTGGCTAAAACTTCTAAAACTATGTTGAATAATAGTGGTGAGAGTGGGCAACCTTGTCTTGTTCCTGATCTTAGAGGAAATGGTTTCAGTGTTTCACCATTGAGAACGTTGTTGGCTGTGGGTTTGTCATATAGCCTTTATTATGTTGACATGGGTTCCTGCTATGCCTACTTTCTGGAGAGTTTTTATCATAAATGGGTGTTCAATCTTGTCGAAAGCTTTTTCTGCATCTATTGAGATTATCATATGGTTTTTATCCTTCAGTTTGTTAGTATGGTGTATCACATTGATTGATTTGCATATATTGAAGAATCCTTGCATTCCTGGGATAAACCCCACTTGATCATGGTGTATGATCCTTTTAATGTGCTGTTGGATTCTGTTTGCTAGTATTTTGTTGAGGACTTTTGCATCTAAGTACTTCAGAGATATTGGCCTGTAGTTTTCTTTTTTGTGACATCTTTGTCTGGTTTTGGTATCAGAGTGGTGGTGGCCTCGTAGAATGAGTTTGGGAGTGTTCCTCCCTCTGCTATATTTTGGAAGAGTTTGAGAAGGATTAGGTGCTAGCTCTTGTCTAAATGTTTGATAGAATTTGCCAGTGAAGCCATCTGGTCCTGGGCTTTTGTTTGTTGGAAGATTTTTAATCACAGTTTCAATTTCGGTGCTTGTGATTGGTCTGTTTATATTTTCTATTTCTTCCTGGTTCAGTCTCAGAAGATTGTGCTCTTCTAAGAATTTGTCCATTTCTTCCAGGTTGTCCATTTTATTGGCATATAGTTGCTTGTAGTAATCTCTCATGATCCTTTGTATTTCTGCAGTGTCAGTTGTTACTTCTCCTTTTTCATTTCTAATTCTGTTGATTTGAGTCTTCTCCCTTTTTTTCTTGATGAGTCTGGCTGATGGTTTATCAATTTTGTTTATCTTCTCAAAGAGCCAGCTTTTAGTTTTATTGATCTTTGCTATTGTTTCCTTCATTTCTTTTTCATTTATTTCTGAGCTGATCTTTATGATTTATTTCCTTCTGCTAACTTTGGTGTTTTTTTGGTTGTTGTTCTTTCTCTAATTGCTTTAGGTGTAAGTTTAGATTGTTTATTTGAGATTTTTCTTGTTTCTTGAGGTAGGTTTGTATTGCTATAAACTTCCCTCTTAGAACTGCTTTTGCTGCATTCCATAGGTTTTGGATCACCGTGTGTTCGTTGTAATTTGTCTCTAGGTATTTTTTGATTTCCTCTTTGATTTCTTCGGTGATCTCCTGGTTATTTAGTAACGTAGTGTTTAGCCTCCATGTGTTTGTGTTTTTTACATTTTTTTCCCTGTAATTGTTGATTTCTAATTTCATAGCACCGTGGTCGGAAAAGATGCTTGATATGATTTCAGTTTTCTTAAATTTACCAAGGCTTGATTTGTGACCCAAGATGTGATCTATCCTGGAGAATGTTCTGTGTGCACTTGAGAAGAAAGTGTAATCTGCTCTTTTTGGATGGAATGTCCTATAAATATCAATTAAATCTATCTGGTCTGTTGTGTCATTTAAAGCTTGTGTTTCCTTATTAATATTCTGTTTGGATGATCTGTCCATTGGTGTAAGTGAGGTGTTAAAGTCCCCCACTATTATTGTATTACTGTCGATTTCCTCTTTTATAGCTGTTAGCAGTTGGCTTATGTATTGAGGTGCTCCTATGTTGGGTGCATATATATTTATAATTCTTTTATCTTCTTATTGGATTGATCCCTTTGATCATTATGTAGTGTCCTTCCTTGTCTCTTGTAATAGTCTTTATTTTAAAGGCTATTTTATCTCATATGAATATTGCTACTCCAGCTTTCTTTTGATTTCCATTTGCATGGAATATCTTTTTCCATCCCCTCACCTTCAGTCTGTATGTGTCCCTAGGTCTGAAGTGGGTCTCTTGTAGACAGCATATGTACAGGTCTTTTTTTGTATCCATTCAGCCAGTCTGTGTCTTTTGGTTGGGGCATTTAAGCATTTACATTTAATGTAATTATCGATATGTATGTTCCTATTAACATTTTCTTAATTGTTTTGGGTTTGTTTTTGTAGGTCTTTTCCTTCTCTTGTGTTTCCTGCCTAGAGAAGTTCCTTTAGCATTTTTAGCTGGTTTGGTGGTGCTGAATTCTCTTAACTTTTGCTTATCTGTAAAGGTTTTAATTTCTCCATTGAATCTGAATGAGTTGCTTGTTGGGTAGAGTAATCTCGGTTGTAGGTTTTTCCCTTTCAGCACTTTAAATATGTCCTGCCACTCCCTTGTGGCTTGCAGAGTTTCTGCTGAAAAATCAGCTGTTACCCTTATGGGGATTCCCTTGTATGTTATTTGTTGCTTTTCCCTTGCTGCTTTTAATATTTTTTTTTTGTATTTAATTTTTGATAGTTTGATTAATATGTGTCTCAGTGTGTTTCTCTTTGGGTTGATCCTGTATGGGACTCTCTGCACTTCCTGGACTTGATTGACTATTACGTTTCCCATGTTAGGGAAGTTTTCAACTATAATCTCTTCAAATATTTTCTCAGACCCTTTCTTGTTCTCTTCTTCTTCTGGGAGCCCTATAATTCGGATGTTGGTGTGTTTAGTGTTGTCCCAGAGGTCTCTGAGACTGTCCTCAATTCTTTTCATTCTTTTTTCTTTATTCTGCTCCCTGGCAGTTATTTCCACCATTGTATCTTCCAGCTCACTTATCTGTTCTTCTGCCTCAGTTATTCTGTTATTGATTCCTTCCAGAGTATTTTTAATTTCAGTAATTGTGTTGCTCATCACTGTTTGTTTGCTCTTTAGTTCTTCTAGATCCTTGTTAAATGTTACTTGTGTTTTCTCCATTCTGTTTTCGAGATTTTGGATCATCGTTACTCTCATTACTCTGAATTCTTTTTCAGGTAGTTTGTCTATTTCATCTTCCTTTATTTGGTCTTGTAGGTTTTTTATCTTGCTCCTTCCTCTGTAACATTTTTTTGTCGTTTCATTTTTTTTTTTTTAATGGGTGGTGCTGTCTTCTTGTCTTACTGGTTGTTTGGCCTCAGGCCTCCAGCACTGGAGTTTGCAGGCAGTTGGATAGAGCTGGGTCTTGGTGCTGAGATGAGGACCTCCAGCAGGCCTCACTCTGGTTGATATTCCCTGGGGTCTGAGGTTCTCTGTTAGTCCAGCAGTTTGGACTCAGTGCTCCCACCACAGGAGCTTGGCCCGATCTCCTGCCTGGGATCCAAGATCCCACAAGCTTTGTGGTGCATTAAGAAAAGAATAAAGAAAAGAAGAAAGAAAGAAAAAAGGAACAGTACAATATCAAAGAATAAAAAACAAAATAAAATTAGAAAGATAAAAAATATATTAGGAAAAATAAAACTGTAATTGAAACAACTGCAACAGGGTAAAATAAAACCACAAGAGAAAAAAGAAAAAAAAGGGGGGGTGAACAAGCCAAAAGAAGAGAACAATAACAAAGTATAAAGAATAAAATAAAATTAGAAAAATAAAAGATTAGAAAAAATAAAAATATAAAAGAATGAACAACAATGAATCAACAAGGTAACACAGAACCCTAATGTAAAAGTGGAAGAAAAAAAAGGCCTTGGCTATGGGCGTGGAACTTAGACAGGGGCGGAACTCAGGCTGGGCTGGGGTTTAGGGTGGGGCAGGACCTAGGCAGGTTGGGGGTGATGTTTGAGCATGGTGTGGGGCCTCTGCTTAGGACCTGCCCACGGAAGGGGAGAGGCAGCACGTCAAAAGGATGGCCTCTGGAGTGTGGAGTTCCGGAGTTTGGAGGTAGGGCGCCGAGTGAGGGTGTGTGGGTGGGGTTTAGGTCCATTGCGTTGGAGGGGGTCTCAGAGGGTGTCTCCGAGTGTAGAGGTGGGGTCCTGGGTGTGGTTAGAGGGGTGGCCTTGGGCTCTGCGGGGCACAAGGGAGGCTCCAATGGCAGAGGATTAGGCCTCCCGGTGCCTAAGTGGACAGGGAAGGCACTGGCCCCATTCCTTCGTGCCCCTCCCCCACCATCTCCCGCAGGGTCTCCCCCATCGCCACTGGACACCTAACCGTGGGGGGTCCCGCTGGGTGTAGGAACTCCTCCCCTCCCCCAGCCACCCCTCTGGGGTGCTGGTCCCGGAGGTCCGGCCTTTACTTTTGCTCCCCCTTCCCTCCCTCCCACTCCCTCAGGACCCGTGTGGCTGGAGGGGGCCTAGGTGGGCAGAGGATCAGGCCTGGGATCTCAGCAGGTTCCTGGGGGCCCAAGTGGGCAGGGGAAGCATGGCAACTCTCCCTTTTGATACTCTGCCCTCCCAGTGGTTCCCCAATTTCCCCCTTCGGCCGTGGGAATCCCTTGCCCTCCCCCAGCCGCCCCTCAGGGGCGCCAGTCTTGTCCGGCCTCTGCTTCTCCTCCCCCTTCGCTCCCCCAATGCCCCACGTCCTACCCAGTTGCTGGGGGTTCCTCCCATCCCCTTAGGTGTCTGTGGTCCCCCACTGGTGCCTGGTAGGTGCCCTAATTGTGAGGAGGAGCGCATTCTGCATCCTCCTAGTATGCTGTCTTGACTCCACCCCCCACTTTTTTTTATAAAGTTTTTTTTTTTAAATTTTATTTATTTTTGGCTGCATTGGGTCTTCGTTGCTTTGTGCGGGCATTCTCTAGTTGTGGCGAGCAGGGGCTACTCTTTGTTGCAGTGCTTGAGCTCGTTGTGGTGGCTTCTCTTGTTGCAGAGCATGGGTTCTAGGCGCGCAGGCTTCAGTAGTTGCAGCACAGAGCTCAGTAGTTTTGGCGCACGGGCTTAGTTGCTCTGCGGCATGTGGTATCTTCCCGGACCAGGGATGGAACCCGTGTCCCCTGCATTGGTAGGCGGATTCTCAACCACTGTGCCACCAGGGAAGTCCCTCATAGATTCTTAGAAGTGGGGGGGCCTCAGGAGTCATCTGGGCCTTTCCAACCCCCATCACTGACCAGAAACCTCTGTGCCATCAGTTGACCAGAGTGTTTATAGACCTCTGCTAGAACAGGTTATCTTTGAGGCCCTTTGAGGCTATTGGGCTCTTATATCGACAGCTTTGATTGTTGGAAAAATCCTTTCTCATACTGAGTTGCAATGTGCCCTGTGTAACTTCTGCCCTTTGGTCCTTGTGCTGCCCTCTGAAGAAATGTTGGCTGAATTTATTCCCACACGGCACCCCTTCAGGTACTTGAAGCTACTGTGGCCCTAGTTAAGTCTTTTTTCTCTTTTCCAAATCTACAGATCCCTTTCTTGCTTCCTGTGGAAAGTAGTCCTGAACTGTTCCAGTCACTTTCTCCCATGGAACAGCTTCGGTTGGCAGGTCCTGTTTAGAGTATGGTACTCAGAATGGGACACTATTCACAGACCAGGACAGACAATAGTGGAGCTACCTACTGCCTTCCTCTAACCTGGATACTATGCTGCTATTTGTTTCTATGGATATTGGTCCCAAATTTTCTCAGTCTTTTGGTGTGTGTGTGTGTGTGTGTGTGTGTGTGTATTTTTTTTTAATTAATTTATTTAAAAAATAAATTTATTTGTTTTATTTATTTATTTTTGGCTGCGTTGGGTCTTCGTTGCTGCATGCAGGCTTTCTCTAGTTGCAGTAAGCAGGGGCTACTCTTCGTTGCGGTGCGTGGGCTTCTCATTGCGGTGACTTCTCATCGCAGAGCACGGGCTCTAGGCGTGCGGGCTTCAGTAGTTGTGGCATGCAGCTCAGTAGTTGTGTCTCTCGGGCTCTAGAGCACAGGCTCCGTAGTTGTGGCGCACAGGCTTAGATGCTCCGCGTCATGTGGGATCTTCCCGGACCAGGGCTCGAACCCGTGTCCCCTGCATTGGCAGGTGGATTCTCAACCACTGCGCCACCAGGGAAGCCCCTTGGTATATATTTTAATACATTGCGTTCGATCATTTAACTGAAAAGCATATTTGATGTTATCTAAGATGTTTGGTACTACCCATTTTGGTATTTCTATCAGCGTTTCATTAAAGTCTTGCTTTTATGTTAATTTAAGCTTATCTTTTCATATTCATTTTTTATCATTTTTAAGATGGTATTACTTTGCTAAGATTTGTGAGGTTTTGTTTGATAATATCTTACACTGCTATTTGGATCATTTAATTGGTGCTCTTTTTTTCCAATTACCATATGTAACTGAATCAATACCTTTCTAGATCCATATGTTAAACTGCTGCTTGATGCCATGAAGCATTCGGGCTGGTAAGTGAATCTTTTTGAAGTGCTGCTCTGTATTCTGGCTGCTGAAAACAAAAAATCCCCACCCAAACTGGAAGTACTTGAGATATTTCACTTCAGGCCACAAAGCCCTTTCCATATGGTGGGTGGTGGTGGTTGGCTGCACTCTCCCCAGGCAGGCCGTGTTCTCTCTGGACCTCTTCAGCCCTAACTCCACATCTCTGGCTCTACTATTCACCTCAGGTATTTAGTAAAGACGATACTTAAAATCTTACTTGTAAGTAATCACCAAACCTGGTTTTTCCACTATGCCAGTCCCAGCATTCTCCTTAACGGAGAAGAAATCTCAGCTTGTTATGCATGTAGAAGCCTTCCAGGTGTTGTTTAACTTTGAGGAGATCGGAAGAAATGATTTCTGAGGTCCACTTCTTAACATTCTGGCCCAAGGGCAGAAACTCCAGCATATTTCCAATATGGTCTTAATGAGTTGATCAAATTCTTTATGGAATCATAGCATAGAATTTGAACTGGGATAGATTTTGCAGAGACAGTTTCCTTATTTACAGATGAGAGAACTGAGTCCTGAAGGTGTTGAGTTGCTTTCCCAAGGTGTCCTGTGTGATAGTGATGGAGAGATGTGTCATCTGGGTCTCCTGGCCCAGGGCTGTTTCCCCTCTACCCCACGCACACTACTTCTGGATGTTGTCTTTTTAATCCATTCTTACCTTCCAGCGCTGTTAACAAAGAAAGACACTTTTCTTGTGAAGATTGTAATGGAAATGTCAGTGGAGGTTTTGATGCTTCAGTGTCTCAGGTAGGCGGTCTACCAAGCTGTCTTCTTTCCTCCAGTTCTCTCTCCTGATGTTTGCTGATTGCCTTCTATGTGCTGGGCATTCCATTTGGTAGACTTTGTGTAGAATTCAAAAAATGAGTTAATTGTGGTCCTTACTCTTAAGGTCCTTATGTCTCACAGGGGAGACAAGACAGGAACGCAGAGACAATGATAAAATTTGAGGCGGGTTAAACTCTTTGAGGTGGGTGTGGTTACCACAATGGGACAGTGATGTGATTGACTGAAAGATGCCAGCAGATTCAGCTAGAGGATGTAAAGGCTCTTCAGGGGCAAAGAAGACAAAGACTGTTGCCAAAAGCAGGGGGAGCACGAGCAAAGGTGACGTGTTGAGAAAGCACAAGGTGTATTTGGGGAATGGCATGTTGTCTAGTTCAGCTGGAGGGCAGGAATGCATGGGGAATGAGGAGAAATAGGATTGGAAAGAAAGATAGGCTATATGGTGGGAGGCTTTGAATGCCAAGATAGAGTTTCACCTTTACACAGTGAGAAGTGGTAGATCTTTGAGAATTTTTGATGAGGAGAGTGAGTTTTCTCACCTGTAAAATATGGGTAATGATTGTATTTATCTTATAAAATGGTTATGAGAATTAAATGCGATTTCTCTTGTAAACTACTTATCATAGTAAGCAGAGCACTTAAGTCAATAAATGTTATAAGTTTTAAGTCAATGGGGGGTTTTGACAGTCTTGAGGTGGTAGATGGATGTGTCATGTGATATGAGGGTAGATAAAAGTGTTGTAAGTCACTGTTTCCCTCATGAATATATGACACATTGAAGTACATTTAATTGTTTCCTGCTAGGGAATCTTATATGTATTTGAGTTATTTATAGCTGTTTCATGGTAATCATGGGAAAGAGCAACATAGCAGAGGGGTGAGGTGTCTGAGTTTTGGAGTCACATAGACTTTGAGTTCAAATCCTAGTTCCCCTGCTTATTAGCTGTGGGGCTTGGGCAAGTTATTCGTTTTATTCTCAGTTTCCTCATTTGTAAATTGATAATCGCCAACACCTGTAGCCCCCAAGATGGGTCTTGGTAAGTTCATCCTCTTTGGGGGTTAGAGTGCACGTTTTGAATCTTCATCTTATTTCTCAGCAGTGTTATACACAGTTGGGCACTCTTTTTTTTTTTTTTAATTAAAATTTTTGTTGTGAAGTATCTCATTCATATAGAAGAGTAAAATACCTGTATGTACACTTTCAGTCATAATAGTAAAATGAACATCTATATAACTACCACCCAGATTTGAGAAATAAAACACTGCCAGGACTTCAGAAGCCTGTGTGCCCCTCTTGGGTTACAACCCCCTCCCTTCCTTATTCTGACTTCCATGATAACCATTCCCTGCTTGTCTGAATGGTTTTGCCATCTTTGTGTACAGTCCAACAATGTGTTTAGTTTCCTCCTTTTAAGCTTTATACTTGGGGTCATGTGTAATACTTTGTCATTTTATGAAATCATACAGTCTTTGTAACTTAATTCTTTCGTTCAACATCGTGAGATTCTTCTGTGTTGTTGTGTGCACCTCTGGTTAATTTAGTTTGTGTTGTATATTATTCCATTTTATGTCTGTACTAGTGTTTACCCTATCGAGTATCGATTGTTTCCCACTTTATTATTATTATAAACAAGGCTGCTGTGAATGTTCTTCACCTTCTCTCCCAGTGCTCGTGGGCAAGAGTTATTCCAAGGTATCTGGCTAGAGTGCAGGTCCTATCACATGCACACACTTAACAGCTAATGCCACTTTCTTGCCATGGTTTCCAGTATGCCACACTCTTGTGGTTGCTCCTTTGCTAACTTAGCTTCCTCTACCAGCCCTTAAGTGAAGTCCCTTAATCCTTGGTGTTAGAGCCCCTTCTGTTCTACTCTGCATTCTACCAAGGGGATCTCATTTACTTTGCTGGGTCAGAGCTTTCTCTTGAACTCCACATCCATATCGCCAAGTGTTCACTGAACACCTACACTTGGGTGTCCTAAAGGCACCTCAGACGTGACATGTCCAAGTTCAAACTGATTTTTACGATCCTCCATCTCCACCCAAACTGGTCTTTTAGTTTTGCATATCTTGGTGAACGGTACCACCATCCGTCCTATTACCCATGCCAGAAATTTAGGGATCATCCTTGATACCTGATTCCCTTCCCATATTCTGTCCGACACCAAATTTTGTCCAGTCTCCCTCCTAAATACCTTTTTAGGCTCCCACCATCCTAGCTCTGGGACTATTATCTCTTGCCTAGAATACTTCATTTGCCTTCAACTAGTCTCTGCGTATCCAGTTTTGATCATCTTTTGTTTATTTTTCCAACTGTGGTCAAAAGGATAAAAACAAAATAAAACACCCCCCGTTTCACTACTCCCTTTCAGTGACTTCCCACTGTTGTCAGGATAAAGAGTGATTTGGCCCCTGCCCTATCTCATGCCTACCGCCTCCAACTCCGTGCTTCGTACTACAGGCCTGCCCGCCGTCAGCTTCTCCAACATTCTTTTCCTTCAACCCTCCCCCTACCCTTTGCCTATGTTGTTCTCTGTCTGGAATGCTCCCTTCCCCTCTCCTCGAATTTAACTCCTGTTCATCCATTAGATCCCAGTTTAAACATTCCTTCTGCAGAAAAGCCTTTCCCAACCCTGCAGACCACGTCAGGCACTCTCATTGTATGTACTCGTGACAACCTGGGTTTTTTTTTCTTCATGACAACTGTCACTGCATGTGTTTAAACATTTTGGTAAATATTTGATTAATTTCTATCTCCATTAGTAGATTATAAATCTCTAGTAGGTCTTGATAAATATTAGTTGAGTAAATGAATGTTGAATGAATGTATATAAAATACCTGGGACATGTCCCGGTGTCTGGCACACAGTAAGTACACAGTAAGTGGGGACTATTATTATTAGGGCCCCTCACGTCTTTATTATTCTTATAGGGTCCTGCTCAGTGTGCTGCTGGCTTTTTGCACTTCTTTCTGAAGCTCTTTCTGAGGACTTTTCCTGGCAATTCTAGTAGGATGGGACAGTGTGGTCATTCATTGTTGATTCATTGCTTATTGAGAAACTTGATAAGAAACATTTTACACATATTCTCATTTAATTCTCACAATTCTAAGAGGTAGGTACTCTAAGTCATCTCCCTTTTTATAGTTGAGGAAACTGCGGCACAGAAAGCTTAAGAAACTTGCCCAAGGTCACTGACTTAGTAAGGAGTGGGGCTGGAATTTGAATCTCCCTGCTTCATTCCAGAGTCCACTCTTAATACAAGACTGTGGAGTCTAAGATGGCTGGTACAGTCAACCCAGTGAGGGTGGTGTGCGAATAAATGTCCTTAAACTAAGTGCTATGTAGTCCAGAGAGAGGAGAAGGGAGAAGTTAGCCATTGGGAAGGCTTCATGGAGAATGTATGGTGAAGACCGAGCCTTGATGGAGGGGTGGGTGTTGGGTGGATAGAGTGGGTGAGGCTTTCCAGGCAGTTGAGCCCACTCAGGTGAGAGAGAAGGTGGAATCGACGAAGTGAGAGTAGATCTTAGAAATGACCGAACTTTCCTCATTTTGGTGCTTCTTAGATTGTTTTGTGCCAGAATAATATCTGTAATCAGGCGCATATGAACAGAGTGGTCACCCATGAGCTCATTCACGCATTCGATCATTGTCGAGCTCATGTCGACTGGTTCACCAACGTCAGGCACTTGGCTTGCTCTGAGGTAAGTTTTATTGTAGAAGGTGCTTTTTCCCCAAGGACACTGTTGTGCGTTTGAACATTTTATTCAAGGATGATTTATTTAAACGTATTCCTTTTCTTGTCATAATTCCGCATTAGTCTTCAGTTTACATTTTTAACTACTGAATACAATTCTTTTAGATACAGCAGGTAGACATTTTTAAGTATCTTTTTAGAATTGTCTTAAATACGACCTTTAAATCCTAATAATAGTGATGATTTTTAATAATAAGCTCTTTTTCCTATGGAATAAACTATATAATACAAAAACTTTATAGTTAACATTTACTGAGGGGCTGTGTGCCAAACCCTAACCCTGTGCTGTTTGTGGACTCTTTTTTTTTTTTTGCGGTACGCGGGCCTCTCACTGTTGTGGCCTCTCCCGTTGCGGAGCACAGGCTCCGGACGCGCAGGCTCAGCGGCCACGGCTTACGGGCCCAGCCGCTCCACGGCATGTGGGATCTTCCCGGACCGGGGCACGAACCCGTGTCCCCTGCATCGGCAGGCGGACTCTCAACCACTGCGCCACCAGGGAAGCCCTGTGGACTCTTATTTAATATTCACAACAGCCCATTGAGGTAGATACTGTTATCCCCATTTTATTTCTGTGAAAAGTGAGGCAGTTGTTCAGATACCATACATAGTAAGTGGCAGAGGCAGGATTACAGCCAAGGTTCTTGAGTGGTTTGCTGTGCTGCCTTCCATAGGTAAAGTTCCTAGCTTTCCCTAGAGTAAAACAGTTCGTTTCAAAAATACAACATAGGAAGATATTTATTATTAAGCATTTTGGATTGCTGTCAGAAATACACACATATATATGCTCCTAGAAAGACATTTGTATTTCATACTTGCATTTCATTAATTGAAGAGTGCAGTGTGCTGAGAAGCTAAAGAAAACTAATATAAATTTCAAGCTTATACTTTATAACTTAGATTATTTTCTCTTTCCCTTGAAATTAATAAGTAGCCTCACTGCATCTGATTATAACTCGTATTATTTGGAAAGAAGACCGAAATCTGAGCTTGTAAATATTTCTCTCTCTTGGGTGTTATGAGAATTAATGCCTGTTAGCTAGTTAAAGTGTGTTAAGTGCTTTGAGCTCCTCAGAGGAATGAAGCCATGTTATTATAGAAGTAACAAGAAGTGGGCCATTCTGATTGCAGTGAATGAGCAAAAACGTGGCCAGGTTGGCTGTAGAATCCATGTGGGTAATTCCATGACGTTTTCACCTATTAAAGCTGCTTTTTACCTTAAAGATATAGAAAATACATACTAACTTCAGGCTGTCATGTTCATAGCATGCCCAGTTTGGAATGTTCTTGATTCTCTGTACCACTTAATTTTTCATAGGCCCATCAAGACCCTGGAGGAAGGGCATGAACTTACACGGGTTTAAGGGAAGGTCCGAGAGAGTTTCAGTGGTTTGGGCTAGGAGAGCTGGGAGGTTTGTGTGCCTCAATTGTCTTAGGTACTCATGTATTCAGTTTTAAGCTCACACTGAAACTCAGTTTGTAGATCTTTGGAAGAATGCTTTCTTGAAGTCCTTTTGGTAATTTCTAGAAGTGTTTGCATTTTGTAGAGAGCATAACCTTTAACTTTGAGGTCCAACTCTTTGACTTTTGGTTCCAAAAGAAATTAGTTCTGTCTGTAAGACTCTGGTGGAAAGTTTTGAAAATTCCCTTTGAATAGGTGATTGCCCAGTGTATCTGGCGCTGCCTAGTGTAGCTCATGGATATCTGCTCTTTTTCTTAAGAACTTCTTAAGTCAATAGAGTTAAAAAAAAAAAAATCTTACAGGTACTCTGTTCTCAGAAAAATATACCAATTTTATATTTTACAATTAAAAAAATCAGTTGATATAAAGGTATAGAGCACGAGTGCTTATTTTCTTTTTGTTTGCCTTCTGTCTTTGTGATAGGTTCGAGCTGCTAACCTTAGTGGAGACTGCTCACTTTTAAATGAAATATTCAGGTTACATTTTGGATTAAAACGACACCATCAGGTAAAAACTAACATATGAAATCATTTACTGTTAAGAGTGCTATGAGTGGAAATAATGAATAGAAAAATGAGAAGTATATTTAGTATTTGAAATTTGAAAGAACTACTTATATGAAAGAATACAAAATGTGTATCACTTAAGCCAAATAGATGGAATTCAGTTCTATTTTATAATTATGGGCAAGCTATGTGACTAAGTGAGAGATTTTCACAGTGAAAAGCGCTACGGTCTCACACGTGGGATACTTTTGGATGGGGGTAGATAAGGACTGGAAGTGAAATCACAGCCTGTCTTACTTTTATCCTACCAGTACTGGACTTGTGTTTTGAAACCATCACAGTATTCTCTAGACAAAAAAGTAATACCTGTCAGCACAGAGACTGCACTGCAGCGCACTGTGTATTAGCACACCTTTAAAGGCTGTATGACGTGACAGCAAAGCTTCGGATCAGCACAGACTTGATTATGATGAGCTGAGCTGAGAGATTTTGTAAACAAAACAAAATGAAAACTGTAGGCAAGACCATCCTGCTAGAAAGCTTTTTTGTCTAAAAGAAACACTTTATATTTTTTTATTGGGGTATAGTTGTTTTACAATGTTGTGTTAGTTTCTACTGTACTAGAAAGCTTTTAAGGTCCACGATAGATGGGCATGGGGAGAGGAAGTTTAGAACTGATGGACTGGTGAAGAATGTGAGCAGTTCTGCCCATAGCAACCAAGGGGCTCTGTGTCCACATTTAGGAGAAAGGCTGGTCAGAGCTCTTCTATGGGAAGAGGTTACCGGGCCAATTTGTCAGGTACATGGGCATCAGGATAGCAGTTTTAACCAGATGCAAAAAGGACAGGCTTGGAACAACAGTAGGAAGGCCCTTGGCTCTCCAGAGAAAAGAGTAACTCAACTCTGGGGAGGAAGGTAGAAGGTCACAGAGAACTACGAAGAGAAATTTTGAACTCAGTGAATGGGAGTTCGTTAGACGGCAAACCTGAGGCCTGGGAAGGGTGCCTACTCTGATAGGGCTGTTACGCTTTCAGCCTGTGCCAAGTCCGCTTAGTGATGTGCCACTGACTTGTGCTGCATGTCTTCCGTGCCCTCCAATCCCTGCTCATCTGGTGAATTCAGCTCAGGCAGCCTTCGAATGGGCGGTGTGTTCTGGCTCTCAGTGGAAGTAGGGTGCACATCAGAACATCCCAGAGAAGAGGCTAACGCAGTTAAGGCATGTCATCCGGAGTCCAGAGTCTTTGAAAGAGAAATCTCTCCTCTTTTTAACTTGGGTAGCAGCAGCAGAAAATGAATAGAACTAGCAATAGGATGGAAAATACGTGGAGGTAGTGGGAGAAGAGTCCTAGAGAACAGAGTCCCTGCTTTTGTGCAGTATGTACCCAAGAAAAAAGTTGTTTGATTTTTTTTTTCCCCCTGAAAAATTAGGATGCCTTCAAATTTTGTGTGTATGTATGTGTGGTTTCCTGTTGCCTCCAGGGGAGATGCCCCTCTCGAAGGAAAAGTTATCTAGCATTGGTCACCTGAAAAGCTAAGGGAGAGAGAGGCACAGGAGTATATTTCATATTTATTCAAATTAAAAAGCTCAACCAGAACCTTATTTATAGACTTTTTTATGATTTTGCAAAGTTGGAGTTATTGTTTAGCAGATACTGCCTAGAAATTATCATCATTAGGAAAGATGAGAAGAAGGGAGGAGGGGAAGGAGATCTTACTTATACCTAAATAATTTTAGGTTGAGCTAAACATGTTCCATAATTTAATCTTTCTTCTTTGGACTGACAGAAATTAATAAAGTAACATGAGAGGAAATTAATTTTGACTGTGGTTCACACATTGTATAAAATGTTACTATTTCATGACAAAATTTTCATATATTAATAAAATTAAAGCCACATACTTTTCTCCTTAGACTTGTGTGCGAGACAGAGCCATTCGTTCTATCCTGGCTGTTAGGAACATCAGCAAAGAAGTAGCTCAGAAGGCTGTTGATGAAGTTTTTGAATCTTGTTTCAATGACCATGAACCTTTTGGAAGGATCCCTCATAATAAGACCTATGCAAGATATGCTCATAGAGACTTTCAAAACCGGGATCGGTACTACTCAAACATATGAAGACGATGACATTTTATATGGCAGAGCTTCAGTGATCATGAAGAAAGTATGGTTCCCAAGTGGACAAACATAAAACGTAAATGATTAAATACAGAGAAGACACAGAAGATTCTAGCACAGAAGATTCTAGCATCAGAAAAAGTAACTGTGGTAAGAAATGAAACTGCCTTAAACTCCAAGGCAAAAATTGTATCTTTGTAGCTAACCATTTGGTAAATAAGGCGAATAAATAGCATTTTTAAATTTTCTACAATGTACTTATTACTTGTGTTTTATTTTTTATGATTGTGATTTGCTTTTATTACATTTTAAAACTTGATTATGAAACCTGTGAAGTATGCCCTTTATGATGTGTATGTCTTCTTTGGAAAAATGTCTGTTCAAATCCTCTGCCCATTTTAAAATCAGGTTGTTTATTTTGATATTGAGTTGTATGAGTTCTTTGTATATTTTGGATGGTAACCCCTTATCAGATATTGTTTACAAATATCTTCTCCCATTCAGTAGGTGGCCTTTTCATTTTGTTGATGGTTTCTTTTTTTTTTTTTTTTTTGCGGTATGTGGGCCTCTCACCGTTGTGGCCTCTCCCGTTGCGGAGCGCAGGCTCAGCGGCCATGGCTCACGGGCCCAGCCGCTCCGCGGCATGTGGGATCGTCCCGGACCGGGGCACGAACCCGTGTCCCCTGCATCGGCAGGCGGACTCTCAACCACTGCGCCACCAGGGAAGCCCATCACCTGCATTTTTTTCTCACATTATTTTCTTCTTTCTCTTCCCTGCTGATTTCTGCTTCTAACTTAGATAATGCAAGTGTTAGAGTTCCCAAGAGCAGAATTTGGTTCTACAGAAATTACCAAGTAAAATATCTGGGATTTTATGAGGATAATATTTTTTCAGCAGGTACCAAGGCTAAGTTAAAAGGGAAAAATTAATCACGTGACATCCTAAGTGTCAAGTGGCAGCTTCTCTGAATGCTAACTGCGTTCATACCGCCTCACATCCAAGGTGGTAAAATAAGGGGGAAAAAAACTGGGTCAAGGAAACTCTCCTAACATAATGCTTCTTTTTCTGAAGATTAATAAGTCCCAGAGTCCCACAGCAAAGGCCAAAGCTATATGTACATACCTTTCAAATCTGGATCTGCTGGGTCAAAGCCCGACATGTCTGGAGGGGCCAGGCTGGCCCCTAGAGTGCTCACTTATTAGTAGGAGGCCCTGGGGAGCCTTGTAAGCGTCAAGTGGCTGGACTCAGCATTCACTAATGGAACCACAGCTCCCCCTCATTCTCCCAACCACTGCATAAGGAGGAGAATCAGAGGGAAAAAATAGACATTGCATTAATTCAATAAATATTTATTAAGCTCTATCTACTATGTACTGATGTAGGCACTAGGGATACTGAAGTGTCCAACATGGGTTGGATCTTTGTCATCGTGGGGAACAGCTGCACCAGAGAGGAAGTGTGGAGTTGTTTGGGGATATAAAATTTGGCACCTAACCTAGAGAAGTGATATTTAAACTCGAGACCTGAGGGGCTTCCCTGGTGGCACAGTGGTTAAGAATCCGCCTGCCAATGCAGGGGACACGGGTCCAAACCTTCGTCCGGGAAGATCCCACATGCTGCAGAGCAGCTAAGCCCATGCGCCACGACTGTTGAGCCTGCGCTCTAGAGCGTGCGTGCCACAACTACTGAAGCCCGTGTGCCTAGAGCACATGCTCTGCAACACGAGAAGCCACCGCAATAAGACCGTGCACTGCAACGAAGAGTAGCCCCCGCTCACCGCAGCTAGAGAAAGACCGCGCAGCTACGAAGACCCAGCGCAGCCACACACAAAAAAAACAACAACAACAACTTGAGATCTGAGTATGAGAAGGAGTTAGCAAGTCAAGGGGGTGGGGAAGGAGACTTCCAGACAAGAGGAGACCCTTTGTGTGAAGGCCTTAGAAGGGGGCAGGGACAGTGAGAGAAGGGTTGTGGAAAGGGAAAATTTTGGAACAAAGTACCTGGTTCCCAAGGAAGCTGGTACCCAATTCCCAGGGAGAGGAGAAGCTCTGTGACCTGAGTGTCAAATAAAAAAGGTAAGCAGTGGGAAAGAATGAAATATTCTGTAAATGGTTTGGAGAAAACTGGAGACCTGGAAAAAATTAAGTTAAATGCCTCATTCATTTATACCACAGTAAGTCCCAGAGATATCAAAGATGTTAATAGTAAAGAAAGCCATAAAAATACCAGAACATGGGAGAATTTTTAACATAATCTTAGAATGGGAATGCCTAAAGTGGCATAAAAATTGCAAAACCATAAAACAAGTTATTGATATACTTAACAGCATTTTTTAATCTTCAAAAAATTTAAATAAAATATTTTCAACACGGTATCCTGAAAGATGTTATTCATAATAAAGTGATGACTATTTACATCTATATTAAAAAAAAACAAAAATGAGGAAATAACATGAACAGAAAATGCAAGTAGGTGCCTCTTTAAGCATACGACTTATGTGACCTTACCTATAATAAGAAATGTGTAAACTGTGGCATACTGTTTTCACCGAAGAGGTTTACAAGGGTCAAATATATGATATACATCAAACTAAAGAGCTTCTGCACAGCAAAGGGAACCATTAACAAAATGAAAGGCAACTTACTGAGTGGGAGAAAATATTTGCAAATCATATACCTGATAAGGGGTTAATACCCCAAATATATCAAGAACTCATATAATTCAATAGTAAAACCCCACAAACAACCTGATTAAAAAAATGGGCAGAGGATCTGAATAGACATTTTTCCAAAGAAGACATATAGATGGCCAACAGGAACATGAAAAGATGCTCTGCGTCACTCATCATCATGGAAATGCAAATCAAAACCACAATGAAATTATCACCTTACACCTGTTAAAATGACTATTATAAAAAAGACGAGAAATAATGTGTTGGCGAGCATGTGGAGAAAAAGGAATCCTCATGCTCTGTCGGTGCAGCCACTGTGGAAAACAGTATGGAGGTTTCTCAAAAAATTAAAAATAGAACTACCATATGATCCAGCAATTCCAATTCTGGGTATTAACCTGAAGAAAACTAAAAGACTAACTTGAAAAGCAGAAACTAACACAACATTGTAAAGCAACTATACTCCAATTAAAAAAAAAAAAGTTAAAAAGACACATGCACCCCTACGTTCATTGCAGTATTATTTACAATAGCCAAGATATGGAAACAACCTAAGTGTCCATCGCTGGATGTGGGTGAATGGACAAAGACATTGTGAACAGGTTGGTGGCTGCCTGAGGCAGGGGGTGGAGGTGTGGGAGAATGGGTTAAGGGGGTCAAAGAGTGCAAACTTTCAGTTATGAAATAAGTCACGTGGATGTGACGTACAGGATGGTGACTATAGTTAATAATACTGTACTGCATACAGTAGTTCTCCCTTACCTGTGGGGGATATGGTCCAAGACCACCCCCCCCCATGGATGCCTGAAAACTTCTATAGTACAGAATCCTATATATACTATGTCTTTTCCTATGCATACAGACCTATGATAAAGTTTAATTTATAAACTAGGCACAGTAAAAGGTGAACAATAATAGTAAAATAGAACAATTATAACAATACACTATAATAAACGTTATGCAAATGTGGTTTCCCTCTCAAAATATCGTATTGTATTGATACAAATGTAATGCCTTTCCCATCATAATCAAGCACTTACACCTTGTGGCCGTAACTTTTGCAGTTTGAGGCATGACAGCAAAACTAGCACAATTTTTTTTCCTTTTTTCACAATTTAATGGATAGATTTGTTCTCTACGGTGAATCTTAGCAACCTCAACATATGATTTTTTTTCTTTCCTAATTAAGTTGAAAACTTTCACCTATTCACTTAAAGAAAGTAGTTTATGGCTTCAGTTTGGCAGATCTGAATTGCCAGTATCACTCCTCTTGCACTTTGGGGCATTATTAAGTAAAAGAAGGGTTATTGAACACAAGCTCTGAGATACCATGATGGTTGACCTGTTAACCAAGTTAGCTAATAAGTGACTAATGGGTGGGATATGATGAGCAAAGGGATGATTCATGCCCCAGACGAATGGATTGGGACAGTGTGAAATTTTGTCACGCTAGTTGTGTCAGTGCACAATTTAAAACTTATGAATTGTTTATTTCTGGAATTTTCCATTTAATATTTTTGGACCATGGTTGACTGCAGGTAACTGAACCACGGATAAGGGGGGACTACTGTATTTGAAAGTTGTTAAGAGAGTAAATCTTTTTTTAAAAAAATATTTTATTTCTTTTTTTATTTTTTTGGCTGTTGGGTCTTCGTTGCGGTGCATGGGCTTCTCTCTAGTTCTGGTGCGTGGGCTTCTCTCTAGTTGTGGCATGCGTATTTTGTCTCTCTAGTTGTGGTGCTTGGGCTCCAGGGCACACAGACTTAGTTGCTCCATGGCATGTGGGATCTTAGTTCCCCAACCAGGGATAGAACCCGCGTCCCCTGCATCGGAAGGCGGATTCTTTACCACTGGACCACCAGGGGAGTCCCAGAGAGTAAATCTGAAAAGTTTTCATCACGGGCTTCCCTGGTGGCGCAGTGGTTGAGAGTCCGCCTGCCGATGCAGGGGACACGGGTTCGTGCCCCGGTCCGGGAGGATCCCACATGCCGCGGAGCAGCTGGGTCCGTGAGCCATGGCTGCTGAGCCTATGCGTCCGGAGCCTGTGCTCCGCAACGGGAGAGGCCACAGCAGTGGGAGGCCCGCGTACCGGGAAAAAAAAAAAAAAAAAAAAAGTTTTCATCACAAGAAAAATCTTTTTGGTAACTATGTAAGGTGATGGATGTTAACTAGACTTATTGTGTTGATCATTTTGCAATGTATACAAATGTCAAATTATTATGTTGTACACCTGAAACTGATTAAAAAGTGAATTAAAAAAATATACTCTCAGACATTATTAGGGAGTAATTGACTGTAACCTCTAAGGAGAATAATTTGACAGGTATTATTTAAATACACATACTCTTGACATGGAAAGCTCTCCATGATATATTAAGTGAAAACAGCAGGGCATTGGACAAGGAAAGGAGGAAAGAGACAATATATACATACATACATACATGTTGCAGGTTTCTAGAATATCCCTGTATGTAAATACAATGAGCTGTAAATAGTCTCCACCAGGGAAGGTGAACTGAATGTTGGAGAGAGGGAAGTGTTACTATTCTCTGTGTACACTTTTGAACCTTTTGAATTTTGTACAGGTGCTTGTAGAATCTAAAAAAATTAAATGCACATTTACTTATTCATAATTTTTTCAAAATTGTTATGTCAGTATAACCAATGTCTTTGTTCTAAGTGTGAGCAAGTAGTTGCAGTGTTAACCTCAATGTTGTTAAATATATGATAAATTTATTTTCATCATATTAGTTTCATTTTTCAAGCTATAGTCCCAAGCACACTTTTTTTTTTAAAGTGTCTACCATAAAATCCACATTTTAATTGGATTCTCTTCCAGTAGTCTTACTGCTGGCATTAGTTATGTGTTATAATGAGGAGTTCCAAATACCTGTTTCCAAAGCTACAATGCATACCCGTTTCACCACAATCTTAAAAGTACTTAGTACAAACCTTGTTTGTTTGTTTGTTTTCATTGTGCTACCACACATATAAAATTTGACATCTTAACCATTTTTAAGTGTACGGTTCAGTGGTATTAAGTACATTCATATTGTGCGGCCATCACCATGCTTCATCTCCAGAACTAATTTCATCTTGCAGAATGGAAACTATATCCATTCAACAATTCCCCAACCTTCACTCCCTGACGCCCCCCAGCAACCAACATTCCACTTTCTGTCTCTGTGATTTTGACTACTGTTAAGTACCTTAGAAGTGTGTCGTGAGGATTAGTTTACATATAAAAGACTTGGAAGAATCCCTGGCACATACATTACTAGCTATTGTTATCTAGGTATCACTGTCCAGTAGAATTTTTTTGTGATGATGGAAAAGTTTTTTACCTGAACTATATACAATGTGGCATACGCTAGACGTATGTGGTTACTCAGTATTGAAATGTGGCTAGTGAGACTGAGGAATGGAATTTTAAATTTTATTTAATTCTAATTAAAAAATTTCAGTCACATGTGACTAGTAACTGCCCTATTGAACAGCAAGAATCTAGAGCTTAGAGGCCAGGCCTGGAGTTACAGGTGGAGTTATCACCTTACGGCTGATAGTTGAAGCCATTATGAGTGAAGGGGAATAAATGAAAAGGGAAGGGAAGAGAGAGGGCCAAGGATTAGAAGGGGGGAATACCAGCATCTAAGGTTTTGTCAGAGAAAGAAGACATGAAGAAAATATTGTGAAAAAGACCAAAAATAGGTGTGGTTCCCTGTAAGAAAACAAGAGAGTTCCAAGAGAGGGAGTGGTCGCAAGGTTACATACCATTGATTGAGTTAATACAATGAGAACTGAAACTATCGTGGACCTTACCTGTGTGCTCCAAGTAGGCCTTGTAACTTTGCAGGTAGTCGGTGGGGAGATTGGCTGTCCAGTGGAATCTGAGGCACCATTTGTAATGCTTCTGCCTTCTCTGGTGAATACACGGCAAAGACCTTGTAAAGGCATTGGCTTTGAGTGCTAGAAGAAATATTTCAATATTAATTTCCATGACTAATTCTGGTGAGATTTTAAAGACAACACTATATGCACTGCTTTCTTTCTTTTTTTTTTTAACGTCTTTATTGGAGTATAATTGCTTTACAATGGTGTATTAGTTTCTGCTTTATAACAAAGTGAATCAGTTATACATATACATATGTCCCCATATCTCTTCCCTCTTGTGTCTCCCTCCCTCCCACCCTCCCTATCCCACCCCTCTGGGTGGTCACAAAGCACCGAGCTGATCTCCCTGTGCTATGCGGCTGCTTCCCACTAGCTATCTATTTTACGTTTGGTAGTATATATATGTCCATGCCACTCTCACTTTGTCACAGCTTCCCCTTCCCCCTCCCCACATCCTCAAGTCCATTCTCTAGTAGGTCTGTGTCTTTATTCCCGTCTTACCCCTAGGTTCTTCATGACCTTTTTTTTTTTCTTAGATTCCATGTATATGTGTTAGCATACGGTATTTGTTTTTCTCTTTCTGACTTACTTCACTCTGTATGACAGACTCTAGGTCCATCCCCCTCACTACAAATAACTCAATTTTTTTTCTTTTTGCGGCTGAGTAATACTCCATTGTATATATGTGCCACATCGTCTTTATCCATTCATCTGTTGATGGACACTTAGGTTGCTTCCATCTCCTGGCTATTGTAAATAGAGCTGCAGTGAACATTGGGGTACATGTGTCTTTTTGAATTATGGTTTTCTCAGGGTATATGCCCAGTAGTGGGATTGCTGGGTCACATGGTAGTTCTGTTTTTAGTTTTTTTTTTTTTTTTTTTTTTTTGCGGTACGCGGGCCTCTCACTGTTGTGGCCTCTCCCGTTGCGGAGCACAGGCTCCGGACGTGCAGGCTCAGCGGCCATGGCTCATGGGCCCAGCCGCTCCGCGGCATGTGGGATCTTCCTGGACTGGGGCACGAACCCGTGTCCCCTGCATCGGCAGGCGGACTCTCAACCACTGCGCCACCAGGGAAGCCCTGTTTTTAGTTTTTTAAAGCACCTCCATACTGTTCTCCACAGCGGCTGTATCAATATACACTCCCAGCAACAGTGCAGGAGGGTTCCCTTGTCTCCTGTGTACTGCTTTGTAAACGTAACCCTGTTGGGCTGCACTTGCACAGCTTTAAGACCAAAGAAAGAGCCCAGAGTCAGCAACAGAGACATCAGTGATGGGACAGCTTAGACGGCTGAAGCAAGGTCCTGGACTGACACCCTACCGCGTGAGGTGGACAGTGGGCAGGACACGGTGGCAGGCTTCCCTGGGGAGGAGGGGGAAGGGGAGATTGCCAGTTACAGGTTGGGAATTGGGTCAGGTTGGCTCATTAGTTGTCAAGGAAACCAGCAGAGGGTCACGCCCCTCACCACCCCTTTGATCAGAACAATCACTAGCTGGGCCTGGGGCAAGTATGTAGGAAGGTCAGTCCTGTGAGTAGGTGTGGGTGAAGCAGGCCCTGGTCAAGCAGGGTGTGTACAGGGAGAAAGAGAGCTTCCCGTCCTGAGTGGCCTGACTAGACACTCCACCCCTACATACCCTGTATGACCCTTAAGTATCTCGGTCCAGCCCCTCTTCCATGACATCCCTGGGGTCAGGTATGTAGGGGGCACTGCAACCAGCTGCCACAATACAATACAGACAGCAGCAGCCAAACAGCATCAAGAGTAAGATACCGGGCTTCCCTGGTGGCGCAGTGGTTGAGAGTCCGCCTGCCGATGCAGGGGACACGGGTTCGTGCCCCGGTCTGGAAGGATCCCGCATGCCGCGGAGCGGCTGGGCCCGTGAGCCATGGCCGCTGAGCCTGCGCGTCCGGAGCCTGCGCTCCGCAACGGGAGAGGCCACAGCAGTGGGAGGCCCGCGTACCGCAAAAAAAAAAAAAAAAAAAAGAAAAGAGTAAGCTACCCAGTGTGCTCAGAACAGTCATTGCCAGGATGTGGGCACATTCTGGGCCCAGGTGCTTACCAGGTCAACGAAGCGGCAGTGCCCTGTCCAGTAATAAGGAAGGTAAGGCCGCCCCTGTTTTTCACAAACCCAGAGCCACCCCCATGGGGAGGGGAAGGCCTGGCTCTAAAAGAAACATTCTGGTGGCCTCGCCGGGGGTCAGCCGCCCTAGTACACATCTGTCACCCCGTGTTACGCTGGGTGCAATTAGGGGTGGACACATTAGGTCTTTCCAAGCAGAAAATAGTCCCACTAGTTGGACTTCTGTGTCCAGAAGCCAGCCTGTCCCACTCCACACACAGCATAGCCCAGGGAGGGTCACGGGCAGTCAGTTGTACAGTAACGTTTACTGGGGGGGGGGGGTCCTTCTGACATGTTGCACATGGGACTGGAAGCTGGTAAGTCTTTCCCCCCATGATCAGTCGTCCCATATAGTCCCATTAGCCGGGTCAGTTTTTCATGGAAGTCCAGAGGAGGACAACAATGGTATCTCCCTGGAGACCCAGCACTAAGACTCATTGCACAGTGAGGCCGGTGTGGCTGCCCAGCCCTCAAATAGATTTCCTCCCTCAGGCTAGGGACAAAATGTAAGACATCGAACAGGCACAACACAGGGAGATGATGACAGTTACGCAAAATACAAGCGGTAGCCACATTCTGAGATAATACCACATCCGCCTGTGGTTTCTGTCCTGGTCTGCAATACAGCTCAGAAAACTCAAGTTTTCAGTAACAGAGGACTATGTCTAACATCATGTGATGGCCACCTCATTTTACCTTGGATGTCTGAACCACAGCTACTCCATTTTGACTTTCAAATGCATTCCCTTCCGCAATGGCCAAAGCAGATGTAAAATGTATGTCTGAAAGGCCACAAAACAGGCTGCTCTTGTCAGTAAAATTTAAGTTAAACCATGTATAAGCCTCATATACAACCCCATACCTCAATATGTGTAGATTTTTCCATCATTTCCCCTTTTGATCGCAAATCTTCCAATAGAAAGCATTGATGATCAAAATATCCGTCCCTCAATGCTGGGGTGCTGGCTCCTACCCCAGGTTCAGATCATGTCCCTCGGTGCTGGACCTCCTTTATTTTCGCCTAGTTATTCACACTGGGGGAAACTTAATCAGATCTTGTGAACAGACTCAGGGGTATGTTAATGGGGAAACACTTTATAGGCCATACATTTTATCACTTATGCCAAATTGTTACGCAAGACTTGCACATGTGCTTTTAGCAGCCGACTTAAAGCGAGCAATGTTATATACATCATGAGTAGTTACACTCTGTGATAACTTCACTGGATAATCTTTTCCTCCTGAACATCAGGGCAAGTGTGGCTAACACAATAACTTTCATCAATACAGACCTCAATTAACAGAACTAGAATTTAGTATCTATTGAAACAATCTTTTTCAATCTAAAATTACTCTCATCTCCACCAAACACAGCCAAATCAAAACTAATTTGTTCGCAAAACAAGTCTGATCAATTGACCACGTAGGCTCCTCCAAAGTGGCTGAGGCAGAACTCCTCAGAAGGAGTCTCAGGCTGAATTCCCCAAAGGCCTCTCAAGGCCAAGAAAGCCATGCCAAAGACCTGCCCATCAGGCTCCACCTTGGATTTCTCGGTCCCCAAATATAGAGATTCCTGCACATGCCAGGAGACCGTCTTTCCCTTTCACCTCATAAGGCTGCTCAGAACCTAAGAGTCTCCAATTTCTGGAGGGACCTGTGATCTGAAAAAAAAATTGCACAATGTGAGAGTTGTGAGTCGTTTTATTGGGGGCGAAAGGAGGACTATAGCCCTGGAGGCAGCATTTCAGAGAGCTGAGAAACTGCTCCAAAGAGGCAGGGGGGAAGGTCAGTATATATGTGATTCTGGTGAAGGCGGGGTGCATGCAGTCAAGCACACATTTTTGCAGAAGGTTTCTGCTAGGCTCGAGAAGGTTACTGCTAGTCGCGAGGAGCAGACGTCACCATGAAAGACTTCAGTGCTTTTCTAGCTACGAGGAGATGCAAGCATTGGGCTCATAAAATCTTCTCCTGAAAATATCTAACTATCTGAAGGCCTCTTCTGCCAGTTTTTCCCAGAGCACAGAGTACCTCATTCCTGATCTCCACCCCGAACTCCTTTCAGGATGTGTTGAAGGTCAGCAGTCCTAGGAGCTTGGGATTTAATCCTTGTAGAGGTAGATGGCAAGGGGCAACCTTTAGTTGGCAGACCAGACAGAAAAGGGCTTCAACTTATGAACTAAGAATGCTGCTTGCCATATCAGGAAACAAAAGATGTTGCAGCCTTCAAGCTACCACATTACAGCCGCCCCTATGGTGAGCTCTGAGGGAACTCAAGATAGAAACAGGATGCCTGCCATCTAGCAGTCAACTGCTGCAGCCATCAACGACTGGTGCACCCTGACGCTCTGGAGGAGAAAACACAGGTTACTGGCCCCAGACAGCTGAGGTGCATATCAGAGGAATGATTTCAATGAGCCCAGGCTTTACCTCTTCCCATACATAGAAAAGGGCTAATTTCATTAACTTGAGATGTCTGGTTCTCCTTAATTAACAGTAATCTTTTGATATCCCTACTACCTGCCCTTTGTTGCAGAAAGTCCTATATATCCTGGCTTCCCTCTCGCCTCTAACAATTTTCTCAGCATTATCCGAGATGCTGTGTCCAGGCTTGAAGTCCTCTGCAAGTCCGCCAACTAGAACAACTCTCAACTTTTAGGTAGCGCGTTTTTTTTTCAGTCGACAAATTCTACCCATAGGTGTAGTTTACCAAATTGCTGTAAGTCAAAGCTAACTTGAGGGGAAGGGCTCCCCTCTACCTGGAAAACAGATCAAAACCAGTAACATTCCAAACAAAACCCATAAACATTATAACCATATTCACCAGTAAACAGCCCTTTTGTTACCTTTTTATGAAGCCATTGGGCTTTCCATTAGGATTCTTTAATTTCTTACCCCGTTCAGCTGTATGATCTGAAATTTATCAGAGACCTGTACTTGCCAAAAGGCCTTCCTATGAATCTTCTTGAAGATGAAGCACTTTTGCAGAAGCATCAGAGCACAACAATTACTGCCTATAAATGACAAAAGACTTAAAAAGTCACCGTTGAACGCCGGATCACAATGTAATGGATAAACAAACTTGGTTACAATGACTAAATTATGTCTGATTGTAGTCTTAACACTTAAAAACGTTAATCTCTGGCAAAAACCAAGAAGCACGTAATTGTAAATTTCCTGATTGGAAAACTTAATGCTCTAGTCTTCCTCTCCCAAGCAGGCAAAGAGAGACAAACTTAGGCCTGCCCAGCAATTAATGTTCCAATATTTTACCCTATTTGAAATGAACCAGTCAATGAATTCTCTTCATTTAACTTAGTTTAGTTTCAAGTTACCAAAATCTGGAGAGACTCTTTTAGATAGATATTCCCAAAACATAATTATTCCTATATGGTTTTTCAAAAGCCTCTCTCCCTTTTCTTCATTTACTCTTAGAGATCACATGTGATTAAAGTTCCTGAGAACCCAGGTAGATCATCTACATCTCAAAGGCACAAGAAGAGAATACATTGCTTCTAGAGAACTAGCTTAACCAGTTACAAAAGCCTCACTTTGATACAATAGCAGAACCATCGGGGCCGTTGTTCTCCAGATCTCTTGGCAGCCCCCGTTCATCCAGGACAGCCACCGGGGATTTCCCCCATAACTTTTGGGATCACCCCTGGAACTTCTGGGCACCACGTGTAGTGGACAGTCCCCCGCAGCCTTCCATTCCCCGTTGTGTATTTCTCAACATCTCGGCACTCGGGAGTTTCCTTGGTCTCCTGGCTGCTCCGCCAGTTGTTGGGCTGCACTTGCCCAGCTTTAAAACCGAAGAAAGAGCCCGGACTCACCAACAGAGACATCAGTGGTTTACTGGATGGGAGAGCTGACAGGTCTGAAGCAGGGTCCTGGAGGGACACCCCACGGCGTGCAGCAGACAGACGGTGGGCAGGACATGGTAGCAGACTTTCTCCTGGTTGTGGGAAGGGGAGATTGCCAGTTATAGGGGGAATTGATGTCAGGTGGCCTCATTAGTTCCCAGGGAAACCTCATTAGTTACCAGGGAAACCAGCGGAGGGACACGCCCCTCACCACCCCTTTGATCAGAACAATCACTAGCTGAGGCTGGGGCAAGTCCGTAGGAAGGTCAGTCAAGCGCATAGGGTATAGATGAAGCAGGCACTGGTCAAGTAGGGGACGTACAGAGAGCAAGAGAGCGGCCATCCTGAGTGGCCTGACCAGACAACCCCATAATAGACAACCCTCTAATAGAACACTATTAGAAGGCGCTGGAAGATTACTGTGGCTGTTTCCATATTAAAATGTTAATGTGTGAGTCAGATTGATGGGTTTTGAACCTGAAGGATCAGTTTCATTTAATTGTATTAACCACATTGATTTTTAAACCAGCAGGATTATTTGCAGGGCTCAGGAAGTCATTACGTGCCACCCAAGCCAGATAAATGGGTCACCTTGGGATTTGCAGCTGGAGTTTTCTTTTATGACAATACATTGGGAACCGCGTCATCTGTCCCGAAGAGACCCTGTCAGCAAGGTTCACCAAACCCGTCTTGATTAATTTTTCAAAAGCACATGAGGAGATTTACTAATTACACTTTCCAGGGTTGATTTGATCAGCTTCACTTGGTCTCACAATCAGCATATCACTGCTTTAAGCTCCAACAGATTAAAATGGTTAAAAAAGGTCTCATGGAACTGTGAACTAAATTCTAATGTGACCTAAACTTGTATGCTTTAAATTACTGCATATTTGAGATGCTGCAAATAAAATGATCTAATGCGAATTCTCATACCTTTTCTGCAAAAGTAGTCAGGGAGCAAACATTAACACCTTTTGGCCAGTGAGAGATGCTGTGACAGAAAACAGGAAGATCACTCAAGTTGATACAATAACCCACTGCAGAACTATTAAGTTTTTTATTTAATTTAAAAAAATTTTAATGTTTATTTTTTTAATTTTTAAATTTTATTTTTTTATACAGCAGGTTCTTATTAGTCGTCCATTTTATACACATCAGTGTATATATGTCAATCCCAATCTCCCAATTCATCACACCACCACCACTCGCTGCCGCTTTCCCCCCTTGGTGTCCCCCCTACGTTTTTTCTCTACTTCTGTGTCTCAATTTCTGCCCTGCAAACCGGTTCATCTGTACCATTTTCTAGGTTCCACATATATGCGTTAATATACGATGTTTGTTTTTCTCTTTCTGACTTACTTCAGTCTGTATGACAGTCTCTAGATGCATCCATGTCTGTGCAAAAGACCCAATTTCGTTCCTTTTAGGGCTGAGTAATATTCCATTGTATATATGTGCCACATCTTCTTTACCCATTCATCTGTCAATGGACACTTAGGTTGCTTCCATGTCCTGGCTATTGTAAATAGTGCTGCAATGAACATTGTGGTACATGACTCTTTTTGAATTATGGTTTTCTGAGGGTATATGCCCAGTAGTGGGATTGCTGGGTCATATGGTAGTTCTATTTTTAGTTTTTTAAGGCACCTCCATACTGTTCTCCATAGTGTTTGTATCAATTTACATTCCCACCAACAGTGCAAGAGGGTTCCCTTTTCTCCACACCCTCTCCAGCATTTGTTGTTTGTAGATTTTCTGATGATGCCCATTGTAACTGGTGTGAGGTGATACCTCATTGTAGTTTAGATTTGCATTTCTCTAATAATTAGTGATGTTGAGCAGCTTTTCATGTGCTTCTTGGCCATCTGTATGTCTTCTTTGGAGAAATGTCTATTTAGGTCTTCTGTCCATTTTTGGATTGGGTTGTTTGTTTTTTGATAATTGAGCTGCATGAGCTGCTTGTGTATTTTGGAGATTAATCCTTTGTCAGTTGCTTCGTTCGCAAATATTTTCCCCCATTCCGAGGGTTGTCTTTTCGTCTTGTTTATGGTTTCCTTTGCTGTGCAAAAGCTTTGAAGTTTCATTAGGTCCCATTTGTTTATTTTTATTTCCATTACTCTAGGAGGTGGGTCAAAAAGGACCTTGCTGTGATTTATGTCAAAGACTGTTCTTCCTACGTTTTCCTCTAAGAGTTTTATAGTGTCCGGTCTTACATTTAGGTCTCTAATCCAGAACTATTAAGTTTTTCTCTGAGCTTTCCTCCCTCCTTCATTTCTGTGGCAGTTGTCATTACAGTAATGCAGTTGTAAGTAATCTGCATTTTCAATTCACACAGACATTCTGTAATTCCCTATTGAAACAAGTCACCTTTTCTTTTGTGACCTCTCTTAAAATCTTGCTCCTCAAAGTGTGGTCCTTGGCCCAGCAGCAACTACATCAACTGGAAGCTAGTTAAAAATGCCCAGATTCTACTAAATCAATCTGCACTGATTCACATGCAAGTCAAAGGAAAGAAGCACTTTCTGAAGGGACTTGATGGCCTCAGGACAGTGGTTTGCCACCCTGGCTGCATATTAGAATTGCCTGGGCTGCTTTAAAGGCATAAAGTTCCCTGGGATCCCAATCTCAAGGGTTCTGATTTTATTGGTCTATAGGTGGGGCCTGGGTAGCCTTGAGTTTTAAAACTTCCACAGGTGATTCTACTGTGTTGGCTTGAGATTCCCTGCCTTAGAATCGTGTTGCATCTAGGTGCCCTTATTTTCAAATCTACTATTCTGAAAACAAAGCAAAACAAAACATTCTATATGTTTTATATATCAGTAGTACTTTTTGTTGCTGCATAAAAGAAATCCAGGAATTCAGGATTTCTCTCATTCAATCCATTCATTAATTAAATAACTTTTTTTAAAAAAGAACAAATGTTTTCTAAAAAAAGAACAAATGTTTTCAATCTCAGGCCTAGCAGACCCTGCTAATGCAATCTTTTGCTTTAAGCTTTGATATGTTAAAATCTATTCAGTGTCTCACAAATGTGAGGGAAAAACAGAAAACAGGGAGAGAGATGTTTTGCTTCTATTCATTATTATGGTAGGATGAGCACTGCGTATCACAAGAGAAAAGAATTTCAATTATGAAATTCAGAGCACACCTGAAAATAAGTAAGGTCTCCGGATAAATGCAGGCAACCCAATTAAATTTGAATTTCAGAAAAACAATGGATTCTTTTCTACTCAATAATTTAGTATTCTTTAATATATTTAGTATGAGTATGTGTCATGCAAGTACATGGGACATATTTTTATTTGCCAGATTTGGCAGTCCAAAGCAATAGGCCATGTAAAATGAGGCAAAAATTTTATCCATAGTTAATAAAAATGAGAATCTATATGATGTGCTAGCAGGATGCCTACACAAATTGCCTTTTATGGAATATTTTACAATTTAAAGAGAAATAATACAATAATACTCCATGATTACAGCTCAATAGGAAATCTCTAAGTGTTTTTGACCAAGCTACTTCTTCAGGTGAGGACTGAAAGGTTAAGAAATAATAATTTTAAATAATTCCATGCATTTTGATTCTATAGTAAGTACCATTCTACTAACACTTTTTTCTAGTTTATAAAAAACTAGAAAACTAGTTTATAAAAAAAAACTAGTTTATAAAAAAAGTTGAACCGAAATGAAACATCGCAGGCTCTTAAAAAGAAGGAAAAAAACCCCAAAAGTACTACTGAGCAATCTGAGCTGTTAGAAAATCTAGCCAGCAGAGGGCGCCAGTGTATCACTGATGAATTTCGAGTCACAAAAGGCTCATTTTTGCAGTGCCTCGTGCTCCTTTGATTTTATTTAAATATTTCAGTCCACTTTGCCATGCAGTGTTGCCACCACAGATTAGAAACCAAATGCAGTGCTAGTGTACTGTTCGGCACTTGCATTGCCCTAATTGATATGTTTCTTTTGCCCAAGATCCTTGGCTGAGAAATACACTTTAGCCCATGTTGGCAATTGGAAGCACTGTGCTTTCGGTTTAGGCTTGAATGCCCGGGTGTCTCTAAGTGTGTGTGATTGTGTGAATGATCTTGGGTCTAATGAACAAAAGCAGCGGCAGGTGGAGGTTTATCAGATGAAGGACATGGAAATCCCAGCTGGGATGGGAGATGGCCACGGCTGGCTTGATTTGACTCCTGAACCAGAGAATGAGTGCACGTGCCACAATTCCGTCCTCACGTGTACACACCTAAAAGGTGCATGCAGGTCTAGTTAAATTCGGGACAATTTCATTTTCCCCCCAGCACTGCCTGTATGGACAGAGAAGCAGCATTCATCATGTGCCTGCTTTGCGCTGCTAGGCTTGACCTTTTAAAGACTTGATTTCGTCTCATTTTCATGACAACCCTGTGCGATGGATGTTATTATCATCTGTTTACAGATTAAAAAAAATAACAATAACAACCGAGGCCGAGAGAAGGGATGTGTTTCCATGGACACTATTCTTGCATACAGTGGGTACTCATTTAACATTTGTCTAAGGTAGCGTTTCCCAAACTTCGTTGTGAAGGACACTGGTGCCCTTCAAACTTTCATAAGTTTTCCTTATTAAACAATTTTGGAAAATATTGCAAACTTTAACCATCTCTTAGAGTTTCACAATGCACAAACATGTTATAAACTTTCTTAAGAACTTCTGTGGCAGAAAAACATCTTTTACCTTGTACACCTCAGGTTTCACAATCTTAATTGATCTAAGGAGCCCTTCTTCTTTCTCCATTTTTTTTTTTTTTTTTTTTTTTGCGGTACGCGGGCCTCTCACTGTTGTGGTCTCTCCCGTTGCGGAGCACAGGTTCCGGACTCGCAGGCTCAGCGGCCATGGCTCACGGGCCCAGCCGCTCCGCGGCATGTGGGATCCTCCCGGACCGGGGCACGAACGCTTGTCCCCTGCATCGGAAGGCAGACTCTCAACCACTGCGCCACCAGGGAAGCCCCTTCCTCCATATTTAATAGAACAACCATCAGTATTGCAACACAGGTACCTTTTGTGGAACATGTTTAGAGAAATATGGGTCTAATGAATAAATATATGGAATATCATTCATGGTAGGAATTAAGGGGAGTTAGTTCATTATTCTTATTATCATCATCAAAAAACATGTATTCAGCCCCTTCTGTTTGTAGAGCATTTGGTTAGGACCCAGAGACATGACACAAATCCTATTGTAGAGGACTTTACAGTTTAGGTGAGGAGGCAAAAATGCCTTTAGTTTGAATGGGAATATAGCTTGAATTCTTGTGATCTTTTTATTTATTTATTATTTTTGGCTGCGTTGGGTCTTTGTTGCTGCTCACTGGCTTTCTCTAGTTACAGCGAGCAGGGGCCACTTTTCGTTGTGATACGTGGGCTTCTCATTGCGGTGGCTTCTCTTGTTGCAGAGCATGGGCTCTAGGCACAGGGACTTCAGCAGTTGTGGTGCACGGGCTTCAGTAGTTGTGGCTCACAGGCTCAGTAGTTGTGGCTTGCGGGCTCAGCAGTTGTGGCTTGTGGGCTCTAGAGCGCAGGCTCACTAGTTGTGGCGCACGGGCTTAGTTGCTCTGTGACATGTGGGATCTTCCCGGACTAGGGCTCGAACCCGTGTCCCTTGCATTGGCAGGTGGATTCTTAACCACTGCGCCACCAGGGAAGCCCAATTCTTGTGATCTTATTTTGCCAATTTTTAGAATAGGATAGTGTTAATGGATAACAGGGTTTCCAGTGATTTCTTAATGTGGCATTCTGTTTCATTCCCCTAGCGAACAATTACCGTTTTCTTTCATTAATTTAGTATGGCTCAGACGTTTTGAGGATGAGACATTTAAACATTTGATTATGAGTAGATCCTAACAGAAGTCATTAAGAATCATACATCTTTGACGTACCCTGGGAAAACAGATGTTCTCCTTTTCACATGCAAGCGCGCACACATGCACACACTCGATTTCATCTCATCAGAGCATCACATCTTCATGTCACTTATTAGCTGAACAAAAGCAAATGAAGGATGTAGATATCTATATCAGGGGATCGGTCAAAGGATCTGGAGTTTAGAGAATACAAAAATGTCGGTATCTTTCAGTAATTTTGTTGCCTGACAAGTCGTCAGTAAGCTGGAGATCTCTAGTCTTTCTTCTCCAGAGATGTGAGAGTTCACCCGATTCTGGCACCTTTTCTCTAAGACTCTTTTAAAGCCTCATCAAGCGATGTAGCAGACTACCAACAGGGAAGAAATTCATTCATGGTTGCACCATTCACAGAAGAGCTGGAAATGAAATATTCCGTTGTGATTAGATGTGCAAATGGAAATGTGAAGATGATGAAAAATGATCTGGATAATTCTATCTGGAAATTTTCCTGAGGTATTCAGAAACTGATTTTTCCTTTTGAATCATCTTATTTCATCCAGCCCCATGACTTCACCCTGACGTCCTTTTGAAGTAGGCTCCACGTGGAAGGGCTCTGGGTGGACAGTTATGCTTTTGGAAGTACCATGACTTGCAGCTCCATTGAATCAAGTTCATCATCTTGGAGAGAACGGGCAGAGGTTTTATCTTTGCCTTTACATATCTTAGCAGCCTTATCATCCTATTAAACCACCAGGCCTTATTTATTCAGGTCACAAATAACTGAGCAGTGTAGAAATAATAGGATACTGGTGGCAAATTGTGTTTTTCTGCATCATGACTATAAATAAGTTACCTGAAATAACTTTTCAGAAGCCGATTTCAGTCGAACGGTTTACACCAAAATCCAATGCAAGGAAGTCATTTTTTTACATAATGCAGTCATGATTAAGAATGATAGTGTTCTCTTTACATTGATAACCCCTAATCCTTAATCCTCCTCATGAGATTTGCTTTAATATCTAAAAATACGGACATTTCTGAAAATGGAACTTGCAGCAGAGCTACAAACTCACTAGTAATTTCAGAGGATGTCCATGTGGGTCTTTTTCATATGACATTGGAAGTGTCTCATGACCTTATTTGGATCGCATCCTAGGGGAACGAGACACATATCTGACCATATAAACGGGATAATTCATGTCTTGGTCCCAATTGGCACCATTAGTAGGCTTTCTGCCTTGGTTACTCTTTGTTTCATGTAAGTGCACTATGGGGTCAGGGAAGAAGCAGGCCAGTTCATCGTTAAAACTCTGTTCCCTACATCGAGAAACTGAGAATGCAAAACAAAAGGAGCTGAACTTGAGAGTCACTGGCTGCAACCTCTCCCAGCATCACTCTTCCAGTCCCAGATCTCATGTGAACTTGTTAGGGCAACTTGGGCAACTCGGGACTCTGTAATCATTTGTTTATAACAGAGATGAATGTTTTTAACCCCTGTAACCCCAGTTGTGGCATGAAATCATCACTTAACCAATACTTCTATTCATTTCTTTAATGAATATCTATTGAGTACCTGTTTTGTGTCAGGCATCATTCTGGGCACTGGGATACTGGTGAAAATGTTGGATGAAGTCCTAGCTTTCTTAAAGCTTACTTTGCAGTGGGAATAAAGACGATAAGCAAACTAACATTGAGTCTGTAAAGAAAATCAGATAGGATAAATGTGGCTGAGAGTGATAGGTGTGAGATGAGAAAAGGCCTCTCTGAGGGAGTGTTGAAGGAGATGGAGTCAGGTGGGGAAGGAGAAGAGCATCCCAAGCACTGGACACAGCAAGTGCAAAGGTCCTGAGGCAGCAGCAAGCTTGGCATGTGCAAGGCTCTGGAAGGAGCTCTTGTAGCTGGAGCCTAGTGAGCAAGGGAGGGAGAATGGAAGATGGGGAAGGAGGGGCAGGCAGGCACTGGGCTATGAGGGATCTTGTAAGGCTCTGGTGAGGAGTTTGGATTTTATTCCATGTGTAGTCAGAAGCTGTTGAAGGGTTAAAAAATCATTCTAGCTAGAAGAATGACTGTGAAAATGGCAAGAATGGGATCAGGAAGACACTTTGGGCTATTTCAGGTATGTCCAGGGGCTTAGGACTCAGGTGGAAATAGAAGTGGTTGATAACAAAATATATTTTGGAGAAAGAGACAATAGGATATATTGATGGATTAGACGTGGGCGTGAAGGAAAAAGAGGTATTTGTCCTGAGCAACCTACTGAGGTGGGAAAGAAGAGTTGTAGAGGGTGGAAATTAAGAGTTTGATTTGAACTTGGTTAGTTTCAGATGCTTATTGGACGTCAAAACACTGAGATCAGATAAGTCAGAGCTGCAGATATAAATTTGGGCATCATTTGCCTATAGATGGTATTTGAAGACCAGAGACTGGACCAGCTGATCCCAGGGGAGAGTATAGATCTGAGAGAAGATGGTCAAGAACTGCGTCCTAGGTCACACCAATAGAGAGGTTGGGAAAAGGAGGAAGAGCCAGCATGGTTGGTGGAAAGCTGGAGAGGTGAGGTGTTAATGGAAACTAAAAGAAAAAGAGGTTTTAGGGAGGAAGTGTCTACCACTGCTGAGAGATACAGTAAGATGAGAACAGAGAGATGGGCCTTAGATTTGTCTCTTAAAGGTTGTAGGTGACCTTGACCAGAGTGAGGCCCTTGTCCAGGATGACAAAGAGGATGAGACTCAATGTTTGTCTTCAAAGAACTGACAATGTAGCCACGGAGACAAAGACAGTACTAAACAGCACTTCATTTTATGGCTGCACTTCCCTTCTCAGAGGACCTGCGTTACTGTGGAAACCCAGAGTTGCTCTAGAATAATATTCTCTCTAGATTTAAGGGCCAGTAAAGGTCTGGTAGTCTGAACTGCCACCTTATGCCTTCTTGATGGGCAGCCAGATGTCGACATTTGCACAAACCTTTCCAGGGATAGAAGTTCATCTTATAAGAGAGTCCATTCTGTCGTGGCATGGCTTTGGTCTTTTTGAGAACATGGGTGATTTATTATGCCAGGATTTTAAATTTTATTGAAGTTTCAGGTGTACAGCATTATAATTTGACATCTGTATACACTACTAAGTGATCACGGAGTAGTTACAGGTCTAGTTACCATCCATCACCATGCAGTTGACCCCCTTCACCCATTTCACCTGTGCCAGGATGTTCTCATGTACGTCTATACATTGTCTATACTTATTGCTTCTCCCTTTTCTCCTCCTCCTGTGTGTGTATGTGGGCGGGGGGAAGTGGGGAGTGGAAAGAGCACCTTCTGAGTTGCTATCTTGGCCCTGGCACCCGCTAGCTGTCCAATTTTAGACGAGTTGTTTTATTTTTTGGGTATTAGTCTCTTGATTAGTAAAGTGAGGACACCACCACATATTCCATGGGGCTATTATGGGGTAGGGTGGGATGACCTGTGTACAACACTCACTAGGTGCCTGGTTAAAGGCAGGTGTCAGCAGGTGTGCCTCATTCTCCCACGGGGAGAATCCCGCAGGGATGTGGCTTGAAGCCAGATTGCTTGGGTTTGAATTCCAGCTCCATCCTTGTCAGCTGAATAGACTTGGGCAATTTCCTTAATCTCTCTGTGCCTTGCTTCCTCCTTTGAGGAATGGGTACATCCTAGTACTGACATGCTTGGGTGAGGATTAAATGAAATAGTTCTGATAAAGTTCTTGAGATAGTGCCTGGCACATCGTCAGCATCCTGCAAATATTTGCTTATTACGAGGACCGTCTTTGAAGCCCTTGCAGTGCCTGGTCTGAGGACAGTTGCCCTAAAGGCTCTAGTGTGTGGAATGGCTGAACAAAGTGACCAGATAGAGAAGGTGGGTCACTACCTAGAACGGGTAAGCAGATCACAGATAATAATATGATTTTAGATGATCCTTTAAAAATTAAAATTTCAGAAGTTACACACAAAAACATTCTTATTGTAAAAAATTCAAGAAATGTAGAATTTTATCAAGAAGAAAAAGGCTCAGTTCATAGTCTTTCTCCTTCCCAGATCCTCACCTTCCCATATTATTTCCAAATTTGTAGCTTACTGTTTGTTGTTCAGGTGTGTCCTCAGGCCCATAAGTTGAAAAACAAAATCTACTACCCACTCACCAAAAATGTCAGAGATGAATCAAGCAATTAGAATTAATTAGAAATTAATTCTAAGCTAAGTTAGAAACTTACTACAAACCACTTGTTTTAAAAATAATTGCTTTATGCCTGAATTAAACCTTTTGTTTCCTCTTTCAAGATGATGTGTGCAGGGCTTCCCTGGTGGCGCAGTGGTTGGGAGTCCGCCTGCCGATGTAGGGGACACGGGTCGGTCTGGGAAGATCCCACATGCCGCGGAGCAGCCGGGCCCGTGAGCCATGGCCGCTGAGCCTGCACGTCCGGAGCCTGTGCTCCGCAACGGGAGAGGCCACAACAGTGAGAGGCCCCCGTACCGCAAAAAAAAAAAAAGATTAAAGGGGCCAGAGAAGCTCATTAAAATTAGGAGACAACCACCTGAGAGGAGATTAAGGCAGTGCAGGCCTTTACACACCCTAATCTTATCAGAAACCCCACCCATGACCACTGCTATAAAGACCCTCATTAAATCCCCCCCACCCGCCGCCCCCCCCTCCCCGCCCGGGCTGGGGGGCGGGGCAGACACAGTTTTGAGAGGCACGAGCCTGCTGTGGCCCCCTTTGCCTGGCAAAGCAATAAAGCTCTTCTTTTCTACTTCACCCAAAACTCTGTCTCTGAGATTCGATTCGGCACCGGTGCACAGAGGTTGAGCTTTCAGCATCAATCTCAGTCAAATCTGTTTAGCCTCCTTATGCCTCATTTTGTTTCCTCAAAATGAGGAATGTTTACCAGTCTGTTTCCTCCTTTTGAAAATGGAGACCGTAATAGTACCTACCTCAACATTGTTTTGAAGATTAAATGACATGATGTATAAAAAGTGCTCAGGACTGTGCCCGGCACAGAGAAAGTTCTCAGAGCATGGTAGCTATCCTATTAATATGATTTTAGAAGTATCTTCTCAAAAGTGTCAGGAGATTCAGATAGATCAGGAGAATGACATTGAAAAAGGCTGGAAAACATCCACTGGCCTGTGATTCAAAGAAGTCTTTGGGAACCTTGATGAGTTTCCATGGTGCCGTGGAGAAAGAAGCCAGAATAGGTGGGGGGAGGGGACTAGGGGGGATAAATGGGTTGTGAAGGGGTAGATGGTGATGGGCATACAGGAGTTCATTGTACTGTTCCTCTACTCTTCGGGATGCTTGAAGATCTCATAATAGAGATTTTTTAAAAGACCATCTATTATAAAAAATATTTTACTTTTCCTCCAAAATATACACTTGATAGAAATAGCAGAAGCCCTTAGTGAGTAGAGGACTCAGTCTCTGCCTGATGGAGAGAGCTATGTGTAACCCAAGTAGAATGATTTCCAGAGTTAGGATGTTGCCAGAGGGAAACTCAATGGTTTGTATCTATCAATCAAACTCAGATTATGTATGAGTCAATCTCCACACCAGCGTGGGCTTTGGAGTCAGACTGTTGTATTCACATCCTGGCTCCACCATTTGGCAAACTGTGAGATCTTGGTGACTGACTTCACCACTCTGTACCTCGGTTTCAGAAATTTATAAAATAAGGGTAAGGTCTTCCCTGGTGGCGCAGTGGTTGAGAGTCCGCCTGCCGATGCAGGGGACACGGGTTCGTGCCCCGGTCCGGGAAGATCCCACATGCTGCGGAGCAGCTGGGCCCGTGAGCCATGGCCGCTGAGCCTGCGCGTCCGGAGCCTGTGCTCCATCCGCAACGGGAGAGGCCACAACAGTGAGAGGCCCGCGTACCGCAAAAAAAAAAAAAAAAAAAGGGTAAGAGCTCCTACCTCACATGGTTGTTAGGAGCTAATCCATGAGCTAATACGTATAAGGTGCTTAGAACAGTGTCGGAAACATACCAAGTGCTCAAAACTCTTTTCTTTCTTTCTATATATAATTCTATCTTTCTGTGTAATCGAACACTTTTCCACTTAAAAAAATCTTATATTAATTTTGTTCCCTAAGGGAATTCAGTAGTGATGCAGTCTTTCTCGCCCTTGTCCCTCTCAGGACAGTGGCAAGTATAACAGTGATATTTCTTCTGACCCATATGCTCACACCCCCTACCACGTACACACACATCACAAAAACACAGTACCCCCTACCCCAACCGTTACTGAATCTGTCAGCCTTGAAAAGTGTCTACTCCACCTTTAAAACTGTCAGATATCTTTGTGGTGGCAGCCCAGGGATAGGTCCATTCAAGTGGGAAGCTGACTTTTTTGGCCTAGTCCGAGTCCCTCTGGGAGGTAGTCATTCACACAAACCCTCAAGAAGCTGGCTGGATGTAGTCAAGTGTGGGAAGGAAGAAATTCCTTCTAATGAGTACCTCCACGGAGCACCTCAACCTGTGCTTTGTGGCCACTATTCACTCTCCCATGTATGACGGGAGGATGGAGCTGAAACTGAGCACCTTTTATTTTCATCAAAGGAATGTGCTTATTAAGTCCTACTGTTTCCTACGATGGTCAACCTGTTTCTCTGGTGTGGCATGCTCACTCCCCTTTCTTCAGCTTACAAATCCTATCTATCCTCTAAAGTCAAGTCTTGAGTGTGAGGGAATAAGTCAAAGAGACTTCTTCCAGGAGAAGCAAGAGACCCACAGGACGAGTTCTGAGCTCTAAAACCAGGGCACTGAGGCATCATTTTTCTGGTTAGTAATTTGTCCTTTACCATAACATTTGGCTTCAGCTGGCAAACAATAACTCTGAGCAATAATAAATCAATCAAGAGTCAGTTGTCCAGTAGTTTAGATTTTGAAATTTAAATGTAGGCAAATGCTAATTTATTCATTTATGCCTGTCTAACTGCTCAGACATGGAAATATACTCTTTCTTATAAATAGAAAATAGCAACCAAAGTGCCCTTGGCAAAGAAGCAGCTCCTCCCCTCCCCAAGAGGTAACTTTAAAATAAGACTTGAATTAGCTTTGAATATTTACATTAAAAGTTTTTTTAAAAACAAACAAAGTTAAAAACATTATTAAAAAATGAACCAGGAATGAAGGAAGTCTGATCAGGTGGGTGGCGTTAGTAGAAAGCATTTGGATAATTTCATTACGTAACTGAGCCAAGAATTCTAGTGGTGTGGAATCTTCAGAGGCAATGTCCTTTCAGAGCAGAATTCCCTGTTCTTTCATGACATGAAGCCTTTCTTTTTGCTATTAGAGAATGACGGTGAGCATACGCCCCACCCAGTAGGAAACCCAACTGGAGTGATGTGTGAGACCTCCTCCAGTGGGTCGATAAAGGATGGTAACACATTCCTCCAAACTGTTTTTCTTTTAAAATTACCTAGAGGCTGGGACACTAGGGGTCTCGAGAGAGGGTCAAGGGGGTCCATAGACCATTCACTGCTGAAATGACTATGAACCCAATTTCTTTTCTTTCCTCACTTTCAAACATGTGGATTTGGAAGTAGTCTATTCTAGATGAGAATCTGAAGCTGATCCCATGCAAAAATGAGCTGTAACCCCAGCTGACTGCGTTTTATGTTTTCACCAGAGCTTTTCCTTTCTATGTGGCTGGCAGAAAGCATACATTTAACTGAGGCTTAATATTTGTGAATTATCCATTTCAGTATTCTTGCAGACCTAAAAATGTAACCTCAGCAACTGGGTGGGCTGCAGACATCTGGGCTGGCAGGGTTGAACTTGGGTCCAACCAGGCAGAAGCGTTGGTCAGTTGAGAGAGATGATGAAGGTTCTGATCTGATGGGCAGGAATGGCCCCAATGGTGAGGAACGTTTGAACTGGAGATTGAGTTCATAGGTGGCCAGTTCATTAATAGATTATTTCCAGTTCTAACAACTTTTGCTCCTCTTGTAACTGAGGTCTAGAATGAATACTCTGAAAGCGAGGACTCCAGTAGGTCATGATATGTTTGCTCATGTTCCGTTCCAAGGCAAGTCATGTGGCTGTTCTCAAGGTACGTTCCATCCATGGAGATGGTGGGAGAGGGAGGGAGGCGTTCTGAGCAATGATCTAAACCAGCATGGAAAGCCACAGGTGAGGTGCACGGAAGATGCCCCTCCACCTTCTCTGCAGGGCAGAACATGAGTAGGGGCAAGTCCTGGTGTAGCGGGGGAGGGATGGAGAAAGCCTTTTAGGGGCCCCGCGTGGCCTGGCTGTTCTGTTGAGCTGAGTCTCCACACTATGTATTGGAGACCTGACCAGCACTTGGAGGACCAAACATTTTTAGTCCATATAATAGTTATTAATATGCCAAGGCTGTATTTATGTCAATGAATATCATTTATTGAGCCCCTACTATGTGCCAAGCCTCATGCTTATTTCAGAGGTCAACAAACTTCGTCTGGGGAGGGCCACAAAGTAAATATTTCAGGCTTTGCAGGCCATGAGGTCTCTGCTATAACTATTCGACTCTGCTGTTGTAGTGCGGACGCAGCCTAGACAACACAAAATGAACGAGTGTCGCTGTGTTCCAGTATCACCTCAGTTATGGACTCTGAAATTTGAATTTTACACAATTTTCACATCGTGAAATATTACTATTCTTTTGATTAAAAAATTTTTTTTAAATGTAAAAGCCATTCTTACGTTGTGGCCTAAAAAAATAGATGGTGGACCAGATTTAGCTCAGCAGCCATAATTTGCTTACCCCCTGCTTATTCTCATTAAATCTTCACAATAGCCCTCACACAGTAGTTACATTATCCCTTGTTATAGATAAATATTGCAGAAGTTTAGTCCGCTAATCTCTGGCAATCAGATATCACACCAAGAAGTTAGTGGGATTTTTTTGTTTTTGACTAACGACATGTTTGTAAGGTGTCATAGAACAACACGAGTTTCCAGTGTTTTCTGAGGATATTTTATTTTAAGGTTTTTTTTTTTTTTGATGTGGACCATTTTTGAAGTCTTTATTGAATTTGTTACAATATTACTTCTGTTTTTTTTTTTTTTTTTTTATGTTTTGGTTTTTTTGGCCCCGAGGCATGTGGGATCTTAGCTCCCCGACCAGGGATCGAACCCGCACCCCCTGCATTGGAAGGCGAAGTCTTAACCACTGGACCTCCAGGGAAGTCCTCTATGAGGATGTTTTAAATGTCACCTATACCACAGAAAGAAAATATATTTATCTTATTTTTCATGATTTTAAGTGCATTGTTGATGCTTAAGTTATTTGACTATGACAGATAACTTATTTTAGACATCTCTTCCATTTAATTGTGTTTTGTTTAGTCTAATGTTAAAATGTACTGATTTCTCCTGAATACACTCTGAGGAGAGAGGAGGGTGGTTGTGAGGGATGGCAGGGGATGTCAGTGTAAGATGAGAACTTTGCCATTTTATATGCAGTTAATTGAGAGATGGCTAAATGTAGACAGATATGAGTGCATGTGCATGCAAACACACACAACACACACACACACACACACACTCTCTCTCTCCCTCTCCAGAGAAAGAACTCCCTTCCTGAACTTGGTGAAATGTGGAAAGCAAACAAAAGGAGCTTTTCTCTCTTTTACATACTCAGTAGAGTACATTACTGATGCCTCAGTGAGTTTAAACAAAACAACTGGACTCATAAGAATTCATACATATTTCCAGCATAGTACATTTTATACTGTAATAAAATTCCTTTATAATATGGATTTTTTGGTTAAATGGGTTTAGATAGAATATAAGCCAAACAATGTTCCCTGAAACACAGTCTCTGCATACAATAAAGATCTGACCCGCCTCAGATATTAGCTTTAGCTGCCAGAATACTCCTACATTAAACAATTTAAAACTTCAAGCTTAAATAATAGGCAATTAAAAAGTTTCAGAATGCATCCATTGCATATGACAAAGGCATTTAGACCCAAAGGGCCATAGACAAAACTGAAGAATCTCCTGTGCTAATGAACAACATATCCACAATGTGCATGTTTAAAACAATGTAACTTGCTCAGTATGGCTGTATCTAATTGCATATCACAACATCAGTGGGTAATTGTGCTTTCTGTGAGAAAAATTTGTTCCAAAGTCAAAATGTCATCTTGCTGTCAAATAATCCCACCGATTGCTATAAACAGAGCTGGAGAAACTGTGCTGTGACTGAGAAGATGTGATGGGAATCTTGCTCGTTACCCGAGACATGACTTCCATTGTAATTATGTACCTATCACAATAGTTTCCTTCTGCCATCTCCTGCTTACCTGCTGCCACACACACAACTCATTAGCATTCGGTCAATACAGGACCATCCGTACAGTTAACCTCTGAGCAAAGTGAGGTCGTTACTTCATTATGATGGGTTCTGTAAGCACACAACAACTTGCATCATGGATTAATATTTCCCTTTTCTTCATTTATGGCTAAATTAGTAATTAGTCTAACACCTGGGTTCCATTATATTCTTGTTGGTCTGATCTTGTGTTGAGAATTCAATTGGCTTAGGGGAAACTTCAGGACCCTCTTGCCAAGGAAGAGCTACATTCCTCTCTGGCTACATCTCCTTTAAAAAAGTAGAAAAAATATTTGGCATCAGGTCCACTGATGAATATGAATGTCACTGGTGATATGTTATGAACCGAAGGAACATATGGTCTAGAAAGTCCATTGTGGTCTTTGAAAATTGAGATTGGATTAAACTAGATGAAAGTTCTAACAACTTGTTTATTGCAGTGAGAAACTTGAGTCTGAGTTCATTCTGGTGTTTCTACCCAAAGTACAGATCTAAGGTCTGGGTTCTATTTTCATAGTCCTTTAGTGCAGCATCTCATTCCATTTGGTAAACTGTTGTCAACAGCTGCATTCTATATAAAGAAGTGGTTAGTTGTCCTATAAGAAGTTATTTGACTTTCTAAGTTGAGAATAGAATTATTATATCAAGACACTTTTAAGAAGCAAAGTTCACTTTAAAAAAATCTCTCTCACTATAAAGAGTAACAAAAGTCAGGGAGAGGCGGCAAGACAGCTAATGTTTCTGAGAATCTCTATTAACCTTTGGTGCCTCTGCCCATTACTGTTTTTTTCTTCCCAACAATTCTGGAATATTGTTTAGAAATTTACGATAATTAGTGGACCATTTTACAAAGCTTTACTTTATGTTTCTGTGGCTGTCTTTGGAATGAGAGTTTGAATTAACTTGGCATGCTTACAATGTTCACCATGGGCAGCTGAGTAAAATTCCTAAAGATAGGAGAGCAGCAGAAATCACAGATGCAGGCCATCTTTAAAAATAGATACTTTCTCTGGGGCAAGTACTCTAGTAGATGCTCCAGAGAGTCTTTTTAAACTCTGCAAGGTAGGTGTTATTGTCCCAGTTAAAGATGAGGAAACTGAAGTTTCTAGAGATTAAATGATCTGCTTAAGGTCACACACCCAGAAAGTGATGGAGTCAGAATTTAAAACCAGGTCAGCCTGACAGAGAGCCAATGCTCTTTCCATCATGATACATCTTACTGTGCTATTCATTCATAATACATCCAAGTAGAAGAGGACAACAACTGTGTGCTTATATCAGAAAGAAGAAACAAAAGCAAATACTAAGAGGCAAGAATTTAAAGTGAATAAAATAACTTGAATTTATGATTATATAGAACAGCATGCACCCAGACCTACACAGGGCATTATTGGACAAGGGTACCTTTCGGTGCCCTAAGTAGATATTCAGATATCTTCTAAGTGTCACATTTTCAGAATGAATAGACTACGCTTTATTTTTCAGGACCCGGAGTTTCACACTTAGGCATGGTTTTGGATTGTTTTTGGTTGGGAGGGTATGTTGCATTAGAAAGTAGCAACTCTTAGAAGAGTATAATATTGCAGTTCATCAACAGGTTATGCTGTGAATATTGCATCCAAATAAGAAAAGAGGGTATGCCAGTTATCAGTTTATTGCCTCTTAACTTCAAATCCATCCATTATTGCCTGCTCTATGAAAATGGGATAGGGCTCTTGAAATATTTCTCCTGTGCCAACTGGCATGATGTTAAACTTTGTCGGTAGAGGACGCTAGAGGGATACTGGGGGGAGAATTTTTTTCTTTCTTTTTTCTTTTCTTTCTTCCTTTATTCTTTTCTTTCTTTCTTTCTTTCTTTCTTTCTTTCTTTCTTTCTTTCTTTTTTTTTGGTCCTGGTTCCAGAGTGTTCTCCTGGCATACTTCTGCTCTCTATGTGACTTCTATCTTACAGGTTGGCAGTGCAGGGCCCAACTTTCTTCAGTACTGAGTTTCTGCAGTGCATGTCCTCTCCAGCACCCAGCTCGTTTAGTGAATGCCTCTTCCGGTGTTTGGCTCCAGAAATGAGTGCATAGCAACCAACAGTATCCAGCATCCAGAAGCCTTCCCTGGTAGCTCCCTGTGCAGCTTTGCATCTCCCTGTGAATTGCTTTCGCTGGCACCCCGGAGGGTGGATTTCCAGCAAGTTGCAACAGTAACAGCACCTCAGCAACTCCCCTCAATCCAGTGAGCGATGACTGTGCTCTCTTGACAAGGTACAGATCTCAGCCCTAAGGGTGGTCACTGCTCCTTACATCTTACATCTGCAATTCCTATATTCTTTTTTTTTTTTTTTTTTTTTGCGGTACGCGGGCCTCTCACTGTTGTGGCCTCTCCCGTTGCGGAGCACAGGCTCTGGACGCACAGGCTCAGCGGCCATGGCTCACGGGCCCAGCCGCTCTGCGGCATGTGGGATCCTTCCAGACCGGGGCACGAACCCGTGTCCCCTGCATCGGCAGGCGGACTCTCAACCACTGCACCACCAGGGAAACCCCCTATATTCTTTTGAGTTTACTTCTTATTAGTTATGCTCCATTATCTAATCTTCTGTTATAAACTTTCCTTGTTAAAATTACTGTGTGATTTCTGTCTCCCAGTTGGACATTGACAGATACAGTTGAGTAGCAGTGCTTGAGGAGTGAGACAATGCCTGGATATTGCAGAAATGTTTAGTTCTCTAGGAAGTGTACAGATGGGCTTTGAAAACTGGGGTGGGGTGAGGGGGGAAGAATTATTTTTTTAAAGATTTTTTTTTTTTGATGTGGACCATTTTTAAAGTCTTTATTGAATTTGTTACAATATTGCTTCTGTTTTATGTTTTGGTTTTTTGGCCCCAAGGCATGTGGGATCTTAGCTCCCTGACCAGGGATCGAACCAGTGCCCCCTGCATTGGAAGGCGAAGGCTTAACCACTGTACCACCAGGGAAGTCCCCAGAATGTTTTTTTTTTAAAAATAAATTTATTTATTTATTTATTTATTTGGTTTTGGCTGCATTGGGTTTTCACTGCTGTGCGCGGGCTTTCTCTAGTTGCAGCGAGCAGGGGCTACTCTTCATTGCGGTGCGCGGGCTTCTCATTGCGGTGGCTTCTCTTGTTGAGGAGCATGGGCTCTAGGCACGTGGGCTTCAGTAGTTGTGGCACACAGGCTTAGCTGCTGCGCGGCATGTGGGATCTTCCTGGACCAGGGATCGAACCCGTGTTCCCCGCACCGGCAGGTGGATTCTTAACCACTGCACCACCAGGGAAGCCCCCCCCAGGATGTTTTGATATTTGATAGGTTTTGGACTGGAAAGATGATTCAAGGGAAGATGAATTCTTAGGTGGGAGCATGGGTTCTCTGCAGTGTGATTTTCCCATCTCACTTAGAGAAAAAGCCAAAGGCTTCACAGTGGCTTACAAGGCCTGTCATGGCCTGATCACCGTCTTATTCTGACCCCACCTCCAATCCCTCTCCCATGGCTCACTCCAGGGGCTCCAAGTACACTGGTCTCTTTGTGGTCTTTGAACACTCCAGGTGAGCACCTGCCTCAGTGCCTTACACCTGCTGCTCCTTCCTGGAGTACTTTCCTCCAGATACCTGCCTGACTTACATCCTTTCTCCCCGCCAGTCTTTGCTCCATTGTCACCTCAGTGAGGCCCTTCCTGATCACTCTCTCTTTTTTTTTTTTTTTTTTTTTGCGGTACGCGGACCTCTCTCTGTTGTGGCCTCTCCCGTTGCGGAGCACAGGCTCCAGACGCACAGGCTCTGGACGCGCAGGCTCAGTGGCCATGGCTCACGGGCCAAGCCGCTCCATGGCATGTGGGATCTTCCCGGACTGGGGCACGAACCCACGTCCCCTGCATCGGCAGGCGGACTCCCAACCACTGCGCCACCTGGGAAGCCCCTGATCACTCTCTTTAAACTTGCAACCTTGACCTGGCGCTCCCTTTCCTCTGTCCTTCCTCCCTTATTTATTCTTCTCCATAGCACTTGTCAACTTTTAAGATGCCACAAAATTTACTTATTTATTTTGTCTATTGTTTCTCTCTCTCTCACAAAAATGAGGCAAGGATTAAAATAAATTTTTGTTTTCAGTCTTGTATCCCCAATATCTAGAATTGTGCCTAAATATTTGTGGATAAATGAATGGATGAGCCCCTTATATTATTAGGCCCAATTTCAAACTTAACACACTTTACCTGTAATTTTTACTCATATCCGTGTGTGTGTGTGTGTGTGTGTGTGTGTGTGTGTGTCTTCAATTATATAGCCAGAATTAAAGAGATGATAGACTTTGTGTTATGGACAGACCATATTTCTTGAATGAGGGATTACTATGATTGACTTGCTTTTAAGTGGTATTTTAAAATTAATGATTTCACAAAACAGCATGGTATTGGCACAAAAACAGAGACATGGATCAGTGGAACAGAATACAGCACCCAAAAATAAACCCACACATCTACGATCAGTTAATCTTTGACAAAGGAGGCAAGAATATACGATGGGAAAAAGATAGTCTCTTCAGCAAGTAGTGTTGGGAAAGTTGGACAGCTGCATGTAAATTAATGAAGTTAGAACACTCCCACCATACACAAAAATAAACTCTAAATGGCTTTAAGACTGAGACATAAGACATGACACCATAAAACTCCTAGAAGAGAACATAGGCAAAATATTCTCTGACATAAATCATACCAATGTTTTCTTAGGTCAGCCTCTCAAGGCAATAGAATAAAAACAAAAATAAACAAATGGGACCTAATCAAACTTACCAAGCTTTTGCACAGCAAAGGAAACCATAAACAAGATGAAAAGACAATCTATAGAATGGGAGAAAATATTTGCAAATGATGCAATGGACAAGGGCTTAATTTCCAATATATACAAACAGCTCATACAACTCAACAACAAAAGAAACAAACAACCCAATTGAAAAATGGGCAGAAGACCTAAATAGACATTTCTCCAAAGAAGAAATACAAATGGCCAATAGGCACATGAAAAGATGCTCAACATCGCTAATAGAGAAATGCAAATCAAAACTACAATGAGGTACTACCTCACACCAGTCAGAATGGCCATCATTAAAAACTCTACAAATAACAAATGCTGGAGAGGTTGTGGAGAAAAGGGGACCCTCACGCACTGTTGGTGGGAATGTAAGTTGTTATAGCCACTGTGGAAACAGTATGGAGGTTCCTCAGAAAACTAGAAATAGAATTACCATATGATCCAGCAATCTCACTGCTGGACATATATCCAGACAAAGCTCTAATTAAAAAATATACATGCACCCCTATGTTCATAGCAGTATTATTCACAATAGCCACGACATGGAAAAAATCTAAATGTCCATTGAGAAATGAATGGATAAACAAGATGCGGTACATATATACAATGGAATACTACTCAGCCATAAAAAGAATGAAATAATGCCATTTGCAGCAACATGGATGCAACTAGAGATTGTCATACTAAGTGAAATAACCCAGAAGGAGAAAGACAAATACCATATGATATCACTTATATGTGGAATGTAAAATATGACACCAATGAACCTATCTATGAAAGAGAAACAGACATAGAGAAATGGACATAGAGAACAGACTTGTGGTTGCCAAGGGCCGGGGGGAGGGTGGGGCGGGATGGAGTGGGAGGTTGCGGTGAGCAGATGTAAACTATTACATATAGAATGGATAAACAACAAGGTCCTACTGTGTAGCACAGAGAACTATATTCAATATCCTATGATAAACCATAATAGAAAAGAATATTTAAAAAAAGAATGTATATATGTATAACTGAATCACTTTGCTGGACAGCAGAAATTAACACAACATTGTAAATCAACTATGCTTCAATTAAAAAAAAGAAAAAAGAAAATTAATGATTTCAGTGGACATTTATCATTTTTGCCCCCATCTGCTATTTCGCTTAATAGCACCCCAACTTTGCTTTGATGGACTATCAATCAGTGACATGATGACCCCTGACCCAAGCCAGGTGGCTGGAGGCATTTATGTTCTTGAAAAGAGTGATCTAAAGACCCCAAATGGCCGGCACTATTTATCTCTGCAGCACTCCCTGAAGTGACCATTCATCATGTCCGGCTTCTGTTTTCTCCAGGGTTGCTCTAGTTCCTGCCCTTTCTGAATCTGTTTATTCCACATTTTGTTCCATTTTGTGAGTTACCTTCTCTTCTTCCCATACAGTCTTTTTCTGCTAAAGTTCCCCAGGCAGTTTCTATCTCTTGCAGCCAGGTCATCTTAATGGATAAAATAATTCACTTTCTCATAGAAGGAGAATCTGTATCTTATTATACAGATTGAAAACAATATGCCCGGATCACTTATTCTGTAGAAAATACGTTTTTTAAGGTACTGAATATTTAACATAAAAATGACAACTTTTGATAGTATATTTCAATCCTGATAGACTAAATGCATTTAGGCAAATGAGACCAAGAAGTAGGAATGATGTAACTTCTGCTCACGTTATATTACATACAACATATTATACTATGGATGCCTCCTCTAGATTTCTTGTCACCATCAGTAATTTTAGAACGAGTGATTCATATACTTAGACACAAGTAAAGAAGAGCTTAGTTGTAGAGGAATGAGAGAGTCTATAGTGAATTTATGCAACAAAATGGCTTGTTACAGACTGTTTTGCCACACAGAGAGCATCTTCGTTCTATAATAGCTAGAATAAATTTTAAGGAATAATGGAGACGTGCTCCGCATACCTCATCTCCAAAACAATTGCAAACTATTTGCTGGCATAATGAGAAGTTTAAAAAATCTGCTGCTGTGTTCTGAAAGTTGGCACATTTTTCAGCTCAAATTAACTCAAGACATCATCATAATAAATATCGTAAATCATTGTTAAAATGTCACAAAATCTGGAAAATAATATCTGATACCTATAAAAAACAAAGTAGAGTATTAGGAAGAAATATTCCCTTTCCTTGAAGCATAATTGAAAGATAACAGGCATACAAAATAATGATTTGATATTTGTATATGTTGCAAGATAATTTGTTCTTGATAACAGAGGTGTTTTCAGATCAAACAAATGACTTTTTCCCTGAAAAACTGATAAAAATGTTCAGCCGATAGTACATATAAAATAAACTTTCGGTGGGTTAGCTCCTGTTTTAATAATAATACTTTTTTTTAAAAGCCCAGGACTATACAAAAATCTGTGTGTGCTAGTCATGCGTTTTGAGTTAGAAGCAGCAGGAGAGGTTGTTTCATAGTAGCTGGCATCAGTTCGGTGTGCTGACACCAGCGTCCTGTGTCTGGGGAGGTCTCGACCAAGATGCAGCACCTTTGGCTCCCACCGGATAGCTGCGTATCAGGGGGTATCCATCCCACTTTTCCCCCAGGTCCCCAAGGATGCCTCTCCCCTGACTAGTCCCAGAGGCGCAGTTTTGGTCTGATATTGCATCCTTACCTTTAGCATTGCATCCCCACTCACCTCTTTCGATCTGACGTTGTGTGGTCTTTCCTGGGCTGTGCCTCGGGTGTCCACGATCGGGAGAGCAAGAGCCCAAGATGCCGGAAGCCAGACCTCTGCCGCAGGCTCTGAGTAGGCGCCTGAGCTGATCTGAGAAGCTCGACGCGTGCTTCTCAATTGACGGAAATGTGCCACGATTAAGCAGCGGCTGTATCCCCTTGGGGTCTCCACTGCGCTGGGACCTGGATCGAGTCCAAGCTCAACAGCTTTGGACTCTAGAGACTCCCATTGTCCCAGAGAGGCTGAGTTGGGCCGAGGCCCACGGAGCGTCTTCTCTCTGGGGTGTAGTTACGAGTCTTAGATCCCAGCTCGGATCCCAGGCTCAGGTGACTGAGGCGCTGAGGCAGGCTGTGGCAGGGCCTGCTGGAATAGCAAGAGCAGCAGAAGTACCAGATCTGTGCCCTGGAAGCATCACTGAGGTTGCTGCAGGGGGGCCCAGAGCGAAGGGCCCGTCTCCCGGAGCGACGCTTGGAGGGGCTCAGAAGGGAACTGCAGGGCCTGGGAAGCCAGGTGCAGGAACGCGCCAGAGCCCAGATACAAACAGGACCACAGAAGTGCAAGGCTACCAGCGGCCTTCACCGAGAGCTGCGGAATGAGCAGCAACTGCCGTGGGAGGAGCCAGAGATGCTTCGGGAGGAACAGAAGTTGCTGCAAGGCCAGCTGAGCCGGCACCCAGTGCTGCTGCTGAAACCAAAGACAGAGGGGCAGCACTCAGGCCGCAGCTGGAGGACTTCCGTTCACATCCTCCAGTCTAAGCTGCCCGCGGCTGCCATCTTCGCCATGTCACTTTCTTCATCTAGCTCTGAAATCAATCTTCCGGACTGTAACAGTAGCTGGGAACTTCTAAGGAAGCTAGGTGGGGGAGCTCCAGAGGCACACCCTTTCTAACCCGGAGCCCAGCAGCTTTCAGCTCCAGGCCCAGAGCCTTGAGCGGGACGACCCATTCTTTAAGGGCCCCAAGACGTTCCTGAGTGACCTGGAAGGACTTGTAAGAGTGGTAGGATGACGTCTTCTTTGCTCACCTTCCCTAAGGTCCCCGTTTCTGGATCCCCTGCCCCTCCCTTCTTGATCTAGCTGGTATTTGCCCCCCTACTGAGGCTTGTCACTGCCTGTCCCTCCCTACCCACCAATAAATAAATAAAATGGTTTAACTCTCAAAAAAAAAAAAAGGTTGTTTCGTTTGAATTTTTAAATTCCCTGCTTCAGCAATCATATGTTATCTAAAACAACTGTATTTCCTAAGAAGGACTGTTTATCTGGTACAGCCACTTTGAAAACCAGATGGGAAAAAAACTTTTTACTCCACAAAATTTCAAACACATAGGAGAGTTGAGGGAGGGGGAGGGAGAGGGACAGGGAGACAGGGAGAGACAGAGAGAATGAATAACATCAGTCTGTGTGCATGAGAATCACCTGGAGGGCTTATTAAAGCAGATTGCTGGGATCCACCCCCAGAGTTTCTGATTCCTAAGTCTTAGGTGGGGCCTGAAATTTGCATTTCTAACAAGTCTGCAGCTGATGCTGATGCTGATGGTCTTGGGACCACGCTTTGAGAACCACGAGTATAATGTACCCATCCTCAGCTATTTATGAGCACATGACCGACCTTGTTCCATTTATACTGCTCAGTCACCTTCCCCTCCTCTCCATTCGTTCATCCAGAAGCTCTTTTGAATGTATCTGTAAAACAGAGGTTGACCAAATCCATGCAGTTGTCTGTTTTTGTGAAGAACACAGTCACAGCCATTTGTTATGTGTTGTTTGTGGCTGCTTTCAGGCTGCAATGACAGAGCTGAGTAGTTGCAACAGACTGTAGACCCACCCAGCCTAAAACACTATTTGGCCCTTTATAGAAAAAGCTGCTGACCTAAAAATTTAACATAAATGTCTTAATATCATCAAATATCTAGCAACATTCAGATTTCCTTGATTGTCTTATAATTTTTTTTAAACCGTTGGTTTGTTCAAATCAGGATTCAAATAAGGTCTATGTATTTGCATTGGTTATGTCTTTTATGACTATTTTAATCTATCAATTCCCTATCCTTTATCGTTTTCTTATAATTTATTTGTTAGAGAAACTGAAGTATTTGTCTTGTAGACTTCACCATATTCTGGATTTTGCTGATTACATCCTGAGGGTGTCCTTTATTTCCTGTAGGTCCCTTTTACTTCCTGTAGGTGATAGTTAAATTAAGAGGCTACATCAGTTTCAGGTTGACTTTTTGACAAGTACACATCCTAAGTGGTGTTGGGTACTTCCAATTGCATCCCACCTTTTGACGATGGTGGGAGAGATCAGTGGAGTTAGCTCTGATCCATCTATACTAGACCAGCTTTTCTATCTGGTTGTTCCAGTGACTATTGATGTCCATTGCCCATATCAATGGTCTCAACCTTGCCTGCTCATTAGAGTCACCCAGGGAGATGTTAATCCTCCCAAGTCTCATTGCCAAGCTCCCCACCAGGTGAATCAAATGGGAATCTCTGGGGGTGGGAGCCGGTAGTTAGTGTGTTTCAAGCTCCCAAAGGTGATTCCCATGTACAATCAAGCTTCAGAACTACCGGCCTAAATCCTTTATTTCATTAGGGGTTGCCAAGTGGTGATAATTTATTATTTTTATTACCTATTAGCTGATGTTTTCTTTTTCCCCCAGCTTTATTGAGATACAATTGACATATAACCTTGCTTAAGTTTAAAGTGTACAAGGCGACGGTTCAATGTATGTGTATATTGCCTAATGATTACCACAATAAGTTCAGTTAAACACATCTGTCATCTCACATAGTTACTGTGTTTTTGTATGTGTGTGTTGAGAACATTTAAGATCTACTTAGCAACTTTCAAGTATACAACACAGTGTTGTTAACTATAGTCACCATAGATCCCCAGAACTTTTTCATCTTAGAACTGGAATTTGACCACCTTCACCTGTTCCCCCACCCCTGGCAACCATCAATCTACTCTCTTTCTATGAGTTCGTTTATTTTTTAGATTCCACATGTGAGATCATACAGTATTTGTCTTTCTCTGTCTAACTTATTTCACTTAGCACAATGCCCTCAAGATTTATCTTTTTTTTTTTTTTTTTTTTTTTGCGGTACACGGGCCTCTCACTGTTGTGGCCTCTCCCGTTGCGGAGCACAGGCTCCGGACGCGCAGGCTCAGCGGCCATGGCTCACGGGCCCAGCCGCTCCGCGGCATGTGGGATCTTCCCGGATCGGGGCATGAACCCGTGTCCCCTGCATCGGCAGGCGGACTCTCAACCACTGCGCCACCAGGGAAGCCCTATCCATGTTTTATTTATTTGAATTTTATTTTATTTATTATTTTATACAGCATGTTCTTATTAGTCATCAATTATATACACATCGGTGTATACATGTCAATCCCAATCGCCCAATTCATCACACCACCACCCCCATGTTGTTTTAAATGGCAGGACTTCCTTCTTTTTAACAGCTGAATAATATTCCATTGTATCTATGTGCCGTATTTCTCCCCTCCCCCAGCTCTATTCAGGTATAATTGACAAATAAAATTGTAAGATATTTAAAGAATACAAAGTGATGATATACGTATATGTCATAAAAGGATTTCTCTCACTGAGTTTGTTAACACATCACTTCACATATTGACCTTATTTTAATTTTTTTTGGTGAGAACATTTACATTCTACTCTCTTAGCAAATTTCAATTATACAGTACAGTGCTATCAGTTATAGTCACCATGTTATACATTAGATCCCCAGACCTTATTAATCTTATAACTGAAAGTTTACACCCTTTTACCAACCTCTCCATATCTCCCCCACCCTCCAGTCCCTGGCAACCACTTTTCTACTCTCTGTTGCTATATACCTGTCAGGCTGATCTGCTCTGGGAGGCTTCTTTCTGCAGCTAGGGTTCTGATCTCCAGTCTCTGTTTATGAACTTTCTTCACATTCTAACCCAGTTATTCTCCATCCTGGCTGTGTATCAGAATCCCTGGTGGAGATTAAAACAAACAAACAAACAACAAACCCACAAAATCTCTGGGGGGCGGGACCCAGGACCAAGGATCTAGTTTAAAAATCTCCCCAGGTGATTCTAATATGCAGCCTGAGTTGAGAATCAACGTTTCAAACACCAAATTTTTCATTTCAGTATTGCTAAGGGGGTTTACTCCCTCAAAAACGGTCGGCAGGTATTCCCTGGTGGCGCAGTGGTTGAGTCCACCTGCCGATGCAGGGGAGACGGGTTCGTGCCCCGGCCCGGGAAGATCCCAGCCGCAGAGCAGCTGGGCCCGTGAGCCATGGCGGCTGAGCCTGCGCGTCTGGAGCCTGTGCTCCGCAACGGAAGAGGCCACAACAGTGAGAGGCCCGCGTACCAAAAAAAAAAAAAAAAAAAAAAAAGTGGTCAGCAAAAAGCTCTTAATCCTTATGAACTCGGGAATTCCTACTCGGTTTGTGTAGCTCCCTGGTTCTGTCTTTTCCCAGTGCTCAGATCTTGGAGGGTTACAGATTCTGTTCTCTTTACATATTTGCTGACCAAATGGAAGAGCTGTTTTATTTCACCATCTTTCACAAGATAAATAACTTTCCTATTGCAGTCCAAGCTGAAAACAGATTTTTCCCATTAGGCAGAAACTTGGATACCAGGAAACATCCCATGCTATTACATGGCTGGTTGTTTATGTTCAGACGGTTTGTGTTGGGTGTTGTTCCTGATACAGGCAGTGGGCGGAGTTTTTAGGCCCGTCAATACAGAGGCGGTAAAGTCTGTGCAGACATCAGCCAGAAGGAGGAAAAGAACAGTGGAAAGGCCAGTTGCTGTTGAGGATTTAAAAGTCTTTAAAAGGTTGCCAGCTGAGAAATGAGTTGTGCTGCTGCCCAATTACCCATCTACCTCCTCTGGTCCACTGGCCCCATGGTATCCGTGCACAGAGAGAAAGAAATGATTTTCGGGCAGAGATTTGGAAACCAACCCTTAGAACTGTTTACCAGATTCTCACATTAAATATGCTGAGATCCATCCCTCTTCAGTTTCTGGAGGCATCTCTTTGTGTACTGAGCACCTTGTTTAAATGCTTTTTTAAAAAAGTGACATAAACACATTCCAGTTCCCCGTCTCTCTCCTGGACCAAACAAATATGTATTGTTCCCAAACCTTTCCCTTGCCAGGAGAAAAAGAAAAATGATATCTGAAAAAGGGAAAAAAATATCGACTCTGAGATCCTGCCCAATTTAAACTGTGCTTGTAAAAGTCTGTCAGGCACGTATCTGGAAAGAATAAATGTTAAAGTGCTAAAGGGCTTCCCTGTTCCTGAAGAGGCATTTGGAGGTAAACAGGTGAAGTATGTATCAAAGCATCGTCGACTTGGGCGGGCCACATCCAGGACTCATTTTGTTGCATTGCTCAAGTCAGGACCAAAAAGAGGGAAGAGTTCCATAAAGCAGAATCAAAATGAATTCAATGATCACACCCTCGAGACACGGTCATTCAGGCATTCCAGGAAAAAAAGACAACTTCCTGTGGGTTCCTTCGTGGGGAAGTGACATGCCCCTTGAAAGTCCCTCACCTCAGAGAATATCTTGGTGGAGTCTTCTGTTATTTTCAGTCTTCAAAATCACCAGGCTAAGGGGTGTGTGTGTGTGTGTCTGTGTGTATGCAACATATAGAAGAAGGTTGGAGGATATAAAAACTTGCACAAGGAATTGCTTTTGTTGTCCTAAGGGAAGGAGAAAGGACTGAGCATCTGCTATATTTTTGGTGCTTTATAAGTTACTGTGTTAATCCTTATAATAACCTCTGAGGTTGATATTAAGAAAAATTAAAGTTATTAATCACAAGAAATTTTAATATGAAACTAAAGTCAGAAGAGAATTTGACAGAAAATTTTGTCTTTCCTCATTCTCCATTTCTCCTAAGGACATCAGAGCAGAATGGCTATGGATATCCAGGTATTTGCCGAACGGCTATTCATTTTATCTCCCTGTTGCTCCAAGTAATTTCTTTAGGAAATCCTTCTTATTTCCTAACAAACACCTCCTCCCTCTCCTCCCATTTCCCTGATAGGAATCAGATTCACTAATATGCAAAATGCAGGTAACTGCCTTCTTTAAAGAACAATGGACAGTGTATACTGGTTCTCTTAAATCATGGGCTATCACAGAAAATAAAGCTCCTGGACTAGATAACCCCAGGAACCTCTTTTCCTTCCCATTTTATTATGTGCGTTGTTGGGAGAGGGTGTTTTCTTGGAGAAGATTGGGAAAATATTGTAACATTCTGCCTTGTAAAACCTGAGTCAGGTGTGACTGGAACATTGCCTGACTCCCAAGGCTGAACCTCAGTCGTTCAATAAAATCTAAGGTTCTTCTTGACCAAAGATTTTTGTCTGTCTTTAAGCCCCCAAATATTCTGACAGCTAAAGGAGGGTCTAGACCCTAGAGCTGTAAGTATTATTAATTCATAGATGCAAAATTTGAGGCTCAGGAAGTATATTAGTTTGCTAGGGCTGCCATAACAAAATACCACAGACAGGGTGGCTTAAGCAACAGAAATTAATTTTCTCACAGTTCTGGAGACTGGAAGTCCAAAATCAACATGTCTGCAAGTGTGATTTCTCTTGAGGCCTCTCTCCTTGGCTTTTTGATGGCCACCTTCTCTTTCCTCTGTGTGAAAGTACCCATGGGGTTCCTCTCCTTATAAGGACACCAGTTATATTGGATTAGGGCCCACTCTTATGGCCTCTTTTAACCTTAGTTACCTCTGTAAAGGCCCATGTGCAGTCACATTCTAAGCTACGAGGGTTTAGGTCTTCAACATATGATTCTTTTGGGGGGAACAAAATTCAGTCCACAGCAGGAAGTTATGTAAAGTGGCCAAAGTCATGTAACTGGTAAGGTATGGAGTTGGGGCAAGAACCCACGTGTGTGTGACTGTAGAACCTGTCCCATTTCATACCACCCCCAAAGTTGTATGATCATGTCAGGGATGAGGCATCGTGGGTCAGGGAGATTGCATTAATGTAGGTTCCTAAGTCTTTTTGCTTTATTCCTCAGCAAGTTTTCAGGAGTCATGAGGTGTTTTTGAGACAATCAAGATGTCTCCCTGTACTTTGTTATTTTGCTGGTCTGATTATGATGAAGACTATCCAACCCACCCCCACCCATATAAGCCCCTCCCACAATCCACCCCCCACCCCCATTATCCACTCACAAATATTCTGTGAATTCAGTAAGTACAAATCTAGTAAAACTCAGCTGACCTCAGGCAACAGCTTTTCACTTGTTGTTACACTTGATTACAGATAATTTGTTCCATCAAACCTGTATTAGTTTTCAACTGCTGGGTAACAACTTACCTCAAAACCCAAAGTCTTAAAACAATGATAAACATTTATCATATTTCACAATTTCTGTCAGTTAGGAGTTTGGGGTGTGTCGACTTGGCTGGGCTGAACTGTGTCCTTTAGAATTCCCTTTCTAGTACGTTTCCAGATAGGTTGGGCTCCTAGGTATGTTGTTTTGTGAGAGTTGGAGGATGGAAAAGAAGCACAACCATTTTGTAACACACATATGCCTCTTCCCAGTTATTTAATGGAACGAATCTAGTTGCTGGCGGGAAGGGATTTTGCAGATGTAATCAAAGTCTTTAATCAGTTGTCTTTAAGTTTGGGAGATTATCTTGGGTGGGCCTGACTTATCCAGTTGAAAGGGAGATTCTCCATTGTGAGCATGAGTTAAACAATTGGAAGGCCTTTTAAAAGAGGGTTTAGGCAAGAGAGAGGAGGGTGGGGGGAGATATATATATACATATATATATATATATAGAGAGAGAGAGAGAGAGAGAGAGAGAGCGAGCGAGCGAGCGAGCGAGAGCACATGAACATGAAAGAGACACTTCTGTCTGTGGACAGCAGCTTCTGCCTGCATCCAGGAGTTCAACCTTGATTGCTTTGCTTGTTTGCTTTGCTGTTTGCTTTTGATCTTCTCTTCCTGAGTGCCTGTGAACAACAGCTTTGGTCTCTGTGCCTGGGGTTTCAGCCTGTTTGTGATCTTTCTTTCCTGATTGCCCACCCTATGGACTTCAGACCTGCTAAGCCAGACCCAACAATTTCATAAGCCAATTCCTTGTTTTAAATCCATATATTGCTACTGGTTCTGCTTCTCTGATTGAATGCTGACTTATGCAGAGTGGCTTAGCTGGGCTGTTCTGGCTTGGGGTTTCTCATGAGGTTGTAGTCAGAATGTTGGCCAGTGCTACAGTCATCAAAGGTTTGACTGGGACTGGAAGATCTTTTTCCAAGGTGGCCCATTCCTGTAGCTGGCAAGCTGATGTAGTCTGTTGGCAGTAGGGCTCAGTTCAGGCCACAGAGAACTCTCCATAGAGCTGCTTGGGTATCCTCACGACACTCAGAGTGGGTGATCCAAAGAGCAAAGCAGAAGCAGAAATGTCTTTTATTACCTAGCATTAGAAGTCACATAGCATCACTCCCACTGGTTTCTCTTGGTCACCCAGACCAACTCTGAGAAAATGTGGAAGGGAACTAGGTAAGGGCATGAGTACCAGGAGGCAAGGATCAACAGTGCTCATCTTGGAGGCTGGCAACCACAAAGCTTTCTCATCTCAACTCCTTATTTTGGTGTCATGTAGACATGGGTGTAATAATGCAATGGATAAAAAGCCTTATATAAAAATTTAAACCTTAGATAAAATCTAATAACTTTAATAACATTTAAATAATGATTTAATTTAAAGATAAATTCAATTAAAATGTAACTATGTATTTTAGATAAAAAAGTAAAGGATTAGTAAAATGAACCTCAAATACCTATCAGCCAGATTCAACAAATATAGAGTTGGTCAATTTTGTCTCATTTATTTCCTTTACTACACTTTTTTTTTTTTTGCTAAAGCATTTGAGAGCAAATTCCTGAAATTAGGTCATTTCACCTGTAAATACTTTCATTTGCATCTCCAGTAAGTTTTTTTTTTTTTTAAATATGACCACCAAGCCGTGATCACACTCAATAAAGTTAACAATTCTTTAATATCATCTGATGTTCCATCCATGTTCAAGTTGTCCTCATGTCTTCTTGTTTTTGGTTTGTTTGAAACAAGGTCTAGGCAAGGACCAAACAATGCTTGATCGGATGTCCACTAAATTTCTTCTAACCAAGACATTTCCTCCTCCTTGTTTCTCCATAGCATTTCCATGTGTTTCAATGCTTCTTAGCGCTGGTGAGTTTCAATCAATCCATTGCAGTTACTGTTCTTTCTGATTTCCTTTAGGCCAGTGGGTATCCCTTTAAGGGCTCCTATTTCCCTTTGATGTGCGCTTACTCATTGTTGAAGCTTCCTTTCAAAAGGCCTTCCCGGATTCATCTCCATGCACTTTCTGCCCCCTACTTGGAATGAGTCATTTATCCAAGGAGCTCTTTTCCTTTCAGTGGGAAATGATATATCAATACAAACTGCTTTTAGGGGTGCTCACCACTACTGCAATATTTTGTAATGTTATTCTTACCCACTCAATAAGGCAGCAAATAAAAATAGCTGGATGTTCCATTTCTAATTCAATCTGATCCGACATATTGTAACATATACTGAAATTGAACTGAAATTTCAGACAGGAGGTCTTGAAAGTGGAGTGGGTTACTACCAGGTAACATTGTAGACAGAGTTCTTAGAAGTCAAACTCAAGCGATGGCCAACTCGAGGCAAAACTGAAGTAGACGTTATTCTTTTGACACCTCTCAGCTTCCTTATCTGTTCCTTTTCCCTTTTTCCTGGGTCCTCATTTCTACTTACTCAGTGTTTTCATGTACTGATTTCTTTCCTCTCACTTAGGAAAAAAACTCACATTTACTTGTTAGTGACCATCCTCAAAGGGAGGCAGTTTGTAGTAGGGAAAAGTGCAAGAGTGGTGCAGCAATGAACTGGGTTTCAATCCTGGCTCTGCTTACTGCATTTTATAAAAAGGGTGCCCAGACAGAGATTGCTGAGCCCCCAATAATGCATCATTAATGGAGAACTTTCAGGCCTTCCGAAGGAAGATATTTCTAGCTTGAGATGTCTCCAGATGGCTCCCAAATGCCACCTTTTAATTATTTAATTCTGTTTGATAAGAAAATAAGAACTCTTTATAAAGTTTTACCCCAGAAAAAAAACTCCTTCCGTAGGTACTAAAAAAATCTTAAAAATTTCTCCCAGTGTAGAAGGGCGTTAAATAACTTTTTGCAGAAAGACTCAGAAGATGGAAAACCATACATCCCATAATTCCAAGGGTTAAAGCAAAAAGGACAGCTTTTGTTTTTTTATTTTTATTTTTTGGCACCAGGGTAACTATGTCAAGTACAGGCATATTTGCATATGTTGTATTTTAAAATCATGCTTAAAATTGCCTCCTGTATTCTGAATCTGGCAAGTGGAAGGCAAGGTCACCTGTACAGCTGGTGCAAGTAATGGAATTCCCACCAGGCACATTTAGAAGCTCCAAAGTAATGTGACAGACAGAGCGCTCCATCTGTTGGTTGACCATTGAGATGAGCACCAGATCTGCAGATACTTTAACATGGGCTGTGCGTCTTGAGAATAACCATTTATATTAAGTATCTTTACTTTTACTTGCTTTCCATCTAATGATTTTAGAAGTAGTCACAAATATGAACTCTATGTGCATACATGTGCTGGTGAGTGAAGATAATATTTCAATCTCAACTATACTACAGGAAGAACAAATGGAAACATGTTTTGACACAAGTCCCTTTATAAATCATGCCTGACTGAAAACTGTCTAATGAAAGCTTGGTGGCGGTTAATTCACGATATTCAAAATAACCATGAGCAGCTACATGAAGAATGCTTGAGATAAGAAAAGGTAATAAATACTGTCCTTTTAAATGCTTTGGATCATTGAAGAAAAAAACATAGGTAATTAAACAGAGGTTTTTTTTTTAGTGGATTATAAATTGTAACATAACTGAATACAAGTGATAGGATAGGTAAGGTTATTGCAACTTTTACTAATAACGCTTAGCATCAATATTTTTAACTAATTCCAGCAGCCCTCACCTGGAGCAGCAGTTCCCAACTGAGATATGTTGCTCGTGAGGTATGTCACAAGTAATTTGTGATTAATAATAGTTCCCAAAGCTTTAAAATGAATTACTCGCTAGAAATTACAGCAAACTCAAAGTGATCTGTACGACAAGGTCGTCTGAAGACATGGGACATCACTGACATTCCTTTGAGTAAAGATGAGGGTGAGTGTATTCAACCTGCAGCATATCTCATCTGTGCCAAGCCCCCCTTTTAGTGCTGTGGGCTCAGAGCTCACCAGTGGAAGTGAATGGGGCAGTGGCTGGCTTGGTTTGCAATCCCATCTTTTTCTCAGGGTGTAGAGTCAGAGGGAAGGAAGAGAGGGAAGCTGGGAAAGAGACTTGGATGATATTAACTGAGACAGTAATTCCTGAAGTGGATTAGAAGACTGCTGGACTGGGCCAGGTTTGGTGGATTGGACTAAATTTAGTTTTCTTACTGTCAAGTGGTAGTGGAAGCTTGTCAAAGAAAAGTGTGTGCAGACATAAAGATAGAGTACCATGTTTTCACACAGATGATTTATCATTATCCAATTTATACCATTTACACTAGATTTGTTAAATCTACAGTGAGGCAGTTATTGAAAGCCAGGCTTTGTTGAAAAGAACAGGACTCTCTAAATTCTAAAAGCTTCCCTTTAAATATCACAAGCTCCAGATTTCGAGGGCTCAGCTTAGAGCTCAGGAGGAGCACAGAGGTGCAGAGGAAAAGGGCTAAGGAGCTGGCCTGAGGGCCTTGGTCCACCTGCTGCCACGATGGCTGAAAGTCTTTAGGCACTCCGGGTTAGAAGTAATCGGAGGACGTTCGGGAAGTACTGAGCAGGAATCTTTCACCATCACTGGGAATGGGGCTCTAGAGGGAGAGGAGATCAGCGCTAGAAAATAAAGGGAGTTACTTTTTTGTCTGAGGTGTGAGTCCTAGTGTGGTTGATGCTTTGGCTCCCAGGCCTGCGGTGGCCACCAGGTGGGAGGATTACGTATCCTCATGCTACTGAGCTCAGGCACAGCCATGTGACTTGCTTTGATAAATGAAATATGAGCAGAAATGGAGGGTGGCTCTTCCAGGCAGAAATGTTAAGAAATGTGACTGGCCATGCTTTAAAAGAATTTTAAATTAAAACCCCCCCAGGGCTTCCCTGGTGGCGCAGTGGTTGGGGGTCCGCCTGCCGATGCAGGGACGCAGGTTCGTGCCCCGGTCCAGGAAGATCCCACATGCCGCGGAGCGGCTGGGCCCGTGAGCCATGGCCCCTGAGCCTGCGCATCCGGAGCCTGTGCTCCGCGGCGGGAGAGGCCACAAGAGTGAGAGGCCCACGTACCACAAAAACAAACAAACAAAAAACCCCCCAAAACTCTACCTTTTACTCCTGTGGAAGCACATGTTGAAATGGAGCTTATGTCCGCCTACACCCGTGAGTGACCATGGTGAGCAGACCCTCCTTGTCAACTTACGATGAGTGAGAAGGAAACTTCCTCCTTAGAAGCTACTGCAACTTTTGGCTTATTTGTTACTGCACTATAAACTATTCTTTTCTGACCAATACATAGTGTGAAAGTTTCATCCCTGTGATATAGTCTATATAACTCTGTTAGCAACAATTATCCTTAATTTGTTGAAGAGTGTAGTTGGATTAAATTTCAATCTAAGGAGGAAGCATGTGACCAGGGTTTCTACAAGGGCTTACTTACTACATTTTAATGACACCTATTACTTTCTACTTGTATTACAGTTGTTGATGATATATTTTAACTCCTCCACTAAGATGAAGTATCCTTGAGGATAGGAAGCAAGTCTACCTCACCTTTTTTTTTTTTTTTTTTTTTGCGGTACACGGGCCTCTCACTGTTGTGGCCTCTCCCATTGCAGAGCACAGGCTCCGGACGTGCAGGCTTAGCGGCCATGGCTCACGGGCCCAGCTGCTCCGCGGCACGTGGGATCTTCCCAGACCGGGGCATGAACCCGCGTCCCCTGCATTGGCAGGTGGACTCTCAACCACTGCGCCACCAGCGAAGCCCTACCTCACCTTTTAAAAAAAAAAAATTTTATTGGAGTATAGTTGATTTACAGTATTGTGTTAGTTTCAGGTGTACAGCAAAGTGAATCTGTTATACATATATGTATATCCACTCTTTTCAGATTCTTTCCCCATATAGGCCATTATAGAGTATTGAGTAGAGTTCCCTGTGCTATATAGTAGGTCCTTATTAGTTGTCTTCTGCCTCACTTAAAAAAAAAAAAATTAATTAATTAATTAATTTTTGGCTGTGTTGGGTCTTAGTTGTGGCACACAGGATCTTTCATTGTGGCACACAGGCTTCTCTCTAGTTGTGGCATGCAGGTTTTCTCTCCTCTAGTTGTGGTATGCAGGCTCCAGGGCACGTGGGCTCTGTAGTTTGTGGCACGCAGGCTCTCTAATTAAGGCGTGTGAGCTCAGTAGTTGTGGCATGTGGGCTCAGTCGCCCCGCGGCATGTGGGATCCTAGTACCCTGACCAGGGATCAAACCCACATCCCCTGCATTGGAAGGTGGATTCTTTACGAACCCACATCCCCTGCATTGGAAGGTGGATTCTTTACCACTGGACCACCATGGAAGTCCTTTCTGCCCCCCCCTTTTTTTTTTTTTTTTTTTTTTTGGCTGCGTTGGGTCTTTGTTGCTGCACACAGGCTTTCTCTAGTTGAGGCGAGCGGGGGCTACTCTTCGTTGTGGTGCACGGGCTTCTCATTGTGGTGGCTTCTCTGTTGCAGAACACGGGCTCTAGGTGCATGGGCTCAGTAGTTGTGGCCCATGGGCCTAGCTGCTCCGAGGCATGTGGGATCTTCCCTGACCAGGGCTCGAACCCACATCCCCTGCATTGGCAGGCGGATTCTCAACCACTGCGTCACCAGGGAAGTCCCTGCCTCACTTTTGAATGAAAGTTCATTCTTTACAAAAGTCATGTCAACTAATAGCAGAAACTATTGGTAGAAGCTTGGTTAGTCTGAAACCACTGAAAACAGAAGCACAATAGATGTTTTGGAGGTCACAATTTCCTAAAATATAAACGAATTCTCCTTGTTATATTACAGAGATAACTGTCATGTAGAAAAGAGCCTTTCTCAGTGTGTGAGTGGAAGCTGTTGCATTAGTAAACTCTTCAGATAAAGGGAAAAATAAAGAAAAAAATAATATTACCATTAGCTATAATTTATCTAATATTTACCATGGGCCAAATACTGTTCTAAGCCTTTTACACTTACATCCTCAGAAGAAACCCTACAGGTTAGGTGCTTTCATGATTCTCAGTTTCCAGATAAAAGAAATTAAGCACAGAGAGGTTAAGTAACTGGCTCAAGGTTACACAGTAAATTGGCAGATTTGAGATTTAAATCTAGTCTGACTCCACAGATCTTGCTCTTAGGCAGTGTCCTGGACTACAAGCACGAAGCAGAAATGTTTTCGAGGCTTCTCCAGCTCCCAGCTCCCTTGTCCGGGATCTGCCCTTACCCTTAGCTCACAGTAAAGAATCAGGCTTAGGTCTCCTCCATAGCTGCATAGACTAGGAGTAGACTGGTCAGTGGTTTGTCCAGTGGAATACTAGATTTTTTTTCTCTAGAAAATTTGAACCGAGAAACACAGAACATGAAATGAGTCAGGGTATGTGTAAGGTAAAAATGACGAATTGAGGATATGTAAGCTGGACCTGTTTTATCTGGCCCACAGAGTGTTTTTGAAACTATTTGTACCAATGGTGAAAAATCAAAAAGGGGGCATGGGAAGGCAAGGGAAAAAATCATAAAAAGTTGTCCATGGTGAAAAATAGCATGTATAATAGTCTACTTAGGTATAATTATGCTTGTGTGCACGTGTAGGTAAAAAGAGGCGCTGGTGCGTAAAAATACGGTCACCAAATGGTAATGGTGGCCAGTGCAGAGCAATGGGATTTCACGTGGTATTTATTCTTCCATATACATTTATATATCTCCTGAATATTTTACAGTGAGCATGTATAATTAGGAAAAAAACGATTTTAATTTTAAACATGTCATTGAGATTTTATATAAATCTCCTACTGTTGACATTGGAAAGATCTGGCATTGTTGGCAGCATATAGATGGCATTAAAAGCCATGCGAGTGGATGAGCTCATTTAGGGAGTGAGTCCAGATAGAGGGCCCAGGGCTGTTTAAAGGCCAGAGATGGGTGGATTCACGTAAAGTGCTCAGAACAGGGTCTGATACATGGTGAGTGTTTGATAGCTGTTATTATGAGTTAGGAAATGACTGGTTGGGAACAGAGGTTTTCTCATGGGGATCACAGTCTTAAATTTGACATAAATGACTCGTTACAGCTACAAAGGGGACCAATGTTCACCACAGGAGGAACAAGTGACAAACTCACTTATTCACGTTCTTTTTTTGACTTTTCAAGAAGTAGTTTTATGTATTTATTTTTTAACATCTTTATTGGAGTATAATTGCTTTACAATGGTGTGTTAGTTTCTGCTTTATAACAAAGTGAATTCACGTTCTTTATATACTCCTGTTCCCAAGGAATTGACTTAAGGGCTTGTCCCTTTTGAAGTGGTGCATCTGGAGTGAGAGGAGGTAAGGGTGGCAACCAGGGTGGCTTGCCAGTCACCCAGAGTGAGCCTGGGTAAGTGGAAGCTGGGTGTAGTTCTTCTGTTCTGGAGTGCAGCCCTCAGCTTTACAAGTGCAGAATCTGTATTTTGACATTGCAGTCGGAGTTGGGCATGGAAACCCTGTGGAAACTCAGAAGAGACTGATGGGTAAGCTGAAATACCATTTTAATAATTTATAGTTGACAACAATTTCTCTCCATCCTAGGTCACAGCATCTTTATCTCCCACCTGGGAGCTAGTCCACAATAGCTCCCAGCTTGCTTCCCCACCTCCGCTCTGCTCCCCTTCAGTCCTTTCTCCACAGGACGACCAGAGTGATCTTTAAGGAACATCCATCCATCGGATCACGCCCCCTTCAGTCTGTAAGTCCTTCTGTGGCTGGTCACCATCAGAATAAAGTAGAAACTGGAAGGAGTTTGGCCCTGCCTGCTCTGAGCCTCACCTCATGCTCCACCTCATCGCAAGACCACTCCTGCTTCCCCTTCTCCTTTATTCACACTAGTATTTTCTCAGATCCTGACCCACCTGTTCCAAGCCCCTCCTGCCTCCAGGTCCCCCTGCTAGTGGCGTTCCTTCCCAACCCTTTGCTTGGTTACTACATGTTTCAAATTTCAACTTAAACATCTCTTCCACACAGAGGCCCTTCCTGATCTTCCTATTCAAAGAAAGTCCTTCTAGTTATTGTTTCTTACTTTCCTTCATAGCACTTAATAAAATGTATAATCATTCATTAATTTGTATGCTAATTTGTTTAATGTCTTCTCTCTGGCTAGACTTCCAGTTTACTACCATATTGCCCAGTGCTTGGCAGGGTACTTGCTACATAGATGTTGCTCAGTTAGTATCTGTGGAATAAATGAACATCCAGGGGACTTGAATATTATCTCTGTGCTTCAACAGTAACTTCTGTCAAAAATTCACTCGAGAAGCCAGATTACACCAAAGAGGTGGTAGCAGCATGGAATTAGAGCCAGGGGGCTGGCTGGGTGGCTTGGTGTCTGGTGTCTTTGAATTATGAGATCCTGGTGCATCCATTTCTACTCTAAGAAGGTATCCGCCAAGGGTTCTGGGTAGTAAGTCTTTGCATTTTTCTAGCCATCAAGCTTACTCTTCCAGTAAAACATTCTTTCATCACGCAACTGAGCATGCTGCAAATAGACTCCTTGTCTTCTGAAATTATGACAGGAGTTTGGGTGCACTGAAACTCCTCAGCCATTTTTTTCAAATTATTGCTTAGGATGGGGTTACCTTTTCCAGCAATTTATTTTAGTTATTGAAGAAAAAAAAGTTTTTTCAATTTCACGTTTAGCCTTGTCTTCAAGTTTGGGGGATATCTTGTTGCCACATATGCCAATGACGCAATGATATACGACTTGAAAATACTTGCCAATTCTAACTTCCTGATGTAAAATTCAAACTTCCTTAATCTGTTAATATTTTCAACCGAGGCAGAACGTCCCAATTCATAAAAACAGACCATAGCAAACTTTGAAAACAAAAGCTAAATAGAGGTGTAATAATGATTTTCTTAACGTTTCTACCTTTCTGTTAATTACATTTTTAGTCATATAAATAGTCTACAGCAAAAGAGCCAACCCTAATTAAAGCAGAAATTAGCTGGTCATTCTGGCATATGTCAAAATATAGAACTTACACTTCTCTTTCAGGAAGTGTAAGTTCTATATTTACACTTTCAGGAAAAGTCAGTTCTCTTTCAGGAAGTCATTTGAATACTATTACAATAGAGACTGTGAAAAAAGTCTGGGAGAACTCAAACAAGAAAATCATCTTTAAAGAAAATCTTAAAACTAGTATTTCCATAATTTTATAAATTTTTAATGAAAAACATGCCCACTAAGCTTTCCCAGGCCACAGTCAGTCGTGGACACTAAGTGGTTAAACCCTGCCCTGCGTTTGTCGCCTTATGTGAATTATGGGATGCGAAGTGACAGATTTTATGCAACCTCATGAAACATTCCAGAGCAGTGTAGCATTTAAGCTAAGATGTTTTAATGGCCCAATTTGTTCAGACTGCTTAAGGATAAAAAGTGATTTCACAGGATTTGTTACTATCAATCACTGCAACCCTAGTATTTAGTAGATTGTGGGCAGGTGTTTTCAGGATTATACTAGCAACAAAGGAAAACAACAGACATGTTTTAAGTACTCAAATTATAATTAGAGACAATTAATATAACATTTTAAATTAGAATAAAAGGATAAGGTTAGCATATTATAAAATATTATAATTAGTGTTAAATGCAGACACAATCATCTTCATTTTGCCGTTAATCATTCTGCTTACCATGAGTCATTTGGTAACAGATTCAGACTAAACTTGGGAGAAAGTGAAAAGCATCATTGCTGAATTCCCGGTGTCTAGGAGAGAGGATGAATCATATTTTAAGAGACCTCTGAAGAAAAAAGTCCATTTTAAAAAATGCCAAGACCCAGGTTTATTATTATTCTCCCGGGGCACACACTTCGAAATGCTATTTTCACACAAGGTGGAATTCGAAATTTGAATTCTGTCGCAGCCACAAAGTACAGAAAGTCCAGACCTCACAGGGAGTAGCATTTAAACATTACATGTCTATGTCCGAGGCAGAGAGACAAGAATAAAAACGATCCCATTTCAAGTGAAATCTCTGTCCTCTTTGGTTTTTAAACTGGGTTAAATTAGCATTTTTATTCAGGTTGGCCTGAAAGAATACAAAGTAAATATGATAAGAAGCAAAGAGCTGGAAACTATAATGTTCACATAGTCGAAATGATTCTCCATTTCACAGAAGGCCCTCCTCTTCGTGGAAGCACAGGGTTGTTATTTACAGGCTGTGGGACTAAACTGACTGATGGGCCGTCAGTCAAACTGGATGCTTAGTGCAGTGAAAAAGACCAAAGAGATGATTAACTGAATTTTTACTTTGTGGTAAGTGGTTTTGGCATCAGATAAGTGGTCTTATGGTCATCAAAGGTTTGGCCCTTTCCTCCATTTTAGGACCTGTATCTTACACATGTCACTGGGTGTCCTGAAGAGCTCCAGCCTCGTGGAGCTACCCTTTCCATATATATTGAAATAAGAAAAGCCAGAGTCCCCACATCCCATCTTTTAGAGTGTTTGAGGAACACAAATTAAATAGCCCCCTTTTCCTTACATAAGTTCTAGATTAGCAGAGAAGAAATACAAGTGATTCTATATCATGTGTGATTGTATATCATGTGTGATTGTTTATCAGGTGATTGTAGAAATGAGCCAAAATGTCACCCAGCAAGAGAAGGCTTTGTAATAGGTCCAGGCTGCTGTGTAGAGCGCTCGGCCAAGCGACCTAGCGGATCCAGCGGTACTTGAAGCGTCTGTGTGGATCAAGATGTGGGTGGTGCTTTGGCGGCCCCCCCAGGTGAATCACAGCGTATGCTGCCTTTAGAATTCTGGAGCGAAGCTCGCCATCTTTTGTAGATGGCTATTCTTCTTTTGAGAAACGGGTTATGGCTTGTTACTAGGCCTTACTAGAGACTCAACACTTAGCCATGGGCCATCAAATGAGCCTGAGCTGCCTGAGTGTTGGCCCAGCAAACCATAAAGCTGGGCATGTAGCACAGCCTGAGCAGGTCCTGAAGGTAAGTCGAATGAGCAGGAGACCCAGATGCCCGTGGCCCCTACTCTTGCTGTCTTGCCTCCTCTTTCTCATCCCACACGTTTGGCCTCATAGAGAGTTCCCTATGACTCATGTTAACTGAGGAAGAATAGAATTCAGGCCCAGTTTATAGATCTGCATGATATGCCGGCACAGACCAAAGCAGGTAGCTCAGTAAGTACTGCTGGCCCCCTCTGAGGTGGCTCTGAAGTGCAGTGGTGAAGCGAAGTCCTATTGTTGGATAGTAATTCGAGGAGCGCATCTAGTGATTTATTTTTCCTAGAAGAAGAAATGCCCTGAGATATGGCTCTATGCTGACTCAGAGACAGTGGTTAATGGTTTGACTAGATGGTCAGCATTATGGACTGGAATGTGTCTGCCTAAGAAGCAGCACAACTGGAAATTTGGTGACAAGGAGGTGTGTGGATAGATCTTTCTGAATGGTCGCAGAGCATGAAGATGTGACTGTTTATCAAAGAGCAACCTCAGTAGAGGAGGATCTTAACAGTCAGGTGGACAAGATGCCCTGCTCTGTGGATGTCAGTCAGGCTCTTTCCCCAGTCACCCCATCCTTGCCCAATGGGCTCATGAACAAAGTGGCCATGCCATCAGAGATGGAGATTATGCATGGACTCAGCAACGTGGACTTCCACTCACTAAGGCTGATCTGTTTACAGTGACTGCCGAGGGCCCAACCCGCCAATGGCAGAGACCACCTCTGAGCCCTACGAGATGGCACCATTCCCCAGGATGAGGAGACAGCCACCTGGTCGCAGGTTGATTACACTGGACCACATCCATCTTGGAAGAGGCAGTACTTGGTTCCTACTGGAAGTGACACTCCTGATATGAGTTTGTTTTCCTTGCCTTCAGTGCTTTGGCTAAAACCACCATCTGTGGACTTAGATAATACGATTCATGTCGAGGTATTCCCACAGCATTGCTCCTGACCAAGGAACTCACTTACTAGTAATTGAAGTGCAGCCATGGACTGGTGCTAATGGAATTTATTGATCTTGCTGTGTTCCTCATCACTGGAGGTCACTGGCCAGTCAGAATGCCAGACTAGCATTCTAGTTTGCAGATTTAGTTTCCACGCCAGCTGCGTAGCAACACCTTGCAGGGTTAAGATCCAGCCCTCCAGGATGCGATATATGCTCTAATCAGTGACCGGTATATCGTGCTATTTCTTGTATCACTAGGATCCATGGGTCCAGGAAAACCCTGTGAAAATGGGAGTGATTCCTTTCAGCACTGCCCGCGGTGAGCCACTAGTTATTGAAGTTAAGCACGGGGCGCCGGTCAGCCTTGGCGCTCAGGCACGTTGTCACCGATCTGCTGGCACATCTTGTTAGAGCACAAGCCGCAAGCCCGTAGCTCCTTCAGCTCCTGCTCGATCACCTCCTTCAGCTTCCCGGAGGCCTGGGCCAGGCGTGTGTGTGGCTCCGTGGTGAAGAGTGCCAGCGCCCTCTGCAGGCCACCTGTGCTGTTGGAGGTGGCACGGCGTGAGGGCTCCAGTTTGTCCTTTGGGTTCCAGGGTGTTCTCGCTCTCCCAGCTTTTCTTCCCAGCCGCTGGTCCTGAGGCTCTCCAGAGACTTCAGGCCCACGGCGAACAAGGAGGCAACAGCCTCCCGTAGAATTCCTCAGCAGCTCGCACCGTCGTGGAAGGTGTGATTCTTACCGTAGATCCCACACGGTGGTTCTGCTTGTCTGACAAAGCCTGACACAGCATCTGACGATTCCCAGGGGAAGACTTGGTCCTCTTAGCCATTTATTGGTCTATTTCCTGCTTTTCAGAATTTTCAAATTCACTGTCATCTTGACTCCTGTGTCTGTCCCCTTGTTTATGCCCCGAGTCAATCAAAATGCAGAACATCATGTCTTCTCCTTCATTTACCTTGGACACCAGTCATAAAAGCAGGGAATTTCATAGGGATTTTATGGTAAAACTGGGAGTTGCACTGAAACAAAATACCTATAGCAGATGACTTAAAATTGAATATTTGTTCCTCCTGTTTTGAAAAGTCTAGCTCCCTGGCCTTCGGCCAACTGCCACTTTCCTCTTCCTCCTTCTCTCCTCTCTTTGTCTCTTTAATCTGCAATCCCCTCCTTGCTCTTGGCAACTTACAATTCCTTTCATAAAAAGATGTAAAACAATTCAGCTCTCTCTTGTTTTGTCCTTGATCATGCTATCGTGTGCTTTCCCTTCCATAACCAAAGAGGCCACCAGAGAAGAGAAAATTTCTCCTGAAAAGGAAGTTTGCTGCCAGGCTGTAGCCCCCTGTGCTCCCAAATTCATATCTTGAACTCTCTTACATTAGCTCTCAGTGGAAAGGGACACCATATTCTCTGTCATCCTGTCACAGATTTACTCTAAATCAATTCTATAAAACCAAAACCTTAAACGAAAGATTGGAAAAATGATTGTTTTAGGAGTTGTAGGTCCTGCTAAGAAATAGCTTTGAGAACGTTTTGAATTGCAGGCCGTTTGTACCAGCTGTGGGTTGCAACCGTTTTCCCTGGTGAGTTGTTTAGGGTGTCATTGTGTATAAATTTCAAGCTGCCCCTCTAGAAGCTTTCACTTAGAAAGTTGATATTTCACTTCCTTAAGAGTAAAAAGGAAACCCCAGCCTGTGCCTCGGCATGTGAAATTCTGGGCAAATTGTTAGCACGTCTTTCTCCCCTTTGGAGATGTGTGTATTTGCCAATTTAAAAAATACAGTTTAAGAAAGCAACAGAAGTATAGCAAGGTGGGTATTTATGTTCAGAGAAGGAGGAGAAAATACAGAAAATTGAGGAAAGTGGGAGAGTTATTTTTTAAATTTATCAAGACGTGAATATAAGCACCTTATTTTAGCAAAAGAGTGACCCGTTGTAGCTATGGTGAGTTTGTCATTATATCGTGAATTTTTATATGGTCCCGCACCTTCCAGGATATTTGAAAAAAGACTCTTCAAATTGAGACACTGATAGTGTTTCACTGCCTCTTTGCTGTTTTTGTGCTACAAGTCAAGTTATAATAAAGTCATACTAAAGTTTTGAATTTTTAATTTACTAAATTAAAATAAAAAGTGAAAGGGAAACTTACTTCTTTTTGATTGGAGAGAGTCTAATCATAGATTTTTATGCTCTCAGTGTGTGGATTTCTTGTCTGCCTCTTTCTTCTGCTACATGGAAGAGTAGGAAGGGGAGTTTTGAAGGAGAGAAAGCCTGAGGGAAATGCCTTCAGCAGTCGCTGTGCAAGACGACAGGCAGGAGAAGACCTTGTGGGCTCAGTACCCATATTGCTCTAGGTTCAGTTCCCATAGTGCTCTTGGTTCAGAACCCATAGTGCTCTAGGTTCAGTTCCCATAGTGCTCTTGGTTCAGAACCCATAGTGCTCTAGGTTCAGTTCCCATAGTGCTCTTGGTTCAGAACCCATAGTGCTCTAGGTTCAGTTCCCATAGTGCTCTTGGTTCAGAACCCATAGTGCTCTAGGTTCAGTTCCCATAGTGCTCTTGGTTCAGAACCCATAGTGCTCTAGGTTCAGTACCCATAGTGCTCTTGCATCCAGTTGACCTGATGTCTCCTAATGGTATGACCAGAGCCCCAGGACTCAGAGTGTGAGGAAACCCTACCAGATTCTACCTTAGGAGTCTGTTCATTAGAAGTTGCTCTAAAGCAATGGTTTCTTCACCTTTTCTGGTTCATGGAGGTCTGGAGATTCTAAAGAACTTTTCCACAGAAAAATGCACAGACGTATATGCACACAAAAATTTGCACACAATATCAGAAGATTTGTAGGCCCCATGAAAGCTATCCAAGGAGCTTAGGTAAAATCTCTAATCTAAATCATTATTTATTGGAAAACTGTAAGGGCCTTTGTATTTTTGAACATAGAGTAAACTTTTCAGGCTTAGTCCTGAGTGGCACTCAGCTTGTCTGGGATTTAGAGGAGGGAAATAGATTCACATACCTTACAGCCGTTTAACACAGGCTGAATGAATTCTAAGCACGCACAGACACAGAAAAGCCATATTTATCTCTCATCTGCTGCTAAATTCTAGGTGCACAAATGGTACGCAATAAGTAATTGTTGAAAGCTTTTGCTTTTGAGTATAAGGTTACAGTAAAGTGAGATGAGAGAGCAAAGTGGGCTATCGTGTGCTCATGGACAAGAGGAGTGCACTTGGAGGCTGAACGATGGATAAGATGTATAACTGGGTGTCTCGGCCCTTGGAGACCCTGGGCTAACCCATCAGCAAGGGACTCCTGCCTTCCTCTAGTCTCACTCACTATGGGAGGAAACCTGGATTGTATGAGAAATTTGAGCTGTGGGTAAGGCTGCCGGAGGACCAAGAAGACTGAGGGAGATGTTGATATGGTGATGGTCCAAGTGTTGAGGAAGAAAGGCTAGTCCTTGCACAAGGGAAACCTGAATGCTCCCTAATGGAGCTAAGTGTCCCCAGTTTGGAGTAAATTGGAAAGATGGGTTTTTTTAATTTCAATCCTTTATCCTACCTCAGTAAAATTGGACAAGGTTAGTGTCGGGCTTTCTGAGGGAGCCAGTAATTTACAACCCTTTCCTTCTAAATTCTGAACCAGTTGAGAAGCAGACACAGGAGCCCGAGTGGAGCAACCGAATGGCTTTATTACTCTTACAGCTCAGTTAATAATGTGGCTTGAAATGTACACCAAAGTGGACTCCTAAAAACTTGTCACCCCCTCTCCCCCACCAACTCCAAGATCATGGGACCCACCTGGGGAGAATCAGAGCAGACTGTCAGGGTTTGAATGCCAGCTTTGCCACTTACTAGCTCATTTGCTGTGTGATCCTGGGCAAGTTACTTTTCCTCTCTGTGCCTCAGGCTTCCCATCCATAAAACGGGCATAATAATTATATTTAATTCACAGACTTATCATGAGAATTAAAGTGCTTAGAACAGAACTTGGCACAAGTAAGTGCTGAGTCAAACTAAGCTATGGAGTTTATCATTGTTTATCATTGATATCATTTATCATTGTTTTTCTTCATACCTTCACATCCAGTGTGTCAGCAAATCGTGTCAGTACTACATTTAAAATACATTCTGTGGATAAAGAAGATGTGGTACATACATACAATGGAATACTACTCAGCCATAAAAAAGAACAAAATAATGCCATTTGCAGCAACATGGATGCAACTAGAGATTATCATACTAAGTGAAGTAAGTCAGAAAGAGAAAGACAAATACCATATGATATCACTCATATGTGGAATCTAAAATATGACACAAATGAACCTATCTATGAAAAAGAAACAGACTCACAGACATAGAGAACAGACTTGTGGTTGCCAAGGGGGAGGGCATTGGGGGAGGGATGGATTGGGAGGTTGGGGTTAGCAGGTGTAAGCTATTATATGTAGAATGGATAAACAACAAGGTCCTACTGTATAGCACAGGGAACTATGTTCAGTATCCTATGATAAACCGTAAAGGAAAAGAATATTAAAAAAGAATGTATACATATGTATAACTGAATCACTTTGCTGTACAGCAGACACTAACACAACATTGTAAATCAACTATACGTCAATTAAAAAAAATACATTCTGAATGCAAGCACTTCCACCATTTCTACTGCTTCCATCCTGGTCCAGACCAGCACCACCTGCCTCCTAGACCACTTCTACTACAGCCTGTTATTTTTATTTATTTATTTATTTATTCATTATTTTATTTTATTTTTTTCGGTACGCGGGCCTCTCACTGTTGTGGCCTCTCCCGTTGCGGAGCACAGGCTCCAGACGCGCAGGCTCAACGGCCATGGCTCACGGGCCCAGCCGCTCCGCGGCATGTGGGATCTTCCCGGACCAGGGCACGAACCCACGTCCCCTGCATCGGCAGACGGACTTTCAACCACTGCGCCACCAGGGAAGCCCACAGCCTGTTACTGATCTCCATCCTCCCCCACCCCCCAAAGTCTATTTTATATACTACAGCCAGGGTGATTCCTGTACATTGTAAATTTGATCTTGTCATTCCCATCTTTCACTTATTGCCTGCCTCCCCCACTAACTATATTCCAGCAACTAGAACAGCACCTGGCACATAGTAGGTATTTTAATAAATACTTGTTGAGTGAAAGAAGGAAGAGGATAATTAGGCAGGATGTCTTTATGCTCAAAGCATTAAATATCCTGTGATTAGATTCCCTCCAATAAAAAAGGAGATTATTTTCTTTTTTAGATGCATGAGGAGGTAAGTGTCCACCCCTTTCCCGATTGCCAAAGAGAACTCTGCATTTGTCTTCTCCTTAGAGAAGAAACCTTGCCACCAAGAGAAGGAAGTAGACTTATGTAATAATAAAAAAAGAGAGCTGGGACTGGAAGACAGGAGGAAAACTGCATGGTCAGTGTGTTAAGAGAGAGTTTTGGGAGAAGGACACTGGCGAGCACAAACTTGGGAAAATGCATTTCAGATTACTTCTTCAGGATAGAGTCCCCAAAGTGAAATTTCCTGGTCAAATGATCTAGATATTTTTAAGGCTCTTGATAACAAGTTGCTTTTGGGAGGAGCCATACCATTTAAACTCCTCTATTCCCTAGCCCAGAAACTTGAGAAGATGCCCATATATTGTTGGTAATTTTTACATTTTATAGCAGGTAAGTAGAAGAAGAAATGGCATTTTAGAGAAGGTAAGTAGTTGTACAAATATCCTCTCTGTCCAACTCCATATGACATGCTTTCCTTTATGCAACACTGTGACTCAGTGTTGAGAACCAGCAGGAAATGCGACAAGATTGGACTCAGGGTCAGAGCCGGAGACTAGGTGCGGGGGCTGGATTCAGGCTTCAGGGATGCCAGGAGGGCCGCTAACATCCTCCTCCCACAGGCTTGGGAACATCCAGACACTTCCCTGAGCACACTTCTCCAATCTGCTTTCAGCCGACTTTCACGTTCTCAAGTTTAACCTTGTCAGCCTTGATGATCAACAAGGATGCAGTGAGTATTCATAGAAATTGGTACAGAAGTTAATGTCCAGATCCTCATGAAATGCAGGCAGAAATGAAGACAGTGACACTTACCAACCTTGACAGAAAGGACAAAAGCCTAAACTCTACAAGGAAACATTTGCAGCCCTCATCAGCACAGTGCTGCATATTGCAGACAATACACGCACTTTAAAATCACAGGATCGAAGCATTATGGAAATGACAATGACAACTTAAGGAAAACTGTTGTCACTGTGAGAAGATGCTTGGAAACATGCACTGCTTCTCAGTGTCCTTAGGAATCCCTAAGTCCTTGGTTTTAGGTACTTTCTTCTGTAAGTTTGTAAGATATATACCAAATTCTTCCCAAATCTTTGTAGTTCCTGGATATCTATGGCCAATTATTAACAAGCAGAAAAATGAAAGGAGGAAAGGGAAGGAGAAAAATTTTACAAATACTTTTAAATTTTTCTATACTTTCTGAAAAATAGTAGTAATATGGCACGCACTCATATAACCTAGAGGATAATCTCTATGTAAGGCATGGTGAAGAATAGATAAATTCATAGTATATGAAGTGAAAGAAATTCCCCTTAATGAATATACAAAATTTCCAGTTTTCTGGTTTTAGTTGGTTTTGGCTGCTTGGTTTTTGTGTCATGCATGGGGGAAGGTATCTGCTCTTTTGTGCTTCACTGGTATGGGCTGTGATTATCAATGTGTCGCAGATGCATTGTATTATTAATGCATCCAATCCATGACTGGATGAATCCTTCTAATTAGAACTGAGCATCCACAAGAAAGGTAGCTTCTAGCTCCTTTACCTTCTCTTCTGTCTGGAAATGTTTAGAAGGCTATTACCAAAATTATAGAAAATACATTCAGAAAAGAAAATAGGTAAAAATGCATTTTTATTCATATGAAGAAAGACTCTTAGATAGTTACTATGGTCAATAATTATAACTACTATTGTTCATCTCTGTGCTTTTTCTTTGAGCATTAATGGCCACCCTGTGAGTAGACATTATTGTTATCTCTATTTTAGAGATAAGGAAACTGAAACTTAGAGAGAGTTAGGTGGCTGGCTCATGGCTATACAACTAGTGAGTAATGAAGAGAGGACGTAAACCTAGATCTTCTGAGATGAAATGCTTTGCTCTTTGCGTTACTTCATGTTCCCTTGGTTTAAGCCAGGGTGTATAATTGAAGTATTCATGCTTAAATATTATTTTACTTTATCATTATTACACTTTATGCAAAAGATGAAGAGGCCTGAGTCTTGTAGGTCAAATATTGCAATGTGTTTACAGCTAAAAATTAAAAAGCCGAGAAATGTGAAAGTAAGACCCTGAGCTTTGACCATTAGGATGCAAAAATTATAGTTCAGTCTAGTCGAAATTCAATAGGAAAAAAAGAAAGCAAGTGTTAGGTAGGAATGAATCCATTTGATTACAAGTAATAGAAAAGCAGAAAAATCTGACCACAGTGCCTTAACCAAATAGGGGTTTTATTTATTTTTTCTGATAAGAAGTCCAGAGGTGGGCAGTCCACACCTGGGGAAGCATCCCCACAATGCATCCGAGCCCTAGCTCCTTCTATCCTTCTTCTGTCATCCTTAACATGGGGTTTGTCTTCAGATTTGCTGCTTACTGATTGTAAGTTGGCTTTTCTATATCTAGCTCCATATGCACATTTTATACTAGAAGAAGAAAGGCCCAACCTGTTTGCCTCTGCGTCTGTCTTTTGCGTTTGGAAAGGGATGCTCTCTCCAAAGACTTCCTTATGCAACTGTAGTTCAGAACTGGGTTTCAGGGCTACCCTAATTGCAGCGGAGTCTGGGAAGGAGAATGTTTCAGCTAGGTTCACTTCCATACCGAACAAAAGCAAAATTATGTTGGAAAGAAAAAATAAGGGAAATGGATGTTCAGTGAAAAAAATATATAATACACATACAATTCTTTGATTTTTCCTTTTTGTTTGGAGAGTTTGGGAGTGACAGTGTAAATGGAGAGCAATGATTGAAAATCACTTAAACCAATTGTTCAGTTGGGAGAGGCTGCTGAGGAGGGCACTAGGGCATTGAACTTAGGTGTGTTCTAATGGCTGAGGAACTAACTGGTTCAGCCTGGTCTTGGCTCATTGGTAACCAGCATTGAAAAGCAGGCAGAGCTAAGTGGCTGGAATGATGTTGAGAGGCTGTGGGAACAAGGTAGAGCCAAGTCAGAAAATGGCCAGGGAGGACCAGCACCAAGAGAAAATGTCAACATTTATGCGGCCTACTTTTTTTCTTTCTTTTTTTTTTTTGTGGTACGCGGGCCTCTCACTGTTGTGGCCTCTCCCGTTGCAGAGCACAGGCTCCGGACGCGCAGGCTCAGCGGCCATGGCTCACGGGACCAGCCGCTCCGCGGCATGTGGGATCTTCCCGGACCGGGGCACAAACCCGCGTCCCCTGCATCGGCAGGCGGACTCTCAACCACTGCGCCACCAGGGAAGCCCTATGCGGCTACTTTTTAAGGCCAAGTCAAATAGTCAAAGTGACCTCCCTACCTTCACAAGAGGCAGTATCTTGCCTGTCTTAAAGTGGTCTTGTTTGCAAGCTGCTCACTGACACAGCAGAAGAGTATCTCAGGAAATTGGTCTGTTTCTCAGAAGAAAAGTGCCCCCTCCATGCTGCTGCTCGTTTTTTGTTTTGTTTGGTTTTGGCGGTAATGTAGACGATTACAAGAGCCATACAAGCATGGTGTTGGATTTTGAACAAGAAGACCATGATTCTACAATGCCACATCTCCTAGGAAGATTGTACTATGCTGCATTCCATTGCTTGCAGAACATACATCCTAGAGCTGTTTGTCCAGCCACTAATCACCTTCACTTTCCCCGTGTCCCCAGTGAAGAACACAGGGGGGAAGTGAAGGCGATTAGCATTGCCGGCTGGTCGCTGGGTGGTACACCTGTGGCCGCAGAATGGCGAGGCTGCCTGGGGACCTGGTCTGTGACTCTGTCCTCCTTAGCCCCGTGTTCAGGCCATCCGCGTCCTATAGAAGGATGCTAGAGTCCACTGCTACAGGAGCTGCTTGCCCTCGAGTGGCAGCCGGGGCCAAGGGCACCCAGCCTGCCGATAGGCTGGCAAGGGTCTGTCCTATGGAGTAATGTGTGGGAGCGTCGAGTCTCTGGCCGGGTTGAAAGATGACCAGCAGCTCCCACGTTGAAGGAGAAGCCAGGAAGGAGAGCTGAGGCCCAGAAGTCCAAGTTGAGGAGGAGAGTCCTGTTTTTAGATATGCTAATCCATAGGAATAAGCAGGGAAGAAGATGTAGTTTGTAGAAGCCGAAGTCTAGGGAGACCGGAGCCATTAGGGGTTGAGCCCAGGGATGAGTGCTAGACCTTAGGAAGCACAGTCCCGAGATAGAGTCAGGTGGTGTGAGTCTCGGCTTGGCTGCTGCTGGTGGTTGGTCGTGGTCCGGTGGGGAAACGAGCTGGGGGACAGTGTTGAACATGCATGAGTCTGGTTCTCCCAGTACCGAGGCCTGTCTGTCTCCCAGTGGTGGCCTGAGCTGACCACTGTGAAAATGTGGCACCTGCGCGTGGTCAGCAGGGTCTGCACACTCGGAATCTCTCTAAGGGGATTGTTGGACGTTCTGCCATTATTAGGGAATCTATCTGCTGCAAGACGTGGTTCAATCTCTATATGCCTCCCCCTTTTCCATTGTTTAAAATGGAGATACTTGCTACTTCGTGGCTCCTGGGAGAGATGTTGTGAATCTAAATGAGATTATGTAGTTCTTGGAATTCCACTGAGGAAATAGCTATGTAAATCTCACATATTGTTATTCATGACATGTGTGGTTGAGCTGAAAACTCTAGCTACTACCCAGCCATGCAAACCATAAAATCAGACTTCCTATGCTGTGCACAGTAATTCTCTTTCTTACTGTAGAAACCACAAACCAATTTTGCCTTACAGAAATGTGCTCCCATCCAAAATTCTTAATACACATTTTAAAGACTGGCTCAGTTTTACCGTGGAGTTACATCTGAGAAAAGTGAAACCATCAAGGAAACATGTCTTACATACAGGACCATGCATGTTTTAGATGGTTACCAGGAGCTGACTATGAAGAATACCAATCCAAATGACCTCACAACTTTCATTTTCACATCACTAGTTCAATTAAGAAATAATTTTCAATAATATGATTGCAAATATATTACATTGCTGAACCTACTTATAACCATGCTGTAGGCATTATCTGATTTTTTTGATTATTCTTTAACAGTTGCAATTTTTCTTTGAAACGCATTATGGGTAATTTATGTTGTTTTGACTGTTTCTTTGATGTAATTTGCAATTCTGCACCCAGAGTTGTAATATACTACAGTTTAGATAAACGGCGCAGAAATACAGAGGTTATCTATGTAAAATGATTCATATTTCGAAATAGGGACTTCTGTAAAATGAAAAAAATATAGATTGCTATTAATCACACTTTTTATATTACCTTTCTTCCTTGTCTGAGATTTGTTGCGTTTACTATTGTAACGTATTTCCAAAACACATTAGTTAAATGGAGCTGAAAATCATGCATGCATATTTTATGGAAAAAATGTGCAGATATATTTTCAATTTTAAGCTATAAACTATGGCTTTTCTTGGATGATTAAAATATTTTGGCCCATTTAAAATGAGCTACATAATAAAAGTGGTCTGCAATAATAATTTTACAATGCTTAATAATACAAAGTGCTTTATCTGAAAAATGCCTTTTAAAAGGTTTTATGCATAATTCAAGTACTTCTGTTCTGTATAGAAAATAAGTGAGTGATCTGCAAGTGGAATTAGAAATTGAAAAGGATTTAAAAAATAATTAAAACACTGGACTTGGAGTTTTCTACCTCTGTTTGCTAGAATTAGGAAGCAGTGACACATTAAAAGGTTTTATGCTGTTGACAACTGGGGGAAGTAGGGCAGAGTGACACGGTAGAGAACATTAGGTCCAAACTTTCTCTAATATAGCTTTTATGGCTTAAAAAAGGGGTACAAAGGGTTATTGAAGTTTGTTGAATATGCTTCTTACTGTTTGCCCTTACACACACAAGAGAGGAGCTTTTAGATCTTCAACAAGACACCTGCCAGAAGTACCTTTAACATGCAAAGTAGCCAAGGGAGTTTGCCTGCCTCTAGTCAGAGGCGCTGAAGAAAGATTGCACACATTCTCCCGGCACTAGCCCTGAGCATCCCTGATGAAAAGGCAGGGAAACCAGGTGAGAGAATTGTAATGTGTTTATTAATGAAGGTTGGGTTATTGTTCATTTAGAATGGTCCAAAAGATTAAACTAATTTTGGAAGAAGCTTCCAGTATGAAAAGAGGTGTGGAAAATCAGCCCCAGCAGGAACAGATTAATTACTAACCCACAGGGAAAACATGACCACAATTTTCTTTTCAACCTGAAGACATGGTAAAATAATGGTGGATTTAAAAAATTACATACTGGCCGCTGGAGCCGGAGCCGCTAGAGCCGGAGCCGCCGAAGCTGGTTTGGGAACTAAGTCCTCGGAGATCTAGGGGAAGATGGCGGAAGAGTAAGACGCGGAGATCACCTTCCTCCCCACAGATACATCAGAAATACATCTACACATGGAATAACTCCTACAGAACACCTACTGAACGCTGGCAGAAGACCTCAGACCTCCCAAAAGGCAAGAAACTCCCCACGTACCTGGGTAGGGCAAAAGAAAAAACAGAGACAAAAGAATAGGGACGGGACCTGCACCAGTGGGAGGGAGCTGTGAAGGAGGAAAGGTTTCCAAACACTAGGAAGCCCCTTCGCGGGCAGAGTGGCGGGTGGCGGAGCGGGGGAGCTTCGGGGCCGCGGAGGAGAGCACAGCAACAAGGGTGCGGAGGGCAAAGCGGGGAGATTCCCGCACAGAGGATCAGGGCCGACCGGCACTCACCAGCCCGAGAGGCTTGTCTGCTCACCCGCCGGGGCGGGCGGGACTGGGAGTTGAGGCTCTGGCTTCGGTCGGAGCGCTGGGAGAGGACTGGGGTTGGCGGCGTGAACACAGCCTGCAGGGGGTTAGTGCGCCACGGCTGGCCACGAGGGAGTCCGGGGAAAAGTCTGGACCTGCCAAAGAGGCAAGAGACTTTTTCTTCCCTCTTGGTTTCCCGGTGCGCGAGGAGAGGGGATTAAGAGCGCTGCTTAAAGGAGCTCCAGAGACGGGCGTGAGCCGCGGCTAAAAGCGCGGACCCCAGAGACGGGCATGAGACGCTAAGGCTGCTGCTGCCGCCACCAAGAAGCCTGTGTGCGAGCACAGGTCACTCTCCACACCTCCCTTCCTGGGAGCCTGTGCAGCCCGCCGCTGCCAGGGTCCCGGGATCCAGGGACAACTTCCCCGGAAGAACGCACGGCACGCCTCACGCTGGTGCAACGTCACGCCGGCTCTGCCGCCGCAGGCTCACCCTGCACTCCGTGCCCCTCCCTCCCACCCGGCCTGAGTGACCCAGAGCCCCCGAATCAGCGGCTCCTTTAACCCCATCATGTCTGAGGGAAGACCAGACGCCCTCCGGCGACCTACACGCAGAGGCGGGGCCAAATCCAAAGCTGAATTCCGGGAGCTGTGCAAACAAAGAAGAGAAAGGGAAATCTCTCCCAGCAGCCTCAGGAGCAGCGGATTAAATCTCCATAATCAACTTGATGTACCCTGCATCTGTAGAATACCTGAATAGACACGAATCATCCCAAATTGAGGAAGTGGACTTTAGGAGCAAGATTTATTATTTTTTTCCCCTTTTCCTTTTTTTGTGAGTGTGTATGTGTATGCTTCTGTGGGAGATTTTGTCTGTATAGCTTTGCTTCCACCATTGGTCCTAGGGTTCTATCCGTCCGTTTTTTTTTTTTTTTACTTAAAAATTTTTTTATTCTTAATAATAATTTTATTATTTTAATAACTTGATTTTATTTTACCTTACTTTATTTTATTTTATTTTATTTTATCCTCTTTCTTTCTTTCTACTTTTCCTCCCTTTTATTCTGAGCCGTGTGAATGAAAGGCTCTTGGTGCTGCAGCCAGGAGTCAGTGCTGTGCCTCTGAGGTGGGAGAGCCAACTTCAGGACACTGGTCCACAAGAGACCTCCCAGCTCCATGTAATATCAAACGGCGAAAATCTCCCAGAGAGCTGCATCTCAACACCAGCACCCAGCTTCACTCAATGACCAGCAAGCTACAGTGCTGGACATCCTATGCCAAACAACTAGCAAGACAGGAACACAACCCCACCCATTAGCAGAGAGGCTGCCTAAAATCATAAGGCCACAGACACCCCAAAACACACCACCAGACGTGGACCTGCCCACCAGAAAGACAAGATCCAGCCTCATCCACCAGAACACAGGCACTAGTCCCCTCCACCAGGAAGCCTACACAACCCACTGAACCAAATTTAGCCACTGGGGACAGACACCAAAAACAACGGGAACTACGAACCTGCAGCCTGTGAAAAGGAGACCCCAAACACAGTAAGATAAGCAAAATGAGAAGACAGAAAAACACACCACAGATGAAGGAGCAAGATAAAAACCCACCAGACCTAACAAATGAAGAGGAAATAGGCAGTCTACCTGAAAAAGAATTCAGAATAATGATAGTAAAGATGATCCAAAATCTTGGAAATAGAATAGACAAAATGCAAGAAACATTTAACAAGGACCTAGAAGAACTAAAGATGAAACAAGCAATGATGAACAACACAATAAATGAAATGAAAAATACTCTAGATGGGATCAATAGCAGAATAACTGAGGCAGAAGAACGGATAAGTGACCTGGAAGAAAAAATAGTAGAAATAACTACTACAGAGCAGAATAAAGAAAAAAGAATGAAAAGAACTGAGGACAGTCTCAGAGACCTCTGGGACAACATTAAACGCACCAACATTCTAATTATAGGGGTTCCAGAAGAAGAAGAGAAGAAGAAAGGGACTGAGAAAATATTTGAAGAGATTATGGTTGAAAACTTCCCTAATATGGGAAAGGAAATAGTTAATCAAGTCCAGGAAACACAGAGAGTCCCATACAGGATAAATCCAAGGAGAAACACGCCAAGACACATATTAATCAAACTGTCAAAAATTAAATACAAAGAAAACATATTAAAAACAGCAAGGGAAAAACAACAAATAACACACAAGGGAATCCCCATAAGGTTAACAGCTGATCTTTCAGCAGAAGCTCTGCAAGCCAGAAGGGACTGGCAGGACATATTTAAAGTGATGAAGGAGCAAAACCTGCAACCAAGATTACTCTACCCAGCAAGGATCTCATTCAGATTTGATGGAGAAATTAAAACCTTTATAGACAAGCAAAAGCTGAGAGAGTTCAGCACCACCAAACCAGCTTTACAACAAATACTAAAGGATCTTCTCTAGGGAAGAAACACAAGACAAGGAAAAGACCTACAATAACAAACCCAAAACAATTAAGAAAATGGGAGTAGGAACATACATATCGATAATTTCCTTAAATGTAAATGGATGAAATGCTCCCACCAAAAGACACAGACTGGCTGAATGGATACAAAAACAAGACCCATATATATGCTGTCTACAAGAGACGTAGAGACACATACAGACTGAAAGTGAGGGGATGGAAAAAGATATTCCATGCAAATGGAAACCAAAAGGAAGCTGGAGTAGCAATTCTCATATCAGACAAAATAGACTTTAAAATAAAGACTATTAGAAGAGACAAAGAAGGACACTACATAATGATCAAGGGATCGATCCAAGAAGAAGATATAACAATTGTAAATATTTATGCACCCAACATAGGAGCACCTCAATACATAAGGCAAATACTAACAGTCATAAAAGGGGAACTCGACAGTAACACATTCATAGTGGGGGACTTTAACACCCTACTTTCACCAATGGACAGATCATCCAAAATGAAAATAAATAAGGAAACATAAGCTTTAAATGATACATTAAACAAGATGGACTTAATTGATATTTATAAGACATTCCATCCAAAAACAACAGAATACACATTTTTCTCAAGTGCTCATGGAACATTCTCCAGGATAGATCATATCTTGGGTCACAAATCAAGCCTTGGTAAATTTAAGAAAATTAAAATTGTATCAAGTATCTTTTCTGACCACAACCCTATGAGACTAGATATCGATTACAGGAAAAGATCTGTAAAAAATACAAACACATGGAGGCTAAACAATACACTACTTAATAACGAAGTGATCACTGAAGAAATAAAAGAGGAAATGAAAAAATACCTAGAAACAAATGACAATGGAGACATGATAACCAAAAATCTATGGGATGCAGGAAAAGCAGTTCTCAGAGGGAAGTTTATAGCAATACAATCCTACCTTAAGAAACAGGAAACATCTCGAATAAACAACCTAACCTTGCACCCAGAGCAATTAGAGAAAGAAGAACAAAAAAACCCCAAAGTTAGCAGAAGGAAAGAAATCATAAAAATCAGATCAGAAATAAATGAAGGAAACGATAGCAAAGATCAATAAAACTAAAAGCTGGTTCTTTGAGAAGATAAACAAAATTGATAAACCATTAGCCAGACTCATCAAGAAAAAAAGGCAGTAGACTCAAATCAATAGAATTAGAAATGAAAAAGGAGAAGAAACAGCTGACACTGCAGAAATACAAAAGATCATGAGAGATTAGTACAAGCAACTCTATGCCAATAAAATGGACAACCTGGAAGAAATGGACAAATTCTTAGAAATGCACAACCTGCCAAGACTGAATCAGGAAGAAATAGAAAATATGAACTGACCAATCACAAGCACTGAAGTTGAAACTGTGATTAAAAATCTTCCAACAAACAAAAGCCCAGGACCAGATGGCTTCACAGGCGAATTCTATCAAACATTTAGAGAAGAGCTAACACCTATCCTTCTCAAACTCTTCCAAAATATAGCAGACTCATTCTACAAGGCCACCATCACCCTGATACCAAAACCAGACAAGGATGTCACAAAGAAAGAAAACTACAGGCCAATATCACTGATGAACATAGATGCAAAAATCCTGAACAAAATACTAGCAAACAGAATCCAACAGCACATTAAAAGGATCATACGCCATGATCAAGTGGGGTTTATTCCAGGAATGCAAGGATTCTTCAATATATGCAAATCAATCAATGTGATACACCAGATTAATAATTTGAAGGAGAAAAACCATATGGTCATCTCAATAGATGCAGAGAAAGCTTTCGACAAAAGTCAACACCCATTTATGATAAAAACCCTGCAGAAAATAGGCATAGAGGGAACTTTCCTCAACATAATAAAGGCCATATATGACAAACCCACAGCCAACATCGTCCTCAATGGTGAAAAACTGAAAGCATTTCCACTAAGATCAGAAAAAAGACAAGGTTGCCCACTCTCACCACTCTTATTCAACATAATTTTGGAAGTTTTAGCCACAGCAATCAGAGAAGAAAAGGAAATAAAAGGAATCCAAATCGGAAAAGAGGAAGTAAAGCTGTCACTGTTTGCAGATGACATGATACTATACACAGAGAATCCTAAAGATGCTACCAGAAAACTACTAGAGCTAATCAATGAATTTGGTAAAGTAGCAGGATACAAAATTAATGCACAGAAATCTCTGGAATTCCTATACACTAATGATGAAAAATCTGAAAGTGAAACCAAGAAAACACTCCCATTGCAACAAAAAGAATAATAATCTAGGAACAAACCTACCTATGGAGACAAAAGACTTGTATGCAGAAAATTATAAGACACTGATGAAAGAAATTAAACATGATACAAATAGATGGAGAAATATACCATGTTCTTGGATTGGAAGAATCAACATTGTGAAAATGACTCTAATACCCAAAGCAATCTACAGATTCAATGCAATCCCTATCAAACTACCACTGGCATTTTTCACAGAACTAGAACAAAAAATTTCACAATTTGTGTGGAAACATAAAAGACCCCAAATAGCCAAAGCAATTTTGAGAACGAAAAATGGAGCTGCAGGAATCAGGCTTCCTGACCTCAGAATATACTACAAAGCTACAGTAATTAAGAGAGTATGGTACTGGCCCAAAAACAGAAATATAGATCAATGGAACAGGATAGAAAGCCCAGAGGTAAACCCACGCACATATGGTCACCTTATCTTTGATAAAGGAGGCAGGAATGTACAGTGGAGAAAGGACAGCCTCTTCAATAAGTGGTGCTGGGAAAACTGGACAGCTACATGTAAAAGTATGAGATTAGATCACTCCCTAACACCATACACAAAAATATGCTCAAAATGGATTAAAGCCCTAAATGTAAGGCCAGAAACTATCAAACGCTTAGAGGAAAACATAGGCAGAACACTCTATGACATAAATCACAGCAAGATCCTTTTTGACCCACCTCCTAGAGAAATGGAAATAAAAACAAAAATAAACAAATGGGACCTAATGAAACTTAAAAGCTTTTGCACAGCAAAGGAAACCATAAACAAGACCAAAAGACAACCCTTAGAAGGGGAGAAAATATTTGCAAATGAAGCAACTGACAAAGGATTAATCTCCAAAATTTATAAGCAGCTCATGCAGCTCAATAACAAAAAAACAAACAACCCAATCCAAAAATGGGCAGAAGACCTAAATAGACATTTCTCCAAAGAAGATATGCAGACTGCCAACAAACACATGAAAGAATGCTCAACATCATTAATCATTAGAGAAATGCAAATCGAAACTACAATGAGATATCATCTCACACCAGTCAGAATGGCCATCATCAAAAAATCTAGAAACAATAAATGCTGGAGAGGGTGTGGAGAAAATGGAACAGTCTTGCAGTGCTGGTGGGAATGTGAATTGGTTCAGCCACTATGGAGAACAGTATGGAGGTTCCTTAAAAAACTACAAACAGAACCACCATATGACCCAGCAATCCCACTCCTGGGCATATACCCTGAGAAAACCATAATTCAAAAAGAGTCATGTACCAAAATGTTCATTGCAGCTCTATTTACAATAGCCCGGAGATGGAAACAACCTAAGTGCCCATCATCAGATGAATGGATAAAGGAGATGTGGCACATATATACAATGGAATATTACTCAGCCATAAAAAGAAACGAAATTGAGCTATTTGTAATGAGGTGGATGGACCTAGAGTCTGTCATACAGAGTGAAGTAAGTCAGAAAGAAAAAGACAAGTACCATATGCTAACACATATATATGGAACTTAAGAAAATAAAAAAATGTCATGAAGAACCTAGTGGTAAGACAGGAATAAAGACACAGACCAGACCTACTAGAGAATGGACTTGAGGATATGGGGAGGGGGAAGGGTAAGGTGTGACAAAGTGAGAGAGTGGAATGGACATACATACACTCCCAAAAGTAAAATAGATAGCTAGTGGGAAGCAGCCGCATAGCACAGGGAGATCAGCTCCGTGCTTTGTGACCACCTAGAAGGGTGGGATAGGGAGGGTGGGAGGGAGGGCGACGGAAGAGGGAAGAGATATGGGAACATTTGTATATGTATAACTGATTCACTTTGTTATAAAGCAGAAACTAACACACCATTGTAAAGCAATTACACTCCAATAAAGGTATAAACAAAAACAAAAACAAAAACAATTACATACTAACTAATGACTAGATGGTCAAATGTAATAAAATTCCAGAATATCCTAATTGTTTCAGTAAGAAAATTTGATATGTAAGTTTTATCTTCCTAACACTATAATTCTGTTTAGGTGAATTTTTGTTTGCTCTTGATGAAGATTTTGGTTGTATTGCTTTCTGTTGGGCAGCCTTAAATCTTTCGTTGTGACTCACCCTCTCATGACCAAATTTCTAAAAGGACACAATTATAAATTTGGTGCTTCTCAAAGATCTTTTCCTTAATAATATAATTTTTAAAATGGTAGAAATAAAGCACGAGCCTGCTGAACATGGTCTAGATACAATCTCACCTGAAGGCAGGGTTTTTTTGTGTGTGTATGTGTGTGTGTGTGTGTGTGTGTGTGTGTGTATGTGTGTGTGTGTGTGTGTGTGTGTGTGTGTGTGTGTGACTTATTTCATTAGAGCCTTAGAAAATTCGGACCGAGCTTTGCAAATAACATCCAAAACCTTGTTTGCAAGAATAGTTTGTTGCTGTGGTTTCTACGGTCTTATTCTATCCTTGCTCTAAAATTTTTAATGGCACCCATGTCCTAATCGATCAAGTTTAAGTTTCACAACCCTCGTGATGGGTGGGAGAGATATACATAAAAGGACAGAGAAAAGGAGTATTTAGATATGCCTCTCTTTCCTTCCATGCTTTCCTTCCTTCTGGATCTGGCCTTCTCATTGACATCTTTGTATTGAGGGCTCTACAATCATCACCTCTTTGGGGCCAATTATGACATTCTCTACAGCTCTTAACATAAGATGGAGTAAATAGTGGCTCTCAATAAATATTTGTTGATTGATTTAACCTTAGAGAAAATAACATCGCTCCTTTTTGACATAGCCTAAATGGACAAAGGATTTTTGTTGTATTGGAGTGTCAATCAAAACAACAACAACAAAAACAAACCTACAAGAAAACACCCCCTCCCCCAAATGCAGAAGGCTGCAAATAAGAAAAGAGCTTTATCTGGGGTCTTGAGAGCTACAATTCTGGAGACATAGATTTGCGTAAAACCGAGAGTATTCTGGGGAAGAGAAAGAGTCAGGGGCTTATAAAGGCAAAAACCATGAGACTGTACTCTGACCCAAGAAAGGAAATGTTTGTCCTTAAGGGATGGCTGTCATGAGGTGTTTTAGGGTAAGGGTGCAATAAATAGATAGGCTGTCAGGAGCCATTTTAGAGTAAGGGTCCGATGAGTATCTTGAGTTTCTGGAACGTTGGGCAGATGTTCTGGATGCCTGTGTTGAGATGATGTGGTCAAAAGGTCAGATTCCATCCAGGGTGAGGCTTGCACATGTCACACTTGCTCACTGGCATCACGGCTCCATTTTAGAGGGCCCTTTTAGCAACAGTGACTCCATTTTGACTTTCATAGGAGTAATATTTAAAAAGTGTCCAATACAGCTTAAACAGTAAAAATATATTTTAACATAGGTTGTGTTTGTCCATCCTTTTATAAATTAACACTGAGAGAGACATTTTAGTTGAGGATCACTTTGTTCCCTCTACCCTTTATGTATGACGCTCACTTTTGAAACAAGACTTTCCGGAATCCTTAGCTAAGTTGAAATCAACTCTGAAAAATCATTTGTTTCATATTGCCTTTTTGCTATCTGTTGTCATTTATTTTGGTTTTATTTTTTTTACCCAGAGCAGCGCCTTAGGAGAGCATTACATGGGTGGAAATGAATAACAGTTGGTCAGTTGATTATGATTAGAGAGTGTGTGTTCTGAAGTTGGAAGTTAAATAAAGCCAACATTGCAGCTCTAAAGCATGTGTATGAGGGGTTGCTTTGGTAGAGGAAGAACCCAATCCGTAGCAGAGAGGGCCAGGTGAGATGCCTGGAGGGCTTTGACTACTTTTGATTCCTAATATACATAAATTACTTTACAGCTTACTGTAAACTAGTTAAATGGCTGACTGGTGACAGAAAGATGAAGAAAATAATGAATGCATACTAGGCAACACAAAAGATTTAGAGGGATTTTTATCAGCTTTGTAACCAGACTGACACGTGGGAAATAAAATTTATTGTTGCTAAACATTGAACATTACTCCTGAGGAGTAAAGTAATGAGCACAAGTAAAAATAAATAGCATTGAACTAACTAGAACAGCATGACTTTCAAAAGAGCACTCGGGACAAAGGAATGAAGGGTTTCTCTCTAATGCTGTCTAGATAACATAAAGCCACAATTCACCTATGCAATAGCATTAGGCCAATTACAACTGCTCAGATGGCAGGTCAAAGTGTTTAGTTACACCCAATTCATTGACACTGTGCTCCCAAATTCCAAAGAAAGCATCAATATTTGTTAAAATATACACATCAAGCTTTTATATCCCCAAGCTTTTGGAAGCATAGCAAAAAATTATAATACATTTTGGGTATTATTAGAAAGGTTTCAATTCAGCATCTGTGTAGAGTGGTGAGTAAACCTATTAGACCTTGAGATACTGCCTTAGAAAACATGAACAACAATGAAAAATATTAGTTTAGGGAGTAGCCTCCGCAGGAAAGAGTTGGAAACTCTTATCACTTGACACATTCAAAATGGGCATAAAATGTACCAAGCAAATTATTTTCTCACTGATGTAATTCTGAGCACACATAATGAAAGAAATTTATTTCTGTTTTCTCAATGTGTTGTTCCTCTCTCAGTTTACCATTAAGTACATCACAAATCAGTTTTGAACCTCCCCAACAGGCCCGTATAATCATAGACGGATTGTTTAGGACAATGTCAGGTTTGTCACTTACCCAGGGATTGAGTCTCAAACTGTACCTCTCTTTAGGAAGAAGAGTAGTTTCTTTTGTTTTTTTAATTTCCTACTGAATGCCTTTGTCTCTCTTCATCGAGGTATACAAAGTAGCGATGTCTCTGTGTCTTACTGATGCACAGAGGTTAATCAGTTTGATAGGAAGAGAGACTTCGAAAGGTGATGTAATGCTTTATGTTGGCATCACCAGATCTGGGTGGTATGTTGCAGTGGGGATTCTGGTTTAACTTTGCCACTAACAAGCAGTTGGACTTTGGACCAGCCAATTAGCACCTCTAAGCCTCAGTGTTTTTCATTTGCAAGTGAGAAAAATGTCTTTCCTGTGTTTAGAATGGTCTCTTAGAACTTTTTCAAATCTATCCAACCACCTGGCATTATTGGATCCAAGAGATTAAAAAAAAAAGAATGTACTGGCAGTGCTGACCCCTGGAGATCTCATCTAGAGAGGGATTGGAAACCTTTTTCTCAAAGGGCCAGAGAGGAAATATTTTAGACTTTGTGGGCCAAGAGGGAAAATTGGGAGTAATACGTAGTTATTTATGTAACCACTTAAAATGTAACCATTAAAAAATGTAAAAACCATTCTTGAGGGTAGTACAAACACAGGTGGTGGGCTGGATTTGTCCCTGCTGCAGTTGCCCATCCCTGGTCTAAAGGCATAACCTAAACAGTCCAAAGTGCAAGCTGTAATGAGGGAAGTATGAGGTAAGAAAATTCATCTGAACGGCGTTTTTCCTTGAACCGACCACACATTTTAGTTAAAACAGCCTTTCCTGCTTGTGCGGGAGCCCTTTGCCTCACTGGGGAGCAGGGAGGCCCTTGCTGGGCTGTGTTTTCATCCCCTTCTCTCATCTTCCTTTCTCTTTGTTTTCTTCCACCTCAAACTACTATTCCTTTTTGCTCCAAGAGCTCTTCTTGGGGACAAGTGAGGAGGCCTGGTGGCGGGGGGTGGGAGGGGGGGGAAGTGAAGGGAGATGCCAACAAGAATTTTAATTTCCCATGTGCTAACATAATTACAGAGCAGATACAAATCCCTCCAAATCTCTTGTGCATGCATTATTTTCCTCATCCTTTTGTCACCGGCCAACCATTTAACTAGTTTACAGTCAGTTCCAAGGAAATTTATGTAGATTAGAAATCACCAACCTAAACTGAAGCCCCCAAGACATATTACTTGTTACCACCTAGAGAGATAATGTGCTTTAATAAACTTACCCCCTCTGTCAGAAGCCTAGTGTCAGGGGCACTGCCTGTCTTATCTCAGAGGCCTGTGAACTGCCCTAAGTATGAAGTACAGGCGATCAGAAAGCCTCATCTCAGATTGTTCTGGAGTTTTTTGCCAACCAGAGCCCATCATTTTGGGAATTCATTTAAATAGGTAGAAGAAAAGTGTTAACAGCCTAAAAACATACATTTAACTTTGTTGCGTTTTCCTTTGCTATGATTAATTTCATTTCCCCTGGGAAATGTTACCCTTTGAAATTGTGGATGAATTAGAACTTTTCTCTTGGAATTATTAACACATACAATTCCTGACAAGTAGTGTGCTACCTACGGCAGTCTTTGATTTTTGTCACTGTTAAATGCAGTTAATACTGAATAAACAACCTGTTGTCATTATTAGTGTTTATTGTTAATGTGACTTGAACAACCAGCAATATTTTCTTTTTGGAGAAGGCTTTTTTTCCCCCATACATTCTGACCAGTGATGTGTATGTATCCAAAAATATGTGCTTGTCAGTTTGAAGTCTGTTCAGACCAGCTCTGTCAAGGCAGATGAGAAGTGGTACGACTGGGCTGGTAATCTGTGGCTTGAGCCCAAATGATGACTATTATGAGATATACTATACACTTGTGTGGTAAGCTCTTCTCTCAAGCTGGTGGAGCGCTGCTACAAGGAAGCCTTTTTATGACTAGGTGAGCTATCATATTATGAGAGAGACAGGCTTAATAAAGGTTGACCATTATCAAAACCATAGGCACAGCAAATGTGTGTGTGTGTGTGTGTGTGTGTAGTGTGTGCATGTGTGTGTGTGAGATATAGAGGGCAGATGTCTGCCACCTAGCCTTGTACCTGGCCAGTCCTGCATGGGCTCATGTCTGGGTCTACAAGGTAGAGAAGCCTTTGACTACATTGCCTGTGTAAGAGGCAGTACGGTGGTCCTAGAATCTGTGGCAGCCGCCGTTAGTTGCCGTTCCACCCCCAATAGCCATTCCCCTCCTTTTTGGCAAAGCACAGTCTTGCTTTTTTGGTGGGGTGGGGCAAGCTAGGGGTTAAAATCACGGTGGGTTTTAGTCATGAATGGCGATCTCATTCCTTTCAACCGGGTTTCCCTTTTCCATGCTCTCTGGAGCCAGGGTGGCCGTGTATGTAACGAGTTCTGCTCATGCTATGGAAAGAGAAATCTGCAGATGGGCCTCTGGGGAAAACTCTCCTACCGTTTTGCCCAGCTGATGTTGTATGAAGATGTACTGTCTGGATTTGTGGCAGTTATCTTGTGAGCAAGGGGTGACGTGCCTAAGAATGAAAAGCTGACAGATGAGAATGACAAAGTCAAGAGAGAAAGAGATGGGATGTTTGATGGTGCTGTGGATCTGTGCACCCAATCTGGAACTCAGCGCATTTGGACTTCTTGTCACATGACATGAGTAAATGCTTTGATGGCTTAAGCCAGCATGAATTGGATTTTCTCTTTCAGTTGCTTGACGCTGAATGAGTTTGACATCGAAATGGAGACAGACACTCTCATCTACTTCCTCACAAAGCTTGGAGGCGTTTCAGTACTTCAAGGGCTTCAGCTGAAGAGGTAGCAGGGTGCAGAGAGGGTGGTAGTGTCAGGTCAGAGCGTATGCAGTACCCAGAATACGCAGGGGAAGTGCCAGTGGAGGCAAGGTAATCGGTTGCTGCGGCAGCGATGTCCGATGATCCCAGCAGAAGCGGCAGATGTGCCTGACTGAGGTCATGAGTAGTGAAGCCCAGCAAATGTGGTGGTACCTGGTTGATAGCGGGATGCCTCATGTTGGGGGAATGGAGCAGAAAAGAGGAAAAAAAAAAAGCTATGGTACACAGTAGCTGACTGGATAGCTGGTTTGACTTATCTATGAGCACATACACGTCATCTCTGGTATCGTAGAGAAGATAACTTGCTGCAACCTATACACCCAAAATGTATAATGGCTCAAACAATAAGAATTTATATTTTGCTCATGTACAGTACAGTGGTGAGTGGATGGTTCTCTACGTGGTGATTCAGGGGCCAGGAGACTTCCATCTGGAGATTTTGCAGTCCTGTTGGACCTAGTTGTCATTTGCATTGAGCTGGTGGAGGAGGAAAAAAAAGATTATGGAGCAGAGATGCCTGCCTTCTTAAAAGGCTAGGTCCAGAAGTGGCACACATCACCCCTGGCTCCACTTTACAGTGAGAATGAGTTATGCGTCTCTACCTAACTGCAAAAGGAGTGGGAACTGGGTTTCCCTGGCTGGGCAGCTGCTTTCCAGTTACAACTTTATGTCATGAAATGGGAGGATGGATTCTGATGGGTAGTCTCTGCCACAACCAGTTCTTCTCAGAGTTACTTGTTCAGGGGTGGAAGTGGAGGGGGGCAGATAGTTGGCAGAGCCTTGGAGTTCCTAAGTGGCTGGTGGGCTACGCCAGTGATACATAGGTAATAAGACCAATGATTGACCCATTTATCTTCTAAGTGCAAAAGTGGCATTCCCCACCTTTCTTTGAATCATCTGCTTGACTAATATAAAATTACTGAATAATTAAAAAAATCCCTTTCTTTTACCTAATTATTTAGATCTAGTCTGGCCATAGTACTGAATTTCATTTACGATTTAACTTAAACCATACATCAACAGTCTAAACTGCTAATATTTGCACATACTAAGTACTTTTGTTTAAGAACAAAGCACTTAAAAGCACTAAAAGCACGTGATAGTTTTTTTTTCTTTTTAAACGATTTTGATGACTGCATGGCTTATGACTACTAAGGAACGGAATTTCAAAATGAGCATCAGACTTATTTTTCAAGTGCCTTGTCATAAATGCATTGCTATCCATGTAATAAAGTAATTTTCCCTTGTGTGATAAATATAACAGTAAAGAAGAATGAGCCTTGTCTGATAAGATGGCTTTTATTAATCTCCTAATGTTTTTATATTGTTGTAGAATTATGATTAGTTTCAAGAGAGTAGCAAACAGGTTATGCTCAGAGTTGAATATTATTGCTATCCAGATATCTTTGGTTAATGCCTGCTGTTTATTTCAAAAACAAAATGCTTCCATTAAGAAAAATCAACGATAATGGCCAGACTTTATTATCAAGAAATTATACCTGTTATGTAAACCTTGCTAATTATAAGCGCTTGAATTCATTTGGGTGATATAACAGATGAAAAATGCCATTTATTAGGAGAAGTAGTTGGTGTTTGTACCAGCATAATAAAACTGAGATAATAAAAAACAATCTAAGGAAAGAAGAACTGTTAATGAGGAATGGAATTTGCCCAGGAATGAATTATACCAGGAGACGACATAGAGTGTGGGATTAACACCGAGTGCTTCATCTTGGAAACGGTTTCCCCTCAGCCTCCTTGAGCAGCCCATCCTCATTTCCCCCTCTTCTCCCTTTCCTTCTTACTTTTCCTGGAGGACCTGATACATGCACCAGCTCCAGCTTTTATTGACTCCTAACTCCTTAAAACGTCAGCACGGACGTCTTGTTCATGGTCCAGTGCACCTTCTGACTATCCGCACCTGGATGTCCTGTCCAAATAGAATTGATCTCTGTCCTCTTCTTCTTCTTCTTTTTTTTTTTTAAGAAGATGTTGGGGGTAGGAGTTTATTAGTTAATTAATTTATTTTTGCTGTGTTGGGTCTTCGTTTCTGTGCGAGGGCTTTCTCTAGTTGCGGCGAGCGGGGGCCACTCTTCATTGCGGTGCGCGGGCCTCTCACTATCGCGGCCTCTCTTGTTGCGGAGCACAGGCTCCAGACGCGCAGGCTCAGTAGTTGTGGCTCACGGGCCTAGTTGCTCCGCGGCATGTGGGATCTTCCCAGACCAGGGCTCGAACCCGTGTCCCCTGCATTAGCAGGCAGATTCTCAACCACTGCGCCACCAGGGAAGCCCTCTTGTCCTCTTCTTGAATCGTCTGTCATAACCTGAATATCATAGTGTCACCCTTGACTCCTCCCTCCCTCACACCGTGTATCCAATAAATCACATCCTTTTGTTTCCAGCCAGACACCTCTCTCAAATCTAGCTTCTATACTCACTGCCACTGCCTTAGCACGGGCCATCACCGTTTCTCATTTTAATGACCATAACCTAGATATTGAACCAGATTTAGGATATCATTAAAGAAGTTTTATTTCTTTTTTTAAAATAAATTCATTTATTTTTAATTTTTATTTTTGGCTGTGTTGGGTCTTTGTTGCTGTGCGTGGGCTTCCTCTGGTTGCGGCAAGCTGGGGTTACTCTTCGTTGAGGTGCGTGCGCTTCTCATTGCAGTGGCTTCTCTTGTTGCGGAGCACGGGCTCTAGGCACGCGGGCTTCAGTAGTTGTGGCACGTGGGCTCCGTAGTTGTGGCATGCGAGCTCTAGAGTGCAGGCTCAGTAGTTGTGGTGTATGGGCTTAGTTGCTCCACAGCATGTGGGATCTTCCTGGGCCCGGGCTCGAACCCGTGTCCCCTGCATTGGCAAGTGGATTCTTAACCAGTGCACCACCAGGGAAGCCCCTCTGTCTTCTATAGTCCTTTTATTTGTAAATTTTTCCTTCAACCTTTTATTTTGAAATATTTCAAACTTACAGAAAATTGAAATCATTGAACAATAAACAGATGTATAAGCTTCACCTTCTAGATTCAGCAACTGTTAATACCACGTCCCTCTCTCTCCCTTTCTCTCTCTCATAGTCTATTCCCCATGTCTCTGCACAGAACCCAGCCCAGCTCAGGCTCCCTAGGGATTCGTGACTTGAGATTGGCACGGCCATCTGTTTCTGTTGGTCTGATTTTGATAGCAAAAGGTGTTTCAGGCATCAGTGGAGGGAGACAGCAGAAGAGATGGGGTCACTTTGATGAAGTATGTTTCGAGCCTTGGTGAACCAGTGGCACCTGCTTGGGAGTCTGGGTGTCAGCACTGGGGAGGAGGCCATTCTCCCAGGGTGAAGCCTGGCCACCTGAGGGCTCAGGGTGGCACAAGAGTGTCAGGTGAGACTGTGGCCCTCAGAGCGTGATGTCTTCACGGAGGACACTGGCAGCTGTGGCAGGGTCAGGACACCTCCCTCAGGTGGCTCTTTGACAGTGGAAATTTGGAGCAGAGGGATGTGAGCAGACTTGTTTCTGAGCCTAACACGTGGAGGTGTCAGAATGGGTGAGACTTTGAGGCTGGGGAAATGGCAGCAACTGCATGTAAATAGCGGCTATAAAACATCAAGATGTGGGTGTTTTTTACTGTGACTTCACGGGCTGGTGAGGTCTGAGGACATTTGGATTACTCAGGGACAGAAATAAAGATATTAAGAGAAATAAAGCTTCACAGTGAGTTTCACCATGCCCCTAATTGTGAAGAAATAATTCCCAAGGCATCTACCATTCCACTCTTTCATTTTGATCGTGTCCATGGGATATAGACACACGTGACAATCTGCCTGTTTGGCCAATCCTCAAAGCCATTGAGGACTATTTTTTTAAAGTTTTTCTAAATTCTTTTTTTTTTTTAAAGTATTTATTTATTTGGCTGCACTGAGTCTTAGTTGCGGCATGTGGGATCTAGTTCTCTGACCAGGGATCAAACCCAGGCCCCCTGCATTGGGAGCCTGGAGTCTTGACCACTGGACCACCGGGGAAGTCCCACTGGGGACTATTAGCTCTGATTTTATTTTGATTGATAGAAGTAAATATTTTTGTCTGAATTAACTATATTGCTTTGCCTTTCAAGTCAGTAAAGCAAAAACTCCAAAATCATTATTGCTTCAAAAATATTGCTGAGTTTATTAATTAAAAAAAAATCTGCCATGAGAGGCAATTAGACACATGTGGCAGACTGCATTCTCCAAAGATGGAAGCAATGATCTCTGCCACCCCATATGCTCTTACAATGTGACTGTGACATTCCTCTCGTCCAATGGTAGGCTCTGTGTCCCCTCTTCTTGCACCTGGGTGGACCTGTGTGACTGGCTCGCCTGGTAGAGTGTGGTGGAAGTGACACTATGTGGCTTCTGAAGCTTGAACACAAAAATGCCATGTATTTTCACTTTCCTCTGTTGGGACGTTTGCTCTTGGCACCCAGGCACCATGTTAAAAGGAAGCCCAATTAGCCCATGTGGAGAGACCATACAAAGAGGTCATATAAAGATGTTTCAGCCAACAGCCCAGCTGAGATTCCAGCTGACTACTAGCATCAATCACCAGACATGTGACCATAAATCCTGTCAGATGATTCCATTCAGCTGTTGAGTAACCCTCAGTCTTTGAGGCTTCCTAGTTGAATACCCAACTATCAGAGAGCAAAGAAAAGCCCTCCCTGCTGTTCTCTGTTCAAATTCCTAACCCAAAGAATCTGTGAGACCAATAAAATGCCTGTTCTGTGCTGCTGGGTTTGAGGTGTTTGCTATGCAGCAGTAGTAACTGGAACAGCATATACACACTTTTTTTGTTTTGTTGACAACTCTGTGGGTTTTGATCATCTCAAGATGTTTTATGAGTCAAATTGAAGACATTTTCTTTATCCCATATTGTTGTGGTCTGAATTTGAGAACTGTCTCTGTGAAATTCTTTAGTGCAAACATGCCTGGGTAGTCAGGAGAGCCTGTCTGCAGGGTAATTTCCCCAGGAGTCATTGCCCAAAGGACCAATGAGCCTCCTGGGAAAGAACTTAACCTGAACAATGAGACCCTCTGCTCAGGAACTTGGTGCCAGGGTAATGGCTCAGTGTTAGAGGGTTGGATGATCTTTGAGTACATTCAGTACCATTGCTTAATTTGCCTTCCAGCCCGTCCACAGTGGACCCACGTCTCAATTCCAGGGAGAGGAGAACTGTCCTACAAGAGTGAGTAAAAGGAGAGGAGAAACTTTAGTTGATCTTCCTTGGGGCTCTGAGAACACATATCAACACGTTTAGCAGCACAGATGCCAACTGCCTTAGCACATAGAAGACATCTGACCTTGGTTGTTGGGCATTGAGTGTTCCATTATTGACTTTGGAGGCCTTGGCAGAAAGCCAGAGAAGGTGAGGGCAAATGGTGCTTGCCCTGTGGAAGCTGAGAGGACTGTATTTATCCATTCATTCACTCACTCATTCATTCATCCATTCACTATGTAGTGGGAGCTTTTAATTGCCCATGAATTCTGTTCGCCCCTTCTTCTATAATAACAGAGTTGTAGTTGTGCACATGGCTGCCAAGCTACTCTACATTTTTCAGCTTCCCTTTCAGTTAGGTGTTGCCATGTGGAATGTGAGGAGTGGTGTGTGCCACTTGCAGCTCTGGGACTTTAGACACCTGGATATGCATGTCCTAGCTTTCTTTTTCCTTCCCACTGGCTGGAACCCATCAACTCAACCTCTGCATGCAGATGAGCATAACATCTTGGGTCTCTGAATGACTGTATGGAGCAGAGCTACCCACTGACATGGAATGCTCACCACTAGATTTTAGGTAAAAAATAAACTATCTTTTTTCAATCTTTAAATTACTTATGAGTCTCTTTGTTTTATCAGTTTAGCCTTACCCTAACCAATGCACTCATCCATCCAACAAATATTTAGTGAGTTATATATCAGATTGTGTGAAAGATGATGGGGATAAAAAGGTGGACTTAAAATTCACTGTGGGATGAAGATAAAGAAATATATAATTATAATTGTGATACACATTGACACCTCTAGAAGAGAGGTGCATGATGATATGAGAGAATATTTTCAGGGAAATTGACCCAGTCATGGAAATTAATAAAGGCTTATCTGAGAAAAAAGAAGATTGTGTTGAGGTCTTCAGGAAGAGTGGGAGTTATTTTGTGGGTGGGAGGAAATTGGCAGAGATCATTCTATGCACAAGGGACAGCATGTGCAAAGGCCCCATGGTGCATTTGAGGATCTGAAGGGAGGCTGGTGTGGCTGACATGAAGAGAAGGAGCATGGTGCAAGATGTGGCTGAAGAGATAGAACAAGATCCAGCTATGAGGGACTTATAGGATCTTGGTCTTTATCCTAAGAGCAAAGAAGAGTATCAATAATTGAACAATTACTAAAGCTATTGAAGAATTAAAGCAGAGGGATGACATCAGAGTTGTACTTTGAAAAGATTCCTTTAGTAGCTATTTGGGGAAAAAGAGGGAATGTGGGGAGTCTGGTTAGGAGGTTATTCCAATAGTCCATTTTGCTTGGGAACACATGTGACAGTTGCGATTAGAATTCCCAAAGTTGTGGGTAGGCATGAGCCAAAGAAATACTTTTTTATGTTTATAGCTCTTGTTTTGTGTGCATGATGGTAGGCCAGGGAAGCTTAGGTCACAAAAATGTAGCCACAAGAGCTCTATTTTGTGAACCTCAAATTGAGATACATGGTGTGACAATGGGAAAAATATTTGAAGTGCCAGGATGGTCCTTGGAAAATCCAGATTGTAATATCTGTTGGATAAGCCTGAGTCAGATTTGGTGGCTCATACCCTCTTAGTTCCGGTGGGATAGAAGATACTATAGGTTATTTCGTACAACCCCAGGATGGAGCGTAAACATCTTGATGGAGCGTGAACTCCCAATGCATTATTAATATGCTTTATCTGCATGATGCTGAGCTGCTGATGAGTATCAAGGCATCTGACGCTCCGCAGGCTCTTTCACTTTTCATTTTTACTTTATTGTCACTGGTTGGGTAGTCTAAGGACCTGTGCAGTTTAAAGTAAAGACCTATGCCCTCAGTTTTTTGAGACTTCACCGTACAAAGTAGGCTCTTGAGCCACTGTTAGAGGTTTTATTTGTAGGTGGTGCTGTACAGTGATGTTCCATGTTTTACTCTGGCTCTTGTGATAGCCCTTTAATTATAGCTTCTCTTAAAGTTTTTCCTTTGGGCAAGCTCATTGATGAAAACTAACACTGGCATGATTTAAATTTCAACCATAGAAGAAGGAAGATAGAAAATTTTTTTAAATTAATGTATTTATTTATTTTTGGCTGTGTTGGGTTTTCTTTGCTGCACAAAGGCTTTCTCTAGTTGTGGTGAGTGGGGGCTACTCTTTGTTGCAATGCACGGGCTTCTCATTGCGGTGGCTTCTCTTGTGTCAGAGCACAGGCTCTAGGTGCATGGACTTCAGTAGTTGTGGCATGCAGCCTCAGTAGTTGTGGCGCAGGGGCTTAGTTGCTCCGCGGCATGTGGGATCTTCCCCGACCAGGGATCAAACCCGTGTCCCCTGCACTGTCAGGTGGATTCTTAACCACTGTGCCACCAGGGAAGTCTGGAAGATAGAAAATTAAAGCTATTTTCTACTCGGTCAATTAGACACAGCTCTGAGGATCACATGATAATGACAAGTCCTTTGATAGACGACATGACATTATAATGTTAATGACTTAAAAAAACCCAAATCTCTATTATGGTTTATAGCTTGCTTTCCCTAAAGTTATATCTATTAGTCTCTGACTGATGTGATTTGTGTGAAATAGCGCACATGAAAATAAAGAATAGAGTTATTTGCTTTTCCTTATCCTTATTATGCAGGGATACATAGAGGTATTATTTGGTTATGATTTAAAAAACCGTATGTTCTTATAGTTCCTATTTTAAAATCTGCCTCTTTGATAGTAAGACTGATAGCTCATTGTTTTTAAAAATTTGCATTTTTGGGGTTGTATCTGACAGCATCCATCACTAAGTCCTATTTATTTCACTCTATATCTCTTGAACCTCTCCACTTCTCTCCACCTCTACTGCCACAATTTTTTGCCTGCACCACTTCTAACTCCTCTATCTATTACCAGAATACCTGGGGGTAGCCAAATTTGAGTTAAAAGCATAGTCATCAACAAGAATGCCTTCATTTCAAACACAGGCTGCAAATTCAGATGTCCCTATGGCCATTTCTCACCAAGCTTTGGTGTTTTTATTGAGGTGTTATTTTATTACATAGGCACAGTTGATTGAATCACTGCCACGTGGTTGAACTCAGTCTCCAGTCCCCCTCCCCTTTCTGGGCTAATATCACGTGTTTTAAAGCTTCAACCATCTAATCACACACTTGGTCTTTCTGGTATGGCCAGCCCCCATTCTGAGTCATCTCAGAGGTCCACCAGGAATCACTTTGTTAGCATAAACAATCATGCTGGTCTGATGGACCCATCATGAATAACAAAGACACTCCTATCACCAGGAAATTCTAAGGGTTTAGGAGGCTCTTCGGAACTGGGGACAAAGGCCAGCTAAAGTCTTTATTAATCACCTATCCTGGCCTCCTTCTAATCTATTAAGTGTTGACCTGGCACCCTGGAAGGTGGCTGTAAGGGGAATGGAAAAATCACATCACTAGGAACTGTAATCTTGAGACCCCAAGAATATGTTGCTCTTGACTGACTTAGCACATTTAAAGAGTATTTTTGAAGAATCAGGTTGCCTATACAGAAATCCGGATCCACAAAAATCTTTTTGTAGCCCTGGGCCAGCAACAGCTGGCAAAACATGTAGGATTGGTTTTCAATATGACTATTGTATTACATTGAGAAACAATGGAAACAGTGGCTTGATTAGACCCAGTTCCCATTCTGCTAGGATGAGGGTGCCAGACTAAATCCCAATGCCCTTGGACTATATAGGCCCTCAGGGTTCCTGAACAATATGGCTGGAATGAAGGAAAGTCTGAAGGAGATTTTGAATTTCTTACTAATAAACAGGTGGGAGCCTTGAGCAACTAATTAGAAAAGTGGAAGAGTAATTGAATTTATACCTAAGTCTATGGAATAAGCCACATTAACCCTTGTTTTTTTTTTTTTTTTTACATCTTTATTGGAGTATAATTGCATTACAATGTTGTGTTAGTTTCTGCTTTATAACAAAGTGAATCAGTTATACATATACATATGTTCCCATATCTCTTCCCTCTTGCATCTCCCTCCTCCCACCCTCCCTATCTCACCCCTCCAGGCGGTCACAAAGCACCGAGCTGATCTCCCCGTGCTATGCGGCTGCTTCCCACTAGCTATCTACCTTACGTTTGGTAGTGTATATATGTCCATGCCTCTCTCTCGCTTTGTCACACCTTCCCCTTCCCCTTCCCCATATCCTCAAGTCCATTCTCTAGTAGGTCTGTGTCTTTATTCCCGTCTTACCACTAGGTTCTTCATGACATTTTTTCCCCTTAAATTCCATATATATGTGTTAGCATACGGTATTTGTCTTTCTCTTTCTGACTTTTTTCACTCTGTATGACAGACTCTAGGTCTATCCACCTCATTACAAATAGCTCAATTTCGTTTCTTTTTATGGCTGAGTAATATTCCATTGTATATATGTGCCACATCTTCTTTATCCATTCATCCGATGATGGGCACTTAGGTTGTTTCCATCTCTGGGCTATTGTAAATAGAGCTGCAATGAACATTTTGGTACATGATTCTTTTTGAATTATGGTTTTCTCAGGGTATATGCCCAGTAGTGGGATTGCTGGGTCATATGGTAGTTCCATTTGTAGTTTTTTAAGGAACCTCCATACTGTTCTCCACAGTGGCTATATCAATTTATATTCCCACCAACAGTGGAAGAGTGTTCCCTTTTCTCCACACCCTCTCCTGCATTTATTGTTTCTAGATTTTTTGATGATGGCCATTCTGACTGGTGTGAGATGATATCTCATTGTAGTTTTGATTTGCATTTCTCTAATGATTAGTGATGTTGAGCATTCTTTCATGTGTTTGTTGGCAGTCTGTATATCTTCTTTGGAGAAATGTCTATTTAGATCTTCTGCCCATTTTTGGATTGGGTTGTTTGTTTTTTTGTTATTGAGCTGCATGAGCTGCTTATAAATTTTGGAGATTAATCCTTTGTCAGTTGCTTCATTTGCAAATATTTTCTCCCATTCTGAGGGTTGTCTTTTGGTCTTGTTTATGGTTTCCTTTGCTGTGCAAAAGCTTTTAAGTTTCATTAGGTCCCATTTGTTTATTTTTGTTTTTATTTCCATTTCTGTAGGAGGTGGGTCAAAAAGGATCTTGCTGTGATTTATGTCATAGAGTGTTCTGCCTATGTTTTCCACTAAGCGTTTGATAGTTTCTGGCCTTACATTTAGGTCTTTAATCCATTTTGAGCTTATTTTTGTGTATGGTGTTAGGGAGTGATCTAATCTCATACTTTTACATGTAACTGTCCAGTTTTCCCAGCACCACTTATTGAAGAGGCTGTCCTTTCTCCACTGTACATTCCTGTCTCCTTTATCAAAGATAAGGTGACCATATGTGCATGGGTTTATCTCTGGGCTTTCTATCTTGTTCCATTGATCTATATTTCTGTTTTTGTGCCAGTACCATATTGTCTTGATTACTGTAGCTTTGTAGTATAGTCTGAAGTCAGGGAGCCTGATTCCTTCAGCTCCGTTTTTCGTTCTCAAGATTGCTTTGGCTATTTGGGGTCTTCTGTGTTTCCACACAAATTGTGAAATTTTTTGTTCTAGTTCTGTGAAAAATGCCAGTGGTAGTTTGATATGGATTGCATTGAATCTGTAGATTGCTTAAGGGTAGTATAGTCATTTTCACAATGTTGATTCTTCCAGTCCAAGAATATGGTATATCTCTCCATCTATTTGTATCATTTTTAATTTCTTTCATCAGTGTCTTATAATTTTCTGCATACAGGTCTTTTGTCTCCTTAGGTAGGTTTATTCCTAGATATTTTATTCTTTTTCTTGCAATGGTAAATGGGAGTGTTTTCTTGATTTCACTTTCAGATTTTTCATCATTAGTGTATAGGAATTCCAGAGATTTCTGTGCATTAATTTTGTATCCTGCTACTTTACCAAATTCATTGATTAGCTCTAGTAGTTTTCTGGTAGCATCTTTAGGATTCTCTATGTATAGTATCATGTCATCTGCAAACAGTGACAGCTTTACTTCCTCTTTTCTGATTTGGATTCCTTTTATTTCCTTTTCTTCTCTGATTGCTGTGGATAAAACTTCCAAAACTATGTTGAATAATATTGGTGAGAGTGGGCAACCTTGTCTTGTTCCTGATCTTAGTGGAAATGCTTTCAGTTTTTCACCATTGAGGACAATGTTGGCTGTGGGTTTGTCATATATGGCCTTTATTATGTTGAGGAAAGTTCCCTCTATGCCTACTTTCTGCAGGGTTTTTATCATAAATGGGTGTTGAATTTTGTCAAAAGCTTTCTCTGCATCTATTGAGATGATCATATGGTTTTTCTCCTTCAATTTGTTAATATGGTGTATCACGTTGATTGATTTGCATATACTGAAGAATCCTTGCATTCCTGGAATAAACCCCACTTGATCATGGTGTATGATCCTTTTAATGTGCTGTTGGATTCTGTTTGCTAGTATTTTGTTGAGGATTTTTGCATCTATGTTCATCAGTGATATTGGCCTGTAGTTTTCTTTCTTTGTGACATCCTTGTCTGGTTTTGGTATCAGGGTGATGGTGGCCTCGTAGAATGAGTTTGGGAGTGTTCCTCCCTCTGCTATATTTTGGAAGAGTTTGAGAAGGATAGGTGTTAGCTCTTCTCTAAATATTTGATAGAATTCACCTGTGAAGGCATCTGGTCCTGGACTTTTGATTGTTGGAAGATTTTTAATCACAGTTTCAACTTCAGTGCTTGTGATTGGTCAGTTCATATTTTCTGTTTCTTCCTGATTCAGTCTTGGCAGGTTGTGAATTTCTAAGAATTCGTCCATTTTTTCCAGGTTGTTCAATTTATTGGCATAGAGTTGCTTGTATTAATCTCTCATGATCTTTTGTATTTCTGCAGTGTCAGTTACTTCTTCATTTCTAATTCTATTGATTTGAGTCTTCTCCCTTTTTTTCTTGATGAGTGTGGCTAATGGTTTATCAATTTTGTTTATCTTCTCAAAGAACGAGCTTTTAGTTTTATAGATCTTTGCTATCATTTCCTTCATTTCTTTTTCATTTATTTCTGATCTGATTTTTATGATTTCTTTCCTTCTGCTAACTTTGGGTTTTTTAGGTTCTTCTTTCTCTAATTGCTTTAGGTGCAAGGTTAGGTTGTTTATTCGAGATGTTTCCTGTGTCTTAAGGTAGGACTGTATTGCTATAAACTTCCCTCTTAGAACTGCTTTTCCTGCATCCCATAGATTTTGGGTCGTCATGTCTCCATTGTCATTTGTTTCTAGGTATTTTTTTATTTCCTCTTCGATTTCTTCAGTGATCACTTCATTAATAAGTATTGTTTAGCCTCCATGTGTTTGTATATTTTACAGATCTTTTCCTGTAAGTAATATCTAGTCTCATAGGATTGTGGTCAGAAAAGATACTTGATACAATTTCAATCTTCTTAAATTTACCAAGGCTTGATTTGTGACCCAAGATATGATCTATCCTGGAGAACATTCCATGAGCACTTGAGAAAAATGTGTATTCTGTTGTTTTTGGATGGAATGTCTTATAAATATCAATTAAGTCCATCTTGTTTAATGTATCATTTAAAGCTTGTGTTTCCTTATTTATTTTCATTTTGGATGATCTGTCCATTGGTGAGAGTGGGGTGTTAAAGTCCCCTACTATGAATGTGTTACTGTTGATCTCCCCTTTTATGGCTGTTAGTATTTGCCTTATGTATTGAGGTGCTCCTATGTTGGGTGCATAAATATTTACAATTGTTATATCTTCTTCTTGGATCGATCCCTTGATCATTATGTAGTGTCCTTCTTTGTCTCTTCTAATAGTCTTTGTTTTAAAGTTTATTTTTTCTGATACGAGAATTGCTACTGCAGCTTTCTTTTGGTTTCTATTTGCATGAAATATCTTTTTCCATCCCCTTTCTTTCAGTCTGTATGTGTCTCTAGGTCTGAATTGGGTCTCTTGTAGACAGCAAATATATGTATACAGCTTTTGTATCCATTCAGCCAATGTGTCTTTTGGTGGGAGCATTTAGTCCATTTACACTTAAGGTAATTATCGATATGTATGTTCCTATTCCCATTTTCTTAATTGTTTTGGGTTCGTTATTGTAGGTCTTTCCCTTCTCTTGTGTTTCTTGCCTAGAGAAGTTCTTTTAGCAGTTGTTGTAAAGCTGGTTTGGTGGTGCTGAACTCTCTCAGCTTTTGCTTGTCTGTAAAGGTTTTAATTTCTCCATCAAATCTGAATGAGATCCTTGCTGGTTAGAGTATTCTTGGGTGCAGGTTTTGCTCCTTCATCACTTTAAATATGTCCTGCCAGTCCCTTCTGGCTTGCAGAGTTTCTGCTGAAAGATCAGCTGTTAACCTTATGGGGATTCCCTTTTGTGTTGTTTTTCCCTTGCTGCTTTTAATATGTTTTCTTTGTATTTAATTTTTGACAGTTTGATTAATATGTGTCTTGGCGTGTTTCTCCTTGGATTTATCCTGTATGCGACTCTCTGTGTTTCCTGGACTTGATTAACTATTTCCTTTCCCATATTAGGGAAGTTTTCAACCATAATCTCTTCAAATATTTTCTCAGTCCCTTTCTTTTTCTCTTCTTCTTCTGGAACCCCTATAGTTCGAATGTTGGTGCATTTAATGTTGTCCCAGAGGTCTCTGAGACTGTCCTCAGTTCTTTTCATTCTTTTTTCTTTATTCTGCTTTGTAGTAGTTATTTCCACTATTTTATCTTCCAGGTCACTTATCCGTTCTTCTGCCTCAGTTGTTCTGCTATTGATGCCATCTAGAGTATTTTTCATTTCATTTATTGTGTTGTTCATCGTTGCTTGTTTCATATTTATTTCTTCTAGGTCCTTGTTAAATGTTTCTTGCATTTTGTCTATTCTATTTCCAAGATTTTGGATCATCTTTAGTATCATTATTCTGAATTCTTTTTCAGGTAGACTGCCTATTTCCCTTCATTTGTTAGGTCTGGTGGGTTTTTATCTTGCTCCTTCATCTGTGGTGTGTTTTTCTGTCTTCTCATTTTGCTTATCTTACTGTGTTTGGGGTCTCCTATTTGCATGCTGCAGTTTTGTAGTTCCTGTTGTTTTTGGTGTCTGTCCCCAGTGGCTAAGGTTGGTTCAGTGGGTTGTGTAGGCTTCCTGGTGGAGGGGACTAGTGCCTGTGTTCTGGTGGATGAGGCTGGATCTTGTCTTTCTGGTGGGGAGGTCCACGTCTGGTGGTGTGTTTTGGGGTGTCTGTGGACTTATTATGACTTTAGGCAGCCTCTCTGCTAATGGGTGGGGTTGTGTTCCTGTCTTGCTAGTTGTTTGGCATAGGATGTCCAGCACTGTAGCTTGCTGGTCGTTGAGTGAAGCTGGGTGCTGGTGTTGAGATGGAGATCTCTGGGAGATTTTCGCCGTTTGATACTATGTGGAGCTGGGAGGTCTCTTGTGGACCAGTGACCTGAAGTTGGCTCTCCCACCTCAGAGGCACAGCACTGATTCCTGGCTGCAGCACCAAGAGCCTTTCATCCACATGGCTCAGAATAAAAGGGAGAGAAAGTAGAAAGAAAGAATCAGTAGAAGTAGAAAGAAAGAAAGAAAGGAGGGAGGGAGGGAGGGAGGAAGGAAGGAAAGAAGGAGGGAAGGAAGGAAAAAAGAAAGAAGATAAAGTAAAATAAAATAAGATAAAGTATAATAAAGTTATTAAAATAAAAAAATTATTAAGAAAAAATTAAAAAAAAAAAGGACGGACAGAACCCTAGGACCAATGGTGCAAGCAAAGCTATACAGACAAAATCTTGCACAGAAGCATACACATACACACTCACAAAAAGAGGAAAAGGGGAAAAAATCATAAATCTTGCTCTCAAAGTCCACCTCATTAATTTGGGATGATTCGTTGTCTATTCAGGTATTCCACAGATGCAGGGTACATCAATTGTTGTGGAGATTTTTTTTTTTTTAAATTTATTTATTTATTTATTTTTGGCTGTGTTGGGTGTGCGTTTCTGTGCGAGGGCTTTCTCCAGTTACGGCAAGCGGGGGCCACTCTTCATCGCGGTGCGCGGGCCTCTCACTATCGCGGCCTCTCCTGTTGCGGAGCACAGGCTCCAGACGCGCAGGCTCAGTAGCTGTGGGTCACGGGCCCAGTTGCTCCGCGGCATGTGGGATCCTCCCAGACCAGGGCTCGAACCCGTGTCCCCCGCACTGGCAGGCAGATTCTCAACCACTGCGCCACCAGGGAAGCCCTGTTGTGGAGATTTAATCTGCTGCTCTTGAGGCTGCTGGGAGAGATTTCCCTTTCTCTTCTTTGCACAGCTCCCGGGGTTCATCTTTGGATTTGGCCCCGCCTGTGCGTGTAAGGTCGCCAGAGGGTGTCTGTTCTTCGCTCAGAGCGGACGGGGTTAAAGGAGCCGCTGATTCGGAGGCTCTGGCTCACTCAGGCCGGGGGGAGGGAGGGGTACGGATGCGGGGCAAGCCTGCGGCGGCAGAGGCCGACATGACGTTGCACCAGCCTGAGGTCGCCCTGCGTTCTCCCTGGGAAGTTGGCCCTGGATCCCGGGACCCTGGCAGTGGCGGGCTGCACAGGCTTCCCGGAAGGGGGGCGTGGATAGTGACCTGTGCTCGCGAACAGGCTTCTTGGTGGCGGCAGCAGCAGCCTTAGCGTCTCATGCCCGTCTTTGGGGCGCGAGCTGCTGGCCGCGGCTCGCGCCCGTCTCTGGAGCTCCTTTAAGCAGCGCTCTTAATCCCCTCTCCTCGCGCACCAGGAAACAAAGAGGGAAGAAAAAGTCTCCTGCCTCTTCGGCAGGTCCAGACTTTTCATGGACTGCCTCCCGGGTAGCCGTGGCGCACTAACCCCCTGCAGGCTGTGTGCAGGCCGCCAACCTCAGTCCTCTCCCAGCGCTCCGACCAAAGCCCGAGCCTCAACTCCCAGCCCCGCCCGGCCCGGCGGGTGAGCAGACAAGCCTCTCGGGCTGGTGAGTGCTGTTCGGCCCTGACAGGGCGGGGTTAAAGGAGCCGCCGATTCGGGGGCTCTGGCTCACTCAGGCCGGGGGACTGGGAGGGGCATGGAGTGTGGGGTGGGCCTACGGCTGCAGAGGCCGGCGTGACGTTGCACCAGCGTGAGGCGCGCCGGGCGTTCTCCCGGAAGAGTTGACCCTGGATCACGTGACCCTGGCAGTGGCGGGCTGCACAGGCTCCCCGGAAGGGGGGTGTTGATAGTGACCTGTGCTCGCACACAGGCTTCTTGGTGGCGGCAGCAGCAGCCTTAGCGTCTCATGCCCGTCTCTGGGGTCCGCGCTTTTAGCCGGGGCTCCTGCCCATCTCTGGAGCTCATTTAAGCAGCGCTCTTAATCCCCTCTCCTCGCGCACCAGGAAACAAAGAGGTAAGAAAAAGTCTCTTGCCTCTTCGGCAGGTCCAGACTTTTCCCCGGACTCCCTCCCGGCCAGCCGTGGCGCAGTAACCCCCTGCAGGCTGTGTTCACGCAGGCAACCCCAGTCCTCTTCCTGCTCTCCGACCGAAGCCCGAGCCTCAGCTCCAGGCCCTGCCCGCCCCGGCGGGTGAGCAGACAAGCCTCTCGGGCTGGTGAGTGCCGGTCGGCCCTGATCCTCTGTGCGGGAATCTCCCCGCTTTGCCCTCCGCACCCTTGTTGCTGTGCTCTCCTCCGCGGCCCCGAAGCTTTCCCCCTCCGCCACCCGCAGTCTCCGCCCCCGAAGGGGCTTCCTAGTGTTTGGAAACCTTTCCTCCTTCACAGCTCCCTCCCACTGGGGCAGGTCCCATCCGTATCCTTTTGTCTTTGTTTATTCTTTTTCTCTTGCCCTACCCAGGTACGTGGGGGGTTTCTTGCCTTTTGGGAGGTCTGAGGTCTTCTGCCGGCATTCAGTAGGTGTTCTGTAGGAGTTGTTCCACGTGTAGATGTATTTCTGGTGTATCTGGGGAGGAAGGTGATCTCTGCGTCTTACTCTTCCGCCATCTTCCCGGAAGCCCACCTTAACTCTTACATAGGATTTTCTTCATGCTTATCTACTCTATACTATGGATTTATCTGTTGAGTCTTATGCCAGTGACATACAGTTTTAATAAGTTTTTTTTTTTTTTTTTCGCGGTACGCGGGCCTCTCACTGTTGTGGCCTCTCCCGTTGCGGAGCACAGGCTCCGGACGCGCAGGCTCAGCGGCCATGGCTCACGGGCCCAGCTGCTCCGTGGCATGTGGGATCTTCCCGGACACGGGGTGCAAACCCGTGTCCCCTGCATCGGCAGGTGGACTCTCAACCACTGTGCCACCAGGGAAGCCCTTAATAAGTTTGGTTTTATAATAAATTGTGATGCCTGCTTGGGATGAAATAACCCTAGACATCTTTGCTCTAGACACCTTAGAAATTTTTGCAAGAGGGCTTGTTCTGGATTGGATTCGACCTGAGAATGCAGTTCCTCTGAATAGGAAAGTAGTTGTGAAGTTTTTGGTTGACACAAAGGTAGATACACTCAGGGGGTATAGAGGAAATTTCTTCTCAGTCCTTCCTACTTGGTTCTTTGAATTCACATTCAGAGGCTCATGGTCCTTTGTGTAGGAAAAATTCCTGCTGGGTTCTTTAAGATGGGTTAAAGCTGTTGCAGTTTTTGCATTTTTGTTTATACTTTCCTGGGCAGTTCAGTAGGAAGGTGGGAGAATGTATCTATTGGCCACTATCATAATCTGAAGTCTACTAGTTCCTTTTAATGATTTATTCTTTCAGCATGTGATTATTTGGCCTGTATTAAGTTCTGAAGATACAAAGATCAATCAGATGAAATCCTTGCTCTTGAGAAATGGACATTTCTGGGATTTATTATAAAGAGGGCGGTGGACTCTTCTTTCCTTCCAGGTCATAGAAATTCAACTATAGACCTTGGATCAAAGGGAAGATAAGAGTTTACTTTGAATGTATTTTGTAATTTGTGAGGGAAGTTGCGGGGTACCTTTGGATATTGTGTGTAATTCTAGAATTTTAGCTCTAGAAGGGCTTAGAAAGCACCCTGTTAAGATACTCCTTTTTCTTTTTTTCTAATTAAAAAAAATTGTAGTAAAAAATATATAATATAGAAGTTAATATCTAACTGTTTTTAAGTGTATGGTTCTGTGGTATTAAATATATTCATAATGTTGTGCAACCATCACCACTATCCACCTCCAGAATTTTTTTCTTCTTGTGAAATGGGAATTCTGTATCTATTAAACAATAACTCCCCATTCTCCAACCCCCCAGCTCCTGGCAACCAACATTCTACTTTCTGTTTCTATAATTTTGACTACTGTAAGTACCTCATGTAAGTGGAATCATACAGTACTTGTCTTTTTGTGATTGGCTTATTTTACTTAGCATAATGTCCCCAAGTTTCATGTATGTTGTAGCATGTGTCAGAATTTTCTTCCTTTTAAGGCTGAATAATATTCCATTGTATGTATATACCACATTTTGCTTATCCATTCATCCTCCAGTGAACTTATGGGTTACATCCATGTTTTAGCTCTTGTGAATAATGCTGCTATGAACATGCGTGTACAAATACCTCTTCAAGATCTTGCTTTCAATTCCTTTGGATGTGTACCCAGTAGTGGAATTTCTGGATCATATAGTAGTTCTATTTTTAATTTGTTGAAGAACTGCCATACTGTTTTCCACAGCTGCTGTGCCATTTTACATTGCCACCAACAGTGCACAAGTGTTCTAATCTCTCCACATCCTCACTTGTTCTTCTGTTTTTTTTTTTTTTTTGACATCCTAATGGGTGTGAGGTGGTATCTCACTGTAGATTTGATTAACATTTCCCTAATGATTAGTGATGTTGAGCATCTGTTCATGTACTTATTGGCTACCTGTATATCTTCTTTAGAGAAATGTCTATTCAAGTCTTTTGCCCACTTTTAAATCCAGTTGTTTGTTTTTTTGTTGTTGAGTTTTAGGAGTTCTCTCTATATTTTGGATATTAATCAGATATATGACTTACAAATACTTTCTCTCATTCTATGGATTGCTTTTTTACTTTGTGAATATTGTCTTTTGGAGCACAAAATTTAAAAATTTTTATGAAATCGAATTTGTTTACTTTTTTCTTTTGTTGCTTGTGCTTTTGATGTCATATGCAAGAAATCATTGCTGAGTCCAATGTCACAAAGCTTTTGCCCTTTGTTTTCTTCTAAGAGTTTTAAGTCTTACATTAAGGCCATGGATCCATTTTGAGCTATTTTTTTTCTTTTTAGGTTTTCATAACCTTTGGATGATCACTATGAATTTTTTTAAACATCTTTATTGGATTATAATTGCTTTACAATGTTGTGTTAGTTTCTGCTGTATAACAAAGTGAATCAGCTATATGTACACATATATCCCCATATCCCCTCCCTCTTTCAGCTCCCTATCCCACCTCTCTAGGTGGTCACAAAGCACCAAGCTGATCTCGCTGTGCTATGCATCTGCTTCCAACTAGCTATCTATTTTACATTTGGTAGTGTATATATGTCCATGCCACTGTCTCACATCATCCCAGCATACCCTTCCCCCTCCCTGTGTCCTCAAGTCCATTCTCTATGTCTGTGTCTTTATTCCTGTCCTGCCCCTAGGTTCATCAGAACCTTTTTTTTTTTAAGATTCCATATATATGTGTTAGCATATGGTATTTGTTTTTCTCTTTCTGACTTACTTCACTCTGTATGAGAGACCCTAGGTCCATCCACCTCACTACAAATACATTTTGAGTTAATTTTTATATATGGTGTTTGGTAAGGGTCGAACTTCATTCTTTTGCATGTGGATATCAATTTTCCCCAGCACCATTCGTTGAAAAGGCTATCCTTCTCCATTGAATGCTCTTGGCACCCTTGTCAAAAATCTTTTGAGCAAATATGTGAGGGTTTATTTCTGGGCTCTTTATTCTATTCCATTGGTCTATATGTCTGTCTTCATGCCACTACCACACTGTTTTGGTTATTGTAGCTTTGTATTAAGTTTTGAAATCAGGAAGTGAGAGCCCTCCACCTTTGTTCTTGTTTTTTAAGATTGTTTTGGCTCTTTAGGGTCCCTTGAGATTCCATATAAATTTTAGGATGGATTTTTCTATTTCTGCAAAATATATCTTTAGGATTTTGATAGGGATTACATTGAGTCTGTGGAATCCTTTGGGTAATATTGACATTTTAACAATATTGAGTTTTCCAATACATGAAGTTTTCACATCCATAGGATGTGTTTGTTTCCATTTATTTATGTCCTCATTAATTTCTTTCAGCAATGTTTTGTAGTTTTCATTGTACAAATCTTTCACCTACTTGGTTAATTCTTAATTATTTTATTTTTTGATAATGTAAAAGAAATTATTTTTATAATTTCCTTTTCAGATTGGTCATTGTTAGTGTATAGAAATGCAAGTAATTTTTGTGCATTGACTTTGTATTCTGTTACTTTGCTGAGTTATTGGTTCTAACAGTGTTTTAATTTTTTCCTTCTTTTTTAAAGTCCTTTTTTTTTGGCTGTATGAGGGCCTCTCACCATTGTGGCCTCTCCCATTGTGGAGCACAGGCTCCGGACGTGCAGGCTCAGCGGCCATGGCTCATGGGCCCAGCCACTCCATGGCATGTGGGATTTTCCCGGACCGGGGCACGAACCCGTGTCCTCTGCATCAGCAGGCAGACTCTCAACCACTGCGCCACCAGGGAAACCCTGGGCATCATTTTAATAAATTTTTCTTCGAAGCTCTCCTTCCCTCTGTTTCTTTATATTTATGTATTTATAAAATGACATCACAGGTGAATTGGGAGATTGGCATTGACATGTATACACTGATGTGTATAAAATGGATGACTAATAAGAACCTGCTGTATAAAAAAATAAATAAAATAAAATTCAAAAATTAAAAAAAAAAATGACATCACAGGGACTTCCCTTGTGGCGCAGTGGTTAAGAATCTGCCTGACGGGCTTCCCTGGTGGCGCAGTGGTTGAGAGTCTGCCTGCCGATGCAGGGGACACGGGTTCGTGCCCCGGTCCGGGAAGATCCCACATGCCGCGGAGTGGCTGGGCCCGTGAGCCATGGCCGCTGAGCCTGCGCGTCCGGAGCCTGTGCTCCGCAACGGGAGAGGCCACAACAGTGAGAGGCCCGCGTATCGCAAAAAAAAAAAAAAAAAAAAAAGAATCTGCCTGCCAATGCAGGGGATATGGGTTTGAGCCCGGGTCTGGGAAGATCCCACATGCTGTGGAGCAGCTAAGCTCGTGTGCCACAACTACTGAGCCTGTGTGCCACAACTACCGAAGCCCGTGTGCCTAGAGCCCGTGCTTTGCAACAAGAGAAGCCACCGCAATGAGAAGCCTGTGCACCGCAATGAAGAGTAGCCCCCGCTCACCGCAACTAGAGAAAGCCCGCGTGCAGCAACAAAGACCCAAAGCAGCCAAAAAAATAAAAATAAAAAAAAATTAAAAAAAATGACATCACAGAGAGAGAGCCTCTGTTAGGTCCTAATCTCTCTTTATCTCATGGTTGCATCTGAACATTCTTAACAAAAGTGAGCCCCAGGAGCACAGGGCAAGGCTCAGGCTGGCTGTCCCCAGGGAGCAGGGCCCATTGAATGTGTGTTGATTGGCAGGATATAGTAAATGAGCTAAAGTAGAAATCCTGAGTCTGTGATCCTGGAGGGGTTTCTGTATTTCTGGCTGTTAGTAGATAAGAAACAAATTTGTGTGTGCTGAAAACTAGAGCACAGAAAGACTGGTGTTTTATGAGGGGAGAAAGGGAAAGAGAGAGAGAGAGGGAAACCATGCTTATCCTCTTTCTGATGTGCTCACAGCCTTCCTCTCTTTTCTGGCATGTCTCCCAACTCAGGAGCTTGCCTGGGGGCTTCCCCAGCCAGTTTTCAACTCCACAAGGCAGGAAAAAAATGCTTATTAATTTTTGGTCTCTTTTTTTAATTGGCTTGGAAATTTAACCAGAAAAATTCCATATACATGCAATTGTAAAAAAAAACAACTCTATTAATTAGCTACCCACAGGCTTGCCTTCTCAAGTTAGGTTTAAACCCTAAGGAGAAAATGATATACAGCTGCTCTCTTCTATACCTGCAGGTATGGAAACCACCACCCAACATGAAAGCGTCAGTGAAGATATTGCTTTGGAGGGATTCAGATTTTAGAGAAGAAGAGAGGTTATGAGAGCTCATTACTGCATCACTGAACTGGTAAGAATTATAAAGAGCTCCCTTTTCTCTTTAGTTATATGTGCATTGAATGTATTTTTCAGGTGTGACAACTGCTCACAATGGGCCAAACATTCACTCTGCTAATGACACTTGATGTTTCTAGTCACCTGAGAAACAAGGATACCTAATTTCAGGAGATGGCCATAAAGGTTGTAACAAATCAGCCCACAGTGTAGACTCTTTCATTTTTGAGCAAAAACACTCAAAATGTACTCTTTCATTTTGAGCAAAACACTCAAAATGTACTCAGGCTCAACTGAGCTCAGAAATACAATTTCAAATATGTAGTGGAACCAGTTTTCCCGACATACCTCACTTTTCTTCTTGCCCATGGCCTTCGGTTCATCCACTCCAAAGAGAATTCTATCACGTGTGGCCTCTTGTCTCAGGGATGGCCAGTCCACTGCCAAGCAGCCAGCCTATTATATTCTCACCCTTTCTAGCTCTATTTCTCCTCTCTCTCTCTCTCCCCTCATCTGAGGCTCTTGCTAAGATGCAGATCCTGCTTCAGTAGGGCTGGAGTGGGGCCTGAGAGTCTGCATTCTGACAAGTTCAGGTGATGCAATGATGTAGGTCCCAGGGCCACACTTAGCATAGCAAGGGACTAAGGCACAGAGACAGAGGGAATTAAGAGCCCAGACATCTTTACTGTGCTGCTGGTGTAAATACAGGGAACTCGTGCTGCAGAGGGTCCCAGATAAGCTCTGGTTTTGTCCTCCGAGGTCTGTTTTTATCTTTGCCCTGCTTTTCCATGGATTCCCCAAGGGATGTACCTTTTGAACAGAGCCCCTTTTCTTGAGATAATTTGAGGGGGATTCTGTTCCTTCCTTCCAACCAGATGTGTCTTGACTAGGTCAAAAAGCTGATATGTCAGCAGTTAGAGAAGAGCCCACTGGTCAGGCCTGTATGAGGTCCAAGTCACCGGGCATTGCCTTTTCTTGGGTATGGTTCGGCACATTTCCCCTGCTGCCTCATCACTCCATCAGGGACAACAGGTCTGTGCGTTTGTGGCAAGACCTTGTTCTGACCCTGTTAACGTGTTCATTCTTTTAGTGCCAACTTCTGTAGTTAAGAGATGAATTTCAAAAGAGAAATATTTCCAATACCGCAAACTGAAGAAGGAAGAAGATTTAGCTCTCTGTTATAAAAACAACCAGAAAATACAATAAATGAATCAGTGGTTGGAACACTAAAGAGTATATTTGTTTGCAATGTGAACGGCACGTCAATTGTGATTTGTGTGTGGCCCACAATAATTTCCAGTTATATATCCACACTAAATAGAGACTAACGTGTTCTATTTAACATATTCATAAAGTGGGGCGAAGTCTAGGAAGAAGTGAATATTAATATGTGACTGTTTAGGTTGTTTTATTGCTTGGCCTTATATGGCATCCACACTCAGTCTGGCTCAGGAAGTGAAAATGAAATGGGCAAATATATTCGGTGACGTAGATAACAATAAAGAGAATAGGTTCTGCTCAGCACTTGGTGTGTGGAAGTAAAAGAAATCCAAATCCTTTGGGTAATATGCAGTCACTCAAGACATACTTACTGAGCACCCGTTTTTGTGCAAGCCACCATGGTAGGTGAAGTGAGGGTTCAAAGGTGAGCAAAATGCTCTTCCTTCCTTTGATGCTCCTACAATCCAAAAAACAAACAAACAAACAAAAGAGCCCTACAATTAAGAAATGGTCTCTTCTTCTTCCGTGTTCTATTAGCTGACTGCCACATTGGCCTTTTATTCCTTAAGCCAATGGAATACAACTCTAATGGTGAAGTTTTAGTCCCAGCATCAGGCCAATGAGAGAGGTGTTTTTTTTTTTTTTAAATTTTTATTTTATTTATTTTTGACTGCGTTGGGTCTTCGTTGCTGCACACAGGCTTTCTCTAGTTGCAATGAGCTGGGACTATTCTTCATTGCGGTGCGTGGACTTCTCATTGTGGTGGCTTCTCGTTGCAGAGCATGGGCTCTAGGCACGCAGGCTTCAGTAGTTGTGGCACAAGGGCTCAGTAGTTGTGGCTCACGGACTCTAGAGCACAGGCTCAGTAGTTGTGGTGCACGGGCTTAGTTGCTCCATGGCATGTGGGATCTTTCCAGACCAGGGCTCGAACCTGTGTCCCCTGCCTTGGCAGATGGATTCTTAACCGCTGCGCCACCAGGGAAGCCCCGAGAGAGGTATTTTTAATGGACGTTTCCAGTGCCTCTCAGCTCTTATGATGCAGGTGACAGTCCACTCTTAAGGTTAACCCTGTGTCCATCCTTCCACAGTCAGAGCCATTCTGTGCTCAGATAATCACAGCTAACTCTTTTGGCTAAACAATTGCTTGCATACTCCATCAACCCTTACAACCTCCCTGAGGAACTTCTGTCTCAGACTCTGCAAGGGGCCATATGGAGAAGATATTTCAGGAGCCAAATGGCAAAAATGATACAGCTGGTGAATTGGGTGAGCCATGCTACCCACCAGCCAATCTCCCCACACAGTGTATTGGTGATTAAGAACATCAATGTGCCAGGTCAGGGGTGGTATGGACTGAATTGTGTCCCCCTCTCATTCATATGTTGAAGTCCCAACCCCCATGTGACTGTATTGGACACAGGGCCTTTAAAGAGGTGATTAAGGTTAAATGAGGTCATAAGGGTGGGGCCCTGATCTGATAGAACTAGTGCCCTTATAAGAAGGGGAAGAGACATCAGAGGTCTCTCTTCACCATGTAAGGATGTGGCAAGAAGGCAGCCATCTGCCACCTTAGAGGAGAGATCTCTTGCCAGAACTCAGACATGATGGCACCTTTGTCTTGGACTTCCAGCCTCCAGAACTGTGAGAAAATAAATGTCTGTCATTTAAGCCACCCGGTCTGTGGCAGCTCGAGCACAGTAATACAAGGGGTGATTCAGTGAATGGGAGGCAAGACGAGATGGGCGGGGGAGAGAGCTAGTGACTGTGTGAGCCGACGGTGTTGAGGTTTGGTGACCAGGACAGTTCCCAGTGAAGATGAGCTTTATCCTTTTCTTCAGAGTTTAAAATCCACAGCTGGGAACCATGACTTCACTTCTTATGGATGGGTAGCAAGAAAAACTGCTGGAGACAAGATGTATATTTAATTTTGGGTGTATTGGCAACAGGATTATTTTACTCTAAACTGCAGAGAAGATGTACATCTTATGACACAGATAGTGAAGGAGTCATATAAAAATAGGTCTTTGGCCTCAGAACTTACGGAAGTTAAAGTTTGAATCCTAAATATTTCTTAATTTTTGACAGCCCCAATAAACCTCATGTTAAAACTACAGCTTCCAATCTACTGATCTGATCATTAGGGTTTCCATTTTTCAGGAGTTATTAGGAGGAAAAACAACTCTATCCCAGTTACCAGGAGATGCACAACCACTGATAATTAGAAAGAAATAAAATCGATGACTAAATGAATGTGCAGTTTACATGCAAAGGTAACCTTTTATTCTTTCCAATTAGGATGTTATTTCTCTGTAGACTTGGCAGATGAGGCTGTGTTATAAATAGAAGTGATATTTTGTAGGGTTCTTCTAACTGAAATGTGCATGAGGTCAAATTATAATCAAAGTAATATGTATAAGTAATGAGCTGAGCCGACATTCCCAGGCATTTATCCATTTGGTGGTAATAAATGAGCAAAGATGAAAAGAGTGCTTCCGGACAAACACAGCAAAATAGTTAACTTGTGTGGTTAAAACACAGCAACGTATCTCTTTGTATTGAATGCTTGCCAGTGATAATCAACTTCATTTGTTAATTGTATTCATGATATTAATGAGCTTATTAGCATAACAGTCACATCCTGTTCTCTTGTGGTCTGAGTCTGGGGAATCACAAGTTTTGCACACCTTGTTGCTATAGATATATTTATGCATCCTAATTATGTACAAATTCAAATGCCATCTGTGTTAACTTTACACAAGGATACTCTCAAATCATTCCTTGCTTGGTTTTAAGGGAGCTCTCTGAGAATTTGGTAGAGATCTTTTCTTGTCAGAGTAATGAGGTTCATCTTTATGATAAAGGTTTAAATTTAGCTCTTGTTATTGGTAAGAATGATCTTTTTCTCCTGAATTCTACTCTTCAGTAAGCCTTAGCCATGAGCCTGGAATATGGAAGAAGAAGAAAGTAACGATGGCAAGTCCCAGCAAGCAAGGAAAGGGAGATAAATGAAAATTCACCTCTTCTGGCTTGGGGGATTGTGGGGGAAAGAAAGGAGGCAGGTGGGAGATGGGTGTGTTGGGTAAGACCTTCAAGGATGGGGGCCGGTGTTTCCCCACACCCCAGGGAGGATGGGAAAGGGGACTGAATGAGAGCCACAGGGCCTGCCTTGGCATCTGGCATGGCAAGATGAAGGTGACCCCCTTGGGCCACATAGACCGGCAGCCAGAGGAAGGATGTGGCAGAGCTCAAGTGAGTCAGCCAGGAAGAATCACCAGGCCATCATGGGGCTGCAAGAGGCCAGCCCAGCTCAGCACTGGTAGGGGCTTTTGCAGGAGAAACTTGCACCCCTCCAGAAGCCGGCTGCTCCCTAAATGTTATCAGTCCAGGAACAAGCCCAGGCTAGGCATTTTGCAGCAGGGGACACCATCTGGAATCAAGGACTCCTTCCTTTTCTTGAATGTCATCTTGGGGAAGAGAAGAAGCAAGGACATCTGAAAGACTGAACATTTATCCAAAAGACATCAAGTTATGTAAGGATTTTGTTCAGTTTTTGGGATTGGACTGAGATTATAAGCTTGAACTAAAATGTCTAGTTCCCTCTTCCTGCTTGCAAGGGGAGATGGGAACTTGTAAGAGAGATTAATTAATAAGACAATAATGAAGCTTCATTTTCTTGGGATTTATGAGGGTGATGTAAGTCAACTTGGAGCCCTACTACAGATGAAATTGCTGTGAGGAGGCAACTCGTTTTTGTCCTGCTCACCCTCCAGGTCCGTTCCAGTTATGTAGAATGACTGCTCAGTATAACTACAGAAAAGCTAGCAGATTTGGACATGGTTGTGGCAGTCCTGTTACCATGATCCAAGCTCTTAGGCACAATCTGAAGTTCCTGAGATGTAACCTTCCCCTTGATTATCCCTGTGGTGCCTCCTTACCTGGACCCTTTCTTCCTGATGCTTTTTGGTACCTGGGATTCCTCTGTTTTCCCCTTGACTTGGTGGGAAGTCATGCTGTGTACTTCAGCTGGCTGGAGGGGCCCATAGGTCTGCACTGTTCTTGCTGGTGCCATCCCCATTTTACAGATGGAGCACAAGGAAGCTAGGTAACTTAACCAAGGTCATACAGCTAGTTGCCTAGCCAGGGTTTGAACTCACATCAGGGTCCATGGACTCTGTGCTTAACCCTACCCTCTACTGTCTACTAGCTCACATAAGTCTCCAGATTACTGTACCCAGCCAGGCCCAGCTTTTCCCACCTCTCTTTGGTTAGAAAAGACGATAGGACACTGACAACTTGGCTCCATATTTCTACCCACAAGGACACATTTGACTTTGAAGCCAATTCCAATTGGCTTTGATTGGAGTCTAAATTCAGGGCAGTTTTCTCAGACAGTGAATAGAACTTCCTCAGGTTGTGGCCACACAATGACAGGTGAGTCTCTTGTGTGATCCCCTGACTCCATGTGGGAAAAAGGGACAGGAGGAGGTTGTTGTTCTCACAGTGTTGAGGAGTTAAGGTAAACCACTCCAGATAAGGGGCTGTTTCCATACAACTCTCCCTATACTCTTGGATTGATGGTCCCAAAGGGGAGGTGTTTATTCCAGTGCCCAAGGTCACACCCTCCCACAGCTGAGGGGAAATCAAATAACACTTCATAGTAGTTCGGCATTCCCAAGCTCAGCATGGCCCATTGAGCCAAGGGTGTCTCTTCCCAACCTGAGGAGTTCCTGACCAAATGGTTCTTCAGCTGGTGGCTGTAAGACTCTTGATCTACACATAGGAAGGCACTCAGAAATTAGATTTAGTAGGATAAGCCTGGGAGAAAGTGTGGGCCAAATGAATCTGCTTGTTCCCTGTTTTAGCTTTCTTTCACTAGGTACTGAATATGTTTGTGGGTCCTTGGCCCTCTCCATGGTACCTCTCCTAGGCTATTTCACTGGACTACCCTGTATCCAAATGCTTTCTAGTCCTTCCATTAATACAACCTTCCTTGGGCCTTTTTGGCCAATGTTTTGATGGATGTGATGGTTAATTTTATATGTCAGCTTGGTTGGACCATGGTGCACAGATCTGTGGTCAAACATTATTCTGGATGTTTCTGTCCGAGTGCTTTTGGATGAGGTTAATATTTAGATCGGTAGACTTTGAGTAAAGCAGATTGCTCTTCATAGTGTGGGTGGGCCTCATCCAATCAGTTGAAGGCTTGGCAAAAGACTGACCTCCCTCTGTCAGCAGGTGACCTTTGGATGTGAACTGCAACATCCCTGGATCTCTAGCCTGATGGCCTTGAGCTGCAATATTGACTCTTCCTGGGTCTCCAGGCTACCTGTCCACCCTGCAGATTTTGGACCTGGCAGCCTCCACAATGACATGAACTAGTTCTTTAAAATCTCTTTCTGTGCTATTGGTTCTTTTTCTCTGGAGAACCCTGACTAATACAAATGATGATAACTTAATGGCTTTAAAACAATTGCAGTTCATTGTAGGGGTTAAGAACATGGGCTCTGCATAAAAAAGAATGAAATAATGCCATTTGCAGCAACATGGATGGACCTAGAGATTATCATACTAAGTGAAGTAAGTCAGACCGAGAAAGACCAATGCCATATGATATCACTTATATATGTAATCTAAAATATGATGCAAATGAATTTATTTACAAAACAGAAACAGACTCACAGACATAGAAAACAAATTTATGGTTACCAAAGGGGAAAGGGGGTGGGGAAGGATAAATTATGAGTTTGGGATTAGCAGATACAAACTACTACGTATAAAATGGATAAAAAACAAGGTACTGCTATGTAGCACAGGGAACTATATTCAATATCTTGTAATAAACCATAATGGAAGAGAATGTAGAAAAGAATATACAGTAAGTTCCTTACATACAAACCTTCAAGTTGTGAACTTTCAAAGATGCGAATGTGCATTTGCATGTCCAATCACGATAGTTCACGTGTCTGGCGTACAATGTCACATGCGTGCATCCTCTAAAAGCTTTTGTGTACTTTACTGTACAGTAGTGTATAGAGTACTGTAGTACAGTATCTTCATTTCAATCCCAGGATGTCCGGAAGCAAGCGTAAAAGCAGCAATGATGTGGCTGGTACTACTGTACTTTTCAAGGTACTGTAAAATTAAAAATGTTTTCTCTATCTTTTGTGTTTGCTTTTTATGTATTATTTGTGTGACAAGTGTTATAAACCTATTATAGTACAGCACTATATAGCCGATTGTGTTAGTTGGGTACCTTGGCTAATTTTGTTGGACTTACAAACAAATTGGACTTACGAATGCGCTCTCGAAATGCAACTCATTCATATGTAGGGGACTTACTGTATATATATGTAAAGTGATTACTTTGCTGTACACCAGGAACTAACACAACATTTGTAAATCAACTATACTCCAATAAAAAAAGAAAAAGAGAGAAAAAAGAACATGGGCTCTGAAATCAGATGCTGGTGTTCAGATCCCTGCTCTTCTGTGGGATCTAGAATAAGATATTCAACCTCTCTGTGTCCTCTGATGATTAACTGAGACAATACATGCAAGGCACTTAGCACATTGTTGGCAGATAGTAAGTGCTTAATAAATTACATAGCTGGTTAGTGGTGGACCCAGAATTTGAACTCAGGCAATATGCTCCAGGATATATGCTCTGTCCCTTACATGATACCTCCTCTCTCTTATTATTGTGATATTATTATTCTTCCCTTGGGAACTTCTTGGTAACTTGAACTGGTTGGGGTCCACTTTCTCCTTACTCCCCTCAATTGCAGTAGTTCTATTTTAGTCTGTTTTGGATTTCCTAAAATATTTAATTTAAATAAAAGTTTCTGTGGCTAAAAATATTTGAAAAATGCTGGCATAAAATATTATCCTCTTAGATGACATAGTTGCATTTTAAATTTTTACCAGTTTTCCTGACTTCAGTTACCTCTATTGCAACCTGCAAAACATAAGACTCAGTGAGGCAGGGTAAGACCAATCAAGGCTGAACTTCCATGGGCTGAACCTTAAGGGCATTGCTATGGATAAGCCCCCAGCTTTGCAGGCATGGACCACCTTTTCTATCCCTTTGCCAATCAAATAAATAAAAGAAATTTGTTATTATATAACAATACATGTTCTTTATAGGAAAACCAAAAATAGAAACATTTGCAAAAATCTCACTAGCACTAATATTTTTGCATGTATCATTCCAGACTTTTTAATTTAAAAAATGGAATCAAACTATATATGCTATTTTGAGACTCACTTTTTCACTTAATAGCTTATAACCATCCTCCAAAATCAATAAACACAGGTCTTCATAATCATTTTAATGTCTTTATGGTATTCAGTTACATAGGTGTTCTATACTTTATTTAACAGATGCCCTTTTGAGACATTTAGATGGTTTCGTTTTTATGTTATTAATTAGGACAATTTAATGATTTACATTGGCTGTTACTTTTCCATCTCTTTTCCTAGCTTTTCCATCTCTAACTAGCCTCTAATTACTGGAGACTCCTGATCCTTGGTCTTGCTCTTCTTTCTTTTTTCTCTATATCCCTCCCTTGGGAAGAAAGTGGGAGAAGTTTTAGCATAAACTATAATTATTTTGGGGCCAATAAGACACAGGGAACAGAGGTTAAGTAAGAAAGGCCATTTTCAGCTATAATAGAAATGTACAGAAGTAGAAAGTCAGTGTGTTTTAGCAAGAATAAATTATTTTGTATGGAATTTAAAATATGGACTGTAATACATTAAAAGTATCCAAATCACTGAATGTTTGTGAGGAGTCCATTGCACCTGGAAATTGAACTAGGTTCTCTGCATTTAAAAGTAGAGTAAGCACTAAACAGGCTAAAAAAATTATCCTGGCCCCCTGCCTTCTGTTAGTCTTACATGAAGCTTTTAAGGAATAGTCAACTGCACAAAAGCAACATCTGCCTGACAGATTTCCTTTTATCCTGGAGCCCACTATCCTGTTCTCTCCCACTGAGCATGTTTATCTGAAAGTATGAGTGAATTCCAGAGGAAACACAGATGCAGTTATTTAACCAGCGGCTTGCTTCTTTGGACTTGCCTGTTCAGATGAAGGCAACCATCTAGGACTGGACATGATATGTGGCAATGTCCACTTGGGGGACATGTTGAATGATGGATAAAGCAACAGCTGCAACGAGTATTTGGCAGAATGAGAAATATTCCAGATTTAACTCTCTTGCGTGCACGGCCAGATTATGATCGGCACTTCAGCATGATGAGGTCAGAAAGTCATTTTTAGCCAAAATACTCATGAAGGTCAGAAAGTTAACTTTTGGTAGTCATTGTGTTTTTAAGGGCTAGCACAGGTGTTGGTTTCTCCTTTTGAAGGTCACTTTCTGAATTCATGGATTTCTAATTGTGTATATGGCCCAGGATAATAGATTTTAGTGAAAATCAAGAAGTTTACATTTAAAAAAAGACATTTATTGATTTTTTTCAGTAACTATATCAATTGTTAAGTTTCTTTTCTTCTCCCAAATTGGCAGCATCTATTAGGTTAAACATACGTAATTGCCAATATTTGACCATTTTGACCTTAAAAAGGCAATTTTTTTTAAAAAAATTTATTTTTATTTTATTTTTGGCTGTGTTGGGTTTTCGTTGCTGCGTGCGGGCTTTCTCTAGTTGCGGCGAGCGGGGGCTACTCTTGTTGCAGCGCCTGGGCTTCTCGTTGCGGTGGCCTCTCTTGTTGCGGAGCAGGCTCTAGAGCTCAGTAGTTGTGGCGCACGGGCTTATTTACTCCGCAGCATGTGGGATCTTTCTGGACCAGGGCTCAAACCTGTGTCCCCTGCATTGGCAGGTGGATTCTTAACCAGTATGCCACCAGGAAAGCCCAAAAAAGCAATTTTATATGGTTCAATTGAATATATACTGGATTTCAATTCAATTCAATACCTTAACAAATATTTACTAAGTTTCTACTGAGGCACTATGCTATGTGTTGAAGTTACAAGGATGAACAAAATAGTCATGTATTTTGTCCTCACAAAGCTTACAGTCTAGAGGGGGTGGCAGACAATTACCAGCTTTGATAAGGGAACAACAGTTTCAAATTTAGAGCAAGGGAACCTAATCCATTCTAGAAAGGTCAGAAAAATCTTCCCAGCAGAATGAAAGCTAAGGTGAGCCTGAATGGTGAGTAAGGGTTAGGTGAGTGGGATGGGAATGAAGAGATTTAAGGTAAAGGGAATAGCAGGATATGGAGTAAAAGCAGGATACAGTGGGTTTGTGTGATGTGTCAAAAACGGAGCGACATTCAGTGTGGCTGAAGCAAAGAGTGGAGGGAAGCTGTGTAGAGAGATGATGCTGGAGGGGGAAGGAGGACGACAACGGTGAAGAGAAGAATCTGGTAATTCTATGGTAAAAGTTTAACCTCTTTAATAAGAAACTGTTGCGCAGGGAGTGACATGATCATAACGGTGCTGTATAAAAAAGACCACACACAAAGGATTACTTCCAGTGGAAAATAGACTGGAATCTGGGAAATCACTTAAGAGGCTGTTCTTGGAATCCAGGTGATAAAGGTGGTGGCTTGTACTGAGGCAGTGAGTATGGGGATGAAATGTGGAAGATGGAAGACTCTGAGAGCTGTTTAGGAAGCGGATCGGCAGGTCTTGGTTATTGTGGGGTGACCGAGAGGTGGGAGGGAGGATTGCCCTTCCATATGAATGTAGGACTGCTTTTGGGACACTGGATTTTCACTGGCCTCACCGTCCATTTCACTGAACGACCCAGTGGGCTGCAGTATCACAGTTTGCCAGCAGGTGCCGCTCTCTAACATCTTCTGAATCCTAGCTTAACAGTCTCCAAGGTTTCAGGCTATGTAATAGCTATTAGTTTTTTAGCTTTATCAATTCAAAAAGGTGTGTTTGGAGTATACTTAACGCTGAGGAATACCAGCAGAGTTTTTTTTTAAACTTAAAACTTGATGATACAAGTTTCAGTTTATAGTTCAGTCCTATGCACGTGGTAAGACTTTGTTGGATTTTTAACTCAGTTCTATTCTGCTTCGGCATAGTCTGGACCTAATTTGGTAAAGACAGGCAAGGGGTGCAGCTGGTCCATTAAAAAGTTCTGGATTTTCATTTCACCAGTATCAGCTCAATTGCGTCACTGCGTTCAAGATGGATATTTCCCCTAGACAGGGAGGATATATGAAGTGAACATTCACTTATTGAGTGCCCCCCTCCCCCTCCCCCACTTTATTGTGTCATCTCTGCTATACCCCACACTCACTGCATGTCATCATGAAAGACACATGATTAAAAGGAAGCTTTTTGATAACCAAAAAGATTTAGATATCAGTCAGCTATCTTCTAAGACATTCATTTAATTACTTATGGTAGCTATCTTATTTAAGTAAGATTAGTAGATTCATGTTGATAATAATCTTGATAAATGAGTTGATAAAAGCATACTATTTCACCTTAAGACATTTTGAAGAGGTTATTTGCATGCTTTAATGGATAAAAAACTACTGTTAGTATAGGACCTTTTTTGGGGCCTTGCTATTCAGAGCAGATGGAACCTCATCAATGCAGCTTTCAGACAATGATAATTTGGCCACCAGAGATAAAGGAGCAATGCTTACATTCATAATATAGTGGATGTAGGCATAATGTATTGCTATAGGGCCACTGAATGGAAGCTTGGAGGAGGAAAATCTGCCATTTGCTCTTGTGGCAAAGGCGATTATTTGAAAGTGCCTGCAAGGAAAATCCACCCCTAATTCATTTGGAAGCTACCATGCTGTAGCAAGGGGAAAAAAAGGTGCTGGAGTCATTTGGGCCTCCTGAAAAAAGAGACTGGGACATGGCTACCATTTTCAATTCCTTACATAGACTGATAACTATAATAAAGTTCACAGAATCAGGAAAAGATGATATAGTATAACAAGTAAGACAAAAAAGACTTTAAGAGAAAGAGTATTATTAGAGATGAAGAATGTTGCCACATAGGGACTTCGGTGGTCCAGTGGTAAAGAATCTGCCTTCCAATGCAGGGCATGCGAGTTCGATCCCTGGTCGGGGAACTAAGATCCCACAGGCCGCGGGGCAACTAAGCCTGCGCGACAACTATTGAGCCTGCTCGCCATAACTAGAGAGAAGCCCGCACACCACAACTAGAGAGAAGCCTGTTCGCCACAACAAAGAGCCTGCATGCTGCAACGAAAGATCCCACATGCCACAACAAAGATCGTGTGTGCCTCAACTAAGACCCAATGCAGCCAAGAATAAAATAAAAACAAAATAAATAAAATAAATATTAAAAAAAATTGTATTAGTTTTTAAAAAAAGAGTGTTGCCACATAATGACAAAGGTTCAATTCACCATGGATATATGAAAATTCTAAGCTGGTATACACTAATAACACACTTTAAAATATATAAAGCAATAATTGACAGAGATGCAAAGAGACAAGAGGTGGAGCTTCCAGGCATATCTGGTAGCTGAGTGGGAGATTTTAACCTATCTCTCCCAGTAATCAATAAATTAAGCAGATAAAAAAAAATCAAAAGGATATGGCAGATTTTAGTAACATAATTGGCAATCTTGGTCTAATGGACATAGGTAGAATACTGTACCCACAATATTAGAAAAATTTAAAACATAAATCTAAATAAATCTAAAAAAATAAATACATCTAAAAGGCTTATGAATTAGAGAAGACATTATAATAAAATAAAAATGCTAAACAATAATATAAAGCAAATAATTTGTAAGATGAAGCCAAAATAATACTTTGAGGAAAATATATAGTAATGAATGCACACATGCTATAAAAATATAGCATATAGCATGTATTAATGAAACAGAAAACAAAGATATCATAGGAAGTATCAAAAGAGACAAAAGTTGTACTTTTGAAAGATTAACAAAATTGAGAAGCCTTTTAGAAGAATGTTAAAACAGGAGAGAAGGCACAAATAGCAATTATTTGAAAGGAAAAAAGAGACCATCACCACAGATGACATAGAGATTAAAAAGAAAATTTAAGAATATGGTGAAAAACATTTTACCTATAAATTTTTTAGCAGAAATAAACACATTTCTTGAAAAAAAATCCCCAAAAGAGTCTCATGAGAAGATAGAAAACCTAAATGATCTTCTAATGATTTAAGAAATTAAATCAGTAGTTTAACATTGTCCCTTAAAGAAAACACCATGGCAGGTGGCTTCACTGGCAAGTTCTACTGAACATTCAAGTAAAAGATTACTAATCATATTCAGGCTATTCTAGGAATAGAAAAAGAGGGAATATTCTCAACCCATTTTATAAAGCTTGTATATCTTAATACCTCTGAGTGAAGCCACCTTCTGGCTCATAGGGGGTCCGTACAGGCAGTGATTGTGAGGTGGTGCTGCAGAACTAGTGCTTTGCTCACTGAGGGGGCACCCTGGGGTTTGGTGCTTGAGCTGTCAAAAGTCTTAGGTAGATGAAGCTATTTGTCTCTGTATGAGGAATGTCAATAGGAGCTAGAAAACAGGAAGTCCCATCTCGCCTTCTCTTGCCTTCCAATCTCCCATCAGTATCTTTCATTGGCAGAATCTCACAAGAAGCTGGTATCTGGGAAATGTAATATGTAGGTTCCCAGCCTTGGCATCACAAAGCAGAGTATGAAGGGATGGATCTAGTGAAGAACTGACACAATATTTAATGATGAATGGTTAAAAACATTCTGTTTAAAAGACAAGAATTATGCTATTACACTTCTACTCGCCTTTGTACTAGATATATTATCCAGTATAACAGGCCAAGAAAAAGAAATGGAAAATACAAAATTTGAAAGGATGTAGGAAAATTGTAATTATTTTCAAATGATATGAATTTTTAACCTCCAAGAATCTATGGAAAATTATTAGAGTTAATAAGAGAGTTTTATAAGGTTGCTGGATATGAAACTATTATATAAAAATCATATGTGTTTCTAGACATCAACAGCAAACAGTTAAAAAACAGTTTTAACATCTAACATTTATATTAGCTAACAAAATAAAAGGTACCTAGATATGAACCTCACCAAAGATATGTGGGACTTTTATGGAGAAAATCATAAAACTTTATTGAAAGACATTTAAAAATGAAGTGTCATATTATTGCCAAGAATAGAAGGAATATCATTAAAATGTAATTTATCCCCAAACTGATCAATAGATTCAATAAAATTCCAGTAAAAACCCTAAAAGGAGTTTATGTGAACCTTGAAAACTTACTCTAAAATTTAAATTGAGAAGCAAAGAGTCAGGAACGGCCAAAATATTCCTGAAGAACAATGAGCTGGGAGCAGATTCTACTAAAAAACTTATTGTGCAATGTATAGTATTTAGACAATGTGGCATTGGTGCATGTGCAGAGAAATAGGTTAATGAAACAGAAGAGTCCAGAAACAGACCCATCCATACTGGAAGGATATAACAGAAATGATACATTTCAGATCCATAGTGAAAAATGGAGTATTCAATAGAAAGTGTTTGGAAATTGGCTGTCCTTATTGGAAAAAAATGGATCACTACTCATATCATACAAAAAAATCAATTCTAGAAGAATTAAGGACTTAAATGTTGAAGGTAAAAGTTTAAAACTTTAGAAGAAAATATTGGAGAATATCTTTATGTCCTCAGATTTGGAAAGGATTTTAAAACAAAACACAAAGAGCATATACTACAAAGACTGATAAATTCAACTCCCTTAAAAATAACTTCTGTTGGGCTTCCCTGTTGGCGCAGTGGTTGAGAGTCCGCCTGCTGATGCAGGGGACACGGGTTCGTGCCCTGGTCCGGGAAGATCCCACATGCCACAGAGCAGCTGGGCCCGTGAGCCATGGCTGCTGAGCCTGCACGTCCGGAGCCTGTGCTCCGCAACGGGAGAGGCCACAATGGTGAGAGGCCCGCGTACCGCAAAAAAACCCAAAAAACAAACAAAAAAACCCTTCTGTTTATCGAAAAGCACATAAATAACATGAAAAGATAAGCCACAACCTGGGAGAAGATAATTTCAATTCTGTATAACTGTTAAAGGCTTAATTTCCAGAATATTTATAGAATTCCTAAAATCAATAAGAAAAAGACAGACATAGGGCCCAGCTCATTCAATGGTTCTGGAAGTGTCCTTGGCAGGCCCCATATACATAAATACTAGGGCAGACTTTGGGTTTCTGAGCAAAGCTCTGCCATCCTCTCCAGATCACTATTCCTTGTGAGCAATACCTTCTGGCCTGCTAGTCAACTGTAATAGAGACTGAACATTGAACATGACCTGAGGTGCCCAGCATGAACACTATAAGGAAGAGGCCACACTTCTGCCATTTCTGTTATTTTTTTCCTGGCAGCATGGTCCTGTGGGTGGAATTTTTTCCCTCACGGTAGCTGTAGTGGAGACTCTTCCCAAACTTGGTGGGTGTTGAGAAGCAGGATGTGGTGGCTTAGATAGGTGGTTCTTTGAACACAGCTGTTGAGGTGAGGTCTGCCCAATTCCCTGACTTCCTGATCGTGGCAGTTGCGTTCCTTTTGGTGGGCCACTTTTGTTGCATCGTTCTGGGAGCTGTTCCTGGAGGCCCAGAGAGTCAGTTCAGGTAGGCCGGGAAGCAGATGGCAAGATGGAGTTAAATGTGTTAGAGATTTACCGGGGGGGAAGTGCTTGTGAAGAACCAAGGGTGAGGCAGCCGGAGTGGGCAGGGAGAGCTTCAGACCATGATGAAGTTCTGACATCTAGAGGGAAGGAATGGGGCGCTTTACACTGCAGCATAGTTCTGAGGAAGCCTCGGCCAGGCGGATGCGGCGTCCCTGAGCAAAGACCGCTCCTTAGAGGAACCAGGACTGGGCAGGAGGAGCCTAGTCTAGAACCCCACTGGGCTCAGTCAGGGGCTGGGAGCAGCCTGGAGAATGTGTGGCCTCCTGTGTGCACTGCGGTGGACCCTGCAAGTGGCAGCTGTCAGCTAACTACGCTCCTCTAAGTCAGTTTTTCTCAGAGAGACATCTGAGCACACACTCCCTGGGCTGCCTTGCTTAGCCTGGAGCTTTGCTCCAGCTTTGCTCTCTTGTCTTTCCGATGATGTTTTAGGGGAGCATCTAAATTCTTGTAAAAATTATTCTCTGTTTAAACTAGCTGGTATAATTTCTGTTATCTGCAGCTTTATACCCTGACCAGTATAACCCCCAAGCTTATCAGAGTATCTGGCATATTGAAGATGATCAGTACGTATTTCTTTATCAATGAATTTAAGTGGAGTGGCTAATAGTCTTTTAAGAACAGGATATTTAATATTTAATAGCCGACTGTTTGGGTTATTGCAAACAATCCTTTCAGCAGAATGTGATAGACTTGTAGAACGAGGTTTAGGGGTGATGCGAGGGAACAAAGGGGTGGGCAGCAAAGGGAGATGTGGCTGCCCCACTCCCCAGCCCACTGCTGCTGTGTTGAGCAGCAGGTCCAGGGCTGCAGGCTGTGTCTGGCAGTGAATTACAGTTGCTCCTGGTGTACAGAGCAGCTGCAGCTTGAATTCCATGCAGGAGCCGATGAAAGGAAAATTATACTGGAGGGAGGTCACTTTTGAGTGGGTGGGCGGGTGGCAAAGACTGATATCTGGGTTTAGATGCAAACCCATGAATTCCGCATATATCTAAGTACATAGCTCTTCCTCTGAGATTTAAAAAACCAACTATAAGAGCCACCTCCTTTTCTGTCTCTTGCTGCCATCCCAAGGGATCTTCCACTTTTTATTACAGCTGAGCAGCCCCCTTAATTTAAAAGGAAGGATTAGGGAAATCACCCCAATTCAGTCTGCCCTTGGGAAGGCTTGATGTGTTTATAAAATCTCAGCTATTTCCTGAGCACTAGGTTTAGTAAACTTTGACTTCTACTCTCAAATTCCCAAAGAACAGTGAATATCACACAGAAAAATATTTCTGAAAGAGGTAGATGCCAACGAAGTTTTGCTGAAAAATTCCTGAAGAAAGGAGAAAACAACTTAAAACACTGAGACCTCTAAAATTAAAATATAGTCAGCACTTGCCTAAAAACACTCACCTTTTTTGCTGAGAAAAACCACAAGAGACTTAGGGGGAAGTTGTAATTTGTCCAGATAATAAACACTTACGAACAGGAGTGGTAATCGAAGTTTCTCCTCAACCATATCTCAGGCTAATGGAGCAGAGTGTTTTCTATTTGGACATTCTTCACTCCTGCATACCTGGAACCACCCAGGCTGATGAAAGAAACCGATCTAGTATTTAGCTTTGCCAAGTGTTTAATATTTCAACTGGGGAGCTGTGGAATCTCACTGGAAGAGGAGGACAATTTTAAGCCAGCGTCTAATTCTCAGCCTTCCTGTTTTCTTTTCCTTATGGTGACCAGGTGCTCCCTGCAGGCCAGGGCTTCTGTTCATTATTGTGTCTAATGACCACAATTCAGGGACTGTGCCCTCTGTACAAAAATACTTAATTTAAACACTTAGGAAGATGCCATTAATATACTTCAATAAAAGTATTACACATATAAAATTTGGACTTTTAATTATTTATTTATTTTAGAGTTAACATTAAAAAAAATCATAAGATATCCCATGAGTGTTAAAGCCCAATTATCTCTTAAATCCCATAGGATTTTTAGTCTTACAGTTTGTTCAAATCAGGATCTAGATAAGGTCCACGCATTGCGATTGGTTGATGTGTCTTTAAGCCTCCTTTTATCCACAGATACCCCCCATCCCTCTCTCTCTGTCTGTGTCTCTCTTTGCAACCTGTTTGTTGAAGAAATGAAATCATTTGTTCTGTGGATCTTCCGTTGTCTGGATCTTGCTGACTGCACCCCTGTGATATATCTCAGCCTATTCCTCTGCTCTTTATTTTCCTATAAATTGGTTGTTGGATGGAGGTTTGATCCCATTCACAGCTGCCTTTTGGCAAGACTCATTCATGGATGGACTTATGCTTCCACCAGGACGTGTATGATATCCAGTCATCTGTCTTTTTGTGATGTTAGCAGCCATTGGAGATCCCTGACTAGAGTCATTAATTCATTAGGTGGACCCTGAGTTTTATTTTGAAATAATTATAAACAGAAAGTTGCAAAAATAGTATAGAGAGTCACATGTATCCTTTATCCAACTTCCCTTAGCTATTTAAGTAACATATAAACCTAGTTCAATATCAAAACTGGGATATTGACACCACCACAATAATAATACACTTTTAAATGTGCTCTGATAAGAATATTTTCCCTTTAAAAGTCTAGTGAAAGAATCAAAATCAAAACTGTTCATGATTTGGTTAATTATATATGAGTTTCACAGTTTTGTTTCAGCTCAAAATACAGGTTTTTCTCTGAAAGTTAATTTATGAACCTAGGTTAAAAATACATCAAAGCTAGCTTTATTTTGGGCTGAAGATAGCATTGGCACTGTCTGATCCTGTTCCAGGAGATTTATTTGTAATTCAACAGTATAAATTTGGATTTTGGGTGTCCTGGAAAAAAATGCCAAAGGCCCACTTTCTTTCCATTAGATGCAAAAGAAACAGCTTTTCAGAGGTGAGATCACCTTCCTTTCCCTTGAAATTCAGGGAATGCACTTATATAATGACTTCATGGAAAAACAGCACACAGTTAACAGGAATGACAGAAATGTTTTTTAGTGCTTTCTAATTTACAAAGGACTTTAGTTAAATAAAGCTACACCTTAATTAGGTGTCTGAGTTTAATAGTCTGCGGAGGGCATATCTTGCTTGGAATCTGGATCCTTTCGTGATGGCAAAAGAAAACTTGGCAGTTTTGACATGTTCACAGTGCTGCTTACAATAGTTTAAACATCACTATTTGTTGGGACATTTCTGAGGACTCTTTCTTCTCTACTTTGGCAATTTAAAAGTATTCTTCAGATTTATAACTTGCAAGAGTTGGGAGAAATTTTAGAGATCACGCGGGCTACCTAGTCACGTTATAGATGAAGGACTGAGGCCCGGAGGGGTGAAGTGATTCCCTCAAGCTCACCCATAGCCATTGCCTGGGTCAGCCAATGACCCAGGGCAGATGAGGAAGCAGGTGTGGAGGTACAGAGGCCAAGGAGAGCGTGCTTTTTTCAGGCTCCTGCAAGGGCACTCTAAGTTCCGTGAGGACTGGGCCATGCCCTCTGGTTCACTCCTGTATCTCTGCGGCTTACTACAGCATTTGACCCAGCAAAGGTGCACGTGGTTCTCAGAGTTAGAATACGTGTCTAGGATAGGATTTGTGTGTAGGGAGTGACGGGACATGAGACCAAAAAGCCTGGAAGAAACAGATCATCACACACTTCGTTCACCGTGTTAAAGGGTTTGAACTTTGTGTTGGCAGATAATAGCACTGAAGAATTTTAATATAACATAATCAAATGGCCATTTTAGAGAGGGCATTCAGAAGTAGTAGAAAGATGAACAGCTAGAGGCTGATGAGACTGGAGTAGAGACACCACAGAGTGCTATTGCTGAGGATCTGAACAAAGGCAGCAACAGGGCCCATGGAGTTTGCAGAGTTGCATTTGAAAGATGCTCAGTAGGTAGAATTGGTCAAACGGGGACTCACTGTACAGAAGTGAAGGCTGACTCCCCTGTTTCCGGTGAGGGTAGTGGCTGATGGTGTTTTATTTGCCAAGATAAGGAAGGCAGATTTGCTGGGCGAAGATGAGGAGGTTAACTCTGGTGATGATGGGTGTAGGTCTGGAGCTCAGTAGAGAAGTACCAGCCCCGCAGGGAAGAGATAGTATAGTGGAAATTCACAAATTTAACTGAATGCTTTAAAAAAGTCTTTTGTCTACATATTATGGACTTCAGTGTGTTTCTGGCCTTAACAAGAAACTCACTTGGTTTGCAGTTCCTTTGCGGCAATGATTAAAATAAAAGTGCTTCTCAGCAAAAGAAACCGTAAACAAAATGAAAAGACAAGCTACATACAGAATGGGAGAAAATATTTGTAAACTATGTGACCAACAAGGGTTTAATTTCCAAAATATACAAACAGCTCAAAAAAACAACCCAACTGAAAAATGGGCAGAAGAACTAAATAAACATTTCTCCAAAGAAGACATGCAGATGGCCAACAAGCACACAAAAAGATGCTCAACATCGCTAATCATTAGAGAAATGCAAATCAAAACTACAATGAGATATCACCTCACACCGGTCAGAATGGCCATAATTAAAAAGTCTACAAATAGGGCTTCCCTGGTGGCACAGTGGTTGAGAGTCCGCCTGCCGATGCAGGGGACACGGGTTCGTGCCCTGGTCCGGGAAGATCCCACATGCCGCGGAGCGGCTGGGCCCGTGAGCCATGGCCGCTGAGCCTGCGCGTCCGGAGCCTGTGCTCCGCAACGGGAGAGGCCACAACAGTGAGACGCCCGTGTACCGCAAAACACAAACAAACAAACAAAAAGTCTACAAATAACAAATGCTGGAGAGGGTGTGAAGAAAAGGGAACCCTTTTCTCTTTGGGTGGAATGCAAATTGATGAGGCCACTGTGGAAAACAGTAGGGAGGTTCCCCAAAAAACTAAAAATAGAGTTGCCATATGATCCAATAATCCTACTCCTGGGCATATATCTGGACAAAACTATAATTATAAAAGATACCTGGGGCTTCCCTGGTGGCGCAGTGGTTGAGAGTCTGCCTGCCGATGCAGAAGACACGGGTTCATGCCCTGGTCCGGGAGAATCCTACATGCTGCGGAGCGGCTGGGCCCGTGAGCCATGGCCGCTGAGCCTGCGCGTCCGGAGCCTGTGCTCCGCAGCGGGAGAGGCCACAACAGTGAGAGGCCACTGCAAAAAAAAAAAAAAAAAAAGATACCTGCACCCCTATGTTCATAGCAGCACTATTCACAATAGCTAAGACATGGAAACAACCTAAATATCCATCAACAGATGAATGGGTAAAGAAAATGTGAGATATATATATATATATATATATATACACATACATACATACACATGCATACGCACACACAATAGAATACAGTCATAAAAAAGAACAAAATCGTGCTATTTTCAGCAACATGGAAGGCACTAGAGATTATCATACTAAGTGAGGTAAGTCAGAAAGAGAAAGACAAATATCATATGATATCACTTTTATGTGGAATCTAAAATATGACACAAATGAACTTATCTACGAAACTGAAACAGACTCACAGACATGAAGAACAGACTTGTGGTTGCCAAGGGGGAGGGGATTCGGGGAGGGATGGATTGGGAGTTTGGGGTTAGCAGATGCAAACTATTATATATAAGATGGATAAGCAACAAGGTCCTACTGTATAGCACAGGGAACCATATTCAATATCCTGTGATAAACCATATGGAACAGAATATAAAAAAAGAATGTGTATGTATATGTATAACTGAATCACTTTGCTGTACAGCAGAAACTAACACAACATTGTCAATCAATTATACTTCAGAAAAAAATAAACCAAAGTGCTTCTATGACAACTCTCTGTCCTGATGCTTTGTCCCCAAAGTTTGGAGGAGAGGCTGAGCTGCACAGAGAGGAGAGCAAAAAGGCAGGGCCACCAGGGGACAACACCTTCAATCACACACACCACTGAAGGAGACCACAGCGCGGGTTAGGGGGTGGTTAGCAACCCACCACCTGCCCACAGTTAAGTTGCTTGCTCCAGTTCTCATCTCCTTCTTTCCCTACCCCCCTTACTCTCCCCAAGTCTGTCTTCCAACCTTACATATTAACCTTGAGAGGAGTTCTGGAAAATACAGTTTTCTGTCTCATTACATTTCCACCCTTTTAAAGCTGGTTATGCATTTGATTAAATTCATCTATTTTTACTTATATATCTCTTAACCGAATTACAAGCTTTTTGTGGGGAGGAAGTGCAACTTACTCATCTTTTTGGAACCCAGCTTCCAGTTTCGTTCCTAGTTCATCTCTTAATAAATGGAATTGAAATGAAAAGTATTTTATAGTTTCACGTTTATAATTTTTCTTTACAAAATAAAGAAGTTTCTATAAGAATTATTTTAAGGACTTTTATAAAAGAAACAAGTTCCCTACTCTTTCTCATTTAATTCGTATAGAACATTTTCTTACATTGTAAAGAATGCTCAGAATATAGAAATACGTTCTATAAAAGCTATTTTTTGAACTATACTGTCTATTTTTCCAGTGATCTTTAGATTTGGTAACATCTTTGATTTTATACACATGGTTTTAAAAATAAAGAAAGATTGCATTTGAGGCAGATTGAATTTATACAAAAGTGCCTAGGTCTCCCATGGGTGTCGGCAAGGGTGAGTATAAGAGAATGCATTTACAACAAACAATTCAAACAATAAATAAGCTGGCTTCTGAGTTGCCCAGTTAGGAAGGCTGAGGTGTGTGGAGATCAATGCTGTGTAGTCTAACATTCTTAATGAAACTTGTTAACAAGAGAAATAGGACTTTACAAGGGATTTCAGTTTTAAAGGCATGGCAATGGCCAAAGTATCTTGTCTGAGTGGTTTTGTTTTCTTCCTAGGAGCCAGAAATTGATTGGATTATAGAGAAAAATCTTTTCTTTCTCCCTTTGAATAAAAAAAAAAATACAGATCTTCTTCTAGCTCATATTTTCTTTCAGTGTTCAGTTCTCTCACTTATACAGCTTTTATTTTTTTATGAAAAGTGAATTTTTAAAGAAGTAATCCATAAATTATTGTGTGTTCTTAAGAATTCAAATGATACAGAAATAAGTTCATAGAGCAACTAGAGAAGGTCCTTTTAAACACAGCCTCTTTCTAAACCACCTCTTCCTCAGCAGTGACTGCTATGAAAGAGTTTGATGTATATTTTTCAGACCCTTTTCTGTGCATTTATGTATATACGTACGCACCCAAACTTGAATTTCTTATTTTTTAAACAAGTGAGAATATTATATGTATTGTTCTGCCATTTGCTATTCTTTTTGAATGATCATCTTAAAATTTTTTTCATGTTACTACATATAAATCTACCTTATTCTATTTGACCTTTGCCCAGTATTACAGAACACGTGTGGTAGACAACACAGTTATACATGCTTTGCCAGTAACCTCTTGATTTGTCCATGTAGAGGGCAGATATCTCTTGATCTCAGGGAAGGTAGGCCTTTTCTCCAGCCAGTCTTGGTCCCCTTGGCAGGTATTTGTAATAGCTAGAGTAACCATGTGACACTGTCTGGACTATAAGATGTAAGGGGAAGTTGACAGAGAGGCTTCTGGGAAATCTCTTTATTCCTTGATAAAAAACGAAAGCATTGGGCTTCCCTGGTGGCGCAGTGGTTGAGAGTCCGCCTGCCGATGCAGGGGACACGGGTTCGTGCCCCGGTCCGGGAAGATCCCACATGCCGCGGAGCGGCTGGGCCCATGAGCCATGGCTGCTGAGCCTGTGCGTCTGGAGCCTGTGCTCTGCAACAGGAGAGGCCACAACAGCGAGAGGCCCGCGTACCGCAAAAAAACCCAAAAGCATCACAAGGAGGTTACTCTCTGCTCTGGTCACTCTTCTCACATCCCCAACTTCCTGCTTTGAAGACAACTGCAATTTCTGCAGCTTGAAACTAACTTGAGACCACAAGGCCACGGGCATAAGGATGGAAAGTCAACATGCCAAGTTTATTAGTCAATTTTTCTGTCTAACAAACAACCTTGAAATCTCAGTGGATTACAAGGATAAACATTTGTTTTCTTGCTCATAGTATGCGAGGTATCTCTGGCTCTGCTGGGCTCACCTGAGATCGGCTGGGCATGGCTCCAAGCTGTGTGTTAGGTTCAGGTCTGTTCTATGCATTTCCTCATTTTTCTTGCATCACTGGCTCTCTGAGGTAGTTCTTATTATGGATCACAGGAGTGTGAGAGAGTGAGTAGAAACACGAGATAACTCTTAAGACCTTAGCTTAGAACTAGCACACACAGAGTTACTTCCACCCACATTCAATTGGCTGATCCAGGTTGCAAGGCCAAGTCCTACGTCAGCCCTTTCTAGCACACTGCAAGGTTATACTACAGAGGAAGAGAGTGCAGAGCTGAGAACAATAATCCAGTCGGCACTCAAAGATGGAGGAGCAGAGGGATGAAAAGATGCTGGGTCCTTGGTGACAACATGGAGCAACTGAGCAAACAGTGGCATGAGTTTTATTCAGAGCTTGTTATGTGATTTAAAAAAAGAGCCCCTATTTATTTAAGGCACAATTTCTGCTTGTACCTGAAGACATTCCAAAATGATAAAACGCAGTTGTGTTCTAAATAAACTATTTCTTTATTGATGGGCATTTAAGCTGCTTCCAATTTTCCATTATTACAAATAATGCTACAGTGAACATTTTTATATACAACGTGACCAAAATGTATTTCTATCAGATAGGTTCTTAGATACAGAATTGCTGAGCAGAAGAGTATTTACATTTAAAATTTTGATAGATAACATCAGATTGCCCTCCAAAAGACTTTGTCAGTTCATTCTTCATACCTTACTAATCCTGCTATTATCACATTTTAAAAAATGCTTCCAGTTTGATGGGTGAAATATAGTTCTGTTTCATTTGCACTGATTAGTGAAGTTAAATGTCTTTTCGTATATTATTGGCCATTTGTATTTCTTATTGTGTGATCTGCATGTTCTTATCCTTTGCTCGTTTTTCTATTGTGTTTTCATTTTCTCTTAGTAATTAGTAGAGGATCATTTTATTTTGTTTTTAAATTTTTTCTGTTTTACATATGTGATAGATATTTTCTGTCATTTATTTGTCTTCTTTAAAATTTTTAAAATTAAATATTTCAGATATAAAACAGTATATATGAAATATGTTTAAATGCCAAAGAATGACAATAGAATAAATTCCCAGGAATTCATGACCCAGTTAAAAAACTTGTACTTTCTCATTACTCATGAGGTCTCGTTCCACCCCCTTCTCTCCATATTCAGAGGGATCACAACCCTGAACTTTGAGTTTATCATTCCCTTGTTTTTTTTATTTTTTTAAAATTCTATAAAATTCTTTTTTTTAAAAAAATTTTTCATTGGAGTATAGTTGATTTACAATGCTGTGTTAGTTTCAGGTGTCCAGCAAAGTGAATCAGTTATACATATATCCAGTCTTTTTTTTTTTTTTAAGATTCTTTTCCCATATAGGCCGTTACAGAGTATTGAGTAGAGCTCCCTGTGCTATACAACAGGTTCTTATTTGTTATCTATTTTATACATAGTAGTGTGTATATGTCGGTCCCAATCTCCCAGTTTATCCCTCCCCACCCTTATTTCCTGGTAACCATAAGTTTGTTTTCTACATCTGTGATTCTACTTCTGTTTTGTAAATAAGTTCATTTGTACCACCCTTCTTTTTTGATTCCACATGTAAGCGATATCATATATTTGTCTTTCGGTGACAGACTTATTTCACTCAGTATCACAATCTCTAGGTCCATTTTTTATGGTTTTAGTACATAAATCTCTGTCCACAAATAATATACTATTTAGTTTACATGTTTCTGACTTTTATATAAATGGAATCATAAGGGTAAGCATTCTCTGATGACTTCTTATATTCAACATGTTTCTAAAGTTCATCCATTTTTTTGTACGTAGCTGTAGTTCATGGCAGCACAGAATTCCATTACATGAAATAGCATAATTTATCCATTCCTCTGCTGATGCCCATTTGAGTTAGTTCTGGCTTATACCTCAGCAAACAGTGGTGCTCTGAACATTCTCGTATGTGTTACTTGGTGCCCATGTGCAAGAGTTTCTCAAGTTTACCTAGGAATGAAGTTGATAGGTCCTATGTGTGTATACCTTCAGACAAACTAGGTAATGCCACATTGATTTTTTTACCAATATACACTCGTACCAGCAGATATAATTGTTTCTGTTATCCCACATCTTTGCCAACACTTGATAACATAATCTTTAAATTTTTGGAAATCTAGCAGGAGTAAAGTCATATATTATGGCTCTAATTTGCATTTTCCTAATTACTAGAGATTGGTATCTTTTCCTGTGCTTGTTGAAGGTTCTTATCTTCCTCTTCCATGAAACCTCTGTTCATATCTTTGCCTATTTTTCTATCAGATTGTTTGTCTTTTTCTTATTTATTTGTAATACTTCTATGTATAGTCTAGATCTGAGCACCATGTCATTTTGTCAGTTTCTTACTCTGTGCCTTGCCTTTTCACTCTCTTAACGGTATCTTTTGGTGAACAGAAGTTCTTTTTAATGTACTCAAACTTATCCATCTTTATGGTTAGATGTGGGTGTGTGTGTATGTGTGTGTATACAGGTGTATGTGTACTTTACTTAAGAAATCCTTCCCTACCCTAAGGTCATAAAGATAATCTTTGAGACTTTCACCTAAACATTTTATGGTTTTGCCTTTTACATTTAACTTTTTAATCCATGTAGAATTGAGTTTTGTGGGTGTGGTGAGATTCCTCACCCCCTTTTTAAACATGGGTAACTAATTGTGGCGGCATAATCCAACAGAAGTCCAGCTTTCTCACACTGCCCTGTGCTTCCGCATCTCTGCTATAAATCACGTCCCAAACACATGGGTTTTTTTCTGGGTTTCTGTCCTGTTCTAGTGGTATATTTGTCTATTCCAACACAAATGCCACAATATATCAATTAATACAGCTTTATATGTAACTTAAAAAACAACTTCTCCCACCCAGTTCTTCTTCAGGTATACCTGAGGCTTTATGGGCTGTTTTCTCTTCCATATGTATTTTAGAATCAGCTTGTCAAGACTCATAAGACTCTCCAGAGTTTTGACTGACTTAAATCTATAAATTAAGTTGGGGAGAATTGACACCTTTATAATAATGATTCTCTTTATACATTAACATGGTCTCAATTTATTTAAGTATTTTCAATGTCTGTTAATAAAGTTTATAATTTTTTCTCATAAAGATCTTTTGGTATACTTATTCCTAGGTTCGTCACATTAAAAAAAATAAATTTATTTATTTATTTATTTTTGGCTGTGTTGGGTCTTCATTGCAATGTGCAGGCTTTCTCTAGTTACGGTGAGTGGGGGTACTCTTTGATGCGGTGCTTGGGCTTCTCATTTTGGTGGCGTCTCTTGTTGCGGAGCATGGGCTCTAGGTGTGCGGGCTTTAGTAGTTGTGGCTCGCAGGCTCTAGAGCGCAGGCTCAGTAGTTGTGGTGCACGGGCTTAGTTGCTCCGTGGCATGTGGGATCTTCCCGGGCCAGGGCTCGAACCCATGTCCCCTGCATTGGCAGGTGGATTCTTAGCCACTGCACCACCAGGGAAGTCCTATTCACATTTTAAAATGCCATAAGTGATACCTTTTTCAAAAAGTACACTTTTTAACTCTTTGCTGTTGTTGGTTTAGAAGGACAGCTGATTTTACATTCAGATCCCATGTTGAGCTCTACTATTTATTCAAAAAATCTATTGATATTTTTTAAGAGGTTTCTATATAGATAATATATCATATGCAAATAGTTATATTTCTTCCTTTCTAGTACTTAAATTTATTTCTTTTTCTTGCCTTACTTCACTGGCTTAGATCTCCCATTGTATCTCACTTTATCCTCTTTTGTTTTTTTAACAACTCTTTCCTATTTTCAATTTCTTTGTCTCTCTGTTCTACATTCTCACTAATTTCTTCAGCATTATAGTCCATTTCATGACTTCTCTTTTCAGTGGGTCTAGTCATTTAGTAAACTTGTTCACTGAGTTTTAAATTTTAATTATGATATTTTTAACTTCTAAGGATTCTATTAAAATTTTTTCTAAAGTCTTTTTCTTCCCTTTTTTTTGAATGCAGAACACTTTTATTATAGCAAGATATAAAACAAATATAACTTTAACCTCTTTTTTTTTTTTTTTTTTTTGCGGTACGCGGGCCTCTCACTGTTGTGGCCTCTCCCGTTGCGGAGCACAGGCTCCGGATGCGCAGGCTCAGCGGCCATGGCTCACGGGCCCAGCCGCTCCGTGGCATGTGGGATCTTTCCGTACCGGAGAACAAACCCGTGTCCCTTGCATCGGCGGGCGGACTCTCAACCACTGCGCCACCAGGGAAGCCCAAAAGATATAACTTGAAATGTTCATAACCACACTAGGCATTATCATGACTGATGGTGTTATTTGGCTTGCTCAAATCTGGGGGAATAGTTATATATAACTCTTGAAAGTCACTGACCATCATCATGAAAACATTATGAATTGGGAAGTTTGAGTATGGTATTGAAATGCATGTACATGTTTTTGTTAAGATATATAAATTTTCTCTTTCCTGACTTTATTCACAATCTCGATATTTTCATACATCCTCAGTGAATTAACCAAACTCAAGGCCTTTTATTACTAAGAGAACCAGCACAGTTCTATGTGCCAGTGGCAACATCCTTAAAGGTTAATCAATAACAATTGATAGGTGACCAACAGGTTTTGACCTAGTTCCTCCTTCCTTTAGAGCAAAGTAAACTTTTACCTGGGTGTAAATATCCTTCAAACAACTCCTTTAAAAGCACTCTAAAATAGCATTGACATATACACACTACCAAATGTAAAATAGATAGCTAGTTGGAAGCAGCTGCATTGCACAGGGAGATCAGCTCGGTGCTTTGTGACCACCTAGAGGGGTGGGATAGGAAAGGTGGGAGGGAGACACAAGAGGGAGGGGATATGGGGATATATGTATACATATAGCTGATTCACTTTGTTATACAGCAGAAACTAACACAACGTTGTAAAGCAGTTATACTCCAATAAAGATGTTAAAAAAAAAGCACTCTAAAAAACAAAAAACCCAATCAAAAAATGGCCAGAAGGCCCAAATAGACACTTCTCCAAAGAAGACATACAGATGGCCAACAGGCACATGAAAAGATGCTCAACTTTGCTAATTACTAGAGAAACGCAAATTAAAACTACAGTGAGGTACTACCTCACACCAGTCAGAAGAGCTGTCATCAAAAAGTCTACAAGAATAAATGCTGGAGAGGGTGTGGAGAAAAGGCAATCCTCCTACATTGTTGGTGGGAATGCAAATTGGTGCAGCCAGTAGGGAGAACAGTATGGAAGTTCCTTAAAAAATATAAGAATAGAGTTACCATATGATCCAGCAATCCCACTCCTGGGTGTATATCTGAAAAAGATGAAAACTCTAATTCAAAAAGATACCACTCCATTTTCATATCAGCACTATTTACAATGGCCAAGACATGGAAGCAACCTAAATGTCCATTGACAGATGAATAGGTAAAGAAGGTGTGGTATATATATAATGGAATATTACTCAGCTATAAAAAGAATGAAATAATGCCATTTGCAGCAACATGGACGCAACTAGAGATTATCACACAAAGTGAAGTAAGTCAGAAAGAGAAAGACAAGTACTATATGATATCACTTATATGTGGAATCTAAAAAAATGATACAACTGAACTTATTTACAAAACAGAGGGGACTTCCCTGGTGGCGCAGTGGTTAAGAATCTACCTGCCAATGCAGGGGACATGTGGTCGAGCCCTGGTCCATGAAGATTCCACATGCCGTGGAGCAACTAAGCCTGTGCACCACAACTACTCTCTAGAGCTCGAGAGCCACAACTACTGAGCCTGTGTGCCTAGAGCCTGTGCTCCACAACAAGAGAAGCCACTGCAATGAGAAGCCCACGCACCGCAACGAAGAGTAGTTCCTGCTCATCGCAACTAGAGAAAGCCCACGTGCAGCAACAGACCCAACACAGCCAAAAATAAATAAAAACAAACAAACCAGAAATAGACTCACAGACATAGAAAACAAATTTATGGTTACCAAAGGAGAAAGGTGGGGGAAGGATAAATTAGGAATTTGGGACCAACAGATACAAACCACTGTATGCAACATAGATTAACAACAAGGGTTCACTGCACAGCATAGGGAACCATATTCAACATCCTGCAACAACCTTCAATGGAAAAGAACCTGAAAAAATATACACAACCAAATCACCCTGCTGTACACCTCAAACACTGCAAATCAACCATACCTCAATAAAAAAAAAATAGCACTCTAAGTAGCCATTTCCATTTTAATAGTGGGATGGGGACTGTAGCCTTCAATCTGAAAGTTTTCAGCCTTGAAGTCATCGATTTTCTCAACTTTTCCAAGGATTTTGAGCTTTGGGAAAGGCCTTGATTCTCCCTGAAGCTGCATTTTCAGTAGCTCAATGTGATCAAGGTAAATATGTGCATCTCCCAAAGTGTGTACAGAGTCACCTGGCTTCAGGCCTGTGATGTGTGCAATCATGTAGGTGAGCAGGGCATAGCTGGCGATGTTGAAGGACACACTCAGGCCCCTGTCTCCTGACTTCTGGTACAGCTGCAGGACAGTCATGGTTCATCACGTAGAAGTGGCAAAGGGCATGACACAGGGGCAGGGTGGTGGGGTATGAGAGGAAGATCTTTCGATTCCAAGCACGTAGAATGATTCTTCTGTCTTCAGGGTTGGTTTTGATTGTGTCAATCACCTTTTGCAGTTGGTCTACTCCTTGACCTGAATAAATTTAAATCCACATCTTTGTATTCGGCCACCAAAAGCCTCCACTGAAAGCTGTAAACTAGGCCTAAATTCCCTTCTTCTCTGGTGGAGAGTACCAGGCTGTCCAAGAAGTCTCGGGACCCGTAGGCATCCCAGATTTTCACTCAGGAGACCCCGGCTCTTCCTGTGACCACTAAAGTCTTTTTATTCTTAGTCACAGTTTCAATCTCCCCTTTTCTTTCTTTCTTTCTTTTGTTTTTTTTTTTTTTTTTTTTTACGGTACGCGGGCCTCTCACTGCTGTGGCCTCTCCCGTTGCGGAGCACAGGCTCTGGACGCGCAGGCTCAGCGGCCATGGCTCACGGGCCCAGCCGCTCTGCGGCATGTGGGATCCTCCCAGACCGGGGCACGAACCCGCGTCCCCTGCATCGGCAGGCGGACTCTCAAACCACTGCGCCACCAGGGAAGACCCCCACCTTTTATTTCTTAAACATAGTAAACATACTTGTAGGTTTCTTCCAGTATCTGAAGTTTATAGGTTAGTTCATGTCACTTGCTGCTTCTGTTGACTCTTTTACGGTGAGTTAAAATCTTCCCGTGGTTAGGGATTTTTGACTCTCTTCATAATTTTTACCCATGGGAATTTTTGAGGCCTACGTTGAAGGTGGGTTCTTTTAGGATTTTCATTTGTTTCTGCCAAATGTCTGGGGCATTACCAATGTGGGACAGTTTTATCCTGAAGTATTTATTTAAGGTTTCTCAGTCCAAGGTATTATGTGTTTGGGCTACAAACTTTCGAAAGAATCAGCTTGTGTTAAGAATTCTCGAGGGAGATTTTTCCCCCCTCTATCTAGTGACAGCATTTAGGGCTGGGCAGGCAATTTTATTTGCTGCCTCCTTTGGCTGTGGCTGGCTGATTTCTTGTTCACCCTGACATTGTGAGTGTGGCTTTTTGTGGTTCCACTTTATGGAGGGAGGGGATCTCCTATAGGACATCCGACTTTAGATTGACCCTTATGATATTTAATGTCAGGAAATGAAGTTCAGGGACTCTGGAGTTGGGCAAATGCCCTCAGAGTAAATGTCAACTTTGGGGCTCTACTTCTCTGTGTTTCCACTTTCTCTTGATTTTTGGGTTTTGAGGATTCTTAATTTTCTTGGTGAGCCCATAAATGCCTTAAAAAAAGATGTTTTCAGTATTCCACCCAGAGTTTTTAATTTCTGTGGGCAAAGCATTGTTGGCAGAGGTAGGCTGGGCTGCTTCCCCTTACTTTGGTCGGCCTTAGCAGATAGGAATTTCTTCCTTCTGGCCCTGAGTTATTTTCCTTGACAAATTGACAAATCTCAGTGTAACATCTACATCTCCTCTGTGAACGTACATATGATCTCTGATGATGATGAACTTTTTTCAACGCCTTTTAAATGATTTTTAATTTTACAATATGCCTCCGTGGAACTGACCTTACTTGGGGCTGCAGCAGAATGTGTAAACGGCTTCTCTTTGGGCTACTTGGAATGCCTAAATATACTATCCTAAATGGACATTTCCCAGTGAAGCTGATTTATGAACAGAAATCAGTGTTGAGAAATGATGGCATATGAAATAAGATTTGGGGAAATTTCATGCATATTTCTACTATGGAGAACAGCACCCTCGATTAAAACATAGGTTATCCCTTTCTATTTATCGTCTTCCATAGGATGGATACACTAGTCTCAGTAGAAAGAGATAATCCCCCCTCATTTCAATCCTTGACATAACCGTTCGGGAAACTGTCTGCCATCTTGGCTGGACTGGGCAGGGGCTGAGCAGAATAAGAGAGTTTAAGGGGCTTTCAAATGTCTTCTTTTCTTTGCGGTATGTGGGCCTCTCACTGCTGTGGCCTCTCCTGTTGCGGAGCTCAGGCTCTGGACGCGAAGGCTCAGCGGCCATGGCTCACGGGCCCAGCTGTTTCGTGGCATGTGGGCTCTTCCCAGGCCGGGGCATGAACCCATGCCTCCTGCATCGAGAGGCGGATTCTCAACCACTGCGCCACCAGTGCAGCCCTCCAATGTCCTGTAAATCTTCGGAATAATAAAGTCACGTGGGAGAGGAGCTTCAAGATGGCGGAAGAGTAAGACGTGGAGATCGCCTTCCTCCCCACAAATACATTAGAAATACAACTACATGTGGAACAACACCTGCAGAACACCTACTGAACGCTGGCAGAAGACTTCAGACCTCCCAAAAGGCAAGAAACTCCCCCACGTACCTGGGTAGGGCAAAAGAAAAAAGAAAAGAGAGACAAAAGAATAGGGACGGGACGTGCACCAGCGGGAGGGAGCTGTGAAGGAGGAAAGGTTTCCACACACTAGGAAGCCCCTTCGCGGGCGGAGACGGGGGTGGGGGTGATGGGGGGGGATGCTTTGGAGCCACGGAGGAGAGCGCAGCCACAGGGGTGCGTAGCGTAAAGCGGAGAGATTCCGCCCAGAGGATCGATGCCGACCGGCACTCACCAGCCCGAGAGGCTTGTCTGCTCACCCGCCGGGGCGGGCGGGACTGGGAGCTGAGGCTCGGGCTTCGGTTGGATCCCAGGCAGAGGACTGGGGTTGGCTGCATGAACACAGCCTGAAGGGGTTAGTGCACCACGGCTAGCCGGGAGGGAGTCCGGGAAAAGGTCTGGAGCTGCCGAAGAGGCAAGAAACCTTTTCTTGCCTCTTTGTTTCCTGGTGCGTGAGGAGAGGGGATTAAGAGCACTGCTTAAAGGAGCTCCAGAGACAGGCGCGAGCTGCTGCTATCAGTGCGGACCCAAGAGACGGGCGTGAGACGCTAAGGCCGCTGCTGCCGCCACCAAGAAGCCCGTGTGTGAGCACAGGTCACTCTCCAAACCGCCCCTCTCGGGAGCCTGTGCAGCCCACCACAGCCAGGGTCCCGTGATCCAGGGACAGCTTCCCCAGGAGAACACATGGCACGCCTCAGGCTGGTGCAACGTCATGCTGGCCTCTGCCGCCGCAGGATCGCCCCGCACTCCGTACCCCTCCCTGCACCCGACCTGAGTGAGCCAGAGACCCCGAATCAGCTGGTCTTTTAACCCCGTCCTGTCTGAGCAGGAACAGACGCCCTCTGGGGACCTGCACGCAGAGGCGGGGCCAAATCCAAAGCTGAACCCCGGGAGCTGTGAGAACAAAGAAGAGAAGGGGAAATCTCTCCCAGCTCAGGAGCAGCGGATTAAATCTCCAGAATCAACTTGATGTACCCTGCATCTGTGGAATACCTGAATAGACAACGAATCATCCCAAACTGAGGTGGTGGACTTTGGGAGCAATGATATATATATATATTTCTCTTTTCCCGTATGGATGACAGGATCTTGGTGCTGCGGCCGGGCGTCAGGCCTGTGCCTCTGAGGTGGGAGAGCCGAGTTCAGGACACTGGTCCACAAGAGACCTCCCAGCTCCACGTAATATCAAACTCTGAAAATCTACCAGAGATCTCCATCTCAATGCCAAGACCCACCTCAACTCAATGACCAGCAAGCTCCAGTGCTGGACACCCTATGCCAAACAACTAGCAAGACAGGAACACAACCCCACCCATTAGCAGAGAGGCTGCCTAAAATCATAGTAAGGTCACAGACACCCCAAAACACACGACCAGACGTGGACCTGCCCACCAGAAAGACAAGCCTCATCCCCCAGAACACAGGCACTAGTCCCCTCCACCAGGAAGCCTACACAACCCACTGAACCAACCTTAGCCAATGGGGACAGACACCAAAAACAATGGGAACTACGAACCTGCACCTGTGAAAAGGAGACCCCAAACACAGTAAGTTAAGCAAAATGAGAAGACAGAGAAGAACACAGCAGATGAAGGAGCAAGGTAAAAATCAAGCAGACCAAACAAATGAAGAGGAAATAGGCAGTCTACCTGAAAGAGAATTCAGAAAAATGATAGTAAAGATGATCCAAAATCTTGGAAATAGAATGGAGAAAATACAAGAAACATATAACAAGGACCTAGAAGAACTAAAGAGCAAACAAACAATGATGAACACACAATAAATGAAATTAAATGTTCTCTAGATGGGATCAATAGCAGAATAACTGAGGCAGAAGAACGGATAAGTGACCTGGAAGAAAAAATAGTAGAAATAACTACTGCAGAGCAGAATAAAGAAAAAAGAATGAAAAGAATTGAGGACAGTCTCAGAGACCTCTGGGACAACATTATACGCACCAACATTCGAATTATAGGGGTCCCAGAAGAAGAAAAGAAAAAGAAAGGGACTGAGAAAATCTTTGAAGAGATTATAGTTGAAAACTTCCCTAATATGGGAAAAGAAATAGTTAATCAAGTCCAGGAAGCACAGAGAGTCCCATACAGGATCAATCCAAGGAGAAACACTCCAAGACACATATTAATCAAGTTATCAAAAATTAGATACAAAGAAAAAATATTAAAAGCAGCAAGGGAAAAACAACAAATAGCATACAAGGGAATCCCCATAAGATTAACAGCAGAAACTCTGAAAGCCAGAAGGGAGTGGCAGAACATATTTAAAGTGATGAAAGGGAAAAACCTACAACCAAGATTACTCTACCCAGCAAGGATCTCATTCAGATTTGATGGAGAAATTAAAGCCTTTACAGACAAGCAAAAGTTAAGAGAATTCAGAAGCACCATACCAGCTTTACAACAAATGCTAGAGGAACTTCTCTAGGTAGGAAACACAAGAGAAGGAAAAGACCCACAAAAACAAACCCCAAACAATTAAGAAAATGGTAACAGGAACACACATATCGATAATTACCTTAAATGTAAATGGATTAAATGCTCCCACCAAAAGACACAGACTGGCTGAATGGATACAAAAACAAGGCCTGTATATATGCTGTCTACAGGAGACCCACTTCAGACCTGGGACACATACAGACTGAAAGTGAGGGGATGGAAAAAGATATTCCATGCAAATGGAAATCAACAGAAAGCTGGAGTAGTAATTCTCATATCAGACAAAATAGACTTTAAAACAAAGACTATTACAAGAGACAAAGAGGGACACTACATAATGGTCAAGGGATCAATCCAAGAAGAAGATATAACAATTGTAAATATTTATGCACCCAACATAGGAGCACCTCAATACATAAGGCAAATACTAACAGCCATAAAAGGGGAACTTGACAGTAACACAATTACAGTAGGGGACTTTAACACCCCACTTTCACCAATGGACAGATCATCCAAAATGAAAATAAATAAGGAAACATAAGCTTTAAATGATACATTAAACAAGATGGACTTAATTGATATTTATAGGACATTCCATCCAAAAACAACAGAATGCACTTTCTGCTCAAGTGCTCATGGAACATTCTCCAGGATAGATCATATCTTGGGTCACAAATCAAGCCTTGGTAATTTTAAGAAAATTGAAATCATATCAAGCATGTTTTCTGACCACAATGCTATGAAACTAGATATCAATTATAGGAAAATATCTGTAAAAAATACAATACATGGAGGCTAAACAATACACTACTTAATAACCAAGAGATCACTGAAGAAGTCAAAGAGGAAATCAAAAAATACCTAGAAACAAATGACAATGAAAACACGATGACCCAAAACCTATGGGATGCAGCAAAAGCAATTCTAAGAGGGAAGTTTGTAGCAATACAATCCTACCTTAAGAAACGAAGAACATCTCAAATAAAAAACCTAACCTTACACCTAAAGCAATTAGAGAAAGAAGAACAAAAACCCCCCAAAGTTAGCAGAAGGAAAGAAATCATAAAGATCAGATCAGTAATAAGTGAAAAAGAAATGGAGGAAAAATAGCAAAGATCAATAAAACTAAAAGCTGATTCTTTGAGAAGATAAACAAAATTCATAAACCATTAGCCAGACTCATCAAGAAAAAAGGGGAGAAGACAAAGCAATAGAATTAGAAATGAAAAAGGAGAAGGAACAACTGACACTGCAGAAATACAAAGGATCATGAGAGATTACTACAAGCAACTATATGCCAATAAAATGGACAACCTGGAAGAAATGGACAGATTCTTAGAAATGCATAACCTTCCGAGACTGAACCAGGAAGAAATAGAAAATATGAACAGACCAATCACAAGCACTGAAATTGAAACTGTGATTAAAAACTTCCAAAAAACAAAAGCCCAAGACCAGATGGCTTCACAGGCAAATTCTATCAAACATTTAGAGAAGAGCTAATACCTATCCTTCTCAAACTCTTCCAAAATATAGCAGACGGTGGAGCACTCCCAAACTCATTCTACAAGGCCACCATCACCCTGATACCAAAACCAGACAAAGATGTCACAAAGAAAGAAAACTACAGGCCAATATCACTGATGAACATACATGCAAAAATCCTCAACAAAATACTAACAAACAGAATCCAACAGCAACATTAAAAGGATCATACACCATGATGAAGTGGGGTTTATCCCAGAAATGCAAGGGTTCTTCAATATACGCAAATCAATCAATGTGATACAAGAATAAAAACCATATGATCACGTCAATAGATGCAGGAAAAGCTTTGGCAAAATTCAACACCCATTTATGATAAAAACCCTCCAGAAAGTAGGCAGAGAAGGAACTTACCTCAACAGAATAAAGGCCATATATGACAAACCCACAGCTAACATCGTCCTCAATGGTGAAAAACTGAAACCATTTTCTCTAAGATCAGGAACAAGACAAGGTTGCCCACTCTCACCACTATTATTCAACATAGTTTTAGAAGTTTTAACCACAGCAGTCAGCGAAGAAAAAGAAATAAAAGGAATCCAAATCGGAAAAGAAGAAGCAAAGCTGTCTTTGTTTGCAGATGACATGATACTATACATAGAGAACCCTAAAGATGTTACCAGAAAACTACTAGAGCTAATCAATGAATTTGGTAAAGTAGCAGGATACAATATTAATGTACAGAAATCTCTGGCATTCCTATACACTAATGATGAAAAATCTGAAAGTGGAATTAAGGAAACACTCCCATTTACCACTGCAACAAAAAGAATAAAATACCTAGGAATAAACCTACCTAAGGAGATAAAAGACCTGTATGCGGAAAACTATAAGACACTGGTGAAAGAAATTAAAGATGATACAAATAGATGGAGAGATATACAATTATCTTGGATTGGAAGAATCAACATTGTGAAAATGACTATACTACCCAAAGCAATCTACAGATTCAATGCAATCCCTATCAAACTACCACTGGCATTTTTCACAGAACTAGAACAAACAATCTCACAGTTTGTATGGAAATACAAAAGACCCCGAATAGTCAAAGCAATCTTGAGAACGAAAAATGGAGCTGGAGGAATCAGGCTTCCTGACTTCAGACTATACTACAAAGCTACAGTAATCAAGACAGTATGGTACTGGCACAAAAACAGAAATATAGATCAATGGAACAGGATAGAAAGCCCAGAGATAAACCCACGCACATATGGTCACCTTATTTTTGATAAAGGAGGCAAGAATATACAATGGGGAAAAGACAGCCTCTTCAATAAGTGGTGCTGGGAAAACTGGATAGCTACATGTAAAAGAGTGAAATTAGAACACTCCCTAACACCATACAGAAAAATAAACTCAAAATGGATTAGAGACCTAAATGTAAGGCCAGACACTATCAAACTCTTAGTGGGAAACATAGGCAGAACACTTTATGACATAAATCACAGCAAGATCCTTTTTGACCCACCTCCTAGAGAAATGGAAATAAAAACAAAACTAAACAAATGGGACCTATTGAAACTTAAAAGCTTTTGCACAGCAAAGTAATCCATAAACAAGATGAAAAGACAACCTTCAGAATGGGAGAAAATATTTACAAATGAAGCAACTGACAAAGGATTTATCTCCAAAATATACAAACAGCTCATGGAGCTCAATATCAAAAATCAAACAACCCAATGCAAAAATGGGCAGAAGGTCTAAACAGACATTTCTCCAAAGAAGATATACATATTGCCAACAAACACATGAAAAAATGCTCAACATCATTAATCATTAGAGAAATGCAAATCAAAACTATAATGAGACATCACCTCACACCAGTCAGAATGGCCATCATCAAAAAATCTACAAAGAATAAATGCTGGAGAGGGTGTGGAGAAAAGGGAACCCTCTTGCAGTGTTGGTGGGAATGTTAATTGATACAGCCACTATGGGGAACAGTATGGAGGTTCCTTAAAGAACTAAAAATAGAACTACCATACGACCCAGCAATCCCACTACTGGGCATATACCCTGAGAAAACCATAATTCAAAAAGAGTCATGTACCAAAATGTTCATTGCAGCTCTACTTACAGTAGCCAGTACATGGAAGCAACCTAAGTGTCCATTGACAGATGAATGGGTAAAGAAGATGTGGCACATATATACAATGAAGTATTACTCAGCCATAAAAAGAAATGAAATTGAGTGATTTGTAGTGAGGTGGATGGACCTAGAGTCTGTCATACAGAGTGAAGTAAGTCAGAAAGAGAAAAACAAATACCATATGCTAACACATATATATGGAATCTAAAAAAAAAAAAACCGGTCATGAAGAACGTAGGAGCAGGATGGGAATAAAGACGTAGAGAATGGACTTGAAGACACGGGGAGCGGGAAGGGTAAGCAGGGACAAAGTGAGAGAGTTGCATGGACATATATACACTACCAAATGTAAAACTGATAGCTAGTGAGAATCAGTCGCATAGCATAGGGTGATCAGCTCGGTGCTTTTTGACCACCTAGAGGGGTGGGATAAGGAGGGTGGGAGGGAGGGAGACGCAAGAGGGAAGAGTTATGGGAACATATGTATATGTGTAGCTGATTCACTTTGTTATAAAGCAGAAACTAACACACCATTGTAAAGCAATTATACTCCAGTAAAGATGTTAAAAAAAAAAAAAAAAAGACAAATGGGAGGACCGAACTGAGCTCTCAGGTCCAGTGATGGGGAATGATGCTGACACATGGTTACCCTAGACTTGAATTTGTTGGGAGGGGATACAGGAGTTTAGATCTCAGACATTTCAGAAACTTTCTTTCCTTTTTTCAGATTTAAAAGCCAAAACTATATAAATTGGTGAAATTTTCTCCCTCGAGAACTGATCAAGGCTATTTTAAACGGTGGGTTAGATCCAAGGCAATTTGCCTAGTATTGTCATTATCTATATGAATTGCTGGTCTTTCTTCTGTAGTTTAAGTTCCTGTTACTTTTGAATGTTAATTATTGAGATTGCTTCAGTTTGTGTATGTGAATGCATATGTTAGATACGTACGTGTGTGTATTATTTTGGGATGGTATCCATTCTGCCCTCCTATATTTCTTTCTTAATCTTGATTACAATCTGCAAGACAGATTACCTGGAAGCAGTTTCCATCCATCTTCCTCTGGTTTATTCATTCGAAAAATATTTGAGTGCCTGCCTTGAGCCCAGTGCTGTGCTATGTGTTCATTCAAATTTATTTAGGTCAATAATTATTGTACACTCTATATTTGGTAGATACTACCTGGATGAATAATGCACCCTCCCTGGACCCAAGAAAATCAGTTTTGTTAGATAGAAACATTTAAATTTTAGGAAAAATCATTTGGCAGTTTTGCATGGATAAAATATGGAGATAGCTTCTTTAACTTGCTGCTTGTGAAAACCTCATCTTGTGTATTTATGGATTCTACTTAATCCAAGTGAACTAGGAAAATGTTACTTTTAAAGCATTCTCTTTTTTATTTTACCTCTTTCTGAAACACTTTAGGGTCTAATGTCTCCTTTCCCTTTAGCATTTAGCAAATAAAACGTAAGTATGATTTCCCATACACATAAATGATCCATGTCAAAAATGAAGGAATTTTATCTTGTGTCCTCATGGGGAATGTTGCAGGTAGTCATATTTTCCAAGATCCTGTAAGGATTTGACAGGACATAAAGGAACAAGGCCCAGGTATTTGCTGGGTAGCTTAGGTTTACTTTAAATATAGAAAAATACCACCAATAGAAAATAAGTGGGGAAAACTGAAATCTAGAATTTTTTTTTTTTTTTAGGACTGCAGTGTTCTTATTTTCAAAGATACTTAGTAATGTGAATGAAGCAGCATGATACTGCCTGCTAGAGATTGTAAGGAAATCTGCTGGAGTGATCGAGATAGAATTATGAGTCGTTCGTAACTTATTTGCTTTAAGAAAAGGACGCTTTCAGATTATAATACCAATAGTAATCATAAGTTGTACCACTGAGTGTTTAGTGTGTGCCAGGAACTTCTCTAAGTATATTGTTAACTCTAATCTTCATGGCAATCTGCTATGAAGTGTGTATTACTAGGATCTGCATTTTACAGATAAGAAAATGGAGGCACAGTAAGGTTAAGTAATTTGTCCAGGTCACAACAATGGTGAGACAAGATTCGAACCCAGAAGGACTGACTCTGTAAAGTCCGTGGTCCTAAGCTTTACTACCTCCTGTTTGCCTTTTGATTACAACAGTATGAACATTTGCACTATCCATCTTGTTTTCCATAATATTTTTAATCTTTTAATTCATTTAGAAAATCTTATTTTTTTATAGATTGTGAAAATGCCACCCAAGACATTGCCCAATATATTAAAAGATTAGTGGAGTCCAAATTTACAAATTGCAAGATGGGATATTTTTATTGATGGCGATTTGCATTCTGAAATAGTTATACTGTTTGCATTTGTCTAAAAAGTATTATTAAAAAAGGAGAGAGAGAGAGAGAGGGCTTCATATACACACAAAACTCCACAGTGATAAATTGGATAATTCACAGTGATGTCTAATCTTCTTAGGGAATGGACTGTTTTCTTCTAGTCTTTGAATGTTCATACTGATATTTAGAGTAGTATATCCTCATTGACCCCTTCCATTAGATGGTGGTCTAAAATTATGCTTCCGTTGCTCTTCTGTCCTCCCTCGGGAAGCGAAAGATGATGAATTCAGCATAAAGCTGGACCTCACTGTATAAGTACGTAGCCTGACTGCTGGGCGCATCAGGATAACTTTCATGATACATAGAGGTAACACAATGGAAATCACAGTTTAGAAATCCAATTTATCTTGCTGTGAATAGAATTGCCTCCAATCCTGATGACAATTAGTTTTGTTCCGTAACACTGTTATAGAAATGTGACATTGAAAAACTACTTGTAATCTACTGAAGCATCCGTCTACCATGAGTTCATGCCATGGAGGGAAAAAATCCCCATATAAGTGTTAATTCCACTTATGTGAAAAAACATAAAAGGGTTTTTCACAAAGAGCGGCCACAAGGTCAGGGTATGACTGCTGAGGTAATGAAGTGAAGGCTTCCCTGAAACTTTTAGTTGCTTATACATTCTATTAAAGCTGCAAAATTCTGCTGATTCTTTTTTCTCAAAATCACTGGGGTTGCGGCTCAGTCACATTATGGATTAAGCGGGGAGTGATGCCAGCCTTTAATGTTTCCTGGAACTGCATAGAGCCTGCCACTGATGCTCTTGGCTGGCCTTGACTTTCCTCTTTGGTTCCAGCATCCTCTTCCTCTTCTGCTGACATTGCTGGTCAAGTCCATTCAGTACTTACACTATTGTGTCGAAAATCCTCAAACTGCACTTTCACATTCACTGTGAGAATAAAATGCCCCCTGGTATAGAGTACTCTAGAAAAAAAAAAAAACCAACCCTGAAATATGCCTCTGTAGGCAAACATGCATCAAAAGAAAAATCTGTAGTTTGATAAGATTGGACTCAGACATCTTGCAGCTCAACTGTATGTGTGTTTATTGATCACTACAGGAGCTTGGAGAGATCTGGAGCAGGGCTGACTTGGGTGGGAATCCAAGTGCCACCATTTACCAGCTGTGTGGGCCGGTGCACATACTTGTTTGGCAAATAGTTCTGAATGTGAGTTTCTTCATTGGTAAATGGGGAATAATAGCTATCTTACATGGTTATTGTGGAATTAGATGTTATATATACAGTGTGCTTAGTATATCCTGAGTGTTAAGTGCTAGCTGTTATTATCAGGCTATGTGACTTTGTTCCCACCCTTAAGGAGATTGTTCTGGAAGAAGAGAGAAAGCATGCGCATAAATATCTGTGCTTCAAGGCAGAAGGGATGAAGGCCATGAAGGAGCCTCAGAATGTCTTGATGTGCGTGCTATGGAGAGAGCCTATTGGCTGGGATATGGCCATAACCTCTTAACTGGTCTCCCTGACTCTTGTCTTGCCCCCTGCAATTTACTCTTCATAAAACAGCCGTGTCCTTTCTTAAATGCAAATCCTCCCATGGTTTCACATTCCCTTTGAGATAAATTGTTCAGTATATGAACTCTGCTTAATTCTCCAACTTAGTCTCTTTCCCTCTACCTTTCTCATTCCCAAACATACATTTCATGTGCTATCTCTACTAAGTTTTTTTTTAGTTCTGTATTAGTCAACGTTCTCCAGAGAAACAGAACCAAATATGTATACGCACATACTCACACACATTTATTTTTATATACACACATACATGCAACATGCAGTTGACCTTGAACAATGCGGGAGTTAGGGGCGCCGACCCTTGCACAGTCAAAAATCCAAGTACAACTTCACAGTCAGTCCCCTGTATCCTCAGTGCCAAATCCCCAATTCAAGCAACCTCGGGCTGTTTAGTGCTATAGTATTCATTGAAAAAAATCCCCATATAAGTGGACCCATGCTGTTCAAACTCATGTTGTTCAAGGGTCAATTGTGTATGTATGTGTGTATATATATATATAAATATAAATATATATATATATAAAATAAATGATGATGATGATGATGAATTGGCTCACATAATTATAGAGGCTGAGAAGTCCTCAGATCTGCAGTCATCAAGCTGGAGATCCAGGAGAGCCAGTGCTACAGTTTCAGTCTGAATCAAAGGCTGGGGAACTAGGATAGCTGATGGTGAAAGTTCCAGTCTGAGGGCAGGAAAAGACTAATGTCCAATCTGAAAATGTCAGGCAAGTGAAATTCTCTTTTACTCAGCCTTTTTTGTTCTATTTAGGTCTTCAGTTGATTGGATGAGGCTCTTGCACATTAGGGAGGGCAGTCTGCTTTACTCAGTCTATCAACTCAAATGTCAATCTCATCTAGAAACACCCTCACAAACATAGTAATGTTTGGCCAAATATCTGGGCACCTCATGGCCCAATCAAGTGGACACATAAAATTAACTATCACAAGTTTTAAGAACATGGCTTGTTCTCATTTCCTGCTGTTCTTTTGCACTTGCTGTTCCCTATGCCTGGACTGTGCTTGGTCTCCCGACCCCTAGCTCATTCCTACTCGATCTTCAGGTCTCAGTGTGCAAGTCACTCCTTCCAGACTGGGGTAGGTCCCTCTCCTGTGGTACTCTCCAGCTTCCCTATCAGAGCTTGCTTCTCTGTGCACTGTAATTTCCTGTTTACTTGTCTCTGTCACAGAGAACTTGTCAAGAGCTTGTCTTTATTGGTTCTATAATATATCTCCTGTGTCTAATGCAGGATCCAGCACATTGAAGTCACCCAATAGTTGTTCATTGAATGAATGAATAGATTTAGGGAAGGAGGTGGAAGTTGATGTGGGTCTTAGGGGAAGGAAGATTTCATAAGAAGTATAATGTCCAATTTGGGAAAAACAAGTACAGGGAATACCAAAATATTCACCAGGGAATTAAGACTTCAGATGTTTGTAGAGAGATTCTGAAAGCCAGCAGTCATTTTCTATACCCAAAGTAATTGTAGTCATCATAAAGTAGTCTCCAGGAGGCAAGGGGCTTTGTTTTTCATCATATTTTAAGAAACTTTACTCTTAAATTTTTATGTATGAAAAATTAGAAGATATAGAAGTTGAAAAATAGTATAATGAAGCTCTGTATACTCACCTTAAACAATTATTAACATTGCCACATTTGCTGCTGCTTCTTTTTTTTTGGCTGAAGAATTTTAAAGCAAATCCTGGACAATCTGATATTTTTGCCCCTAAATATTTAAATGTATTTATACATATATTTATTTATTATTTATTTTTGGCTGCACTGGGTCTTCATTGCTGTGCCTGGGCTTTCTCTAGTTGTGGCCGGCGGGGGGCTACTCTTCATTGTAGAGCACTGACTTCTCACTGTGGTGGCTTCTTTTGTTGTGGAGCCTGGGCTCTAGAGCGCGGGCTCAGTAGTTGTGGTGCAGGGGCTTAGTTGCTCCGCGGCATGTGGGATCTTCCCGGACAAGGGCTCAAACCCGTGTCCTCTGCATTGGCAGGTGGATTCTTAACCACTGTGCCACCAGGGGAACCCTAAATGTATTTATATATCCTTAAAAATAAGAATATCTTCTTCTTAAAAAAAAAATTAATTAATTAATTAATTTTTGGCTGCATTGGGTCTTTGTTGCTGTGCACGGGCTTTCTCTAGTTGCAGCAAGCAGGGGCTACTCTTTGTTGCGGTGCACGGGCTTCTCATTGCAGTGGCTTCTCGTGTTGTGGAGCCCGGGCTCTAGGCACGGGCTTCAGTAGTAGTGGCACGTGGGCTTCAGTAGTTGTGGCTCACAGGCTCTAGAGTGCAGGCTCAGTAGTTGTGGCGCACGGCCTTAGTTGCTCCGTGGCATGTGGGATCTTCCTGGACCAGGGCTCGAACCCGTGTCCCCTGCATTGACAGGCGGATTCTTAACCACTGTGCCACTGGGGAAGTCCCAAGAATATCTTCTTAACCACTGTATCACATAATAATGGCATAAATAATGGCATTATAGCCCCCCCCAAATTAGCATTATTTCCTTAGTGTCATTTAATATCCAGTCCATGTTTGAATTTCTCAAAAATGTCCTTTTTTATTTTAACAAGTGGTTTGTTTGAGGTAGAATGCAAATAAGGCAAACACATCTGATTGTTTTGTCTCTTGAGTCCTTTAAAATCTTTAACAGTATCCTTACCCACCCTTTTTACTCATGTCATTGACTTGTTGAAAAGTCCGAGTTAGTTGTCATGGAGAATAGCCCTCATTCTGATTTGTCTGATTGTTTCTGAATGGTAGATTTTAACCTGTTCTTCTTTCCCTTGTATTTTCCATAAACTGGAAGTTAAAGTCTTAAGTTCAGATTCAACATTTTGACAAGAATATGTCATAGGTGGAGTTGGGTACTTCATATTATATCAGGATGTACATATTGTCCTCTGGTTTTAGGGATGCTAAGAGTGATCATCTGATCCTTCTGTTGTAAAGTTGCATGTTCCCCCTTAAAATCAGTGAGGTGTTACTTTGGTACCCCATGGATATCTGGTTATCATTATCCTTTTACCTAATTGTTTTGCCAACTATTGATGGTTGCCTGAACAATGATTCTATTAAGGGTTGCAAATGGTGATTTTCTAATGCTATAATTCCTGCTATATTTATCAGTTGGAATTCTTCTGAAAAGAAGAGCTTTCTTTCATCAATTAGAGCTATTTGGTATTCCAAAATAAAGTCTTTTTTTTTAAAGACAGGCAAGATAAATTCTAAATTTATTCTCTTCAAAGGGCTTTTTAAAAAGTTCATCATGGATTTTTATATATTCATTGTATTTCAACCGATTGCAATCATTATTCTCTTTGATGTTCAAATTGTCCCATTTCTGGCCAGTCAGAGTTCCCTTAAGTTGGTTTCTGTGACTTGTTGACAAGTCCCTTTAAACTTTGATGGTTTCCTTGCTTTCTAGAGCAACAAAATGTTCCAAACTCATCTTGTATTATTTCCTGTCCTAGGCCTGGAATCCGCTTTTCTCTAAGGAGTCCTGGTTCTTTTTAGTGGTTTGTAATATTTGAGTCCCAAATATGGTCAGTAGGGGTGCTCATTACTGGGCTGTTGTGGCTTTCAAGCCTTTTCAGTAGACAAGAGCTGAGTAATGTGCATTGAAAAAGCCCATGAGTTCATTCTGAAATTTCCAATTCAAATTTAACTTTGTAGAGTTTTTACTTAAAAAATTACACATTTGGATCTTTTCTGAAAACCTTGATTCTTAATAACAGCAATATACTTTTCTATAGCATTATCATACTACATATATGAATAGTTAAAAATAACTACACCAGTATTACTACCAGCAATTAGATTACTAAATAGAAGTTAAGGGATTTTTTTCTTTTTGTCTTTAGAATATATTTCATTAAATAAGTATGGCCAAATACTGTGTTTTAAAGCCATTTAATTATTTATTTTCTCTGTGTGGTAAATTATCTTTTCTAATGACTTATACACCACTACTAATGAGTCTTCATTATACTTGAATTCTAATAGAATTAGTTCCTGGGGGGAGGGGCACTGGAGATTAGAGTTGCATTCTAAATCAATTAGTTAGAGCAACACAAAAGCAGAGAAAAAATCTGTTATGTAAATATGTGGTCACACAACAGATTCAATCTTACTGAGCCTTGTCAGGGAGTGGAGAACAGCAGATGTAGAATTTTCCTGCCAATGTGAATTATTTGGCTTCCTGGGTAATATCAGACTTCTGCAGGTTTCTTAATACACACCAAACTATGGATACTACCAGATTTCCTTTCACCTACTTGGTTTCCAGGTCATGTTGGTGTAAGCATGTATTGAACAAAAGGTTGGGAATGTGGTTAGGTTAGAAGCAAAGAAGGCAGTTGTCTTTCACCAGTGTTGAAAGTGGGAATGAAGAAGATGCCTGGTGATTTTGCTGCTCCAATGGTGTACCCTTTGAGTACAGCTAGGGTAGTAAGAGTGAGAGAGAAGTCAGATGAATTTTAGAGAAAAAGAGATGGAAAGAAAGAAAGGAGGTGTAGGAAGATAAAAATTACAGTAGTACTTCTCTACTGTACCAGACACTGGCTAGACAATTTTATTAGTTTAAGTAGTTCTCAGAACTCAGATCACTTTCACACTGTCTCTTTAAAATGGACCAGAGGGTGTATATTGCCAATACCATTTTAGCAAAAGTTTTTAGCGTCTTCTTGGGTCTGGTATAACATAGTGATCTTTTTTAAACATTTTCTTAGACTAGATATATACTTTGGGTTGAGGCTGAGACCAAGTCTCTCATTCAATGTTTTTGTAGAGAAATAATTAGGAACATCAGTATTATAATCACTTTCATTTTATTTTCCCAAGCCCCTAGCCTAGGGTCTGGCACATAATAAGTGCTCAATAAATGTTTGTTGAATGATTGAATTGCCCAAGTACTTTTCAAACCCTTCCAACCCCAAGATGGAAGGGGGAACTAAAAATATACACATGAAAATTTTATCCAGGCACACAATTAGATAAAGAGATATACCGATTGGAAATGCTGTAAATGTTGAAATAAGTGTATGCTCTCTACTAAAGTAAAAGGAAATATCACAAAAATCTGTGGATAATATAATAAGCTTTCAGTGCTAAAAGGAGCCTTGGAAATCATCCAGATCCTCGTTTTGTAGATGAGGACCCTGAGGATCAGACATGATTGTGACTTGCGCAGGGCCTCACCGTGGTAAGGGGCAGAGTCAGCTGGACCTGGTTTTCTGATTCCTCCATTCAGGTACATACTCCAGCCTAAGATCACGCCTAATGTCCAGGCGAGGACAGAGAGGAAGAACTGACTTTCACATTCACTGAACTCCATATAATTAGTTTGAGAACACTCGGAGAAATCAGGCCATTTCCTGAGATGAGAATTAAGTCCATAAATTATGCATTTCAGAAAATAAATGAGAAAATACAGCAGATCAAAATAAGCTGGTTTAAACTGAGAACCACATACAGAATAGTCTCTCAATAGACCAGATAGATCCTGCAATATTAGAGACATTTTTGCAACGATGACATAAAACTATTGGGATGTCTGGGAGAGAGTTAGTCTTCCATCCCACCAAGAGGTTGAATAGAATGACTGGTTCTATTTTCAGTTTCCCTCATTTTCATTATGTGTTTGGGATGGGCAATCACAATCTTAGTTATTTCTGTTTTGGGTAAAGGTTGGAGGACAAAACTAATGATGTCATCAGAAGAAGCACACAGAGAGTATTTACCATCCTGGAGCTCAGTCAACTGAAAAATTTGCTAGCACATCACTCCTAGGGTGATGAGCTTGGTGGGAGCTGAGAGTAGCAATGAGTTGTGCCAGCTACCCACTGAGGGTGACAGTTTAAAAACAATGGACTGAAAAATGTCATAAATTTGAAGAACAATGAACTGCCTCGTATCAGGGTTTAGAGATTGATGGGACTGGTGCCTGGAAAGCCAGAAAGAAGGAGTGTAGAAATCCACACCATTTTAACATTCAGAATGTCCCTTGCAAATGATTCACTAACAGCCATGTAGGTATATATGTGTGTATGTGTATATACATGTATACATACACGCATACATTATTTATATTGTTTTCTCTCTGTGTTTAAAATGCTCAGGAGCTGAAACTTGTTTGGAAATGTTCAGTCAAACGAAATGGTTCCTTTTGCAATATGCAGTTAGTTTTGGTAGTTCAAACTGCCTTTAACTTTCTTTTTCCTTTCTCCCTGTGTCATTAGAGGTGAAGGGCAAGCAGGAGAGAGAGGGTTTTAACTTATTCTGGTGCTCTCCCAGCGGAACTGCTGCATGCAGCCTTAAAGGCTCTGTGTTGCACGACATAGATTATGGTGCGATGGTGCTCCCACCGCCCAAAGTGGTGCAGTGGGGCTGCCAGTCTAACGTAGCCGGAGGGGGATTTGGGGTTTGGAAGTGTATCAGTTAGCTATTGCTGCTTAATAACTCCAAACTTTGTGGTTTCAAACAAAAGCCATTTATTATATTTCATGAATTTGGTGCTGCTGATCTTGATTATGTGATCAGCTGGTGGGTAGGCTGGTGGCTGGTGGACCTAGCATGACCTTGACAGGGACAGTTCATCTGTCCTTCCTGTGTTTGTCACATTCCTCCAGCAGGTTAGCTCAGGCTTGTTCTCATGTTAGTGGCAGTTCATGTATAAGCGTTTTTTTAGCTTCTGCTCAGTCGTATTTGCTGCTTTCTCATTCTCCAAAGCACATCACATGGCCAAGTCCAGAGTCAAGGTGAGAAGGCAACTACCAAAGGGTGTGGATACAGGGAGGTGTGAAAAATTGGGACTCAATGCAATCAGTCTGACGAAGTGAGTTAGCAAACGAAAGGCTCAGGAGAGACTGTTGTGGATGCCAACAGTCATTAATGTTCAAGTCAGTCATGTTTTACTTTGGAGTTTGTGTTTATTCATTTATTCATCCATCCAACATTTATTAGGGGACTATCATGTTTAGACACTGTTCTAGAGGCTGGGACAAACTTTGTATTTAAAATGGTTACCTGACAGGACAGGATTTTCTTTGCAACTGTCACCTTCTATTTCTTTTCTCATCTTAGGTATGAAGGGGGTCTTTTGTAGATTGGAATAAAGAGGTAGAGATTTTTATAATGTAGTAATAAGTTTGCTCTAAGATATTGTCAATGTAAACCGAGGAAGATTTGAAGGTCCTGAAGCCTCTTTACACAGGAATATTGGCCCACTTGTGTGGAGCTCGGACTTGGAAGGAGGGGAAGGGGGGAGAAAAGGACCAATGAGATGCAGTGGGGCAGAGACAGAGGGAAGAGGGAGGAAATCCAGAGAGAGAGAGTGGAACTTCAGATGCTTATCTGAGGTGGACGGAATTAACTGAAGGATGACATTATGGGAAAGCAAAGACGTTTTGCATCTTCCTCTGGGTTCCGTGTGTGTGCATACTCAGCGAATGCTTTTCTGTAATATGTTGTCGTAATGTGATCTCCCAGACACTATGGGATTAACTAAGGCATTTCATTATGTGGGAATACTGAAGAGTTAATCATTTAGCTTGCTCTGTTCTTCCCCTCACATCCCCTTACACCTACCGAGACTTCCCTTCATCCTCATCACTTGCCAGTCACCGTCAACTTTCTTTGGCTTTAGGGGTCTCCCCCTTAACCAGGACCTTGATTATTAGTCATTTTAATTTGCCTCTGTAGAATTCTAGAATTCTCATCTACTTGATCTTTATTCTTCAACAACCTTCACACATCCTAGCTTCCAGCAGACTATCTTGATTCTGATTTCATCTTTCATGGGACATTTCGGGAGCTCCAATGATCATGTGAGGCAGGGTGGCTACAGACATTACTGTGCAAATAATAACAATTGAGTGCTTATTATGGAAGCACTCAGTAAGCATTACTATTCTAAGCACTTCTGCTTGTATACACTCAACCTCACAACAATGATGATTATCCTCATTATAGAGGAGGAGATGGAAGCACAGAGAGGTCAGATAACTTGCTCGAAATAACGGAATTGGCGGCAGAGCTGGGATTTGAATCCAAGTGGTCAGGCACAACCACACTCGATAAATAAGGGCCACTCCTGACTGCAGGGAGTGACAGTGCCTTCATGTTCTCTTCCTTTCTTCTCTCACCATAACCTCTCATTGCTTCAAACATTTTCTGCCTTCATCCATTCTTAAGAAAAGCTCCATTTATATATATGATGTTTTAATTCCTGTCTCTACCATTTCCTTCCCTCCTGTCCTCACCTCCTATGAGACCGCGCTCTTTCCATTAGCTTGGCTTTTACTTCTATCTTCTCTCAATTCATCTCTGCTAGTTCCTTCCCCTCAGTCAGCAAATATACTTAGCATTAGAAAACAAACTATCCTCTAACTTGTTACTTTCTTGAATGAGAAAATAAAAAAAATTGAACCTTTAATAATCCAGCACTTGATGGAATCTCTCTCCTGGGGCCTCTGAAGATCACATCAAAGCTGACCATCTTTCCTCAGTCATGCTCCCTCCGTCACGTCTCTGAATATACATTCCTACTTCTCTGATTGTGTTTTCCTGTTTCCATAACTGTTTTTATTCCTTCTCTTCTTACCTATCAGTGGGCATTGCCCAATGTTCTGTGCTGTGAGCTTTTCCCTAATCTTTTTACTTTCTCCCTCAGAGATAATGTGGTCATATAATTTATTGCCCAAACTGGGAAATTGTTGTCTGGGACAAATGTGAAACTGGATGTGATGCCAGGGCAGTAGGAGCAAACCAGGATGGCAGCCTTTCCCCAGTCTCTCTCAGTTCCACATTTCCAACCCCTTACTGCTGGTCTCTATGTATGTTCAGGGCTTCAAGCTCCACATATCCTAAACCACACCCTTCATATTTTTCCTTCCTTTTCTAACCAACTATTCCTGATTTCATTACTTTTGCCATCTTGCAATGACTGAGACTTGAAAACTTGGGTCATTTCTGAATGTTTCCCATACACACTGTCAATGACATCAGTGTCTAGGTCTACTGATTTGGCTTTTATGTTTCCCCCTCTTATTCCTTCCTTTCCATTTTTAAAAAAAAATAAATTCCTTTATTTTTTGGCTGTGTTGGGTTTTTATTGCTAGGCATGGGCTTTCTCTAGTTGCGGCGAGCGGGGGCTACTCTATGTTGTGGTGCATTGGCTTCTCATTGCAGTGGCTTCTCTTGTTGCGGAGCATGGGCTCTAGGTGCGTGGGCTTCAGTAGTTGTGGCACGTGGGCTCCGTAGTTGTGGCTTATGGGCTCTAGAGCATAGGCTTGGTAGTTGTGGCGCATTTGCTTAGTTGCTCTGTGGCATGTGGGATCTTTCCAGACCAGGGCTCGAACCCGTGTACCCTGAATTGGCAAGTGGATTCTTAACCACTACGCTACCAGGGAAGTCCCCTTTCCTTTCCATTTTCAGTGCTACTATTTTAGTTCAGGCCTTTATCACTTCAAGCCAGTACTATTTTTGTAGCCTAATCCCAAACAAACTTTTTAAACTGTGTCTTCTACTTATCCCAGAACTCTATGCATATCTAATCCAGACCCTTTGCTGTCTGCTGTCCTGAATAGAATACTTTGGCTTTCAATAGTTTGATTATGATGTGTCTAGGTGTGAATGTCTTTGAGTTTATCCCACTTGAAGTTTGTTGAGTTTCTTGGATGTGATTAATGTTTTTTTCTTCAAATTTGGCCGTTATTTTTACAAATATTGTATCTGTCCTTTTCTCTCTGTTTTCTCCTTCTGTGGCTCATATTATGTGTGTATTGGTATGTTTGATGGTGTCCCTCAGTCTCCGAGGCTCTGTTCATTTTTTCTTTATTCTTTTTGTATCTGTTCCTCAGACTAGATAATTTCTTTTTTTAAATGTTTTACTTATTTTATTTAATTTTAAAAATTGAAGTATAGTTAATTTACAATGTTGTGTTAATTACTGCTGTATAGCAAAGTGATTCAATTATACATATATATATTCTTTTTGAAAATATATATTCTTTTTCATTATGGTTTATCACAAGATATTGAATATAGTTCTCTGTGCTATACAGTAGGACCTTGTTCTTTATCCATTCTATATGTAATAGCTTACATCTGCTAACCCCAACCTCCCACTCCATCCCTCCCACAACCCTGTCCCTCATGGCAACCACAAGTCTGTTCTCTATGTCTGTGATTCTGTTTCTGTTTCATAGATATGTTCATTTGTGTCATATTTTACTTTTTAAAAATTTTTATTTATTTTTACTTTTTATACAGCAGGTTCTTATTAGTCATCCATTTTATACACATCAGTGTATACATGTCAATCCCAATCACCCAATTCATCACACCCCTCCAAACCCCCCTGCCGCTTTCCCCCCTTGGTGTCCATACGTTTGTTCTCTACATCTGTGTCTCAATTTCTGCCCTGCAAACCGGTTCATCTGTACCATTTTTCTAGGTTCCACATATATGCGTTAGTATACGATATTTGTGTTTCTCTTTCTGACTTACTTCACTCTGTATGACAGTCTCTAGATCCATCCACGTCTCAACAAATGACCCAATTTCATTCCTTTTTATGGCTGAGCAATATTCCATTGTATATATGTACCACATCTTCTTTATCCATTCATCTGTTGATGGGCATTTAGGTTGCTTCCATGACCTGGCTATTGTATATAGTGCTGCAATGAACATTGGGGTGCATGTGTCTTTTTGAATTATGGTTTTCTCTGGGTATATGCCCAGTAGTGGGATTGCTGGATCATATGATAATTCTATTTTTAGTTCTTTTTTTTTTTTTTTGTGGTACGTGGGCCTCTCACTGCTGTGGCCTCTCCCATTGTGGAGCACAGGCTCTGGATGTGCAGGCTCAGTGGCTATGGCCTCACAGGCCCAGCTGCTCTGCGGCATGTGGGATCCTCCTGGACTGGGGCACGAACCTGTGTCCCCTACGTCGGCAGGTGGACTCTCAACCACTGTGCCACCAGGGAAGCCCATATTTTTAGTTCTTTTAAGGAACCTCCAAAGTGTTCTGCATAGTGGCTGTATCAATTTACATTCCCACCAACAGTGCGAGAGGGTTCCCTTTTCTCCACACCCTCTCCAGCATTTGTTGTTTGTAGATTTTCTTTTTTTAAAAAAAAATAAATTTATTTATTTATTTTTGGCTGTGTTGGGTCTTCGTTTCTGTGCGAGGGCTTTCTCTAGTTGTGGCAAGCAGGGGCCACTCTTCATCGCGGTGTGTGGGCCTCTCACTATCGTGGCCTCTCGTTGTGGAGCACAGGCTCCAGATGCGCAGGCTCAGTAGTTGTGGCGCACGGGCCTAGTTGCTCTGCAGCATGTGGGATCTTCCCAGACCAGGGCTCGAACCCATGTCCCATGCATTGGCAGGCAGATTCTCAACCACTGAACCACCAGGGAAGCCCCGTTTGTAGATTTTCTGATGATGCCCATTGTAACTGGTGTGAGGGGATACCTCATTGTAGTTTTGATTTGCATTTCTCTAATAATTAGTGATGTTGAGCAGCTCTTCATGTGCTTCTTGGCCATCTGTATGTCTTGTTTGGGGAAATGTCTGTTTAGGTCTTCTGCCCATTTTTGGATTAGGTTGTTTTTTTTTTAATATTGATTTGCATGAGCTGTTTATATACTTTGGAGATTAATCCTTTGTCCATTGATTCATCTACAAATATTTTCTCCCATTCTGAGGGTTGTCTTTTCGTCTTGTTTATGGTTTCCTTTGCTATGCAAAAGCTTTGAAGTTTCACTACATCCCATTTGTTTATTTTTGTTTTTATTTCCATTTCTCTAGGAGGTGGATCAAAAAAGATCTTGTTGTGATTTATGGCAAAGAGTGTTCTTCCTATGTTTTCCTCTAAGAGTTTTAAAGTGTCCAGTCTTACATTTAGGTCTCTAATCCATTTTGAGTTTATTTTTGTATATGGTGTTAGGGAGTGTTCTAATTTCATTCTTTTACATGTAGCTGTCCAGTTTTCCCAGCACCACTTATTGAAGAGACTGTCTTTTCTCCATTGTATATCCTTGCCTCCTTTGTTATAGATTAGTTGATCATAGGTGCATGGGTTTATCTCCGGGCTTTCTACCATCTTCCATTGATCTATATTTCTGTTTTTGTGCCAGTACCATATTGTCTTGATTACTGTAGCTTTGTAGTATAGTCTGAAGTCAGGAAGTCTGATTCCTCCAGCTCTGTTTTTTTCCCTCAAGCCTGCTTTGGCTATTCGGGATCTTCTGTGTCTCCATACAAATTTTAAGATTTTTTGTTCTAGTTCTGTGAAAAATGCCAGTGGTAATTTGATAGGGATTGCATTGAATCTGTAGATTACTTTGGGTAGTATAGTCATTTTCACAATATTGATTCTTCCAGTGCAAGAACATGGTATATCTCTCCATCTGTTGGTATCATCTTTAATTTCTTTCATCAGTGTCTTATAGTTTTGTGCATACAGGTCTTTTGTCTCCCTAGGTAGGTTTATTCCTAGGAATTTTATTCCTTTTCTTGAAATGGTAAATGGGGGTGTTTCCTTAATTTCTTTTTCAGATTTTTCATCATTAGTGTATAGGAATGCAAGAGATTTCTGTGCATTAATTTTGTATCCTGCAGCTTAACCAGATTCGTTGATTAGCTCTAGTAGTTTTCTGGTGGCATCTTTAGGATTCTTTATGTATGTCATCTGCAAACAGTGACAGTTTTACTTCTTTTCCAATTTGTATTTCTTGTATTTCTTTTTCTTCTCCAATTGCCATGGCTAGGACTTCCAGAACTATGTTGAATAATGGGCGTGAGAGTGGACATCCTTGTCTTGTTCCTGATCTTAGAGGAAATGCTTTCAGTTTTTCACCATTGAGAATGATGTTTGTCGTATATGGCCTTTATTATGTTGAGGTAGGTTCCCTCCATGCCCACTTTCTGGAGAGTTTTTATCATAAATGAGCATTGAATTTTGTCAAAAACTTTTTGTGCATCTATTGAGATGATCATATGGTTTTTATTCTTCAGTTTGTTAATATGGTCTATCACATTGATTAATTTGCGTACATTTAAGAATCTTTGCATCCCTGGGATAAATCCCACTTGATCATGGTGTATGATCCTTTTAATGTGTTGTTGGATTCTGTTTGCTAGTATTTTGTTGAGGATTTTTGCATCTATATTCATGAGTGATATTGTATCACAATTGTATGTAGTGTCCTTCCTTGTCTCTTGTAACATTCTTTATTTTAAAGTCTATCTTATCTGATATGAGTATTGCTACTCCCACTTTATTTTGATTTCCATTTGAATGGAATATCTTTTTCCATCCCCTCACTTTCATTCTGTATGTGTCCCTAGGTCTGAATTGGGTCTCTTGTAGACAGCATATATATGGGTCTTGTTTTTGTATCCATTCAGCAAGCCTGTGTCTTTTGGTTGGAGCATTTAATCCATTCACATTTAAGGTAATTATCAATATGTATGTTCCTATTACTATTTTCTTATTGTTTTGGGTTTGTTTTTGTAGGTCCGTTTCTTCTCTTGTGTTTCCCACTTAGAGAAGTTCCTTTAGCATTTGTTGTAGAGCTGGTTTGCTGGTGCTGAATTCTCTTAGCTTTTGCTTGTCTGTAAAGCTTTTGATTTCTCTGTTGAATCTGAATGAGATCCTTGCTGGGTAGAGTAATCTTGGTTGTAAGTTCTTCTCTTTCATCACTCTAAGTATATCATGCCACTGCCTTCTGGCTTGTAGAGTTTCTGCTGAGAAATCAGCTGTTAACCTTATGGGACTTCCCTTGTATGTTAGTTGTCATTTTCCCTTGCTGCTTTCAATAATTTTTCTTTGTCTTTAATTTTTGCCAATTTGATTACTGTGTGTCTCGGCATGTTTCTCCTTGGGTTTATCCTGTATGGGACTCCCTGCACTTCCTGGACTTGAGTGGCTATTCCCTTTCCCATGTTAGGGAAGTTTTTGACTCCAATCTCTTCAAATATTTTCTCGGGTCTTTTCTCTCTCTCTTCTCCTTCTGGGACCCCTGTAAGGCGAATGTTGTTGCATTTAATGTTGTCCCAGAGGTCTCTTAGGCTGTCTTCATTTCTTTTCATTATTTTTTCTTTATTCTGTTCCACAGCAGTGAATTCCACCATTCTGTCTTCTAGGTCACTTATCCGTTCTTCTGCCTCAGTTATTCTGCTATTGATTCCTTTTAGTGTAGTTTTCATTTCAGTTATTGTATTGTTCATCTCTGTTTTTTGTTCTTTAATTCTTCTAGGTTTTTGTTAAACATTTCTTGCATCTTGTCGATATTTGCCTCCATTCTTTTTCTGAGGTCCTGGATCATCTTTACTATCATTATTCTGAATTCTTTTTCTGGAAGGTTGCCTATCTCCACTTCATTCAGTTGTTTTTCTGGGGTTTTATCTTGTTCCTTCATCTGGTACATATCCATCTGCCTTTTCATCTTGTCTATCTTTCTGTGAATGTGGTTTTTGTTCCACAAGCTGCAGGACTGCAGTTCTTCTTGCTTCTGCTGTCTGCCCTCTCTGTGTCATATCTTAGATTCCACAAATAAGTGATATCATATGGTATTTGCCTTTCTCTTTCTAAGAGAAATGCCATCTAAATGACATTCTTAGTACTTAACATCTATCTATCTATATACATATATATATATATATAAAATATATATATTTTTTCGGTGTGTGGGCCTCTCACTGTTGTGGCCTCTCCCGTTGCGGAGCACAGGCTCTGGATGCGCAGGCTCAGCGGCCATGGCTCATGGGCCTAGCCGCTCCGTGGCATGTGGGATCTTCCTGGACCGGGGCATGAACCCGTGTCCCCTGCATCGGCAGGCGGACTCTCAACCACTGTGCCACCAGGGAAGCCCCTCAATATATATTTTATATATATTTATTATATTATTTTATTTTTTGCATATCTGTATCTCCTCTACTAAAATGAAAACTCTTTGTGTATAGTAAAAATGTCCTGCACTCTCTGATTCCTCAAAGATTCAATATTATAGGCAACCTTCTAAAACTTTGCTGAATGAATCAATAAATAAGAGCATTGTTTTCATGGGCAATAAGCTCTTAATTCCGCACTAGGACTGACCAAGTAAAACTACTGGAATTTGGAAACTCATTGGTAAGTTGGAAATTGCCAGCAACTGCTTTCTTAATTAAGAAAGCAGTTAGTTTTGTAGAGATTTGAACCTAGAAAAATGACTCTAATTGTTTTCACAAATTATTTTCTTGAAAAGTGCTAAGTAGTAAAACCCTAGTGAAATGTGTAAATGAAGAAACTTTCATCTTAGATGCTTTGGGAGAAAGGAGGGAAAACACTGAACTGCAGAAAGATATATGTGCTGTTAGTTATTCATTTATTTTTCACTTGAGATGATGGTTTTAGGTGAAATGTCAGCAGCTTTGTCATCATTCATCTCTTGAGTCTCAAAGCTGATAATTTACAGACTTTCTACTTTCCCTGGCATATGACCATTTGCCTCTTGTGCATAAAACAGGCGTGGGTTGCCAGGACTGGTGACTCTGGCTCAGACAGATGGTGAAGTTATCCCTGGTCTCAGATGCTCTTTGTGGTCTGTGGTGTGAGGTGGTTTCCTGGTTGGTAAATTGACATTCTCTTGCCCAGAGAAACTATGAGATGTTAAAGGAGTCTTGTGGGAGAGAAAGGTGCTATAGGATGTTAAAACATATGGGCACCACTCTAGTTCACTGCCGAGAGAAATAGATTAAGTGAGCTCAGCAAGTTTCCAGTAGAATTCAGTTAATTGTCCTGCCCCACATGAAAGAAGCTTATTAGAAATTTGTTAGGTGATCATAGATTCTCTCTCTTAGTGCACTGTATAAATAGAGATTAGTTTTGGCTTATTTAAAAAGAGGTCTTTTCCAAACTTGTTTAACTGTTGGACCATATTTTCTTGGAGCATCTCTTGGGGTTGGTGTTCCACAGACTACGTTAGGAAATGCTGTGGTCGAGATACATGAAAACGCAGAGTTTAGGTTGCTTTCTAGAGCACTCCACCAAAAGCCTTTCAAGCCAAGATCCAGGAAATTTCCTTTTCCTCTTTATTTCCTTTTCTAATTTCCTTCTCTAATCATTCTTCAAGTCCTTGCCAAACAGAAATTCTGATTCAAGCACTTGATAAATACCATGACAGTTAAAGAGAAGTAAGACAAGTTATTTGTTTGGTCTGGGCCTCAGTTTATTCATGTGTAAAGCAAGAAGGTTGGATTATGATTATTAATATCTCTGCCAGCTCTTTAATTCTGTGCTTTTTTGATTCAGAAAGCACGATCCCTGACCCCAAGCTACTAACTATCTAGCTTGGGATAAAGGCTAATGCAAATGACATAACTAGCAAGCAGTTCAAAATGGCACATATCTCTGTGCCAAATAGTGTGGTGCAGATTAGAGGGGCTATACAAGTGCAGACAGGGGAAACCAGTGGGGCCAGAACACTTCTAACTGTCTCTGTTTTTTTCTTGCTCAACAGAGCCCCTAAAACAATGATTTAATGAGAATGTATTTGGTTATGGAGATATAAAATGCATTTACTACATGGAAAGCCTTTGTTCCATGTCTACTTAGGCTCAATTAATGACAGTGCAGAGGTTAGCTACAATGTGAGATTAATGAAAACACCTCTGCTGATAACAATACTTATTAAAACAATCATTAGGTCACCAGTGCTTTTTGCGGAACCTGAAGACTTGAGCTAAAAGATGTTCTAGGCTGAAGGCATGAATAGGATCCTAGAATGTTAGAGCTAGAAGAGTCCTGAGGGAGCACCAAGGTAAGGGGTCCGCAAACTTTTTCTGTGTAGGACCAGATAGTAAATGTTTTAGACTTTGCAGGCTGTTAGATCACTGCTGCAACTATTCAACCATACTGTTGAAGTGCAAACTCAGCCATAGACAATATGCAAATGATTGTGCATGGCTGCATTCTGATAAAACTTTATACACAAAAACAAGAAGCCTGTGGGCTCTTGTTGAAGATGAAGACCAGAGTAGTTTGGCGTTTGATCAAGATCATATGGACTGAATTGTGTCCCCCACCCTCCAGTTCATATGCAGAAGCCCTAACCGCCAATGTGACTATATTTGGAGATAGGGACTACAGGGAAGTAATTAAGGTTAAATGAGGTCATAGGGTGGGTCCCTGACACAAAAAGTTTAGTGTCCTTGTAAGAAGAGACACCATAGAGCTTGATCTCTTTCTCTCTCTTTTTCTCTCCACCATGTGAGGACACGGCGAAAAAGTAGCTGTGGAATAATAGAAAATATAGTTGTGCCTGCCCCTGGTTCCTGTCACAGAGCTCCTAATATGCCTTGGAATTTTTCCGGGTGATAGGAGCATCTTTTGTTCTAATGAGGCTACTCTTGGTGGGCTCCTGGATGGGGACTTGTCACCAGAAAGAGCAAGCCATGATTAGAAGCTTGGAACTTTCAGACCCATCCCTCATTCTCCGGAGAAGGAACAGGGACTGGAAATTGAATTAATAAGCAATCATACCTATGTGATGAAGCCTCCATAAAAATCCCCAAAGTACTGGGTTCATAGAGCTTCCAGGCTGGTGAACACATCCACATGCTAGGAGGGTGGCACAGCCCGACTTCATAGGGAAAGACCCTTGCAGATCTCACCCATGTATCTCTTCATCTGACTGTTCATTTGTATCCTTTAAAATATCATTTGTAGTAAATTGGCAGTAGTAAGTAAAACAGTTTTTGGAGTTCTGTGAGTTACTCTAGCAAATTCTCAAACCTGAGACAGGGGTCATGGGAACTTCCGATTTATAGCCAAGTCAGACAGAGGTCGTGGGTAACCTGGGGACCTACTACTTGTGATTGACATCTGAGGTGGAAGGCAGTCTTGTAGGCCTGAGTCTTTATCCTGTGGGGTCAGTGCTAACTCCAATTAGTGTCAGAATTGAATTGTATTGAACTGTAGGACACTCAGCTGGAGTTGGAAAATTGGTCAGGGAAAAACCCCATGTATCTGGTATCTGAAATGTTGAGAACATGAGAGTAAAGGAAAAAACAGTGAATTTCCTCGACAGTGGCTATCTACAGGCCAGGAAGAGAACTCCCACCAGAGCCTGACCATACTGGCAACCTGATCTTGGACTTCCAGACTCCAGGACTGTGGGAAAATAAATTTCTGTTGTCTAAACCACTAGGTCTGAGTATTTTGTTATGGCAGCCTGAGCTGACTAACACACACAGCAAGTGTGGAGCAGAGTGAGGGCTGGTGTTGAGATCTGATGGCATTCCAAGCAGCTTTGGGTAGAGAAGAAAGAATATATTATCTTAGGTTTGAAAAGGAAAGTGATAATTGTTTTCCATTTCACCGTTTTATACTTTGGTCCAATATACAAATCAATAGATTAAAGAATTAGATCTTCATTTTGGAAAGCTAAAGTGTTGAGTAGGATATAAAATCTGTTAGGAGATTGAAGAAAGCATGAATGAGGATTTTGACCACATTTCCTAACTTTGCCTCCGAATTAATCTCTCCCTTGTCTGGGTACTTCTGTTATTCATGTGCTTCTCACACCTTGTCTGTTACTACATGTCTGTTTTCATCTCCAAATCTTCTTGATGATAGGGTCACATTTAGTTACTTTATATTACCATAGCACCTAGCTTGTGCTATGCATAGAATGTGAATGCAATAAAATAATCATGGGTGTTACAACGCATTCATTCAGTCAACAAATATTTGTTGGACATGTATTAGGTGCCCAGCTCAATATTAGATGATGACGGTGATGGCTAAGAAGACACCACCCTTACCCTCATGGAGCTCATAGACTGGTAGGAAAGCTTGATCCAATAATATAAGCATTCAATTTAAAATACATTCACAAACTTTGATGAATGATTTAAAGGAAAGGTACAATGCAGCAAAGCTATAAAATAGGGAAACCCCCTAAACTTGACAGCTATGTGCAAAAGAATCATACTGGACTACTTTCTCACACAAGATACAAAAATAAACTCAAAATGGATTAAAGACTTAAATGTAAGACCTGAAACCATAACACTCCAAGAGGAAAACAGAGGCAGTACGCTCCTTGACATTGGTCTTAGCAACAGTTTTTGGATCCATCTCCTCAGGCAAGGGAAACAAAAGCAGGTAAACAAACGGGACTATATCACAGTGAGTAGCTTTTGCACAGTGAAGGAAACTATCAACGAAATGAAAAGGTAGCCTACCAAATAGGAGAAAATATTTGCAAACGATATATCTGATAAGGGTTAATATCCAAAATATACCAAAAAACTCATATAACTCAACATCAAAAAAAACAAAGAACAAAAAGCTTGATTAAAAAATGGGCTGGGGCTTCCCTGGTGGCGCAGTGGTTGAGAGTCCGCCTGCCGATGCAGGCGACACGGGTTCATGCCCCGGTCCAGGGGGACCCCACATGCCGCGGAGCGGCTGGGCGCGTGAGCCACGGCCGCTGGGCCTGCGCGTCCGGAGCCTGTGCTCCGCGGCGGGAGAGGCCCGCGTACCGCAAAAAAAAAAAAAAAAGGGCTGAAGACCTGAATAGATGTTTTTCCCAACATCCTTACAGATGTTGTAAGGAGACAGAAAGTAGAATGGTGGTTGACAGGGATCTGGGGGAGGGAAAATGAAGAGTTTGTGTTTAATGAGTATAGAGTTTCAGTTTTGCAAGATAAAAATAGTTCTATGGATGTTGGGTGGTGACGGTTGCACAGCGATGTGAATGTAGTTAATGCCACAGAACTGTAAAAATGGTTAGTATGGTAAATTTTATGTTACATGTATTTTATCACAGTTAAAAAAAAGAAAGTTATACCTGTGACTGAGGAAGCAGGGGGCCACCCACAGCCCTAAGATATGGTGTGTCCCATGCAATATTTGGGATGTACTTACACTAAAAAATGATTTGTTATTTATCTGAGATCCATATTTAATTGTCATGCACTTTTTATTTGCAAACTCTGGCAACCCTACCCAAGAAGCCACACTTGCCATTTGAACCAGAACTTGCTTTGAGTGATGAAAGCTAGCAATAGCATTCTAAGAAATGTAAAATACTAGAGAACTCTATCTTATCCTTTTTCACCTGTGTTACTTCCCTGCGTTAGCCAGCTACTTACACTGAGAATGATGACGTACGTAAAAGGAAAGACCAGGCAACCTAGAGTTCCTATTCCTTTCAGTCCTTCCTTAGTCATCAGTTAGCCTAAGGTAGAGGGTTGGTTGCTAGAATATGCATGTATGAAGAAGTGAAATAAAAACAATTGAATTAGTTTTGTGCAGTGTTTCCACTGTTTTCATAAGAGCTAAATGAATATACAAGCTATGAGAAAATAAAATAGGGAAACCCAAGAAAACTTTCCTAAGGAAATGGTGTTTGTGGTGAGATCTGAAAAATGAGCAGGCATTAATCAGGTGAAGGAAAGATATGGGGTGTAAAAATAAGGGCAGAGACCTTAAGATGAAAGGACGCATGATGATTTGAGGAATTGATTGGGGCCGGGATGGTTGGAGTACAGATATACAGATGAGTCTGGAGTGAGTAACATGGCCTGGCCACTCAGAACCCCGTAGGCTGGATTAGTGGTTGTCCTAAGCATATCGAGAAGCCACTGCAGAGCTTTAAGCACCTTTAAGACTGTTCAGGCTGCAGTGTATCGCAGGAGAACAAAAGTGACTGTGAGAAGGCCAGTTCAGAGATACTTGCTGTACGATGGTGCTTTGAAGCAGAGATCTCAGTGGTTGAGCTGGAGAGAAGCAGATGGAATTGAGGGTTTTAGGAGGACTTGATGAGGGTTAAATAAGGAGCTGACAGCGTGCAAGGTGTTGGATAATTCCTACGTACCTGGCTTGTGAAACTTGAGAAGTGAGGGTGTTGGTCCTTGAGTGGAGGACACTAGGAGAGAGCTGGGTTTCAGAGAGGACAGGTGGGAGTGGGTTGTGATTGAGATTGGGCACTTGTGGAGGTATTGGTTAGGCAGCTGGGATTGTGGACCTTGGTTACACTCTCCCTAACCACAATTAAAATTTGTGATATCTTTCAAAGGTAAAGGGAAAGCAAAAGTATTTTGGATGAAAAATGAATACAGAAGGACTAACTCGCCTGCCTCTGATTTATTATCCTGGGCAGATACCCCGGAGCTGTGTCTGATAGGAAATCCCAGTGCTGGGGGTGGCTTGAAGTAAAATGATATAGACCAGGATCATCCTTTGTAAGTTTTATAGATGAGATGGTAGCTTCTTCAGACTGTGACACCACATCCTTTGGTATCTTCCCATCCATGTTTAAAAATCTGAGCTTCCTTCTTACAAGATCTTGCATGACTTGGCCTCAGTCTACGTCTCTAATGTCATCTGGCTTTCCTCTCCCTAGATTTTAGCCAGGCTGGCTCCCTGCTTGTTCCTTTCATGAACCAAACTTGCTCTGCCTCAGGCCTTTTGAACTCGAGTTCTCTTCTTGGTGTGCACCTCCCTTGCTCTATTAATGACAGCTCCTTCTCTGCATGAGATTTAAGCTTAAATTCCTCCTCCTCAGTGGAGCCTTCCCTGTTCATCCAACCTAAACACTTGTGCTCATCACTTTCTATTCCATTACCCTGTTTTATTTTCTTCATTTATCTCACACTCGCCTAAATTGGGTTTACGTATTTTCTCATCTATTTCTCCCTATTGAATGAACCCTTATGAGAATGGCAACTGGGTCTACTACCTTGTTCAGTGCCTTCAGACCTATCACAGTGTCTGTTAAGGTGGAGGTGCTCAATACACTTCTGCTTAGGGAATGAGTTCTATTAGGTATTGGGAAAACACAGATAAATGTTGAGTAGGAATCTAAATCTTGAGGGCTGCAAGTGTCAGACTTTGGAGAAACATTGGTGCTCTAGAGAAGGGTAGGGTGTGGGGGACAAGTTCTGTGCAGAGTATACGAAGGCCAAGTAGTTCTGAAAAGTCCACTAGAAACATTCTTAGCCCTCCTCAGACTCACTGACCTATATTAACCCAAATCCCCTTCCCTATGAAAACGTGGGGAAGCACCTCAAACACCACAGCTCGAAGGCTACTACCTGGTATACCTGGTACTGCTGTTGCCAGCATGTACGTTGTATATAGAAACAATGTAAGCTCCCTCTTAGAGAAAGAAAATATAAAATCAGAAGCATGAGTCTCCTTTAAGAGGAAAATCATCTTTAATTAAAGAAAAACTAGTAAACAGTCTGCTTGGACCTAAAATTGCTTAGTTTCTGCGTGCTATTAAATTGGATTTATGATCTAATAAAGCAAACAAAGGGCTTTGGATAGCTGAACAATAAACTAAGATGAAAATTTTTGAGAAAGATTAAAATCGATTAAACCCTGTTCTCTACAATAAGGGACAGATTTCTTCTCTGGATTTTTCTTCCATACAATATAAAGAGATAGGGACTGTCTTGCTGTCAGATTGTCTTGCTACAAGACTACACTTCTATGCTTGTAAAGCTTATTTTAATCGTTGCAGAAAATCATAAAACATGGCCGATTTAGGGAATAATCACAGGTTAGAAATTTTACCCACTTAATCAACTCAGATATAACTGAACCTAAAATAAACTTTCTAGCAACAATGTAGAGAATGAATCCCCAAAATGAAGAGCTGGTTCTGATCTGAATCCTGAATAGCATCAGTCAGTGACAGCCCGCTGCACTTGCTCCTAGTATCGGCTGGGGTCATCTCCAGGGTCATACCCCAGATGGAACTTGGAAGGACACTGCCAACGTCTGCCTCTCATCTTTTAGCTCATTTTTGTATGTGTAAGTCCTTGATCAACCCTCTTATGATTGAGATATTCTTTTAAAAAACCATTATTTTTCTGAACATAAAAGTTACATGTATATATTGTAGGAAGTACAGAAAAATATAAAGGAGATAGAAATCCCTGTATCATATCATCAAAGGGAAAAAAAGGATAATATTTTGGGGTATTTTTACCTGGGCTAAGTTGTTTTATTTTTTTAGAAAATATGTCTTATAATGTGTTATTTCCTGCTTTTTCTTTTTAGTTAACATATCATGAACATTTCCCCATGACATAAACTGCTTTTTTGTGAAAATAATATTAATGGCCCCATAAATATTCCATTGTATAGATTACCATTCCCTTACTTTTATTTATTTATTTAATACATTTATTTATTTATTTGGCTGCCTTGGGTCTTTGTTGCTGCGCGCGGGCTTTCTCTAGTTGTGGTGAGCGGGGGCTACTCTTTGTTGTGATGTGCGGGCTTTTCATTGTGGTGGCTTCTCGTTACAGAGCGAGGGCTCTAGGCGCATGGGCTTCAGTAGTTGTGGCACATGGCTCAGTAGCTGTGGCTCATGGGTTCAGTAGCTGTGGCTTGCAGGTTCAGTAGCTGTGGCTTGCAGGCTCTAGAGCGCAGGCTCAGTAGTTGTGGTGCACGGGCTTAGTTGCTCCGCAGCATGTGGGATCTTCCCGGACCAGGGATTGAACCTGTGTCTCCTGCATTGGCAGGTGGATTCTTAACCATTGTGCCACCAGGGAAGTCCCTCCCCTACTTTTATTTATTTATTTTTTATAATTTATTAATTTATTTTTGGCTGTGTTGGGTCTTCGTTTCTTTGCGTGGGCTTTCTCTAGTTGCGGCGAGCGGGGGCCACTCTTCATCGCAGTGCGCGGGCCTCTCACTGTCGTGGCCTCTCTTGTTGCGGAGCACAAGCTCCAGACGCACAGGCTCAGTAGTTGTGGCTCACGGGCCCAGTTGCTCCGTGGCATGTGGGATCTTCCCAGACCAGGGCTCGAACCTGTGTCCCCTGCATTGGCAGGCAGATTCTCAACAACTGCACCACCAGGGAAGCCCCCCCTCCCCTACTTTTAGATGAGTGGATTGTTTCCAGTCTCTTCCCTCTCTATCTTGTTCCCGCCCTCCCTGCCTTCCTTGAATTTTGTAAATCTCAATTAAGCTGTTAATTCTTTTCAATGGCAGATTGAGTTATATAGTTAAGTCATAACTTGATAATCTTTAGTAACATACCACATTTTATTAATTATTAGTAGTCACAGAAAAATGAAAAAAATGTAGAGTTGGGAGAAATGGTTGAGTAAGTATTGCCAAATACCAACCTTTTATTTTCAGTGAAGGTAAGGTTTAGTTTTAGGACCAACATTATACAGAGAAAGGTTTCACTGTCATATAGACTAGTTTCCATTCAGACTACAAAATGCTTCCGGCTCTGTCACATAAAATGAGATGCGTTTCCGGAAACTTCTTGGTTTGCAGCTTCAAATCTGAGTTGCTCTTGGCATTTGTCTCCTTTCCTGCCAGGCAGAGGTGCTCTGTACAGTTTCTGCTCCACACCACTGGCCACGTGATTCTGTTCCTCTAACATGTTATATTCTACATCAGGTTCTGGTAGCCCATGTGATTCTTTGCTTCCTTGTGTTCTTTATCATGGTGCCATTTTGGGCAAGAATCCTTCAAGACCGTGACTAATATTTTTCTTATGGACATCAAACAGATAGTGGGGCATCTGAACCGAGGCCTGTTACCTTTTCCCAATCAGTGAAATCCTGGATGTGCTTATCGAAGTGAGCGTCGCTCATCTAGCTAGGTGAATAGTTGCCCACTGGGTTTAGCAGCTGATTCTCCTAGAGATGATCCATATTCTTTTAGTTACAGGGATAAGCAACAGAATGTTGTGTTGGTGGAGAAGGTGGTTGCAGTAACGACGGGGATATTTTTGAGTAGAAAATACATGATAAACCCAGTGTAAAGCATGGAAGGTCTGGATTCCAGGTTTAGGATGAAGCTGGGAGAAATTCTCAGGGTTCCCTTGTGAAGAACTTTTCTTCCATGTTCAGGAAGGGGTGATAAAGGATCAGATGTGATAGCCCCTTGGTCTTCTTTACTCCTTTTCCAGGGAGAGCTGCATTCTTCATAGAGGAGCTGCAGTAGCAGTGGCAGAAAGTGCCAGGTAGGTCAAAATAGTGAGAGTCCCTGCAGTGAGTAGCCACAGAGCACTGTGGTCCAGATGGCAGAACTGGTCAGCTGTACTGCTAGGAAGGTGGCTTCTAATTTGTTTTTATCAGTAATTTTTTATGAACAGCTTTGTTGGATTAGAGTTCTAGAAGTATTTGGGAAGATGTAAATGCTCGATCACTTTTCGTATGAAAACTCAGTTTCTTTTTTTCTTTTTTTCTTTTTTTTTGCGGTATGCGGGCCTCTCACTGTTGTGGCCTCTCCCGTTGTGGAGCACAGGCTCCGGATGCGCAGGCTCAGCGGCCATGGCCCACGGGCCCAGCCGCTCCGCGGCATGTGGGATCCTCCCGGACCGGGGCACGAACCCACGTCCCCTGCATCGGCAGGCGGACTCTCAACCACTGCTCCACCAGGGAAGCCCTGTTTCTTTTTTTAAACTGTGTTGGTGGAAGTCACACAGTCAGTCCTTGGAAGAGTCTGGGAGAGTTCAGGCCAGTGGCCGGAGTTCACAGAGTCTGTGAGGACAGCACTGGGGTCCAGGCTGCTTCTCTGCATCAGTAGTGACATGTTAGGCTGAGGTCTCTGCTTGCACCTAACATTTCCCTTTAGAAAACATCTTGCCTCTCTCAGGATTTCAGGTCTCATTGCTGCGAGTTCAGGAAGAGGCGGTGTAGTCAGGGTGGAAACAGGTACTTGGGGTCGCCTCAGGAGTGAGCAGTAGAGGGCTGTGTGTATGGTTGCAGGTGGTGGCATCCTCACAGGATTGATTTTGTATATTGATGGAAGTCCTGGCTGACCACGTTATTATTCATGGCAACAATTTTAGGTAGTTAATTATTTATTACATCCTTTCCCCCTAGTGGATGTAACGGAACAAGAATCTTTATACCAGGGCTACACAAGTGTTGTCCTTTTACCTTTTGTAATGGAAGGCACTTTTGCCAGTTTAAAGATAATTGCTATCATTAAATATTGATAGAGCCTTTTTTTTTTAAGTTTCTAGAAGTTAAAATGAAGGGAACAACTGGGAAATATAATCAATGTGCCCTGGACTTTTCATCCAGTGAGACTTGGACCTCAAGGAGTAAGAAAATTATGTGGAAGGAGGATGCCTTCCTATTTGTTTTTTAACAACAGACCTCCCAGGTTCTAATTATTGCCTGACATGTGAGCCAAAGGAGACATTTTACAAGGCAGAATATAAGAAAGAACTAGCACTTTACTACTGATATCAAACCAGAGTATAACTGTGTGTCTTCTATAACCGAGGGCATGCTGCCCTGAAAAGAGTTTAGAGGGAAGTTGTTAGGTGTAAATTGGCCTCAGCAATAGAAGCAAGGCTAATTAGAAGAAGGCAAAGGCCTCTGACATCACTGTGCAGAATGGAGTCTCAGGCTTGAACAACTACAACAGTGGCAGGCTCTGGACAGATGAAAGCAGAGGAAATTGTGAGTGGGAATGGACCTTGTCTCTAGCAGCAGAAGGAGCAGAGCAGTCAAACCCTGGAGCCCTGTCCTGTAGGGCTTTGGCTGCCTTGAGAAACGCACACGCTCTACCTTTTTCCTCCTGTCCCAGGTTACTCTCCAATGGCATTTACTTTTATACGAATAAAATGAAGTTGCTCATTCACTTTCTCTTTCCAAAAAGGATTTGAAGAAGTTAATGGAACATCAAGGGTGAACTCAAATGGAGGAAAATAACTTACAAATAGGTAATGTGGAGTCTCAAGCGGGAGACTGTGCCTGTGGGATGAGGGAGGGGACGGGTTTGCCTAGTAGCAATGGCGATGGCATGCTGTGGTGGCTGTGGGGAGCTGTTTAACAGAAGATTGCTGCGTGTGTGTGTGTGTGTGTGTGTGTGCGCGCATGTGTGTTTGTGTATGTGTAGGGTGGTCATTTTCACCTCCTGTTACTGGGTCAGCCTGCAGCCACTGTTAAGGCTTCACAGATTTGGAGGGGTTGTGTGTTTCATTGGGGGAAATTTAAAGGTCTCCCTTAACATTTAGCCACCCCTGGAGGCCGCAGTCTGGTTATGAATGTTTCAGTGGGTGAATGGCAGAGCTCTTTGGCACTGGCAGCTGGAACCTTGCACACACACACTTCTTCCTTCCTCTGATTGTGTTAAGTCAGCGTAGCCCTCGGACCCCGTGGCTGGCAGTCCGGGGACGTCCCCCCGTTGGTTTTGTCAGGGCAGTATTGGGATTTTTTGGTGGCATCTTTTACCAGCTCTCAAAATTTTCTCAGATACATCTTGATGAGATGAGACCTAGAAGAAAAAGGGAAATCTTATTGGGATTGAACAAAAAATACAACATTTGAAATAACATTTTGAAATAAAATTGGCTGTAGCAACGGAGAACTTAGGACTGTGGATAGTGGTATGTTAAAATTCACATGCCTCACACAGATGTGCAAAGCAAATGGAGTTTCTTTGTTTCCTAAAACTGATGTAATCTTCCTTTACCAGACCACACTCAAGCTGGGTGGGGGTAGGTAGTGGGAAGTGTGGAAATTAACTTTAAACTTGTCAATTTATGCTATCTCTGTACCTTTGGGTTTAAATAGTCTCTCTTGGATGACTAAGTTCCCTTTGGGTAAATATTCAGTCTTTTAGATGCCCATCCCCCCTGCCCCTCCCACTCTAAAATGGTACCTAGATAGATGGAAGGGTAGGGTGTGTGTGACCTCATGTTAGCAGGGGAGAGATGGGAGTTTCAGACCCATGCAGTGTCCTTTGGTTCCTCATTGATCTTCACCGGGCCATGGCTGATCTGTCTGTTCCCTGTGCTGCTGTTGGAGAGGGCCTATCTGCTCATTTGGAGGTCAGATCCCCAATATTGAGTTCTTGCTTTAGGCTCTGATCATGAAGCCCTTGACTGCAGCAACCATTTTGTCCTAATTGCAGCTCCTCACAGGTCCCCTCTGGTCTCTGAACCCCTGTTCCGGAGCAGGTGAGAGGTCCCAGATCTCTTGGATACCTTCTTTTTTTTTTTTTTAAACTTAAAAAAAAATTAATTTTTGGCTGCGTTGGGTCTTCGTTGCTGTGTGCAGGCTTTCTCTAGTTGCGGCGAGTGGGGGCTACTCTTCGTTGTGGTGCGCAGGCTTCTCACTGCGGTGGCTTCTCTTGTTGTGGAGCATGGGCTCTATGCACGCGGGCTTCAGTAGTTGTGGCTCACGGGCTCTAGAGCGCAGGCTCAGTAGTTGTGGTGCACGGGCTTAGTTGCTCCGCCACATGTGGGATCTTTCTGGGCCAGGGCTCGAACCCATGTCCCCAGCATTGGCAGGTGGATTCTTAACCACTCCGCCACCAGGGAAGCCCTTGGATGCCTTCTTAAAAAAGTTTTTTTTAATTGAAGTATAGTTGATTTACAATGTTGAATTAGTTTCAGGTGCACAGCAAAGTGATTCAGTTATATATATATATATATATATATATATATATATATATATATATATATATATATATATTTGTTTTCCAAATTCTTTTCCATTCTAGGTTATTCCAAGACACTGAGTATAGTTCCCCGTGCTATACAGTAGGTCCTTGCTGGTTGCATGCCTTGCTCAAGCCTTGGGCAGCCAGGAGCACTGCCAGGGCTCCTCTGTCTAGGCTCCTCCCTCTACCAGGGCTGCACTTTTTTCCCATGCTGCTTAGGATGAAGCCCTCCCTGTAGCCTCACAGGCTTCCCAAGCTCTGCCCAGGAAAGCACACCAAATCACAAATCCTACCAAAAGCTCCAGTGCTTATCTGTGTCTGTCTGTGTGGATGTTTCTAACATGCCTCCTACTCCCAGAGCCCCACTTCAGAGTGGACAGTGAAATCACGGGCATTTGATCTCTCCTCTCCGTATTGCACTGGGATTTGGAAGTGGAAAGCTTTCCGTTTTCTCTTCCTGTCTGGAAGGGCCTTTCTTCACATCATATTCTCCTCCTACCTGATGTGGCATTGACTTTCGCCTCCTGTTGCACCATCATAATGGAGTGGCTGCCAGGGAACAAGAACCATAATCAGTAATAGTTTCACAAATATTTTCCCAGTTATGTGCATATTAGGAGACAGTGGGGAGCCCCTGGCATCCTTACAGTTGTTGTGGAAGTTTTCTGTTGTAACAGTTGTTGGGAATGGAAGAGGAGGGGTGGTTGATCAAATACTATGTATGGTTTTACTAAACATTAAAATCATAAATGTGGGAACTGGAAACCTTTTGCCTCTGCAAATTGAGCATCCACAGTTTTGTGTTAGAAACTGCTATTAAAACTCCCTGCTTTCAGAACTTGGCTGCTGTAAAGGTCCTGAAAAAAAATTGCAGTTTGGCTGGAAATGTTCATGCTTGGTTTCAGCACATTCACAGAACATTCACAGGAAATAATTGCAAGTTCACACAATATGATCTGTGTGGGTGTGATTCAGATCAGCTCTCAAGAGCACAGAATGAAGGCTCTCAGCCATTTATGCAAAGAAACATTAAAATAATGATAAAAGGATCCAGTATGATTGAGGGGAGTGGAAAAGAATTAGATATCAAGGCACAAGTTTTGATCTTTTTGGGAATCAAAAGCTGCTGGGCACATCAGTGGATTTGAACTTCTATTGAGAAGTACTCTTAGGGTTTTAAGGACTTGAGTCGTGTTAGTTTTGTTTGCTGAATCCTGGTCATAATAACATTTCATTTTGTGGGGAAATAATAGGAGGCAGGAACAATGAAGGAGCACAGAAGGGGGCTTACTCTTTATAAAAAAAAAGTGCGAAAGATTTGAGACTTGACTCTCACCAAATGGGGAAGAAAGTATCTTTGTGCAGCCAATCTTGTGTCCTGAGAGACCTCTGAGTACCAAACCTTGATCTGAACACTGTGAGGGCTAAGTGGGAAGGTGGAAGATGGGACCTGACCTTGAGATTCATATAACCTATTCTGGGAGGTAGAACATTCTTACGTGGAAGTATGGCTTCACAAAACTAAATACAAGTTAACACCAATTAAGAGGTGCCCAAATGAAAACAGAAATCTGAAAACATGAACCTGGAAGACTAGAATCATGTATATAAAACAGCTATATGTATGACTAATGATCAAATATACGATAAAGACATAAATATATAGTTCAACTTAACCATAATTATAGCTCGCATCTGAGTTGTACTTGACAGTTTTCAGAGCATTTTCAGATACTTATTTTCACATATTTCACATACAGTTGTTACAGCATGGACTCACCACTGCTGTTCTCCACCACTAGAACCGTGCCTAACAGGTAGTGGGCACTCAGTTTTTTTTTTCTTAATGACTTAAAACAACAAACATTTATCATCTCACACACCTTCTTTGTGAGAGGCCTCGCGACGGCGGCTAGCTGCCTCCAGGGTGAGCAGTGCAAGAGACACCAGTGATTATTTGTTGAATGAATGAACCAGATAGTTTCAAGGAGCCTCAGAGGTATTCTGGATCCTCCTGCAATTCAAGCAGTTCTCTTCACTGACAGTGTTTAAACATTTCCAGTGACGGTGAGCACATGGCCTCTTCAAGTGGCCCATTCCATCGTCAATAATGAAATCAGCTACCACGCCGGACACTATGCTAGGTCATCTTCCTACCACACTGTGCTCCCTCCTGTCAAATACCTCTGATTATAAGAAAGCGCTTTCTTGCTTTGAATTGAAATCTGCCTCTTACCACCTTCCTCCAACTGTATTCATTTTGTTCTCCTAAGCTTTAGATGGGGTGCCCATCAGGACACTTTTGAGAAAAGTTAAGAGTTTTGAAAGTGAAAGGAGCTACAAATAATTAAAATGAACGTGTTTTGATGTGTTTTCTAATTCATTAGCAAAGTTTTTTTTTTTGGATTTTACACCAACTTTATTAAAAATTTTTCAAGTTCAATTACTGTAACCATGTATATAAATTAAAAAATTAGTAAATTTTACCATTATAGTTACATTTTTGTTGGTGGAATGTTGCAACTTATTTGGACATAATTATAAATTATGTTATACTGTGATCAATGCCAAGTCATTTCTGCTCCGTAGGTTGTACCTATATATTTTTTGTTGTTGTTTGTACTAGGAAATATATCAGACTTATCAGAACAGCCATTGACACAGCATGATTAGAACACATGGATTTTAATCAAGGTTTTCTTTTCAGCTGTTCTCTCCATGGGTTCCTTAATGTAGTAAGAATATTGCTTTGACCATGACACTGTACTCTGAAAATTATATTTCCACCATAGAAATTTTAATATCCACTCTTGAACTTCTTCGTGAGATGAGTAGAAATACTGAAAATATTAGAGCTATTTTTGGAATTAACTGATTTTCTCTTTGAAACTTCAGTCCTGATCCTGATGGAAAACTGACAGTTTTTAACTGAAGTTTTTCTGCTTACAGAGTCAGTCCATGCAGCCTTCTCTTTATTTTTGGTATATGCACAGAAACATTTGGAATATAAAATAAGTGAAATTAATTTAGAAGAACAGTCATTTGATCTAGATCAACAGTTGTGTCTCACAGAGTGATATATAAATAAATCTTGTGCAGTTGAAAGTGTTAAACCTTTATCTTTGGGCACAGTCTTCTGAAAATAACTTTTGAAGCAGACGCTGACTCTTTTCAGAGATTCGTGTCTTCAGATTTTCATGTGGTCAGTGACATCACTATAGCCCCCATGGTGGATGGTAACTCTTAACATTCTTGAAAAATAGAAATTTAGTACTTATTATTTTATTAATAAGCACTTAAAAAATCATTGCTGCGAAAGGTTTATTACAAAATAAAAAAGCATTACCAAATAATAAAACTCCCTACAATAAATGGCAAAAACACTGGAGTAGGGTGTTTAGACTACTTTCTGTGTTGTAGTCTATGGCAGGACAGGCCAGAGTCCGCTTTAAATTTCCCACATTTCCCACTCTTTGGTGCGGTGGTCCCCAACATTTTTGGCACCAGGGACCGGTTTCGTGGAAGACATTTTTTCCACTGGCGTGGGTGCAGGTGGGGGTGGGGAATGGTTCGGGTGGTGATGGGAGCGATGGGGAGCGATGGGAAGCGGCAGATGAAGCTTCGCTCGCTCGCCTTTCCGCCACTCACCTCCTGCTGTGCGGACCGTTCCTAACGGCCCCAGGGTCCAAGGCCTGGGGCTTGGGAATCCCTGCTTTGGTGAACTGGGGGGTGTGCCGTCTTTGTGCATCCAGACATCTCAGGGGCCAGTCCACCAAGCTGCCAGTAGAGGGAGCAATGCTGAATCTGTCTTCCACACCTGAGATGGGTAGTTTCTCCTGTGTTTGTATACGAATGTCGTTTATCATATGGGTGAGTGAGCACCCTGCATGCTGTTCTTGAAAGGGAGGTACTGGTTACATTGCCTCTGGAAAGAGTCTGGAAAAGAGAGATGGGTTGTTAATCCTCTTTCAGTTGGAAACCATGTGTAAAAGTTAGATCTCTGTTCATTGCATATAGGTCTTACACAAAGTTAAGTGAAAATTAAGGCGGAAGGCGGAAGTACAAAGTGGAAGTCTACCAAACCCATTCTGAGTTATCTTCATGCAGCTTTAATAAAAATGTTTCCAATAGGACGAAGGCTAAACTGGCCCTGGGTCAACAGACAAAGCCAGTACCGTCCTAGGGACAATGAGAGTTATGTTCATTCTAGTTAAGGAGAAGTAACTGCTCTCCTTCACCATGGCTTAGCCCTTCTCATGTTCGAAGCTTCCTTCTTTGCTTCAATTGACCTCTTCTCTGAGCTAAGCATCCTCAGTTCCTTCCTCTGTTAATCCTATGAAGGAGATGCCTGTAATGTCCTCTCTCTGGGTGAAGGGTAGGACTATTCAGTGTCCTTACTTTTACTTCATGTTTGATGAGCTGATCAACCACCTGTTCCCACCTGTGTGGGTCAACTCCTCTGGCACTGCCCTTGGACATGATGGGCTACGTGCGGTATATAGGAAAAAAGAATTCTGGGACAATATAGGCAGCTATTTCGTGCTCCCAGTTCTGCCCAGAGGACAGACTGTGTTTCTCTGCTTCCTTCCCCCCACCTCCATTCATTTTACCTGTCCTGTGCTGTCTTCTCTGCCAGCCTCTTCTATGCCACTTGCTTCTTTGGAAGCTCGGCTTTGAATCTGGGTCTGTCCTAAGTTATCTAAAAGCCAGTGGAGAGGATGACGAGTTGGCTTCTTCTGTCTCATCACGGTGGTCTGGCTCACCTCTATTCTTCCTTTAACCTATGACATTCACATGCTTTCTACACCTGGCAGTTCTTATAAAATTCGTGTGTACATAACTTGTTACCTTAAATGAGCACTTTTTTCATGGTAGAGGAAGAAGAGGAACACATTATCCTGGAGTCAGAATTGAACTTAGTTCTCAGACTTTGTCTACCGCTTATTTCCGCAAAACGCGTTATATGTGCCCTTATAGAACTGCTGGTTGCTCTTTAATTTAGATGCCTGTTGTATAGACCATCAGGCACGAGGAACACACCCTCACGTCTCCTTCTAGAGAACCTCCCTAGATCTCCTTTCCCTACCTCACCTGTGCTCATTACATTGCTGCCCACATTGCTCCAGGCAGAGGGTGAAAACATCGGAGGGAGATGTCAAGGCGGTGAGCGCAAGGCTGGACAACTTTACAAAGTGATCAGTCAGAGCAGAAGATTGTAGATTGTGGTGTAAGTGATTCCTGTCCCACTCTTCACCCATAGAAATGGTGCAGGGTTTAGACTTGCTAATGGGCTCACAGAATGCTGTTGCTGGTCAGAATCTTTGCAATCATATGTGTCCAATCCTTTCATTTTACAGAAGAGAAATCAGAAGTTCAGGGAGATGTCAGTCTGGGAGTAGAATATGTGTCCCTTGACTCTGCTCATCACAGGGTCTTCTTATTCATGGGTACCTGGCATAGTAAGAGTTGGGGGACAGAAGAGAAAAGAGCAGGGATTTTGGAAAAAGCATTGGTCTGGGAGTCAGGAAATTTCTGTTCTAATACCATTTCTGTCATCACATATCTGCATGATTTTAGGAAGTCAGTTTCCTTCTTTAAGCATCAGTAACCTTATTTATGAATTGATAATGTCTAATGTCTCTTCCATCTCTAAAGTTCCACTGTGTGGTTGCTTTTCTTCTAGCATTTGCTGAGACTTACTATGGGTTAGGTCCTGTGCTAAACACATATTTAACCTGTAAATGATTCTGAGGTACATTCTGTTATTATCCCATTTTACAGATGAGGAATCTGGAAAACAGAGGTTAAATAAATTGCTCAAGTTTCCAGAGCTAATAAGTGGCAGAGTTTGGAACATAACTCCAAAGCACACCCAGTGAGTGGAAGATAAATGTATGCGTGTGTGTGTGTGTGTGTGTGTGTGTGTGTACACGTAAAGGAGTTCCTGAATCTGCTGTATTTACTGGGGCACCAAGGAGGTGTTTAGTATTAAAGGCTGAGAAACATTGAATTGAGTCCTAGGAGCAAATGTAAGATAATAGGTTTTGGGTAAATATGTTGCCCACTGATGCCAGTTGAACTCTTTGTGCAGATTGTTGAAAATGAAAGCATTTTCTTATTGAGCTACCGGACACATGCCTCATAGCTCTTAGTTCATTCTGGCTTCATAAAATGCCTTTGTTCGCTGTCATTTGCAATTACATTTCCCTGATTGCCTCCTCAAGTTAAAGTATTTTTCTCCACTTTCATAAAAAAGAGGCTAAAAATAATAGGCAATATTATAATAGTCAATTCATCATCAGAGAATTGATTTAAGATCTATTATGACAGGCAAGCAAAAGTGAAATTTTAATGAAGACTCTTGAACAACACTTTTTCCTCTTTGATTCTTTAACAGACTGACAGTTTGTCATTTTTAAAAGGGTTTGTATTTCGCACTGTCGTTATGCTGGGTATAGTGCCATATATTCTCTATTATGAGGTGACGTCTCGAACAGAGCAATACTCCAGGTTTCCCATCTCCCAAGGGAAATGTGTATAGCATTACTTCTTGAAGTGCATGGTTTTTATATAGCAGTAATCCTCACATTTTTCTTTATTGAAGAATAATTTACATGTAGTAAAATGCACAGATCTTAAGTTCAATGATTTCTGATAAGTACATACACCTGGGTTATCATTCGAATCGCGACACGAAACATTTTTTTAATCTTTGAAAGTTCCCATGTGCCCCTTTTTAGTCAAATCCTCCCACTCAAGACAACCACTGTAGATACATTTTTTTCGGCCTATTGTTTGACTTCATATAAATGGAATAATTTGTCAACATATTGTTTTGAGATTCATCCATGTTGTTCCATGTATTCATAGCTTTTCCCTTTTTATTGCTGGGTAATATTCATATCCCATTGTATGAACATACCACAGTTTAGTTACTTGCCTGTTGGTAGATGTTTGGGTTGTTTCCAGTTTTTGAGTATTATGAATAAAGGTGCTATGTGTAACTGTGTGTAACTGTGTCATGCATGTTCATTTCTCTTGGGTATAAACCTCGGAGTGAAATTGATGGGTCATAGGGTGTGTAAGTATTTAACAGTCCTCAAACTTTTGCATCCTGGTCCTACCTATGAAAAACAGTCTAAGAGATTTGCTAATGTAACATGTATCTCTCTGGGGTATGATGTTCCTGATATTCAAGAGCTGATTTATTTTAGGGGGAGGTTAACTTCGAGTCCACTCAGATCATGAAGACATCCCTTTACCTAGACAGCTGTTTACTTTTTGATTAAATGATACTTAGTAAATTTATCAGTAACTTGTTTAGAGTCTAAGATATCTAAGTCCTGAATGCTGGGAATACAAAGATGTGTGATCCCTACTCTGCAAGAGCTCACGGTCAGGTGGGGAAGACAATCATGTGAACAAACAATTGCAGCCTCACGAAAATGCTGCAATGGCTAGTGTGTCGGAGGAGCATTTATCTCTATCTGTGGAGATCATGAGAGGGTTTACAAAGGAGGAGACATCTGAGCTGAGTTTTGAAGGATGTCTAGAGGTCCAATAGGTGGCAGGGATGTGAGCCATTGCAACGGGTGGGAACATACAGCTTGACACACGAGGGGAACTGCACGTTCGAATGACTTATATGGACTTCCAAAGGTGGGCAAAGGTCAGATTGTGAGAGGTTTTGCAAACTCTTTGGACTCATGATTATAGAAATAGTGATTTTATCAAAGGAAAACAGTATCACAAATTACTGTTGGCTGCACTGGTAAAGAGAACCCTTTACAAACCCAGACTTTTGAATTTCCACCGCGTCACTCTGGATTACCCAAGGTGTCAAGAAACTTTATGTTCTATGGCCACATTGGGGGCTCAGGCAAAAGGTCCCCTCTTTTGGGATCACTGGTCTCCATGAGGACAATTCTGCCTATGTCTCCTCCTCCAAGGAGGCTCCAAGGAGCCTTTTCCTCAGTTATCCTCTCCTAGTCGCATCCTTGATATTAGCAGGGAGTGTGAATAAGGGGGATCCTTGTCTCCAACCCTTACTGACACTACCACAATTTTTCTTTCTTCCCTACCTTCTCCAGAACAATAATAGCTCCCTTTCCCCCTTGCCAACTAAGGAAAGACAAAATCTCTTTCCAGGTTATTTTCTTTTTCATTTTCTTGTGCTCAGTCATTAAATCTGGCCAACCTCCCACTCTCAGCCCCCAGGAGGTGTGTTCATTTCCCAGGTTTGCCAGGCCATTCGAGAAGTCGAGTCTCTGCAGCAATTCACTGGGGATTATAAAGACAAAACCTACAGCTCATTAGCAAAACTGCTACCCAACTCCTATTGGGTTCTTTTGGTGACACCTTCCTCTCTGCTTCTGTCCTGTCCCCAGTGCGTTGGCTGCCAGTTTGAGAAAGAAAGGGTGTTAAAGGATGACCTCTGAAGTGGACATCCTTCTTATTGCCTTTCCTGGGGTGACCATTCTACAGCCTGAAGCAAACCTGGGAATCTTCCACAAGGTCAGTGAGGCATAGATGGTGCTGACTTGTTCTCTGTCTCCACTGAGGACCCAACAACGGGAAGTGGCTCAAATTGTTGTAGACAGTGTTAAGTCAACCACATATAGGGCCATGTAATCATCTACCCAAGAACAGGATAAAATTACCTCCTCAAGCGAATCCTGGAGCTTAAAAATACATTTCAATAATTGCAGAGCATTTATTTACTCATTCATTCATCAGATGTTTTTTAAGCTCCTGTTGTGTGTCAAGGGCTTTTCTAAAAAGGAAACAGAAATCAGTAAGATTTGATTCCTGCTCTCATAGAGCTCACAGTCTAGCTGGAGATACACATGCACACACAGGTAATACCTCACAACATGTTGAGTCTTATAACAGAGTCATGTGCAGCAGGGGGCCCCAACCCCTGGGCTGTAGACTGGTACTGGTCCATGGTCTGTTAGGAACCGGGCCGCACAGCAGGAGGTGAGCGGTGGGCAAGCGAGTGAAGCTTCATCTACTGCTCCCCATAGCTCCCCATCTCTCGCATCACCTCCTGACGCATCCCCCCCATTGCTCACATTACCACCTGACCCATCTTCCCTGCCCTGTTGGTGGAAAAATTGTTTCCACAAAACCGGTCCCTGGTGCCAAAAATGTTGGGGACTGTTGACGTACAGCGTACCTGAGAAGCAGCACAAAACCACCTGGAAGGTTTAAGCAAGTCTCCCAGGGATGGTGATACTGAGTTGACCTTGAGGACACGTAGGAGTTCACCAGGTGGGCCTTAGTGCAAAAACCCTTTATCCTTTTTTTTTTTTCTTTTTAACGTCTTTATTGGAGTATAATTGCTTTACAATGGTGTGTTAGTTTCTGCTTTATAACAAAGTGAATCAGTTATACATATACAAATGTTCCCATATTTCTTCCCTCTTGCGTCTCCCTCCCTCCCACCCTCCCTATCCTACCCCTCCAGGCGGTCACAAAGCACCGAGCTGATCTCCCTGTGCTATGCGGCTGCTTCCCGTTAGCTATCGACCTTACGTTTAGTAGTGTATATATGTCCATGCCTCTCTCGCGCTTTGTCACAGCTTACCCTTCCCCCTCCTCATATCCTCAAGTCCATTCTCTAGTAGGTCTGTGTCTTTATTCCTATCTTACCCCTAGGTTCTTCATGACATTTTTTTTTTCTTAAATTCCATATATATGTGTTAGCATACGGTATTTGTCTTTTTCTTTCTCACTTCACTCTGTATGACAGACTCTAGGTCTATCCACCTCATTACAAATAGCTCAATTCCGTTTCTTTTTATGGCTGAGTAATACTCCATTGTATATATGTGCCACATCTTCTTTATCCATTCATCCCATGATGGACCCTTAGGTTTTTTCCATCTCCGGGCTATTGTAAATAGAGCTGCAATGAACATTTTGGTACATGACTCTTTTTGAATTATGGTTTTCTCAGGGTATATGCCCAGTAGTGGGATTGCTGGGTCATATGGTAGTTCTATTTGTAGTTTTTTAAGGAACCTCCATACTGTTCTCCACAGTGGCTGTATCAATTTACATTCCCACCAACAGTGCAAGAGGGTTCCCTTTTCTCCACACCCTCTCCAGTATTTATTGTTTCTAGATTTTTTGATGATGGCCATTCTGACTGGTGTGAGATGATATCTCATTGTAGTTTTGATTTGCATTTCTCTAATGATTAATGATGTTGAGCATTCTTTCATGTGTTTGTTGGCAGTCTGCATATCTTCTTTGGAGAAATGTCTATTTAGGTCTTCTGCCCATTTTTGGATTGGGTTGTTTGATTTTTTGTTATTGAGCTGCATGAGCTGCTTATAAATTTTGGAGATTAATCCTTTGTCAGTTGCTTCATTTGCAAATATTTTCTCCCATTCTGAGGGTTGTCTTTTCGTCTTGTTTATGGTTTCCTTTGCTGTGCAAAAGCTTTTAAGTTTCATTAGGTCCCATTTGTTTGTTTTTGTTTTTATTTCCATTTCTCTAGGAGGTGGGTCAAAAAGGATCTTGCTGTGATTTATGTCATAGAGTGTTCTGCCTATATTTTCCTCTAAGAGTTTGATAGTTTCTGGCCTTACATTTAGGGCTTTAATCCATTTTGAGCTTATTTTTGTGTATGGTGTTAGGGAGTGATCTAATCTCATACTTTTACATGTAGCTATCCAGTTTTCCCAGCACCACTTATTGAAGAGGCTGTCCTTTCTCCACTGTACATTCCTGCCTCCTTTATCAAAGGTAAGATGACCATATGTGTGTGGGTTTATCTCTGGGCTTTCTATCCTTTCCGTTGATCTATATTTCTGTTTTTGTGCCAGTACCATACTGTCTTGACTAGTGTAGCTTTGTAGTATAGTCCGAAGTCAGGGAGCCTGATTCCTCCAGCTCCGTTTTTCGTTCTCAAGATTGCTTTGGCTATTTGGGGTCTTTTGTGTTTCCATACAAATTGTGAAATTTTTTGTTCTAGTTCTGTGAAAAATGCCAGTGGTAGTTTGACAGGGATTGCATTGAATCTGTAGATTGCTTTGGGTAGTACAGTCATTTTCACAGTGTTGATTCTTCCAATCCAAGAACATGGTATATCTCTCCATCTATTTGTATCATCTTTAATTTCTTTCATCAGTGTCTTATAATTTTCTGCATACTGGTCTTTTGTCTCCTTAGGTAGGTAGGTTTATTCCTAGATATTTTATTCTTTTTGTTGCAGTGGTAAATGGGAGTGTTTTCTTAATTTCACTTTCAGATTTTTCATCATTAGTGTATAGGAATGCAAGAGATTTCTGTGCATTAATTTTGTATCCTGCTACTTTACCAAATTCATTTATTAGCTCTAGTAGTTTTCTGGTAGCATCTTTAGGATTCTCTACGTATAGTATCATGTCATCTGCAAACAGTGACAGCTTTACTTTTTCTTTCCTGATTTGGATTCCTTTTATTTCCTTTTCTTCTCTGATTGCTGTGGCTAAAACTTCCAAAACTATGTTGAATAAGAGTGGTGAGAGTGGGCAACCTTGTCTTTTTCCTGATCTCAGTGGAAATGCTTTCAGTTTTTCACCATTGAGGACGATGTTGGCTGTGGGTTTGTCATATATGGCCTTTATTATGTTGAGGAAAGTTCCCTCTATGCCTATTTTATGCAGGGTTTTTATCATAAATGGGTGTTGAATTTTGGCAAAAGCTTTCTCTGGATCTATTGAGATGACCATATGGTTTTTCTCCTTCAGTTTGTTAATCTGGTGTATCACATTGATTGATTTGTGTATATTGAAGAATCCTTGCATTCCTGGAATAAACCCCACTTGATCATGGTGTATGATCCATTTAATGTGCTGTTGGATTCTGTTTGCTAGTATTTTGTTGAAGATTTTTGCATCTATGTTCATCAGTGATATTGGCCTGTAGTTTTCTTTGTTTGTCTGGTTTTGGTATCAGGGTGATGGTGGCCTCGTAGAATGAGTTTGGGAGTGTTCCTCCCTCTGCTATATTTTGGAAGAGTTTGAGAAGGATAGGTGTTAGCTCTTCTCTAAATGTTTGATAGAATTCGCCTGTGAAGGCATCTGGTCCTGGGCTTTTGTTTGTCGGAAGATTCTTAATCACAGTTTCAATTTCAGTGCTTGTGATTGGTCTGTTCATATTTTCTATTTCTTCCTGATTCAGTCTTGGCAGGTTGTGAATTTCTAAGAATTTGTCCATTTCTTCCAGGTTGTCCATTTTTTTGGCATAGAGTTGCTTGTAGTAATCTCTCATAATCTTTTGTATTTCTGCAGTGTCAGTTGTTACTTCTCCTTTTTCATTTCTAATTCTATTGATTTGAGTCTTCTCCCTTTTTTCTTGATGAGTCCGGCTAATGGTTTATCAATTTTGTTTATCTTCTCAAAGAACCAGCTTTTAGTTTTGTAGATCTTTGCTATCGTTTCCTTCATTTCCTTTTTATTTATTTCTGATCTGATTTTTATGATTTCTTTCCTTTTGCTAACTTTGGGGTTTTTTTGTTCTTCTTTCTCTAATTGCTTTAGGTGCAAGGTTAGGTTGTTTATTCGAGATGTTTCCTGTTTCTTAAGGTAGGATTGTATTGCTATTAACTTCCCTCTTAGAACTGCTTTTGCTGCATCCCATAGGTTTTGGGTCGTCGAGTCTCCATTGTCATTTGTTTCTAGGTATTTTTTGATATCCTCTTTGATTTCTTCAGTGATCACTTCGTTATTAAGTAGTGTATTGTTTAGCCTCCATGTGTTTGTATTTTTCACAGATCTTTTCCTATAATTGATATCTAGTCTCATAGCATTGTGGTCGGAAAAGATACTTGATACAATTTCAGTTTTCTTAAATTTACCAAGGCTTGATTTGTGACCAAGATATGATCTATCCTGGAGAACATTCCATGAGCACTTGAGAAAAATGTGTATTCTGTTGTTTTTGGATGGAATGTCCTATAAATATCAATTAAGTCCATCTTGTTTAATGTATCATTTAAAGCTTGTGTTTCCTTATTTATTTTCATTTTGGATGATCTGTCCATTGGTGAGAGTGGGGTGTTAAAGTCCCCTACTATGAATGTGTTACTGTTGATTTCCCCTTTTATGGCTGTTAGTATTTGTCTTATGTATTGAGGTGCTTCTATGTTGGGTGCATAAATATCTACAATTGTTATATCTTCTTCTTGGATCGATCCCTTGATCATTATGTAGTGTCCTTCTTTGTCTCTTCTAATAGTCTTTATTTTAAAGTCTATTTTGTCTGATATGAGAATTGCTACTCCAGCTTTCTTTTGGTTTCCATTTGCATGAAATATCTTTTTCCATCCCCTTACTTTCAGTTGTATGTGTCTCTAGGTCTGAAGTGGGTCTCTTGTAGACAGCAAATATATGGGTCTTGTTTTTGTATCCATTCAGCCAATCTGTGTCTTTTGGTGGGAGCATTTAGTCCATTTACATTTAAGGTTATTATCGATATGTATGTTCCTACTCCCATTTTCTTAATTGTTTTGGGTTCGTTATTGTAGGTCTTTTCCTTCTCTTGTGTTTCTTGCCTAGAGAAGTTCTTTTAGCAGTTGTTGTAAAGCTGGTTTGATGGTGCTGAACTCTCCCAGCTTTTGCTTGTCTGTAAAGGTTTTAATTTCTCCATCAAATCTGAATGAGATCCTTGCTGGGTAGAGTAATCTTGGTTGCAGGTTTTTCTCCTTCATCACTTTAAATATGTCCTGCCAGTCCTTTCTGGCTTGCAGAGTTTCTGCTCAAAGATCAGCTGTTAACCTTATGGGGATTCCCTTGTGTGTTATTTGTTTTTCCCTTGCTGCTTTTAATATGTTTTCTTTGTATTTAATTTTTGACAGTTTGATTAATATGTGTCTTGGTGTGTTTCTCCTTGGATTTATCCTGTATGGGACTCTCTGTGCTTCCTGGACTTGATTAACTATTTCCTTTCCCATTATAGGGAAGTTTTCAACCATAATCTCTTCAAATATTTTCTCAGTCCCTTTCTTTTTCTCTTCTTCTTCTGGAACCCCTATAATTCGAATGTTGGTGTGTTTAATGTTGTCCCAGAAGTCTCTGAGACTGTCCTCAGTTCTTTTCATTCTTTTTTCTTTATTCTGCTCTGCAGTAGTTATTTCCACTATTTTATCTTCCAGGTCATCTATCCGTTCTTGTGCCTCAGTTATTCTGCTATTGATCCCATCTAGAGTATTTTTCATTTCATTTATTGTGTTGTTCATTGTTGTTTGTTTCATCTTTAGTTCTTCTAGGTCCTTGTTAAATGTTTCTTGCATTTTGTCTATTCTATTTCCAAGATTTTGGATCATCTTTACTATCATTATTCTGAATTCTTTTTCAGGTAGACTGCCCATTTCCTCTTCATTTGTTAGGTCTGGTGGGTTTTTATCTTGCTCCTTCATCTGTTGTGTGTTTTTTGTTTTCTCATTTTGCTTATCTTACTGTGTTTGGGGTCTCCTTTTCGCAGGCTGCAGGTTCGTAGTTCCCGTTGTTTTTGGTGTCTGTCCCCAGTGGCTAAGGTTGGTTCAGTGGGTTATGTAGGCTTCCTGGTGGAGGGGACTAGTGCCTGTGTTCTGGTGGATGAGGCTGGATCTTGTCTTTCTGGTGGGCAGGTCCACGTCTGGTGGTGTGTTTTGGGGTGTCTGTGGTCTTATTATGATTTTAGGCAGCCTCTCTGCTAATGGGTGGGGTTGTGTTCCTGTCTTGCTAGTTGTTTGGCATAGGATGTCCAGCACTGTAGCTTGCTGGTTGTTGAGTGAAGCTGGGTGCTGGTGTTGAGATGGAGATCTCTGGGAGATTTTCGCTGTTTGATATTATGTGGAGCTGGGAGGTCTCTTGTGGACCAGTGTCCTGAAGTTGGTTCTCCCACCTCAGAGGCGCAGCCCTGACTCCTGGCTGAAGCACCAAGAGCCTTTCATCCACACCGCTCCTTAATTTGGGATGATTTGTTGTCTATTCTGGTATTCCACAGATGCAGGGCACATTAAGTTGATTGTGGAGCTTTAATCCGCTACTCCTGAGGCTGCTGGGAGAGATTTCCCTTTCTCTTCTTTGTTCTGATAGCTCCCAGGTGCTCAGCTTTGGATTTGGCCCCGCCTCTGCGTGTAGGTCTCTGGAGCTCGTCTGTTCTTCGCTCAGACAGGATGGGGTTAAAGGAGCCGCTGATTTGGGGGTGTGGCTCACTCAGGCCGGGGCGAGGGAGGGGCACGGAGGGCGGGGCGAGCCTGCGGCTGCAGAGGCCGGCATGACGTTGCACCGGCCTGAGGCGCGCTGTGCGTTCTTCCGGGGAAGTCTTCCCTGGATCCCGGGACCCTGTCAGTGGCGGGCTGCACAGGCTCCCCGGAAGGGGGGTGTGGATAGTGACTTGTGCTCGCACACAGGCTTCTTGGCGGCGGCAGCAGCAGCCTTAGCGTCTCCTGCCCGTCTCTGGGGTCCGCGCTTTTAGCCGCGGCTCGCGGCCGTCACTGGAGCTCCTTTAAGCAGCGCTCTTAATCCCCTCTCCTCGAGCACCAGGAAACAAAGAGGTAAGATAACGTCTCTTGCCTCTTCGGCAGGTGCAGACTTTTCTCCAGACTCCCTCCCAGCTAGCCGTGGCGCACTAACCCCCTGCAGGCTGTGTTCACGCCGCCAACCCCAGTCCTCTCCCTGCGCTCCGACCGAAACCCAAGCCTCAGCTCCCAGCCCCGCCCGCCTCGGCAGGTGAGCAGACAAGCCTCTCGGCCTGGTTAGTGCTGGTCGGCACCGATCCTTTGTGCGGGAATCTCCCCGCTTTGCCCTCCGCACCCCTGTTGCTGTATTCTCCTCCGCAGCTCCGAAGCTTTCCCCCTCCGCCACCCGCAGTCTCTGCCTGCGAAGGGGCTTCCTAGTGTTTGGAAACCTTTCCTCTTTCATAGCTCCCTCCCACTGGAGGTCCCGTCCCTATTCTTTTGTCTGTGTTGTTTCTTTTGCCCTACCCAGGTACGTGGGGGGTTTCTTGCATTTTGGGAGGTCTGAAGTCTAATGCCAGCGTTCAGTAGGTGTTCTGTAGGAGTTGTTTCACGGGTAGATGTATTTCTGGTGTATTTGTGGGCAGGAAGGTGATCTTCGCGTCTTACTCTTCCACCATCTTCCCGGAAAAACCCTTTATCCTTATTCTCCTGACGTCAGAGGCACTCAGACCTACGGTTGAAGAGGTACCATTAAAGGTGGGAAACTGGGAGAGAGAGGGCACAGTTTCTCATTAAACACCTGTGACTGATATTAGTCCAGGTGAGAGTGAAGTCATTTACCCGTCGTGGGCAGAAGTGGCAGATTTTTTTCAAAGTAAAAATCACGCTGATGCAGAATCTATATTATGCCAACTCTGGTGAGAATTTCGGCGGCCTTTGCTCTTCACTTAGGGCTCAGAACTCCACTTGAGTTCTGAGGTTCACTGTACTGATCATTGACCATGATGTTGGAAAGGATGTTAGCAAGGGATTAATTAATTTTCTTAGTTCTATTGAGATGTAACTGATATATGCCTCCAATTTTATAGTTGAAGAAACCGACTTGTTCAGTGTCACACTACTGAGGTGGCAATGGTGTGCATGTCTTCCTGGCTAACAGTCTCAACTGAAAGCAGCAGTAATAAAGGCAGATGACTAGCCATTAGGTCTGTGGCACTTCCAGAGGGTGAGAGAAGGCAGGAGAGGGGCCAGATTTGATCATCAATACTTAGGATAAGGTTGAGAAGGGTGAGTGTGGCAGGGACTCACACGGACATCAGCAACACATGGGACTGTGTTCAATGTGGGCAGGTGGGCTGTAAAGCCGGATCCATGCTCTGAGCCAGAGGGTGACGAGAGTTATCCCTTTGGGATCTCAACCACACCTTTTGTCTGTCTAATGCCCTTTATCTCCACATAGTAAAGCCGTATCTGGAGCCCTAGCCCTGCCTGGCTGCACACTGCTGCAGCCTTCCTCTTCCAGCTGGTCCTAGGGAGTTTTTTTGCTGCATTTCCTGGGGTGGTGACCTTAAGTCTCCCTGGTGGGTGGACTCTTATTCTGAGCTCACATTATGTGGGAGCAACAATAGGACGATAGCATTTTAGAGCTGGAGGCCAGACCACGTGAATGTAGATATACAGGAAAGGAAGAGGCTATAGGTTTACAAGATGGGTCCCTCAGGGTACATTTGAGAAGAACCTAGTTTGCTTTCTGTTTGCTGAGCTGCGACAACAGAATTGTATAGAAAACCAAAGTATACCCGCGAATTAAACAAGATAGAAGCTTGTTTGCCTGTCTGGTAAAGTCTGGGCAGCTGGATCAGGAATGTGTCACTTTGTAGTGTCAGAGACCCCTCCTTCTATCTTTCTGCTTGACTGCGTGTGACCACAACTGCATGGTCCAACATGGCAACCTGGCCATCTAGCTTGCAGGAGAAAGGGATAAAGAAGAGGCAAAGCCTGCACTCATGAGGATGATTGAGTTAAAGGTGGTGAATGAAAACTACCACATGCTACAGCTGTCTGCTTCCCATTGACCATAATGTAGTCCATGCCCACACTTAACTGCAAGGGAGTCTGGGAAATAGTATTTATTCTATTCTTAGGTAGCCAAAGCATCTACCTAAAAATTGGGAGTCCTTATAGCAATCTCTGCCACATATACATTATCTTACTTGATCCTTACAGTGACTCAGATGAGTGTCATTAGACCCCTTTTTACAAAGGGAAGTAAACATCAAAAGGCCACACAGGTGGAGGTATCAGCACTAGACCCCAGGCTGTCTGATTACTAATACTGTGTTTGTCTCAATATGTTACGTCCCACCAGTGTTTAGCAAGTGCTTCACACATAGTAAGTTCTCAGTAAATGACAGTTATTTCTATTTCTGCAACCATACATAGTATAAAATAGAGCTCTGCTATTTCTTTGGATTATTTTAGGCTGCCTTTTAGTTCCCAGGGTCCCAGTTTTCTGCACTGTGTACCCTGTCTTGTACTGCAGGATGATTTCAGCCCTGTGACAAGACCATTTCTCTCCCAGGGAAAAGAGTCTGCTTAAATATTTGAATTGCTTGGATCTGCATTGCTTTCCAAAGTGAATCAAGCCAATGGTGTATGAAGGGCAATTCTTAATAACTGGATGGGTTTTCTCATTTTGGTCTTGTTAGTCAATTCAGTGCAGTACACTTAAATCAGGAGAGAGGGGACATTCAGTAAAATGGGTTTATTCCCAGCCTCCAGCATCTCTCTTCTGCTCTGGAACATTGTTGGATGAGAGATTTTCTTTTTTTTTCTGCCTGAGGTAGCCAGTGTGCAGTGGCTTAATTGATTTGTATAAGTTCCATTTCTATGGGGCCAAAGGTTATGAGATCATATGAGGAAAAGTGTTCATATAGGTGGTTGAATTATTTAATTAATAGACTGATTATAACTAATGTGAATCTGGCCCTAGAGGTGGCTCACAACGACTGAGTGTTATGTGAACTGTGCTATCTCCTTATTTTTATTTTATTTTATTTTTTTAATCTCCTCGTTTTGCTTTTAAAAATCACCTTGTCCTGTGCCTGAGAATGTACCATGGATGGCAAATTAAATATTAATTGTCTGCAATTCAAATGCATTGTCTTACACTTGTTAATCTTCCTATAGCCAGTTATATATTATCTGACTAAAAGAAAGGCCTTGGGGTCTATATATATTTAAAAAGTCACTTTATTACGGTCATAGCATTTTTCTCACTAAGATTTTTCTCTCCTCTTTATTTCCCCTTTAGGTCTTACCAAAGAAAATATAAATCTGGAGTGTTTTGTACAAAAAAGTACACGAGCATACAAACAGAACGTTTATTTATTGAATTGGATAATTTATCTCTACATCCCAAAACACTTTGCTAAGAAGTGTGTTATTTCCAAACCTTAGTTAGTAAAGCTCCTTCCAGAAGCCTTGGTCATTGCTCTACTCAGAGACAGTGGGAGATGTGAAAACAAGAACCTGGTCTCTGAGAGGGGGTTGTAGGTGCTGGTTGGGACCCAGCCCTTGTCACTAGCCTGACTGCCTTTGAATCTCAGATTTTCTATTTGCCAGCCATGTCACCTTAGGCAATTTACTTAATTTCTCTGTTTTAAATTACTATCTGTAAATTAGGGCTGACAGTAATAATACCTAATGTGTAGGCTTTTGAGGATTAAAAATAAACATTATTATATTTATACAGTGCCTGCCACATATACTAAATGCTACATTAAGTGTATACTATAAACATTTGGTCTTTTTCTCTAAGGCATGGTTTTTACTTGACATGAACATTAATAGGAGACATACAGCATCTCCAAGATGGCCTGAAAGACACACAACACCACTGCAAATGGCCTGACGCAGCTTCTGATTTGGCCATTTATCACTCAGGATGGCTCAGGCTCACGTGAGTTGAGGCCAGAGTGGAGTTGTCATGAGCAAGGGCTTTTGGAGTTGAACAGGTAGGGATTAAACCTTGGCTCTGCCACTTGTCAGCTGGGTGACCTTAGGCAGGTCCCTTACTTCTTCTGAGTCATGGTTTCTTCACCTGTGAAGGATCACTGGGGAGGGATTAAAAGAGGCGAAGTATGGAAAGCACTTTGCACAGTATGTTGTTGGTCCATGGTAAGTGCTCAATAAAGGCTAGATTTTTTTAACCTTTAATATTTTATTTTTAAAATTTTACTTTTACATTTTTTATATTTATACAGTTTTAAAGGTTATTTTCCATTTATAGTTATTACAAAATATTGGCTGTATTCCCTATCCTGTACAGTACATCCTTGAGCTTATCTTACACCCAGTAGTTTGTACCTCTCACTCCCCCATCCCTATATTGCTCCCCCATCACTAGTAACCACTAGTTTTTTTTCTATATCTGTGAGTCTGCTTCTTTTATGTTATATTCACTAGTTTGTTGTATTTTTGAGATTCCACATATAAGCGGTATCACACAGTATTTATCTTTCTCTATCTGACATATTTCACATAGCATAATGCCCTCCAAGTCCATCCATGTTGCTGCAAATAGCAAAATTTCATTCTTTTTTATGGCTGAATAGTATTCCATTGCATATATTTACCACATCTTCTTTATCCATTCATCTGTTGATGGGCACTTAGGTTGTTTCCATGTCTTGGCAATTGTAAATAATGCTGCTGTGAACATTGGGGTGTATTTATCTTTTCAAATTAGTGTTTTTGGTTTTTTTGAGTATATACCCAGGAGTGGAATTGCTAGGTCACATGGTAGTTTTATTTTTCGTTTTTTGAGAAACCTCCATAATGTTTTCAACAGTGACTGCACCAATTTACAGTCCCACCAACAGTGTACAAGGGTTCCCTTTTCTCTGCATCCTCACCAACATTTGTATTTGTAGACTTTTTGATGATAGCCATTCTGTTAGGTTTGAGGTGATACCTCATTGTGGGTTTTTTTTTAAAGATAAATTTATTGTTTATTTAATTCATTTTTGGCTGCATTGGGTCTTAGTTGCGGCACGTGAGATCTTCGTTGAGGCATGCGGGATCTTTCGTTGCGGTGTGGGCGCTATGTTTCAGCATGCGGGCTTCTCTCTAGTTGTGGTGTGAGGGTTTTTTCTTCTCTAGTGTAGTGCATAGGCTCCAGGGTGCGTGGGCTCTGTAGTTGCGGTGCACGGGTTCCAGAGCTTGTGGGGTCTGTAGTTTGCAACACACAGGCTCTAGTTGAGGCGTGCGAGCTCCGTAGTTGTGGCACGTGGGCTTAGTTGCCCCGCGGCATGTGGGATTTTCCCTGACCAGGGATCGAACCTGTGTCCCCTGCATTGGAAGGCATATTCTTTACCACTGGACCACCAGGGAAGTCCCTCTCATTGTGGTTTTATTTATTTATTTTGCGGTATGCAGGCCTCTCGCTGTTGTGGCCTCTCCCGTTGCGGAGCACAGGCTCTGGATGTGCAGGCTCAGTGGCCGAGGCTCACGGGCCTAGCCGTTCTGCGGCATGTGGGATCTTCCCGGACCGGGGCACGAACCTGTGTCCCCTGCATCGGCAGGCAGACTCTCAAGCACTGTGCCACCAGGGAAGCCCGTGGTTTTATTTATTTACTTATTATTGCTTCAGTAGTTGTACCACACGGGCTCAGTAGTTGTGGCTCGCGAGCTCTAGCGTGCAGGCTCAGTGGTTGTGGCACACAGGCTTCTCATTGCGGTGGCTTCTCTTGTTGTGGAGAACAGGCTCTAGGTGCGTGGACTTCAGTAGTTGTGGCTCACGGGCTCTAGAGTGCAGGCTCACTAGTTGTGGCGCACGGGCTTAGTTGCTCCGCGGCATGTGGGATCTTCCCGGACCAGGGCTCGAACCCGTGTCCCCTGCATTGGCAGGCGGATTCTTAACCACTGCGCCACCAGGGAATCCCCCTCTCACTTTGGTTTTGATTTGCATTTCTCTGATGATTAGCGATGTTGAGTTAAGTGCTCAATAAAAGCTAGTTTTTTTTGTTTTTTTAATCATTGTGACTAAGTCCCAGAGGGAGACAATCCAAAAGCTTAGATTAAGAAGGGCCGAACAGCATTTTCCCCCTTTATGTCTTTATTTTCCCTCGGTGTAAAGTTAAAACAAATCCTTTGATCAAAAAATGTCTCCAAAAGGTACTAATGTTAGCTGCATGTTGACTAGTTAAATTCAGTTATTCAGGATAGGTGGGAAACCTTTTGATAAACTGGACCAAATTACAGCTGAACTTTCCAATTCATAGCACATATCGAAATTTCACTGTAAGGCTGTGTCTATGTACATACAATTAAAAAACCTACATTCTTCTAAATCACCATTTGGATGGAATTTTTAAACTTTTCAAACAGTTGTTTTTCTGCCATGTTATAAGAGAAGGAACAAGTTAAGCTGTATACACATTTAAATGCTAAAATCACTACTGTTGATAATTTGCCTCCAATATTGTACAATACAGTTGTAACTATTGTGAAGTGGAGCATAATTATATGAACGGTGTTGAATACAGCTGCCTTGTAGCTGTAACAATCACTGTTTGCTATTATAGTTGTCATATTTTGGATAACATATCACATCAACAAACATTTATTGCATTTTATAAGCAAAGGAGCATGATAAACTCAGAAAGAAACCTAAAGCAAAGCCTTAAAAACTTGTCTTAAATAAATAACTTTTTATTTCAACCCAGTTCTAATACTTATCCAAGAGTGAAAGAAATTCTCTCTGATGGGACATGATGTGAAAAGTGATGGGGAAAGTAACTGAGTTCCAGAAGCCTGGGAACAAAGCTGTGGCCCTCGCCCCTCCCTTTGCTTACCTGGGTACCATCAGTTCCTGTCCTGGAAGATACATCAGCTTCTTGGAGAAACCACCTGTTCACTCTTAATGACTCCGTGGTTTGCTGGTGGTTTGAGACAGACATTAGTGCCAAGAGTTTGCTCAGTCCATCTAGGCTGTTCAATAAATATCAATTAATGATCAGAAGACTTTATTAAAGAGATCCCAGCTTTCAAAATTGACTTCACTGTAACTCTTTTTATTTAAAAAATATTTACATAAAAACTATTCAAAATAAAACAGATTAAAATGGTTTATAGTGAAAAAATTAGAAAATATTACTATAGTACAATCATTATATTGTACACCTGTACATTTAATATTATACATGAACTATATGTCAATAAAAAATAAATTGAAAAAATAGAATAAAAAAATAGAAAATATTATAAACATAAAAAGGTAAATAAGACCCAGCATCACAAATTCATTTGTAAATCCTATTAGTATCATGGTGTATATCTTATTATAAGGACTTTAAAAAACATATAGTCTGGGAACTAAGAAACTAAGGAAACCTGGAATGAAACTATATTATTTTAAATGAAAAGTGCTGAAACAGAGCACTCAGGATTAACTGGTCTCCAGTTCTAGCCTTTTCTGTTCTCCAGTACCCTTTTCTTCACACCACTTCGTTCATGTTGCTTTCCTTACCTTACTGTCTCCCAATTAAACATTTTAAGTTTAAATCTATCTTGCTATCATGACATAATAGGAATAGTAATAATAGCAGTTACAGTTTATTGTTAGCCAACTATATACTAAGCACCATGTTGGGTTTTCTAACATTCCATCCTCACAACTACTATATGAGGCATGTACCCTCATTTCACAGATTAAAAAAAGGTGAAATGCAAGGAATTGATTATCTTGTCCAAAGTTGTATGTTAAGTGGCAGACTGGCAAAATCAAATTGCCACCTGACATTTAAGGTCTTCTTTCATCTGGACCGTACTTCTATTACGTGTTTCTTAATAGAAATAGTAACTATAGGTCTATTTACTGCTCTCTAAACTCTGTGTCAGGGTTCTGTGTACTAATGTTCCATTCCATGAGAGCCAGTTAAGTCCTATCTTCATTTATCCATCCATCCATTCATTGCTTTAACCTTTATTGCACACCTCAGTATGCCAGGCGCTGTGCTAGGTGCCACTGTGGATCATTTCCCAGTTTTTGTTGACTGGTCCGTGATTGTTAGGTCGTTTTTGTATATTTTGTATATTTCTCCCCAGCTAGATTGTAACCAACTAGCAGTGGGAACCTTTAGGGAACATTTGAAAAGGGTATGCCATCTGTGTTATTATAATGACAGTATATAATGACTGTGATGTATGTTATAATGAGGTGCCACTGGTATTAGTGCCTGGAGGCCTGGGATATTAAATATTGCACAATGTATGGAATAGTGCTGCACAGTAGAGCATTGTCCCACCCAAAATGACAGTAGTGCCCTCCTCCAGAAGCACTGCTGCAAGTGGATCTAAGGGCAAATGTCTTTCTTTTAATAAGTTCTCTGTATCTTTATCAAGCCTGGTATACTACTCATTGAAAGCATTGGTTTTCTGTAATGACAATGTTCTCTTGATTAACCAGAAAGTTTAAGTGAGATATTCAGAGAGATGCATTCATGGAGACATGGAATGTGATGATTTCTAGGACTGATTTATTTTTTATTCTTTTCTTTAAAAATAATTTATTAGTTTTGGATCACAAAATATAGGGAAGACACAAGGGCAATGCCTGTGACCCCTTGGGCCATACTTCCCTTCCATAAACACCTTTTAGAACCCCAGACTCGTGCTGCCCAAGCATTCTCTCACATCCTAACAGCTGCAAAGTATAGTACCTGACCATGTGGGAAGCTTAAATAGACTGTCTAGGACTGATTTAGATGAAAGAAAATTATGCTTTCTAAAGCAAATAGGAAATTTCTCTTCACCCATATGTGAAAACTTGAGACTATAGGAATGTAGAAACTCCTCCCTTGACTCATGAAACATTCCCCTCAAATATTTCTATGTACCTCCTAAAGAAGATGGTAGAGTTCACTGCTGTTGCTAAGGTTACTTGTTTTCTAGTCACTAGGCTGTGAGCCAAGGCCACAGCCCCTTCAAGATCCACTGATTTTAAGCAGACTAACAAGATGCTTTGATAAATGGTATGTGAGAGAAACAATATCCTCGTCTCTAGTGGATATCTGTCATTTTTGTTTGGTGCCCCAGTAGTTAAACTTCTTTCTTATTCTTGGGGAGTCCTCGATCAGGTGTAGTCTTGGTGGAAGGCAGGATTTCCATCTCACCACATCGTAGCTGCCAGGACATGAGCACGGGATTTAGCGTGGACAATCAGGTACTGCGGCCCGGACCTTGGCTCTCAAGTGAGCGACTCAAAGATGAAAGGTCAGCTAGAATTTATTCCTGTCAGTAGGAAGCGATGCCTGGTGTTGGTGGTGGCAGTGCTCTGCAGCAGGGGTGGTGGTAGCCTAGCTGACTGTTCTCGTTTGGAGATGATGTCTCTTCTGCTTCTTGTTCTCTAGAGCTTCCTGGGGTCTTTGTCTGTTCGGGCTGCTATAACAAAATACCACAGACTGGGTGGCTTATAAACAGTAGAAACATTTCTCACAGTTCTGGAAGCTGGAAGTCTGAGATCAAGGTGCCAGCATAGTTGAGTGAAGGCCTGCTTCTGCGTTCCAGACTTCCTGTATCCTCACATGGTGGAAGGGCCTAGGGACCCCTGTGGGTCTCTTTGCTAAGAGCATTAATCCAAAATTCTGGAGGGCTCCCCGCTTATGACCTAATCACCTCAATATCCTTTCTCTTTTTATTTTAAGAAAAAGACCCCCTACATCCTAAATTTTAGCTTGGCATTGAGCTACCTAGCTGGAGACTAGATTTTTCCAGCTTCTCTTGCAGCTAGGGGTGACTAGGTGACTGATTCTGGCCAGTTGCCAGTAGGTGGGAGTGATGTGCACAACTTTCAGGTCACATCGTTAAAGGAAGCTGTTTATTGCCTCTTTCTCCTTGGCTGGAGCCTGGATGTGGTGCTGGTAATGCCACCTTGCAGATTAAGACAGTGTCTTAGAGAATGGAAAGCCAAGTGGCAGAAGCCTGGGTAGAGCAGCCTACACTCCTGTTTCCTTCTCCCTACACAGGAAAGAAACAAATTTTCTATGTTGGTTAAGTCACTGTTGTCTGGCCTGTACTAAAGAAGAAGGATCTGTATCCTAATTAGTAGAGAGACTGCCCATTTTCTAAGCCTAGTCCTCCAACCTCCTGTTGTTCCATAAGCCCTCAGTACTTTCCAACAAACTCCCTTTTGTTTAGAATTGTCAGAATCTATTTCTGTTTTTTTTTGCAACTGTTAATAGGAATATTTTAGATAGATACACCTAAAAATGTGGAATTGGCTGATCCCAGGGAGCTGAGTGGAGAGCAACGAGGTCTCACTATCCAAGTCTGGAAAATTATCTGTTCTTACTACTAGTAGTGGAACATCTGGTTGACCTAAGGCCTGACCTATAATTTAGTTCTTCGATCTTTTGCCTACAGGGGCAGCAGCATTAGGAAACTTAGTAGAAAAAATTAAGGTTGTTGGCGTATTTTGACTCCTTCTTGCAAACTTTACTAAGGTCTTACTGAAAGGAGTTTGCTTAGCCTGCAATTGAAAAGAGAGGGAAAAACCTGGCAACTTTGCAGAGAGGCCTTTGATGTAGTGGTCTATAATCCAAAGTGGTTTGAGGTCTAGCAGGTTTAAAAAATCTCTTTCCCAAGCTAAAGTTAGTACAAGCAAAAGCAAGGAAGTAAAAGACTCAGCTGCAGATAAGGTCGGAGCTGAGAGAAGCATGATTCCCCCAGACTCTTCCCAGGCACCTCCTGCTATGTACTCCCTGCTGGAGAGCAGAAACAGTTACTGCTCTCAGGAAGGCCCCGCTGGGATTGGGCCCTTGGAGAGGAGTCTATTAATGGTGCCTTCCTTGCACAGTCTGCTTGGAATTGGCCCAAGGTAAAGGCCACTAAGTCAAGGGCAGATCATCAGAAGAAAAAAGTTCTTAGTCTTAGACTTAAAGTCTACAATATGACAAGATATATGTCTTGGTTACTAGTCACATTGATTGGTTCAGGGATAAGCACAGGATTCCCACAATTAAGAGTTAAGGAGATGTTTCTAGAATCTTCTGGAAAGGGAGCTTTCCTGAGGTTCTTCGGGTGGTACTAGAAAACTGCCCTTTGCCCCTGAGCTTGAATAAGGAAGCGTGTAACCCTGGGACCTCCCTGTGACTATGAGAGAGCCAGGCCTAGGATAAACCTGACCCTCTGGGAGGCAGAGAAGAGAGATGGAAAGACATTTTTTTCTCTAATATGGTTGAGTGGCACATCAAGTCTAGCCTAAAGTCTCTTTATCTCTGGACTTTTTAGTTAATGGAGCTAATAAGTCTACTTTGCTATTTAATCCAGGCTAAACAGAATTTTAGTTGCAACAGAAAGTAAAAGTGATATCTTTTTCTCAGTCATCTAACTTAGCAGTTTGGCCTTTTAACATTTGAGAATCTGCAGGGTCTCTACCAGTATTACTGAAACTAGTTTATGACAGGTCTTGCCAATGAGAGATTCTTGTAAGTGCTGAATATCTAACACTAAGTTCAACCTTCTGGGACTTCCCTGGTGGTGCAGTGGTTAAGGATCTGCGTGCTAATGCAGCGGATACGGGTTCGAGCCCTGGTCCAGGAAGATCCCACATGCCGCGGAGCAACTAAGCCCATGTGCCACAACTACTGAGCCTGTGCTCTAGAGCCATCGAGCCACAACTACTGAGCCTGTGTGCCACAACTACTGAAGCCCATGCGCCTAGAGCCTGTGCTCTGCAACAAGAGAAGCCACTGCAATGAGAAGCCTGCGCACTGCAACAGAGAGTAGCCCCTGTTCGCCGCAACTAGAGAAAGCCCGTGTGCAACAACAAAGACCCAACTCAGCAAAAATAAATAAATTAATTAATTTAAAAAAAGAAGAAGTTCAACCTTCTTCCAAGAATTCAGTACCATCTTAGTTAAGATCTGAGTGGCTGTTCCAGACATCGCTAAAACCCCAGGCACCTCTCTTCCACCTTTATGGTTAGTCCAGTCAACTGTGTCAATAATACTCCAATTTTACGTGGTACCTGGGGCAGAGCACTTCCCAGAGATTTGCCTTCAAACTTTCTACTTGCAACAAGAACTTTTGTCATCATTTCTTCCAGCTTTTAGTGAAGTCATCATAACAATCACCATATTTAATGTTTCTCTTCCTTTGCCTTGGGCAAGATTTGGAGATAACAATTTGTTCTTGCATAAATAGCACCAAAACTGGTATGCACCTTTCTCAGAAGACAAAGTTTACATTATTTCACCAAATGGGATATTTATTCATGCAAAATTGCTGTGACAATTCTTGTTTCAAAAATGGAGCCAGATTGTTCTTTAATGTGGTTAGTAAAGGTCAGTGAGGAACCTGCTCATTTAATAATTCTTGAATGGGGTATGAGGGATGACTGAATTTCATCATAGCCAGTCATTTCTGTCCAAAAAGATTACAGGGGCACTGGGTCATTTCCTCTTTAAAGCAGTCACCTCTCTGAGGGCCAAACCTTCTACGTATACTTACCAGGGTGAGAGGTCCAAATCCGCATTGTTCATATGAAAAAAAGAATCCACCTCATAAACAGGGCCCAGAAAGGAGCAGTAACACCTGAATTTTTTGTTTTTTGTTTTGGTTTTTTTTCAGTAGAGAATTAAGGACAGAATAACTGATGACTCTCTCTAGGTCTTTGGTCAGTTTTGAGATTTTCTCCTCATTGCATGTTTTTAAGGAACCTAAAATTAGGTCTAACCGAAACAAGGAAATTACCCCAAGTTGTGGCAAGTGCCTATGAGTGTTATGCTAGTGAAAATCCTCTGGCAGTGGAGGTGATGCTCTTTCCTAATCCTAACAAGTAAACGATGCACCACGGATGCTGTTTACTTTCTTTTGGGGCTCAGCAAGGTTAGTATTTATCCAGTGATTTCAAAATGACCTGATGAGAATACTCTTTGGAGTAAGTCATTGGGTATGCAGAAAGGAAATGCATTCTGCTTTAACGCCCCTCTGCTCAGAAATGGTGATCTGTGCCCTAGGCTATCAAACATCAGCGCACAAAATTATTCACGAAGTGTTTATGGTTCAAGTGGTAAATTCAGGCATTTGCAAAATGTTGACCCAAGTGAGTCAGCATGGAAAGCTTGATCTTTCAGTTTGATGAAAATGTAATTTTATGGACATCAAGTTGAAGTTCAAAAGTGACATGTCGTGTCACACAGATAAATAGTTTTGCCAAAAACAATGCCATAATTCATAAGCACTTGTCTGGCTAGTGGTACCTATCTGGCTGATAAAGCGAAATGCTTGCTAGTAAATGCAATCTTTATCCCATATTATACATTTAGTCTTTTCTGAATAATAAAGATTGTCCTTTTTTTTTGATTTTTCAAACTTAATTTAATTTTTTTTATTTTTTGAATTTATATTTTATTTTATACAGTTCTTATTAGTTATCTATTTTATACATATTAGTGTGTATATGTCAATCCCAATCTCCCAGTTCATCCCACCACCACCACACCCCACACCCCCTGCTTTCCCCTCTTGGTGTCCATATGTTTGTCCTCTATATGTGTGTCTCTATTTCTGCCTTTCAGACAGGTTCATCTGTACCATTTTTCTAGATTCCACATATATGCGCTAATATACAATATTTGTTTTTCTCTTTCTGACTTTCTTCACTCTGTATGACAGTCTCTAGGTCCATCCACGTCTCTACCAATTACCCAATTTCGTTCCTTTTTTTTTTTTTTTTTTGCGATACGCGGGCCTCTCACTGTTGTGGCCTCTCCCGTTGCGGAGCACAGGCTCCGGACGCGCAGGCCCAGCGGCCATGGCCCACGGGCCCAGCCGCTCCGCGGCATGCGGGATCCTCCCGGGCCGGGGCACGAACCCGTGTCCCCTGCATCGGCAGGCGGACTCTCAACCACTGCGCCACCAGGGAAGCCCCGTTCCTTTTTATGGCTGAGTAATATTCCATTGTATATATGCACCACATCTTCTTTATCCATTTGTTGATGGGGATTTAGGTTGCTTCCATGACCTGGCCATTGTAAATAGTGCTGCAACGAACATTGGGGTGTATATGTCTCTTTGAATTATAGTTTTCTCTGGGTATATGCCCAGTAGTGGGATTGCTGGGTCATATGGTAATTTTATTTTTAGTTTTTTAAGGAACCTCCATACTGTTCTCCATAGTGGCTGTATCAGTTTACATTCCCATCAACAGTGCAAGAGGGTTCCCTATTCTCCACACCCTCTCCAGCATTTGTTGTTTATAGATTTTCTGATGATGCCCATTCTAACTGGTGTGAGGTGATACCTCATTGTAATTTTGATTTGCATTTCTCTACTAATTAGTGATGTTGAGCAGCTCTTCATGTGCTTCGTGGCCATCCGTATGTCTTCTTTGGAGAGATGTCTATTTAGGTCTTCTGTCCATTTTTTGATTGGGTTGTTCTTTTAATATTGAGCTGCATGAGCTGTTTATATATTTTGGAGATTAATCCTTTGTCTGTTGATTTGTTTGCAACTATTTTCTCCCATTCTGAGTGTTGTATTTTCATCTAGTTTATAGTTTCCTTTGCTGTGCAAAAGCTTTTAAGTTTCATTAGGTCCCATTTGTTTATTTTTGTTTTTATTTCCATTATTATTGGAGGTGGGTCAAAAAAGATCTTGCTGTGATTTATGTCAAAGAGTGTTCTTCCAATGTTTTCCTCTAAGAGTTTTATAGTGTCCAGTCTTACATTTAGGTCTTTAATCCATTTTGAGTTTGTTTTTGTGTATGGTGTTATGGAGTGTTCCAATTTCATTCTTTAACATGTAGCTGTCCAGTTTTCCCAGCACCACTTATTGAAGAGACTGTCTTTTCTCCATTGTATATCCTTGCCTCCTTTGTCATAGATTAGTTGACCATAGGTGCGTGGGTTTATCTCTGGGCTTTCTATCCTGTTCCATTGATCTATATTTCTGTTTTTGTGCCAGTACCATATTGTCTTGATTACTGTAGCTTTGTAGTATAGTCTGAAGTCAGGGGGTCTGATTCCTCCAGCTCCATTTTTTTCTCTCAAGATTACTTTGGCTATTCGGTGTCTTTTGTGTCTCCATACAAATTTTAAGATATTTTGTTTTAGTTCTGTAAAAAATGCCATTGGTAATTTGCTAGGGATTGCACTGAATCTGTAGATTGCTTTGGGAAGTGTAGTCATTTTCACAATATTGAGACTTCCAATCCAAGAACATGGTATATCTCTCCATCTGTTTGTGTCATCTTCGATTTCTTTCATCTGTGTCTTATAGTTTTCTGAGTACAGGTCTTTTATCTCCTTAGGTAGGTTTACTCCTAGGTATTTTATTCTTTTTGTTGCAGTGGTGAATGGGATTGTTTCCTTAATTGCTCTTTCTGATCTTTCATTGTTAGTGTATAGGAATGCAAGAGAATTCTGTGCATTAATTTTGTATCCTGCAACTTTACCAAATTCATTAATTAGCTCTAGTAATTTTCTGGTGGCATCTTTCGGATTCTCTATGTATAGTATCATGTCACCTGCAAACAGTGACAGTTTTATTTCTTCTTTCCCAATTTGTATTCCTTGTATTTCTTTTTCTTCTCTGATTGCCGTGGCTAGGACTTCCAAAACTATGTTGAATAATAGTGGTGAGAGTGGACATCCTTGTCTTGTTCCTGATCTTAGAGAAAATGCTTTCAGTTTTTCACCATTGAGAATGATGTTTGCTGTGGGTTTGTCATATATGGCCTTTATTATGTTGAGGTAGGTTCCCTCTATGCCCACTTTCTGGAGAGTTTTTATCATAAATGGATGTTGAATTTGGTGAAAAACTTTTTCTGCATCTATTGAGATGATCATATGGTTTTTATTCTTCAATTTGTTAATATGGTGTATCACATTGATTGATTTGTGTATATAGAAGAATCCTTGCATCTCTGGGATCAATCCCACTTGATCATGGTGGATGATCCTGTTAATGTGCTGTTGGATTTTGTTTGCTAGTATTTTGTTAGGATTTTTGCATCTATATTCATGAGTGATATTGGTCTGTAATTTTCTTTTTTTATAGTATCTTTGTCTGGTTTTGGTATCAGAGTGATGGTGGCCTTGTAGAATGAGTTTAAGAGTGTTCCTTCCTCTGCAGTTTTTTGGAAGAGTTTGAGAAGGATAGGTGTTAGCTCGTCTCTAAATGTTTGATAGAATTTGCCTGTGAAGCCATCTGGTCCTGGACTTCTGTTTGTTGGAAGATTTTTAATCACAGTTTCAATTTCATTTCTTGTGTTCAGTCTTGGAAGGTTATACCTTTCTAAGAATTTGTCCCTTTCTTCCAGATTTTCCATTTTACTGGCATAGAGTTGCTTGTAGTAGTCTCTTAGGATGCTTTGTATTTCTGTGGTGTCCACTGTAACTTCTTTTTCATTTCTAATTTTATTGATTTGAGTCCTCTCCCTCTTTTTCTTGATGAATCTGGCTAATGGTTTATCAATTTTGTTTATCTTCTCAAAGAAACAGCTTTTAGTTTTATTGATCTTTGCTACTATTTCTTTGTTTCTATTTCATTTATTTCTGCTCTGATCTTTATTATGTCTTTCCTTCTACTAACTTTGGGGTTTGTTTATTCATCTTTCTCTAGTTCCTTTAGGGGTAAGGTTAGATTCCTTATTTGAGATTTTTCTTGTTTCTTGAGGTAGGATTGTATTGCTATAAAATTCCCTCTTAGAACTGCTTTTGCTGCATCCCACAGGTTTTGGATCATCATGTTTTCGTTGTTATTTGTCTCTAGGTATTTTTTTATTTCCTCTTTGATTTCTTCAGTGATCTCTTGCTTGTTTAGTAACATACTGTTTAGCCTCCATGTGTTTGTGTTTTTTACTTTTTTTCCCTGTATTTGATTTCTAATCTCATAGCATTGTGGTCGGAAAAGATGCTTGATAAGGTTTCAGTTTTCTTAAATTTACCAAGGCTTGATTTGTGACCCAAGATGTGATCTATCCTGGAGAATGTTCCGTGTGCATTTGCGAAGAAAGTGTAATCCGCTGTTTTTGGATGGAATGTCCTGTAAATGTCAATTAAATGTATCTGGTCTGTTGCTCATTTAAAGCTTGTGTTTCCTTATTAATTTTCTGTCTGGATGATCTGTCCATTGGTGTAAGTGAGGTGTTAAAATCCCCCACTATTATTGTGTTACTGTTGATTTCCTCTTTTATAGCTGTTAGCATTTGCCTTATTTATTGAGATGCTCCTATGTTGGATGCGTATATATTTATAATGTTATATCTTCTTGGATTGATTCATTGATCATTATGTAGTATCCTTCCTTGTCTCTTGTAACATTATTTATTTTAAAGTCTATGTTTTCTGATATGAGTATTGCTACTCCAGATTTCTTTTGATTTCCATTTGCATGGAATATCTTTTTCCATCCCCTCACTTTCATTGTGTATGTATCCCTAGGTCTGAAGTGGGTCTCTTGTAGAAGACATATATATGGGTCTTGTTTTTGTATCCATTCAGTAAGCCTGTGTCTTTTGGTTGGAGCATTTAATCCATTCACATTTAAGGTAATTATCGATATGTATGTTCCTATTACCATTTTCTTATTGTTTTGGGTTTGTTTTTGTAGGTCTGTTTCTTCTCTTTTGTTTCCCACTTAGAGAAGTTTCTTTAGCATTTATTGTAGAGCTGGTTTGGTGGTGCTGAATTCTCTTAGCTTTTGCTTGTCTGTAAAGCTTTTGATTTCTCTGACGAATCTGAATGAGATCCTTGCTGGGTAGAGTAATCTTGGTTGTAGGTTCTTCCCTTTCATCACCTTAAATATATCATGCCACTCCCTTCTGGCTTGTAGAGTTTCTGCTGAGAAATCAGCTGTTAACCTTATGGGAGTTCCCTTTTATGTTATGTGCTGTTTTTCCCTTGTTGCTTTTAATAATTTTTCTTTGTGTTTGATTTTTGGTAGTTTGATTACTATGTGTCTCAGCATGTTTCTCCTTGGGTTTATCCTGCCTGGGACTCTCTGCGCTTCCTGGACTTGGGTGGCTCTTTCCTTTCCCATATTAGGAAAGCTTTTGACTATAACCTCTTCAAATATTTTTTCGAGTCCTCCCTCTCTCTCTTCTCCTCTGGGACCCGTTTAATGTGAATGCTGGTGTGTTTAGTGTTGTCCCAGAGGTCTCTTAGGCTGTCTTCATTTGTTTTCATTTTATTTTCTTTGTTCTGTTCTGCGGCAGTGAATTCCACCATTCTGTCTTCCAGGTCACTTGTCTATTCATCTGCCTCAGTTATTCTGCTTTTGATCCCTTCTAGTGTATTTTTCATTTCAGTTATTGTATTGTTCATCTCTATTTGTTTGGTCTTTAATTCTTCCAGGTGTTTGTTCTTTAATTCTTCTAGGTCTTTGTTAAACATTTCTTGCATCTTCTCAATCTTTGCCTCCATTCGTCTTCCGAGGTCCTGGATCATCTTCACTATCATTATTCTGAATTCTTTTCCTGGAAGGTTGTCTACCTCCACTTCACTTAGTTGTTTTTCTGGGGTTTTATCTTTTCCTTCATCTGTCACATAGTCCTCTCCCTTTTCATTTTGTGTATCTTTCTGTGAATGTGGTTTTCGTTCCACAGGCTGCAGGATTGTAGTTCTTCTTGCTTCTGCTGTCTTCCCTCTGGTGGATGAGGCTATCTAAGAGGCCTATGCAAGCTTCCTGATGGGAGGGACTGGTGGTGGGTAGAGCTGGGTGTTGCTCTGGTGGGCAGAGCTCAGTAAAACTTTAATCTGCTTGTCTGCTGATGGGTAGGCTCAGTTCCCTCCCTGTTGGTTGTTTGGCCAGTGGCAACGCAGCCCACAGGCTCCTTGGTGGGGCTAATGGAGGACTCTGGGAGAGTTCATGCCAAGGAGCACTTCCCAGAATTTCTGCTGCCAGTGTCCTTGTCCCCGTGGTGAGCCACAGCCACCCCCTTCCTCTGCAGGAGACCCTCCAACACTAGCAGATAGGTCTGGTTCAGTCTCCTATGGGGTCACTGCTCCTTCCCCTGGGTCCTGATGCGCACACTACTTTGTGCCCTCCAAGAGTGGAGTCTCTGTTTTCCCCAGTCCTGTCGAAGTCCTGCAATCAAATCCTGCTAGCCTTCAGAATCTGATTCTCTGGGAATTCCTCCTACTGTTGCTGGACCCCCAGGTTGGGAAACCTGACGTGGAGCTCAGAACCTTCACTCCAGTGGGTGGACTTCTGTAGTTTAATTGTTCTCCAGTTTGTGAGTCTCCCACTCAGTGGTTATGGGATTTGATTTTATTGTGATTGCACCCCTCCTACCATCTCATTGCGGCTTCTCCTTTGTCTTTCTCGATGTAGGGTATCTTTTTTGGTGAGTTCCAGTGTCTTCCTGTCAATGATTGTTCAGCAGTTAATTGTCATTCCAGTGTTCTCACAAGAGGGAGTGAGCGCATGTCCTTCTCATCCACCATCTTGAGCCAGTCCTTCTCCAAGATTGTCCTATTTAAGAACTGAAATCAGAGTTAGAAGTCAAGATCTAACATAAAGACACATTTGTTACTTTTGTGCTTCTTTTGCCCTCACAAAGATTAATTTTAGAACAATATAAAACCATAAATTGTGAGTATCTGACAGTACTTCTCTCCTTAGCTCCCCATAGACCAACTGGATAACAATGCTGGGGGTAAAAAAATGTAAAATAAATAAAATAGCTATTGTTCTTGAAGTGCATTTAGTGCTGAGGAGGAAATAGAAGTCTTGTACACAAAAGACTTTCTTTACACTCTGGCCCAGATCTGCTTTCAGTCAGATCTGCTGTAGTCCCTGACACTCTGATCTCAGACTCTGGAAAGCCCCTGCTCTTTTCTACCATGGAGCCCTGCAAACCTTGCCTGGTTATTATGCCTGGTGTGGCCTTCTCTCCCATTCATCTCATGGAGACTTCCGCTCCTCTCTCAACACACAATTCATTTTCTGCCTTTTGAAAACATCTTTCACTTGCCAGGTAGAACTGTTTTTCTGTTGTAACTTGATTATGCTGTTACCACACTCATTACATTATTTTTTTAAATTGAAGCATAGTTGATTTATAATATATTAGTTTCAGGTCTACAGTATAGTGATTCAGTATTTTTACAGTTCATACTCCATTAAAAGTTATTACAAAATATTGGCTATAATTCCCTGTGGTATACAATATAACCTTGTTGCTTCTCTATTTTATAAATAATAATTTATACCTTTTGATCCCATACCCCTAATGTGTCCCTCTGCCATCCCTCTTCCCGGTGGTAACCACTAGTTTGTTCTCTGTATCTGTGAGTCTGCTTGTGTTTTGCTACATACACTCATTGGTATTATTTTTTAGATTCCATATATGAGTGATATCATACAGTATTTATCTTTGTCTGACTTATTTCACTAAGCATAATATTATCTAACTCCATCCATTTTGCTTCTAAAGGCAGAATTTCATTCTTTTTTATGGTTGAATAATACTTCATTGTATAAGACGTAGGGAATGGACTTGAGGACACGGGGAGGGGGAAGGGTAAGCTGGGACGAAGTGAGAGAGTAACATTGAGATATATACACTACCAAATGTAAAATAGGTAGTTAGTGGGAAGCAGCTGCATAGCACAGGGAGATCAGCTCGGTGCTTTGTGACCACCTAGAGGGGTGGGATAAGGAAGGTGGGAGGGAGATGCAAGAGGGAGGGGATATGGGGATATACGTATGCATATAGCTGATTCCCCTTGTTATACAGCAGAAACTAACACAACATTGTAAAGCAATTATACTCCAATAAAGATGTTAAAGAAAATTTCATCGTATATATACCACATCTTCTTTATCTATTCATCTGTTGATGGACACTTGGGTTGTTTCCATATCTTGGCTATTTTAAGTTATGCTGGTATGAAACTTGAGGTGCATGTACCTTTCCTAATTAGTGTTTTCATTTTTTCCAGATATATGCCCAGGAGTCTCTACTGGAGAGCATATGTCTCTACTATTCTCTCTGAAGACAGGATTCAGGTATTTTATTTTTTATATTTACAGTGCCCAGTGCAGTGACTGGCACATACTAAGTAGTGAATGAACAATTGACTCTATTCAAAATTTAACTTGTTCAAAAATCTTTCCCAGAATACAGCCTGCCTGCTCCCTAATTCAACAACGATCATTCATTTATTTATCATTCTTCCATGTTAGAGACATTCTTTGTATCAAATGATTTTGCTCTTGTACATATACTACTTTGCATGTTGACCTCATCTTATTAATAATTTTGCCTGTTTAGGCAAATTCTTCCGCCTCCTTAATAAAATTTTTGCCTTCTTAAGTGGAAGTCACTATTTTGTATATATTTTTTCTAACTCTCCTCTCTCATGTTATATGTGTACACTGCCCTGCTCATAGGAGGAACTGAGTACATACCTGTGGAAGAAATGAAATTAAAGAGATTATCTGGTATATTGAAATTCCATTTTTGATCTTCTTCTCTCATCTCATTATTCAACAAGAAATCAAAATGGTAGTCAGTAAACCTTTAATTTTAACAAGTTGATTTATATTCAAAAAGTTAGTGTGGTCTTTATCTTGAATTTATAAGGACAGCTGCTCTTTGAATTTCTGTGAAAAGTAAAGGTCAAACTATAAATAATTAAGTGCATTAATATTGGCTATTTCTGTCAGTCATGAAACAGAGTGGAAATGTATATATTTTCTATGGAAAGAGATTTTGATCACAAATCACTCTTTTCAGACATCCTTGACAAATTGATAGCAAGGACATCCTTTGAGAAATGGATTTGCTGATCTTTTCTGTAAGGATTTCCTTTGGCTCATTTCTGGAAGTGATACAGGTGAGTTTCTTAATTCCTAAATGATGTGACCTTTGAAGGTGCGCAACAGCTGGTGAGAAAAGGAGATGATGAAATGTCATCATCAGGAAGATACTTTGTTTCTTTGAATTTAGGCAATTTGATATTAATACACTTCTCCGGCACACTGAAAATGCATATCTTATGCATTCATATCTGCAGCTTTGGTACACATCTGAGGCTTTCTTACAAATAACAGTAGAGATGCTTCTGGAGCACCAAACCCAGGCTACCCACTGACAACACAGACTTTGTACTCACCGTGTCATGTCTGCTAACTAGGTATTGACAGCAGAGAAAGTCCCATCTCCTTGGCCTAATTCATCTCTTATGTAACTCTTGTTCTCTGACCTTGTTTTCAACACTTGGAATCTCATAAAAGATACATTTTTGGTAATAGTTCAAATAGATTATACAGAAGCATTTCCACTTCAAGAGAATGTTTCCTTTATACTATCTTTACCGACTAACTCAATCACCTGGGCCACAAATCTTCACTGGATCACGAAGCTCCCGGCTGGGCTATTTTGGTGAGGGCCATGACAATACATCTATAATTCTGGAATAGATCCAGCTTCTCACCAGTTTCACTGTCCCTCACAAGGATATTATTTATTTATTTATTTAAAAATTTTATTTATTTTTATTTTTTGGTTGTTTTGGGTCTTCATTGCTGTGTGCGGGCTTTCTCTAGTTGTGGCGAGCGGGGGCTACTCTTCGTTGCGGTTCGCGGCCTTCTCATTGCGGTGGCTTCTCTTGTTGTGGAGCATAGGCTTTAGGCGTGCGGGCTTCAGTAGTTGTGGCTCGTGGGCTCAGTAGTTGTGGCACACAGGCTTAGTTGCTCCACGGCATGTGGGATCTTCCCGGACCAGGGCTTGAACCCGTGTCTCCTGCATTGGCAGGCGGATTCTTAACTACTGCGCCACCAGGTAAGTCCAAGGATATTATTTCATATTTGTGATACTTTATTGTGAATGTGGACATACTAAGGAGGACCTTTCAGTCTCAGGTTTTATCCTATCCAGAACCTGTGCTTTGCTTTCAGTTCAACAAATGTTATATTTTGGTTGATCCTCAACATGTTGATCTTGCCTCATTCTTATTTCCAAAGAATATTGTGAGGGAGATTTAACTTTTTTCTTTGCCAAATTTCTCTTCAAACAATCTTCTGCTATTTGAAAAGTCCCACATGTCGATTTTACCCAACAAAGCATTTGATTAGGGAGTAGGTAGCAAGAAGTGGAATTGAAATAGCTCAATTTGTCATTTTGGGGGGAAGGAGACCTTTTAAAGTTGTTTTAATTCTACCTGTATCATTTTTCCTGACATGTTCCCCTTTCTTTGTGTGTTTTGGTAAGTTTCTGTTTCTCACAAAGTATGGAATCACTCAGATTCATTCCAGCATTTTATTTTGTATTATTTACTTCATCACATTGATTAGAGCATGAATTCAAGGCTCTCTGGGCTGACTCAGTGAGTAGGTCCTTTTACTCAGACAGGAAACAGTGTGCTGCTGTGAAATCATTGCCTTTCCTCATTTGTAGGTCTCTCCCAGTCTCGTCTCTAAATTAAACCTGCCCCAGGTCTTTAGTGACCTACTGAAGACTCTGCTAGCAAAAAGATAGTCATGAAGCCAGTTGCACCTAGTGGGAATAAAATATTATACATCACTCATATCTACCGGAGGATAGTGGTAAACTCTGTTTCCCACTATCCCTCTCCCCGTCAAAAGAAAATCAAAGTAATGAAATGAAAAGGAAATACATGCATAGCCACCACAAAGCCAAGTAAAGCTGACACATAAAGAAGGCAAAGGGACTTATTTGTTCAGCTTAATCCCCATCACCAGAAAGTGCCCACCTGGCACTTGGATTTGACACCTTAGAGGGCAAGTTTGAAGAGCATGGTTTTTGTCCTTTGGGGGTTTTTAACATGTAAACAGATGTGCAAAAGATTAGCTAAAATTAAATAATGAACCTTAAACAAATAGAGGAATAAATATTCATGTTTTACAAATAGTAGCTAATGATGGACTAATGCCATTAACATCTACAGCATAAAAGTGCTTTAGAAATAATTTTCTACAGTTTGGTTTTAGAATTCTGTTTGCCAGCTTTAACCAGAGCATAGTTAGAAATTCATCTTGCCAACTGTTTCATGGGGTTTACATCTGGCTTTATTTGTATTTAACATATGCCTGCATAACATCTATCATGTCCCAGGCTATTCTTAGCCCGTTATAAGTAGTAACTCATTTAATCCTCATAACAACCCTAGAGGTAGGTACCATTATTTTTTCTTTTTCCGTACATGGGGAAATTGGGACACAAAGCAGTTAATCAACTTCCCAGGTCACTCACCTCATGAGGGGCAGAGCCAAAATAGACCCCAGACACTCTGGAGCTCAGGAGGCCGACACTCAGCCCCTATGCTGTAACTACCCCTCCACGTTCAGAGGCATTTCCAAAAGATGAGTTCCAAAGCTGATGTCGGCATTGCCCACATCAATGTCAATGACGTTGTATGTGTTGTTGATGTCAAAGACTTAAGTGTGTGGCCCCCCCAAAAAGACCACACTGATTTTGCTGTTTCCCTGTCATTGAAAAAATCCATTTTATTCCTCTCTGGATGTGGCTTATATTTGAATTCAATTTATTATGTAAACTATTTGAGGTATCAACCACTTTAGTTGTTGATGTAAAATACAAGCCAAATAAAATTCTTATTAATTCAAACACAGTTTTGACTCATATGATAATGATAAAAAGAAAAGATTATTATTCAATAATTATTGACCTGGATGCTCACAAGTCCTATGACCAGACGCAAGACCTTCCATCTCTCCATGTGTAAAATGTGGTTATTGGATAGACGATCTCTAAACTGTCTTTCTAGAACTGATGCTATACTAGTTTATAATTCTATGTACAAATATTAATTTGCAAATCAGTGTTCCCTACTGTCAACCATAATGCACAGACTTTAGCTGCTATGTGTATTTAGAATCTCTGTCTATCCCCCTCCACATATATTTATAATTTATAAACACACACACACACCCCTCACTTTTTAATGGCTTCCAGTCATTTTCAGGATAAAGTTGAAGCTCCTTGACTTGGCACACAAGGTCCACCATCATCTACCCTTTGCCCACCTCTCCAGTCTCTTCTCTTGCCATGCCCCCTCCTCCTATGCCCTACAAAGACATTGTTCCATCAAAATGGATTTTTTTTTTGCGGTACGCGGACCTCTCACTGTTGTGGCCTCTCCCGTTGCGGAGCACAGGCTCCGGACGCGCAGGCTCAGCGGCCATGGCTCACGGGCCCAGCCGCTCCGCTGCATGTGGGATCTTCCCGGACCAGGGCACGAACCCGTGTCCCCTGCATCGGCAGGCAGACTCTCAACCACTGTGCCACCAGGGAAGTCCAAAATGGATGTTTTGACACAGTTCTCTGCCTTTGAACATTATTCTCTCTCCCTGAAAAATGTTCTCCTTTTATTCCCACCCAGTAAACTTTTCTCTCAAGATTCAGTTAGGCTTTTGGGGAGGCTTTCTTTGAATTCCTCTTTTCCCTCCCCTCTGTAGAATGAATCAGGAGCCCATCCTATGTGTCCCCATAGGACCCTGTGTACCCTTTTTATGGCACCTGCCACATTGGAAATCTCTGGATTTCTTGCTTGTCTTCCCCATTGGGCTGTGATTGGAACAGACAATATTTCACCTGTGTCTGTCTGGTGGTTACAAGTGTTTGGCAAAGTGACGATCCTCAATGTATGTTAACTGAATAGAAGAACAAATGAAATACGAAGCTCAAATTGTTCCTACAGGATGTAGTTAGTTATAATAGTCAATTGTCTTCAGTTCAGGAACTTTTGTGGAGGTGGAATTCCTAGAATGGATTCAATGTTGAGAGAGAGAGAGAGAGAGAGAGAGAGAGAGAGAGAATGAAAGATGAAAGAGAGAGAATGAATGAGAATGGAATGGTGGTGGTGGCGTTGAGTCCTGATATACTTACAGAATGAATATAATGTAAAAAGAAAAACCTGAAGAATTTAAGGAACAACCCATAAATTCTTTTGTTGACTGAAAATTATTGTTCATTTTTTCAGTCCAGGCATTTGGAGGACGCTGACCAAGAGGAATGCACATAGTTTCAGTCCTCTAGAAATTCTCTAACATGGGAAAAATGATAATTTTAGATTGAAACATATGAATATTGGCAGTTTCATCTGTTGAACCAATTTAAGGCAGAGTAAGAGGATATATGGTAAAGTTCGTCCATGGGACTTCAGGGGAGAATGAAATCTTATTCAGTTGGAGGAAGCAGAAAGGTCTTAAACAGGAGACAGTCTTTGAGATGAGTCTGAACAGGTGGGTAGGTTATCAGAGGGAGAGATAGCATCAAAGCGGGCCAGTTCTACAGAAGTGAGAACCACCAGGGCATGTTTGGGAAAGAACAGTAATCTATTCTGGCTGTATCCACAGGGGAGCGAGGAGTTATTGATGAGAGTTTTGAATGCCAGGCCAGTGGCAAGCAATATGGAGCCCTTGAGGATTTCTGAGCACAGGAGAGGTTTCATTGGAACTTCATTGTAGGAAGAAGCTGATGTCATTTTTAGATTGGATTGGTACACTCTGTCTTATTCCTCTGCCCGTGCCTTCCCTGTTCCTTCCAGCTGGGCGCGTGAATATGGTACATAGCTACTGAGCCTCTGCCCCATGGATACTCTGCTAGGTTCTTGGATATAAAGAAAGTGAAATCTAATTATCTGTGCTCAAGAGGCTTAAATGGATGTCTGTTTAAAGCACTTTCCAAACCAGTGCTTTTCTCTGGTTTGCCCTCGATCCAGTTAGGTGGGTATTTACGTGGTGTTTTACAGAGCTGTGCTTTGGGCAGCTGTTTATCTGGTGTCTCCCTCGTGTTATGTAACATGTTGGCAGTGCTCCCAAGCCTTGACAGAGGCAGTCATCTCTGGTTCTGAGCCCATCACTGCTGGCTTGGGCTCGACACAGACCCACAGGTAAATGTGGTGTGGAGAGAATTCTAAACCAGGGGAGAGACGGTCTGTGCTCAGCCTGACTCCATCACTGACTAAAACTGTGACCTCCCGTCAGGGCTTTAACCTCGCTGAGACTCAATTTGCTCATTTTTTTTTTTAACATCTTTATTGGAGTATAATTGCTTTACAGTGGTGTGTTAGTTTCTGCTTTATAACAAAGTGAATCAGCTATACATACACATATATCCCCATATCTCCTCCCTTTTGTGTCTCCCTCCCACCCTCCCTGTCCCGCCCCTCTAGGTGGTCACAAAGCACCGAGCTTCGAGTGATCTCCCTGTGCCATGTGGCTGCTTCCCACTAGCTATTTTACATATGGTGGTGTATATATGTCCATGCCACTCTCTCACCTCATCCAGCTTACCCTTCCCCTCCCCGTGTCCTCAAGTCCGTTCTCTATGTCTGCATTTTTATTCCTGTCCTGCCCCTAGGTTCTTCAGAACGATTGTTTTTTAGATTCCATATATGTGTTAGCATACGGTGTTTGTTTTTCTCTTTCTGACTTACTTCATTCTGTATGACAGACTCTAGGTCCATCCACCTCACTACAAATAACTCAATTTCATTTCTTTTTATGGCTGAGTAATACTCTGTTGTATATATGTGCCATATAGGGTGTGGAGGAAAGGGAACCCTCTTGCACTGTTGGTGGGAATGTAAATTGATACAGCCACTATGGAGAACAGTATGGAGGTTCCTTAAAAAACTAAAAACGGAACTACCATACGACCCAGCAATCCCACTACTGGGCATATACCCTGAGAAAACCATAATTCAAAAAGAGTCATGTACCACAGTGTTCATTGCAGCTCTATGTACAATAGCCGGGACATGGGAGCAACCTAAGTGTCCATCGACAGATGAATGGATAAAGAAGATGTTGCTCATTTTTAAAATGGAGATAATACCATTGGCTCTCCCTACCTTGCTGGGCTGTAGTGGGATAAATGAGCTACGTGTAGGTATTCATGTTTAGATTGTTACAAAGTCCTATGCACTTTTATTGGCTCTTTTATATTAACCACTGGAGAAGATTCTTCTGGAACTTACCTGCTGTGTTTATTACATAAAGAATATTGCTTAATTTTAAGACTTAAAAAATATCTAGTAAACCAACCAGAAAAGCTTAAATTTGCCTCCAGTGTCAGCTGCTCAGACTCAACAACAACAACAACAAAATTAGAGATTTAAATCAAAGCTAGGCCAAAGCTTAGCCCAGTAACAGGCTTTAGGACTTTAATGATAAGGCTACTGTAGCTACTTTTCCTGCACTGGATTTGCTAAAAGCAATTTCTGGTTTTTAACCCAGGTAGACAGCCCCAGTCCCCCAGGGGTTCATTAGCTTGGCGTTCCACGGGCAGTCTCTTTCCTGCTATTTGTCTGAAGCGTGAAGGTACAACAACAGATGGGGAAGGTTTAGCCTCACCTTTGTGGTTAATGCTTATAATCTTATTAAAGGCTAAAGAAATACAGGATCAGCTAACTCTTTGTACCACTAAAAACTGATTTACCAGCATCACATCAAATATTTACCTTGCCCTAAGCTACCAGTAATTACAAGCTGATTATTGTTCAGGCTCAAACAAACACAGAGTAATGAATTTCTGCTAATTATTAGGCACTGATGAAAAATGGGATTTGCCCACTCCCAGATTTATCCCGGCACCTCATCTTTCTTCACAAGGGAAAACTTCAATTGATATGAATATATTCAGTGCTGCTGGAAAGCACTTCAGTGATGTCAACCAGAAATAATTACCAGTGTGTCTGGGAAAGTGAGTAAAATGGTTTAGAATTAAGATTTTGGTTTGCTATAGTTATTTCTATACAAATACGCCACATTTTTCAACTGACATGGGTGTCTTAATTAAAAACAGGCTAACGCTGTAGAATAACAAAAGATTTTTAAATTCAGCCTAACCTCACACTATAAAAAATAATGATTCCAGCCTTAGCTGCAAATGAAAGTAATCTTTCTCCCCGTTTTAGATTTTATTGGGCTTTTTAAAAAGTTCCACCGCAGACTGTTACTGATTTGGGTATTTCCTGATGGAATACTCAAATATTTCAGATACTTTACTTTGCAGCCCCTTTGTTCAAAAACAGGAGAAGAGTGCGTCTCTTGTTTGTCTGCCCCCTTGGGGAAGAGTCCGATGATGCCTTCTTATATTTCTCCTACAGTTGGCATCAGCAAGGGACCTCCAGAGATGACTGATTTTTTTCCTTTCTAACTTGAAGGGAGAGGGGAAAGAGTGTAGAAACCTACATTGGGCCCAGACCCCAGACCTCACCTTGAGGCCCTCCTCTTTCTTTGTATTTCCTATTTCTGCTTCTCTTAAACTCTCCAATTTAATCAGATATGGAGGGTTCAAAAGGTACATCGGGGGACCTTTTAATACTCTGTAATTTTTTCAGGCCCAACCTGAGAAATCAATTATAGACCAAGGTTTTTTAAACCCAATAGGTAGCACCTGTTTTCTCCTTTCCTTTCCCCTCTCCTTTTTGGAAATTATGTTCTCTATGGCTGTTTTCTAGGTGGTTATCCCAGCTCTGTTAACTTGTATACTTACAGTCTAAAGTTATATAGATAACATATGTAGTACATCAAAATGCTTTTGGTGATTTAATCCAAAGCAGAAGTAATGTGAAAATTCTAGGAGTTAAAAAAGTTTTTTAGGAGTTGTAAGATCAATAAGGAGAATATTTTAGGGCCAGGATCTATTTTTCAAATTGCACTGGAGAGGGAATTCCCTGGGGGTAGGGATTCCCAGTGGTTAGGACTCAGTGCTCTCACTGCCGTGGACCTGGGTTCGATCCCTGGTTGGGGAACTAAGACCCTGCAAGCCGCATAGCGTGGCCAAAAAAAAAAAAAAACTGCATTGGAGAGAACTCCTAATAATATCAATTCCATCTTCAGTCTTCTTCTCTCCCTCTCGGTATACACCCTCTGGGAAAATTTTTTAATGCCCAGGACTTCAACTATCCCTTATATATGCTAATACCTTCCAAAGCCACTTCTTCATTCCCCCCTTGTGAGATTCAGACCCTGTTGTCTGCTGCTATTGCCACCTCAGTGTCACCATGTCTAGAACTGCATCTCTTCCTCACCCTTGCTCCCTTTGGCCAATCACCCACCTGCCCATATCCTGAAATCTTAATCTTGGTTATTGTGCTACTATCCAGAGAGCGGCTAGAGCCAGAAACTGGAGAAGCATCCCTGACTATTTAACATTTCCTGTTTCCCATCTCTCCAAGTTCTACTGATATTCCTAACTACCTTTCAGTTCTGTCCCCCATGTCCTCCGTACTCCCTGCCTCCCCATCTCCAACTGGCACTGCTTTATGTCTGTGTTTCACCATGTATTGCTTGGGCTAATTGTCTCCTAACTCCCGTCCCTGAATTTCCTCCTCTAACCCTCCCAACATGTCTTTCCATCCATTGTCTTTCTGTCTCTTGCTTGGAATCTTCCATGATCATCCACTGCCCACAGATAAAGTCAAAACCTCTAGCCATGTTGCGGTGGGCATCAGATTGTGCCCTCCCCACTCCCAGCATCTATTCATTCTTCTAGTATCAGTAGCATTGTTGTGATTCTGTCTTTATTGAAAACTGGAGCCACGGTGGAGCCTTAGGCAAAAGGAAAAATCAGTAATACTGATCTTGTCTTTATTTAAAAATTTGATATTTTGTTCATCACAGATTGCTTTTTGAATTTATAAAATATTGCAGTAAAATATTATTGATCTTGATTTCTGAGTTTTTGGGTGACCCTTTAAATTTGTGCATGAGGTGGTGAGTGCTTCCCTCATCCTACTCTAGTGTGGGCCCTGGGTGGATTCTGGAGCTGATTCTGGAAATTTTCATGTGAAGTCTGAGGATGAAGCCAACTCAGCAGAAGGCTGGGGAGAACCTGAGCTGTACGGACATCATTTGAATTCTGAATCTAGTTATGCCTGAAGCCTACACCTTGATCTTTCTGTTGTTGTTCTTTTTTGTTTTTGCTTAAGCCAGTTGGAATTGGGTTCTTTTTCACTTGTGGCAGGAAAGTTCTTGAACGATAAAAGGGGCATATGAGACTCCTGATGACATGGCCCTCCTTTTACTTCTCCAGCCTCACTCCTGACTGTTTATAAGAGCATCCCGTGTCTCTGTTGCACTGCACAGCGTGCTGTGCTCCTCTGTGTATGGAATCCCCTCTTCTTGGAACATTTTTCCCCACCTGGCCTGTCTGGTGAAAACCCACTCATTCTTTATTACGATGTTTAAATGCCACCATAGGTGGGCCTGAATAATGTCTATGGTTCTTTTCTTTGTTCTGGAGTTTTTTTCTTTAAATTTTCAAATATATGAAATAACAACTCATCCAATTGCAGTGCTGTTAAATTCCCTACTCAGCCAATTTTCTTTGCAGAGTTAGAATTTTTCATCCCCAAATAATGTCCCATAAAATATAATGCAACTTAAATGGAAATTAAAAACTTGGAACACTCCAATGGTAAGTAGTGCCAAATTCTAGTTGTCTCTTCAGAGAGACCCTCAGTGCCTTTTCTCTCTCTGTCTTACTCTCAGTATACACTGGCCCAATAACAGAAATTTTCTTCTTATAAAATAAATATAGTATTTAATAACATAGATGGTAAATGCTGGGCTTTCTTTATCCTAGCCAGTCTTAAAAGCCTCATAATTATGAAAAGAAAATGAACAAAGGAAATAGTTTAGCAGACACTGGACTTCTAAGATTTAAGTATCTTCTCCCATGGTATTTTTTTGGTGCATGAATTCACAGTTAAACACAGATTGTAAACTCCTTGGGACAGCATTTTTCCCTTTTAGACTTTATTTTACACTGCATGCTCTATAGCTTCCGAACAAATGCTACTTCAGCTTCCATAAGGGGGAGAGGAGTCATCTCTTTACAAGGTTAGAGCCCAAAGTACCATCCCAAATACAATGAGTCCACCTTCTTTCCCACATTATGCCCTTGGGTTTCTTAAGTTATAGGAAAAAAGGTAATGAAAACTTAAAAGGTGAAAGCAGGCCTGACAGTTGAAGGTCTTTCCAATGTCTTCAGAGACTTAAATTTGAGCATCAGAGTTTCTGCTAAATGATGCACATGCTCAGTCAAGGCCCCCAATTCCCCAATTCCCGGGACTCAAAGGTCCTGGGCTACTCAGTTAAGACTCTCTTGGTCCTTTCCTAGAGCCTCCTACGCATCACTGCAGGTAATGAATACGAGGGTACGCAAGATCCATTGAGATCTAACGGCAATAAAGGGGTAGGGGATTGAGAGCTACAAACTATTATGTATAAAATAAGCTACAAGGATATATTGTACAACACAGGGAATATCTTATAATAACTATAAGTGGAGTATAACCTTTAAAAATTGTGAATCACTGTATTCTACACCTATAACATCTATAATATTGTACATCAACTATACTTCAATTAAAAAAAAGATTTAATGACATTGGAATTGGCTTTGGAAAGGTGAGGTGGGGAGAAGTGACAGCATTTACCCTATAGGGAGTATTTTAGGGTAGACCCCTTCCCATATCCCTCTTTGTGTTTCTGTTTCTTTGCCACTTATGAGTCCCCTTTGCCCCATCCTCTCATGCTGTCTCCCACCCGTATAAAGCTCCCCACTTGCCTCAGAGATGTCCATGCTCCCTCCTTTCTGGAGCAGCCGTGCCCGTTAGTGACAGAGACCTAGGGATCATCTTGCCAATCCAGTAACAGCTCCCATTTAGGGTAATACTACCTCTAGTTTTGTGATCTCCTTAACAGGTTAAGAATGTGGATTGATGTTGAATTTTATAAAATTATGGCTCAATGTTGAATTTTAGGAAATACATTTTCTGCACTTTTTAATACCATGGTCACATGGCATTTCTCTGTTTTTTTCAAACATTTTAAATTGCCTTAAATTTTTTATTCTTGAAATTTCAAGCATATACAAAAATAATCAAAAAATAAATTAAAAAATACATCTTTATTTTTATATTTTTCTTTGTCTAGGATTCCTATTATCTGGATATTAGCACTTCTACTGCTAGGCTCCATCTTTGTTAGCTACTATTTCTTCATCCTTTCTTCATTTTGGGAGGTTTCCATAATCTATTCTTTCCAATCTCTGATTTGTCCCCTGGATATTTCCATTCTGCCATTTATTTCTTCCATTTACATTCTATGTATATTTTATACTTCACATTTCTTCTTGGCTTTATCTTTTCTCCTCACCCAACAACTTGCCAGGTCAGAGTTTCACCCTTTGCCCTTCCTCCCCAAGAGGAAGCAATCTTGGGATGCTCTCATTTGCATGGTTATTCGCCAGCCCTGGGGCTTGGATGTGGGCAAGGGTGGAGAAGCAACGGTCCAGGGTTAGTTAGTCCTCATTTATGTTCTTCAGCTCTTCACACAAGCACAGGATTTCCATCGTGCCCTGATCTCACTCTGGAGGACAGCTGGACCAGGTGTGGGTCAGGCACCGTTTGTCCGAGGGCAATGGCGAGGAACGTGGGATAAGCAGGGCCCAGACTCCCATAGTTCTGTTCCTATTTCATCCTTTCCCCGCTGTGCAGGTTACCTTCCCCTGCCAAAGCCACCATCCCACACGAGCACTTATCAAAGTAGAACTTCACCTCATCCTCACCCCACAGCTCTCAGGGTTTTCTCCACTTTCTCTCAGGAGATGCTGCTCTTGGAGGCTGGAGCCAGCAAACGTGCTGGTTTAGCCGTTTGGTCCATTAGCTGTTCCTTTGCTTTGCCTGAATATCTAACTACAAAGGGGCTCACCCAGAGATTGAGAAAGGTCTCAAGCCAATTTTTTAAAGCTCCTTCTATGTTAAGAGATGAAAAAATAGCAAAATAAGACTCAGAAAATTGGGCTCCATTTCAAAAATTTACTATGGATAAATTAACACTTTCAATATAACTAATACACTGATTATACCTTACGCTTAATTTAGAGTGCACATAAATGTAAATTTGGGTTTTTTGGTGGATGTGAAATAGTTCTCCTGTCTTCACCTATGTTAACCCTGCCCCAGTCTGGTTGGAGTCTGGTTTTGGGCTGCAAAATTAGGTCATTTGCTTCTCCCTTTTTACTGAGTCTCAGCTGGTGGTATTTAAAAAATCTTAGGCCCACTTTTAATTTATTACAGCTCCTTTATCTGGGGGCAGTCTGAAGATTTTCCTGGGGGAACATGAGAAGGCAGTTTGAAATTGAGTGTGCCTTACTCCCATCAAAGTTCTTCAGTCCCTGGCAAACAGTAGCTCCAGACTGAGACTGTTCACTGAACTTTCTCTTCTCTCCAGTGAGTTCCTTCTGCCCTATGTAGAGCAACCAGGAGATTATTTCTTCATGGCTCATGGGTCAGATACCTGGGCCAGTATCAGTCTAGTCTGATGGGTCACTGTCTTTCCCAGGCTAAAGAGGCCTCATGCTAATAAATACCTGACTTGGCCTGACTCAAGGACTTCCCTGGATTTCCGGTAGATACTGAAACTAGGCCAGGGGTCAAACTCATATGCCCAAAGAGGCAAAGTTTGCAGGAAGCTAGTAGGGTCAAAAAATGGCTATGATGAAGACTAGTTTTGCCCAATGCACTGCCACTTCGTAATTTCTGAAACAAGTGCTCTACACAATAAGAAAACTGAGACCCAGAGAGGTCATGACAGAGCAAGAAGAAAAACCCATGTGCCAGAAACCAGATCCTAAAATAACTGGATTTTTTTCCAATCACATTTTTCTGTGAGGAAGAAAAGATCACTCAAAAGGATTATGTTGGAAGGCCTATCTAATTTTCCCAGATAGCTGAAAAAAAGTACAAACTACTCCATATTCCTGAAACTGCTGACTACTAAAATTGCATCTTGTTTATTTGCTGATAGGGAAAAACTCACGAAAATTTCAGGGAGAAAAAGATTTTTCCTTCGCTCTTAACATTTCTAAACATTCCAAGCATGGAAATTTAATGAGCAGGCAACTTGTATATAATTTGTTTTATATTTCTGCATTTAAACAGTGATTTTATATCTGTGTTGCATATATATGTCTTTATTCACAAATTTCAACAAAAAAATTTAGTTTTATCTTAAATCTCTTCCCCTATACACCTATGGTTTCCAAACTTTACTCTTCCTTCTCCTTTATCAAAACCCTTCTTCTGTTGACATATCTAATATAATCTGATAAAACAACTTTAAGCTTCCTTTGGACTATTCCCCTTGGCTAATGGGTCTCTAGTGGGTCAAGTACCTCTCAAATGGTGAGAAGGTCTTGTGTGTATGAAAAATATGTAGGCATTGATGCTTGAGTTATAGACAGGGTTTTGGGGGAGGCCTTGGAGCAGAATTTCTCAATTGGAGCTATTGACATTTTGAGCCAGATAATTTTTTTGTTGTCAGGGGGGCTGTCTTGTGCACTGTAGGATGTTTAGCAGAATCTCTGGCCTCTACTCAATGGAGTAGTAGATGCTAGGAGCTGTTTCCCCACCTTCCAGTTGTGACAGTCAAAAACGCCTGCCAAATGTCCTGGCAGATGTGTGTGAATGTACACAAAATCACCCCCGGTGGAGAACCACTGCCTTAAAGTATTTTTTTTGGTAACAAAACAAAAATGGCAGCAGTACTACTTTATTGAGTACATCTCATGTAACAGATGCTGTATTAATAAGCTCCCTCTGTCTCTCTCTCTCTCTAGATACATGTATATATATGTTTGTGTGTGCATGTATGTGAAATCTCAGTGAGTCTCAAAGTATGGTTCCCTGTTCAGAAACATCAGCAAATTGTAGGCCTCATCTGTTGAGTCAGAAACTAGGTCTGGAGCATTAAGAGTGGGGCCCAGCACTCTGAGTTTTAGCAAACCCTCCAGGTTATTCTGATGCTTGATTCAGTTCGAAAGTTTGAGAACCCCTGATATATATATATATAATCTTGTTTCATGTTCCTGTCTAATCTAATCTGAGTGGTATTTAGGGTACCTTATAGATGTTGAAACTGAGGTTCTGAGAGATTAAGTAATTTGTCCCAGATTACCAGGTAGATAACCAACTTGTCCAAGGTGACATAGCTAGTATCCGAATCTATATTTAGGGGTGTTTGAGTGGTCCAATAAATAACATTCCTCTTACCTGCTTGAGTTTCAGTTAAATTAAGAATAAAACAAAGGAATCGAATGGAGGCCAAATGATCACCTTAATTACCAATAAAGTCAGGGTTAGAATATATGGCTTGGTGTGAGGGCCAAAAAGCCTGATGACTGAATCCACAAACTGGAGAGAGCGGCCCTCACAGTCATGGCAGCCTTGGGTCTGGGGAGACCTCTGTGTCTGAGGGAAGAGCAGCAGAGAACACAGACTCCGTCAAGTATCCCCATCCCTGAGGGAGACAGGGCAGAGCTGCGCAGGCATGCCTTGTTAAATCTCCCTAAATTACCAACCAGAGCCATCGCTCCAGCTCCTTGGGGACAGAGAGGGTCCAAGATTTATACCTTTGAACTTCCTTCCTGTGGATGGAATAATTTGGAATAAGGGAGAAGTGTTTCCCCTGGTTTAACATAGGCTCTTAACATTGGCAAGTTACTGACTCAGTTTCTGTTCTTGTACTCTGTTAAATATTTGCCTCTCTTCCTTTTTTTTTTTTGCCAGCTGACCTTTTGTGTCAAATATTGTTTAGATTCATAGCAGTAGCTTTAGATTTATAGCAACTAATTGGGGTGTATGTGTGTGTGCATGCACGTGTGTGTGTGTGTGTGTGTGTGTGTGTGTGTGTGGTGGTGTGATATTGTCAAAAACACATGGGAAGCATTCTAGGATTTCACTTCTGGCTCTGTGCTTTTCTTGTAAGTTACTTAATTTTTTTTCTGATTCTTTTTATTTATTTTTAGTTAGTTTTTATTGGAGTGTAGTTGTTTTACAATGTTGTGTTAGTTTCTGCTGTACATAAAAGTGGTTTACTTAAACTTTTTGAGGATTAGTTTTTTTTTTTTGCGGTATGCAGGCCTCTCACTGCTGTGGCCTCTCCCGTTGCGGAGCACAGGCTCCGGACGCGCAGGCTCAGCGGCCACGGCTCACGGGCCCAGCCGCTCCGCGGCATGTGGGATCTTCCCGGACCAGGGCACGAACCCGTGTCCCCTGCATCGGCAGGCAGACTCTCAACCACTGTGCCACCAGAGAAGCCCTGAGGATTAGTTTTTTCTTTTTAAAATCTAGAAATAAAGGGGCAGTAATAATGAGACAGCTCAGTCTTTTATGAGAATCACATTAGACAAATACTAATATTAACATAGCTATCTGTCATCCTGTACACCTCTCCATTTATAAATGGTCACTATGCTAAGAGTAACAATTGTTGTATTAGTAAATGTGTAGTCAAAACTCTACAGATGTGCTTCCTTGTTGATGTAGTGTGGTTGTTTTCCCACAATTTAAAACATTCAAGGGAACAAAGCAAACCCATTGAGAGAGGGACCCTGGGGATACAAAGATGAATGTGAGCTCAGAGTCCATCCAGGCGACCCCAGGCAGACATGACAGTATGTTTGTAGACATTTGGAGATTACAGATAAAGGTGTGATGTGGGCGAACCTCCCAGGGGAGTGTGTGAGCGTGTGGGGTGCTGGTCATGGGGATGTGTCCTCTGCTCTGAAAGCCCAGACACTCACTCTTTTTTTTCTGGCCGTGCTGCGCGGCATGTGAGATCTTAGTTCCTGGACCAGGGATCGAACCTGCATCCCTTGCATTGGAAGCGCAGAGTCTTAGCCACTGGACTTCCAGGAAAGTCCCCAGAGACTCACTCTTAATGATGATGACAGCACTTCACAAACTTTAGCACATTTAATTCTCCAGTCACTCTATGTGGGAGGAATTATTATACACATTTTTATCAATGTGTAAAGCAAGGCTTAGGGAAGTTAAAACTTGCTTAGAATCACACACTGCCTTAGAAAAGCAGAATTGGCATTTGAACCCAGGTCTAAGTGACTTAAAATCTCATAATCTTTGGCACTAGGCCATATCACCTTCCTCTTTTAAGAGTACTGGGAGGTCATCAAGCACTGGTGGCTGACCTATACTAAGTAAAATGCACATGGGGCTGATTTAACACAAAAATGTCAATTTAGTAATTTAGAGTGAGAAAGAACTTCATAGGAACCAGAATGAGCTGTCTGATTAGGGCTGTATGAGCAGGTCATTTCCCCCTATTCCTTACCAAATCAGTGAGTAGGTCAAAATGAAAGGGATTTAGTTAACCTCAGGAAAAATCCTTTTACAAAATCTCTCTAGAGCCTCCCCACCTCTAGGGGCAGCCTTCAGCTGGGCCCAGTATATTCTGAGTGTGCTGGCTGGGGCACCCTAGTCTAGGCCAGTGTCTGCTTTGCTTTTTCCATGGGGCAGTTCTGAATATTTCCCATTGCTTCTCTCTCTCTCTGTCTCTGCTCTGGACATTAGGTATTCTACAGCTCCAACATGATAATAAATTTTGTTTTGAGTGGCCCTCAGATTACTTAATTTGAGGAAGTTCTTCAGCTCTTCAGCCATTATGGTGGATAACTTCTCCCAGTAAGGTTCATTTTTTAGTCTGTCAAGGGAGATCTTCTCTCTCTCATTTCCAAGTTCTTGGAAGATAGCTTTCTGTAGTCCTCTGGTATCAATAAGAGATTAATGAACAAAATGTAAATATAATTATATAACTCAATTAAGAAAGCATACGTACTGTAACAATAATGTCCTATAAATATTAATTCTGGTTCAACAAACTCTATGTGAACAAGGGTGTACAGAAGAAAAAAATCCAGACATTTAGTGAGCTTTTATCAGCACTGATAATTTAGCCAGTATACTGTGGTATATTCCTACTAAAATTTTATAGCTGGTGTTTGCTGTGATTGTCGGGTGACCACGCCATACTGGTGGTAAAATATTTTGAATATCATCCCTGGCTTCTGCCAGGTTCTGGGCACGGTTCTAGGTGTTTTTACATGTTAGTCAATTGAATCCCAAAGTATTAAATTCTATTTGTTCTACAGTCCTGATAGCTAAAGCTCTGGCACCTTTGAAAGTTTATCATCTACTGAAAATCTAAAGTAGTTGAAGATCAAAAGTCAGGAATAAAGATGCGCATGCATGGAGTGTGTGTGCCTGTGTGCGTGTGCGCGCGTGTGTGTGCCTGTGCGTGTGTTTATAGGAGCACCAAATACGTGACAGATTTAAAGGAAGCATAAGGCTTGAAGGGACCTCCAGAGAGCCTCATGTCATCTCTCTGCTATAGAAAGAGAAAGCTTGATATATTTTATATTATGTGCTGACCAACCTGTGACATAATAAGAAATATATATTCGGTCTCTGTCTCCAGTTCCTGACACAGAGCTCCTAAAACCTTTACAATTTCCTGCAATGGGAGTGATAGGAGCATCTAATACAGAACTCCTAAATCCCTTGGAAATTCTTGGGCGATAGGAATGTCTTTTGTTCTAATGAAATGACCCCAGGTGGGCTCCTGGATGGCTTCAGGATGGGGCTGGTCACCTAAGACCACGCCATGATTAGAAGCTTGAAACTTTCAGCACACTTCTCATTCTCTGGGGAGAGTAAAAGGGCTGGAGATTGAATTAATAATCGATTGTGGCTATGTGATAAAGCCTCCATAAAAATGGCTAAACTGTAGGGTTCAGAGAGCTTCTGGGATGGTGAAAGTACCGATGTGCTGGGAGAGTGGTGCACCCAGTGGGGGTGGGGTGTCCCCAACCCCATGGGAACAGAAGCTCCTGCACTCAGGACCCTTCCAGACCTGGTCCTACGGTACCTCTTCATCTGGCCCTTCATTTGTATACTTTGTAATCTCATTGGTAATAAATCAGTAAACATACATAGCGTGTTTCTCTGAGTTCTGTGAGCAATTATAGCAAATTATTGAACCTGAGAAGGGATTGTGGGTATCCTGATTTGTAGCTAAGTCAGACCAAAGTGTGGGTAACTTGGGAGCACACTACTTGAGATTGGCATCTGAAGAGGGAGGCAGCCTTATGGGACTGAGCCATTAACCTCGGGGGTCTGTGGTAGCTCAGAATTTAATTACATTTTAAGAATCGCAGTTGGTGTGTGCAGAGAACTGGAGAATTGCTTGGTGTGGAACACCCACCTACACATTTGTGCCAGGACTGTTGTGAGTAAAGAGACAGTTTTCCTTTGCCACCCTAGCTTCAAAATGCTTGAGGGGTTGGCACCGCACTTAGAGGTCCATTAAGAAGCATTTCCTCACATACAGACCCATCTGTCTTGCTGAACTCTTTTATTTAGAGTGCATTCAAAACATATAGTGGAATTTACATTTTCAGTCCTAAGCTCTGGAAACAAGATTGACATTTGGTTGCACAAGAGTCTTCCCCATCAATTTGCAATGCAAAAGCTGTCAGCTAACTTAAATACAGTATTCAAAACAAGAAATCAGATTTTTAGAGATGGTAAGGATGGGTTGTACCACGTGGTGGAATTGCTTGACAGCTTCCCTATTTTCTCTGAAGACAAAACAGCCTTTCTACCAGCAAGAAAGTTTCAATGGGGATGGTAATAGCCACAGCTAAATTTCGAATTATAGTTGATGCAGTTATTTTTCTCCAGCTGAATTTAAAGTATACCTTTATTGATTTAAATTGTCCTCCTTCTCATATTACTTGGATTAAACGATTAGCTTTTCAAAACATGGGAGAAACAGTCTAGGAGGCCTTAATGGGAAATCTCAATGTGAAAGACACAATGTCATTTGAACTGATATGTGAGCTAGTCAATCACAAACACCCCTTCTTCAACGCAGTTCACTGAATCGAAGAGGGTAGCGAGGGGTAACGATTCAAAATGTTCTTATCAATATTTTAATTATTTTTAAATAATTTATAAAGAGTATATTAAATCACTGTAAAAATTAAAACACTGAAAGGCAGTTTAAGTAGAATAAAAAGTGGTCCCTATTTTACCTTTATTCCTTCACTTGTGGGGGTAACCACTGTTAATAGTTTGGTATAAATCATTCCAGTTCATTCTATATGGACTTGTAAATTGTGTGCACATTTATCAGTATGTATGTATGTATGTATTTATGTATGCATATTTTATTTGTATAAAAATGAAATTATATATTTAGTATATCCTCACTAAATGTGCAAAAAAAAAAGGTGTAGGATGGTTTTCAAGATCCTGGACACCAGACAACAAAGGCCAGGGATCCCTGAGAGACAGGAATCAAATGAGGTGAGTTCTGTGATTGCACCAGCTTATTGCCTTTTGCATCCGTTCAGATCTTTAGCCCATTGCTGAGCTCAAGATATACGTGTAAATGTTGAATATACTAGAAGGATGTGTAGGAGGAAAATTTTGTTGTATTGAATGAAGAAGGCCTTTCTTAGGATGTCACGGAAAGCAGAAATGTTAGAAGGTAATTGAAAATTTCTGTAGAATGAAATAATTCACAAACAAACTTAAAGAACAAAAGAAGTATCCAGCAAAATGTGGGAGCTGTGACCCACCTCTAAATGCTTCAGGACTCAGCTCTGGGCCCTCTTCCCCTCTTAGTTCCATGAATTTAAATACCGTATATGTGCTGATGACTCCCAAATCTATATCTCTACCCCAATTTATGCATACAGTATCTACTTGGCACCCATCTTGGGCACTTGGATATCTTATGGGCATATAAGACTTAAAATGTTCAAAATGCTTGATTCTTAATTACTTGCCCTCATCCCCAAATCTTTCCTTCTCCATCCCCTCAGTCTTCATTTGAGTAAATGATGCCTCATCACCTGGCTGCTCAACCAAAATATCTAGTGGTAGTTTTTGCTTCCTCTTTCTCTTCCTGCCCCATGGTCAATCTATCAGCAAGTCCTATTGGCTCTACCTTCAAGATACATCTCAAATTCAATCCCACTTCTTTTGTCTTCACTGTCCAAGTGCCATCACCACTTACTCGGCCTATGGTAATAGCATCTAACTGTTCTCCTGCCTTCCACTTTCTTGCTGTTATCTATTCTACACAGAGCAGCCAGAATAAATGGTCTCAGTGTTAATTTGAGTCACTGTTCTTGCTTAAAAACTTTTAGTGACTTCCCAGTGGACATGTTGAGATATCATTTGTCCATCTTCTTTCTCTAGTAGACAAGTTTTTGTCATGTCTTGTCTGAGGTTATTTCCTATTCTGTTATTTTTGTCTCTGCTTTTTAATACCTTTCTTGTCCTTGGCAGTCATTTTACTGGAATTTAGGAGAGAGAGGAGTATATAAGGGCCTGTTTTCAATTAACTGTGTTTATCCAGTCCCTTAATCTTGTGTTTATTGTCTACCCCTCCCCCGTATAAATACCTTGAGGGTAGGGACTTTGTCTTGCTTACTTTTCTGTATCAGGCCTCTAGCAGTGCCTGGCATAGAGGGGGGGCTTAAAAAATATGTGTTGAATGAATGGATAAAGAAATTTCATAGTTGTGGTTACCTCGTGACTTTATTTTAAAAAGCATGTTGAGATACAATTCACATATCATATAATTCACCCATTTAAAGTGTACAGTTCAATGGTTTTTAGTATATTCACAGAATTGTGAAACCATCACCATGATGAAGTTTAGAACATTTTCAGTAACCCAAAAAGGAACCCTGTATCTATTAGGAGTCCCTCTCCATTTTCTCCAATCCCTCAGTCCTAGGCAAACACGAATCTACTTTCTGTCTCTATAGGTTTACCTATTCCGGATATTTCATACAAATGGAAAAGACCATATTTGGTCTTTTTTAGCTTGCTTCTTTCACTTAATGTTTTCAAAGTTCATCCATGTTGGTGGGGTTGGTCAATATGAGAGCATAGGAAGACCCTGAGCGCACCTCCTCTTGTGGGCACACTGAATCTATGCCTGCATATAGAGCAATTCCTCCTGAAGAAGACCCAAGCGCTGATTAACAGCTACTGCACGTAGAAGGACCACATAGAAACTGGTAGGAAAGTTGAAGACATGGTATCCACAGGAACCCCACCCTGCCATGGCAACCCGCAGTAGGGAGGGATAGTTGAGGGCTCTGAACATAGACTCACCCACCCTGGGACACAGCGGAAAAGCAGCAGTTTAAAGGGTACCTAGACTATATGGGAAGAAAAGCCATTTACTAACCTTAGAGCTTCTGCCAGATGACAGCCCTCCCTCGGGTTGGAGGCACTGGTGAATGCCGTTGTTTGAGTTCCCCTGGGTTGTCTCCCCAGCCCATGCGCACTCCATCCCCAGCTGCCCCACCAAGGCAGCCTCAGGGGCAGCGCTCTCCAGGGACGGGACTGCCCCCTACCGGGGCTGCTCCACCTTCCATCAGCCTGACCAAGCCGCCAGACACAAGCAGTCTACACACGGGATGCTCCCACACAAGGCCACTCCTTCAAGACCAGGAGAGGCAGCTGTTTTGCTTAATTCATAGAACCAAAGTCTGAAAGTCACACAAAATGAGGAGAAAGAGGAATATGTTCCAAATAAAAGGACAAAATAAAGCCCAGGAAAAAACCCTAATGAAATGGAGATAATTTACCTGATAAAGAGTTCAAAGAAACAGTCATAAAGAGGCTCACAGAACTCAGGGGAAGAATAGAGGAACTCAGTGACTAAACAAAAGCAAAAATAAACAAGTGGGACTATGTCACACTAAAAGCTTACAGGAAACCACTAACAAAACGAAAAGGCAACCTACCGAATGGGAGAAGATATTTGCAAATGGTATATCCAGTAAAGGGTAAATATCCAAAATATGCAAAAAAAAACTTGTACAAGTCAACATAAAAGAACAAAGACGTTTATTAAAACATGGGCAAAGGATCTGAAAAAACATTTTTTCAGAGAAGATATACAGATGGCCAAGAGGCACATGAAAAGGTTCTCAGCATCACAAATCATCAGAGAAAGGCAAATCAGAATCACAATAAGTTATCAACTCACATCTGTCAGAACAGCTATTATGAGAAACCGCAAGTGTTGATGAGGGTGTGGAGAAAAGGGAACCCTTGTGCACTGTTGGTGAGAAGGTAAATTGGTACAGCCACTATGGAAAAAAGTATGGAGGTTTCTCAAAAAACTAAAAATAGAACTCCTGTAAAATCTAGCAATTCCACCTCTGGGAATATATATATATATATATTTGGGATTATATAATATATATATTATATATTTATATATAATTCTTTCTTATGGTTGAGTACACTATATATATAAAAAATGAAATCTTGCCAATTGTGACCACGTGGATGTATGATATGATTTCACTCATATGTGGAACTAAAAAAGAAAACAAATGAACCAACAAAAGAAAATAGAAGTAGACTCATAGATACAGAGAACAAACTAGTGGTTGCCAGAGGGCAGTGGGGCTGGGGGACAGACAAAATAGGTGAAGGAGGTTAGGAGGTACAAACCTCCAGCTATAAAATAAATAAGTCACAGGGTTGTAACGTACACCCAGGGAATATAGTCAATAATATTGTAACACCTCTGTATGGTGATGGATGGTAACTGTACTTACAGTGATGAGTATTTCATAATGTATAAAAATATAGATTACTATGTTGTATATCTAAAACTAATATAATATTGTATGTCAAGTATAACTTGATTAAAAAAAACAAAATTTATCCATGTGGTAGCAAGTATCAGGACTTCATTTCTTTTTTTTTTTTTTGTGGTACGCGGGCCTCTCACTGTTGTGGCCTCTCCCGTTGTGGAGCACAGGCTCCAGACGTGCAGGCTCAGCGGCTATGGCTCATGGGCCCAGCCGCTCCGCAGCATGTGGGATCTTCCCGGACCAGGGCACGAACCCGTGTCCCCTGCATTGGCAGGCGGGCTCTCAACCACTGCGCCACCAGGGAAGCCCAAGACTTCATTTCTTTTTATGGCAGAATAATATTACGTTGTATGGATAGGTTACATTTTATTTATCCATTCATTAGTAGATGGACTTTTGGGTTGTTTCTACTTTTTGTCAATTATGAATAATGCTGCCATGAACATTGATGTACACTTCTTTTTGTGTGGGTATGTTTTCATTTTTCCTGGGTACATACTTCAAAGTGGAATTGCAAGATCATATAGGTAACTCTATGCTTAACTTTTTGAGGAACTGCCAAACTGTTTTCTAAAGTTCTTGAACCATTTTACATTTCCACCAGTAGTGTATAAGTGTTACAATTTCTCCATATCCTCTTACATCCATACTTGTTATTACCTGTCTTTTATGTTACAGCCATGCTTGTGGTTGTAAAGTGGTATCTCATTGTAGAAATTTGTGACTTAAATCAAATAAACATTTGCTAAGTACCTAATACAGGCCACACACTGTGCTCTAAAAATTTCGAAAGCAAATGAGTCAAGAACCTGGCATCCTATAGGGATGGCAAACGCAGGGCATTTGAGCTGGGTCTTCCTGTCCCATTTTCAGTTCTTACTCAGTAACCTTTTCTTCTTTTGCTCCTTTTTCCTTTCATTTGTAGCTAAATCCCATCTTTATTATGACAGGAGCGATGAGCAGTGTTAGTGAGATATCTGTATTAAGTAAAAAGGGAATCTCCACATTCTTAAGTGAAATGAGAAATAATTAGTCCCCAGGAGTGCTCAAATTTTCATCAGAATAGCCTCAACACGTTTCTGTCTACTTTCTGGAGTGACATTCCTTTCTTCATCTTCCTGTCAAACTCCTGCTCATCCTTTGAGGACTGGATCAGAAGTTGCCTCCTCTGCAAGGGCCCTCTTAGTCTCCCCAGGCAGTTGTATTCCTTTTGCACCTTAGGACATGTCTCTAACCTTCTCATTTTCTTTGTTTTCTTGTCCCTTCCAGGCTTCTGTAGCTTCTTAGAGGCAGGCACTCAATCTGGTGGTACCCGGAATATTCTTGTTAAATGAATATTTATTAAAACTGCTTTTCTTTAAGCATCAACGTTCAACATAACTAAGCACTGATAATTTACTTTGGAATGGATTGCTTTTATATTTTTTCTTAATGGTTAATTGCAAGAATTGCAAAAGTATTTGCTGTTGATAATATCTTCTGTAATACTTATGGCATTGAAGTCTTATCCTAATTTAAATATGTTTCTGTGAGCTGTCTTGGCACCAACCCACTGTTTCTAATGTTGTTTCTATGGGAAAAGTAGAGTTCAAATTCTAAACCACTGATTTACAAAGATTTTGAATACAGCTTGGTTATAAATGCAGAGGTCCTTATCAGTTAAACCAGGGTATTGAGCATAATATCCTTTTTAGTAGAAAAAGGATAAGCCAGTCTTCAAGAACCTGGAGTCCTTTAGTACCCATAGTGAGAGGCTGCACTGGGAATGGCATTTCACTTAGCAAATTTCAATCTGAAGTCACTGTCGTTTAGTGGAAAGAGTATTTTTTTTTTTTTTCTGTGGTACTCGGGCCTCTCACCGCCGCGGCCTCTCCCGTCGTGGAGCACAGGCTCTGGACGCGCAGGGCCAGCGGCCATGGCTCACAGGCCCAGCCACTCCGTGGCATGTGGGATCTTCCCGGACCGGGGCACGAACCCGCGTCCCCTGCATCGGCAGGCAGACTACCAACCACTGCGCCACCAGGGAAGCCCTGGAAAGAGTATTTTTAAAGAGAGAGGTGAGCTTGGGCAAGTCACCAATGCTCTTTGGATCCCATTTTCCTCATCTGTGAAATGAAAGAACAGGATGAGGTGATTTTTCAAAGGACTCTTCTAGCTCTAACAGACTACAGTGTATAAAAGCCAAAATTACTGTGTTAACTTGTGAGTTTTCATTCTAAGTTTAAGCTCTTTTGTTTTAATAATTGAGTCTTCATTCCTCAGACAGACTCATAAAAACACTACCCAAGGTAAGATCCGACTCCAGCTGAACTGAGGTCATAGCCTACTGTAGAAAGCCGAAGCTGTTGGAGATGTTCCATTTATCTGCTGGAAGTACTTTCTCCAGGTTTATCCTTGAAGTCCTTGGACTGCTGACAAAAGTAATTAAATCCAAGTGTACAATTCACCCAGTCTGCTTTTCCATAATAAAAATGAATAGTTCTTTTCCATGGATGGACTACACTGATACATTTACCTCATCCAGGAAAGGGCACGTTAGGGATGTTAACTAAATAAATCCCAAGTTTGCAGCCACAGACTGGGGTTCCAGAGCACCAAAGTGCTGGGTATCGAATGGGGATGTGGGCTGAGGGTCTTCCTCTGATACTGTGGGTGTTTTCAGGACCTATTGGTATTGTCCGTTAATGTGACCTCAGGAGTAGGAGCCTTTGGGACATTTTTAGCTGCATTCTGTTCTCCTCTGATGGAAGGTGAAGGGGATTAGAAGGAAGGTGGCTTTCTGTGTTGCAGCTGTGTTTTGTTAAACTGCTAATTGTACTCCACTTCTCCCCCGAGGAAGTGCGTGGACTTTGGCTTGGCAGATGACAGTTCATTTGTCAAAATGTTTGGATGCTTCATGTAAACAAGACTAAGACTCTATTTGTACACAGATCACGTATCTTGCAAAAGATGGCAATTTAGTCAGACACTGTGCTCTGGTGACATACTTGTCAGTGACCATCTGCATTTTGGTTCTTTGACTCAGTGCAACCATTTCTGTAGAGTAGCCTGAAGCAGCATTAAAAAATTTTCCTAGGTGGTCATTCTTTTCATTTTCTAGAGTCTTTAGCTCTGGGTACTTTCAGAAAAGCCAGGGTACAGTGGGATTCTAACACTAGGTACTGAATTCAAGTCACTGTCAGAAGAGTCAGGGAGCATATGGGTTAAATGTGGCCCCACCCACAGGGCCAGACACAAGTCCCATAGTCCTTGTTTGTTTTAAACAGCGTTTTTGCTCCACTTCTCCAGGTAAATTGTCTATTCCTGATCCTCCTGGGCAGCTTCTGCCCGAAACCAACCCGACCACTGTGACTGCTGACATCCCCACCTTTCCCAGGGAGAGGGGCGCATTCTGTCTCACCAGTGCTGTCCAGCCTTTGTGCGTCCTGGAGGTCTCAAACCCGTGACGTCTTTTAGATGTTCCAAATAATATGATAGGGTAGGTGTGAGTTGTGCTTTCCCAATACCGCTCTAATCAATGTGTGTGTGTCTGTGATCAAAGCCCATCTTTTCTGGTACACATACATCTGCTTTTCACATCCTTGGAATCTCACTTCAGTTAACTTGGCTTTTTCTAGTCCTGCACTCTGGATGCCAAATCTCCACAAAAATCAATCCTTATATATTTCTACTCTCCCCATCCCACGTAAGTGGGGCTTGATTTCTAACTCTTCCCCAGAATGGCATTAAGGTACTCATCATAGGGCTCTGGGGAGGGTTCTTTCTTATTAAAAAACCCCAATTTTTCTGATTCTCTTTCTCTCTCTCTCTCTCTCTCTCTCTTACACACACACACACACACACACATTGGGGTAGGGAGGGTTTGAGTCTTCCATTCTCTGAATGCAGCAGAAAGTAGTGTAGCTGACCTCTCCTTCCATGTCACGTTATTGTAAAGTTATAGGTGATAATAGCAGTCCTCTCCAGGGCTCACTGGGCTAAGTTCTTTTTCTTGCATCATCTCATTTCTTCTCTCCAAGAACCCTGTAAGGCAGATACTACTAGCATTTCCATTTTACAGACAAGAAAACTGAGGGCCAGAGAGGTTGAAACTTGCTCAGGTTCACACAGCCAGTAAGTGTCTACCCAAACTGGCATCTGATTCCAAATTTATGTGTTTACCATCCTCACTGCCTATGGATCTATTGAATCCCTGAGAAACCTGGAGCCTCCTTTATCCTCACCAGTTGACCTTCACCTTCTGCAGCGGAGTGTGAGTGGTGGGGGAGGGCCATGGCTGTGTGTGCAGACTTCATCCCATTTTCAAGATCCATTGATCCCTTCCCCTGGTCAATCTCCTGCTACTAACACTTCCTGCCACCACTTCCATTTCTTTCTTCCTTCCTTTGTTTATTTTACTTTGAATGTATCACTAATTAAATATTCCAAGGAGGATAGGAAGTGAGAAAATGACTTGTCAGGTGTTGAACCAAGTTTCAGATGTTGGCAGCAGCCTGTCAAGAGGAAAGGAAAGAGTGGGAGGATAGGCCAAATCACTTTGTGGTTTAACTTTAGACCTTTTCACTCAATGGAAACAGCTCTTTCAAATGTCAACTGTTAGACACAGAATCCTCATTGTGATGTGCCAGGCCCTCCACAGTGTGGTACCCATCAACAGCCCAGGAAACCAAGTGCCTGTTCTGGAAGACATCCACCCTGTTATGCCTTTGCTGGTGCCCCACCTCCACCTGTTGACATCCCACCCACCAGCCTATCCCAAATGACACCCACAGGGTCATTGTTGTTGCCTTGGAGCACTTCTAAATCTTTCTTTATGACATGTATGATGTTACCTACAGGTACAATGATTAGTGTATTTGCCTTATCTCCCACCTTATCTCCCTAATTAGACCTTGAGCTCTTGGAAGGCCAGGACTATTTCTGAGTCAACTCCAAATCTCCAGTGCATAGTACAGGGTTTCCTACTTGCCAAGCGCTCCAGGGATTGGAGACAGGGATTGAATTAGGAAAAGCCACATTGTAACAAGTGTCTGATTGTGCCTTTTATTCTAGGACCACAGCCCTTCATTCTCTATATTTCCCCTTTCTGCTGGTTTTAGGTATAGAACAGGTATGTAGATATAGAACTGATGCCTCTACTATGTCTCTAAATTTTAGTATCTGGTTTACCTTCACAGAGGAGGTGGCACTATATCACCCTCAGCAGAGACTTATCTTATTCCATTTTTTTTTTATATTGCTTTTGCTGGTTGTTTTCAGTAGATAATTGTTCTGGAAAATGCCCTAGAGTTCATCATATACTTAGAAGAACAAGTACTATAAATCACTTTGTGACTCTGTAATTCTATGCTAAATTAGATATTTTGTAAGTTTTTATCTATGGCTTCATGAATAGGTTGAAATCTCCTAGGATCTTGTGGGCTAAGCGTTGGAAAAGGCATTGATCATCTCCTCCTATCTTCTTGCTGTCTCTTGAGTGTCACATTGTCTCTGCCCTCACAGACTTGTTGACAAGAGAGGCTTAATTTAGGGAGGCCACATGGTATAGCGAAAAGAGCATGGCCCTTAGAGTCGGGCAAATTATGAACTCCACTTCCGCCACTGAGGAATGTCACTCTGAGCCTCAGTTTCTTAATCTGTTAAAAAAAAAAAAAAAAAAGGAAAGTAAAATACTCACTGTATGTGGTTATACAGTGAGACAATATGTTAAAAGTGACTGACAGACTCAAGTCAGTGCTTAATTGATATAAATCCTCTTCCTCCTAACAGAACTAATATCTTTCAGTATCTAAAATGTCAGAAATTCCTCTGCTACATTAAAGTACTAGCATTTACATGGCCCATCATAATGCTGAGGAGGATTTATGTGAGGATAACACAAATTTTTAAAACCCGAGTTTACCTTATGAAGGTAGTATTTAAACCTTTTATAAACTTTTCTGTGGGTGCATATAAACCCATGAACGTGCTCTTCTTTCCTACAGAAAGTGTTGAATATCATAAGTTGCTTGTTCTTATTATAGATTACATTTTAAAAATTGTGATTGTTTATTTTGTAAAGATTTAGCATTTTTTACTCTTTTTTCAGAATAATGATGTTAATCAACATCTGTAACCATTAAGAAGCATAACAGTAGTAATCAAAGACTTGAAAAAAATTATAAAAAACGAAGGAAAAAGCTAATTTAAATGGCCAGCTAATGTGAATATAGACAATGAGCTAATTCCTTATTTTGGGTGCTTTTGAAGGTGAACACTACACACATTAGTCATATAATAGATTATAGATAAGAGAAATCTAATTTCCTAGAACTAAACTAAATCAGAAACATTAAAAAAATAGCGATCTTACTGTTCAAAAATAGTGTAATACGGAAATGATATTAATTAAGTTGTCTTGAATGATGGTATCATTCAGCTAAGCTGTTATAATGGGAGGGCTTTTCTTGCAGAGGGAACAGAATCAGCAAAGGTAAGAAGATGGAAACACACTTGAATATTTGGAACAAAATGTATTTAGAAATGAAAAAGCCGCAATTTCATAAAATAAGAAGGTTACAGGTTTCAATTTGTGAGTTGAGTGCTAAAACGTGTGTAGCGTCAAACAGCTCGAAACCCGTGCTCTGGGGCGGTGGTTACAAGAGCCCTGAAGTAGACGCAGAAAAGCAGAGGGTTCTGTGCTTACTTCCTGCACGCCCCAAGACTCCTGATACTTTCTCAACACCCTAAGGCTCCTGTTCCAGGTCTCAGAGCTGTAAGTTCAGGTAAAGTTGTAAAGTAGGTTAAGCTTATCTTGAGTCAACCCCATGTCCTTTCTTTCCAGAGCCTTCCTTTTTTCCTCTCTGTCTCACAGATACCCACTGTTCTGTGGTAACTGTCCAAACCCTCTCTCTGGCCCGTTCACCCAACTCTGTCCTTATTAGCAGTACCGTGTCTTAGATGTTTGGTTATGGGCAAAGCTATCACTCAAAGATTGACTCCTGTGTGGCAGGCCACTGAAGGAGACAGCTTTGGCTGGTGGGGAGGAAGCATGTGGGCTTTCCCTTCGCTCACAGGACACTGTCTTAGAGCCAGTGGTACATTCAGGGGAATGTTGGGAATCCCCCTGGGAGGAAGTCATGGTCACAGTGGGTGCTGCTTGCCTTTCCACGTCACGGGAATGAGGCTGTTCATTCCTTGGGGAGAAGTTAATCATCCTCCTAAATGTAGTTATATTTTGTGCTTCTCACGTGCAGTTCTCTGAGGCTGATGGTGAGAGGGGAAAGCTAAGAGCCTGGAACGGAACTTGTCACCTTGAGAATCCAATCGTAATTGATAACCAGAGTGCACTTTGCGTTTGAGACCTATTTGATGTCTGAGAGATTTTGGTATATAAATGTCTTCCAGCTCTTTGTCTTAACAGACTGAGATGATTGATATGTGATGTCTAAGGAGATAAAATGAGCAAGGCTACAACGTGTGGAGTTTTTCTGACAGGGGACTTGTAGAAGGCATTAGAGAAGCATGGGTCTGTTTCTTTAACTGACACCTTAATTTTCTGTGTTTCACCCTGGCTGACAAATCAGAGACCTCCCCATCTCCTCGCCAAAGTGCTCTCAGGGGAATAAACTGATTGTGTGTTGCAGTGGCTGTGGCTTAGGTTTAGAATCTTGCTTACTTTTAAATCAAGTGGAGCTTTAGTTTCAGTTATTTCACTGTGAAAACTGAAAAATTGTGTTTGGAAAATATTGCCTTCCTTCTATTTAAATGTCCTTTCTCCTTAAAAATTAGGCTTGTTATTTTAGAAGAAAATGATTCTCAAGCCTCATGAAATGAATTCTGATGTTTGCAATTCTATGACTACTTCGCTGGGGATTAACATCTCTCATCTTGTAAAGAAACTTCATTAACAAAGGTAACAGTCTTGGTGGAAAGCTTTTGAGGCACCAACTGAGTTCATGATTATTAGCAAGAAATTTCCTTTCAGTCATTTTAGGTGTAGCTGGAGAGATGAGCAACACTACCTGTTCCTTTTGGGGTTCTCCCAATTAGGAACTGGGCTCATGGTCTAAAATTCGGGAGAATATTATAATATCCTATTTTAATTTGTTGTTTCTGTGTGGGATAAACGAGATTCCTGAGGGCCTCTGTTTATCATATTTCTTGGTTATATTAGTTATAATCCTTACCACCCCCCAAAAAAAAGTGCTTTTATGATATTTTCCCAGGGAGACTATAAAACTCCTATGGAAGTTTTCACATATTCATTCATTCACCAAAGAAGTTGTTGGGTGCTTTTATTTTGCTAGGTACTGTGATAAGTGCTAGGGCAAAGAAAGAAGAACTGGGCACAGATTTGTCTACAAATGATTTAAAGACTGGTAGGGAGGTAGACACACACACACACACACACACACACACACACACACACAGACACATACAGGCATATCATATTTACACAGCCCTCGACTTTATTCTGCACTGAGTTGGACTCAAGGACTGCACTGAGTTGGGCTCAATCAATGCTTTTTGGCTGAGAGTTAACTAGAAGAGATTGTGGATATCATCCTGTCCAGTTCATCCCTATCACTGGGGAGGAAAATACTCAGAAAGGCTTAGCCACGTGCCCAAGGCAACGCAGCTAATTAGAGGCCAAGCCAAAGATGTCTGATTCCGAGTCTGAGGCACTTCTGTCTTCTAAAGAAGCTGCATTTCCTGATTTCACTGCATCCAAATTCATACTCCAGATTCATAACCAGACTTAGCTCACTAAATTCCCTTGAGGATTTTGCCATGCCCAAGATAAAGTTAGAAGTTGGGGGCTCTGGATTGAACTAACACAAAGAGATCACACCTGGCTTTTTTTTTTAATTTAAAATTTTATTGGAGCATAGTTGATTTACAATGTTGTGTTAGTTTCAGGTGTACAGCAAAGTGAATCAGTTATACATTTATATATACCCACTCTTTTTTTTTAAGATTCTTTTCCCATATAGATCATTACAGAGTATTGAGTAGAGTTCCCTATGCCTTACAATAGGTTCTTATTAGTTATCTATTTTATGTATAGTAGTGTGTGTATGTCAATTCCAGTCTCCCGATTTATCCCCCCCCACCATCCCCTGGTAACCATAAGTTTGTTTTCTATGTCTGTGAGTCTGTTTCGGTTTGGTATATAAGTTCATTTGTGTCATATTTTAGATTCCACATATAAGCGATATCATATGGTATTTGTCTTTCTCTGTCTGACCTACTTCACTCAGTATGACAATCTCTAGGTCCATCCATGTTGCTGCAAATGGCATTATTTTGTTCTTTTTTATGGCTAATATTCCATTCTATATATGTACCACATCTTCTTTATCCACTCCTTTGTTGATGGACATTTAGGTTGCTTCCATGTCCTGGCTATTGTAAATAGTGCTGCAGTGAATATTGGGGTGCGTGTATCTTTTCGAATTATGGTTTTCTCCAGGTGTATGCCTAAGAATGGGATTGCTGGGTCATATGGTAGTTCTATTTTTAGCTTTTAAAGGAAACTCCATACTGTTCTCCATAGTGGCTGTACCAATTTATATTCCCACCAACAGTGTAGGAGCGTTCCCTTTTCTCCATACCCTCTCCAGTGTTTATTGTTTGTAGATTTTTTTTGTTGATGGCCATTCTGACCGGTGTGAGGTGATATGTCATTGTAATTTTGATTTGCATTTCTCTAATTATTAGTGATGTTGAGAATCTTTTCATGTGCTTCTTGGCCATCTGTATGTCTTCTTTGGAGAAATGTCTATTTAGATCTTCTGGCCATTTTTTGATTGGGTTGTTTGTTTTTTTGATATTGAGCTGCATGAACTGTTTTTTTATTTTGGAGATTAAACCCTTGTTGGTTGCATCATTTGCAAATGTTTTCTCCCAGTCTGAGCGTTGTCTTTTTGTTTTGTTTATGGTTTCCTTTGCTGTGCAAAAGCTTTTACTTTTAATTAGATCCCATTTGTTTATTTTTGTTTTTATTTTCATTAGTCTAGGAGGTGGATTGAAAAAGATCTTGCTGTGATTTATGTGAAAGAGTGTTCTGCCTATGTTTTCCTCTAAGAGTTTTATAGTGTCTGGTCTTACATTTAGGTCTTTAATCCATTTTGAATTTATTTTTTGTATGGTGTTAGGGGATGTTCTAATTTCATTCTTTTACATGTAGCTGTCCAGTTTTCCCAGCACCACTTATTGAAGAGACTGTCTTTTCTCCATTGTATATTCTTGCCTCCTTTGTCATAGATTAGGTGACCATAGGTGTGTGAGTTTATCTTTGTTCCGTTGATCCATATTTCTGTTTTTATGCCAGTACCATACCATTTTGATGACTGTAGCTTTGTAGTATAGTCTTAAGTCAGGGAGCCTGAATCCTCTAGCTCTGTTTTTCTTTCTCAAGATTGCTTTGGCTAGTCAGGGTCTTTTCTGTTTCCATACAAATTGTAAAAATTTTTGTTCTAATTCTGTGGAAAATGCCATTGGTAATTTGATAGAGATTGCATTGAATCTGTAGATTGCTTTGTGTAGTATAGTCATTTTGAGAATATTGATTCTTCCAATCCAAGAACATGGTATATCTCTCCATCTGTTTGTGTCATCTTTTATTTCTTTCATCGTTATCTCATAATTTTCTGAGTACGGGTCTTTTGCCTCCTTAGGTAGGTTTATTCCTAGGTATTTTATTCTTTTTGTTGCCACACCTGGCTTTTGTATGTTACAAAATCTCATTCAAATATGTAACAGTTTCTCCTTTTCTTCAATTTGGGTTTTTTTTTTTTTTTATCTCACATTTTTGTCTTCAGAGATGGAATTGGTAAGAAGACTGAAGATTCCAGTTTCAGGCCTGCCAGCCCTGCTACCAACGCTAATTATTTTTCAGTGTGCAAATAATATGACTGTGGCAGGGGGAGTGTGGAGAGAAGAAGGAAAACCATCACAGGAAGTATAAGTATTTGTGATCATATCCACATTTTTTTTTGCCTTTAATTAAAAATCAGGTTGAAATTTTTCCTGGTTTGCAGTCAATCTTTTTCATTGAGCAGTTATTGCTGAATGATCCGATTTCAACTTATTTTTCTTATAGGTGTCACAGTTGGTCCAATGCTAGACTAATGAGTGTGAAGTAGATTTCTGACAACTGAAACACCTAGATCCATTTGGGAAAATATATTTTCTGTATATGCATGTTTTCCCAAATGTAATGCAAAACCTGTATATTTAAAATCCATAAAAGGCAGCTCCAAAGCACATTGAAAAAGTGGAAAAGGGGAAAATCAATACTCTATTAGCTATAACATTACACAGAATTTCTATTCATAGATAAGGAAAAAAACCCCTTTGATTTCATCTTTTGTCAAAATAAATAACTAGCTTTATTTTAAAATCAATTTCCCCCTTTTACATTTAAGTTCTCAAGCCTTTAAAACTGTATACCAAATGACAAAACGGGAACTGAAATCATTAATACCATCAATAAATTGCAATTATCATGTGTTGCAGTTTTGTTTGTTTTTTTTTAAATCAATTCTCTAACACTGTCTCTGGTGGAGTGAAATGCACAGTTTAAATGAGCACATTAAATTCAACACAACCTTGCTATTTGAGAAGTTAATATTATACGGACTACTTTTCTTTTGTTGTCAAAAGAAAGTGGCTGTCTAATTACAGAAAAAGGGTGTCCAGAGAATATTGTCAAATTATTGGCTAAATAGGCCGTTGTCTCCTTCTGTCTTAACTCAGATTGTCTTCACAGAGAAGAATGTAGGTTTGAGTGTTGGGGTGTAGGAGAGAAATGCAGTCTTTGCACAGCTTTCAGCCACTTCCATTTATCCCTCTTCCCTGCTTCACTCCTGTTCTCTTTTTTCAAAAGTGTGACCTGGGTTAGCAGAGTGACTGCACTTGGCAGGGAAAGAGAAACAGGGAGCAACTCATGGTTCTTCTCATTCTTGGCTTTTCAGCTTTGGGAGGAATCTAACAAAGTAGCTTCTGAAATCAGTTACGAACATAAAGAAACTTATTTTTCAACATGTTTCTGCTACTGATTTCTGCCAAGGCAAATACTTATGGCATATTTGCATATTTGATAATTTGGAGAGATAAATCTTTTAAATAATCACGTTTTGCTTTTGGTAGCACCTTTCCTGTGAATATTTTTCAAAATTCATAGTAATTGGAGTGAAATCCCATGGAAGACCAGGCTCTACCTTAGAGCTCAGTTGGATCATTTAGAAGGCCCTGCAGGGGTTTGCTGAGAGGTCTTATAACAGGATGGAGGTGCCCAAGGCCGGCCAGGTGTGCTCTCACTTCACACCACATCTGAGTGCATTAGAGAATCTCATGGCAGGAAGAGGTGGAACCCTCATCTCCAGGACAGTTGAGGTAATCAATTCCCAATCATTGTGGTGTTCCATGCCAACTATTGCATGAGGACAAAAGAGCCCAAGATAAGAAACAATTAAAATAATACAGATGCTTTATGTGTGAAGGGGAAAAGATCAGCAAAAATATTCTGAAAGTGCTAATGTTTTATCTTTTTCTTTGAGTGGGGATTTGTTGTTGGGACTATTTTATTCATTGGCTATTGAAAAAGTACTTAATGGACTACAAGCTTTTCAAGGGCCTACAACATTAGAAATTTTAAATTTCTTTTCTCCAAAATTAAAAAAAACCCAATTCTACAAAATTGAAATTAATTAATACTTAATTTCAATATCTTTTTTTTTTTTGGAGCAGAGAAAGTTTTATTGCAGGGCCAAGCAAGGAGAATGGGTGGCTTGTGCTCAAAAAAACACTAACTCCTTAATTTAACTATCTTTAGAACATAATGTTATATCAAGTAGTCTACCACAACTCAACCAGTAGAGTTTTAAGTAATTTGCATGACTTGTTTTAATATGTTTGATATATTATGGTGGTAGTACCTCTGAAGTAAGAACTCCTGAATCTTTCAAGAGTCTTAAAATTCGATGTGTGTGCGTGGGGGGTGGTGGTGGTGGAGGATGGGTGAGAGTGAGGGTGGCATAGGGTGAAGGGAGGGGATGAGGTTTTGGATGGAGGGAAAACTTCTTGAAAACTATGGCCAAAGTTAAAAGCCATGGTGTTAAATATGATAATTTCTGAGAAACTCATACGTGACTTGAAAAGTGCTTCTTAAATACCAAATTGTTTCCTTTTGAACAAAGACAACAACTTAATTTTGAAATGATAAACAGGATTAAATAGAAGTTGTGATGTACAACTCAGGTTTCAGAATTGGCAGCCATCATTCGTGGAGCAACGAACTAGAAAATCTATTCTTAGTGACCATAATAAGCCTATGTGCAGATGTGTTTTTCTTGGAAAACCTGATATACTGTAGTTGGAATTCACAAAATAGATATGTCAAGGAGTTGCTTTATCAAATGATTCTTTGCTTTATAAAAGGGTTTTATTGCAGATTAGTTTAAGGACATGCACATACTTGAAACATTTGTTTAGAGACCACTGTCTCTTTGGGGGGCTGATTAGAGAATCATAAAGCCCAAACCCAACCCGTCTGTTTTAGTCTGTTTGGGCGGCTGTAACAAAATACTGTAGACCAGGTGGCTTATAAACAGCAGCAATTTATTACTCACAGTCTGGAGGCTGGAAGTCCAAGACCAGGGTGCCAGCATTGTCGGGTTCTGGTGAGAACCCACTTCCTGGTTCCTCTTCAGTTTCTTTTCTCTGTGTCCTCACATGGCAGAAGGGCCTAGGGAGCTCTGGGGGGGTGTCTTTTATAAGAGCACTAATCTAAATCAGGAGGGTTCTGCCCTCATGACCTAATTACCTCCCAAAGGCTCCATCTCCTAATGCCATAAACCTGGGATTTGAACATATGAATTTGGGGGTGGGGCACACAAACGTTCAGACTATAGCAATGTCCAAAACTCAATCCATTACCATCCCAAGTTAAACCCATTGTCACCCTTCCTCATAGCCTCTACTTGTCCTTGCCCACCTCCATTCAAGGCATCTTTGCTCACTCAGTTGCTGAAGCCAGAAGGCTCTCTCCCATCAACTAGTTCTTCTCATCTTGCAGTCACCAATTAATTCTATTATCTGTGCCTCCTCCTTGTGTCTTGTCTTGGAAGGAGATCTTTTTGTTTTGTATTTTTCTTTTAGCAATTCTTATGTCTGTGGAAGGATTTTTTCAATGAGTCAGTCAGATGCTCTATACATTTTCTGTGTGTCATCCTAAAATCAGTCCTTACAGTTCTCTTGTAATATACGTTATCCAGATTAGGAACAGAGGCAGAGAGATTAGGGAGGGTGAAGGTAGGGATGTGTGAAGAGATAATAAACTAGCATTCACTGAGCCCCCATTATGAGTCTGGCTTTCTGCTGGGTGCTTCATATATGTCATCCAGTTTCTTACATCCACCCTTGATGTAGATGATGTAGAGATTATACTTATTTTTTACTAATGAGGATGCAGCTGAGGCCCAGGGGTTAAAACATGTTCAAGCTCACAAAAGCGGTAGGTGGTGAAGTAAGACTTGGGAGCCAGGCTGGTTTCTCATCATTATACCATTCTCCCTTAACTGTATTCCCTGGCAAGGAAAAACGTGCTTAAAATTGAAGTCTTCTGATTTCTAGTCTAGTTTCCAAATGCCCTTCTTCTAGGTTACCCTTTTAACAAGTTAATATAGCTGACATAAAATAATAGAATACATGTATATAATTAGTGATAGTTCTAGTGATAGAGGACTCTAAGGCATTTTGAAGAACTCTAAGGCATCTGACTGCCTGCTTTACTTTTTAAAAATATCTTTTCATTCTTTTTAAAGGAATCTTGCTTCTCCAAAAAGAACCCTAACAGCTCCCTAGAAATTGCAATTTTTTACACTTAATGGAGTGTCAGTGGATTTTCAGAGGAATTTTTGAATACAGGAGTTAAATGTATGAGGGCACAGCCAAAGCTGAGCAGCCCGGAAGCTTTCCTTACTAGTCATGGTGCTGATCATCTGTACAGAAAGGCTCAGATTCATAATTTTGGACAACATTAACAGAGCTGAGAACTTATCAACAGTGGAATTTGTATAGCGTAAATACAGACAAAAAGTAGATAAATACCAAAAAATGCGTTAGCTCACGACAAGCAGTCAAAAATTGATTACTTATATATAGTTTAAGATCCCATATTAAGTGTGTTGAAGAGGCCTCTTGATTGTTTAGAAAAACTGGAATTAGGAGAAAATATGCCTCTTTTGGGTCAGTGAAAAGATCCCTGATTTTGGGAGTTCAGGGGTTTGTACCACCTCTGCCATTAACTCACCACGTAAAGGTGGGTGAGTCTCCTACAAATAGAGGGGTTAGACTAACTCTCTAAGGCCCTTCAGCTCTCCCAATATACACCAAGATTCAAATTTTTTGCGACAGTTCTCTTCACCTCATAAAGAGAAAGATAATAATTCACTCTTTTCCATATTCATGAAGATTAATGTCATAACAGCTCTCAGTCTTCACATTCGTTCTCTTTATGAATTGCAATCCCAGAACTTGTGCTGTGCTGGATTCAGGGAAAAACAAATGACTTCCATGCATAACGAGGTACGAATGTTGCTAATCTGTCTTGTAGAAACGCAGTCCCCAAGGTATAACAATCATTCTTAACTACACATTTGTTTAGATTTCTTGACATGCAACTGTACTTATTTAAAAAGAGGCTTATGCTTTTATAATTCTGAAGTAAGACATTGATTTGTTATTATTACTTTTCCAGAAATGATTCCATCTATTTGCAGAAACACAATTGAACTGAATCACCTTAAGTAATATAAATAGGTATCATGAATAAGGCAAAAAAATTCAGACTACTCCTTAGAACATGCCTTATTTTCTAGTAAATTTATGTTGATATGCCAATTAAGATATGAGGTCAAAATTTATTTCAGAACCCCAGAAAAGAGCTAAGGAATCACTGTAACTACAAGGGCAAACTGCAAGTATAAGCTCTGACCACTAAATGCACACCCCTCCCCGTCTCCCCTCATTTCTGGTCTCCATGCTGGGGTCATTGCCACTCTCCACGGGGGAGGAAATGGAAGCTGTCAAGTCCCAGGCAGCCCTGTGGAGGCTGCTTCATAGGTCATTTCTGAGGAGATTTTGTTTGTGAGCCACAAAATTGGATCCATAACAAAGCAGGTGACTGAGGAGCAGACAAAAAGCCAGAGATTTACAGGGCAAACTGCAGTGCCTGAAAATTCTTCAAGGAGGGAAAACATTTTATGGAGTTGAATGAAACAAGGTGTAGAAGATTGGGCCAAGTAAAAAGTTCGAAGTGTAACTTAGCCTTATTCAATTTTTAAAACAGATTGATCCCTCTAAAAGGGGGTTTAAAGGAAACTAAAAAGGAAAGGTTCTCTTTAGGAAGAGGAGCCATTAGCAACTCCATTCCCGGAGGGCCAAAGCCGGGTCTGGGTGAGTTGCTGGCTGGGTTTGCCATCACCAGCCCCTTTGCCTTGCTCCATTAGGGGTCTTCCTTCTCATCTTACACTCTTTCACATTCTCCCTACTTTCCTGTTTTTCAATGCCACCCTCCATGAACATTCCTAATATTTTACAGTTTATCAAAGAACCCTTCATGTCGCTTTGCTGGAAGATTGTGTCTGCTTGTCAGCCACGTTATCTACCAAGGGAAGCTATTACACTTTAATTGTTTTCTTATGAGTATGACATGCAGCATGTAGTCTGTGGAGCAGAAGATAAAGGTCCCTTGAAACTGAGCTCAAAGAAACCTTCTTTGGTGGTTTCTCTGACCTCCCCAGGGAGAGGAACAGTAAATGTTAACATTTATTAAGGAGCTTGTGGTGTGTCAGGCACCATAATTTAAATGCATTAAGTCACTGAATCCTTACAATGGCCTCATGAGAGAACTACAGGCAGGCCTCCTTTTATTGCGCTTTGCAGATATTGCATTTTTTTAAACAAATTGAAGGTTTGTGGCAACCTTGCATCAAGCAAGTCTGTCGGTGCCGTTTTTCCAACAGCATTTGCTCCCTTCATGTCTCTGTGTCACATTTTGGTAATTCTCGCAATATTTCAAATCTTCCACCAGCAGAAAGATAATGACTTGCTGAAGGCTCAGATGATCATTAGCATTTTTTGTTTGTTTGTTTGTTTTTCCGGTACGCGGGCCTCTCACTGTTGTGGCCTCTCCCGTTGCGGAGCACAGGCTCCAGACGCACAGCCTCAGCGGCCACGGCTCACGGGCCCAGCCGCTCCACGGCATGTGGGATCTTCCCGGACCGGGGCACGAACCCGTGTCCCCTGCATCGGCAGGCGGACTCTCAGCCACTGCGCCACCAGGGAAGCCCTGATCGTTAGCATTTTTTAACAAGAAAGTATTTTTAAATTACGGTATGTATATATATCTTTAGACATAATGCTATTGCATACTTAATAGACTACAGTATACTATAAGCACAACTTTTATATGTGCTGAGCAGCCAAAAAATTCGTGTGACTGCTTTATTGCAATATTCATTTTTTTGTGGTGGTCTGGAACCAAACCCACAATATCTCCCAAGTATGCCTGTATTTTTGTTTCCATTTTACAAATGGGGAAGCTGAGGTACATAGCTGGTAAGGGGTATGGGGCAGACTGTGGAGTGGGAAGTCAGAGCAGAGACGCTCAGATGTTCAGGCTCCATTCCTCACACACCAGATGCTGGGTTTGCTGGATAAGAGCCACAAGAGCCATGACAATCCCCACCAGATGGTGGCACGGAGGCCACAGATAGACTTGCTGCTTCCTTTGAGGTCTGGCTCGGTAACTGAGAAGCAACTGGTTTGTGGGTAGATTCGACAGGGAGCAAAGACAAAGTCAGGAGGATCGGCCCGCATTTTCTAGTCTGCCGTTGCTGGAAGCAGAGGTCTGAGGCAGGTTGGCTGCTGCTGTTCTTCTGTCTTCCGTCAGCTTGTTTCCGGACGTTTCGGGGTTTCACACAAGCCCAGAGTCTGTCTGCGCACACACAGGGTATCGCTGCAGGCACACGAGTCCCCTTTTTTTCATAACTAACTCAACAAGGCCCTGTTTACTGGGGTCCTTGGGCATTTTCCTGAATCAGCCTCTATCCACACGCCGTCCAAAACCCTCACGGCTACCATTCTTCCTGTTTGTAGCCTTTCACGCTCTCCGTGTGTGACTTATCTCATTTGTATCCTCAGTGTCTAGCACAGTGCCTGGCATAGGGTTGACACTCAAGAAATGCTTACTAAATGAATAAATGGACGCATGAGTGAGACATAGGACTTGATCACATATTGACAGGGTCAACAGGGAAGCGCCCAGCATTATGTAGCTCTGACACCAATTTTTGGCATGCAAACATCTGTCTTCATTTTTAATCTATTTTCCATCTCACATGCTAAATTGAGTTCTCAGGACTTTTCATTTCTTGTATTTCATTACTATGTGTATATTGTTTCATGCTTGAATGAGGCAGACATTTAAGGTTTTGACAAGCATTTAAAAATTTTTAACTACAGTTTTTTGAATGAAGCTTTGTACCTCACCTCAAGAAACAAACATTTTGAGAGAAAATCTTGAATGAATAAGTAGAATGGGTCATCTTGATTCTCTCGAAAATAAGAATACTAAATATTTTTATTGAACCTTATTCCATTGACTTATAATGTTGAAATTATTCCACTAAATATTAACTTGTGTTATTGCTATAAATTTTTTCCTTTAATTCAGCCTGGATAACGAATTTGGATGATGAAATTGCATGTTTGAATATGAAACCTACTCTTGAGTACAAAAAATAATGAGAGACAAGAATAGCAGATTGAAATGCCCCCCAAATCTACACATCTAATTTTAATACTTTTTTTCAATCTCACTAAGCTTTTTAGCAAGTAGCAGGCGAGCAGAATGGACTGATGGCTTTTCTAATCCCTGTTCATCCTCCTACAGAAGTCCCGACCTGTAGTGCAGTGGCCAAGAGCTCTGAAGGGGGGAGGCATAAAGAGAAGCACAGATTCCGGTTAATTCACAAATTGCCCAGTCAGCTCCTGGAATAATTGAGAGTCAGCTGTAACAAATCTTGTTTCCATCTCAGGCACGAAAAATGCTGGGCATCAACTCTGTATTTTTTTTTTTTCCTATCTCAGAACCATTCCAGGCCATGATTCCTTTTCTATTACTTTAAAAATAATCCAATAAAGAATAAACCTGTCTCTTTTTTGGTCCCCAATACCTGGCATTTCATCTACAGAAATAAAAATCTTAAGAGCAGTTCAGCAAGTGAGCAAATAAAACATATTCTTTGATTTCCGTGTGACACCTGGGATGAGTATATTTATCTTTTTTTCTGGCTTTTTTTTCTGTGTCTGAGAAATGAAAGAACTAGTTCTGGTTCATTACTTAAAACTGCATTGGAGATTTACCGCTCCAGGAAAAAATTATGTAAAGTAATGGGTATTTGCAATTGTACGCTCCTCTTACGTTCCATGGAGGAATGATCCTTTGTTCTCTTGGCCTGAGACAGGGCCTCTGTTGTGCTGAATGAGATGTGGGGTTGGGAGTGGGGAGAAGAAAGGCAGAAGTTAAGAATAATTTAGGTTCCTTTGTTTTAGAAAGAAGAGGAGAGGACAAGGAGACTCAAGGGCAGAGGCATGGAGGGAAGAAGAGAGAGGAGGGAGGGAGAGAGAGACAGACAATAAGAGTGAATAAATCTGGGAGTATCATGAGCTGCTGGGAGGTGAGAGACAGAGTTTGGATGTGCCACGTGCTCAGGCTGTACTCCAGGGAGCCCAGTTTTATGCAGGTTACACTATTAAACACGGAGAGATCAGCATTCATAAGTGTGACAATTCTCACAGTTAATTATATACAAGATCTTCATGACTTTGTTTTCGCCTCGCGTCTTTTCTGTGGTGTATTTTTGCGTTATCTTTTATTCTCTTGAGCACAACCAGAATAATAATGATAGACATGTTGTTTTTATAACATACAGTTCTGTTGAGGGTTAAATTTAATTTTTATAGTCTGGAATTGCTGTGGTTCCTCTCAGGAACTCTTAAGTATGCTTTTATCTTTAACATATTTTATGTATTTATAAATTTTTATAAGTTGAGAAAGCTTCATTTGGAAAATCAACTAAGTCGTAGTCTGGACTCTTAGAATGTTATTGCACATCAATATTAACATGACTTTGATACCATACAAATGTGAATGTCTTTTTCTATTTTTTTTTTTTGCGGTATGCGGGCCTCTCACTGTTGTGGCCTCTCCTGTTGCGGAGCACAGGCTCCGGACGCGCAGGCTCAGCGGCCATGGCTCACGGGCCCAGCTGCTCCACGGCATGTGGGATCTTCCCGGACTGGGGCACGAACCCGTGTCCCCTGCATCGGCAGGTGGACTCTCAACCACTGCGCCACCAGGGAAGCCCTCTATCTTTTTATTTGAACAGAAACCAGGGTTTTGTTGGCACTGGTTCCCAATATAATTTTAAAAATCTGTATTTATCTTATTTTAAAATCTTTCTCTCATCATTAATTCCGTTTTATTCATTAGATATTTTTGCTCTTGCTGGTGTCTCACCAGCAACCTTTTTGTAGGTTTCGGCGCAGTAAAGTAACTTTCCTTTAGTGCACAGCACAAGGCTTTGCATAAAGTAAATACTCACGTATTGAATAAATGTAGACTAACAGCATTCTCCAGTTAGTTTTAGAGGACAAAGAGTATGATGGCTCCTTGATGTGTCAGCTTGGCTGGACTGAACAATAGTCCTTAGGTATTCAGTCAAACACGCATTTAGGGGCTACAATGAAGGGATTTGAAGTTTAAAGTCCCTAATCAGATGACTTTAACAAAAGGAAGCTTATCCTGGGTCTGGCCTAATCAGGTGAGCTCTTTCAAAGAGGTCTTCTTTGGGCCCAAGACTCCAACAGCTGCTGGGTCTGTATTGGCTCTCGTTCGCTGAATGTTGGGGTTTCAGCCTGCTTATAATTTCCCCTTCTTTTACTGGCCTGGGGACAGCAAACTTCAGCTTGTGCCTGTGGGGTTTCATCCTGCTTGTAATCTTGCTTTGCGATTGTCTGTGGGCAGGACCTTCAGCCTGTGTCCATAGGTAACAGCTTTCTCATTTCTTCCCTTTTTTTTTTTTTTTTTTTTTGCGATACGCGGGCCTCTCACTGTTGTGGCCTCTCTCATTGCGGAGCACAGGCTCCGGACGCGCAGGCTCAGCGGCCATGGCTCACGGGCCCAGCCGCTCCACGGCATATGGGATCTTCCCGGACCGGGGCATGAACCCGTGTCCCCTGCATCGGCAGGCGGACTCTCGACCACTGCGCCACCAGGGAAGCCCATTTCTTCCCTTTTTGAGTGTCGGCCCTATGGACTTATTTAACTGGCCCTCACGATCTCATAAACCAGTTCCTTGTTAATGCGCGCGCGCGCACACACACACACACACACACACACACACACACACACACACACACACACACACACACACACACACACACACACACACACACACACACACACACACACACAGTTTTTGCTGGTTTTGCTTCCCTTGTTGAACTCTGATTGACTGAGTGGGTATCTGATTCCTCCTCTTTTATTCCCAATGACAGTCATTAAGTTTAGTTCTCATAAATCTTGGCTGAATGACTCCTGGAATCCTCAAGGGCTAAAATGGACTCTAAATTATACTTGAAGTATAATTTTAATAAACATATAGGCTTTGGACAAACTAGTGTACCTTGGGAGGTCAGTGTTTCCTTTTTATTTCAAATGTTTTCTCTTTTATTATTTATTATTTTTTGTTTTCCTTTTTATTTTGATGAAAGAAAAATAGCTGAGAAGTTTTGAACATGTTCAGTGAGCAAAGAAACTAACCGTAAGCGCAGCCCAGAAAAAATGGCTCTGTTGGAGCTACCAACAGCTACGAAGAGCTCCATTCCAGCTACTGAAAGATGCTTGAGGATGACGGCTGGTTTTATCCAAGGTTGCTGGGCTGAGGGGGTTTTCATCATACACTCTCATTTCCTTCCCTCCCTCCTTTGCTTTCTCCCCTCCTTCTCCTTCTCTTCCTTCTTTGCTTTCTTCTCTCCTTTCATTTTTTCCCAACCTCTCTTTTTCTCTTTCCTTCCACAAGCAGTTATGGTGAGGGGAAATTGTGATAAGATGTGTCAGGAATACTTCTCATTGGCAGGTTATCAGAGACCTGGAAGGCCAAGCCCGGCCTGGTTGGAGTAGGGATTGGGGGTCAACTTGTGAGGAAAGGAAGCAGGAAGTGGACCGTTTGATCCTGCTTTGATCAGAGGCTGGGCTAAAGGCATTCACTTATCTGTATTTCTGCTTGTTTTTTTTAATTTTTATTTATGACCATTTATTTTTTTGTTTTTTAGATTCCATATATATGTGTTAGCATATGGTATTTGTTTTTCTCTTTCTGACTTACTTCACTCTGTATGACAGACTCTAGGTCCATCCACCTCACTACAAATAACTCAAGTTCGTTTGTTTTTATGGCTGAGTAATATTCCATTGTATATATGTGCCACATCTTCTTTATCCATTCATCTGTTGATGGACACTTAGGTTGCTTCCATGTCCTGGCTATTGTAAATAGAGCTGCAATGAACATTTTGGTACATGACTCTTCTTGAATTATGGTTTTCTCAGGGTATATGCCCAGTAGTGGGATTGCTGGGTCGTATGGTAGTTCTATTTGTAGTTTTTTAAGGAACCTCCATACTGTTCTTCATAGTGGCTGTATCAATTTACATTCCCACCAACAGTGCAAGAGGGTTCCCTTTTCTCCACACCCTCTCCAGCATTTATTGTTTGTAGATTTTTTGATGATGGCCATCCTGACCGGTGTGAGATGATATCTCATTGTAGTTTTTTTTTTTTGCGGTATGCAGGCCTCTCACTGCTGTGGCCTCTCCCGTTGCGGAGTACAGGCTCCGTATGCGCAGGCTCAGCGGTCATGGCTCACGGGCCCAGCCGCTCCGCGGCATGTGGGATCTTCCCAGACCGGGACACGAACCCATGTCCCCTGCATCGGCAGGCGGACTCTCAACTACTGCGCCACCAGGGAAGCCCTTCATTGTAGTTTTGATTTGCATTTCTCTAATGATTAATGATGTTGAGCATTCTTTCATGTGTTTGTTGGCAATCTGTATATCTTCTTTGGATAATGTCTATTTAGGTCTTCTGCCCATTTTTGGATTGGGTTGTTTGCTTTTTGAATGTTGAGCTGCATGAGCTACTTGTATATTCTGGAGATTAATCCTTTGTCCGTTGCTTCATCTGTAAATATTTTCTCCCATTCTGAGGGTTGTCTTTTCGTCTTGTTTATGGTTTCCTTTGCTGTGCAAAAGGTTGTTTTTTTTTTGTGGTATGTGGACCTCTCACTGTTGTGGCCTCTCCCTTGCGGAGCACAGGCTCTGGACGCGCAGGCTCAACGGCCATGGCTCACGGGCCTAGCCGCTCCACGGCATGTGGGATCTTCCCGGACCAGGGCACGAACCCGTGTCCCCTGCATTGGCAGGTGGACTCTCAACCAGTGCGCCACAAGGGAAGCCCTGTGCAAAAGCTTTTAAGTTTCATTAGGTCCCATTTGTTTAGTTTTGTTTTTATTTCCATTTCTCTAGGAGGTGGGTCAAAAAGGATTTTGCTGTGATTTACGTCACAGAGTGTTCTGCCTATGTTTTCCTCTAAGAGTTTGATAGTATCTGGCCTTACATTTAGGTCTTTAATCCATTTTGAGGTTATTTTTGTGTATGGTGTTAGGGAGTGTTCTAATTTCATTCTTTTACATGTACCTGTCCAGTTTTCCCAGCACCACTTATTGAAGAGGCTGTCTTTTCTCCATTGTATATCCTCGCCTCCTTTGTCATAGTTTAGTTGACCATAGGTGCATGGGTTTATCTCTGGGCTTTCTATCCTGTTCCATTGATCTGTATTTCTGTTTTTGTGCCAGTACCATACTGTCTTGATTACTGTAGCTTTGTAGTATAGATTGTTTCTGCTTGTTTTTTGTCTTGGGAAGCTGGTGCTAGGAATGCCTCTAACTTGGAGTCACCCTAGAGAAGAAGCAGGACCACAGTGGGGCCCAGGTGGAAGGGGGTGGGGGAAGCTGGCTGTCATCCAGACTTGTGCCAAAGGCAAGAGAGAGTTTGAGGCCCACAGCTGCCCTGGCCCAGTTCACCATGGCTGGAGGGAGGCAAGTTCAGGTGTCCAGCCACAGTGCACATTTTCCAGGAGTGTCTTCTTGCTGTGTCTCCAGAGAAATACAAAGGTGGACTGGCCATGGTGCCGGAGAAAGTAGCTGCCGTGTGGCTGTCATGATAGACAGATGGTCTTGGATTTAGGAACTCAGAATCCTGTCTTTTGGACACACAACTAACAGAAAAGTATCCTAGTTCTGGCTGACGGGCTGGGACAACAGTAAAGAGTCTTCAAAGATGTCTTATTTTACTCAGCTCTAATCCTACAGTGTTTGCTTTGTAGAAGCAAAGTAAATAGAGGGATAAAAGAAACAAGTTTACCTAGACTTCTTTTGGGGACCCATTTAGTTTGTCTTGTGATAAAGAATAATTCTGAGGAACATTATGCTGGAGAGATTTAAGGGAGATTATTAAAATGTTCTTTCTTGGATGTAGGAGAGGTTTGTAACACTTTTAAATCACTGTTGAGAAAACAAAAGGATGTGTTTTGTTATTAGGTAGCATTGTATGAAATACATAGAGTGGGATATTTTAATATTACTCTATTTTTTTTTTACCTCTGAGAATAGCAAATGTTGGAACAATTGTATTATGCACCCCAAAATTATAGTTTATCATAAAAGAGTCACATGCTCCCTTACCTTACAAGAGAAATTTTCTTTGAATTATAATGCATTTCTAAACCACATGAATAATTAGTAAGAGGTTTAGTCTTTTGTAACACAAAGGACTGCTGACTAGAATTACAGTTCCCATTAACAGGAATATAAGTGAAATAATTTTGTTTCAAAAGTCATATCCTAAGGGCATATGGGTCATAGGGAGTGATTAAATTGAAAACATGAACCCAGTATTAATCACTATATATGTGTCCCCTGTGGATGACCTCATTTTTTTTTCCCTCAGGACTTTAGCTTTCTCAGACATTTACCATTGGATGAAGACATACTGATAACAATAATAGGGTGATTGAGTATGCCATTAGATTTTTTACTGTAAAAGTATTCTCAGCATGAGAGACAACATATTGATATTTCTTTCTAAATTGAAATATTATACAGAGGGCAAAAGGATTAGATAGATTTAGCAAATAATCTGATGGGAAGAAAAATACCATAGATCAGCAACAATGAGTTTTTGTAGTGAAAACAATGCTTTGCAAAGTTATAGGGTATATATTTGAATCAGAACAGCTCTTTACACATAAAATAATGAAAGCATGAATGTTTACTTAAAGTAGTTATTCTGACTCGATAATTCTGAACAGTTGGCAAAAATGGGAATTTATGTTTTAGCTCATAAAAGAGAGATTCTACTTCAGGAAATTATGTATACCTTCACAGCAACATGACTCTCTGAAGGCTGCTTATTTCTGATGTATTTTTGGAGTTCCCTTGTCTTTGACCACAATGGTGCTCTGAATTTTTAATACGAGAATTTATATCCACATTAACTACTTTATATACCCTCCCTGCAGCTGGTAGAGGAGGAACACCTCTCCTGACAGACTTGGCTGGCTGATTTGTGTAGGTTCTAAGTGTGTTAATGCTACACCAAGACCTTGTGTGCTTTTTAGGTTCAACATAGGTGTGGAAGAAGGAACAAGAGCAGGAGCTAGGCATGGATAGAGGGACAGAGAGGCAGCTTACCTGGAGATGGTAGTACGGATACATGAAGAAACAAAGGGCATGGGATGCATCAGAATTAAGCTACAGTGATGGAAGAGAAAGAGAATGGAGCAGTGTGAGGGGGAGATGGTGGTATAAAGAAAGTCTGGAAACTTCCACGAGGCCAAGAAGGAAGCCATGAACATAACTTGCAGAGGTGTGTGTTTATGTGTGTTTTGTGTGTACATTTACTGCAGGAAGCCTTGGTCCTTTACTTTGAGTGATTTTACTGTCCTAAATAGGTAGATACTCCCCTTTACCTGAAATATGCTTGATGTTTTCATCTAAGCTTCGTTGACCTTTGGAAGAAGACCCTGGGGCATGTGAAGAGGGTGAGAAGTGGTGGTATTTAGTGACGGCGGGGCAGTGTGGAGAGGTGGGGTAGTGTGCTTACTTCACCCCCTTCCTTCAGCCGTGTGACTGACGCTGTTTCCATTCAACCCTGTGCTGGGACTTCTGACATAACCCCCACAGCACGTGCTGTATTCATTGAGGTTATCCACTTTTGGCTGTTTTTCATCCTACAGCAGTCTTACAGCAGGACAGAGAACTTTGTAGCATCTCCTCCCAGCCCACCTACCCATCAAACAAATTCTCTCCACGAAGTAAAAGGGAGGGGTTTTTTCATTCAAACTGTTTATTGAATGAATGAATGAATGGCTTATCTTCTCCTGCCTGCTCATTGCGTTTAGCCATTTCCAAACTTCTGTTCTAAGCTCTATTCCCCACTTCTTTCCTCAAGGAATCTCCTATTCCTTCTTGGGCTGAACTTTATGGTATGCCCCCCAGATCTTATTCTTCAGGACTTATTTCTCTCTCTCGAACTTCAGATCTGAATTTCCAATTGTTTGTTGTGTGTGCTAAGCGTTTTTAAAACTCAGCATGTCCATATGAAATTCATTTCCTTGCTTAAGTGTGATCTCTCTTCTCCTTTATTCACTCAACCTAGAAATTTTGTCATACCCCTTACTTCCTGCATCCAGTTAGTCAAGAAACCACATTCATTCTGCATCGTCAAGATTTCTTGACTCATTCCCTCTTTGCCATTCCCATGGCTACTGCCCTAGTTCAGAACCTCATTAATTCTACATTGTCATTTGAATTATTTCCTAAAACACCCATGGCCATGTCATTTCCCACCTGAAGTGCTTAGCAGAGATTCAGTAGGATAGAACTTGTCTCTGGCCCCCTGACTCTCTGAAAGGTCCAAAAGATCCCAGGCCCTAAGGAGGCAGTCATGCTTTGCATTTGAAGGTGTTCTACAAAATGCATGACTGAAAAATTTTTTTTTAATTCAATATATTCTAGAGATGAAAGTGCTTCTGACTTGATTCAGCCATGACCTAATTGTCTTGGTGAGAGCTATTAATATGTTGGAAGGAATTCCTTCAGGTCCTCTCCCTCCCTTAATGATTCTTTAAGGGCAACTCTCAAAATCAAGGTCAGCTCACAAAGGCATCATTTGTCATACACCAGATAGAGGATTTAAGGCAGTCTGATTCTGAGGTTTAAAAATTTTTTTCATGTAAAAACTAAAAGCTAGTTGATTTAATTAAAAAATCACAAGACATATAATACAGAGTGGCCTAATGACATTTATTTTTCCTATAACAGTACCCATAGATGTCTGAAACGGTGGTTGTAAGGCACCTGGCACAATAGAAAGAGATTTCTAGACCATCAAAGTGCCATCTTGTACCTTTATAACATGTGATGCTTTTTCTTCTTTTCTCCATTGCCACCTTGGTCCCCTTTGCTTTACTGACATTTCCTTCTTTATTGGGCTTTCTAGCTCAAATTAGCTCTCAAAACATGCTCGTTTCAGTGAATTAACATATTGAGTTGCATTGACTAAGGCTTTTGAGTTAAGTGAATGTTATTGTGTTTTTATTTTAAGGATATGGTACACACATACACAGTATGTTTCAGCAGCTCAGCCTGGCACCTAATCCTCAACCTGACAGGCATCTAAAAGTGTTTGCTTTGTGCCTAACAGAGAGAGACATAGCTTTTGTTTTTTTTTAATGAGAGGAGTTTTGGTTTTGATAAGGGGCTTGTTTTTCTTTAATAATCAAAAATACAAACCTAAGAGTAATAAGGGAACCAGTTTAAAAGAAGCAAGAAGACACAGGGTTCTGAGCAGAGTGAGGCTAATTCCGTTTTGGGATTTGGTTTGGGGTATGTGAGGCACAAAAACAGGAATGTTTATATAATTTCCTCAAGCATTAGAGAGTCCCCAGGTGGAGTGGGATTGAAGAAGGGAAACAGCAGGCTACCATCTCTGCCCTTAATTAGGCATGTAAAACAGCATTTGCTTAATCCAGGGCATGAGGATGCATATCTCATGGAATCATGAATGTTGATGCTTGCAGTCTCAGAAGATTACACACTTACGGAGCAGAATTATAGATTTACCCCACTTTAAACATGTCGCATGTCAAAGTCTGGTTTTACAAAACGAGAAAATTAAGAGTTAAAAATTTGCTTTACAAAAAGATTCACCATAAGATTATTTAAAATTCAAACTCCCCTAGTGTATTTCAAATGTGCTAGATTTACATAATTGCAACTACCCAGAACCATCAGAATTTTGCATAGAGTGAGGAGAATCTCTCTAGTAGCACATATGAACTTGGTATGAACTTGCTTCTGTGTAATAATGACCTGAATGAAGAGCATCTACAGATGCTCTTTCTGTCCCATTTGGCCATCAGTTTAAGCCGAGTTTCAGAAATATTCAGTTTCTTAGAGGCATGATTTTTGTGGTTATGACAGTCAGAAGCTGGGAGTTAGGATCTTGTCAGCTAGATTTCTCTCTTTCTTTATGACATACAAGAAGGAAATATTTACTCCTAAAAAGGGGTAAAGACAGATGATCTTTTTCCTTTGTCCATTCTCTGGTAAAGATGTGCTAAAAGGAGTTAGAGTGGAAGAACATTTTTTAAAAATTAGGGATGTATAATGGGACTGTATAAATTAATGTGTTGAGAGCTTATTTCCCCCAGGTTTACTGAGATATAATTGACATACAATGTTGCATAAGTTTAAGGTGTACAATGTGTTGATTTGATACACTTATATATGGCAAAATGATTATCACCATAGTATTAGCTAACACCTCTATCAAGCCACATGATTAACATTGTGTGTTTGTGTGTGTGTGTATGTGTGTGTGTGGGGTGAGAACATTTAAGGTCTATTCTCTTAGCAACCTTCAAGTATATAATACAGTATTATTAACTGTAATCACCACACTGTATATTAGATCCCCTGAACTTATTCATCTCACAACTGGAAGTTTGTATCTTCTGACAAACATCTCTCCATTTCCCCCCAACCCCCAACTTCTGGTCTCTGTTTCTATGAATTTGGATTTTTTTAAGATTCCGTATATAAGTGAGGTAATAGGTATTTGTCTTTCTCTGTATGACTTATTCCACAGCATATTGCCCTCAAGTTCCATCCAGGTTGTTGCAGATGGCAGCGTCTCCTTCTTTCTTATGGCTGAAGAATACTCCATTGTGTGTGTGTGTGTGTGTGTGTGTGTGTGTGTGTGTGTTAAGTAGCTTGCTCAGAGTTACACAGCTAGTTAAGTGGGGGTTTTGGGTGCGGACCATGACAGTTTGCTGTAGAGTGTGTTCTTAAGCACTGCATTAAGTAGTGAAATTTTACTCCCTGCTCAGGCCACAAATCCTGTTCCAGTTCTCAGAGGCACATTTCTGTCAACAGTATGGGTTTTAAGCTTCAGACTTCCCTGTTTGCAAACATACATCCTACTAACAAAATCAATATATATGCCATATATGTTGAATTTTTAAATTTTGGCAATCACGTTTTTCATCTGCAAGAACCTTTCTTGTTCCTGATTGTTCATTTTTCTTCATAATCTGTTGAGAATACTAATATCTCTGAGGATACTGATTATACTCCTACTACTAATAAATAGGTAGTAGTCGTTTCTCTTCTGTGCTCCCAGTCTTCCTCAAATGTCTATTGAGCTTTGATGAACTGGATTCATTAGTATAGGTAGCAAGCTGGATTTCCTTCTTGGTTGTGTAGAGTTTTCTATTTTACTTGTCTTTTCAATGAGTAGCTTTTCGATGTAAATGCTATAAATTTTGTTGTTTTCCAGTTTTCTAATTAGTCAGTTTATACTTTTACCCCTTAACCCCTTCTTCATGCTTTCCCCAGGTCTAGTTTGTTCTTTTAGTCTTACTTTAGAGTTGACTGCTTCTTCTGGCCTCCAGGCAAAGCATAGGCAAAGTTATTTGGTGCTTTTCCACAGTGCATCGAAGACTGTAAAGAAAAAATATTTACTTAATTGAAACTCGCAGGGGATATTATGAAGTAAAATTCAGAATTTACAATTATATTGATGATAGGAGAGGGCCTTAAAGGGGATTGGGAGGTTGGTGAATAGGGAGGGGCTGCTTTGGGCTGTATCCCATCTCCAAAATCTTGGTCATCCCTCCCCTCTGCCTCTGTGGTCCATACATCAAAGCATTTGAAGCCATAGCATTTCAGTCCCAGAGTAGAAGGGTCTGGTCCTGCCAAGGACTAGCCTGAGTGGTGTGTGTGAGATGGGATTGGTAGGGAATGTTTTCTGCAGCTTCTTGGGGACTGTGGAAGCTCCCACAGCAGCGCCCAGGACTAGAGAATCCATCGTCTCTCCTTTGGTGAGCTTGCTCCTTTCTGGAAAAAAAAAAAAAAAAAAAGCATTCCCGCTTTCCTCTCAATAGGCTCTCCCCAGAATCCTACCCCTGGCTCAGCCAAACTTTCTTTGCTTGCAAGATAAATATGGTGTGCTTTTCCTCTCTCACTATTTGACTTTGTTTCAGAGCCCCTTTCACTGGGTTAAGCCTTGGATTTTAGGGAAAAATTTCAGAAGCAGCGGGTTTACAAGGAACATTGGCTCCGCAGAATGGGCTTAAACTTAGAGGTTCATCTTTCTGGATTGTCAAACTTTTCCTCCAAAATACCCCCGCTCCAAAGAGCAGAGCAGAGAGACCTGCTTCCAGCAGAGCCCAAAGCAGTCAATACAATATCTGTATGTATTTCAGCATAAAAATCATATTTTGTTTCCCCAATCTTTGCATAAAATATTTAATAAAGCTGTGTCACATGGTCTCTTGTCTTCCTGAGCCTGAGTACCCTGGTTTGAGAAGGAGAGAAAACTGCAAGTCCTTTATATAGTAACTTTTACATTTTCATTTGGTCTTTTGAACAGACGAAAATCTTAGGAGATTAATTGAGATGAGGCTTAAAGACACTGGGAACATTTAGGCAGGAAGGAAACTAACATTTACTGAGTGCCTGCCGGGTATCAAGTGCTATGCTTGTGGCTTCATAAACATTCATAAGATGCCTCAGTCTTTACAGACATCAGCAAGTGTGCAGATTGGTGTCAATGGCCCCGTTCTTCACTTTTTGCCATGCCACTGTGGAAAACCCTCCCACCTGATTCTTTACTGTGCTGTGTGACTTGCTTTGGCCATTTGAGGTCAGCAAATGTGAGGCAAGCAAGGACTAAAAAAGTCTTGTGTGACTGTGTTTGTTCTCTCTCAGCACATTCAGCCAAGTTAGCTGGCTGGAGGATGGAAGACCATGAGGCAGGGCAAGATTGCCCTAACTGTATAAGCTGAGGCCATTCTAGATCAGCCAACACAAGCCAAGCCCTAGCAGAGCCAACCCACAGACAAGAGCAGGCCAGCCACACTGCAGACACACAAGTGTGCACAGCTAAGCCTGATTGAGCTCAGCCTAAATCAGCTGAACCCCACAGACTTAGGAGCTGAATAAATGTTTACCATTGTCTGCCACTGAGGTTTTATGGTTATTTCTTATGCAGCATTATTGGGGCAATAAAAATAACCAATACTGCAAGCTTTGCGTTGCCAATCATCTTTTTACTGATAAGACAAATGAGACTCAGAAAGGTTAAGTAATGTACCTGAGGTCTAAAGAAGTGGCTGGGCCAGAGTTTGAACTAAGCCCTCCTGATTCCCCTGAATTACACTGAATGGGGATTATTAGAACCAGGAAAGGTGATGGGATACATTTATAATCTTTGAAATAACAAGCTTAATTATTTCCTGGTCCCAATGCTGATCCTTTAAAAACATGGCCAAATATGAAAAGAAATCTAAAAGTAGATTAGTTTTAAGGAAAGTAAAGCCATTAAAAATGGATTTCTTGTATTTACTAATTTTTTTTTAGTTTTGCATATTAGTTTTGCATATTTTAATCTGAAACAACTCCTCACTCAAATACTCTTCCTTTTCTATTTATATGATATATACCATGAAGACTATGTAAAAACATAAAAGGAACTCTTACCTTTCTTAGGCGAAGAAAATAAAAGTATTACGTGGTTTTCTGTGTTGGCATAAATGAGCAGATTAAGCGTAGGTAGGAGATTCAGCATATCTCTATTTCCCTGACACAAAAAACAGTGCGTTTGACCACTTTTTTGTGCTTTAGTACATTTTTGTCAACAATCTTTTATTATATAAAAAACCCATCTCTACTCCTCACAGAAGTTTTAAAATCATTTCACAGCTGAGTGGAAACCTAAACAGAGCTATCTTAGTGTAATGAAGCGGAAAACGATTGCTTCTTAACAAGACTGGTATATGGTGACAAACAGCTCATAAAAATCCCATCTGCCACAAAATGCCTCTATTTTAGTTGCCTTAGAATCTAAATAGTATATTTCCTATTTCTTTTCAGAAACAATAGCCGACGTATAAAGCCTTCACCACCATCAAATTATACTCTGACAAGGAAAAGCACTTGGTTTTTAATGGACTGACGTGGTCCATTCATAGGACCACACATGTCTGGTAATGCCCTTTAGACGTGCAGGGATTTTGACCACTGCCTTCCACCTCCCGTTATAGGCTCCAAAAGGGTCATACAATAAAGCAATGCCATTTCTGATGTTTCAACATCAGAGAATGGCCTGTGTACCAATTGGCTTTAGGTTTTGTTTAGTTAAAAAACAAAAGACAACTCCAGAGTTTGTAAAGAAATGGGACCATCTGTAGAGTCTGATTTTATGAAAAACTGTTTGCATTTTGCGGGGGGAGGCATTGCTGCCACCTTCCATTTGTGGTTTTAGATGACAATTATATACATATAATTTTTATTTGGGTGGCTTTTTCAAAGTGTTTTCCCGTCCCCTACTAAAGTCCCCTACTACTTTCACATATCTCTCTCAACCAAACAGCCTTCAGTTTTCAAAACATTTAAGCTCAATAACTTGATAAAAGTATAAATTCCACATATCTCTAGGTAATCTAGTATGCCTTTTAAGATGCAAATATATTCCTTTGTAAAAGAAAGAAATCAACTCCTTCAGTCAGAATATAAAATATAATGTTTATAAACTTATTCAAAGACATTTGCTTTTCAAAGAAGCTGTAATATTTTCTTGGAAAGGGCCAATGATAACTGATATTTAAATATCAGTACATTCAACTTTCAAGTAGAACGTTATGGAATTTTCTGGTCTGGAGATATGACGACAGGCTTTCATGAATTGGCTGTGACTCGGCTCCCATCTTACTTTATAGCAGGTGGAATATTATTTTAAAGGATAAAGCACACTTGATTTTCATTGATTGATTACTGTGCCACTGACTCTTGCATTACTTTATTTACCCTTACAGCAAATCTCTGACAGGGTTCGGTTACACCTCTACAACACAGAGGGAGGTACACAGGCTAAGAGAGATTGAGGCCGCACAGATCACACAGCTGTTCAGTGGTGGAACCATGGATGGTTCCAGAGCTCTTTACAATGTGTTGTATTGCCTCATGGAGCAGTAGAGAGACAAATGCAGTAGAAAGAGCACTGAATTAGGAGTCAGGAAGCCTGGGTACTTGCCTTGATTCTGCTGATACCTGTGTAACTCGGGGCGTGTTGCTTCATGTTGATGAGGGATTTGGAGCAAATGCTGCTGAGGCTTCATGAAGCCCATAATTCTGGGATCTTGTTACTGAAAGTGGGGTCCAGCTGCCCACCACTCGAAAGCCAGTACTCGAGAGGCAAGGAAAGTTGCTTTATTTCTGAGGCTGGCAACCAGGGGGAGAGGGTGGACGCGTGTCCAAAGGCCGACTCCCCGCTGACAATCAGTGGGCAAGAGCTTTCAAAGGGGAGTTGCAAGGGTGTGTAGGCTACAGGCAGGAGGGGGCTATGTGCAGAAACAGCACAGTCCGCTCTGACAGTCATCTTGAAATTGGTCGTGCAGTGGTCTGATCAACGTCATCCTGATTGTGTTGAGTACAGTTAGTCTTTAGTTCCAGGGTCAATTTGTTCCCATTTCTTTGAGGCCAGTTCTCAGAAGTATGGCAGCTTATGTCATGGCTACAGTCTGGTCATCATGTAGTTAACTTCTTCCACCTGGTGGGGATTTCAGTATCTATAAGACAGCTCAAAGGATATGGCTCAGAATATCATCTATAGCCCTTGAGGAGGAACTAAAGGTTCTTCCTCAAGGAACCTTCGCTTAATGACTAAATTATTATTATTTTGTCCTGTTTGACTCTTTTCCTTTGCTTCTGCATTTTCTCACTTCTCTGATTAAATTTATTCTTTGACTAAAGTTTTTCTACAGACAAAAGGCAGGCAGAGGACATGGGTGGGGAAGGACTATAGAGTCCTGCTCCGTTTCAGTCTAACTGGACATTCATACATGGGAAGCACGCAGACTAAAGTGAAGGAGTTCGGTACTGTGTGTGATGTAGATCAGTTTAAATGTTCAGTTCACTGCCTGCTTATACACAGAATACTACTCTAATGCTTCAAAATCCAGAGAGTTTATATATTCCCCTGTGGATGGACATTTACGTTGATTCCAGTTTTTGGCTATTCTGAATAAAGGTACTAAGTACATTCTTGTGGAAATATTTTGTGGAAATGTGCACTCTTTCTCTTGGGTTTATAACTGGGTGTGACATTTGCTCATTCAATAAATATTTATTAAACAACTACTCTGCTAGGCACTGTACGAAGCATGTATCCCACTTAGTTATACTCTACAATACCTTAAAATATAAACATTATCCTGCCTAGTTTAATTATTAGCAAGCAAAGGCTTAGAGAAATTTAGTAACGTCATATAGTTTTAGTAGAGCTTGTGATGCCCATTCTGTTCAACTCCAAAGTCTGCACCTTTTCCTACTGGGCTACATGGTCTTGCTAATGTGTTTTTACGTATCTCTAAGCTTAAGATTTTGGATTACACATTTTATATTTTATTAGGTGAAAAAAATACATCTAGAAATAACTTCAATTTTATGGAGTAATTAGAGTGTTGAATAAAGTGGCAACTAATAAAAGAAGGGGGTGTAAAATGCAAAGAATTATTAAAATTGCCTCTTTATAATGCGTTTAGCTACTAAAGGGTTAGAAGAAGCCAGGCTGTAAAATATGAACATATCGATTCTGTTTAGTAGAGTACACATTTTGGTACAGAATATTGAATTAGTCTTGCCACAATAGTTAAACTGTAGCTTCTAAAATAAACGTTGTGCGCACTGGGAAGGAGAACGAAAAGAAGATATTAGATGACCATAGTATGAATATAGATGGGGAGGATCTCATTAGAAAGGAATGAGCAGAGATGAAAGATGCTTATTTTTCCAAGAACCACCATATGTTCACAAAAATGTATCCAGCTATTCCATAGGTAACATTTTTTGTTTTCTTTAAAAAAACCAGAAGGAGAGGGATTTTGATCCACAGAGCTCAAATTCCCAGTAAATATTGTCCCTTTTGCCATAAGAATCTGGTGTGTGTGTGTGTGTATATATATACACACACACACACATATATATACATATATATATATTTTTTTTCATTTGCAGATTTTAGCTGTAATACTTGCTGTCTTGGAGAAAAGAATGAGCAGCTGCTGGTCTCTATAATTTTTGATGATATCATGAGAAAGGCTACACAATGTGCTGTGTCTCTTGATGGGTTCCAAACTCAGACTTTATTCCGGTTCTTCAAAATGGAAAATATCATGGGCCAAGACTGCTCAAAAATAAGACCTAAATAAATACCCACACAAATCACAGCAGTTCTTGTGGCAGAAGAGCACAGGCTGCTGAGAAATCATCGTGGCTCAGAAGCCTGTGTTTTTTATCCTTTGTTTCAGGGGATGTCTGTGATATATCTTTCCAGATTTCCTTTCCAGTCACTCCCACCCCTGCTTTCCCCCTTTCCCTTCTTCTTCCCTTTTGGTGTGTGAAGGCATATTGTTCTAATTTCCTTTGCAGTGAACATGAGACCATACGATACTAAAACCATTCTTTTTAAGAAATGAGGGACATCAGATTTTCCTCCCAATTCCTTTCTTCTGTCTGCTGGCTTCCATTCTAGTCTGCTTCTCTGTTTCAGCTGCCATTTGGAATGACAGGTAGGTTTAGAAACGCTAACTCTTTTTCAGATGCTGTCATTCTTTGTGGTTTTCTTTGGTAGTATAAAGATAAAGGCAACCATAGTTCATATTCTAGAGCTCACACCTAATGTGTTAGAGGTGAAAGAAGCGTAACATTACATCACATCTTTTGTTGGCCCCAAGTAGTGTTAACTGACTTATTATATCGCAATATTCTTATGCTATATTTCTGCCAAAGTTACATGAGTGAGGCTGAAAAATTTTCAAGTGGGTAAAAATGAGGCTTATTTTATAAGACCATGGATATGGCTTTTTTGCATTCTGTAAATAGCAAGAGTTTCCCATATGTGGCAGTAGAGATATAAACTGACAGGAGATGTTTCAGGTGTGAGGAAAAAGATGAAAAACAGATCACACTGAATTAGTACACCGAATTCTTGGCTTTGACACTTCCCCGACAGGAAGGAAACAGTACTGAATGAATATAAACATTCTGACACACACAAAATAAGGTGTACGGTGCCGGCTAGATTCTCACTTCCACCAATCTCAGGGACTTCCTGGCCTCTGGCTGTGACATCTAGCACAAATTCTTGTTTCACTTAGGGTGAACTTGGGGTGAAGTCTGCAGACTCAGAGGTAGATGGCAGGAGGAAGACCACTAGAAGGCTGTTTTTAAAGGTTTGTTTGGATTTCATAACTAAGCGCTGGTTATCCAGATAGAAAAAAATTCAGCCTGCCTGGAGAGACATAATAGCTTTAGGCTGTTTGAAGTGAATTAAACCAACAAGAGGTAATAAGGTCTTCTTACCTTCCACTGCTCATCTCTTGGTGTTTGACTAAGAATTTTTTAACCTCTGCTGTTACTTACAGTGGGATATGCCATAAGCTGGTTTTTCTTTTCCTCATGCCACCCCTTTCCTCTCTAGGATGAAGGACAAATAAACAACAAGCTCAGAATTCAAATATAAGTGGTTCTCATAAGAATGTAAAACAAAAAAAGGAGGTGTCCCTTCCCAAGAGGACCACTAAGTGGTGGGCAGACTGCATAAATTGACACGAGACAGAAAATAGTGCGATACGTAAGAAAAGTCCTGTGAGAGCTGTTAGTAAATTTCACATGACAATTAGCTTCATTTGGGCAAAATGCTAAAACTGATGGAAATATTCAGTTTACTTTTCACTTTCCCCAGATGAAGACATGATCTAGTATGCATGATGCTATTTAAGACACAGGCAGTGTCCATAAGATGTGGCACTATAGAGATATGTACCTGTCAAGGTTATTTGGATGCAAGCAACAGAAACTGACTCTGAGTAAAAAGAGAGTTTATTCGAAGGATATGCAGGATAAGCAGGACTGGAAAATTAGGTTCAGAGAAGGAAAAGGACTGAGGGGGGCTCCAGGAGTCCATGGACTCACCAGGGTGCTGCTGCTAGAATTAATGGGGGCTCAAATTCTTGGGAGGGGCATCTGATTGCATCACCATGGTCATAACCATCTACCCCTTTTCCCGTATGGTTAGTGCCAGCTACGTTCCTTACTGAATGATCTTATCCCACTGAGCCCAGTGGAGGAGAGGTAATTCCTTAAAAGGATACCACAGTGCTATTATTAAAAGAAGGGAGGAATTCATGCTCATCTGCCCAAAGACATAATTGTCCACCGCCCAGTGTAATGTGCTATTGATTTCATGCCATATTTCCTATGGCTTTTAGTTCTTAGTCTATATATCAATAGTTTGTCAGAAGAAAGGAAGTGTATAGGGAGAGAATGAGAACATACTCTTATCATTGCATATTATATAAGCTGATGTGGTGTAAGTAGCTCACATGAGCACTGGGCATAAATGCTTAAACTCTCAAAACTCTGATCTGCTGCCATCAGCAAAGATGTTGAGTTTTAAACCATAGGAAGTCTCACGGCCTTGACTTTCTGCCTAAAAAAAAAAAAAGGAAATCTGTCTTAGCTGGCATCTGGGTTTTAAGATTTTCTTTTTACCAAATAGAGAATTTAACATAATCTCCCTCCTTGTCAAGGGTTGGGATGGAACACAAAGGTAATTGAACAGGAGCCCCAGGCAGCAGAGCCACAGTCTCAGAAACTGAAGAGATACAAGTCCCCAGCAAGGAGTAGTAATTAGTGTCAGGTCTGTCTTGCAGAGCATATGGGAAGGAAGGAAAGCCTCCTTAGCAGTATTGTTGATAAATACCTGTATTTACAATTGCAGATGTAAATACTACCAATTTTGTACAGATAGTGACCAAGGCCTAGATGATACTAAGGTGGGAATGTCCCAGAGCAGGTTGGCAAATGGTAAGAGCAGAAGAGGCTGAGCAAAACCCAAGCAAAAAGAAGAGGAGAAATCCAGAACATTTCATCATGGAGGCAGTTTGTACCAGGCAGCTGGATCAGAGTTTTTGTGGACTGAGAAATTAAGCATTAATTATACTAGCATCTCTCTCTATACTGTTTATAATTTATTGTATTTAATTTTGCATGAATTAACTGTGAAATAAACAGTCTTGAGGTGTTCATTCTATAGTGGTAGCTCAGGCTATCCCAATTTGGCTTCCTGCTGTTTCCAGATAATTCCTGGAGGATCAGAGAAAAGCTTGGCAGATCTCCAAATGGACCCAGAGAGCTCTACACTGTAACTTAATGGGCAGGAAGAAAACAAGCAACTGCAACCACAAAACAGTATGTTTGAGGACAGCATGTTGTGACATAGAAAGAACAAGATTTTTTAAAATTAATTAATTAAATTTTGGCTGAATTGGGTCTTCGTTGCTGCACGCAGGCTTTCTCTAGTTGCAGCGAGTGGGGGCTACTCTTTGTTGTGGAGCACGGGCTCTAGGTGCACGGGCTTCAGTAGTTGTGGCACGTGGGCTCAGTAGTTGTGGCTCACGGGCTGTAGAGCACAGGCTCAGTAGTTGTGGCGCACGGGTTAGCTGCTCTGCAGCATGTGGGATCTTCCTGGACCAGGGCTCGAACCTGTGTCCCCTGCATTGGCAGATGGATTCTTAACCGCTGCGCCACCAGGGAAGTCCCAGAAAGAACAAGATTAATGGAGCCTCTGGCGCTTTGACACAACTGGGTTTAAATCTTAGCTTTGCCATTTACTAGCACTGTGACCTTGGAAAACTCAATCTCTCTGAGCCTTAATTTCCTCGTCTGAAAATTGGATATGATGAGAAGGTCCCTATTCTGTGGGGAAACACTAGGAGATCAGGCATGTAAGTGGTTAGCACAGCTCCTGCACATGGTAAGAGCTCAGTATATGTTAGCTTTTAGTTTTATACAGAGGCAAAGTCTAGTTATTTATAGGGCAGTGTAATGGGAAAGTAAGTTCTGAGTAAAGCTTTGGCTGTTAGAGCTGGAGGGTGCTTAGGTTATTGATAATGCACACGACATACATAATAAAGTAACTGTAAATGTGATAACAAGAATTCATGGTCAGCACGTTGTGAGCTCAGTGCCTGACCTGTGTGATTTTTCTGCTCCAAACTCAATACAATCTTAGGTTGCATCCATGAAAGCACGATGTCCTGACTATAAGGAAGTATTGTCTCCATTGTACTTGACTCTCATTAGATGATTTCTATGGCATTCTGTGCAGTTCTGGGGATGGAACACATTTTAAGAAGGTCACTGACAGAATAGGTTGATGGAATTGGTAGAGGGTCTGGCTAACCAAGCCAAATGAGAAATGTTTGAAGGAACTGGGGATTAGTTGGAGCATTTGAGGCTAAAAGGTGATCTGGGTGCTGTCTTCAAAAGTTGATACGTTGATCGTGAAAGAGAGATTTGCTTGGGTGCAGAGATTTGATATAAAAGGGAAGCACATGATGGCTCAGACTGAGGAAGCTAATAATTAGAACTGCTGTATGTTCAGATGGTCCTCTCTCTAAGCCGATAGGCTGGGACACACTAACCAGAGATGCTGAGGAGGATATTTTTACCTGGAGTTGGAGTTGTTAATCAGAAAAACTTGGTAGGTTGTTCCAGCTTTTTGACTCCAAAAGTTAATAAACATTCTACAAGGACAGAAAGAAAAAGTTTCAGCCATGAAACAAGAGGAATCCCTAGTTCTTCTTAAGAATAATGGAAAATTTCTGTAAAATATGGCCTGCTCTCCCTGGATCTCAGGAATCAGTGTCCCTGTATCGAGCTGTGGAAAGGTGTGACTGGACAGTTAGAGGCTCTGAACATCAGGGGCTCAAAGTAGAATAAAGGCACATGAGAAAAAGTGGCTACACTTTCCTCATTGCATCCTATTGATTGTCACTCTGCAGCATGTGGGATCTTAGTTCCCCAGCCAGAGATGGAACCCACACCCCCTGCGTTGGAAGCGTGGAGTCTTAATCACTGGACCACCAGGGAAGTCCCACTGTTGACTTCTAAAGTCAAGAGCATTCATGATGTTAGAATCAAGTTTCTTGATGCTGATTGGATCAGACTTGGAAGGAACCCTATGTAGTCATATTTAACCAATTCTCTAAATTTCTTAACAGCCATGAGGTATATCATGTTTTTAAAAATGGCTACAGAAGAAATGGGAGAGCATGTGGTCTGTGCTCGGCACCATCACACTATCCTACGTGGAGAGGAGAAAGGGGAGTGTTGAAGGCCAGCAGGCTTTGGGGTCAGGCAGCTGTGGCCTTCTGGAGACCAGCTCTGGAGACCAGCTCTGGAGACCATGGGCAAACTGCTCATACAAAGGCTCAGGCTCCTATTCTCTTAAATGGACGCAATAATAGTATCCACTTCATAGGTTAGTTACAAAGACTGATTAAGACACGACATAATAAAATGCTTAGCGTAGTGCCTAGCACATTGCAAGCCCTCAATGAATGGTGCTTATTATAGTTGGCTTTTACCCATTTCTCTGTCATGGTAAGAATGACGCAGGTGGTCAACAATTTTAGTACAATTTCAAATACTTATTATTGTTATTAACCACTTTCAAATTATTTGGGGAGAAATTAATTCAGAATCAACAATCTTCTGTACCTGAAATATGTACTAAATATTAGTTATTTCTAGCCTTCATAGAGCTCTTCAAGTCCTTGACATCTTTATTAAATTTTAGCACTCCAAATGGTAAATGGAATATTTATTTGCAGACTTTCCTGGAGTGTACTTTCATGTTTAGAGTTAAGCTGCATAAAATAATAATTGAGAATTAGTTATAAATTATTGAAGCTACAATGGTTATAGTCACCCTGATAATTAGTCATGTAAACCTGAAAATAAAGTGCCTTAAGAATTTCATATACCCTTAAACGCTTATATTACAAGTGGAGAAGGAAAGCCCTGAATTTCTTTAATAGCTATTGAAAAATTTGTATCAGAGAGACCTGTCTTTAAAAGACTAATAGAAAAGGGGTTCAGCGGATTCTAATTACATTTATGTTAAAAACTTCCTCCCAGTAATGTAAATTACTTCTTGTAAATGTTATAAAGCAAGTGTTCTTTAGCCCTTAAATTCATTATGTACTTAATTATTACAGGAGAACATATTTTAGAACCAAATGGAAATTTCAAGAACTGCCACAGATTACATCATATTGCATTTTAAAAAATTTGATTATTATAATACTATAATTTCTAACCTTCCATCAAAGAGAATAAAACAATATTCATGTGTGATTGAAACATCTATAATCAAGTAATATGAGGAATTAAAGACAAAAATTGACTGTGTTATGAAATTCCATGCCCAAAGTTACTTTGCCTGGGTCATTAATATTTATAACTAAACTGTCCTTTGATTTGCATTAATAATGTACCTTGGGATTACACAAAGAATAATTCATAAGTATTCTGGAAAGGGGGAAGATGCCATAATTAAATCACAATAATTAACATGGATATGGGTTATTATTTGAATGAATCAGAAATTCTTAGTAGGCAGGTTGACTTTTCCAAGATATTCAGAAGGTTAAGATTCAGCAAATGGAAGATGTATGAAAGTAACTTTTTAGAAAAATAGCTCTTTCTAAATCCTGTGCTCACAGTGAGCATCAACTTGTCACTGAGAAAGCATAACATGCCACAAAGTTATATATTCATTTGTTAAATATTTACGTTGTCTATTGTGAAGCACATTAATTTATTTAGTGAGAGTTCCAAAATATTAGTCCAGTCCGGTTTCACTGATGTTATGCTTCTTAACTGATTTTTAAATGCAAATTTAAAAACCAACTATTGACCCATCTATCAAGAAATTGAAATAACTTATTTTAATATTTAATCTTTATGATGTTTGGGAGTCCTTTAATCTTCAGGCAAAGCAATTTTGTCCAGATCAAACTTATTAATAATTTACTTTTTCTTCTAAACTTAAAAGGCTTCTTGTGTGTTGCTGTTATATAGAAGCTGTATCAAACCACTGAAATGTATTATCAACATTTGAGCTATAAACCTTAGCTGGAATTTTGATCTCTAGATATTAATTTTTGCCATTGCTGTAATATATTTATATCCATACTGATTAGGTGATTTATCACCAGTTTAGATGGTCCCCAGAGCAGTGCTTCCTGCTCTTTCCCCTTTTTCAGAGAATGGTGTTAGCCATTTCCCTCAGTTACCTGATCTTGGTGTCTTGACTCCTTCCTCACTCCCACTCCCCACTACAAAACACAAAGCCCTTCTGCCGTCTCAACATCTCTTGAAAACATCCATTTCTTTCCATCTTTCGCACCATCTTAGTCTGAACCACCATGATCTCACAGGGTTTCGGCAATGCGCTCCCTTTCTCCAGTCTTGATCCCTTCAGATCCATTGTCCTCATAAGAGTTGGGATGTTTCTAAAATACAAGCCTGATCACGATGTTTTATCTACTCCTCCATTTTGAGCACTGTCAATGTCCTGTAGATGACTTAACCAATACTCTGGCCTCTCAGTGTCTTGGCCAGCTCATCCCCTAATGTTCCCTCCACTCCAACTCAGCTATGCATTCTCTTCACTGCTCCAATTTTAAAATCAAAATTTTACAGTAGATTCATGCATCCCATTCTCTGAGCAATGTCTTATCTTTCCTGTTTACCTTCTCAATCACCTATGGAAATAATTCTTAGAAGACCCTGAGAGCTTTCTCTCTATCCCTCAGCCCTCTTTTGTCTTCGTTCCCCTCCTCCTCATCCACTTTGAATCCATGATAATTTTAATCATATAATTTTTTAATATAATGGAGTCATCATACTAGCTCCTGGCAAATCCACACTCCTGGAAGGTCCAGCCTTCTACCATCTCCATGTGTATGCCCACACAGTCAAGTGTTGCTACATGACAGGCAGTTTGGAAAAAGTGTCACTTCATGATCACCACCCTCAATGCTAGTTCAACCCTGTGCACTCTCTTGCTGCTTCTCTCTAGTAAGTGCAATCTTTCATGTGCCACATGAACTCACATATTCTAACTTCTTGGACTTCCACTGAAGAGTGTCTCTCAAATTCACTGAGAAAACAAAAATCAACAAAAGGGACTTTGATCAGCCTTTCCTCCCATATTTCCTTGTCTGTATCGTTTTCTCCTTCTTTTCTGAGATAATAGAAGTTTGTTTCTCCTTCCCTCAAGGACTTATTTTTTCCACAGGTGCTGTGAGCCCTTATCCCTTATCAAAGCTGTTTTCTTATTAAAGACAGTCCTTTAAGCTATTCCCTCTGTTTTCTATACCAGCAGTCTTTCCCTTTCATTTGATTCGTTTTCATTAGTTTACAAACACACTCAACTATCTCCCATTTTAAATAAACCCTCCTGGACCACACACACTGCTTTAGCTGCAAACTATATTTCTTTGCTTTTTATAGCCAAACTTCTCCAAAGAGTTGTTTCTACATGCTCTCTCCAGTTTCTTAGCTTCCATTTAATACCTTTATAAAATTCTCAACTAAAAAATAAGTTAACATTTATTTCTTGAGTGACTACAGTGTATCAAGCACTGTTCTAGTGTTTTACATACATTAGCTTATCTAAACCCAAACGGCCCTATTAGGTAGGAAATATTATTAACTAAAATTTACAGGTGAGGACACTGGGACACAGAAGAGCATAGCATGATCAAGATTTGAGCCCAGGCAGCCCCTGAGCCTGCATTCTTAATTATGATCCATTACTGCCTCCCTAGAAATAGAACATATGTATAGAGCCTCTTTGCAGTCCCCAGCATCTCCCTTCATCCCGAGCCCACTATTATCATTATTTTGGCAAGTATCCTTTCAATTTATGTTTTGATACTTTAAGGCATATACATCCATCTGTAAAGTTTTTTCATGTGTTTTCAGTATTTACATAAATAAGCATAAATTTGCCATACTTAACATTCATCTTCTTTTGTTACTCATTATTGTATTTTGAAGATCTGTCATATTGACATATAGTTCTAATTAATTTATTTTAGCTTTTCTGTAGTATTCTATATTATATACCACAATTTTTATTTATTCATTCTTCTATTTTGGACATTTGTTTGCAGTTTTTATGGCATTGTAGAGATGCATCAGTGAACACCCCATTAAGTATTTATTCCTATTTTAATAGCATGTGTTCAGATCAGTTTTTTTTTTTTTCTGTCATCAGTTCTTTAGACTTTGTTAACACTTCTTTTTATTTTTATCACCTGGTCAATTTATGTAAATGTATCATGTATCCCTGAAAAGAATACATATTTGACATTTGTGGATGAAAGATTCTCTACAGATCTATTAGTTCAAGTAGTTTACTGTGTTGTTTCAATTTCCTGTATTTCTTTAACCTTTCTGCTTAATCTATTACTTTCTATAAGCAGTGTATTAAAAAGCTATGATATTAGGTACTTATTGGTTCATAATTTTCCCCTTTTATATTATAGTGTCCCTTCTTATCCTTATTAATGCTTTTTTTCCTTGTTAATATTAACATTCTACCCCATATTTCTTTTGGCTGTTAGTATTTGCCTGGTATGTAATTTTCCCTTTTCTCTTAATTTTACTTTAAATATGTCTCTTATTAGAAGTTTATGGCTGGCTTTGTTTCTGTTTTAAATTTATCTTATTTATTACCTTTTAATAGATAAATTTAATCCACTTACATTAGCTTTTATTAATGCTATATTTGCACTTGTTTATACCGTACATTTTTACCTTGCTTACTCCCCCCCCCCCCCAACTCTTTTGTGCCTTCTGCAGTATGATCCAGGTTTCTTTATTACTTTTTCTCCATTTGCTGTTTTGGAAGTTATATATTCTATTTTTGTACGGGTTTTCCTTAAAATTGATATTTACCCTGAACTTTATAATATTTAATGTTAATTGGTGTCTCTGTTTTCCTCTGGAACAATTTTGGGGGAGGGGTTTAGAAAGTTTTAACTCCATTACTCAGCCTCCCCCAATAACCTTATTCCATTTAAATTTTGTCTGTTATGTTCGTTTAACCTTGTTTTTTATAATCTGCCCAAATTAGTCGATTATTATTATAAAAAAGTCAGTGCTTACTTGTATTTACCCACACCTTTATAAAATATTTTTCCTTATTATTGCTTCATACTCTTTTTTCCTTCTTTCTGGGTTTAGTTTCCTTTTTGCCGAAGTATGTTCTTTAGGCCTTTTCAGAGAGGCTCTGTGAGTGTAAATGCTCTCAGCCTCTGATATTCTGAAAATGCTTTCATTTTTCATGAACTTCTGTGTCCTAATTTAGATGGGAATAGCACTTTAGTTTGAGTTATTTTCCATGACTGCTTTTACACTATTATTTCCTTTTTTTCCTGGCATCTATTGTTGCAGATTCTCAGGCTAATTATTATTTCATAAGTCTTTTCTTTAGATTACTCCTAACACCTTTTTTTAATATCTTTCAACTACTGCAGTGCCAAGAAGAAATTTCTAACTGTAGACTTTCTTTTTATATTTTTTCTTTTATTTTTTATTGAAGTATAACTGACTTAGAACTTTATAGTAGTTTCAGGTGTACAGCATAGTGGTTCAATATTTTTATACATTACAAAATAATCACCATGAGAAGTCTAGTTGCCATCTGTAATCATACAGTTATTACAATATTACTGACTACATTCTCTAGGCTATACATTTCTGTGATTTATTTCTTTTATAACTCAAAGTTCATACTTCTTAATCTTCCTTACCCATTTCACACTTTCCCCCACCCCTTCCCCTTTGGCATCTACCAGTTTGTTCTCTGTATCTATGAATCTGTTTCTGTTTTGTTATGTTTGTCTGTCTGTTTTGTTTTTAGATACCACATATAAGTGAAATAAACAGTATTTGTCTTTCTTGGCCTGACTTTTTTCACTTAGCGTAATATCCTCTAGGTCCATCCATGCTTTTGCAAATGGCAAGATTTTATTTGCTCTTAGTTTCACTGATCTTTTCTATTATTTTTTAGTTTCTATTTCATTTATTTCTGCTCTGATATTTATTATTTCTTTCCCTCTCCTAACTTTGGATTTTATTTGCTTTTCTTTTTCTAGTTCTTTAGGTGTAAGATTAGGTTGTTTATATGAGATTTTTCTTGTTTCCTGAGGTAGGCTTATATTGTTATAAAGTTCCTTTTTACAGCTGCTGTTGTTGTGTCCCACAGATTTTGAGTTATTGTGTTTGTTTTCGTTTTCATTTGTCTCCAGGTATTTTTTAATTTCTTCTGATTTCTCCAGTGACCTATTGTTTTTTTAGTTGCATATTGTTTAGCCTCCATGTATTTGTGTTTTTTGCAGTTTTCTTCTTGTAGTTGATTTCTAGTTTTATACTGCTGTGGTTGGAAAAAGTGCTTGATATGATTTCTGTTCTCTTAAATTTATTGAGACTTGTTTTGTGGCCTAGTATGTGATCCATCCTGGAGAATGTTCCATGTGCATTTGAAAAGAATGTATTCTGCTGCTTTTGGATGGAATGTTGTATAGTTATCTATTAGGCCCCTCCTCTGGTCTAATGTTTCATTTAAGGCCAATGTTTCTTCATTGATTTTTCTGTCTTGATGATCTGTTCATTAGTGTAAATGGGTGTTAAAGTCCCCTAGTATTATTGTGTAACTGTAACTTCCTTATGTTTGTTAATATTTGCTTTATGTATTTTGATGCTCCTGTATTAGGTGCATATATATTTATAATTGTTCTGTCTTCTTGGATTGATCCCTTGATCATTATGTAATGTCCTTATTTGTCTCTTGTTAGTATAATTTTTTTTAAAGTCTATTTTATCTAAGTACTGCTTCCCCAATTTTTTTGTTTGTTTCCATTTGCATGGAATACCTTTTCCCATCTTACACTTTCAGTCTGTGTGTCTTTAGATCCGAAGTGAGTCTCTGGTAAACAGTATATATATGGGTCTTTGTTTTTGTTTGTTTTTCATTCAACCACTCTATGTCTTTTGATTGGAGCATTTAGTGCATTTACACATAAAGTAGCTATTGGGTCCCGGAGTGGATTTTATGATGATCACCAGAAAAGACTCTCTGCATTTAGAGTCTCAAGCTCTTGAATCCACCTTCCCAAAAGTGGCCAAAGCAATGTATCCAAAATGGAAGCTCACTCATGTCACCTCTTTTACTAAACACCTCTGTTTGTATCCTGTGACCTTTATGATCAGAATGAATTCCCTGATTTGCCATACAAAGACTTTGATGACTTTCCCTCTCCTCCTCTTTTTCTTTTTCACCTACTTCCCCCAGGCCATCTTATGCTTCAATTAAGCTAAATTGTATGCAAACCTTCTATCAGTGACCTGCTAGCTCTTGGTGCCATCCCTTCCATAGATGGTGTTTCTTCAGCCAGAGACATTCTTCTTCCAGTTCTTGAGACCCTAACTGTTAGCTCACTATCAATACTCAGCTCAGTCATCTTATTGGAAGATATGAGCATATAACTTTCCTTTTCCCTCATATTCCATACTGTGAGATGAGGTAGGAGCTCCTTTGGTCTTGCTAAGTGATCCTATCACAGATAGCACTTGATGCATTGAAGGCAAACTCTTTGTGAGCAAGGACTGGGTCTTTCTTTTCAATGACTTGTGCTGTGCCTGCCACAAAGGAGGTGATCACTAATGTTTGCTGAATGACCAAATGACTTGAATTGGAGGGTCATGTAGTGTGAAATGATACATAGCAAAGTGCAAAAGTCAATCAATGTACATATACAGGGTATTACTGCTGTTCCAGTTGATTGGGTACCTTTGTCATGTTAGGCTCTGCTGAGGCTAGTTCAGTTTATAGATAGATGTCTCAGTATTAGCTAGGCGCCCATCTAGTAACAGTATAATTTTTGATTTTTAAGTGAATTTCTGATCAGAATAATTTATTTTTGCTCTTTAAGTAGTTCTTATTACTGTTGTTCCTTCTAGCATCTTTATTATCTTAACTTACTTTATACCTTCTATTTTTACAGTGCTTGCTTTTCTAATTCTGAAAGGGAGAGTTTAAATTGTTTGCATGAGTGTTAGGATATAGTGATCCAATAAAAGACTTACTCGAATTAGATCTTGGTATTCAGACTCCCTGATGGATGCTTAATATGCAAGGTCTTGTTTCTCCTCTGGGGCTCAAGTTGTGGGACCAGAACGTGAGCTAAACTTAACCCTAAATTATGTGCTGTCAATATATTTTAATCAGAAGCCTAAACTCCCTGCAGATTTTGCTTCTGCAAGTCACCGATTTTGAACTCTGCCGCTGTGTTTAATTGCTCATGCAATATTAAACCCTAGTTGAGCTTTAATTTCAAGAAATATGAACCAAATGAAGATTTCAAGAAATTCTGAACTATGGAAAGTAGTTTCTTAACAGTTGCTGAAATATACAAATGATGAGCAGCTTCTGATAGATGTTTCTGAACTCACTTGTCATATTTTAAAAATGGACAGGAGTTATTAGTGGTCAGTATACTATTCTGCACATTCCATTTTATTTCATTGTATCTCCATCTGGATGTCTGCTAGGCATTGCAAACATAATGCCAAAACTCTTCATTTTACCCTTCCTCCCCCAACTTATTCTTCGCCAGTCTTAACATCTTAAAATCATCAGCCGTCACCAGTTGCTCCAGCCCCAAACTTGGAAGTCACTTTCAGTTTCTTCCTTTCCCTTTCCTCCCGAAAGCAATCCATCAGCAAGTTCTATTGTTTCAGTCTCCAAAAACATAGTCTTTCTTTCCAGCTCCTCTGCCACAACCTTGGAGTAAGTCATCATCATTTCCCTCCTGGCTGCTACCATAGCCCTCTCTCTAACTGCTATTTCTGCTTCCCAAGCAGTCTGAAGTGTGTGTTTCTAACTACTGCAGTTGGCTGCCTCTTGTCTGCTTCTCTCTGCCCTTAGAATAAAATCCAAACTCCTTACCGTAGCCACTGCCCTTGGCAACATGGAGCACATTAAAAGCCTCTGTGAGAAATTTTAGTGAAGCTGTGCAGGTGAATGGCAGACTACTGAGGGTGGAGGAGTGAGCGGCAGTTAGAAATTGTGGCTAGCCAGTCATCATTTTGGGAATTTTGATATGAAGAGGAGAGAGGTAGGCGGGCAACAAGAGAGGGCATAGGGATAAAGGAGAGTTGTTTTTCTCCTTTTTTTTTTTTTTTTGGTCATGCCGCACGGCTTGGGGGACCTTAGTTCCTTGATCAGGGATTGAACCTGGGGCCATGGCAGTGGGAGCGTGGCGTCCTAACCCCTGGACCGCCAGGGAATTCCCAAGGAGTACTTTTGTTTGTTTTTTTGAGAAAAAGGAGACTTGAGCAATCTCATATAGGGAAGGGGACAGAATAGAAGAGCTTGAAATATAGGGTGAAAGAGATGACTGAATAATGCTTCTGAAGGGGCAAGGAGAAGTGGGTGATTTAGTCTTAGACTCTGCGCCAGTTATGTGTTGCTAAGTAACAAATTACCTGAAAACTTAGCAGCTTATATACTATGATAAACATTTGTTATCTCACACAATCTCTGAGGGTCAGGAATCTGAGAGCTGCTTAGCTGGATAGTTCTGGTCCCCCATCTCTTGGGAGGTTGCAGTTAAGCTGGTGGCCAGAGCTAGTCTGTGAAGATTTGACGGGAGCTGGAGCAGCTGCTTCCAAACTGTTGGCAAGAAGCTTACATTTGTCACCACATGTGCCTCCCCACAGGGCTGTTTATGACAAGATTCCACCTAGGGCAGGTGATCCAAGAGACAGTAAGAAAGCGAAAGCCCAAATAGAAGCTGCTGTGTCTTTTGTAAGCTAATGTTGGAGTAATACCATCACTTACCATCACTCCTGTTGGTACAGATTAATCCTGGTACAGTGTGGGAGGACTAATACCATGAGGCAGGGGTCCTGCGCATTGGGGTCCATCTTAGCGCCTGGCTACTGCAGAACTCAAGAAGAGGGTTTTTGCTCTGTAAGAAAGCAGTGTGAGAGAAAGGGGAGGAAACTGCGAAAGAGACTGACCTGTGGCTTCAGTTATCTCAGTGAAGCTGAAGGCAAAGTCATTTTCTGAGAGTGAGAGGTAGAAGAGGGGCTTTAAGGAGGAGAGCTGAGGTTTTGAATCCCTACTCAGGAGAATGGGAAAGGCGGCCCCTTCCGTGTGTAGAATGGTCAGGTCGAACTGAGAGCTCGCTCTGATGAAATGGGAAATAAAAAATGTGCAGAAGCACCATTCTGCCTGATGGTGTGATTTTTCTCCTTCAGAGGTGGTGAAGCAGAAATGGCAACACTGGATGATTGGTGTGATCCAGGATGGGGCTTTTGATTAAAGGATGTGGTTCAGGCAAAAGAAGACAGGGTAATTGTGAAAAACATTGGGGGAATGATTAAGATAATCCATCATGGAGCTGAAATGAAGGACCAGAAACCAAAGGTAGCTGAAAGATGTGAGAAAATGGAGGGACCAAGGAACTTAAGATTTTGATATGGTTGAAGTGAAGGTAGAACTAGAGGGAGAGAGGGAGGGCTGGATGCAGGAGACGGTGGTTAGAGATGACTTTGGAGTTCAAGACATTCCATGTAATGGTCATGAGAAAATGTTCTAGGAAAATGTGTTTAAAATGAACTAAATTTATACAAACCCAGATTTGTATATTCCATACAAAATAGAATTATTGGTTAATCAGTTAACATGTGTTTGTTGAGCCATAACTACATGTCCACAAATGTGTAACATCCTGTGGTTAAAGTACACTTCTTTCCGCTAAAGGCTGTACTACACGATTTTTTGATTTCCTAAAGGGTTTTTCACTTTATGCCAGAATCCATCACAGGTTTTATGAAATAACAAACATTTCCTCTCAGGCATATTATGATAGAATTTGAAATATACAAATGGATGTTGTACACTAATTTAAATAAATGTCTTGCGTAAAGTAAATGTAGGTTCTTTCTCAGTGTTCCTAGTTTGGAAAATATTTTAGAAAATTACTTTCTTATAATAAATTGTTAGCAACCGTACAGAACAGTGGTTCTCAAAGTGTAGTCCCTGGCAAGCAGTATAGACACCACCTGGAAACTTGTTAGAAATGCAGATTCTAGGGTCCCACCTGAGATCTACTCTATCAGCAACTCTGGGAGTGAGGTCCAACAATCCATGTTTTAACAGTCTCTTTAGGTGATTTGATCGCCTCTAAAGTTTGAGAACTAACGTGGAAGATATTAAAATAATAATAAAACAAAACAAAATAAAAAAACTAGACAGGAGAACTCTTCCCTCTTTGGATTTTAGTTTCTACTTCAGAATTACTGACAAAAGCTATTTTTTATTTTGTCACAAATACTTCAGTGAAAACAATACTGTTTTAATGCTACTAATACTGGTATATTTTAAAACTTTTATAATCAGCTTCTTATAACCTCTTCACAGATGCTTTTTACTAAAATCTCATGGTGCAAAGTCCAATAAAGAACATAAAACCCTATTCTATGAGAAATAATGTCTCTTTATAAGGCATATTTGTAATAGTTGAAATTAAAGTTCAGGGCCTTTCTTTTAGATAGTGGATTTGGCCATTCTATTGCCCATAAATAATTTACTTACCCATGCTTAGCCCTTAAAACACAGTTCAAAGTAGGTATAGTCCAAATACTCTATTAACCTCTTACTGTTTTGATAGTAGCAACTATTTGAGTGTACTGTTCTACATATAATTTCTGTATATACTATTTTTCTTACAACTCTGTATAAATCTTAAAAAGAGTTTGTCAAATTTGTTTTCTAAAACAGAGAAATACTTTATTTATTCATCAATGTTGGGGAAGGAATTCTTCCATGCAAATGAATTTTCTAGGAACCTGACCTATATTTGTGTATCTACAGCTATTTCTTTTTAGATTTATATCTGTAAAATCAGAAGATTGTTTGGTAAGGTGACCAGTTTGATTTTTCACTGTTGAAGCTCTGTTTTGAATACATTTTATAATATACTTCTCTTCTAATTAAGTAAATGTTTATTGAGCACCTACTATTTTCATTAACTGTATTGGGTGATTAGAGGGGTAACAAGATGAATGAGAGAAGTCACCAAGATGGCAACATAAAAGGCTCCTGAATTTCCTTCCTCCCAAGAGTTCACTGAATATACAGGTACACACAGATCAGTTTCCTCTGAGAGAAATCCAGAAATAAGTTGAGTGACTCCTACACAATGGGCAGCTGAGAAAATACCCACATTGAAACAGGTAAGAAAGGCTGAGACACTCTCTCACCATAAACCTCACTCCCAGGAATAGTGTCTTACAGTCAGGAGGGAACCAACAAATCCCAGCTTCCCCCTGAGGAGTGAAGGGTTTGGACCACACATATAGTGCCCCAACTTTTATGTACAGACTATTGTTATAGTGTTGACCTGTTGTGCTTTGAACTTGTTACCATTCATTTCACATGTAAAATATTCTTGGTTGAGAGAACCTATCCCTGACTTTTTTTGCTGAAGTGCATTACTTGGCAATGTTTCCTCTCTAGCATTCTAGTATAAAGTGCGTAATTAGAGCAGATAACAACTGTGTTGGGTGTGCATTGGCTGAATGTCAACTGCTTGCATTACTGATCTTGCGGGGTTACATTTGGGTTTTCATAGATGATATTTCTTTGTAAACAGTATTATACATACATGACTTTAAAAGACTATAACCCTGTTTACCTGCTTGGCTTCAATGCTTTCCTCTCTCTATATATTAATATTAGCTTGAGATAACCCAATTTTCTTGAACTTACTCCAAACATTTTGCAGAGCTTTTTAATTTCTGCAAATTTGCATGAATAGTAAGACCTACTGGACCTTGAATGGAAATGGCAAACGTAGTCCTACAGGAAAGCCAGGAAAAGCCAAATTTCAATCCTTTTATCACCAGAGAGAATGAACCTTATTCCAGGGATGGGCTGAACAGATACTGTCAGTGGTGAGGCGAGAGAGAAATGAGCTATGGAGTTTAAAATTTAAAATTCACAGCATGAATCTGAATATTAGAGGAATAACTTACACATTGGCCCTTCTGATGTTTAACAGAGTAAAGCATTCAATTTACATTTCATTAAATATTAGAAATCAGATAGGATTTCTGTTTCTGTTTTTCCTAATTAAAAAAAAACTCTTACCAAATTACCTTGGAGTCATCAATTTAAGAAATTCTAGCACTTCTCCAAATTTATAATGTGATAAATAATGTTTCTTATTTATAACAGCACTAAAAAGTGATTATAAAGGATCAGTAAATGTTAAAACTAGTTTAGTGGAAAGTTATTCAGCTTTCATTAATGGTATCAGAAATATTATACCTTATCTTTAGCTCTAGAACATGGTGGATTCATGGTTCACATTTCTTATTTAAATAACCACATAAAAAAAGCCATGTTGCCTGTGTCATGCTAGTACAATATTAATTACTATCATTTATTTGTGGTTTCTTCCTGTTTTTTTCTTTCCTGTTCCCTCTATCTATTTTAAGAAATAAAAGATGATTTAGGGATTGCAGAATTTGTTCTAAATAATTTGGTGGTACAACATTACTATTCTTGCAATTTCAATTTTTGTTTTTTTGTTTATAACTTGGTACTGTTAATAAACGGACACAGATAAACATTATAATTTTATATTTAATTAAACTATCAGAATTTAGATAAATTTGGAACGTTTAATAATAGTATTTCTATTTTTCTATGTATGTTTCTAGCTATATTGTTTACTTTATCTGGTGATTTCTTTCATTGAAAACTTACTTGTTCTGTGTACCTTAGCTTAATTCTTTGTCAGTTGACAGTAATACAATATAATTAACAGAGTAACATAAATTGAATTTGTTTAAGGTCAGGAGTTGCTTCTCACTTGTCTCAGGTATCAGATAGCATATGGATATTTTAATAATATCCTTTAAGATAAAATAACCTGGTTTTGTTTGATAATCCAAAGGATGTCTGTAGTAGGTTTTTACAGACTAGTAGAAATGTAGGCTTATAATATTGCTGATTGATATGGGATATATTTTCGTGCAGGGGTTTTGAAATGCCTATAAGATTACAATATAATAAAGACTATTATTGAAAATACTAGCTGTTCTTAGAAACGTATTTGATAAATTGTTAGAAATTGTATAATCCAGTGCCTTTATTTTTTCCCCACAAATGATGAAACAGATATCCAGGGAGATTAAAATGCCTTGCCCAAGGTCATATAGCTCATTGGTATGAGTCAAATCAACGAATTCCTGAGTCTTCCTTCATTTCCTTTTTTGACAGATTTCTTAAATCAATGGATGGGTATTTTTCATCAGTTTTGGAAAATTTTTGCCTTATATTTTAAAATTGCTTTTCCCTTTTCCCCTCCTTTCTTTCTGGGACTCCAGCTAAATGCATGTTAGGTATATGTATTCTCTATGTTTCTTACACTCTCTTCTGTATTTGCTATTCTTTTGTCTTCTATACTTTATTAAGGTTAGTTTCTTTTGACTTGTATTATAGTTTGCTAATTTTTGTTTGATTGCATCTAATAGGCTATTAAATCTGTTAGTTCATAATTTTGGTTATTGTTTAAAATCTTCTCTGTATTTTTTGAGTTTCTTTCTGCTGAAAATGAAATGTCTCTTAACTCCTTGAACATGGTAAGCAGATTTATTTTAAAGATTCTAATAGCTAGAGCTCCTATAGATCTGTTTCACTCAGTTGTTTTTCCTGGTTTATGTTTATGTAGTCTCCTATCTTTGCAGGTCTGGTTATCTTTGATTGTATCTAGGCTTTGTATTAAAGTTGTTTGTGGAAGTAATTTGAAATTTAGGGTGATTTCAAAGCTTTCTTTGACCAGAGGGAATTTGCTTTTGTCAGGAGCCTGAGGGCATTAGTAATCTAGGATCACCTTAATCCAATTTTAGGAATGGAAAAAATTTTCTGGGTCATCCATAAGATTTAAAGATGAGTTTTTGTCCCTGTGAGGGCTGGCTTACTTTCAATTTTCCCTTATGCATACGATGCAGGTCTTTGGGATCTCAACCCAAGACACTATGGATTTATCTGAGCTCCTAATTTTAGCAGGTCTGGGCTCCAGATTTTGACACACTAGGTGAAGAGACTGTAAACAGTTTTAGTTTGCTTTCAGCAGCCTCTTCTAGAATTTCTTCTAAGGCAAAAGTAAGTCCAAATGAAAAGCTCACTTCTTTGGATTTTCACATTTTCCAAGATCTGAGCTCAGTTATTCTTCACTATTTTGTTAAGTCTCTGATGCCTTCAAGCAGATGCTTTTATATTTCACTAAGCTTTCTTATTGTCCTCAGCAAAGTGATTGGTTCTAATTATTGATTTCTAAACTAAAAGTGACTCTTCCTACTTTATTTTTTAAAAAGTTTATAATTTTCAAATAATCATCATTATAAAATTTTTTTAAATACCTAAAAATAGAGAGTAGAATAGAAAAGCTCTCATAAACTCATTCCTTAATTACATTTTTGTCAATTTCCTTCCAGTCTGTTCTCCATAATTTTTTTTACTTTATATTGTTTATAGTATATTGCATTCTGTATGTCTATTTTTATATCATTTAAAAACTTAATATACCCTATGCATTCCCTTGCTATTATGCAGTATACTTAATTACCATTTTGCTAACTACATGATCTGCTCATTAGATATACTACATTTTATGGAACCATGGTCTTATGTTTTGTCATTTAGGTTGTATTCAATTTTCACTATTATAAATAAAACATTAGTACACATATTTGTGCTCAGATTATTTTGTCTCGGAATTAGGATGATTAACTTAGGATGCATTCTTAGAAGTTGAATTGCTGGGTCAAGAGCATGCATATTTTTAAGGCTCCCAAAATATATTGCTTAATAACCTTTACTAAGAGCAGAAGCAAGAAGAACTACAATCCTGCAGCCTATGGAACAAAAACCACATTCATAGAAAGATGGACAAGATGAGAAGGCAGAGGGCTATGTACCAGATGAAGGAACAACAACTACATGAAGTGGAGATAGGCAACCTTCCAGAAAAAGAATTCAGAATAATAATACTGAAGATGATACAGGACATCAGAAAAAGAATGAAGGCAAAGATTGACAAGATGCAAGAAATGTGAAACAAAGGCCTATAAGAATTAAAGAACAAACACCTAGAAGAATTAAAGGACAAACAAACGGAGATGAACAATACAATAACTGAAATGAAAAGTACGTTAGAAGCAATCAGTAGCAGAATAACTGAGGCAGAAGAACGGATAAATGACCTGGAAGACAGAGTGGTGGAATTCACTGCCGCGGAACAGAATAAAGAAAAAGAATGAAAAGAAATGAAGACAGCCTAAGGGACCTCTGGGACAACATTAAACACAACAACATTTGCATTATAGGGGTCCCAGAAGGAGAAGAGAGAGAGAAAGGACCCGAGAAAATATTTGCAGAGATTATAGTCGAAAACTTCCCTAACATGGGAAAGGAAGTAGCCACACAACACCAGGAAGCGCAGAGAGTCCCAGGCAGGATAAACCCAAGGAGAAACACACCAAGATGTATAGTGATCAAATTGACAAAAATTAAAGACAAAGAAAAATTATTGAAAGCAACAAGGAAAAAACGACAAATAATATAGAAGGGAACTCCCATAAGGTTAACAGCTGATTTCTCAGCAGAAACTCTATAATCCAGAAGTGGGTGGCAAGATGTATTTAAAGTGATGAAAGGGAAGAACCTACAACCAGGATTACTCTACCCAGCAATGATCTCATTCAGATTCGATAGAGAAATCAAAAGCTTTAGAGACAAGCAAAAGCTAAGAGAATCCAGCACCACCAAACCAGCTCTACAACAAATGCTACTCTAAGTGGGAAACACAAGAGAAGAAGAGGGCCTACAAAAACAAACCCAAAACAATTAAGAAAATGGTAATAGGAACATACATGTTGATAATTACCTTAAACGTGAATGGATTAAAGCCTCCAACCAAAGACACAGGCTTACTGAATGGATACAAAAACAAGACCCATATATATGATGTCTACAAGAGACCCATGTCAGACCTAGGGACACATACAGATTGAAAGTGAGGGGATGGAAAACGATAGTCCATGCAAATGGAAATCAAAAGAAAGCTGGAGTAGCAATACTCATATCAGATAAAATAGACTTTAAAATAAATAACGTTACAAGAGACAAGGAAGGACATTACATAATGATCAAGGGATCAATCCAAGAAGATGACATAACAATTATAAATATATATGCACCCAACATAGGAGCACCTCAATATATAAGGCAACTGCTAACAGCTATAAAAGAGGAAATTGACAGTTAGACAATAATAGTGGGGGACTTTAACACCTCACTTACACCAATGGACAGATCATCCAGACAGAAAATTATTAAGGAAACACAAGCTTTAAATGACACCAATAGACCAGATAGATTTGATTGATATTTATAGGACATTCCATCCAAAAACAGCAGATCACATTTTCTTCTCAAGGGCACATGGAACATTCTCCAGGATAGATCACATCTTGGGTCAGAAATCAAGCCTCAGTAAATTGAAATTGAAATCATATCAAGCATCTTTTCTGACCACAACGCTATGAGATTAGAAATCAATTATAGGGAAAAAAATGTAAAAAACACAAAACACATGGAGGCTATACAATACATTACTAAATAACCAATGATCACTGAAGAAATCAAAGAGGAAATCAAAAAACACCTAGAGACAAATGACAATGAAAACACGACGATCCAAAACCTATGGGATGCAGCAAAAGCAGTTCTAAGAGGGAAGTTTATAGCAATAGAAGCCTACCTCAAGAAACAAGAAAATCTTAAATAAACAATCTAACCTTACACCTAAAGGAACTAGAGAAATAAGAACAAACAAAACCCAAAGTTAGTGGAAGGAAAGAAATCATAAAGATCAGAGCAGAAATAAATGAAATAGAAACAAAGAAAACAAGAGCAAAAATCAATAAAACTAAAAGCTGTTTCCTTGAGGAGATAAACAAAATTGATAAACCATTAGCCAGACTCATCAAGAAAAAGAGGAAGAGGACTCAAATCAATAAAATTAGAAATGAAAAAGGAGAAGTTACAATAGACACTGCAGAAATACAAAGCATCCTAAGAGACTACTACAGGCAACTCTATGCCAATTAAATGGACAACCTGGAAGAAGTTCTTAGAAAGGTATAATCTTCCAAGACTGAGCCAGGAAGAAATAGAAAATATGAAATATGAACAGACCAATCACAAGTAATGAAATTGAAGCCATGATTAAAAATCTTCCAACAAACAAAAGTCCAAGACCAGATGGTGTCACAGGTGAATTCTATCAAACATTTAGAGAAGAGCTAACACCCATCCTTCTCAAACTCTTCCAAAAAATTGCAGAGGAAGGAGCACTCCCAAACTCATTCTATGAGGCCACCATCACCCTGATATCAAAACCAGACAAAGATACTACAAAAAAAGAAAATTACAGACCAATATCACTGATGAATATAGATGCAAAAATCCTGAACAAAATACTAGCAAACAGAATCCAACAACACATTAAAAGGATCATACATCATGATCAATTGAGATTTATTCCAGGGTTGCAAGGATTCTTAAATATATGCAAATCAATCAATGTGATAGACCATATTAACAAATTGAAGAATAAAAACCATATGGTCATCTCAATAGATGCAGAAAAAGCTTTTGACAAAATTCAACACCCATTTATGATAAAAACTCTTCAGAAAGTGGGCACAGAGGGAACCTACCTCAACATAATAAAGGCCATGTACGACAAACCCACAGGAAACATCATTATCAATGGTGAAAAACTGAAAGCATTTCCTCTAAGATCAGGAAAAAGACAAGGAAGTCCACTCTCACCACTATTATTCAACATAGTTTTGGAAGTCCTAGCCATGGCAATCAGAGAAGAAAAAGAAATACAAGGAATACAAATTGAAAAGAAGAAGTAAAACTGTCAGAGCTAATCAATGAATTTGGTAAAGTTGCAGGATACAAAATTAATGCACAGAAATCTCTTGCATCCCTATACACCAATCATGAAAAATCTGAAAAAGAAATTAAGGAAACACTCCCATTTACCATTGCAACAAAAAGAATAAAATACCTAGGAATAAACCTACCTGGGGAGACAAAAGACCTGTATGCAGAAAACTATAAGACACTGATGAAAGAAATTAAAGATGGTACAAACAGATGGAGAGATATATGATGTTCTTGGGTTGGAAGACTCAATATTGTGAAAATGACTATACTACCCAAAGCCATCTACAGATTCAATGCAATCCCTATCAAATTACCAATGGGATTTTTTACAGAACTAGAACAAAAAAATCTTAAAATTTTTATGGAGACACAAAAGGTCCTGAATAGCCAAAGCAGTCCTGAGGGAAAAAAACAGAGCTGGAGGAATCAGACTCCCTGACTTCAGACTATACTACAAAGTTACAGTAATCAAGACAATATGGTACTCGCACAAAAATAGAAATATAGATCAATGGAACAGCGTAGAAAGCCCAGAGATAAGCCTATGCACCTATGGTCAACTAATCTATGACAAAGGAGGCAAGAATATACAATGGAGAAAAGACAGCCTCTTCAATAAGCGGTGCTGGGAAAACTGGACAGCTACATGTAAAAAAAAAGAAGTTAGAACACTCCCAGCACCATACACAAAACTAAAGTCAAAATGGATTAGAGACCTAAATGTAAGACTGGACACTATAAAACTCTTACAGGAAAACATACGAAGAACACTCTATGACATAAATCACAGCAAGATCTTTTTTGATCCACCTCTTGGAGTAATGGAAATAAAAACAAAAATAAACAAATGGGACCTAATGAAACTTAAAAGCTTTTGCACAACAAAGGAAACTACAAACGACAAAAAGACAACCCTCAGGATGGGAGAAAATATTTGCAAACGAATCAATGGAAAAAGGATTAATTTCCAAAATATATAAACAGCTCATGCAGCTCAATATTAAAAAAACAGACAACCCAATCCAAAAATCGGCTGAAGACCTAAATAGACATTTCTCCAAAGAAGACATACAGATGGCCAAGAAGCACATGAAAAGCTGCTCAACATCACTAATTATTAGAGAAATGCAAATCAAAACTACAATGAGGTATCACCTCACACCGGTTAGAATGGGCATCATCAGAAAATCTACAAACAACAAATGCTGGAGGGGGTGTGGAGAAAAGGGAACCCTCTTGCACTGTTGGTGGGAATGTCAATTGATACAGCCACTATGGAGAACAATATGGAGGTTCCTTAAAAAACTACAAATAGAATTACCATATGACCCAGCAATCCCACTACTGGGCATATACCCAGAGAAAACCATAATTCAAAAAGACATATGCACCCCAATGTTCATTGCAGCACTATTTACAATGGCCAGGTCATGGAAGCAACGTAAATGCCCATCGACAGACGAATGGATAAAGAAGATGTGGTACATATATACAATGGAATATTACTCAGCCATAAAAGGGAACGAAATTGGGTCATTTGTAGAGATGTGGATGGATCTAGAGACTGTCATACATCGTGAAGTAAGTCAGAAAGAGAAGAACAAATATTGTATATTAACGCATATATGTGGAACCTAGAAAAATGGTACAGATGAACCGGTTTGCAGGGCAGAAATAGAGGCACGGTAGTAGAGAACAAACGTATGGACACCAAGGTGGGGAAGTGGTCGGGGGTTCGGGGGGGTAGTGGTATGATGAATTAGGGGATTGGGATTGACATATATACACTAATATGTATAAAATGGATAACTGATAAGAACCCGCTGTATAAAAAAATAAAATTCCAGGATTCAAAAAACAAAAAAAAAAACCCTTTACTAAGACATAGATTTAAGAACCTTTTACTCCATCTTCATGTTCCCACTCCTTTGCCATGTGGCTTTTGGGCCAAACTTGTTTTTAACATTCGTGTCAAAATAAACATTGCCTTTAGGATAGTCTGATATAATTAAGAATGATATTGAAAGACTATTTAATTTTTAACCACACTGTGAGGGTGACTATAATTAAATGGTTTTTCTTAGTGAGAAAGGAATTAATTAGATATTACAGTGTCTTGCAATGAGAGTTTAATGATGAACCTCTTGATACTATTTTAGATAACTACATTTATTCACATCTAATATATTTGATTTTGACAAAGTTCAGAATTCCAAGTTTCTTTTAGAGATAGTTGTTATATTTTTATATTTCCAGTTTTGGACTATTTCACTAGACTAAATTGAATAAAATAGATCTTTTCTGTCTTTCTTAGCCGTGTGATGGTAGAGAAATTATTTTTTCTCTCTGATTCGTAGTTCCCTCCTTTGTAAAATAGAGATGAACTGTGCTTATAAGTATCTGGTGCTACTTAATGTGGGCAAGTCACCAAACTTTCTTCTGACCATGTTTGAGGTTAAAAAGAAAAAAAACCCTTAAATATCTTAATAGCAATGATAACAAAAATATCTTAAGTATTGTGAAACTATGTTAAGCTCCTAGGACGAGGGGCCATATTTCATAAAAAATAAAGATAAGCAAAACTATTTGAAAAATGACTTATTGGAGTAAGTGAAGATTCAGGCATATTAATTATTAAAAGGAATAATATAAAGTTTTGTGCAGAACTTAAGGACAGTATCTAAAAGGCACGACATTTTTGTTTGATGTGCTGGGCCTAATTTATATGTAAATGTAGGCCCTGTAGTATTACCTAGACATTTAAGGACTGTTTTAATGGTTTATTCTGGGAAATCAGTGTATGTCTCTGCTTGAACATTATGCTTGAAAGCACTGTGTAAAAGGTAGTTTAATATGTATATTTTGAAAAATAACTAGAAGAGGCACAGTGATATTGAAACTCTGGTTGAAATAGGTTCTGAATATGTTGAAGTGTATAAGTATAATCAATTTTCAGTAAAGTAACTTTTGAACCAATTCTGGAGTTCTATAGGAGAATTGTCAGCTACAAGAACACCAGAGTTCTCTACTGACCTGGGGAGTTATGAAGCCTTTTGCCTACATATGGGTACATGATTCTATATCCTAACTCCAAAGTGTCTGGGGTGTACAGAAGACATTCGACTGAGTTTTGACCAATTTAAAACAGCTAAATAGAAAATAGAGTGATAGAACTTGTCAGCTGTAATCACTTGAATAGACCCTCGTATGCCTCCAAATGTAAAGACTCAACTTAATCATGTAGTGTGGACATTTTACCTAGTTCAGTGTTTCTAAACCATTTTCATTGTGTGGTAAACTTGTGGGCTTGTTAGTGCTCTAATGCTTTCAGTACACATCACAGCCAGTTCATCCCGCATCTGCCAAAGCATCTGCTTTGTGCAGTAGTGAAAAACCTGACGGTAAAAGAGTATTTGGGGTAACTGGCAGTTGTGATTCAGCTGAGGGTGGTTCTATCCAGGCTTTGATAGTGCCCCAGCACAAGAAAAACCTTTGTTTGGGATACACAGACCTGCAGTCATAAATTTCAGAAATGCACTTCTTTGCTGATGGACAACTGATTTTTGTACTTTAAAGAAATAGAGCATAATATTATCTACAAATCTTTATTCTAGCAACTATATCATGAACAAGGGCATCAATACACATTGAAAGAGGCCACATATAAGGTTGAAATTAAAGTTGTCTTTATAGTCAAGAAATCTAAACCTGGGGGTAAAAATGACATCTGTGCTCTACATAGCCCTCAAATAGAAAGAGCAAGTTTCAGAAGTTAGGGGGATAAAGACAGGTATTTCAAAAATAAAGTTTGACTGGGAATACAAAAAGCCAGAGGACATTAAGACCCTGGACTGCCATAATTGACACATAAAGCCTTCTGCTGTGACTTCTAAGGACCGTTCTCTTATCTGCAGGCGGCAGGCTGAAGGCTGACAGCTTTGGAATGCAGATCTAATCTTAGAAATCTGTAATTTTGGGGATGACTGAGGTGCTAATCACTCTAGGACTTTGATTGCCAAATGTGGGTTAATCAGGATTACACTTGTTGTCACGCTCCTACAGAACATCTCTCTCTTTTTAGTAGAGTTGGAATTTTCTTGGGCAATTGAAAATTGCTAATGAAATTCTAGTCTTTACTAAATGTCCACACAGATGTGTAGCAGCTTAAAAAAATTCCAAATATCACAAGCAGGTTGTGGGAGAACCCAAGGAACTCCGTTATTTATGAGAGATGCTAGAGGAAGGAGGGAAAAGACAGAATTTAGAACTAAAGTGTTAGGAATAATTCATGTTGGAAGATCTATTGGAGGTGAAAACAAAATATGTCTGAAACTAAGTTGAAGAATCAGGTTTGAAGTTTGCCCAGTTTTCCAGGACCTCATTTGTTTATGAAATAGAGTTCCACCTGCAGGAAAGGCAGTGCATAACTGACCCGATGATGGCATGTCATGGTACCTTCCTTGGCCAGCAGAGCTGGGGTCATGATTATTACACGAAGACTATTGTTTGGATTCTAATTTTGCTTTCAGCTTGAATTATTTGCGGGAATTAATTAATTATTTTAAGTTGCCCTTGTGTGAAAAGGTGGTAGATGAGGCTTTATTGGTTTGGGCTGTCCATGACAGCCTTTGGTTTGAAAAATCTAACAAATCTCAAGTAATTTCTTTTGAGAGTCCCAAGTTGGTGAAGACCAATTTGTGATAAATCTTTAACAGGAACCAAATGCATAAATCTTTAATTCTAATGAGTATTTGCTTTTTCTTTAGGGCTTCAGTACCTTTCTCATTTGAGGGCAAATAACGATCAATACTATTTTTTTTAGAGGGAGAAGAGAAATTTTTGGCTTTGCTTTTTTTTTTTTTATTCCCTTCATGAAAATACAAACGCAAACATGCTTAAACCAATACAAAGATTAATATCCCCATGCATTTTTGTTTCCCTCACAAATATTGAAATAAAGAAAAGCGTGGATTGTTTTCTAATTTGACCAAATTTTCTTCACTACTCCTAACAATACCGCATATTTCTGTTCTTTCTTTATTTCCTTTCATCTGTGAATAGTAAAGTAGGGTTCACATAGTTGGTTCTGAGAGAGGTCCCATCTTATAGGAAAATGTATAGAAAAGTTAAGGTACAGATCTTATGCTTTTCAGGATGCTATGGGTTAGAAAAGACAAAAACTTCTTTTTTGTTCAACGCAGACTTTATTTTAAAACGAGTTTTCTTCTTCTTCTTTATGGTATCATTTTTACTAATGTTTATTGTTTGCTATTCACTGTATTATTCGTAACACAAAGCTGAAATGTCTATCTTTTTAAAGAAATGTATTTTATTGAAGTATAGGTGATTTACAATGTTGTGTTAATTTCTGTTATACAGCAAAGTGATTCAGTAATACATACATGTACATTCTTTTTCATATTCTTTTCCATTATAGTTTATCACAGGTTATTGAATATAGTTCCCTGTGCTATCCAGTAGGACCTTGTTGTTTATCCATTATATATATAATAGTTTGCATCTACTAATCCCAAACTCCCAATCCTTCCCTCCCTCACCTTCCCTCCCCCTTGGCAACCACAAGTCTGTTCTCTATGTCTGACTTTCTGTTTCATAGATAGGTTCATTTGTGTCATATTTTAGATTCCACATATAAGTGATATCATATGGTATTTGGATATCATATGGTATTTGTCTTTCTCTATCTGACTTACTTCACTTAGTATGATAATCTCTAGGTCCATCCATGTTGCTGCAAATGGCATCATGAAATCTCTCTATCATGACTAGACCAATCAATGCCCATGTGTCCTGTGCATTGAGAACAGGGTGTTACAGAACCAAGGTGTGCCCCAACAGTGAGCAAGTCGTTGGGTGATGGAGCTGAGTATTGTTTTAGAATCTTCCAGGGATTTAGTGCTGTTTTCCATGTTGTATTTTGAGACTCTGTCTTAGTGTTTCCGGAGATGAGCCCGGTCTGCATGTTCATCTTAAATAATGGACTGGAGTTAAATACCAATGCACAGTGTTGTTGGGTGTCAGGGCAGCACTGACTGTTAAATATTGCTTCAGGAAAAATGTATTTACACACATGCTGACAGTTCATTTCCAGGTGGGAGCCTCACGTCTGCTCCGTACACTGCAACTTCAGTCTTCCTACCATGAAATTTTAGACAGCTTGTCTGCAGAGGCTCTGCCAGACTTATTAATATTTATACATTCCATTCACACTCCAGTCAGAGCATATAAGTTGCAGATCTTTCTGATTTGGAAGCTATTAAGATTCATGACCCTTTAGCTATTTACTTCGTGTGGTCTAGGAGACTTTGCAATCAGCTTACACTTAAGAAGAAAGCACAAATCATTACTGTTCAAATATTGTCCTGTATTGTGACCATTTGTAGTCCATCAAAGGGGTGTTAAGAGCTTTAATGCATTTATTTATCTCAGAGACACGGATTATTAGATGAGGCACTCTTCTCTTGGAGAGGGATAGAAGTGTTACTTACACCAAAAATTGCCTTTTTAATCCCAAATTAGTAACTCTGTCTGAAGCTTCATATGTTATTAAGAAGTAATATGTAATCAATTTTTCTTCTTGAGAGCAGGTGTTGATTGAACAAATGATGGAGGTGATGTACCAAATAGAATAGAACAAAGACCATCAAATATTTAGGTGTGCATTAGGCCTGTCTCTGAAGAAGTTCTGTTCTTTTAACATATTGTCTTATGTGTCTGTGGCTTACAAAGGTTGTACAATTGAAGATAGATCTTATATTGAATTAATTTATGGAATTATTCAGTATGTTTTATTAGTGTTTCCAAGGCATTTAATCCTTATTTCAAAATAGTCTTACCCTATTGGGAAAAAAAATGAGAATGCTAGAAGAAAAATAGGGGACAGAGGTGGAGAGGGAATTGATATTTGTTCAGTGCTTACTATGGGCTAAGTATTTTACATTTATTAATTATTTTTGAACCATACAGCAACCCTTGAGGTAGGTATTATTATCCCATTTGCTGACTAGAAGTTGAATCTTAGAGAGGTCAAGTAGCTTGTCCAAGATCACACATTTAGTAAATAAAATTCTAACACAGATTCATTTGTGATATTTCTGGTATCTGGTTATTTAGATGCTATTTCATCTACATTTCTCATAGAAATGTCATGTTCTAGCCCTCAAAAGACCATATTCTGGCTAGACTTACTCCCTCTCTGAAATGTTTCTAATGCAAAATTTGAGTCCTATGAATTTCCAAAGTAACCTAGCCCTGCTGCTTTGCTTCTGGTTCATCTTCTATTTCCTAATTTTCAAAAAAAAAAAATTCAAAGGTAATTCATTTATTGAAAACCAGCGTCACCTCCACCATCACCACCTTTACCACTATCTCCACCACCATCTTTTCCACACTGATTCTACTACTTATAGGGTAAATCATTAAATTAAATTAGACCAAAGCAGTTTTTATTTTCTATTCTTGAGTTGCCAAATAAAACTGTATCATATATTTTGGAGTCAAAGACCAAAGCTTTTTTGCAGCTTATAAAACATTTGTAAAACACAACCTTTTAAAAGATTTTTTACACAACACGTACATTTTCAAAATATTGTTATATAAAACAAAATCTGTTGCTTAATTGACATTATTTTTCTTGCTCTGAAGATGAGTCAGATTCTAGTATGTAATTTCTTTACCCTTGAATTACCTTTGTTTTGATAAAAACAGTGGATGTTGTGATAGCCTGCTTTCCTGAAATGACTTTCTACTTGGAGTACATGGGGAACTACAGCTCCACAGTGGCTGAGCTGGTTTTTCTTTAGGAAGATCTGGGGAAGAATCAATGAGCACACATTGAATCAATTCTCCCACAATGAGCATAAGGCTTTAGTACCAGTCATCTCAACTGTTGAAGATAGGACACTGTAGTAACTCATTGTTAAATTTATTCAGTGTTTAGTCAGTTTTACAACACACTGAAGTGGGTGAAATGAACTTGAGGGACAAAAGCTCAAGAAAACAAAACAATTCCTTTTTTCTTTGTTTTTGAATTTTATTTTTATACAGCAGGTTCTTATTAGTTATCTGTTTTACACATATTAGTGTATATATGTCAGTCCCAATCTCCCAGCTCATCCCCCCTCCCACCCCCCGCTTTCCCTCCCTTGGTGTCCATACGTTTGTTCTCTACATCTGTGTCTCTATTACTACCTTGCAAACTGGTTCATCTGTACCATTTTTCTAGATTCCCCATATATGTGTTAATATATGATATTTGTTTTTCTCTTTCTGACTTACTTCACTCTGTATGACAGTCTCTAGGTCCATCCACATCTCTACAAATGACCCAATTTCGTTACATTAAACAAAACAAAACAAAACAAAAAAACCTCCCCAAACCAAGAACAGCAAAAGAAAGCATGAAAATCATTACATACCAAAATCAGAATGGGCTTTCAAAGGCTGTTTCTTTGGAAAAAGACAAATTTTTGATTCTTTGCTGTTTTTCAACTTTATCATCCTTTGTCCATCTAGTTTTCTGAAAAATGGGCAGAGGATAAAGGACTGACAAAATGAAATAAACTCTTATAGGCTTGATTTTATTTTCCATTTATGTTCTTTCTCTGGCATCGCCTGGTTTGGTCGGAAGTAGCTATTTGATGAGGATAAGCTTTATTCTTGAGGACCACTCTCTCCTTCAAGCCTTAAGTTTAAAGACCCTAGATAGTTCTATTTCACTCACATTCTGGCAATCACAGCCTGGGTGAATTCACAAACCAGGCTTTGTTGTGATAAAGAAAAACACTCCAGGAATTGTGCAGTGCTTGGTTCAAACCTCATTTGGTTATACCTAAGATTTCTAGTCAGTTTCCTTTTGGTAGGAGGTTAAAGAGGGTAAATGTTTAACCTCTGTTTAATCCTTAAGGCATCTGCCAAAAAAGGATTTCATATCATTGGCAAAATAGCTTTTCCTTGCATATTTTCAGCAGAAAAAGGTTTAAGTGGGATTTTGAAATATCCCTTTATCCACCGCAGTTATTCGCATCTCAGTGGTGCTGTTTGCACCTTTCAGATATGTTCAGGGACAGAGGCATACTAATTGGCAGTTTAAAAGTAAAAGAGATGTTTAACCATGGCTTTCCTTTTTTTTTTTTTTTGTGGTGGTAAGGGAAATGCAGGTTTTTTTTCTAATACATCTTTATTGGAGTATAATTGCTTTACAATGGTGTGTTAGTTTCTGTTGTACAACAGAGTGAATCAGCTATATATATACATATATCCCCATACCTCCTCCCTCTTGAGCCTCCCTCCCACCCGCCCTATCCCACCCCTCTAGGTCCTCACAAATCACTGAGCTGATCTCCCTGTGCTATGCTGCTGCTTCTCACAAGCTATCTATTCAACATTTGGTAGTATATATATGCCTATGCTACTCTCACTTTGCTTCAGCTTCCCCCTCCATGTCCTCAAATCCATTCTCTATGTCTACGTCTTTATTCCTGCCCTGCCACTAGGTTCATCAGTACCATTTTTTTTTTTTTTTTTTTTTTTTAGATTCCATATATATGTGTTAGCATACGGTATTTGTTTTTCTCTTTCTGACTTACTTCACTCTGTATGACAGACCCTAGGTCCATCCACCTCACTAAAAATAACTCAATTTTGTTCTTTTTATGGCTGAGTAATATTCCATTGTATGTAAGTGCCACATCTTCTTTATTCATTCATCTGTTGATGGACATTTAGGTTGTTTCCATGTCCTGGCTATTGTAAATAGTGCTGCAATGAACAATGTGGTACATGACTCTTTTTGAATTATGGTTTTCTCAGGGTATATGACCAGTAGTGGGATAGCTGGGTCATATGGTAGTTCTATTTTTAGTTTTTTAGGGAAACCTCCATACTGTTCTCCATATTGGTTGTATCAATGTACATTCCCACCAACAGTGCAGGAGGGTTCCCTTTTCACCACACCCTTTCCAGCATTTATGGTTTCTAGATTTTTTTTGATAATGGCCATTTTGACCAGTGTGAGGTGTTACCTCATTGAAGTTTTGATTTGCATTTCTCTAATAATTAGTGATGTTGAGCATCTTTTAATGTGCCTCTTGGCCATCTGTATGTCTTCTTTGGTGAAATATCTATTTAGGTCTTCTGCCCATTATTTAACTGGATTATTTGTTTTCTGATATTGAGTTCCATGATCTGTTTGTATATTTTGGAGATGAATCCTTTGTCCGTTGAATCATTTGCAAACATTTTTTCCCATTCTAACGGTTGTCTTTTGGTCTTGTTTCCTTTGCTATGAAAAAACTTTTAAGTTTCATTAGATCCCATTTGTTTATTTTTGTTTTTATTTTCATTACTCTAAGAGGTGGGTCAAAAAAGACCTTGCTGTGGTTTATGTCAAAGAGTGTTTTTCCTATGTTTTCCTCTAAGAGTTTTATAGTGTCTGGTCTTACATTTAGGTCTTTAAACCATTTGGAGTTTATTTTTGTGTATGGAGTTAGGTAGTGTTCTAATTTCATTCTTTTACATGTACCTGTCCAGTTTTCCCAGCACCACTTAAAAGAGGCTGTCTTTTCCCCATTGTATGTTCTTGACTCCTTTGTTGTAAATTAGGTGACCATATGTGCATGGGTTTATCTCTGGGCTTTCTATCCTGTACCATTTATATATATTGCTGTTTTTGTGTCATTACCATACTGTCTTGATGACTGTAGCTTTGTAGTATAGTTTGAAGTTGGGGAGCCTGATTCCTCCAGCTCTGTTTTTCTTCTCAAGATTGCTTTGGCTGTTTGGGGTCTTTTGTGTTTCCATATGAATTGTAAAATTTTTTGTTCTAATTCTGTGAAGAATGCCATTGGTAGTTTGATAGGGATTGCATTGAATCTGTAGATTGCTTTGGGAAGTATAGTCATTTTCACAATATTGATTCTTCCAATCCAAGAACATGGTATATTTCTCCATCTGTTTATGTCCTCGTTGATTTCTTTCATCAGTGTTTTATAGTTTTCTGAGTACAAGTCTCTCACCTCCTTAGGCAGGTTTATTCTAAGGTATTTCATTCTTTTTGTTGCAATGATAAATGGGAGTGTTTCCTTAATTCCTCTTTCAGAGTTTTCATCATTAGTGTATAGGAATGCCAGAGATTTCTGTGCATTAAGTTTGTATCCTGCGACTTTACCAAATTCATTGATGAGCTCTAGTAGTTTTCTGTGGCATCTTTAGGATTATCTAGGTATAGTATCATGTCATCTGCAAACAGTGACAGTTTTACTTCTTTTCCAATTTGTATTCCTTGTATTTCTTTTAATTCTCTGATTGCCATGGCTGGGACTTCCAAAACTATGTTGAATAAGAATGGCAAGAGTGGACATCCTTGTCTTAGTCCTGATCTTGGTGGAAATACTTTCAGTTTTTCACCACTGAGTATGATGTTTGCTGTGGGTTTGTCATATATGGCCTTTATTATGTTGAGGTAAGTTCTCTCTCTGCCCATTTTCTGGAGAGTTTTTATTATAAATGGGTGTTGAATTTTGTCAAAAGCTTTTTCTGCATCTATTGAGATGATCATATGGTTTTAATTCCTTAATTATTTAATATGGTGTATCACATTGATTGATTTGCATGTATTGAAGAATCCGTGCATCCCTGGGATAAATCCCACTTGATCATGGTGTATGATCCTTTTAAAATGTTGTTGGATTTTGTTTGCTAGTATTTTGTTCAGGATTTTTGCATCTATATTCATCAGTGATATTGGTCTATAATTTTCTTTTTTGTGATATGTTTTTCTGGTTTTGGTATCAGCGTGATGGTGGCTTTGTAAAATGAATTTGGGAGTGTTCCTCTCTCTGCAGTTTTATGGAAGAGTTTGAGAAAGATCAGTGTTAGCTCTTCTCTAAATGTTTGAGAGAATTTGCCTGTGAAGCCATCTGGTCCTGGACTTTTGTTTGTTGGAAGACTTTTAATTACGGTTTCAATTTCATTACTTGTGATAGGTCTGTTTATATTTTCTAATTCTTCCTGGTTCAGTCTTGGAAAATTGTACCTTTCCAAGAATTTGTCCATTTCTTCATGGTTGTCCATTTTATTGGCATATAGTTGTTTGTAGTAGTCTCTTATAATCCTTTGTATTTCTGCAGTGTCAGTTGTGCTTTCTCCTTTTTCATTTCTAATTTTATTGATTTGTGTCCTCTCCCCTTTTTTCTTGATGAGTCTGGCTAAGGTTTTATCAATTTTGTTTATATTCTCAAAGAACCAGCTTTTAGTTTTATTGATCTTTGCTGTTGTTTTCTTTGTTTCTATTTCATTTATTTCCGCTCTGATCTTTATGATTTCTTTCCTTTTACTGATTTTGGGTTTTCTTTGTTCTTCTTTCTCTAGTTACTTAAGGTGTAGGGTTAGATTGTTTATTTGAGATTTTTCTTGTTTCTTGAGATGAGATTGAATTGCTATAAACTTCCCTCTTAGAACTGTTTTTGCTGCGTCCCATAGGTTTTCGGTCATCATGTTTTTGTTGTTTCTATGTATTTTTTAGTTTCTTCTTTGATTTCTTCAGTGGTCTTTTGGTTATTTAGTAGTGCACTGTTTAGCCTCCATGAATTTGTTGTTTTTACAGTTTTCTTCCTGAAATTGATTTCTAATCTCATAGCGCTGTGGTCAGAAAAGATGTTTGATAGTATTCCAATTTTCTTAAATTTTCTGAGGCTTGATTTCTGACCCAAGATGTGATCTATCCATGTGCACTTGAGAAGAAAGTGTATTCTGCCACTTTTGGGTGGAATGTTCTATAAATATCAATTAAATCTATCTGGGCTATTGTGTCATTTAAAGCTTGTGTTTCCTTATTTATTTTCTGTTGGATGATCTGTCCATTAGTGTAGGTGGGGTGTTAAAGTCCCCCACTATTATTGTATTACTGTTGATTTCCTCTTTTATAGCTGTTAGCATTTGCCTTATGTATTAAGGTGCTCCTATGTTGGGTGCATATATATTTATAATTGTTATGTCATCTTCTTGGATTGATCCCTTGAGCATTATGTAGTGTCCTTCCTTGTCTTTTGTAACATTCTTTATTTTAAAGTCTATTTTATCTGATATGAGTATTGCTACTCCAGCTTTCTTTTGATTTCCATTTGCATGGACTATCGTTTTCCATTCCCTCACTTTCAGTCTGTATGTGTCCCTAGGTCTGAAGTGGGTCTCTTGTAGACAGCATATATATGGGTCCTGTTTTTGTATCCATTCAGTGAACCTGTGTCTTTTGGTTGGAGCATTCAATTCATTCACATTTAAGGTAATTATCAATATGTATATTCCTATTACCATTTTCTTAATCGTTTTGGGTTTGTTTTTGTGGGTCGTTTTCTTCTCTTGTGTTTCCCACTTAGGGAAGTTCCTTTAGCGTTTGTTGTAGAGCTGGTTTGGTGGTGCTGAATTCTCTTAGCTTTTGCTTGTCTGTAAAGCTTTTGATTTCTCTGACGAATCTGAATGAGATCCTTGCTGGGTAGAGTAATCTTGGTTGTAGGTTTTTCACTTTCATCACTTTAAGTATATCCTGCCACTCCCTTCTGTCCTGCAGAGTTTCTGCTGAAAAATCAGCTGATGACGTTTTGGGGATTCCTGTGTGTGTTATTTTTTGTTTTTCCCTTGCTACTTTTAATATTTTTTCTTTGAATTTAATTTTTGTTAGTTTGATTAATATGTGTCTTGGTGTGTTTCTCCTAGGGTTTATCCTGTATGGGACTCTCTGTGCTTCCTGGACCTGGGTGACTATTTCTTTTCCCATGTTAGGGAAGTTTTCGACTATAATGTCTTCAAATATTTTCTCAGACCCTTTCTTTTTGTCGCCTTCTTCTGGGACCCCTATAATTCAAATGTTGGTGTGTTTAATGTTGTCCCAGAGGTCTCTGAGATTGTCTTCAATTCTTTTCATTCTTTTTTCTGCTCCTTGGCAGTTTTTTCCACCATTTTGTCTTCCAGGTCACTTAGTCATTCTTCTGCCTCAGTTATTCTGTTATTGATTCCTTCTAGTGTATTTTTCATTTCAGTTATTGTGTTGTTCATCTCTGTTTGTTTGTTGTTCAGTTCTTCTAGATCTTTGTTAAACATTTATTTTCTCAATCTGTGCCTCCATTCTATTTCTGAGAATCTGGATCATCTTTACTATCATTACTCAATTGTTTTTCAGGTAGATTGCCTATTTCCTCTTCATTTATTTGGTCTTGTAGGATTTTACCTTGCTCCTTTATCTGTGACATATTTTTTTGCTGTCTCATTTTTTTTGTGAGTGGGATTGTGTTCTTGTCTTACTGGTTGCTTGCCCTGAGGCTTCCAACACTGGAGTTTGTAGGCTATTGGGTAGAGCTGGGTCTTGGTGCTGAGATGAGGACCTTTGGGAGACCTCACTCTGTTGAATATTCCCTGGGGTCTGTTAGTCCAGTGGTTCAGAGTTGGAGCTCCCACCACAGGAGCTTCAGCCCAACCCCAGCTCACGAACCAAGATCCTGCAAGCTGCGTGGGGTGGTAAGAAAAAAAAAAGGAGTACAATAGCAAAGTAAAAAATAAAATTAGACTAGGAAGCTAACAGATGTTAGGAAGAATATAAAAATAAAGATGAAACAACAACCAGAAGGAAAAACAGAATCACAATAGTAAAAAAGAGGAGGAGGAAAAATAAAAGGTGGAAAAGGCCTTGGCTGTGGAGGGTGGGGCCAAAGGAGGGGCGGGGTTTGGGTGGTGGGCGGGGCCTATGCTTAGGACCCACAGGGCTGGAAAAGTGCCTGGGGGGTTTGGGGGGTGGAGCTTAGGCTTAACAGAACAGATGGGGCCCAGGCACGCCTCCTGCCTCTGGTCTCAGAGGGTGGGAGACCCCACCCGGGAGCCCAGCAGGCTTCCCAGGCCCAAGTGGACAGGGCCAACGCTCCTCTCTTGCTCCTCTGGTCCTGGAGGGCCCCTCCCACCTGCCTCTCCTGTTCTCCCCTGGCCTCTCTCCTCTGCCCCCAGGATCAACGCGACCCGGAGGGGACCTCTGTGGGTGTAGGACCTGGTCCGAGAACCAGGCAGACTTTCCTGGCTGATTGGGTTTGGGATATGCTGGGCGTGCTCCCCTCTGATCCAAGTCCCCGAGGGTCCCTCCAGACATGGGAACCCCTCCCCCCTCTCAGGCACCCCTCAGGTGCACTGGTCCTGTCCAGCCTCCACTTCTCCTCCCCCCTCAGTCCCCCCCACATGCTACCGGTTCACTTGGGGGTTCCTCCCATCTCCTTGGGCATCAAGGTCCCCCACCAACATCCAGCAGGCGCCCTAGTTGTCGGGAGAAGTGAACTCTGTGTCTTCCCACGGCCATCTTGACTCTGCCCTGCCTTTTAAGTATTTTGTCATTTGTAGATATTTTTGTACTCTGATGCTGTTACAAAAAGAACTTCATCATCAGGGAGATTCACAGAAAGGCTATGGAAGCAATTACAACAGTTCCACACCAAGATGATGGTTATGCAAAGATTCCAGCCCATACTGACTTAAAACGAGGAGCTGCCCTGCCCCTGGGGCCCCTAGACCAGGCATCCAGAGAGTTTTACTCCCTGACAGGCAGGGTCGATGCCCCTACTCAGCTTTGTAGCAGTTACAGAAGACGGACCATCGCCCTTCTGCTTCCCATAAGAATATGGGAGTAAAATCTCTGAGGGGGGAATGAAACAGGAGGGAGGTGGGCAGGGCACAAGCTTTGAAAGAATGACATAGCCTGAGGATATGACATAATGGCAGACACGTCAACTTCCACTAGATCTTGAGCCTCAGTATAAGCTCACTGTAACACATCAGCAAGCTAAATGACACAACCATAGGTGCCATGACAGTTCCAAGACTGACCATGAGGATGAAAAAGTGAGAGGTGGCCCAATTCCTGGAAATCCCTGCCCCTTCCTAAAATAGCTGGAATACCACTGCCACTCATTAGCCTATGAAATTACCCACCCCTATAAAAACTGACAACCCCATACCCTGGTGCCTTTTCTCACCTTCTGAGATGGCCCACACTCTGTCTGTGGAGTGTGTTTTTCTCTAAATAAATCCACTTCTTACCTAAAAAAAAAAAAAAAAGTAAAAGAGAGGTGAGACAGGCTTGTTCCTCAATTGGATTCTACTTGTGTCTTGAAAAGCTGGTGGTACTTCAGAACCACTAAAAGACAAACATGTAGCATATTATTATTAATAATTATTATAATATTGTTAATTTCCGTCACCCAGGTACCATGCAACAGAACCATGATTCCAACTACCAGCCTTTCTGACCCCAGACCCCAAGCTGTGTCTTCACCATCGCGTTATATTGTTTCCCTGACTGTCCTCCTCTACCACTTCTAACCATCACTCCAGGCCAAGTGACGGCCCCTTCTCACCACATTTCCCCATCAAGGCACGTTTGTGCCCATTTGTATCTCTGTGTGTATGTGATGGTCTCACCTACTGGGCTGTCACCTCGTTAAGAACAGGGTCAGTTCTATATATGTTACTGTATTTTAAACCATTAATTTATAGTCCCCATTAGATTGGCACATCGTCGTCTCTTTTTAAGTATTTGTTTAGTGAATGATTACTCTCTATTTTATCCCTTTATGTTTTAATGCACACGTTTTCAGTACAAAACCTTCAGAAATAGAATCAACATCTTTAATAATTTCCAGGCTTCACACAGAAAGAGGAGACAAGTGAAAGTAGCTCATCTCTGAAAAGGACTTTTGTGGACCCCTGTCCCCCACCATCATGAAACATAGAGGAATACCACACTGTAAGCATTAAACCAACCCTGTGGTTTTGTGAGACACCTATTGCTAAAATAGACCCCAGTTTGGGGTGGAAATATTTTTGATACTCAGGTTGGTGTTGTGCCAATTATAGCCGGATCAGATTGACAGTTTTTAATGAATTTGCTTTTAAGAAAATACACACATTGCTTTCAGTACAGGTTCCCTGTAGTATTTAAATCAATAGTCCCATTAGACTCCATATTATATTAATCCATCAAAAACATAATCAGCGTCTTGAGCATGCCAGTTTCCACTTGCACCTCTGTTACAACCAATTAACTTGTTGGTGATTACTTGACTTGCCGGAGGTCACGTGGCTGGGAAGATGAAGCTTCAATGCCATAGCCCAGGCCTTGGAGCCCCTAACCTAGTACAGTTTTCATTATACCAGCTGTCTCTGGGCTAGAAATACTGGGGTCATGTTTTCTGCCTTACCTTCTTCAAGGTGTGGTTATATCTCATGAGATTAATATATATAAATGAGTGGTGTTAATATTGAATCTGTGAAAAGCTTTCATCTGAAAAGCTTCCTAGGCTGAAGCAGACAAATCTGGCTTCTTTAAGTTTCCTGAATAACCTCATTCTAGGTAAACGCTACGTTTAAAAACAAATCACCAATCCGCAAATGGTAAAAATAAAAATCAGGAGAACTCATGTCCTGTTGACATTCAAGAATAGACAAAATTTTAGAGAAGTCAGTGTTGTTAGCAAAAAAGAGATTGAAGAGAGATATGTAAAGCTCAAATTTTTAGGATTAACTTTTTTTTTGCCTTTTCATTTCATCAGCCTGCCTCTATCCATAATGGTCATTCCTTATTTTTCTCTTAGGTTTAACTTTTCTCCCCCCCTCCCAACTCCAGAAGTCCTTACTGAAAGAAAATTCTTTGCAGAGTTGTTTCACGATCAGCAGATTTCTAAAAAATGTGTGGCAGGGATCAATAATTGTGATTCAGTACGCACTTTCCCTTTTTCTTCTACAATAGAACCACTGGTTTTTAGCTGTGCTTCTGGGTCCTGAAACAATGACTATATTCCCAGACCTCCCCTTCAGCTAGGTGCAACCCCGTGACTAGGCGCTGGCCAGTGAGACTCGAGGAACGGTGATGGGTGTGACTTCTGAAAATCATTCTTAAAGGGAGGAGGGTGCCCCTCCTTCCCCCTCCCTTTCTTCATCGTGCTGCTGAGAAGGTGGATTGGAAGCTTCCTTGAACCATGTGAATAAGGGCAGAAGCCTAGGCAGGGCTAGTGGAGCAATGGGAAGGAAGGGCTCTGGGTGTTTTGATGACTTTGCAAAACTTGGCCACCCTACCAGCTCTCTGCCACCTGTGATTGGAGAGAAATGAACTGCCTAACTAAGGACACTGCTATTTTTGACCTATGAAACATGTAGCAGAATCTATGTATCCTCTAATACAAAGGCAGAGAAGGTGGGAGATGATTTTCAGATCAGAAATTAGTTTGGACAGTGCTTCCAATAAAATAATGATAAAATAGGATCAGAAAATGCTTTTGTCCATAGACCAAATATTCTGTGGTCGGTAAACTTGCAATATGGGCTTGAATATCTGCTGATAGACCAAAGCAAAAAGAAATAGAGTGCAGAGTTCTATAAATCAGGCTTTATTTTATTACATATCCGCACAGAAAATATTAGGCCTCCTAGTCTTTACAATCATTATGTTCAGATCTCATGTCTGTACTTCAAGAAGCTGGCATTACTGATAGACGGATAGATTGTTTCATCAGTACAACAACAATCAACTATACAGTTTATCTTGCTTTTGAGGGAAGAACACTTGTTGCTAATGGGGAATGCTGCCTTCTTAAGACCAGGCCTTTAGAAGGAAGAGCTGACCTGCTGGTAGTTTCACAACATCTCAAACCAACGTCAAAGAAGTTACAGTATTATTACTTATTATTACCTTATTATTCAAACTAACAAATGTTCATGCACTATTTTTTTAAAGGTTTTTTGTGTTTTGTTTTTTGATGTGGACTCTTTTAAAAATCTTTATTGAATTTGTTACAATATTGCTGCTGTTTTATGTTTTGGTTTTTTGGCTGAGAGGCATGTGACCAGGGATCGAGCCCTGACCAGGGATTGAACCTGCACCCCCTGCATTGGAAGGCGAAGTCTTAGCCACTGGACCACCAGGGAAGTCCCTGTTCATGCATTAGTTTTAATTTGGGTTATACCGAAAGGTTTAGGGAATGGAAACTACCTGAGGAAATTAGGAGCCAAAGTGGGCAAGCCTGGATCCGAGAAGCCAAAGTGGGCAAGCCTGGATCCGCGAGAGAGAGAGAGAGACAGAGAGAGACAGAGAGAGAGAGAGACTCTTAAAGGGTGAGAAATGGAAAGCAGATTATGTAACAGTTTAGTTCTTTCAATGTAGTCTGTATGATGGTTCAGAAGATAAAATAAACACATTCACTTTGGCAAACACGTGCACGTACACACACACACACACACACACACACACACACTCGTTTACCTATTGTGAATGTCTCTTGATATTTACTGAACATCAGGCACTGTACCTGTGCATGTCCTCAGGCATTTACCAATGCAATTCCACAACAACCTGTGAGGTGGGTATTTTATTATCCTCAGTTTATTGGTGAAGAAATAGCAACTGGTTTTGAATGCCCTCTATGTGCAAAGTGCTTCAAATACATTATCCCATTTGGTATTTACCTCTACAGTAGTGTTTATGCCCAGTTTACAGGTGAAAGAAAGCTGAGTCCAAGAGAAGTTAAGGAAGGGGCCCAAGGGTCACAGTGGGATTCACCCCCAGTGTGTTGTGCTTCAAGCTGATGCCTCTTCACAGCCCCACTCCTGCCCCTCCCCACCCAGTATACACAGGTTCATGAGATTAAGGAACCAGCCTGCCTCAGATTTATCTGACAGTTGAACGCGGGAGTCTGTTTGCCCTCTATCTACTTTTAAAGACTATGTTGACTGTCAAGTACTATTTGAAAGCAAGGTTCCATTATTTGTTTTAAAAATAGCTCAAAATAGAGGATGAAGATAAATAAGCAGTAAATACTTTGGTAGATTTCGCGTGTTGAAGTTGGCCTTTGGGAACAATTTTTTTAGTAAAATAAAAAATTATTTTATCATTATTTGTCATCATTTATTTTTCACTAAGGATTGTACATACAGTTGTTCTCTAATAATATACACATCCTGAAGAAATAAATGAGATAAGAAATAAATACAAAGAATGAAATATTTATTTAACCCTCATCCAGTCTGTCTTTTGAAAACCAACAGTGTGTGTGTAAATACTGATCTACATATTTCAATGGAATTACATTATTGGTCCACTTTTTATTTAATTTCGTATACATTAGAATTGAGTACACGTTTTATAAATCACATCTCATAAATGTTCATGGCGAGGAGCCTGTACGTCTCACTGTTGTAGTTTCCAAAGTGCCGAGTGGAGATCCTTGCAGACTTGTTGATATTGAGTGAGTGAATGAAGGAAGGAGGAGAGATGGTCAACTTTCAGAATCTTGGCTTTTCTTGCTACATGTAGTTACATATGTGAAGTGATGGAGATATTTGAGATAATTATCTAAAGCATAAACACTAATTGTTTCTCCTCCCAGTTTTTTCCACATATCTATGTTGTTAAAGCAAAAAGTTGTTTCAACTCCAGTTTTTAGAGAAGAAAATGTTTTGGGGCTTCTGCTTTGGTTTTATTTAATCATTGTGACAATTGCCTCAAGTAAAGACTTTGCATAGATTTCTCAGGTGATTCTGAGTCTTCCTTTAACTAGGTCTTGTGTCCAGTGGTCATGTTAGGAGTGAAAAGGATTGATGGTGAGAGTGAAGGAACACTGTGTCATTGCTTTTTGCACTCTGGTGAATGTTAAGCATTAATTTATTTTTTGAACCTACGTTAAAATCTACAAAGTAAGACCTCTGGTAATCCCGTCTTGCCTTGAACTGCATTTGGCAAAGCCCCAAATCATGAGGATCAGCACTATGCTCTGTGAATGGCTTTCAGTTCTGATGTGAAGAATCTTTAGGGATTTCAGTCATGGTACATCCAGAGCAGAACTGGTCCAATATACCATTGTCAACTTGCCAAATATTCCTAAGAGATTTAGGAATTATGCTGGAAAATTACATCATGAAGGATAAATTATTCTTTTTTTTTTTTTTTTTCCTGCTGTGGCCCATAGTTGAATTTAACCAAGAGAATCTTGTCAGGGATCTCCTGATAAAGGGCTGTATTGCCTCAACGACACCAAGGAGCTTAACCCCTTTGAGGACCTCGGGTAGATTTATGCAGAACATGCAAGCCTGCTAAGGAGGTGGAACTGCAGACACACTCAGTAGAAACCCAGTGAATTCGTGAGCTACATGCTATCAGCCTGACTTAAGTAAGATGAGCAGGAAGCACTGCAGATAGGTGCTCTTCTATTCTGACGATCCTGTTTGCTTTTCTGAGAAGTGCCAAAGGCAGGCCTTCACGATTAGTTATAAGCCTCAATAGTGTGTCTCAAAAGCTCATCAGGGCGTCTCAAAACACAGGAGGAAGTGTATTAATTGTACTAATACTTTTCTTTTTTTTTTAAAAGATTTATTTATTTTATTTATTTTTGGCTGTGTCAGGTCTTAGGTGCGGCATGCAGGCTTCTCTCTAGTTGTGGCGTGCAGGTTTTCTCTCTCTAATTGTGGTGCACGGGTTCCAGGGCGCCTGGGCTCTGTAGTTGCGGCACACGGGCTGTCTAGTTGAGGGGCGCGGGCTTAGTTGCTCCACGGCATGTGGGATCTTAGTTCCCTGACCAGGGATCGAACCCACGTCCCCTGCATTGTAAGGCACCCTTACCACCAGGGAAGTCCCTCTTTTTAAATAATATTATTTCAGCGGCTGTGTTAATGACTTTGCACTGTACAAAAAACAGTGAATAAAATTGCAGTAAGATTATTTGTACTCTATATTCATTTTAAATGAAAAGGTAGAATGCACTCCAGGTAAGGAAGTAGTAGCTCAATCACCTATGTGTCAGACACACCCTTAAGGTGAACCCCAATATGTCATGCCCTTGAACTCCCTCCCCTCGAGTGTGGGTGGAATCTGTGACTTTCTTCTAACCAGTGGAATACGGCAAAGGTGATGAGACGTCACTCCTGTGATTATGTTTTGTTATGTTTTGTAATGGACCAGAAACAATCACACAGCAAAGGACATTTAAATTCTCTCGCTTGGTCTGGGAGCAATTATTTTCTCCACCTAACAATTCACTGCCCTAGAAGGCATTCATAGAGTGTTCTGAGCTGTAAGGAGCCTCCTTGGACAACTAAGTCTTGGTTTTGCAATGTAAAGATCTGAATATACAGGAACAGAAGTAATAAGGGTATCAGCTATAGAATTACTAAATACTTAATGTAAGAGAGAGAAATTGAACTAATACAATGCAGATCATCGGTTTTGGGTGAACTGGGATTGAACCATGAGAGAATGAAAAGAAAGTACTTTATACTATAATTTTAAGACAGTTAAAATACCAGCTAAAACATTTTAAGACTTTGGAAAAGATTCATACTAATATAATTCATAACACTAATGGGAATTTTATTATCCATTAGGAAATTATTTGACACCATTACCAATCTAAAGGAAGGAAAAAGTTACTTCTGAAATATAATTAACCTGTTTTCACTTGGGAAGAATAGGAATTTAAAAATAGAGTTATGATTCTCATCTGTATCTTTGGGCAGATTCACCTCATGAATGAAAGGAAATTTAATAGAACAGTGGAGGCTGCCACATTACTAATTTTCTAGTACAGCTGATCAAATATAGATGGTCTGAAGTTCTCTTTAACTATAGCATACATAATGGAATCTAGAGTCCATGTGTAATTTTAAAGTTGTTGTTTTGAGTAAACTCCATTAAGGGTACTAAGGTTGGCTTAGTGAGAGGGCAAAGAGCAGACCCTTGACAAAGCCCTGTTGGGTACAATGACAGCAGATAATGAGAAAGTGGACGGGGTGGTAGTTTCCTATCCTTTCCTGCAGATCTTGAAATCTGGAGCTGCCTGACACATCTTTAATTTCTACCCTAAGGCCATGATGATCTTTTCAAAATGCAAGTTATTCAATGGTGCCTCTGAGTTTATTGTTAAAGTTCACATCCCTTAGGGTGGTGTGTAAGGTCTATCATCATCAGTCCCTCTGGCTTCAGCTTCTCCAGCTGCGCTGAAGCTTTGGTCATTCCTCTGGCCGTTTTCAGCCTTCTGCCTCCAGGCTTTCATGATGTTGTTGCCTCTGGCTAGAATGTCTTCTCCGTACTTTTTGGTCAGAGCTTGGCTCAAATACTGATTTCTGTAGGAAGTCTACCCAGACTTGCAGTCTATTTCTTTTTCTTTTTGAAAAATTTTAGTTTTTTTTTTTTTTTTTTGCAGTATGCGGGCCTCTCACTGTTGTGGTCTCTCCTGCTGCGGAGCACAGGCTCCGGACGCGCAGGCTCAGCGGCCATGGCTCACGGGCCCAGCCGCTCCGCGGCATGTGGGATCTTCCCGGACCGGGGCACGAACCCGTGTCCCCTGCATCGGCAGGCGGACTCCCAACCACTGCGCCACCAGGGAAGCCCCGAAAATTTTTAATTTTATATTGGAGTATAGTTAATTAACAATGTTGTGTTAGTTTCAGGTGTATAGCAAGGTGATTCAGTTATATGTATACATGTATCTATTCTTTTTCAAATTCATTTCCCATTTAGGTTATTAGAGAATATTGAGCAGAGTTTCCTGTGCTATACAGTAGGTCCTTGTTGGTTATCTATTTTAAATATAGCAGTGTGTACATGTCAGTCCCAAACTCCCAGCCTACCCCTCCCTCCCACCCCTTCCCCCTGGTAACCATAAGTTCGTTCTCTAAGTCTGTGAGTCTGTTTCTGTTTTCTAAATAAGTTCATTTGTCTCATTTTTTTTAGATTCCACATATAAGCGATATCATATGATATTTGTCTCCTTTCAGTAGTTTAACCATTTTGCTCTTTCTGTGTTTCCGTTTGTCACAACAGTGGTGCTGTAAGTAACGGCTGAACATCTTCTTTCCGTACTAGACTGATTTCCCTGAGGGTAGGATTACTCAATCAATTTTGTATCCCCAAGACTAGTACTATTTATTGTGCATTTTCTGTGCCCCAGGTGCTATCCTAGAAAATGTATATTAGCTTCCTTAATCTTTAAAATACCCTTGTGAAGTAAGTACTAATTTACTCTCCATTGTATCAGTGAGGAAACTGAGGCCCAGAGAGGTTAGGTAACTTGTTCAATGCCACAAGTGGAGGTAGGATATGAACACCCAGGCAGTCTGGCTTCACAGCCTGTCCTCTTAGCCACGTGCTCGACTGTCTTACCAGGGCTTGGCATATATAGTGGTTCCTTAATGCATGATGGTGGAATGAATGACTGGGTAATTGAGGCAGGTGACACTGAGGCAGTGAAACCTGATTATGGGTTAGTACACGGGCTCAGAGAGCAGTGATACAAGGTTCAGGTAGAACAGAGACAGTTGGGGAAGCAGGAGATTAGCTGGGTAAGCCATTTTAATCATTTTATCATTTTAATCTCTACCAGACTCATGATTTTAGCATCATGAGGGACTATCCTGGGGGGTTAGGAAACCCTCTGATTTGTAGAAGGACATGAATGAAAAACAGTTGGAAGAGGGGAGAGCATTATCAAGTCAAGTGTCACTAGTTTTTCAGATGCAGAGTGTTTTTACTGATGTCCACACACTGAAGCATTTCACTGAGCAACAAGAAAATATTAGATGCTTTCTTTGTACCCTAGACTGTTCTAATTCATGTGGGAGATGTGCAGAAAAGTAGAGGCAGTGCTAAGTCTGCCTGCAATGTGTTACAGTGTATGCAGACAATCGTATTTTCACATAGAGAAAACATATTGTAGTTGGGGAGATGCTTCACTCAGCTCTGGGCGCCCCAGCACTATTAACATTTTTAACAATATGATAAAGCTACAGCTATCATAAACATTTATAATCACTTAATAAAATTCTGATCCAAATGCTGTAAAAATGGGCATACATATCCCATATACTTTGATTGTAGTTGAGGCTCTACTGTAGTATTAAGTATACACAAAGCAGTTAAAAATGTAATTCCGTTCTATCATAAATTTGATGGAAAACTAATATGCCAGTTTTAATTAACACTAAATATTTAAGTAGCAGCAATTTACTATGCCTTCTTGGAGTTCAGAAGGGCTTTTGCTGGAGTGATTTGGATGGCCCAAGTTTTTAAAAGTCCCATTTGAGGAAGTTCTGCTAATACCTATTTTTTTTTTTTCCCTTGAATTTTGCTGAAGCTAGCAGAGGCATTGAAAATAATTCTCCTCGTCTATATTGACCTTAAAGTACTATGGCAGTTACTGAAATGTTGTTGAAGATTTTATGGTAATAAAAGAGTGTTTTTCCCACTGAAAAAAAATTTAAGAAAAAGTTAGGATTAACCTGCACATCCTCCTCTTCACCTTCTCTCATTGCTTCGACTTAGTAATGAGTGCATTTGCTCTGGTTCAGACTCAAGGTAATCAACAAATAGTGAGAGCTACGACACTTCACCTGACAGTTCCCTAGCAGCAAGCAGAGTACTGAAGGAAGCTCTGGACTTCTCTCCTTCACTGCAGACCCTAGATTCCCCCGTCTGTTGCTTTTCCCCACTTGGAGAACCTATAAGCATATTATCAAAACCAAAAATCATTATCTTTCCTTCAAGACATTCTTTTCCTCACTTATCTATTCACTTAGAAAATGTCCATGGCTAGTTGAGTGGATGAATGAATGAAAAGAAAAATGTACCAAGTGATCAGAAAAGGCTTAAAAAAAGAAAGCTGCATGATATGTATATCAGTCAGGGTTCAATGCAGGCAACAGAGACCTACGGGGCATCTTACCCTGAAAGGGATTTACTACAAGGAATTAGGTGCTTACAAAGTGACTGGAAGGCCTGGAGGCAGGGACTCCTGCACTTAAAAAAATAATAATAAATTTATTTATTTATTTTTGGCTGCGTTGGGTCTTGGTTGCTGTGCGCGGGGTTTCTCTAGTTGCGGCGAGCAGTGGCTACTCTTCGTTGCGGTACGCAGGCTTCTCATTGCGGTGGCTTCTCTTGTTGCAGAGCTCGGGCTCTAGGCGCACGGGCTTCAGTTGTTGTGGCACGTGGGCTCAGTACTTGTGTCTCGCGGGCTCCAGAGCACAGGCTCAGTAGTTGTGGCACACGGGCTTAGTTGCTTCGTGGCATGTGGGATCTTCCTGGACCAGGGCTCGAACCTGTGTCCCCTGCATTGGCAGGCAGATTCTTAACCACTGTGCCACCAGGGAAGCCCCTCCTCTGCACTTTTTGACCGTGCCTGAGCTGTGACCTGAGGCCAGAAAACTACGCCTCGTGCCATCATTACTGTCTTTGTAACTTCCTAACAGCCTTGAAGCTGGTGAACTGCCAATACTTGTGTTGGCGGAGCCTGCGTCTCCTCAATCACAACTGAAAAAATAAGTATTCTACCTTTTTTCTACCTTCCAGATCTCAAACAAGTGCATCTTACTAGCAGAAGCTAAATTATATCCAAAATCATAGCTGCAAGTGAGTCTGGGAATTGTAGTTTTCAGCCTTTGAGCTCTGGAATCCAGGTGGATCTTGGAAGAGATTGAAAATTGATGATGAGTACCATATACAATATCTAGCATAGAACATGCCTCACAATTGCTGAAATGGTCATGAGAGAGGGTCCTGTTGCTAATAAGTGAATAATATCAGGAGATAAGGATGGGGTGAGGTGAGAAGTAGAGAATTCTTATGAAAAACACACTGTGTTCTCAAAGTACTTAGGGAGATTGAACTAATTACTAGTTAACAGTCATAAACTCTGTGGCCTAGAATCAAATGCAGTAGATGTTGGAATAGACAGAGCCATGTTGGTGCTTGTGTGGTTTGAAAAAACTTTTTGGGAAGGAATTGACCTGGGCCACAAAGAATGAATGAAATCTGCATATTGACCTAGGTAGAAGGAAGGAAGGAAAATGGAATTTCCAGGCCAGGTCTGAGCAGGAAGTAATGCCTCACGTTTTGGCCACTTGAACTCACATTCACAGATGATGACTGAATCTCATCGGTGTGAGCCAACTTTCAGGGGCTGGTTGCAACACCTGAAGAGATTTTATTTCTTGTCTGCCTTTGAATAGTATCAGTCTTTTCTATACTGACTTCAAATGAATCACAATCTGTTTTTATGTTAACCAATTTACATATTACATATTTGTTAGTCTTTAATTATCTATTGCTATGTAACTAATTACTCCATTACTTAGCATATTAAAGCAACAAACATTTATTATCTCACACACTTTCTTAGCTGGGTGGTTCTGGCCCTGGGTCTCTCATGAGGTTGTAGTCAAACTGTTGACCAGTCTGCAGTCTTCCGATGGGCTGGAGGAACGACTTCCAAGCCTGTTCATGTGGGTGTTGACAGGAGGCTCAGTTCCTCCCCCTGTGGGCCTCACAGGAAGGTCCTGACGTGGCAGCAGCCATACTGAGCAAGTGAGCTACGACAGTAGAACAAGACACAGAAACCAAGACAGAAGCTGCAGTGTCTTTCAGAATGTGATTTTGGAAGTAACATACTATCACTTGTGCTTTATTTTTTTGGTCACAAAGACCAACCCTGGTACAGTGTGGGGAGGGACTACACCAGGCAGTGGGGTTCATTGGAGGCCATCTTGGAGATTGGCTGCCACAGTCTCTATAACCCCCAGATAAATTAGCATTGATACACAGGTAGTGTTCCAGTAGGGAAGAGTTAGTATACCTGATTCTCTTCGAGAATCTGAGACCCTGTTCCTTTCTTGTGATTCTGTTGTTCTAGGAATTTTAGGATTATAATCAGAAGCACTGCCTGGTGTTTTAAGCTGTGGTCACTAAAATGTGAATATATGTTTTCAGATCTCCAAATATGATTTCTGCCATCTCTTTTTACGGGCTAAGAATGTTGCAATTGAACAAAAGTAGAAACTGTAGCATGTAGGTAAATTCCTAAAATTTGGAAATCTGTTTCATATGTAGCAGTTGTATTTTGTTATTCTGGCAGATGATATCATAAACATTGACTTTTATATTTTGGAATGAGGTTTCTTGTTTGATACTCTGCATTGTTAGGGTGAATAATTTTTTTTTTGACCCATTGTAGGCCATTGTGAGAAACCTGATTATGGGTTAGTACACCGGCTCAGAGAGCAGTGTACAATGTGTGACTTAATTTATCCAGAATTTATTAAGTAAGGAACAAGTTCAGTATATGTTTTCTGAAGACTCAGAGTTTTGCTATTTGTGGAAGTAAGGAATAAGATACGCTCAGGCCTAATCTCTAGAGGAGGGGGTCAATAAACTACGGCCTGCAGGCCAAATCCAGCCCGCCACCTGTTTTTGTAAATGGTGTTTTGTTGGAACACAGCCATGCCCATTTATTTTCATAGTATCCATGGCTGGGTTTTTGTGCTACAATGGCAGAGCTGAGTAGTTGTGACAGAGTTTTGGCTCATAAAGCCTAAAATGTTTATTACCTGGCCCTTTACAGAAAAAGTTTGCTGAACTCTGCTCTAGGAGTCATTTTGAAGTCCTAAATTAAGAAAAAAAAAATCAGGGTAAGTTAGAAAGATGCATTTTAATTATATGTAGGGGTATTTTTTGAGTATACTTGATAAGAAAGGGACCCAATGAAATATGTCTACTCATGTTTTTAATTAATTGAGAATGGGAATACAGGTGAAGTTTCAGGATACAAACCAAGCAAAAGGCATTATTTTGGCCAGAACAGACAACTTCTGACTCTAAGTGCAGGAGAAGATTCTTGCTTTTGCACAACGTGGCCATGTCCTGTGTCTATTTAATATAAGATAGATGCAACCTCAGATTTTGCAAAAACCAATAGAAAATAGTGGTTCTAATATCGGTGTATTGGCTCTTTAATGATATCTTAGTCTGGTGTGGAGAGATTCTCCTCCTTACAATTTCATCATAGGTAGAGTTAGGAGATCTTTGGAAGAGTGGCTAAAGATTGGGATGGAATGATTTCTGGATTATCAAATTCCTAACGGGAGGCAAGGGAAAGTCTTCTTGGATCTTCAAATACCAGCGTAGCAATAATGTATCCTTAAATTTTAGAAGCTAGTCAAAAGAAACATAAGATTTTATACTGAGGAAACTGAAAGCAACTTCTAATAGCAATGTGAAAAATGACCAACTGAATGTTGCCAGTGTCATAGCAATGAAATGTTCAGAATATCTCATGAAACTACCATGAAGAAAGTCACAAATTAAATTCTATATTTCTACCAGAGAATTCCTTACTTTTTTTTTTTTTACAAGAGTCTCCTTCAAGGTTCTTTAGGGATTAATGGAGAAAACCTTAAAAAATCTGATTCTAGAAATATTAGAACAGTAATAATTTCCTTTTCCAGTTACTCGTTTAAGTCCCCAAATAAGATATTTCTGCAGGAGGATAAACATCGAATGACTAAATTCTGTAGGAGTAGAGCCCCTTTAAGTCAAAGGGTGTGAAGGAATAATCAAGTTCTGAACATGAAGAGACACCATGGAAGTGGGAGCAGCCAGTGGAGAAGCTTTACATTAGTGGCTAACATTTATATCTCTAGCCCGGATCTGTTCCCCTGGTTCTAGACCAACATATCCAGATCTTTACACCCAGCATCTTCATTTGGTTGTTTGAGAAGCAACTCAGATTCAACATATCCCAAACTGGACTTCTGATCATCCATTCCAAACTTGGTTTTCTTAGTGTTTTGCATATCAATTCACCCTTCCAGCTATTCAGGTTCATAACTTTGAGGTCTTTGACTCCTTCCCTTCTTTTATACCCTACATCCTGCTAATCTTATTGGCTCAATTGCAAATATACCCACAGCCCATCATTCTCTCCATCACTACTGCTACCTCTGTGATCTGAGCCACAATCATGTAATAGCTTCCCAGCCATTCTCCCTAACTTTACCTCCATACCCCATCCCCAACCCCCATTCAGTTTACTTTCAACACAGCAGCCAGAATAAACCTTTTAAAATGTAAGTCAGGGGCTTCCCTGGTGGTGCAGTGGTTGAGAGTCCGCCTGCCGATGCAGGGGACACGGGTTCGTGCCCCAGTCCGGGAGGATCCCACATGCCGCGGAGCGGCTGGGCCCGTGAGCCATGGCTGCGGAGCCTGCGCGTCCGGAGCCTGTGCTCCGCAACGGGAGAGGCCACAACAGTGAGAGGCCCGCATACCACACACACACACAAAAATGTAAGTCAGATCATGTCACTCAGAATAAAAGTCCTTACTCTGATTTCCAAAACCTTATGGTTTCTCCCTCTGTCCTCACTAATCTCCCTTCCTTTTCTCCATTCCAGCCGCACTGGCTTCCTTGCAATTCTTCAAACGTGCCACGTAAGCTTCTGCCTCAGGGCATTTGAACTTGTTCTTACCCTGCTGTTGTCCCAGATAGTTGTCTGGTTCACTCACCCACCTCCCACAGGCCTTGACTCAAATGTCACCTTTTCATTAAGGATTTCCTTGGACACCTTATTTAAAATTACAAACTGGCCACCTTCCCGAGTCCCTACCTCTCTCCCTTGCCTTATTTCCTTTTTCTTCATAGTATTTATCACCCTCTGACATACTATATATTTGCTCACTTTCCTGGTCTGTTTGTTCACTGCTGTGTCCCCAGCATCTAGAATAGTGTCTGGCTTCGAGTAGACAATAAATATTTGCTGAGCAAATGAATAAATGACCAATATTGTTACTTGATCTGGTTGGAAAATTCTGAGTTGAGCTTTGTCATCTCCCTTCCTCTCCAAATTTGGAGATTTCATTTTGAGACCAGAAACTTTATTTCTGCCATGTGAGGGTTCTCACCCTGGTTTATATGAACTGCTTAGGAGGAGTACCCTGTTGCTATGAGAAAAGCAAATCTTTCTTTGGAATTTGTGGACCAAGTGCCCAAGTGAGGAAAACAGTGCACAGGGAGCAGTTTCTTCTTTCTGCCTGTTCCTCCTGGTAAGACCTCCTTTGACTTGGGTGGACTCCACTGAGGGTCTCACTGGGATGATGACAGCTCTGAAAAGCTAGTTAATAGCTGGAATGGGAGACAATGCCTCTGGAGTGAAGAGATCATAGCTCAGAAAGTAGGAGTTTTATGCAAAGAGAATGGATCCATGTGTGTTAGGCATCTGCATTGTTCATTGTGTGAAGAAGGTAGCAGGTGGGACACACATGCTAACTTCCACCTCTTCCTTCCCTGGTCACTCACAATACTTCTCCCTGAGCTTTATAATTCCCTGCTCTCTCTCTCTCTCTGAATTAGCAAACATCCACTAGAACTGGAAGTCACACATTGATGGCTTCCTAACCTTACATGTGTTCCTGTGAATTAGGAGCCTGACCACATCATCATATCTGTAACTAGCTTCCATAGAGTTGGTAATACTTTGAAAAACCTAAAATTTGGGGGTAAATATTTCATAGCTTGATGTTAAATTTGTAATGCACTCTCTCGTTCTGAATGCAAAAAATTCCACCCATCTTGCTGAAAATTTTGGCATACTCTAACCTTTCCTCGATGATACAAAAGAGACAACAGATCCTAGTACAGCCAGTAACAAATAGACTGTTGGTCAAATGGATCGTGCACAATCATTATACGGGTACGCTACCAAATGGTTAGCATGAAGGACACCAATATGGTGTTTGGAAACAGAAGAGTCCAATTGGGCATGCTGTAGAATTCTGGTGGCTTGGAAAAGACACATTTTTAAAATGGAGCATTTTGTTGTTTTGTTTTTTTGAATCTAACTGAATGCCTTTATGCTCCCTATATTTCTGTGGTCGTAGGCTAAATATCGTGGAATAAATATTCTAATAGCACTCCTTTTCCAAAATAGTTGCCTCATTTCTCTCAGCGTTAGCTTTGGGGAACATGGGTCTAATAGCGACTGACCTTTCTTGGTGGTTGGCTTTAGTCCTGGACCCCTTCAGTCACGGACCCATAGGCTGCTCTTGGGCAAGACTAAGGGATCTGACAGGTGTGGGTTTTGTGGGAGGTATCATGCCAAGACTTGAGGGTAGCACACAAGAGAAATTCCTTGGGGATGTGGTTTTGTAACTCCTTACACTTTATAAGGTTCTTTCTCCAGCTCAGCCTCTAACTAGTTGTGGGATCCTTACCTTACAAATCACTTATCCTTATTGACCCTCATTTTCAAAATGAATTGGGCTGGATTAATTTTCTCTATTGTCCTTTGTAGTTGTAAAGTGCCGGGCAATCACTAAGCTGCCCGGCAATCACTAAGCTGCCCATCCATAATGACCATTCACCTTTCTGATTCATCATCATAACATTAATATAATACTTTTGATTTGTACAAGGCTTTCTTAGCTTTTAACATCCACAGAAACCACTGCAGATCACTTTAGCTAATAATCATTCAGCATCTCTACAAATAAATCTCCCTTTTCAAGGAGTGCTGTTTAGGAAGGTTTTATAAATGAAATGATCCCAGAGCAAGTGCTTGTAAGACATTTATAAAGAGAAAGGAAGAAAGAAGGCACAGGGAAAAGGCAAACTGTTTTACATCAACAAGTAATGAAATCAGTTTGTTTACATGCTTCTTTACATTGCTAACACTTTAAAAAGCTTTGTTGCTTAAACTGTAATTTCACAGTCAATTAATCTACCACATATTATATGCTGTTTCCTGTGGGCTGCTGTCGTAGGTACCTAAATCCCACAAACGGCAAGTTTTTTCTACATCTTTAGGTTGATTAGAATGTGACTGCTGAGAGTGGGCATCATCTGGTTTTGTAGGGGGGAAAAGAAGCTGTTAAAATAGACTCAAGAAACAGAAAAGCTTTCTGTCAGAGACGGGTCTATATTAAATACAGCCAATTGTTGATTCTGGGCTATCAGAATCTGGGATTTGGGACCTTAGAAAGCAGCTCCTGACCTTATTCCCTGGATGCTCTTGTTAAAGTGCAGCATAATGCAGATGAATTTCAGAGGAAACAGCATAAAAGAGCCACATGATTTTCATGAAAATCAATGGGGAAATAAACAAATGGAACTTCTATGAGTTGATTTGCTTCTGAAGGAGAAAAGAGGAAGAGTCCTAGACTGTGTTTTGTTCTCACGTTTAAGTTCCAGATCTGCTAATTGGTGGAATGACCTTTCGTGAATTACTTCACCTTCACCTTGTTGGCTGTCAGCTCCATCTCCAAAGTGAGTTGATTGAGTGGCTTGATTGCTATAGTTCTAACATACTTATTCTATGATTTGAGTCTTTTAATAAATCCTAATTGTTATCAGAGAAATATCAGAGAGGACCCGTGCAAATAAACATATTTTCTTTTCCAAATATTTCAGGATATACATGCAACACAGATTAAAAAAGAAATTGGTAAGAGACCATGGTCTCTAACAAGGTTTTCTACTGGGGTTGTGCGCTAGGACGTGTAAAACATTGATCCGTTGTGTTGGCTATGCTCATGTCTTTTCCAATCGCTTTGGCTGAAAAAAATATTTTAGGGTCATCTTCCAGTGTTTTAGTTTATGTCTGAAAGAGACTGTAAACTTCACAGGACAGCAATTCTGTCTTTTGTGCCTTATGTTCTATAAAGTACCATATACATTTACCCAGCTCTATAAATTATACGAATAAAAATAAGTGCTGATCCAACACATTCATCCATTTAATATTTAGCAGATTTTAGTGATGACTTCAATATTTTATCCTCAGATATTTTACAGTGTTTGGAGTTTTTATGGCGGTCTCTCAGAGACAGACTTTAAGCTGAAATGTTGCTGTTTGGACAGGCATCAATTCTGAATGCCTCTCTGGGACCCATTCTTTAGCCATTGAGAGACTCACAGCTGACTTCCCTCAGGAGCCTATTTAAGGCCATTTTCTGTTGCATTAGTCGGCTCCCTTTGGGTGACATCCAGCGCTTTTCATGGCTATGTATACTTTTCCAATTTTACACAATTTATGGGCAGCTCTTTTCAGATGAGTCTTCCGAAAACACTGACTTCATCATGTCAGTTTCTGGCTTAAAAACTTGCAGTGTTTCCAAAATTAAATTTCAACCTCTCAACTTGGAATTCAAGGTCTTCCAACAGCAGAGAAATGTATTCTAGTATCTTCTATTTACAAAGCAAACAAACAAAAACAGAAAAACCCCACAACTTCTCTTGAAGTCACATATCCTCTATTGTTGCTTTATCTCTTTTTTTTTTTTCCAGCCACGCCATGTGGCATGTGGGATCTAAGTTCCCCAACCAGTGACTGAACCCACACCCCCTGCATTGGAAGCAAGAAATCTTAACCACTGGACCGCCAGGGAAGTCCCTATCTTCTTTTATTATCCCAAGACTGCTTGGGATAATTGTCTCTACTCAGACCCCCTTTCTTGCCTTCTAGTCTTTAACCCACTCCAATCCGGCCTTTGAATTAATTACTCTACTGAAACCACTCTTTTCATGGTTACCAACAATCTCCATGTTGCCAATCCAGGGGCCCCTCCTCTGACCTCTCTAATGTTACCTCTCAGCAGTGTTCAGAACATTCTTCTGATTTTCCCTCTGTCTTTCTGACTGCTCCCTTTCAATCTTCTTTGCTACCTCCTTTATTGGATTTCAGAATGTTGAAAGGTTTCCAGGCTCAGCATGGAGTTCTCTTCTCTTTCTTTAATTTTTACCTAACTAATATTACTCAGTCCCATGGCATTAAATATCCTCTATAGGCTGACTATTTTTGATATCTCTACTCCTTTGGACCCCATACTCCTGTAACCAACTGACTTCTTTCAGTTTGTACTTGGATATTGTGGCTCACACAGCTGGCTACCTACCCAGTAGCCAAACAGAACTCTGAGATTGTTTGGGATAACGATGTGCCTAACTAAGAACTACATTTTTCAGACTCCCTTGCAGCTATGGGGTCATGAGAGATGTCAATCAAAGTATTCTGGAGATTTCTAGGAAATTTTCAGTCTTGATATAGACACACATGCTTCCTCATTTTGCTTCCTTTTTATTCCTGCCTGAAACATGGACCAGAAGTTGCAGACAGAACATATATTGTAATCATGTGGCAACCATAGAATGAAAGTCATTTTTTTTTTTGGTACTTGAGTGGGAAAGAAAAGGGGGTTTTGAGGAGCTCTCCCAGCCCTGAACTGCTGACCCCTCCCTGGGCTCTTTGCTATAGGAGAAAAATAAACACTTTAGTGTTTAGACCCTTGCCATCAAGTTTCTATAGGTAATTCCCATCCATGAGTGAGACAGATATAGAACAGGCAGAAAAAATAACATGTCTAGTATGGAACTCTTAACTTTCTCCCTACCCTTTTCCCCTCAAATTCTTCTTTTTCAATTCTTCCCCAATTCACTGAGAAGTTTCACTGCTCTCAAAATTGCACAAAGCCTAGCTGTCATCCTTAGGTCTTCTTTTCCCTTCCTCCCTCCTCTTGCCTCACAATTACCGTCAAGTCCTGGAGGTTCTTTTTGTTTGTGGGCATCTTGCTTCTCTCACTCTTGCTGCCACCTCCCCGGTCCCAGCCTGCATCACTGCTACAGGACCCTCCGAATCATCTTCTAGCTTCTGTTCCTGTCCCTCTCTCCACAATCCATTCTTCTCAGGGCTACCACAGTGATCTTTCAAAAATATAAATGACATCATTTAACTTGCCTGTCTGAATCCCTTACCCAAATCTAAAATAGTTCACTGACTTTCTGTTTTAACGAAAATAAACGACAAATCCCTTACAATGGTGGAAGAAAGTTGACTGGATAAGTGCATACCTGCTTTTCTGACTTCACCCACACCACTCTCTCCTGTCATGTGCACCTGCCACACTGGCCTCTTTGCTATCTTTGAAAATGAACATGAACTGTTTTTCTCCTAAGGTCATATACTCTTGCTGTTTCCTCTGCCTGATACCTGCAGGTTGACTCCTCATAATTTAGGTCTCTGCTCAGACACCGTCTCCTCAGAGAGGTTTCCCTCAGAATCCTAACAAAAGTAAGCTACCTCCTTTGACCTGGAATACCTGTCCTTTTACTTTCCTCCAAATCAAATCAAGTTTACCTCCTTTCTAGGAAGCTTTTCTTTGATAACTCCATTCCACAAAGATCTTTGTGTTTCTTCATCCCTATAGTACTTATCCATGCCGTCTTTTCCAGAATATGGTTAGACACCGTCTTTACTGTTCAAAAGTGACTTGGAATGCCTGCCTCATTTTCCTAAGCATTGTGTAAGCTTTTTGAAAATGGCAGGTTTTGAATTTCCTTTAACAACTTAAGTGCTTGGCTCATGGCTTAAAAATATATATTAATTTAATGATGTTCAGATTTTCAGTAAATTGTGCTTCATAGTAATCACCTGCTTTTGTCTTTACACCGTAGGCCTTTTGGCAGAAGTATTTCCTTACATGCTTATAAAGAGAATCTCTTAATGTTTTAATTTTATCTTTTGTCTCTGTGGCTAACATCACGGTAGGATCCTAGCATATTAGGAAAAAAAAGTATGTTTTGCAATAATTTTCTTTTTGTTGGATTTAGAACCAAAAGTGAAGATGGTTATGGTATTGATTGACATTATTCTCTTCCATGAATATGCATACATGGTGGGTAAGGCAGAACCCAACATATGACAAAGAGCTTTAGCTTTCGGAATTTTTACTTCAATGTAGGAGAAATGTACATGTGTTTCTATTCAAAATGATGCTATGGGTCATTTTCAGTACGGCCTGAAGTTCTGGTTGATTTTTCCAGAAACGATTAGTGACTATGGATTTGCGCAGATCCACCCGTACTACTTTCCTGGTATCCATGGCAACAAAAATGATCCATCTTTGAGAGACTTAATGGGGGCAATCAAGAGAGGTTTTCTTGGTGCAAAGCAAGATGGTCCATTTGAGGTTCAAATCCCCACTACAGGTCTCATTAGGACCAGACATCAGTGGGTTGAATGAACCAACCCAGGAAATGAACAATCATATTCCTATTTTTTTTTTGAGATTTTGTAAGAGAACTAGCAACTTGCTTAAATTTAGTCAAGATTCAATAAACCTAGGACTAACCATCTCTTCTCAATGTGTTCATGTTTTGGGTCAGCGAGGTCAGCCATGCCACAAATGTATGTTGCTCAACCCTATTTAGATCAGCCTTTCGAAAGGTTTAGCTGAAATTTCAATTAAATCTATAATGAAAGGGATGAATCTTTAATAATATGAAAGATCAAAACCCAGACAAATGTAAATTTAAATTGGGGTTATCACAGAACACTCTCTGGTAGAGTTAGCCTATTTTAAGGGGATTATAAAATTCTCCATATGTTTAGAAGGAGGATATAATGAACAATCATCTTAAAACAGGCACTCAGGAAACATTAAGTAAATTTAATACTCTTCTTTACTGGTAAAAAAAAAAAAAGTAAAGAAATCTACATAACAATTTGAAAATTATGAAGGGCGTAAGTCCGTGCTAAATATTGTAAGTCAGTAGAAATCATGGTTGTATTTCTTATAGGAAATATGTCTGGTTAAAAACATCCCAGTTCTACACTTTTACATTTTTATTTTAATTGAGGTTGTATGATAAAAATGATTTTGGAATGTATCCATTGATTTGATATCCTGTCTAATCCAGTGCGTTCTTTCTCAGCAGTATTCTGTGCATATCAGGGAAAATGTCATCTGCTGCTAATAGTTGCCAAATTTCTGCTGGTATTTACTGCTCAGGTAGTAGAAGACTAGAGGACAATGTGTACGTATGTGCTGATGTTGATAGTTTTCTGAACAGATGACAAAACGATAATCTAAAAACGTATGTACTGCATTGTAAACATTTCCTCCTGAGTGATTTGGCAGACTGACGATGATCAGTCAGGAAGAGTACGGGTGTTCAGAGCATCATGAAAAATTTAACCCTTGAAAATAAGGGACAGGGAAGGAGGTTATTTACATGTTTGAGTCTTAAACCCCAAAAAGTGAGTTCTTCCAACTAAGAGATGTTATTTTTGAACTCAGTTGCAGGTGACTGATGACCTGTCTCAATTTGGGGCTTGGTACCCTCTGTTAGTTATAATTACTTGTGAGTGTCCTACGCAGATTTTTGGGAGGATTTTATTACATAGCTTATTTTAAGTCTGTTTTGTTTCAGAAAATCCTGAGTATAGTTGTCCCTCAGTATCTGTGGGGCATTGATTCCAGGACCCTACCTCCCTGTGGATACCAGAATCCAAGGATGCTCAAGTCCCTTATATAAAACGGCACAGTGTTTGCACATATCCTACGCACATCCTCCCGTATAGTTTACATCATCTCTAGATTACTTGTAATACCTAATACGATGTAAATGCTTTATAAATCATTGTAAATACAATGTGAATGCTATGTAAATAGTTGCCAGTGAGCGGCAAATTCAAGTTTTGCTTTTTGGAACTTTCTGGAATTTTCTTCATATTTTCGATCCATGGTTGGTTGCATCCCCGGATGTGGAACCCATGGATGTGGAGGGTTGACTGTATGGACTGCTTTTGGGGATTCCCAAAGTAGACCTTTCCTAATGATGGAACTTTCTGAAGAAGACTGAAGAAGATCTGGACAGACCTGAAGGAAACGAAGGCGTAGGTTCAGAAGAACGATTTCTCTGAACAATCATTCAAAGCAGGGAGGGTCGTTTCCCCCGAAGGCCCTTTTAGGCCCTGTTTCCTCTTCAGGTCAGACCTCCGTCTGTGCACCTGGAGACTCCACAATCAGTTCTGAGCTCTTTTGCAAGGTATCCCTTTGGAAAGACACCAAACACTGTGCTGTCACTTTCCGGGTCATTGCTGCTTTCCCGTGGAGCAGCCCCTGTCACGTCCTGGGATGTGCTGTTGATGTCCTCCATGAGGGGCCCCACTTGGGGATGAGTGGGCCATCTGTGTTCTGGGCCTTTCGCGAGGCCCCCTAGCCTCACACGCAGCACAGGGCTCTGTGACATGGTCATAGGAGTAACCAGAGGGACAGGATGGAAATTAATCCCAAGTAAACAAAATGATGGCCAAGAAGAAAGAGGGTCAAAAACCATGTGGGTGAGGAGAAGGACACATCTTTCTTGGTCTTCTGGTCCTCTGGCACCCACAATAGCCATAGGGGTTTAGGGGTTGGGGAGGGGGCTGTCCCAGTGGCCACTTATATGTGGAGAGGAAAATAATTTAAAAGAACACTTGCAGACTGAATTTTATAGAACAGTTTTAGGTTTATAGAAAAAAATAAGCAGAAAGTACAGAGAGTTCCCACATACTCTGCTCCCTTCCCCCGAGTTTCCCCTGTTACTAACATCTTGCATTGGTGTGGCATGTTGGTAACAATTGACAAACCAATATTGACACTCTATTATTAACTAAGCTCCATAGTTTACATTAGAGTTCATTCTTTGTTTTGCAAAGGTCTGTGGGTTTTGCCAAATGCATAATGTCATGTATCGACCGTCACAGTATCATATGAAATAGCTTCACTGCCCTAAAAATCTACTGCACTCCAGCTATTTATCCTTGCTTCCCCTCCACCTACCACTCCTGGGAAACTATTGATCTTTTTACTGTCTCTATAGCTTTACCTTTTCCAGAATACCATTTAGTAAGAATCATACAATATGATTACATATAGTAGCCATTTCACATTGGCTGTTTTTACTTAGCAGTATGCATTTAAGCTTCCTCTATGTCATTTTTGTGCTTTGATAGCTCATTTCTTTTTATAGTTGAATAATATTCAATTGTATGGATGTACCACAGTTTGTTTATTCATCACCTATTGATGATCAAGTTGCTTCTAACTTTTGGCAATTATTACTAAAGCTGCTGTAAATCTCAGGGTGCAGAGTTTTTTTTTGTGTGTGTGTGGAGGCAAGTTTTCGACTCTTTGGGTAAATATCAAGGAGTATGATTGCTGTATTGTATGGTAAGAGTATGTTTAGTTTTGTAAAAATCTGCGAAAGTGTCTTCCTAAGCGGCCATACCATTTTGCATTCTTACTAGCAACGAATGGAAGTTCCTCTTCCTGTTCCATATCCTTGTTAGCATTTGGCATTGTCAGTATTTTGGATTTTAACCATTCAAATAGGTGTGTATCTTTTTGTTTTAATTTGCAACAAAATTTACAATTTAATGTTGAGCATCTTTTCATATGCTCATTTGCCACCTGTATATCTCTGTTGGTGAGGTGTCTGTTCAGATTTTTTTTGCCCACTTTTTAGTTGTTTGTTCTCTTGTTGTTGGATTTGAAGAGCTCCGTGCATATTTTGGATACAAGTCCTTTATCAGATATGTGCTAGGCAAATATTTGCTCCCAGTGGATACATTTCTCCCAGTCTATGGCTTGTCTTTTTATCTTCTTAACAGTGTCTTTGGAACAGAAGTTTTTAATTTGGAAAAATGATTGCTTTGGTGAGGAGTTTTTCAAGATGAGAGGTGCTGGAATAGTTGTGGTTGGTGAGGGAAGTAAAGGAGAGAGAAAAAGGGAATTTTAAAAGGGTATTGCTGTGACCTACATACTCCCTTTAGAATATTTGAGAAATGCAAGTAGAGAGCTCAAGTTCGTTGGAACTAACTCTGTGTTGTTGGACTTTACATATTGAATGTGAGAACTCTGAACACCTGAACTGCATGGTCACAGCTTCTCAGAACCCTGTGACCCTGGGTAGCTGGGTATGAGCATTACTGGGTAACATATATGAAGGGCATATGGTCATTGGTGGGGTGCTATAAATGTTAGTTCTCTTCTGTAGAGGAATATCATGGGCACGTGGGGCTGCCTGAGAGCAGGTCCAGCACAGCCAAACACCATCCCGAGAGGCAGCGTTAATGTTCTCGTTCTCCCTTCACTCTTGCTACCCCCCTGCTTTGGGAGGGAAAGGGAGGGACTACACTCCTTGCAGTTTCACAAAGGATTTAGCATCCTTACTCTCAGTATCATAGTTTCCAGCCTTCACAAATTCCACATGCCAGAGAAAATTGTGGTTTGAGGAGTTGGAAAGAGTTGAGGCCATTTAATTGCAATCATAATTTATTCAGAAGCTCCATATTTTACGTTTGTGATCACTGAGACAGAATCTTGATTGAAGTACACTACTGTTCTTTCCATGATAAAAGGGTTTTTTCTTTTTCTAAGTAAGTGAATAGATGAAACATGCTGGCAAGGGATAAGATTTTCTCACTTTAGAAAATATAGCCCACACAGGACAACTGATTGGGTTCAAATCTTGTCTTTTCTACTTATTGGCCAAGAGTCATCCCCTTTGAGACTTTCAGCTTCCTCATCTTAAAACGAGGTCAGTGACACCCATAATTGCAAGGTTGTGATGAATAAGTGAGATGAACATGTAAACCTCCTGACATGGTGACTGGGACGTGAAATGATGCTCAGCACATGTTTTTCCCACCCCTTTCCCTTTGTATCACAAGAAGTGCTCCTTCTAAACTCTCTGCTGGAACCGTCTCCTCTCCATCCTTTCGGAAAACCGTTCGAGCTCCTGCCTCTGTACTTTTTCTTCTGTTATTCACTATTATCTTGAATATATCTTTCCTCTCCTCTTCAGCTGGCCATCTCTTTGACGGCTCTCCTGATTGCTTTTCTAGAGGGCTGGCTGTCTTCACCCTTCTGATCTCCTTAGATCGTTGTGTCATTTACTTCCTACTTCAGTGCACTGCCTCACATTGTTTGTACGCATGTACCTTTTAATCACCTTGATCATGTCCCTCCAGCATCCCTTCTTTTGTTAGGTCCTTCCCAGTGTGTAGCTAACATTAACAGTTTGAGTATAGTAAGGATCGTCGAATAATTGATATTTTAATTACAAAGCATCTATGAGTTTCTTAAAGCAGTTGCCCAAGGACCTTTCTTACCTTGAAATACTTTGCTAATCCTATTTGGATTCCTTTACAAAATTTTTTCTTTTAAAATATTTTTAAATTCATTTAAAGTTTCTTAGAAAGATGAAAAGGTTAAATAAATCATGGTACATCATAAAGGATGTTTATGAAGCTTTTTGAATAACATAAGGAAATGCTTGGATTGTCATGTTAAGAATAAATCAGCCTGCAAAATCATGCATATGGCATGATCATAACTACATAAACTATTGCCTAAAAATATAAAACTGCTAGAAACAAAGAATATCAGGTCCAGGCATGAATACTAAACTATTTTTTGGAATCAACTCTACTGTCATTTTCTTCCCATTTCATTTGTAGAAAGAGAATGTTTTTGCTCACAAATGCTCTGTGCTGTTAACCATTTACTGTGCATGAAGAACGATTCTCCTTCTTCCCACTAGGGGTCACTGTGGTCCTTTAGTTTCTGTTTTGTTTGTTTTTTTTTCCATTTGGCATCCCTGTTAGGGGAAAAAGCATTCTGTCTTGGTCATTATTTTTAGCAAAGTTAAGAGAAATGTTAAAATGATAGCTTCATTTTTTAAATACAAAGAAACATTTTACAGAGATTGTACTTATTTTTCAGCTTCCTATTCCAGGCCACAACTATCAGAAACATTTCTATTTTACATTGGTGACCCAAATTTAATTTATTAATGTGAAACATTATCACTCTACTATTTATTCTGCTATTAAAACAGAACTGAAAAAAAAAAAAAACCAGAACTGCACCCATGCTTTCTATGGGTGAGAGAATAATAGAGGACTAACTTTTTCTATTTCTGGTTCATGTTTGTTTTTTTTTAAAAGAATGTTTCCCAGCAGTACAGAAATGTGGCAATCTAGAAGAACTCGTTAGTAATGGAGTATTAGAATCAATTAATGACACATGAGATGTGCACATATAAGGGCCATTTATAAGGTGAATGCAGTAGATCCCACAAATTCGATTGATATACTGCTATGTCTTTAAAAGAATTTCTCCCTGGTAAATTCAGCGGGGATATGGTCTGTGTTTTGCTATTTGAAAAACGATCCAATGTTAAGAATTAGAAAAAGGAAATATAGACCCCAATATTAATAGGATGAATGCCGAGAATAACATCATCTGAAATGCCTAAACCACATGCTAATCAACGTCCTTAGCTTTCCTATTGGAGAGTCTTAAAGTCATTTGACTATAAACCAGGAAGCTATAAATTTTATATTGCTTCAAAAACCTCATCTTTTCCTCTTATTCTGTTTCCACTATTTTTGGCCTTGAAAAGTGGTGTCACAATCGCCTCACAAGATCACATTTATTTTTCACAACCTGGGTCTTTTGGTTCGCTGTGTATTCTTAACCCTATAGCATTATTGCTGGATTCACAGAAATTTCCCCCAACTCAAACTGTCTGTCAGTGAATCTCAAGGTTGATTACCCATTATTTATCATGGACCCTAAATGTATCAGGGTTAGAGAGATAGAGTACACATTGCATATTGGAAACCCCCTGATCACTCCAATAATCTATAATATCCTTAAAAACTCTGCAGGATGTTTGCTCCCATCCTCGGCCTAGAATGTACAGCTCCGTTTCCCTAACTTTGCTGAAGGCTCTGCAGAGGCTGTGAACAGCAGGCAGAGCTGAGTGTAGTGGGGAGTCCTGCCGTGCTTTGCAGGCTTGTTTTCTCAGTTGCGTTTCTTGCAAACCCAATATCCGTCCTTGCTTTGGGAGGCCACTTTCACCATTGGGTCTCTTGAAAGTGGTGTGGTTAATGATTGTCTTGACACCATGAACAAAGGATAACGGACTGGCTAAGACTTTTTTTGGGAAAAGCACTTTCCATTTTTCCTTCAAAGGATGAATTCACCTCCCTGTCTGTAATCCCAAATCCTCCAAAGCTGTTTAGAAATATTTTGTCTGGGCTCTCCCCAGTTGGGGTTTCCATCATTTAGTTCAGTGTTCCTCAAACTTATAAATGATACACTCGGAAATGCATGCTTTCGACAGGGGAGGGAGGATGCCATGGTGATTTCAGAGTCAGAAAAAACTGGATTCAAGCTCTAGTTCTATCACTTACCAGCTGTCTGACTTTCAAACCCCATAATCTCATTAAAGTAATCTTGGGATCCTCTGCTTTAAAACGAGGATAGTAACATTGGTAAATGGAATAATGGGTATAAAATGATTAGTACTCTGTCTGGTATATGGCAAGCACTCAACACGTGATAGGTACTATTAGTAGTAATAGTAGTAGTAATAGCAGTAGTAGAAGTAATGGAAGTAACTGCAGTGTGATTGATATGCTACCATAGTGAAGGTGCATTTTGATTGGGAAAGTGGGATGAGGTTGAAACTGTGTTCCCTGAAGCAAGCTGGCTCTCTCAGAGATATGTGGCACGGTAGATTGATTCATTCATGACCACCCGAGTGCTTACAATGAACCAGGCTCCAATCCACGTCTTCGATTTGCAGTGGTGGCCAAGATGAGGTCCCTGTTCTCAGGAGCTGACATGCTGGTGGGGGAGACAGGTGATAATCAAGAAACCCGTGGATCTCAGGAAGTGCTCTGTGGGAGATGAACAGGGTTTGGGATTATGTGCCTGGAGTGTGGGGTTGCGGCAGCTTTAGGTTGGCTGGTCAGGGAAGGCCTTTCTGAGGAAGTGGCAAAAGAGCTCAGGGATATGGTTCAGGATGTTATCGATAGCCCTTGAGGAGGAACGAAAGGTCCTTGACTTTTTTTTTTTCTTGACTTTGTTTTAATGGCTCAACTATTATTTGTCTTGCTTGATTGTTTTCCTTTGTTTCTGCATTTTCTCACTTTTCTGATTAAATTTGTTCTTTGTAACTCAGGGAAGGCCTAGGAGGCTTAAGTTTTTCTACAGAAAAGAAGCAGGCGGAGGACATGAGGGGGTCTGTCCCAGAAGGCCCCGTAGGGTCCCCCTGCTCAGTTTACAAATACAGTACAAGGATATGAGCACAGGTTTTCTATTTTACTGGGGTAAAATTTCAGCTGTTATTTAATATTCTGATCTTATTAGTTTGTTAATCATGAGATTATTAAGGGGATTAAAGAAAATAGCATATGTAAATTAGCTAGCATTAGCTAACTTTGAGCCCTTAGCTCTTCTGACCCTCGTAATAACTCAGTGAGATAATCATCCTTCCTCTTAGTATCAGTGCGACTGAGGTAACCCATGCATGGCCTTTGGCATTGTGCTCGGTCTGTGAGATGTGGTCAACCCATGACAGCAATTATTTTCTTGTTGATATTTATTAAAAGGCAACCAGTAATAAACATGCACATATTGTCTCAAGGAGATTGATGAGTGTTTTCCCTCCGGCATGGTGAAGCCACAGGATAAATGTGGAACATCAACTTGATATATGTAGAAAGCAATGGGGCAGGGGTTAAGTTTGACTTTCCGTTCTCATACATGTTCTGGTGATAGAATGCACAAGAAAATCCACTAAATCCACCTTTTCCGTGTTGGCCAATTTCATCCTTTCTTGACAGCTCAAAGAGTACATGATTGGAAAAGTTGGTACTTATTACTTTTGTGTTATCAAGAAACTTTTGGCTATTAGAGAATTAGTTACATCAAAATGAAGCAGACATTCTGTTTTTGGAGAACAGATGCTAATTTTACTGGTCCCAAGGGCTAGCAAAAACTTTGCAGAGCTGAAGTGATAGACTGGCCTTGGCAAACCCCACAGCTAGTTTTTGAAAAATGAGTTTTGTCACCTTATGAACAGGTGTTTTTGAATTTCTAATTATTCCACATAAAAATAAAATAAAATAAAAATCAGCTGGCTCCCAGATATCAGTGTGGCTTCTTGTCACAGATGCACTGGGTCCAATATTTTGTTTATGCCTTGAGAAAAATGAAAAGGTAGATAATATTTTGTTCCAAATGTAAGTAATTTGACATATTACAGTTTCTTAAAAATATGAAAGTAGACACAACTGTATGATGGTCTAGAAAGTAGAATTCACATATATGTTTACCATTAAAAAAAACTGACTTAAATTAAACTTTGAATTGATCTGATTCCATTTTAGGCTGTTCTCCTAGGCCCTGGGAAGTTGGATTTAATCTTCTTTTCTTTCCTTTTAAGGGAACCATTTTAGGAATAATAAACTTAGGGGTTAAGACATTATTAGCTCTTAACCCCTGAGCTTGCCTCACCTTTATCGCTTTTACAGCACAGAAAGTGGAAGTAGAGAAGCACAGACCTCAGGCTTGGTTGGAGGGAATGTGGGGATTGGTCAGCGCTGAGAAGGAGGGCTCTTCCATGGAGAGCATTCAGTGGCTGGAGGCTGAGGGCCAACTGAAGGCATTGGAGAAAAGGGATGGCCAGGGACTCAAGACTTACTCTGCAGGTTTTCCCTGTGCTCGTGGCATCGTCCTTCACCCAGACCCTCACATGACTGCAGGGTGAATCGGGCTGTTTTCATCTTCTTTCCTCCTCTCCTCCTGATGTCCTCTTCCCACCACCATGATCTCAGGAGGCTTGTTGCTCCGTGATTGGGCCCTGGATCTAGGTCCAATGGTTGACAGGTTCTTAAGGGACCTTAGAGGCCACATGGTCCAACTTCCTTGTTTTCTACTCTTACCAAACTGAGCCATGCAGCCCAGCTCCACGGGTGTGTCCCCTGTGCGGTGGTGCAGGCCTCTGCGTTTAGAAGGGCTCACATGTGGTTTTAATGCTGTACTGTCGCCATCTTGAAATCCGTACTTTTTGAACAAGAGGCTCTGCATTTTCATTTCATACTGGGCCCCACAAATGATGATGTTGGTCCTGGAAGCCGTACTGATCCGCTTGTGACTTAATGAATCATAAAACAATTTGATCTTGAAAGAGAATCTTAGGGAGTGCAGAAGGGATGAGTGATGGAGGAGATTGAGAGCTCTCTAAAGGCCAGCGGGAAAGAGAAGTTTGTGAGGAAGCAGGAGCCTTCCTGGGAATCTTCAAAACACCACATGTACCGTGGATTTGTCCTGTCTGCAAGTTACACCAGTCCTGTCTTTAGATAGTAATTTATTCCTTACCTACATTCTGAATCTCCAGTTTCCCTCTTAAAACCTATTTCCTTTTGTTCTATTCTCCCTGCAGTTGCCAACAACTAGCCATTAACTCCTATGTACTTAAAAGCCATTATAGTCACCCCTCAACACTTTTCCAGGCTAAGAGACCCTAATCCTTTCATCCATCAGCTTGAATGCTTTTTTTTTTTTTTTAATTGATGCTTCCTCAAAGAACAGCTAGCCAGCTCAGGTGGTATTGTTACAGTCAGGGTGCAATTAATTTCACATCTAGCTACAATGTTGCCAAGGAAAGGAACAGAGAAAGATAGAGATGGCACCAATGAAAATCACTGTTTGAAGTTAAGCTAAAAGTAGCTAAACATTTTGTAATTGCAAAGTAATTTGAAAATCAAGTAGTTAGACTAAAACATTGATCAGGGAAAGGACAATGGGAAAGGAAAGAACAAAAAAATTCATTGAAAACAACCTCCCCTGCAGACCAGAGGGAGTTTTTGAGAGGAAGTAGATTGCTGCTAATAGAAATACCAAAGCCCATTATTTAGGTGAAGGCTTCGAGAACAAAAAAACCTGGCCTTCACAGACCAGGGGACTAAATCTACCCAGTCCAGGGTACATCTGTGCCTGTGTGTGAACAGTTTCACACACAGCCACAGACGTACCGCAAGGAGATGTAAAAACACCTATTATATTTTATGTTTCAATTATAGTGTTCTAATACTGAATACAAACAGGCGACATGATTGGATAAGCAGAAAGGGTAAGACAGCAAAGTAATAACAGAAAGGAATAGGGGTTTGATTTGTGTAATATCATGTGTTCCTCTAGTAATTCAGAGACAGTGATTTAATTTCCACAAAACAGGGGCCTGAGCACATTCAAGGTAGACACGTCTGAAAACCTTTATTTTTTGCTTAAAAAAATAGTTACATTTTATATGTCTCTGGGGTTGACAGTCTAGCGGCAACTGAGTGAACTGAAGGGACCTTACTCAGTGTGGACAACTGAGCCCCTCCCGGAGCTGCTGACACAGGGCCCCAGTGTCGGGTGGAGTGAGGATTGCACACTCAGTAGGGAGATGTAGGAAGCCTATCCCTTCCAAATCCTCTGTGTCCAGTCCTGGCAGATCATCTTCTTTCTCTGTATCTTGATTTTCTTATAGACAAAAAGCACTGAAATACTGACCTACCTGAGCATTGTTGTGAAAACAAAATAAATTAATAGATGAGAAAGGGCTATGAAAAATTATAACATATTGTTTTTATACATTGAAAATAGTCTTTTTTTTTTTTTTGGCGATACGAGGGCCTCTCACTGTTGTGGCCCCTCCTGTTGCAGAGCACAGGCTCCGGACGCGCAGGCTCAGAGGCCATGGCTCACGGGCCCAGCCGCTCCATGGCACGTGGGATCTTCCTGGACCAGGGCACGAACCCATGTCCCCTGCACCGGCAGGCAGACTCTCAACCATTGCGCCACCAGGGAAGCCCGAAAATAGTCTTTTAATAGCATTAAAATTAAAGGAAAAAGCCAACCACTTTACTGGGGGGATAGACATTCACTGTGCTGTCAGCTGTGGCGACACAAATGGGAATTGGGCTCTCAGAGAGCTTCCCATCTATTGAGGAATGAAAACAATATTGGTAGTGGCAAGTTCTGAGATTTGTATTGCATTTCCTATACCTGAAAATTTGATTGACTCTACATATTCAAGAAGAGAATATCACAGGCCCTGCCTGGGTTTGCATCCTAATTTACAGATAAGAAAGTGAGGTTTGGGAATTCCCTAGTGGTCCAGTGGTTAGGACTTTGCACTTCCACTGCAGTGGCCCAGGTCCAATCTCTGGTCAGGGGAACTAAGACCCTGCAAACCACACAGTGTGGCCAAAAGAAATGAAAAATAAAAAAATTGAGGCTTAAAGGGGTCAAATATCTCAACTCAGTTTTCTTACCTGTAGACTGAGATATGAATAACACCTCATGGGGTTATTATGAGTGTTGGGGCTCAGGGCAGGCTACACCAAATAGGCCAAAGTGTCATACTGATTACTCAGAATTAAAGTTACTCAAGAAACAGCTGGTGCAAGAGGGACCCTCTGACCTCCTCTCTGTATCCCTGAAAACAGGAAATAAATCTCCCGTATGAAAGGTACCCTCCCTGTCCCAGGAGGTAGAGACATGTCCTTATCACCAGAGGTAGGAAATTCAGGGCTGATAAGGCTGTATAAACAATCCTTGTTACTTCTTTACTGATGCACTAACCCAAGCCCAAACTTCTTTGTTTTGTGAGTTCTTCACAGATTTATTGTTTCTTTGTCTTAAAAGTGTAAAAGCTGTCTGCTTTGGTCGTTTCTTTAGGTCCTCTATCTATGAGACCTTCGTACATATGAAATTAAATTTGATTTTCTCCTGTTAATCTATCTTGTGTCAGTTTAATTATTAGACCAGCCGAAAGAACTCAGGGGGAAAATTTCCACCTCCCTGACACGAGAATTAATTGGAACAACAACATACATAAAGATAACAGCTGTGCACACCTTCAAAAGTTGTTAATTTTTATCACTATATCTATATATAGAGATAGATATATATAGATATCCATCTCCCAAACTTATTTGAGTTTACTAGGTGGTTTCTTTTTCTTTTCTTTTTTGTTTTTTGGTAAAGGGTAATTTTAGAGGATGGTGTAGGCAATAAATACATTAGAATTTCAGAGACTGGAATGAGCACTTGGGGACTTGGTCATTAGGAAAGTCTTCATGAGGTGAGGGGATTTGAACTGCTGCTTTAAAAAGTGTAGGATGTAGCCAGACGGAAGCAATGCAGAAGCCACAATTGGGGATACAGGGGGAAGAACACCCCAGTCTGATGTAAGGAGTGTGGGAAATGAAGCTAGAAAGACAGGACCAGAAGATGACTGAATTCCTGGACAAGGCACTTGGATTTTATCTTATGGGTAAAAAGCCATTAGTGGGATTTTTAGAAAGAATAATCTGATGCTTTTATCCACAGTGAATGGATGTTAAAAGGTGCTAACAGTGCCTGCAGGTAGAGACCCTGGCTGAGAAGTTACTGAATGAGATTCAGGGCCCAGCCTGGATCAGTGGGATGGAGATATAAACCAGGAGAGATGTGAGGGATTAGAAGGAAGAAGCAGGACTGCTTGATGGTTGACTCTGGGATTTGATGGGAGGCACAATGACTCTCAGGTTTCACCGTATGGTAACTTGAGGAATCATGTCCCTTAACATTGCTTTATTCTGTCAGTGATTCATTGACCAAGTGTTTTCTGAATGCTTACTATGTTCAGGACACTGTTTAGGTGCTGAGATTGTTAAAAAAAAAAAAAAAAAAAAAGACTTTGTTCTCAAAGTGTTCAAAGACTTGTTTCTGTTTTCCACACCTGTAATTGCATGTGTTGAGTGTTATAATGTAGGCATGAAAAAAATAGAAGAGGGTGAACTATGAAGAATTGATGGAAGAGATAGCATTTGAGCAGGGTCTTGCCCATGGCTGGGAATTAATCAGGGGATGGAAAGTAAAGTCAGGAAAGTAAGTTGGTGGAGGTTGGGGAGGACCTGAATGAATTCTATTTTAGATTGACCAAAGTACAAAGTGATAATGGAACACCAGAGTGCACATGTCTAGCAGGCACCTGGAAGGAAGGACTGGGAGAGAATCTTATTTATAACAAATCTGCCCAATTCTCCATAGCTTGACCACTCCCTGTGATGGAATGCTCCTCACCTCATGATAAGGTTCATGTCTTTTTTTTTTTTTAACATCTTTATTGGAGTATAATTGCTTTACAATGGTGTGTTAGTCTCTGCTTTATAACAAAGTGAATCAGTTATACATATACATATGTTCCCATATCTCTCCCCTCTTGCGTCTCCCTCCCACCCTCCCTATCCCACCCCTCTAGGTGGTCACAAACCACCGAGCTGATCTCCTTGTGCTATGTGGCTGCTTCCCACTAGCTATGTATTTTACGTTTGGTAGCGTATATATGTCCCTGCCTCTCTCTCACTTTGTCCCAGCTTACCCTTCCCCCTCCCCATATCCTCAAGTCCATTCTCTAGTAGGTCTGCGTCTTTATTCCTGTCTTGCCCGTAGGTCCTTCATGACCATTTTTTCCCCTAGATTCCATATATATGTGTTAGCATATGGTATTTGTTTTTCTCTTTCTGACTTACTTCGCTCTGTATGACAGACTCAAGGTCTATCCACCTCACTACAAATAACTTGATTTCGTTCCTTTTTATGGCTAAGTAATATTCCACTGTATATATGTACTACATCTTCTTCATCCGTTCATCTGTCAGTGGACACTTAGGTTGCTTCCATGTTCTGGCTATTGTAAATAGAGCTGCAATGAACATTTTGGTACATGACTCTTTTTGAATTATGGTTTGCTCAGGCTATATGCCCAGGAGTGGGATTGCTGGGTCATATGGGAGTTCTATTTTTAGTTCTTTAAGGAACCTCCATACTGTTCTCCACAGTGGCTGTATCAATTTACATTCCCACCAACAGTGCAAGAGGGTTCCCTTTTCTCCACACCCTCTCCAGCATTTATTGTTTGTAGATTTTTTGATGATGGCCATTCTGACCGGTGTGAGATGATATCTCATTGTAGTTTTGATTTGCATTTCTCTAATGATTAATGATGTTGAGCATTCTTTCATGTGTTTGTTCACAGTCTGTATATCTTCTTTGGAGAAATGTCTATTTAGGTTTTCTGCCCATTTTTGGATTGGGTTGTTTGTTTTTTTGTTAGTGAGCTGCATGAGCTGCTTGTAAATTTTGGAGATTAATCCTTTGTCAGTTGCTTCATTTGCAAATATTTTCTCCCATTCTGAGGGTTGTCTTTTCGTCTTTTCTATGGTTTCCTTTGCTGTGCAAAAGCTTTGAAGTTTCATTAGGTCCCATTTGTTTATTTTTATTTCCATTTCTTTAGGAGGTGGGTCAAAAAGGATCTTGCTGTGATTTATGTCATAGAGTGTTCTGCCTATGTTTTCCTCTAAGAGTTTGATAGTGTCTGGCCTTACATTTAGGTCTTTAATCCATTTTCAGTTTATTTTTGTGTATGGTGTTAGGGAGTGTTCTAATTTCATACTTTTACATGTAGCTGTCCAGTTTTCCCAGCACCACTTATTGAAGAGGCTGTCTTTTCTCCATTGTATATTCTTGCCTCCTTTGTCAAAGATAAGGTGACCATACGTGCATGGGTTTATCTCTGGGCTTTCTATCCTGTTCCATTGATCTATATTTCTGTTTTTGTGCCAGTACCATACTGTCTTGATGACTGTAGCTTTGTAGTATAGTCTGAAGTCAGGGAACCTGATTCCTCCAGCTCCATTTTTTGTTCTCAAGATTGCTTTGGCTATTCGGGGTCTTTTGTGTTTCCATACAAATTGTGAAATTTTTTGTTCTAATTCTGTGAAAAATGCCAGTGGTAGTTTGATAGGGATTGCACTGAATCTGTAGATTGATTTGGGTAGTATAGTCATTTTCACAATGTTGATTCTTCCAGTCCAAGAACATGGTATATCTCTCCATCTATTTGTATCATCTTTAATTTCTTTTATCAGTGTCTTATAATTTTCTGCATACAGGTCTTTTGTCTCCTTAGGTAGGTAGGTTTATTCCTAGATAGTTTATTCTTTTTGTTGCAGTGGTAAATGTGAGTGTTTTCTTAATTTCACTTTCAGATTTTTCATCATTAGTGTATAGGAATGCTAGAGATTTCTGTGCATTAATTTTGTGTCCTGCCACTTTATATGGTTCATGTCTTGCGAAACAATTCCAATGCCAGAGTGTGAACTTGGTCCTTGAGTGAGTTGCAAGCGATTAGAGGTGTTCAAACCAGGGATAACTTGATTAAAGGGCTGTTGATTAAAGGAAAACTCTGTGAATCCTGTGCAGGATGGACCCAAGAGGAGAGCTGGTAGCTAGGACACAGGCAGGCAGGGAGGCCAGCTCTAACTGTTCAACATTTTCCTAACTCTCCATTGAGTCAAAGTCTTCATCATTGTAACTTTCTTTTCTTTTTTTCTTTTTTAATTAATTAATTAATTAATTAAGTTTTGGCTGTGTTGGGTCTTCGTTGCTGTGCTTGGGATTTCTCTGGTTGTGGTGAGTGGGGGCTACTCTTCCTTGTGGTGCACGGGCTTCTCATTTCAATGGCTTCTCTTGTTGCAGAGCACGGGCTCTAGGTGTGCAGGCTTCAGTAGCTGTGGCACGCAGGCTCAGTAGTTGTGGCTCACGGGCTCTAGAGCACAGGTTCAGTAGCTGTGGTGCACAGGCTTAGTTGCTCTGCGACATGTGGGATCTTCCCAGACCAGGGCTCGAACCTGTGTCCCCTGCATTGGCAGGCGGATTCCTAACCTCTGCGCCACCAGGGAAGTCCATCATTATAACTTTCATTTATGGGTCTAGTTTAACTTGATTGGAGCAACACAGAATAAATCTCCTCTTCCTTCCACATGACAAGTTCTACATTCTTTCAAGATCTTTCTCTTTTGAAAACAATCTTGCCCTGGTTCTTTATGCACCATTTGTAGACTTTCAACATCCTGATCCATTCACTCAAGTATTGGTCAAAGCTTATGTGTAAATGTTTTCCTGGGGAGTATGATCTAGGGAGCAGAAGTGAGGGATGGGGGAGCCATGCAGGGAAGGAAAACATTTCCTGCCAAGATTTGGCAGATTCTGTGCTAGGGGCTAGAGGGTGGGGAGCATCCTGATGAATAAGGTATAATCTTGACCATAAGGAGGGCTCAGCCTAGTTGGGGCGGCTGAAGAAGTAGCTGAGTAATTCTAAGGTGGTGTGGGCTACAGTGGACGGAGAAATGGTCCAGAGAAGAGCATAATGAACTCACTGTGTCAAGATAAATGAAACATCATTCTCAGAGGATTTTGAAGTGATCTGGTTTCTCATCACGTGTGCCAAGATGGACAGGCAAGAGTGCACGAGGAATCCACCAAGCCTGGACTGAGGCACAACCCGAATGGGCAAAACATAACAGCCCCAGGATTCTTGCTTTCAAGTCGACCGTGAAACCACGAGATGCTCCTTATGTTAGAAGCTACATTTAGTACATTTCATTTTAAATAAATATTCCTAGCTTAAAAACTTCAGCCTTTTACTTATGTGTGCATTTGAGTATTTTGAGCCACTGTTCCATCTCTTAGGAATTGTATCTTTCCCATATGAATCACTGTTTCATATTTTTCTAGTGTACTAAAAGAGACCTTGATTGTAAAAGGTTAAATTGAAGATGAAGTGGGTATTTTTTTCCTCTTTTTCCCTTGGCAAGAACACTGCAGAGTTTTTGTAAACAAAGCCAGAATGCAGACAGTCTAGGAGTGGTTTCAGCTGAAAAAAGTATACTTTTTTTGTGTTTTTTTTTTTAATAACTTGGTGAATTGAAGAAAGCTCAGGAAAATAAGGAGCAGGTGGCTGCCGCAGCCTGGAGGGCAGAAGGCCTGGTAAGAAGACAGAGAGCATCTCCTAATAAGGGCGCTTGTGGCTTGTCACGTGGTCCCACGCATCACTTTAGCCCTTGGACAGAGGGTAGTTCTGAGCCTCCCATCTTCTGCCCCCCACTCCCAGGGCCCCCAGACTAACATATGGGAAGGATTTAGAGACAAGGGAAAAACCCAGAAATCAAATGTGAAGAGAAATTATGTGGCTAACAGCTGGAATTCATGAAGGTTCCATATTAAGTGAAGGATTTATAGCAAGAAATCCAAAACACCCTTTCCCCAAAGACAGACACATTAATAGCTTGAGGACAAAAAAGGCTTCTCAAGATTCTTGGCTTCTTTTTAAATATAACTGTTAAGCTTATGTTTGTTTTTAGAAAGGATAGCTAGGGCTATATTGGTCATAAATTTGGAATTATTGAATTCAAAGATGAATGTGGTGAGATGCATGAAGTGCAAAAATGAATGCAAAATGGGATCACATGCCCATTTTTCTTTTTTATTGAGATATGTTAATATTAAGTGAAAACAATTATTTATGAATAGTTTTCACGTAAGTTATCTTATTTACTCCTCTCTGCTACATACCAAGGAATAAGTATTTTATAACCGCTCTCTGCTTAAGAGGAAATTGGTGCTTCAAGGGATTAATTTGCCCAAGATCACACAGTAGCAGACAAGAACTTAAACCCAGGTCTTCTGCTCTTAGCAGCCATGGGTGTGTCCACTGCACTGGGGTTCCTAAACCTGGATGAGTTTCCAAACTGGCCCTGGGGCTTTTAAAATTTACTGATTCTACGAGTGGGCTCCGGAATCTATATGCTTAAGAATCTCTGAAATGATTCTGATGATCAACCTGGTTTGGGACTCACTGTGTTAAGGTAAATGAAACATCATTCTCTCATCAGTCAGAGGGATTGGTGAGATTCTTCTTTCCTCTGGGGATGTAGGTGGAGCGGATATTTTGAAGGTCAGCAGAGCCACACCTGGGAAGCATTAGAATCCGCCCGACCATGCAGCTTGTAACAACTTGGGGTGAGCTGGTTCAGTTTGATTACTAGTGCCTGGATGCATACCATGAGGGGAAACTAAATCATAACAACATCAGATGATGTTTCTCAGCCTTTTCCTAGGCGATGACACACCTGTCAAAGTGCTGGGACACACCAGGGGGCTACCGATATCAGAGATGCAGAGCCTCAGGTTGGGAACACTTGGACAAAACCAAAATCAGAGGAGCCATATAGACTGCCATCAAAATACAATACGCTTGGGACTTCCCTGGTGGCGCAGTGGTTAAGAATCCGCCTGCCAATGCAGGGGACACAGGTTCAAGCCCTGGTCTGGGAAGATCCCACATGCCTCGAAGCAACTAAGCCCGTGCGCCACAACTACTGAGCCTGCGCTCTAGAACCTGCAAGCCACAGCTACTGAGCCTGTGAGCCACAACTACTGAAGCCCTCGTGCCTTGAGCCGGTGCTCCACAACAAGAGAAGGCACCGCAATGAGAAGCCCATGCACCCCAACAAAGAGTAGCCCCAGCTCGCCGCAACTAGAGAAAGCCTGCGAGCAGCAATGAAGACCCAAGGCAGCCAAGAATTAATGAATTAATTAATTTTAAAAAATTACAATACGCTTACCCTTTCTGTTTCTGGACAGAGTTGAGAAGTGCAATGAATACGGAAAAATGAGGCTCCTCTCTGATGGTGGCCAGCTTAATTCTTCTTTAATGTTTGTGAACACAGGAGGTGATTTACATGCTTTGGGGCTTGGGGGCCTAGTTTGGAATCCCAGCTGTGTCACAGTGCCCTCGGGAAACCACTTTTCTTGGAGCCTCAGTTTCCCCCGTACACAAAGGGAGGGTAATGACACTTTCATCACAGAGTATTTAGAGCCTCCAGTGAAATAATGTATATAAAGTGATTAGCCCAGTGCCTGTAAATAGCAAGCACTATGTAAGTTGCAGTGTTATTTCTGTCTCTTCCATCCAGGAGATCTTAAAATTTAATCAGTAAAGAATATAAATGCTTTAATGGTGTCTTAAGCAGACCAGGTTTCAAATGCAGAAAAATTTCACTCTAGTAAAAAACAAGGAAAGTACATAATGCATGAGGTCCTATCTTAATCAAGTCCTGCTTCCAGCTTCTAAATACACGTGGGGACAGGGGGCAAGCATCAGACATCAGAAACTGTGTGTGCACAGGGGAGCAAAAGGAAAATGTGCCCAATAATTTGGAAACCAGGGAATAAAAGCACCCACTGCACCTAGCAGGCTAGGATAAAGACATGAAAGTCACTTTTGAGAATGACTTTAAATGAAGTCAGCAAGATTGGACTGTAACCTGATTAACTCCATTAACATATCTAAAGAGAGAACTTATCGTTCAGAACTGCAGTCTGCCAGCCAGGGAAGAACAGAAAATGGAAAGTCAGAGAGGCAAACGTTGGCAAGTGCCCTTCTAGAACTACCTAGGGGAGAAGGAGAAGGGACTTGGAATATTTCTCTCCCATTGGCAAGGCCATCTACATGGTGGGATGTCTATCTCAGGCTATCAACACAGTGTCACTACATAGTCAAAGCATGAAACTAACTTATTTTGTAAGGATTCTATACTCCTCATGAAATATGATTATAATTTAGCTCCCCATAGAGTTTTTTTTTTTTCTTTGCGGTACGCGGGCCTCTCACTGTTGTGGCCTCTCCCGTTGCGGAGCACAGGCTCCGGACGCGCAGGCTCAGCGGCCATGGCCCACGGACCCAGCCGCTCCGCGGCATGTGGGATCTTCCCGGACCAGGGCACGAACCCGCGTCCCCTGCATCGGCAGGCGGACTCTCAACCACTGCGCCACCAGGGAAGCCCCCATAGAGTTTTCTTATAGAGAAAAAGTACACACGGGACTGAAGACGCTACTAACCTTTCTGCTGCTTACATTTATCATTGTTAAGGAAGACGTTGGTTTTCTGGTTTGTGCTTCAGTCTTTTGTGAACTTAGTAAGCTAGAGTCAGCCTCCCGAAGTCTGATGATCTGGGGGAACCTGAGTCTGGAATGTGCAGGTTCACACCAGGACCTTGGGCATTGAGGAGTTGAGCAAAGGTGTTGTTTGTTACCTGTGGTCTCCCTGGTGACCTGACCTTGCTGCACGCCTTCCACTCACCATGGGGAAAGAGGAAAATCTAGGAACAGTAACCACACCTTGGGTTTGAGTTTCAAATGAATGGGAGGAGTTTTGCTTTGATTGAATCATGAATCAGCTTTAGGTGAAAATGGTTTCATTTCTTTCCCCTTGCTGACCAGGAGTCTCTGGGTTTTCTGAGCTATCTGTTTGAAAGCTCCAGGTCCTCTAACAATAATTTCACAATACCACATACTCTGCTAACACCACTCATCGTTTCATAGTCCCCAGTTGTCTGTCCATTGCTTGGCTGGCCCACGTCTCCTGAGCTTTGGTGTAATTGTGAGTCAGACTCACATCAACCCAAGGGACGTAGATGCCCAAACACCTGAAACCACCCACCTGAGGATGCCTGGACTTTAGACTTATTCCTGGAGGGGAAGGTTTTCTCATGCAGTGTCCCCATACTGAGGCCACAGCTGTCTTTCTAAAGTGCATATTTCAACCTTGAAATCCTTTAGTGGCTCCCAGTTCAAGTTCCAACTATCACCATGCCTTAATAGACCCTGCAAGGTCTGTCCTTTGCTAACTGCTCTGACCTCTTCCTTCACCTTTCACACCTCTCGTTCTAAGCAGTTCTGTTCATCTACTGTATTGAAAATAGTCCATGTATTCATTAGCCTCTTGGCCTTTGCACATACGTTTTCTAACCCCCTCTTTTCCTAGTTGCCTAAAAAGTCCTTAAATTTTTTGTTGAGACATCCCTTTCTTTGGGAAATTGATTCATTAAAAAATATTTCTTAAGCATCTTTAGTACGCCAGACACTATTCAAGCTGCTTGGGATACATCAGTGAACAAAACAGTGAAAGATCTACTTCCCTTATTTGATACTCATGGCCTATTTACTTGTCTTTCCGAAACTGCAAGCTCCTGAAGACAGGGCATGGATGGGCATTAGTTACTACTATGTTCCCAAAGCCTAGAAGAATGCTTTGATATACAGCCAGCGCTCAATATAAGTGAGCAGCCCTTAGAGAAAGAGCCCTTTCTGCAAGGAAAAAAAATTTCTGTAAATATTTTAGAATTTTGGGGTCCATACAGTCTCTGTCATAGCCATTCAATTCTGCTGTTGTGACACAAATAGAAGTGATGTGTCAGGGAATGAACACGGGTGTGTCCCAATCAAACTTAGAAAATCCCTAAAGTTGCTTCCAGGTTCACAATTCTTTAATTACTTTATCTCTTTTGTTTATTGCTATACTCCCATGTCTGGAACATAGCAGATGCATAATGTATACTGGTTGAATGAGGAATTAAGGTGGATTTAAGGCAGAGTTTGGGTTTGAATCCAAGTCTTTCTGACTTCAAAATCCATGGTCTTTGTATGTCGTATCCTGCTGGTTGTTTAACTGAGTATAGACATTGGGGATCAGAATTCCCAAGACACTGGGACCCACAGTGCTAGTCAGTTAATCTAGGGTTGTTACACTTTTCTAATCTTGAGATGTCTTGGATCCCTGCCAAAATTTGTTAGCCCTAAACAATGATGAACGCTTCTGAATAGCATATGAGGAATTAGGTAGTATGCAGGGGGCTAGAACCAGCTGGTGAACCACTAATACAAATAGGTAAGTGCAAATGGGGAAATACCTGTAGGATAGAGGTGGTGCAGAGAGGAGAGTAATTTACTTTACAGCCATGGGAAGGGTCAGAGAAGCCTTCAGAAATATGGGAAGGCCGGAAAACGATTCCGGGAGGGTACACATTCCTGCCCATGAGTCCAAAATGGGGAATCAGAGCACACACGGGTTCTGCCTGGAGTAAGTTACAATCTGAATTGTGGGTAGAATTAAGCAGAGCCAGAATTCCTCGTTCCCAGTCATCCATGAAACCACTAGACACTCCTTATGTTAGAAGCTATATTTCAATGCATTCATTTAAAATAAATATTCCTAACTTAATCATTACAGCCTCTTACTTATGTGTGTATTTGAGTATCTTAGATCATTGTTCTCTCTTTTAGGAACAATATTTTCCCAGAAATCACTTTTTCGTGTTGTTCTAGTATGCTGAAAGAGACCTTGATTGTAAGAAGTTAAGTGGAAGGTGAAACAGAGTAAACCAACTGGGCTTTTTGCTTTGTAAACTCTGTGGAAGTGTTGAGTCAGCTGCTTGAACTATTACGTGAGACCCACGGAGCCTGTTGCTCTACAGCCTGAATTTGTTCCCAGTGTCTCTGGTTCCATATTAGTTTATGACCAATGACTAATGCTTAACCCATGAGTCATTAAACCCATTCTGCACTTTCCTGCTTCCCTAATCTCCTTGGAATTCATCCTTGTGTCCAATGGTCCAATGCTCTAGCTTGGTATTTGGATGACTGAGTGAACAGAAATGGCAATAAAAATGTATATATGATATAACTGTTCAAAATGCAATTCCCTTTAGAGAAGGTTTCTGAGAAAATAAAAATCCTCCCAAACCATTTCAAATCCTTTGAAATACTTGAAGCTTTCAGTTTCCTTTGCACCTTCATGAGAGGTCAACAAATACAGCAAGAGTATTTGCTAGCTCTGCGCACACCTTGCTGCAAAATTCAGACTTCATAAGGTAGCTCTACTTTCTAATTCTCCTGATTAACTGCACTAATGGAAGAAGACAGAAGCATGGATAATCTAATATAGATAGCAGCTGAGGAATGTGTATGTTCTAGAAAACTGCTTTAAAGGAAACGGTGAAATGCCATTGATGGCTAAACTTAGGATGAGAAGAAAAGATGTCCAACTTCCTGACTACTGCTCAGGTCTCTGAAATCCATATCTTTTTTTTTTTTTTTTTTTTTGCGGTACGCGGGCCTCTCACTGTTGTGGCCTCTCCCGTTGCGAAGCACAGGCTCTGGACGTGCCGGGTCAGCGGCCATGGCTCACGGGCCCAGCCGCTCCGCGGTATGTGGGTTCCTCCCGGACCGGGGCACGAACCCGCGTCCCCTGCATTGGCAGGTGGACTCTCAACCACTGCACCACCAGGGAAGTCCCTGAAATCCATATCATTTTAAGAGCAGCTCTTTTCACAGAGAGAGCCAGGAAGGGCCTGATAATTGTGAAAGGATGTGGCAGACTAAGTGGAATGGAGGTGACTTGGGGCGGGGAAGGAAGAGGTATAAGTAAGACACGGGAATATCGTATTTACAGGAGTGGGTTGGCTGCTGAGGGTGGGGGAGCAGAGAGGAGATAGATAGATACCTGTCCAAACATAAGATCCAAAGGCCATAGCCTAGGTAGGAGGTCCACCTCAAGCTGAAGTAACTGATGAGTATCCCATAAGCAGGCAGGTGGAGCACAGTGATGGAGAATCCAAAGCGATGTGATTGCTGTTCAGGAGTTCAGGCGGGAAATGTGCAGCCATGCTCTTCTGGAGGGATGGTAGAGAGAGGGGGCTAGCCTGCATGGCTACCGGTGAGCATGAATAGGATGGAGTAGGGTATCAGGTTAGGATAGTTAAGTCATAGAAGAGAGTTCAAACTGGCCACCAGGGGGAGCTCTTGATGTTGATGTTGAGAACCTGAGTATGAAGCCCGGAGAATCACCGAACCCTGGGTCCAGATGGGAGGGTGGTCCTGGTGTATATCTGACACAGAATGTGGTCCAGATGACTTTTATGTGTTGTCTTTGAAGTGACATCTGGGGTCTCCAGCCACAATTAAGGGCAGAAGATATGGACAGACAAGTGATGAATCGTCACCAACAGCACCTGTTTTCAGGTGGTAGGCACTATCCAGCATATCCAAGTGCTCCTCCCTAGGTTAAAGTCCCAGGTGCTCTGGGTGGATTTTCTCTGGTTGGCCTGGAGTGGTCATGGATTGTGGTCAGCAAGACATTTTGTTCTCATCCTTTCTCTTCAGTATGAGGTGTGGGTGGATGGGGGGGCGGGTAACCAGAGGATCACAGTGGAGGAACTAGCCAGAGGAGAACGACTGGGAAGAAGATTGGGTAGGCCAGTTTTATCGATTTCTTATCAGTGATTCAGATAAAAGAGACTCTAAAAATATTCCATAATGGAAAAGGAGTTACTGAGTTGTCGCATAATGTAGACCTCCTAAAAATGTGCCACTAAACAAGCTGGCTTTCAACATTTGTTGATATGCAAAGCCATACTTAAACTGCACTGCAGTTCTTTCTGGAACCGTATACCGCTCTTTATGGTTACTTAATGAGGCTCAGTCCTCAAATATTTTCTTCCCATTTTTAAAGTAGAAGATAAAATAATAGAGTTTTATCCATCATAACTCTATTTCCAAAAGGTGTTGCTGGGTTGCTACAGGGGAAGCTTGGTTAAGAGGTTCTTTAACTTCGAGGCCACCAGACTTAAAAATTAATTGGTAGAATCCATTTCAGAAAGATGCCAATGTTAATGCAAGAGAGTTTACTGACATCCACCGTTGGGAGAAGTTAGCCTCATGGCTTAAAGGTAAAGTGGGCTAATGATGAAGAGGCATATAAGCAATTCGAGCGTATCTTTTAAGACTGGATATGTCTGAATGATAACAGTCACGAGGACATGAGAGTATGATTAAGATTTTGTGAGTTAAGGGATGATATGTTTCTTGAAGGATTTCAAAAAGTCAAGTCACTCCTGTGCAGTCATGTTCAATCATCTTGAGCTTCTAGGACTAAATTGCAAGGTGAGCACAGTTGACACGTGATGAAACCATCGCTTCACTATTTCCCCGAAGTTCTCCGTGTGATTTCTCACTAGCACACTGCACTAACTCCTGCTGTCAAAATCTTGTTTCACAAGCGCCCAAGCAAACCAATCTCGGGTATTGATCGATCACTCAGTGACTTCTAATTGCGGTAGCTCAGAATTTGATTCGGTAGTGAAAAAAACCCCAGAGGGCCATTTGTTTTATCCTTGCTATATATGTTTTTGCAGGAAGATGCTTGCTGTTGCTACATTAGCTTTTCATTTTTCAAATGTAAAATCAGTAGGAAAAAATTTGTAAAAATATTACGATTTGTTGGCGTTAAAGCTGAGGTTGCCTTCAGGCCGCATTCACTTATGTATCTTCTTTTACTTCATTCCTCTGTTTTGTTTTGATTTATCAGCTGTCTTTGCGCAAGACAGAAGACCTATTTTTCAAACAAGATTACTGTTTCTGATAATAGGCAACCCATCTTATTCTCTCAAGAGCACATTTTCGTAGGAGTGGAAGGATGTATTTTTCTTGAAAGTCATCAACTGTGTCTCCAGTTTCACAAATGCAGAGGAATTCTGCAAAAGGAAGGGTGGGAATCTGATTTGTTGATGCAAATTTTGATGACATCTTTCCATTGTTGGCTCGTCTTTCACTAGCGTAAATCTGAAAATGATTTCAGGGGTTGAGAAGCTGAATTTTCCTTGGCAATTTATGGGATCAACCTTTGTTGGATGCTTGCCACTGAGACAGAGGACGACAGTGGTGTTGCAATGATTTGCTGTCTGGAGCAGAGGCCACTTTGTGGGCAGTACATTCACATGAACCCAGAACTGCCGTAAGGGAAGGTGGAGATTTGCTCAGGAGAGGCCAGTCTTGAATGTGTAAGATTTGGGGATTTTAAAATGCAACTTTGAGTGGTCAGGTTTGTGATAGTCTGAAACAAAAGACTTTTTTTGACCCTAGAATGAAACCTACAATATGAGGGTAAACCAGGGCTATAGATTAAGAACATCATCTCATTTGCAAGATAACATCATACACATTTTGGTTCAGTAGTGATGTCTTTAGATGTCAAAGTTTACATCTTCTGCTGCTGTTGGGAGATGTGTTATTCACACACACACACACACACACACACACACACGCACACACACACACTACATCTATGATTCCCACAGTACACAGATTATTGGCTACAATTTAAGACTGCATTGTCTAATGTCATGACCACTAGCCCCATGTGACTAGTTTTAATTGAGCTGTGTTTTTAGTGTAAAATAAACAGTGGGTTTCAAAGACAATATTAAAAAAAGAATGAAAAATATCTTAATAATTTTCTATATTGATTAAATGTTGAAACAGTAATATTTTGGATATATTGGATTACTAAAATATATTATTAAAATTAATTTCACCTGTTTATTTTTGACTTGGCTACTGGAAAATTCACTTATATGGCTTGCAGTGTGTTACTACTGGACAGGGCTGGTCTAAGAACATATGTCATGACAGATGATCCTCTGGCAGTCCACAGTGAGCTGTGAAAAGTTCCTGGAACTTTGGTCACCAGGTCCTGACATTCAGGGATCTTATCCCTGGCGTCTCCTCTGGGACTTCTCAGTAGCATCCAGTCTCCTCTGAGCCATGACTCCGGGCAGAATCCATTCGCCTGCTTTCTTCGCTCTGTGCTTGACCTGCCCTCTTAGCTGTAGCTCTGCTCCTGTTTTTGCTTCCAGACACCATCCCCTCCCATCACTGCTGAGAGGCAGAAGAGAAAGAGCCTCCGCTATGACCGTTGGAAACTCTACCTTTGTATGGTCCAGGGAATCAAGCAGCTTGACTCTACTTCTTACAGATTCCTGGATGATAGAAGTTGCTTCTTAACCTTCCTCTTATAGTTGGTTATTTTGGTAAATACTTGGTGTAAATTCCCTTGGGCTAAGTTGGAAAATGATACAAATATCATCACACAGTGGGCTACATTCAGAGTCGTGCCTCTTGGCCTTCCCCTGACTCTTCATGTATGAATTTCTTCCCTATTCCACGTATTGCCCAAATGTGGAGGCCCAGCCATAGTTCTCCAGGGTTTATAGTCACATTCCCGCTTCTCTAGGACAGCGCCTTGTCCTGACTTTCTGGAATGTGCAGAGGATACCTAGCTTGGGCCCTTGTTCTGGAACAATTAGTACATATCTTGGTCTCAATAACTGATAGTGGATGCCAGCTGTCAGGTATGGATTAAAGTACGGTGTCACCTTTATACAAGGAAAGATGAGTTACAGAATGGTAGCTTGACCTCTTATCTTATACGCCAGTTGAAACTTGCCTATCAGTCCCTAGCAGAGAGGCTAGAGGATGCTGGATCTCCTGGTGAGGAAAAGTACTGTTTGGGGCAGGAGACAGAGGGGCAGAGAGCACCCAGCATGAGGGCATATAAGCCAAGAGAGCAAGATAGCAAGAGACCTGGCCTGTGCAATTTTTGGTGCCATGATTTTACCCTTGGTAAGCAAGGTCTTGTGGATTTCAGGTGCTCCTTGCCCCACCCATCAGGGAAATCACTCCTCCTCCCGCTGGGAGGAGTGAGTGAGTGAGTGAGGGGATGGAGAGAGAGAGCCCATGTGTTTGTCCTGTACCCTCCTTCCTTGGAAGTGGAGCAGTAGTTTCTTCTCTGCATGGCATGTGGGGGAGGAGAAGTAAGCACTCTCCACACTATGCAGTGTAGAAGTTAAATCAATCATAATAGCATAGACTCAGCCAACAGGACCTGAAATTCTGTCTGGTCAGATACCATTGTGATAGATGAGGAAACAGCTCCGCAAAAGCAAAGTAACAGAGACTGGAGGTTGCTCCAGATATGTAACATCGCCTACATATTAACACCTCTGAAAATAAACAAAAAAAATTCAGGCTTCTCGTTTCATGTGACCTGTGATTTAGTAAAAAGTTTGCATCCATGTTTTTGACTTCAAATGTTTAAAAATTTTAAAATACAATTAGCAATAAGATTAAAAATCCAGGAAAGAATTTACATTTTGGTTTGGCACATTTGGTGTGGATTTACATGCAAGAGCAGAACTAATCCAACTCAGAGATTTAATATTTTCATTTCCCTGCCCTAAACTTACATGGACTTTGAGCAACAGATCCCCAGGAGGAAGGGTGTCTGGCACTCAGACAGTGCTGTTCATATAGAAAGAGAACTGGGTCCATGGAATATTTTAGCCAGGCTCTGTGTGTTGAACAAGGTACCTACTGAGGTCAGTATAAAAATCACTAATACGAAGACCAGTTCTTGTTAGTTGAAAGTTTGATTTAAGGGATTAAAAATAAATATATCTCCAAATATGAGTTTTGCAACTTTAAAGGTGGTATAAACAGTGACTAGCAAGTAGAGTGATAGTGGTATGCACTTCCGTATTCCTGCATCAGTTTATATATTTGTCTGTTATAATAGCGATAGTTATCACACCAAATTGTAATTATTTGTTTACATGCTCTCTTACTCACTAAACACATATGAAGCATCTGCTAGATGTCACGCAGCAGGCTGCGCACTGGGGAGAAGTAATGCTTTATATTTTCTCTATAGACCTATAAAGGATTTTGGTCAAGCTGATTGAAATCTTTGGGTCTCCTCAGTTTTCTCATTTGTAAAATAGAGGGTGAGGATTAGCTTCTTTTTAATGTCCTTCAAGTCTTAAGATATAGGTGAAATAGACATTTTTGAGGTTTTGGAGGAAGCTTGAAAAGTTTATCCTTCACACAGTTTAATCCCCTCCTCCCCCTGCCCCAAATCACAGTGTCTGAAGCAAAGAGAGAAGTGTATTTCTCTCTCATGTGAAGGAAATAGGGACTAAGCAATTGAAGCTTTACTGGCAGTTCCATGAGGCTGCCAGAGTCCCAGGCTCAGTCATCCTTGCTCCTTGGTCATCCTTAGTGCAGAGCATCTAGTCCAGATGGCTGCTGGAAAAGTCATGGCCACACTCAGGTGCTGGGAAGGCTGGAGCATGTAATCTTTTAGCTGAGAATATTACTACCCTTAATGAAATTGGGCTCTAAAAGTAAGAAGAAGGGGATAGTGGACGATGGGATCATGAGCTATTGTTTGTAAAAGAAAACTTGCACTGGACTAGTGCAATGAAACAGGCAAGGAAGACTTTATTCAAGACTATTGTAATAGAGGAGAGAGACCATTATAACAGGGAAAAGAGACTGAGCTTAACTCTGTTGAAACAAAAGGCAGGAGGATTTTTCACCGCTGGGGTGAGTTAGCGAAACATGCTGGAGGATGTTACAGGGGACTTTGGTCAATGTGATTAGGCCACCTCTTTTTTTTTTTTTTTTGCGGTATGCGGGCCTCTCACTGTTGTGGCCTCTCCCGTTGCGGAGCACAGGCTCCGGACGCGCAGGCTCAGCGGCCATGGCTCACGGGCCCAGCCGCTCCGTGGCATGTGGGATCTTCCCGGACCAGGGCACGAACACGTGTCCCCTGCATCGGCAGGCGGACTCTCAACCACTGCACCACCAGGGAAGCCCTAGGCCACCTCTTTAATTGCTACTTTTGGAAGTTAAGCTCCTACTCTTCCCTAGAGACTGGGAGATGGGGTGCTATCCTTCTAGATGATTACATTTCAAAGGGATGACTTCCAAGTCCTGGAGAAAGACATTCCTGGGTTGTAGAAATTTATTTCTCAAAGGGGCAGAGAAAGAATTTATAAATACATGCTTTAGGAAAAGGGGTGGTGGTGTGAGGGGCTGTCGTCAGGAAGAAACCTGTCTAAAGTTTAGGCAAGCTGAGGGAAGCTTAAGGCCGTCTTGGTACTGTCTGTGCCATGGAATTTATTCTTTTTTGCTGCAGTTTTGTTTACAATAATAGTATCTTGGAAATCTTCCCTTTATAAGTAAGATAAGCTTGAGCACCAATTACTTTCTGAAGTGTCCAGAATTCTTAGTTCATGGAATCTGAGTAGATGAGATTGTGCACTACATAGTGGGAGGGGAGAGTGAGGACTGCAGTTCACTGCAGCTTAACGACCACAAGCTGTGATGCTGTGAACGAAGTCTGGGGACTTCATGCCTCCAGAGTTGGATGAGAGAAAGTTTCAGGTTTCAACAACAATTATAAGTCATTTGCATTGGATGTGAAAATCTCCTCACTGGCTGTTCCTAAGAATGGTCTGCCATGCGTTCCTGTTTCTGATCACTCTCTATTGAAGACTGAGCAATGGAGGTGGCTGCATGATTTGAGTCTGTTTTCTTTCCCCTTAAAGGCGATAAGCTCTAATTTTATTTAATTCTTGGTAAACTTGAAAATGAAAGGTCCTGCCTGGGCTGTGTGGGAGAAGCCGTGTGTGCCTTTGTATTCAAGGTGAGCAGCACATAAAGGTTTTCTTAATGTGCTTCAGACACGTTCAGAGGCATAAAGAAGGGAATAGACCTGGCAGGTTAGTGAGCCCATCTCCCTTCCTTTGCATTGATTGAAACTGCCTTACTCAAGCGTGCCTTTTGGAATTTTGAGCAAACTAATTTTCTGTGTCCCCAGGAGCTGATAGTTGTCACAATTCCATTTCAGAATGTTTTTTCTAGTGTGGCAGACCTCATCGTCAGGACATTTTCCTGCATCAGTTCTATCTCATTTTTTCTTGGCTAGCCAGGCTGGTCCATGACATCACACCCCATCCTGGAGCTTGAGGTGGGAGAACTAAGCCCGAAGAATAACTGTGTTACATTAGAATTTTACTCTGTGAAGTTATACTTCAAGAGATGTGGTTCAACACTTAGTATGTCTCCAAATCCATGTAATAAGAAGTTAAATTATATTTTTTCTACATTTATTAATTTTTTTTTTTTTGCGGTACGCGGGCCTCTCACTGCCGCGGCCTCTCCTGTTGCGGAGCACAGGCTCTGGACGCGCAGGCTCAGCGGCCATGGCTCACGGGCCCAGCCGCTCCGCGGCATGTGGGATCTTCCCGGACCGGGGCACGAACCCGTGTCCCCTGCATCGGCAGGCGGACTCTCAACCACTGCGCCACCAGGGAAACCCCAATATTTTTCTTTTTTTATATATCTGGTGTTTCCCTCCATATTGAATATTTTGATTACTTTCTTTTACACACTATACTATTTTCCACATTTTTAAAGCCCCCAAACAATATTAAGTTATTTCAAATTAATTTAATTCATATATATAAAAGATGCTATTAGGTACCATGGAGTTCCAGCTTTCAAAGAGTTGATGATGCAGAAGTATTCTAGGTTCATTTAATAGAGCACAAGAAAGACACAGTAGATCTGAGGTTCCATTTTTACTGAAAGGCTGAATGGTAGAAAGAGAACACTCAGATATGAATACTGAAATGATTATACAATCAAACTGAGCAGCTAAGTCGGGGGAGGGAATGTTTAATGGGATGACAGAAAAAGAAGTGATATGATGGCTACATTTCCATCCAATAGGGATGTGTGTTTTCTGCTCAGAAAATTGTTTTTCTCCCCAAAGCACCTGAACGTAAAACCATATTCTTTTGCTATGGCATGAGAATACACACTAGAGACAGACACACACACATATACAGAGAGAGAGAGAGAGAGAGAGAGAGAGAGAGGGAGAGAGGGAGAGTGAGAGAGATCGAGCGCGTTAGAGAGCAAGTGAGCACAGCGTGACGACAACAAGCAAACAGAAAGAAAAACCACTCTTAGGGAAATAAATAAACACATAGTTGGCATTTTGGAAATTACTTAATAAAAGAATCCCTCTTTAAAAGTGCCCTTAGTAAAGGCTGCAGAAAATTCAGAAGATGGCGGTGTGGGAAGACGCGGAGTTAGCGTCTCCCCACAACTAGGGCTCCTGCCAGCCGCTGGTGGGGGGCTCTGATGCCCAAGGAGATGGGAGGAACCCCAAAGTGAACTGGTAGCATGTAGGGGGACTGAGTGGGGGAGGAGAAGTGGAGGCGAGACAGGATCTGTACCCCTGAGGCCAGGGAGATGAGGAGAGGCAGGCGGGAGGGACTCTCCGGGAAGAGCGGGAGAGGAGCGGAGGGCAGTCACCTGGCCCACTGGGACCGGGGAGCCTGCTGAGCTCCCAAGCCGGTACCCACCCGCTCCAAAGCCCCATCCAGGCCACATGGGTCCTGGGGGCATAGGAGGGAGGATGGTGAGATCAGGAGTGGAGCCATCCAGGAGAAGCGGGAGAGGAGTGGAGGGCGATTGCCTGGTCCACTTGGGCTGGGGAGTCTGCTGAGCTCCCAGGCCCATCCCCTGCCCTCCAAAGCCCCCTCCAGACCACATGGGTCCTGGGGGCATAGGAGGGAGGCTGGGGAGATCAGGAGAGGCAGGTGGGCGGAGCCATCCAGGAGGAGTGGGAGAGGAGTGGAGGGTGATTGCCCCGCCCACTCGAGCCCAGGAAGCCTGCTGGGCTCACAGGGGAGGTCCCTGCCCTCTGAGACCAGGGGTGGGGGGCATGCCTGGGCCCCTTCTGTTCCTTGAGCCTAAGCCCCACCGCCCACAGCCTTTTCCAGCCCTGCCTTTTTCCTTCTTTTTTTTTTTTCTTTTTCCTTCTCCTTTTTACTGTTGTGGTACTGACATCCCTTCCGGTTGTTGATTCATCTATATTTTTATATTCCTCCTAAGAAATCTGTTAGTTTCATACTCTAATTTTACTTTTGTATTTTTTTAGAAGGTATTATATTTATTTAATTTTTTTTTACATCTTTATTGGAGTAAAATTGCTTTACAATGGTGTGTTAGTTTCTGCTTTATAACAAAGTGAATCAGTTATACATATACATATATTCCCATATCTCTTCCGTCTTGCATCTCCCTCCCTCCCACCCTCCCTATCCCACCCCTCTAGGTGGTCACAAAGCACAGAGCTGATCTCCCTCTGCTATGTGGCTGCTTCCCACTAGCTATCTGTTTTACATTTGGTAGTGTATATATGTCCATGCTTCTCTCTCACTTTATCCCAGCTTACCCTTCCCCCTCCCCATATCCTCAAGTCCATTCTCTAGTAGGTCTGCGTCTTTATTCCCGTCTTGCCTGTAGGTTCTTCATGACCATTTTTTTTTCTAGATTCCATATAAATGTGTTAGCATTTGTTTTTGTCTTTCTGACTTACTTCACTCTGTATGACAGACTTGAGGTCCATCCACCTCACTACAAATAACTTGATTTCATTTCTTTTTATGGCTAAGTAATATTCCACTGTTATGTACTACATCTTCTTCATCCATTCATCTGTCGATGGACACTTTTGTGCTTAAAGTGGCTGTTGAGGTGACCATGGGATCAGGAAGTGGAGAAAAATTGGAAAGCAAGGGATCATCCAGTTGGGTTCCAGTTCATTGAAGTTTTACATTGTCTGTCTAACTCCCATCATTATAATGGCTCCCAAGCATTTGGCTTTGAAGAACACCTGACAAAAGAGTTATCCTGCAGTCAGGTTGCCTTATTGAACCCAGTGTAGACTAGATCTACACACTTTCTATTTGTTTTGTATCACTGGCACCATGGTCCTTGCTTCCTGGTCTCACATACTACTAACACGTTTCTTGAGTGAATTCATTGGCTCTGACAGGATCCATATTTTCTATCTATGTGTCCACATGGCATTAAATCTAACTGTGGGAACTGTTATCAGCACATTACAGTTATTATATTGACAAGCACATTTCCCTGAGTAGTCAGTCATGGAAATGGAGAGATTGTTCATTTTCTGAAATGCATTATGGTTATGAAGAGGGCAGTATGGGCTAATGGATGATGTTGATTCTTATTATGACAGAAATCCATTAATTAAATGCCTTTTTGCATGTGTTGCCTGCTAACCTCCACACACAGGGAAATACTTAGACTTTATTTTTGTCCTTTGTAAAGTATCCAAACTACAATATATGAATACAAATATTTATAGATACCAGGAAAAATGCCATTAAATTCACATGCAGTAACTAAAAATACTATAATATCATACAACTCAAGAATTTATTTTGGGAAAGGTGAGAAATGATGGGGTAAAAAATAGGGAGAGACAAACTCACAATGTATTCTAGACGAAAATCAAGAAAAACAGTTATTGGGATTCGATGTCCCTGCTAGAGAAGTTGTGGGGAGGTAGCCAGGACTTTTCTGGTTAATGCAGAAGACTTGGATTTTTGAAACTTATTAATGAAATGGACTAAAGGATGTGAAAAGAAACATTTACTTAGTATATGTTTTATGACTTCCTTCTATGCAGCGTTAGGTATTTATGTTTCTCTTCTACTACCAGTCAGACCTGAATTCATTAGCAAAAAGGAAGAAATAGGGCTTCCCTGGTGGCGCAGTGGTTGAGAGTCTGCCTGCCAATGCAGGGGGCGCGGGTTCGTGCCCCGGTCCGGGAGGATCCCATGTGCCTCAGAGCGGCTGGGCCCGTGGGCCACAACTACTGAGCCTGCGCGTCCGGAGCCTGTGCTCTGCAACGGGAGAGGCCACGGCGGTGAGAGGCCCACGTACCACAAAAAAAAAAAAAGGAAGAAATATATCCCAGTGACTGAATGATTCTGGTCTTTATAGGTTGATGGGAGGTGCGGGGGCCTGGATTTTAGAGGAGGAAACCAGAAGTTCCCATTGAGAAGGGATGGCTGTGTTTGGTTTGAAGCAGGTAAAAGAGAAGAAGAACAGAACATACACATTTTTAAATGATCAAAGAGTGAGTTTCAAGGCAGGGCTTTGCACCCTCTAAGCCATGGCTAGGCACACGTTGTTAGGAAATTAATGAAAGTACCCTCCTGGGTGGCTTGTGACAATGGTTGGAGGAGGCCTGCATAGTACTTCAGAAATAAGCCTCAGTGAACACAGAAGGGCTCCCACACTGAAGTGAATGTGAAACTGGGGTCTTTGTTCTTCGGAAAAGATGAAACAAAGATTGGATTAACTTCCACAGTGGTTAAAATTAATTTACATTAATATGCTAAGCATATGCCCTATACCTTGGTTATTTTGTTTCTTAAAACCTTCCTTCAAATATTGTGCTCTCATGATCTTAATAAATGTAGATTATAGTCATTCCCTATCAATATACATCTATCATCAGATAATGAATTATATTTAAATCAGTAATTGATGGCTAGCTGACCCTGGTGCCCTGAAAACAGCAGCTTGGTCCTAGTTCTTGCTGAGGGGATGCGAGCTGGAGACTTGACCCAGAGTTTCATAAAGGCATGCATCCCAGAGAGGAGAAGAGGGAAAGGAGTCTTCAAGGCAGATGTACTTCTCGACTCTCTTGTTCCTTAGAGTGGACGGGTGGGATTGAATGGAGGGTACAGCATGCCTTTGCTCAGATGAAGGAGAGGGATATTAATTTTCAAGCCTACCAGGGAAGGAGGGAGGAGCTCCCTCCTTAGCTTTAAAAAGGTTTAGAAAAATTTTTTTAAAGCTTTTGCTTCCTGATTACCCTTCCAACAGGTCACATCATGTTTTTTTTTTTTTTTAAACAGTTGTGTTTTTAGGGAAACGGAGTTCAGAACTATTAAATAAAGATGATTCTTTTGGGCTCATCTGTCTCAGGCACAGGGGATTTAAGAGGTATCCCTGGGTGAAACCTCATGTTGTCTCTGTGGCCAGGCTCTCCTCCTTGATGGGGCTGTCTTCACCATGCTCTGGGCCATTGACGTCAGGGAAGTAATCTGCAGGTTGGAAATCCTCTCAGGGTAAAATCTGTAAAGGGCAGAACAGTGCCTGTGAGATGAATAACGGGCTGAGGCTGCCATTGCCCACCTACCATCTCCCCATCTCACCCCATTCCTGCTCAGATGTTGGCCATTATTCCCCCAGACTCAATTCATGTTAAACTCTGTTGGGGGGCTAAGAAGGCTTCAGGTGGGTATCCGCGAGCAGTACAGTGCCAGAAATTTGGGAACTGTGTTTCTTTAGATAACTCATTTCTTTGGCTGAACAATGGGCCAAGACTCACCATCTTCCTTGTTCTTTGACTCTTATCAGTGTTTCCCAAAGGCTCATCTTTCAGTCTGTCCTTTTCTGCTGTCTTTGTGGTCCCTCTGTCCCCTCCTCATAGTATGCTTCCCTTCCTCACAGGATAACACAGTCCTGTCCCCAGTTCCTTTTGGTGCCCTGTAGACTCTGTCTCCTTAAGTTAGGAGGATAATAAGTAGTTAGTGCTTTAACCCCAGTTAACTTTTCACCCATGATATGGCAGGTCTTCATTTACTTAAAGCTAAATACATAATGCGGTGAGAATTAATTTTCTTCTGAAGACTACCTAGTCTGGTGTATGAAGGAATGGATCTTCCTCCTATGTCTTTGACCCTTTTTGCAATATAATAAATTTGACTGTATTAAAGCATATTTGCCCCCTTCCTGATCTGGTTTTCATTGGAAAGGCTCCCCATAGAATTTATAGAAAATGTCTGAGGCAGAGCCATACAAGGTGATGGGTGGCTCACACATCAGATCTCTCTCTGATGCCCAAGTTTCTCCTCTATTGTCAGGGATGGGGATTTTATTCCATCCCATCATGGATAGAGAGTCCTCAAGCCCTCAGTTGTGGAGTGGTCAGATGTTTCTCACATGTCCTTACGCATTCTGATTGCATATTTAGGGGACATTTTTAGGATAGTTCCTTTTTTGCTGACAAAGGGAAATTGAGACTATAGTGATGACATAAACTGTCAAGACCAAAGGAAGAACTTGTGTGAATGTTTTTCAACTTGTCATTTCTTTTTGCCTGGATATATCTGATCTCAGAGGAGATAAGCATGATGGGATACTAGATTGGAGTTATAAATTGTGTAATTAATTTTATAAGATGAGACTAATACTATGAATATACTATGAATATATTTTCACCAAAAATGTTAGGAAGTCAAAGACAGAAAAATATGAACAGACTTTTGACTGGATCTTTAAAGACCAGTGTTACGCGTAAAATAGCTAGTGGGAAGCAGCCGCATAGCACAGGGAGATCAGCTCCATGCTTTGTGACCACCTAGAGGGGTGGGATAGGGAGGGTGGGAGGGAGGGAGACGCAAGAAGGAAGAGATATGGGAACATATGTATATGTATAACTGATTCACTTTGTTATAAAGCAGAAACTAACACACCATTGTAAAGCAATTATACTCCAATAAAGATGTAAAAAAAAAAAAAAAAGACCAGTGTTATGGCTTCCTTCTGTCTCTGCAGCTCTCTCATGTATGTTTCATTTCAGAGCTAGCACCTTGCTCAGATCAGCTCCACAGGATGCAAGGAGCAGGAGCGCTCACACACACGCACACACGTGTGCACACACAAAGCACACATACTCATACACACACGCACACACTCATACACACACACTCCACCGTAAGATAGTATAACGGTAAAATGTTTTTCTCTGTATCCAACTTGCTTTCTTTTCTTTGAGTTTTTATTTTATACATTTCATCTTGCTTATGTAATCCAAAGGGAAATAGGCTATATACGAACAAATGCTGAAATGACTAAAATCTAACTTCACAAACATATGCAAAGTTATTTCTGGTGACAACTGCAACAGAGGCCCTATTGATGGCACTAAATTGACTTTAATTTTTGTGTGATGAATGAATCTTATACTGGGTTATGTAGTCAATTTGGTTAAATTCTATGGCTTTAGTTAAATTTTCAAAGAGGAAAACTTAAGCATGTGGGTCACCCAAGAGGCTTTGAGTTTGTGTATATATCAGAGGGTAGGAATTTATTTCTCCCTGCTTGTATGGGGGAAGAATCATCAATTACTCCTGGTATGTATTTGTGAAATCAGAGTGCTGGTTACTAGCCAAGGTTTCTTTTCAAAAACTGCAGAGAAGACTTGTGATGAAAGCCAAAACCTTTTGAAAAGGGACATTGGATATGCCTCTTTCTATGAATGAAAATAAAAGATGATTTCCCTCTAAGCCTGTGTGACCAAAGACGATGCATCTCATTCCAATGATAGGATTTCTCTCTCTTTTTCTTTCTTTCTTTCTCCATTTAGGTATTGTAGAAACAACAACAAAAAACAGTTTGGAAGAGCTGAACTTCAAATATAATTAACACCTTGAGCAAGTTGATTTGCTGCATCTCATTAAGGCAGCTAAATTTAGGCTTTAAAAAGAATGACCTTTAGAGTATTTTCATTCAACAGCTGTCTATTGACCTCATTGGATAATTTATGCACTGCTTCATGATTGGTGGGGTCACACAGGATGTTCAAGGTAAAATGCCCGTATTTGGGGGTTGATAAGATTCCTGAAGTATGCTTAATGTGCCTAAAAAAAGTCTCTGGGACATGATAGGTTTTCAATAAGCAGCAGTTATCATCATCATCCTTGTGCTGAATAAAGTAAAATATAGAAATGCTGCATTTAGGAACATTTGTGGGGGGAAAATGCAGTGAAGAGTTTTGGTTAGTATACAACAAGGACAGTAACAAAGAACAATCAATCTAATATCTTTGACAAGATGTTTAGCTGTATCTTTCACACTCCCAAGGACTATAAACCATTACAACACCTCATTATGCCCTTAGGAACCACTGGCATGCTGACCGATAATACCTTAAGTCAAATCAAATTAGAACATCAAAGTTAATTTTCCACCAAATAACACGAAGGATATTATTGTTTCTGAAAGGAGACTAGAAAGCCTATGACATGACTTCTGCTGAGTCACAGGGAGGGAAGGATTTTTGGAATCCCTATTTCCTGTGTTCCTCTGAGTCAGACATATCAGGAACTTCTGAATAACTGTTTGTACGGCTTACAAATATAGTTGAAATAGCATTACCTAAATACTGAAGAAGTCACCCTCTTATGTATTATTCACCAGCGGAGCGTTCTTATTTAAATTGGCATACAATACTTTGTCAGTCACTTTTTTATATTCTTTGCAAAGTTCACACACATTATTGATTATTCTTAATAAAACAAATGTTTCTGTACCCATGAATTTCCAGTATCACCAGTTTGTACAGTTGAATGATTTTCTCAGTGACCACAAGGTAAGAATGGAGAAGGAAAATAGTTGGAGGTTTGGGGCCTTTCCAGGTATTTGCTGTGGAAGAAAATGGAACAGGTTATTAAGGATATTGGCAAGAAACTGGATGAAGTGAAGGACCATGGATACTAAGTTGAACTTACAAGGTTGTACATTTAAGAGTAAGTCAATACATAGGCAAGAAGATGGCGAGTCAGGGTCTGGAGTATTCTATGAAGTCATGTAATTAAGAGACAGAGCTAGAAGAATGGGAGGTTTCAGTGTGAGATGTTTGGGTTGAAGATTTCAGAGGAAGACATATGTACCAGTCTTCTCATAATGCTTAACAAATTAGCCACAGACAGTGACTTAAAGCAACATACATTTATTATTTTACAATTTCTGTGGGTTAGGAGTCTGGGCATGGCTTAACTAGGTCCATTCCTCAGTCAGGATCCCACAAGACTGTAATGAAGGTGTCAACCAGGCTGCCTTTTTTTTTTTTTTAACATCTTTATTGGAGGTAAAATTGCTTTACAATGTTGTGTTAGTTTCTGCTGTATAACAAAGTGAATCAGCTATACGTATACATATATCCCTATGTCCTCTCCCTCTTGTGTTTGCCTCCCACCCTCCCTATCCCACCCCTCTAGGTGGTCACAAAGCACCTGATCCCTGTGCTATGCGGCTGCTTCCCACTAGCTAGCTATTTTACGTTTGGTAGTGTATATATGTCCATGCCACTCTCTCACTTTGTCCCAGCTTACCCTTCCCCCTCCCCATATACTCAAGTCCATTCTCTAGTAGGTCTGCGTCTTTATTCCCGTCTTGCCCCTAGGTTATTCATGACCATTTTTTTTCTTTCTTAGATTCCATATATATGTGTTAGCATACGGTATTTGTTTTTCTCTTTCTGACTTACTTCGCTCTGTATGACAGACTCTAGGTCCATCCACCTCACTACAAATAACTCAATTTCATTTCTTTTTATGGCTAATATTCCATTGTATATATGCGCCACCTCTTCTTTTTCCATTCATCTGTCGATGGACACTTAGGTTGCTTCCATGTCCTGGCTATTGTAAATAGTGCTGCAATGAATGTGGTACATCACTCTTTTTGAATTATGGTTTTCTCATGGTTTATGCCCAGTAGTGGGATTGCTGTGTCATATGGTAGTTCTAATTTTAGTTTTTAAAAATTAATTAATTAATTAATTAATTTATTTATTTATGGCTGTGTTGGGTCTTTGTTTCTGTGCAAGGGCTTTCTCTAGTTGTGGCGAGTGGGGGCCACTCTTCATCGTGGTGTGCGGACCTCTCACTATTGCGGCCTCTCTTGTTGTGGAGCACAGGCTCCAGACGCACAGGCTCAGTAATTGTGGCTCACAGGCCCAGTTGCTCTGCGGCATGTGGGATCCTCCCAGAGCAGGGTGCGAACCCGTGTCCCCTGCATTGGCAGGCAGATTCTCAACCACTGAGCCACCAGGGAAGCCCTATTTTTAGTTTTTTAAGGAAACTCCATACTGTTCTCCATAGTGGCTGTGTCATTTTACATTCCCACAAAAAGTGTAAGGGGGTTCCCTTTTCTCCACACCCTCTCCAGCATTTACTGTTTGTAGATTTTTTGATGATGGCCATTCTGACCCATGTGAGGTGATACCTCATTGTAGTTTTGATTTGCATTTCTCTAATGATTAGTGATGTTGAGCGTCCTTTCATGTGTTTGTTCACAATCTGTATATCTTCTTTGGAGAAATGTCTGTTTAGGTCTTGTGCCCATTTTTGGATTGGGTTGTTTGTTTTTTTGTTATTGAGCTGCATGAACTGCTTGTATATTTTGGAGATTAATTCTTTGTCAGTTGCTTCGTTTGCAAATATTTTCTCCCATTCTGAGGGTTGTCTTTTCGTTTTTCTATGGTTTCCTTTGCTGTGCAAAAGCTTTTAAGTTTCATTAGATCTCATTTGTTTATTTTTGTTTTTATTTCCATTTCTCTAGGAGGTGGGTCAAAAAGAATCTTGCTGTGATTTATGTCATAGAGTGTTCTGCCTATGTTTTCCTCTAAGAGTTTGATAGTGTCTGGCCTTACATTTAGGTCTTTAATCCATTTTGAGTTTATTTTTGTGTATGGTGTTAGGGAGTGTTCTAATTTCATTCTTTTACATGTAGCTGTCCAGTTTCCCCAGCACCACTTATTGAAGAGGCTGTCTTTTCTCCATTGTATATTCTTGCTCCTTTATCAAAAATAAGGTGACCATATGTGCGTGGGTTTATCTCTGGGCTTTCTATCCTGTTCCATTGATCTATATTTCTGTTTTTGTGCCAGTACCATACTGTCTTGATTACTGTAGCTTTGTAGTATAGTCTGAAGTCAGGGAGAGCCAGGCTGCCTTTCATCTGTAGGTATGACTGGGGAAGAGAATACTTCCAAGCTCACTCAGGTTCTTGGTAGAATTCATTTCATTGCAGTTGTGGGACCCAAGGCCCAGCTTGTTGGTGGCTGTCAGCTGGAAGCCATATTCAGTTCCTAGAGGCAGACCGTAGTTCCTAGAGGTCCTTGCCATGTGGGCTTTCCACCATGGCTGCTTATTTTATCAAATGAACAAGGAGAATTTCTAGATTGAGTCTGCCAACAAGAAGGAGTCTTCTATAACTTAATATAATCAAGGGAGTAGCATCACATCACCTTTGCCATGTTCTATTGGTTAGAAGCACCACCCACACTCAAGGGGAGGAGATTACACAAAGGCATGCACACTAGGGGCTGGGAATCATGGGGAAACCATGGAGGACCATCTTAGAGTCTGTCTGCCACAATATGTAACACCAAAAGAGCAATTGATTGCTTTGCCCTTGTGCAGAGGCAAGAAAGGATTGAATCTTATGGGCTGGAGAATCATTTGAATTGTTAATACATGGTAATTGGCAGGATTTCAGGAAATAGAGAATGGGGAGAGCTGAAGAAGAAATAGGGCGAAGGAGTACTTGTGATTTCAAAGTCTGTTAGAAATCCGTGCTGCTGGAGTGGAGTTATTCTAATTAATTTTTGTTGAAAAGGAGCATAAATTCACAAGTCCTTAACCGTATATCTGACTTGTTATTTTAGGTAAGTTCCATCATAGAAAAATAGGTGTATATATGTGAAGGTTTCTCCTCTTTTACTGAGAGGATTAGTTAGAAAATTTGATTTGAATGGAACATAAAATATTTATTTTTATAATTTTGTTTTTAACTGCAAAATAAATGCATAGTAATATGATAAGATTTTAGAACCTAACTATAAACTGTGAATTTTATTGTTGAAATGAGTGATGTAGGTTTGAAAAAAACACGTAAGAAAGTTTGAAATGCAAGTCCTCTGTTCATAACATTCGTTTATTCCCAAAGGCTGAAATACTCTAAAATCCATTTACAAGCTATTCGCCCCAAAGAGCGACTGTCTTTTATAAAAGTGGGCCACTTAATTGTTAGCTATCCTTTCTTTTTTTGCAGAGTAATAAATCACAACTTTGCAGGCAGAACCTTAAAAATTTGAGCTTTAATTCATGTTAATATTTTTATTACGTATTAAAATAAATCTGGTCAAACTTTTCAGAGTTTATTCTTCTGCTGGTTCCCTCTGTTATACTTCCAGACCATGATTCCTCTACCCTTGGGTACAATCCTTGCTCCTCCTAAAATGAGAGGAGACAATGAATTGTGGTTAAAGCAATGACTCTGGTCAGACCTCTTGACCTCTTACTAGCTGGGTGACGCTGAGAAAGATACTTAAACTCTCTGGGCCTCAGGCTCCTCATCTGTAAAATAGGTTGTTGTAAATATAAAACGTGATTATAAGCATTAACAGAGCTGGATATATGATAAATGTTCAGTTAATGTTAGCTATTATACTCATAACTTCAGAGTTATTTATTCTTTGCCCTTTTACTTGCCATCAGTGAACTTTCTGGTCATTTCCCTCTATGGAGTGAAAATGTTGGCACTCTGGTTCTCAGGCCTTCACACTTGGACTGAACTACACCACTGGCTTTCCTGGGTCTTCAGTTTGCAGACAGCAGATTGTGTGACTTCTTAGCCTCCATAACTGTGTGAGCCAATTGCTCATAATATAATAAATCTCAAATCTATCCATCTTTAATACTATATATTATTTATATATCTATATTATATATAGATATAATATATCCATATTATTTTTCTCTCTCTCTCTCTTTAATTCTTTTGGTTCTGTTTCTCCTAAGAACCCTACTACCTAATACACACTGCTGATTTGTAAACTATGTTTCTAGATTTTACACATACCCTCTTTGCAATTGGTTATAGTCATCCAAAACTAATCAATTGTTGGGGTCTTTAAATTGCTCCATACCTCTACTCTGTTTATTATCTTAACTTGTTCGTTTGAGCAATAAGCTGGAAATTTATCTCAAATAATGAAACTTACAGTCTGGAATATGATGCTCAGAAAAAGTAATGGGCTTTTAATGCTTTTCCTCATGATTCCTAAATCTCTACTTGAACTCAATGGAAATGCCAGAAACACTTGGAAATTTGTCTCTTAAAAGCTTTAATAATGATTATTTTACTCAGAAAAATCATTCACTAAGCCCCATTTTGTTCCCTAGGTTGGATATTGAAATATAAAGTTATTTTCTGTTAGTCATACAGCAAACTTGTCCACGGATGCCTGTTACAGCTATAGCAGCTTACTTCTGCTGGGTCAAGTAGTTCTAAATGAAATTGAATGAGTATGGAATATTCAGACACCATGGATTGTATTTAAATCATAGAACTTACAATTTACATGGGTTTGAGACATCATTTATAAAATATAACATAGCAGGAAGGCTTTCTCCTTTGATGCCCTCAAAGTTAATATTTTAGGATCTCAAGTTACAGGGCTGACTAAGAATAAACCTGTAATAGTAATTTATCATTCTTGACATTTTCCTTTCAGTTTAATTACTACTGAGCACCAGAACTGACACTTAATAAAAGTAAGAAGCATTTTAAAATCCCCATAGACAATCCCCACCTTATAGGAGAATTAGAAAGCTGCAGGATACACCTGACCACACCCATCATTTTATTTTGTTGCTGAATTTTAAAGCACACCATTACAAGGCTTTAAAGAGAATGGGACTTGGGGAACAGTAATGTGCCGATAGCCGCTAAGACACTTGCTTCAGAAACTCCACCATGTCTTTAATTTTTTAAAGATATTTTTTATCTTGTTCTCTTCTCATTAGGGGAATGTGGAACACTGTGGCCAAAATTCAGAGGGAAGCTTCACTGTTCCCAAGTGGCTCATCTAATTTCAAATATCCTGAAAAAACTCTATTTTTTGGCTCTCTTTTTGCCTGACTATAAAAGTGAGCCTAGAGGATGGACCCTTTCGGGAGGGCAGAAGCCATAGCCCCAAACAATGTAGTATGATGGGACCTGGAGATTTTCTGGCCCCCGAACTCTCCTATCACCTCTCCTGATGCCCCAAATTCGGTTCTTCTGAACATTAATTTTTTTTTTTTTTTTAGTCATTCTGAGTCTCCTATTAAAGAATCATTAGCTAGTCTGACAGCAAGGCCCTTAGGGTATAGAACAGGAATAGGAAGAGAGGAGACTCTCCAAGAAGATGATTAAGAAAGATAACGAACACTTATTTATTTAACTCCCTACTATGTGGCAGGCACCTTTCCTGGAACTTTCTCAAACATTTCCTTATACAAATCTTCCAACAACCCTTGACTCAAGTACAGATGAGGACATTGGAACTCAGGGAGGTCCAGTGATTTTCCCAAGGTCACACAGATAATTAAAGCAAGTAGGAGTGACCAAAGATTTGCGTAATCAAGGTATCTTCCCTGCTCATGAAGTAGTACTAAGGCCTATTTTACATGGTAGACTATTCCTAGATCCTGGCAAAAACTGGCAATAGCAACAGAGACCTCAAAGACCTGGAGCATAGTGGGCATTTGAATGTTTGTTTTATGAGATGGTAATGATCTCAATTGGGTTTCTGCTAAAAAAAAAAAAAATTTCACATCCCCTGAAATGGAACACTACATTATAGATTAAATACCCTTGGAAAGATCATAAGGAATATTCTTCAAGTATAAGAAGAATAAGCATAATTTACAAATTTAACACCGGAAACGACTGCATCAAAACCTATGAGTTAGCAGCAAAGGATGTGGGTTAGGTGTGGTGAGAAAATGACACTCAGGAGAAAGCAATCAATTTCCATTAGTCAAATTTCATGGATTAAATGAATGAGCACGCTAGATAAAAAGTAAAAGTTAATGGAATTTTGAAGCAGTTCAATAACTATTTAAAGACACTCTAGCTACGCAGTGGCAAAACAGTCATAAGGTTTTTGGGGAAAGTAATCAAAAGCATAATTATATTAGAGTTGAACATTGTTGATGTCATGGCATTAAACATCAATTAAACAATGAAAAATATTTAGTGAGCTCTAGTTAAATGCTCAGCATTCCAATTCTCTTTGACAACCACCCCCCTCCAAAAATATATCAAGAGACGTAAGCATGCAATACAGTGGATGGCTGGGTGTTAGACAAAGGCAGAAAGAAATGGTCCCTGTCCCCACTCTAGGAGTTCACAATTGGTTGTGGTGACAGATACATGTACTTACATCTTCAGTGTCAGGTAGATTGTGGGAACTGTTCTGAGTTTTAGACCTTGTGCCATGGCAGCCTTGAGAGGGGAGAGATTAACATTCACTGGTGCTGTTAGTTGTGGTATTTGGAGGAGAGACCAGAGTGGGAGATAGGACCCATGTTCCCAGATTACTTACAGCCTGGTCGGGACAAGGCTAACACGCTGGGACATAGGTTTTGATTCAGCCAGACTTGTTCTGCCTATGGGGAGACAGCCTTGAATCTAAAGCAAGACAACTCATTTCATGCTTTTCCCTACTTCTTCTCCCTGTGGCTTGAAGTTCTCCCAGCCTTATAGTATCTACTTCAATTTTAAGGACAAAAGGCTGAGATGATTTGTCCAGGGATCACAATCATTTGGACTCCTCTTTAAAGTCATGGTGGTAGTTGAATTTATACTAGATGTTTAAAATTGCCTTGGACAAAACCAGCTGTAACTCATCAGAAGAAGAGGATAATGTAAGAATACTTATAAACAAAAGAAAACGAGACAAAACAATCCTTCCCTCAAACCTATAAAGAAACTCACACAGACGCATTGATCAACAGCATACATACAATATGATGCTTCTGACCCTTCACCAGCTAGGCTATTAGTGAGTTGTTTCCCCAGTTGTGATGCTATACTGGGAATCATCTGCATTCTCTTTCCTTCCTCTGCATATTCTTAGCAACAGGCTGAGTCCAGATATGTGAGCTGGAGAAAAATCTGGCCAGCAAGTTCTGAGAAGAAAAATGAGGCCCCCTGTCTAGTAAACTTCTACTGAGTGCCTACTGTGTGTCAGGCAGTTACAGGCATGAGAGACACATCTGTGAGTAGGCGGACAAAGCTGCTGCCCTCATGGAATTTGCCGTGGGATGGGGGAGGATGGAGGATGGTAGCAACAGGAAAGTGACAGTTGTGTTGTAGTTGTACATGTGCCAAAGACTTGATGAGGGAAATAGAAGCACAGACATGAGATATCTGACCCAGAAGTGATGTCGCAGCTGTGTCCTAAAGAGCAAGTAGGGGTTAGCCAGGCAGAGTGCAGGAATGAGGTAGAGGAGTGTTCCAGCAGGGGAACAACATACATAAAATAAAGAGGTCAGAGAAAGCATGGCTTGATGGGGAGACAGAGTCCAAAGTGGGGAGCCACAGGAGGTGAGGCTGGAGAGGTAAGTTGGACCTGATCTTAAAGGGCCTAATATTTTCATTGAAATCTTCTAGACCTCAGCTCAGGGAGGTGGGCATTTGATAGCTGTTTTCTGTTCTGTGATATCTTTCCCATGATTCCACTCTACCCTGTTGCTGAGACACAACTGGGAATGAAGGTCTCTAGGCTGTATTCCCTGTAGTCTAAATAAAGTAGCCATTTCTGCTGGTCTTGAGAATCAGCTTGAAATTTGGATTGAGGTGGGTATGTAAGTTGAGGGTGTTTTGTGCCTGGTTCAATACAGTGAACAGAATAATTGTTGATGCTTGAGGAGATATGAGTTCTCAAGCTCTGAGTCTGGAAATTTTCTTTAAGGGTGGGATCATGGCATAACTTTTCAGAGAACTAAGAGGATTGGTAGAGGTTGTGTTATGGTTTCCCACAGCTAGTGATTTCTTGAGGCCCATCTTTTGACTGTTTCATTCATGTGAGATCATAGAGGCTCTAGGTAGATCTCCAAACTGACCTAGGGATGTTGGTGCTCTGTGAGAGAAATTTTTTTTCATAGCCATGAGGATGTGTGTGTGGGGAGGAGGAAGTCATTAGGCGACTCACTTGCTGGGAATCAGTATGGGTGTGGTGATCTTATATGGACTCCCGTGTTCAGAAGGGCAAAGCTCAATTGCCAACTTAATATTTAAGGTAACAGAAAACTGTTGATCCAGTTTATTCAGTTGGTTTGGAGAAGCCTTTTTATGAAGGGGGAGAAGTAGCTTTCCTTGACTGGGCATGAGACTGACCCTACTGTTAGATTAAAAGCATCTTTCTCCAAGGTGAATGACATCCCTGACCTGGTAGCAAGGTTCAGTTCAAGAGGCTAAAGGACAGTTGGGTTTTGGCAGGCACTGAAAGCCTTCGTATTTTTGTAACAGCTTGGTAGGGCAGGTGATCGGAATGAAGATTTCAGTGAGACCCTGGCTGTCATTCATTCCAAGTCTCAGGAAGTGAGCAATCCGGGGGCAGAGTGTTCTGGGTGCTTGCCCAGTCTCCATTTTCCATTCTGCTTTACTCACTGAGTTTTTTGAGGGCGACAATATGTCTAGCTGGAAAAAAATCTGCACATTCCAAATCTCTCTTGCCCCTAGGGGAGGCCATGTGATAGAATACTGGCCCAGGATGCGTAACTGAAGTGTGGGATTTCTGGAAACATTTTTGTTTACCTGCCACAGATACTGTGCTTTCTGCTTTTTCCATTCTCTCCTTCTTCATGCCTGGAATACAGACTTGATATTTGGACACCAGAGACAGTGAGGAAAAGGCCAGGAGAATCACAGTGACCTTGGCCCTGAAATCTTTGAGCTGCTGAACCAGTGACAGCAACTGCTACCCTCAGACTTCTTGTTATGGATGATAACAAACCCCTATCATGTAAACCACTGTAGACAGATCTCTTGACTTGCAGACAAACCCAATTCTTTTTTTTTTTAACGTCTTTATTGGAGTATAATTGCTTTACAATGGTGTATTAGTTTCTGCTTTATAACAAAGTGAATCAGTTATACATATACATATGTTCCCATATCACTTCCCTCTTGCGTCTCCCTCCCTCCAACCCTCCCTATCCCACCCCTCTAGGTGGTCACAAACCACCGAGCTGATCTCCCTGTGCTATACGGCTGCTTCCCACTAGCTATCTGTTTTACTTTTGGTAGTGTATATATGTCCATGCCACTCTCTCACTTTGTCACAGCTTACCCTTCCCCCTCCCCATATCCTCAAGTCCATTCTCTAGTAGGTCTGTGGCTTTATTCCTGTCTTGCCTGTAGGTTCTTCATGACCATTTTTTTTTCTAGATTCCATATATATGTGTTAGCATACGGTATTTGTTTTTCTCTTTCTGACTTACTTCACTCTGTATGACAGACTCTAGGTCCATCCACCTCACTACAAATAACTCAATTTCATTTCTTTTTATGGCTGAGTAATATTCCATTGTATATATGTACCACATCTTCTTTATCCATTCATCTGTTGATAGACACTTAGGTTGCTTCCATGTCCTGGCTATTGTAAATAGAGCTGCAATGAACATTTTGGTACATGACTTCTTTTGAATTATGGTTTTCTCAGGGTATATGCCCAGTAGTGGGATTGCTAGGTCATATGGTAGTTCTACTTTTAGTTTTTTAAGGCACCTCCATACTGTTCTCCATAGTGTTTGTATCAATTTACATTCCCACCAACAGTGCAAGAGGGTTCCCTTTTCTCGACACCCTCTCCAGCATTTACTGTTTGTAGATTTTTTGATGATGGCCATTCTGACTGGTGTGAGATGATGTCTCATTGTAGTTTTGATTTGCATTTCTCTAATGATTAATGATGTTGAGCATTCTTTCATGTGTTTGTTGGCAATCTGTATATCTTCTTTGGAGAAATGTCTATTTAGGTCTACTGCCCATTTTTGGATTGGGTTGTTTGTTTTTTTGTTAGTGAGCTGCATGAGCTGCTTGTAAATTTTGGAGATTAATCCTTTGTCAGTTGCTTCATTTGCAAATATTTTCTCCCATTCTGAGAAACCCAATTCTTTTTTTAAAAAAAAATAAATAAATTTATTTACTTATTTATGGCTGTGTTGGGTCTTCGTTGCTGCGCGGGCTTTCTCTAGTTGCAGTGAGCAGGGCCTGCTCTTCATTGTGGTATAAAGGCTTCTCATTGCAGTGGCTTCTCTTGTTGTGGAGCACGGGCTCTAGGCATGTGGGCTCAGCAGTTGTGGCTCGTGGACTCTAGAGCACAGGCTCAGTAGTTGTGGTGCAGGGGCTTAGTTGCTCCGCGGCATGTGGGATCTTCCCAGACCAGGGCTTGAACCCGTGTCCCCTGCATTAGCCAGTGGATTCTTAACCGCTGTCCCACCAGGGAAGTCCCCAAACCCAAATCTTAACTGACACAGATGCCTTCAGGGATCACGATGACAACTGGCAGAGGATCCATCATGGGCATAGAAGTCCCAGAGCATTCCTCCATGACAGGACTCTGCAGAGGTCTGCTGACCTTGAACGCCTTTGCAGGAAGTACTGGAACAGAGAGAGAGTGGTGCACAGGCTGACTGTCACAGTCGTCCATATGCCAAGATATGCCTCAGACATTGTCTCTTAATGTGACTTAAACCTGGATGTATGTCCCTTTGAAGACTAGTTTTGCTTAAATTATGGCTAACCATTCAGGTCTATTAAATAATGATATTGCGTCCTACAGATCTTACCTGGCCTTACTCTTCTTCTTGTTATAAGGGACCAGATGGGAGAAGAGGAAGGCTGAATAAACACATGCCTTTTAAAATTAATTATTTAATTCTTTAAATAATTATTCAGTGCTTACTATGTTCCAGGCACTGTATTAAGAGTTGAGGACATGACGATGAACGCGACAGACACTGCCTCTGTCTCATTGTCTAGACTCAGGACAAAATGGTCACCATGTTAAATGTCTGCAGAGAGTGAGGTACTGTCTTAGGTGCATCATACCCACCACCTTACTTAATCTTCATGACAAACCTGTGAGATAAATACTACTAGCCTTTTTTTAGATATTTAAAAATACAAATGAGTACCAGAGAGATTTTATAATAAATGTTAGTACTGCTGGCCGTTGGAAGGAGTTGGGATTCTACCTAACTTCAAGGGTCGTAGACCTAAGCAACTTGAAAGTCCCCAATGGCTCTGTTTTGTTAAGGAGTATGTGAACTCCACATACCCAGGTACTGGCTTAATGAGTGATAGGAATAGAGAAGCTCAGGACTGGTGTTTCAAGGCCAAGCACATGTTTGAAATTATATCATTTCCAGAGCAGAAATGATATAATTTCTGCTCTGGAATGATATAATTTGAATGCACTGATGGCTCAATTGAGCGGTGCTCAATTTTAGGAATGGTCTAAGTGATCATCCTAGAAGGTCAGTGAGTGTTGGTGTTGGAAAAAAATAACACAATCAAAAGTGTAAGCTCTTTGAGGTTAAGGGCTGGATCTTACCTCTGTATTCTCAGCACTTAATACAGTGATATGGTAACGGGAGGTACTCAGTACATGTTGAATTGAATGAATTAACTCCAGATTCATAGGCTAGGGGTAGGAAGTTTCAGGTTCCCATTACACCAGGTATTTGTTGAATGCCTGTTATTTTCCAGATTTACGGTAGGTGCTCCATCAATAGAGGATCTGATTTCTGCTTTTAGGGAGATCATTATCTCTTTAGTCCTCAGAAATAGAGGATGAGATAGCATATTATAGGTATCCTAACAGATAATACATGTACTAAGCATCATTTTACAGCTGACGGCCATTGATGATTCCCAAACCACACCACAGATCCTCAGACCAGATGAAATACATGGGTTGGCTATAGATAAGAATGTATGCCTGAGTCTCAGAATCTTAGCTGCACCTTAGGGCTTCATAAGAGATCGTCATCCTTCACAAAGAAGCTTAGAATACAGTAGAGGAAGGGTATATAATAACAGTAATATTAACAGTATTTATCAGTTGTTTATTAAAAGCTGTATACTTAACAGGAAGTTTTATCCCCACTTTAGAGATAGGAAGGCAGGCTTACATAGGTTAAAGTATTTGCCCAAAATCACACTGAGGCTAACTGGTAGAGCTGATTCAAGCCTAGATCTGCCTGATTTCAAAGTAGATGCTTTTAATTGCTGTATTGGGTTACCCCCGGACTTTCTAACTCAGCCTGGGGACCAAAGTAGACCTACATTTCAGACTTCCCCTCGAAGAAGTGCCTGGGTATGGGCTGAGGTGGCATTTGCCCCTTGCAGAGGGTTTGCTTAAAGTCTAGGTATCTTTCAATTTTAAGACATAAGTAGATTTTTTTTCACATGCAGTGTTATTTGAGAATGGATCACGGATAACCTTCTGCAGCCAATTCTCCAGGGTCATCCCCCTTAAGAGTACAGGGCCCAGTACTCAGTTTGAATGCACTGATGGCATCAAGGGGTCTTATATAGATTTGCTGAAGCTGCAGGATCTGGTGGTTGGCATGCCCCCTTCCTTACTGCTAACAACAACCAAAAGACTTACTTGTATTCAGTAAGGAGATTTCTCTATTGCCTGGTGGGGGGCGGGAGTGATCCATTTGAGGATGCCCTATAGTGGATGGAGGGTCAGCACCTCCAAAAGGGCAGGCTGATCACATTGGAAGGGAAGTAGTTGGTGACTGGACGGCCACAATTTCCTTTGTGTCAGATATTTAGTGAAGAAACCGGCTACTAATTTCAGTCTCCTCTGAACTTATCTTGCACCTCCTTGGTGAAAAGGAAATAGTACCGGGGTCAACATCATGGCATTTTCTAACTATCTGGAAGTTGTGATTTAGAAAACCATATTTATATATTTAAGAAACACTTATTTAGCATCTACAGTGAGTCAAGTACTGTAAGTGCTAAGGTTCCACAGAGGAAAGGAAAGGAATATTCTCAGCTTTTAACCAGGTCACAGTATAGGGGAGACAGAAGTTGAAAAAATAATTATGATTAAATATTAAAATGGCTACAGTGGATATGTATATATAAATATAAATATATATATATATATATATATATCAAGTACTATGAGAACCTTCTGCCTTGAGAAGGCTTCCTGGAGGAGGTGACATCTGATGTGGATCCTGGAGGATGGATGGAGGTGCAGGTGAGCACTGAGGGGGAAGTGGATGGAAAGAAGCTTTCTTTGCAGGAAAGACATCATGGAGGAAGATACCAGGGCATTCAAGGTGACAGGTGTGTTGAGATTGATGTGATGGGTGTCTACCCTCTGTATTGCCCAAGCTGCAGCTCAGGTATCTTCCTGCTGGGCCAGTTTAGACCAAAGGGCCATTTTGTTCCTGTAGCTTCTGCCAGTTTCTGCAGGAGATGTGAGCCAGCAGGCTTGGGTGGCTGGGAACGTGGCACTGAGGGGCCTAGGCAGTAGGCAAAGATCAGGACTAAAGGTTAAGCAAGGCCAAAGCAGGAGCAGGTCAGGAGGACTAATTATAACAGCAGGGTGAGGCATCAGATGCCAAGAAAAGATGTGTGTGCAGACCAGCTCAGGCTTGGTAATCAGACAGAGGTCAGACCAGGCAGGATCCAGGTCAGTGTCCCACAGGAACTACAAGACTCTTACCATCTAGTGGCATGGACAGCACAAGTCTTTCCCAGCTAGCCCCGTTTATCTCAGACCTTAAAGGGGTGAATCTATGACGGTCTGTGCCGCTCTCCTAGAATGCGGTCTGCGTTCTTTACATTCTCTCAGAGACTCATTTTGTCTGTCCTACAATACATTTAGTCTTAGGGCAAACTGGGGCAACCTGGTTGTTTGTCCTCTAGGCTGGGTGGAGATTCATTCCTTAGAGTCCTTAGAAACCTTTCTTTAAAGAAAGTTTTCCAAGGCTAGATACTATCTTCCCTACTCTGTTCCAGGATCTCGATTTAGATTCTTGTGACCAACGACATTAATTTCAGAGTCTGAGCTGGATGGGGATTACATCTGTAGCCTTGATCCCAGGATTCAGCTCTGACTGAGCTAATCTGTTTAGTATGGGCACCACGGCAGAATCCAGGGGAAGGGTTAAAGAATGTTGCCAGCTATGCAGGCACAACTGTACTCTTTATCTTTGTGATTGGCTCATCCAGGAGTGTTGTTTTCCCTTGACTTTTCCGGGTAGCAGCCTATCCGCCATGATGTTTTGATGATATGGACCGGCCTTGAGAAAACCAACTGCTTTACTCCAAAGGGGTGTATGCAAGTGAGATTATACATTTCCTGTGATCCTTTGAAAACGAGGGAGGGCATATTTTTAAATAGAGCCTACTTTTTAAAAATCAAATAGAAAAATCAGTTGTAAGGTCCTTTCTCCTACAGAGCCTCTAAGGAGCGCTCTTGTTGGAAACAGCCTGTTATATCTTTATCTGCTTGTCATCTACCTTCCATTTTACAGATAATCTCTGTAGGTGACGTAGAAAAACATCCCAGCTTTTTTTCTTTTTATGTAGACTATCATTGAGATAATATTTCTTTTAGGTTTTTATCCTATTTGAAAGTGAGTATCATTCATCTCCACATGTTTTGAGATAATGTCTTTCCTTTGTCCATTTTCTATTCTTTCAAAAAATATCTCCTCTTATTCTTGTATAATTTAACAAATTATATCACATCTTTTCTTATACTTCCTTTTTAAAATTTAAGTCTTTGTTATCTCTTTTCAATGCTTTCATAACGATATTGAAATTTTAGAAGTAATTCACATCGCTTCCTCTTATAGCACAGAAGCATACACAAATATTTCAAGGACACGGGAAGTTCTTGTGGAGTATTTTAAAATATGCTCTAATTTTCCTGATTTCTACTAAAAAGTATTCAAAATATAATCTTCCATTTCTCTAAAGTCTCAGAAAATGCTGACTCAATGCTACTTAAATAAAATGTTTACTTCTATTAGGAGTATGACATTGAGTAATTTCTTTTTAAGCTATCCATCCACTTCTTGTATTTTCAGCCCAACTCTATTTGGTTGCAGTGTGTCTCATTCTATAATATTAGAGGTACTATATTAACGTTTATTGAAAAAAAGGTTGTATTTCTAATCTGTGGATATATTGTTTTTCTTATAAGATGCTAATAGTTTTGGTGGAAAATTTCTGGAGAGAAGGTCCTGAGAGGAAGGTTTTATTACATCCATCAAACATTTACTAAGCACAGACTATGTTCCTGGCTTTGATTAAGAGAATCTAAGATGATAAAAGACATCCTTTTTCTCAGGCTGCTTAGATTCGTAACCAGAGTAAGATGTGAGCTATGAGAGGCTATGGGTTGGAATTTTAGCTGAGGAAATCAAGGAAGGTGGCATTTTAAGGGTTTAGAGAACTGTGATGGGTAGGGAAGGAGAGGAAGGTCATTCCAGAAAGAGAGAGTTAGAGCATAAGCTTAGGGAGTTATGCCTGAGACCAGGAGTAGAGCAGCCACGTGTGCAATATTGCTGAGTGCAGGGGACAGTGAGAGAGAAATTTGGAGGCCAGGTGGGCCAGTCTCTGGGTGGCCTTGGAAATCATGTTAGACTGTATTTCAATCTGTATTCAGTGAGGAACTCTAGAAGAATTTGAGCAGGAAAATAATCTGGTCATTCTGATGGTATTATAGAAAATGAATTCGATAAGGCTGAGGCTGGAACCTGGGACATCATATAAAAAAACTTGCAAAGAGAAAGAGGTAGAGAAGTAGCATTTACTGATTGCCTACTGTGTTCCCAAAACTATATTGAGTATTTTCACATGCGTAGTCTTAGTTACAAGAGGGTACATACAAGGAGGCAGTTTGGACACGGACGGGCATGCCTAATGTGGCAGACAGCACCAACCAACGGTTACTAATCTCCTATTTCTGTGTAACAGAGCATTAGGCCACTCCAATTAGGCATGGCTGTCATTTCCAGGTGGAAGCCCTTAGAAGCAGGTACATAATTCTCCATGCTTTCTTCCCCTGCTCCTATGGTCGTGGGAGTATATGTAGAGATGGATGGGCCACAAAACCAAAATGGCCCCTAATGCTGAACGAGCACATGGAGGTTAGTGCCCCAGAGTCACATCAACTTGCAGTGGACTTTGAGTGCATGAAAATAAACTTTTGCTGCGTTAAACCTCTGAGATTTTGGTGTGGTTTGTTACCACAGCATAACCTAGATCAGGCCCCTCTAATAAAGCTTTCTGCAATGTTGGAAATGTTCTGTATCTGCACTAACCAATATGGTATCTACTAGCCACATGTGCCTATTGAGTACTTGAAATGTGGCCAGTGTGCTTGAGGAACTGAAATTCAAATTTTATTAGTTTTAATTAGCTTAAATTTAGATGGGCATACTGATTGATACTTGAAAAAAGTTTCTTTATCTGCTGGAGAAAACCTGCCCAAAGCCTTTATATCTGGACAGAAAATACTGGAGTTGAAGAAACCCTGAACCAAAGTGAGTTAGAAGAGGATTTTTGGTTTTGACGATGTCGTGCTCTTTCATTAAAATTCAGGAAGATACTTCATCGAAGAAGCAGTTGTTCAGTTTTAGAGTCAGATAGATAAAAATATATATTAAAAAATAAAATTTAAGTAAATTGAAGAAAACATATACTGTGTGCCTATTGCATAATAAGTGTAATGTTAGGTGCTAAGTTTTCATTCATTCACATAGTGGGTCACTGAATTTTTGAGTGTATGCTATGTACCAGGCATATATTCCCCAGGCTCTGGGAATATACCAGTGAACAAAACAGACGAAAATCCCTGCCATTACAGAGCTTACCTTCTAAGCACCCTGAGAGACTACAAACAAACAAGAAAAGTAATGTCATACTATGATAAATGTCATGAATAATAATAGCTAGCATTTATTGATCACTTATATGTGCCAGGCACTCTTCCAACTATTTTGGATATATGAATTCATTTAATACTCATAACAACCCTACAAGGTAGGGATTATTATTATCACCGTTTCATAATAAGGATATTGAGAGTCAGAGGTGAAATACAAATACAAATTATATGAAGCTTTGCCCCTTGGGAATTTCCAGGCTGCTCTGGGGAGATAAACACCAATGCCATTCAGTGCGGTAAGTACTGTTCAGACAAAATCCTGGATACCCCGTGGGACAAAGGAGCGCAGGGCCAGGTCTGCTTGGAGGAAGTCACGTAGGAAAGGCTTCACAGAGGTGGGGAGTGGAACGAAGCACTGAAGGAAGAGTCAGAATTTTCAAGCAGACAAAGGAGAGATGAGGGCAGGTATTTCTATCAGAGGCCACACTGTGTGCAGAGCCACAGTTCAGTGTGGGAGCCAGTTGGTAGAGTATATGTGCCTAAGGAGTCTGGCTCTATCAGAAAAACTTAGACTGTGATAAGGAAGGAAGGGAGAAGAGAGAGGCAGCCATCTTCCTGTTTGATGCGGAGTAGATAGTTCCTACGGAAAGGTAGTCAGTACCTTCCAAGAAACAGCTTGTAAAGTGAGGCTCCTGAGACAGCTCTCTAACAAGGCTAGGAGAGGAAGTGAGCAGACCCAAGTTAGTTCTCAGGGGAGGAGGACTCAGAAGAGTACTACAGGCAGAGGCCGAGGCTCTTAGGGTTGGATTCGCACCTCTGAGGACATCAGCTGTTGTTAGTGGGGAAACTTTCCCATAGATGGAGACTTAACAGGTGTGAATATTTTTAATCTTGCATCGAATGGTGACATTTTAAAAGCCTATAGATGTGTGTGGCTTACAGAGTTTTAGCAGAAGGGGGTACTTTGGAAGTGGGAAAAATGGCCAGAAAGGAATCAAGGGCTGGTGGTTCTAAGGCATCAAGAGGAAGAAATTAGCCTGACCTGGCTTGCTGGCAGAGCTGCCCTGTGGCTTTGGGAGGGACTACTCAGTTGTTTAAACATAGGGAATAGTGATACTGACCTTGCTGAGTTTTCTGATGGTTAAATAAGAAAGCACTTTGTAAACTATTCAGTATCCTATTACTCTTTTTATCAAAAGGGTCACATAATAAAATTGCCTTTTAAAAAAGTCATATAACCTTGTAAAGGTCAGAGAGCTCACTAGCACCATCCCATCTAGTGGCAAAAATGATTAACAGCACCACTGAAGGCTGCTAAATTAAACTTGTCGGGGTAGGCTGAACAATGGCCCCCAAAGACATTCATGTCCTAATCCCTGGAACCTGTGAATACTGGCAAAATGGTGAATATTACCTTATGTGGCAAAAAAAGTGGTTAAGTGAAGGATTTTGAGATGAGGAGGTTATCCTGGATAATCCAGGTGGACCCTTAATGCTGTAATCACATATCCTTATATAAGAGGGAGGTAGAGGGAGATTTGCTTTAGAGAAGAAGGTGATGTGGCATCCCCCATAGAAATCTCAAGCTGCTACTTGCTGACACTGAAGATGGAGGAAGGGACCTTGAGCCACGGAATGCAACGATGCAGCGTTAGAAGCTGGAAAAGGCAAGGAAGTGGATTCTATCCTCGAGCCTCCAGAGCCAGCATAGCCCTGCTGACACCTCGACTTTAGCCTAGTGAAATGGATTCTGGACTTCTGGCCTCCAGAACTGTAAGAGAATACATTTGTCTTGTTCTAGGCCACTGAGTTTGTGGTAATTTGGTATAGCAGCCTTAGGAAACTAATACATTCACTAAGTACTTATTGAAGACCTATGGTGCTCAAGACTGTTGGTCTGGCCAGGGCTATAACAATGAGTAGAAGCAATCAATCTTTTTCTCTTGATAGTTACCCTTATGTTGGAGGACAGTAAAGCAAGAAATGCAAATAAAAGCGAAAATGTCAGAACTGTGAGAGGAAGAAATGATGCATTACACTAGTTCAATGGACAGGAAGATTCTTAAGCAGGTTAGTAGAATCAAGAAAGCCCATGTGGAAGAGGTGATCATTAAAATGAGGCTAAAAGGAAGTAAAAATAAAGGCAGGTGGAGGTGGGATAGAAAGTGGAGGAGGAATAGAGAGGTGGGGTTCCACCAGGCAGAGGGAAAAGAATGGGTATAGTCATGAATGTGGGAAAGTAAAAGACGTGTTTGAGGAATAAGGTTTAGTCCACTTTTCTTGTAACATAAGGTACTTGGCTTTGGTTGGAAAGGAAGATCGGGGTCGCATAATGGAAAGCTTTGGATGCCAACCTAAGAGATTTATTTTTTTTTTACTGGATAATGGAGCACCATTAAAGGTATTTGCACAGAATAGTGACATATATGAAGGCCTGTTTATTTTATATTTAATATATCTGGTAAGGTATAGCTTTATGGGGGAGATTATAAATGTTGCATATTAAAATAACTGTGGCAACCAAAAGGATTTGTGGGCAGTTTTTCTGCAGTGCAAAATTTTCTTATGTATTATGATGAGTCCAGTTATATTTTAAATTCTTAAAATGTGCTTCTGAAATCAGAAAATGAGGTTGAAAAGTCTACTTAAAGATGCTTTTTCCAGAATTAAAAAGTAAGTTACTGATACTGTGCTTTGAAGAGAGAATCTACTTGAAGAGGTAGCCAGGGATAAACAACGTATTAACTTGAGGATTGGGTAGTCAAAAAACATAGAAGTTCTAATGTCAGAAAGATGTTAAAAATGATACAATGAGCAGAAAGAAAAGACTGGTGGGTGTATAGGTAGAGGCAGAGAACTGAGAGGAGGAAATAGAATTAAAATAAAACAGATTTAAGCATGAGAAAGACCATCCTTAAGCACTGAAATGAAGAATTAGTGGAATTACTATTTAAGATTTTACTTCTTTAAGACAAGAAACCTACACCAGCTTTTTTTTCATGTAATTTGTTTGTGGCAGGCAAGATTTCACAAATATTTTCTGAACATATACTCAGTGCCAGGCACTAGACTAGTATGGGAGATTCCACTAGTCTAGATTCCAGTTGGTGTAAGAAAGAGATACTTTCTTATACCTGGTAGAAGATGATCCTTTAAGCAGAAAATGGTGCTCTTATGCAGTGAAATTCTATGTTATCTAAATAATCTGAACATGCTTTTAAGGGAGCATTACATTCACTGACTTATTGACCAAATGCTGGAATTCCTGTAATGAATCTTGCCAGTGTACGTAGGGAGCCACAGGGAAGATAGGCTGGTATACAGAGCATCAGACAGGAAGTGAGCCTTTCCAATGCTCAGTGTTTTATCTTTCACATTTTATAAAACTTGGGTGTTTTGCAAGTCTGATTATATAAAGAAGCTCAAAATGAAACAAAAAAAATCCACGATAAAATATGCTTGCTAGACAAATAATGGGGAACTGTTCTCTGGGTAACTCTAGTGGAAAACAGAAGAGGTGTTTTAAAAGCATTCATTAGGAAAGCATGTGTTGCCTTGGAAAGCACATGAAAGAAATTAGTGTCAACAAACAAACAAACAAGTGGCAAAAAGAAGCAAATCATACAGTAAATCAAAATTCTGAAAGATTCACCTTTAAAAATGGAGTATGCGAGGGGACTTCTCTGGTGGTGCAGTGGTTAAGAATCTGCCTGCCAATGCAGGGGACACGGGTTCGAGCCCAGGTCAGGGAAGATCCCACATGCCGCGGAGCAACTAAGTCCATGTGCCACAACTACTGAGCCTGCGCTCTAGAGCCTGTGAGCCACAACTACTGAGCCCTTGTGCCACAACTACTGAAGCCCATGCTCCGCAACAAAGAGCCCGTGCTCCGCAACAGAGAGAAGGCCACCACAATGAGAAGCTCGTGCACCACAATGAAGAGTAGTTCCCGCTCACCGCAACTAGAGAAAGCCCCCGCGCAGCAACGAAGACCCAACACAGCCAAAAATAAATAAGTAAATAAATTTATATTTAGAAAAAGACTTTAAAAAAATGGAGTCTGAGATAAAAGAGAAAAAAAGTAGGTGTAAGAAAGAAGGGGCATCCTGCTTTCCAAGATAACCTCACATGTGAGAATTTATCCAAAACAATATGGAACATTCATTTTTGTGTTAGTGAATGATTTTGAGATTAAAAGGCAATCTTTCACTAGGAGCTAAGTTCTCTCTAACATAGATTCATACCTGCCATCTAAACATCCCTCAGGGCAGAATATGGTCTAGTTATCTCCTTTGCTGCAGAAAACACCCAGTTGCTGATTTGCACCAAAGCTCTCAATGATTAACAATTTCCATCAAGAACAACTAGTCCAGTGAAAGACTGGCTTCATATGGGCACAATTGTAGCAAAGGGATTATGACTTCTTTAACTGAGAGTTTGGACTAAATATCCATAAATGTATTCATAATTTACGTTAAAATTTCTTGATTTCTAAGCATCTAAGTATTTCCTTTCCTCTTCCCCAGTATGTTAATCAGAACAGGTTATTGCAGATACAGTAAACCCAGGGAAGGACTGCAACACTTTCAGCATCTGAACTTTGAATCCAAGACACGTATTGTATTATGAGCTGGCCGCTTGGCTTCATTTCTACTATAGGTACTTCAGTTAACAGGAATATTATATCAGTATAGTCTCTACTGACTTACTGACTCACGTTAAAGGAAAAATGTTCAGTTTTAACGCTTGTTAAAGAATGGTAAGTCAGACTTTACTCAGGACCATCGTGATAGGTGTAGGGCCATGGTAGTGGGGTTTGTTCAGGGGCAGAGAGATTGTGCTCAACTCCGAATATAAGGAAAAGTGAGAAATTTATAACCCAGGAGCAGGGTGGAGGTCAGTGGATGGAAAATTACTAAGACGAAACATTAGAAGTAGGGGTGATTTTAGCTAAACTGACTGTTAAGATTCTGTTAAGGATTCTCGTTGGAGGCAGGCCAAGGTGATCAGACTCACCTGGAGGATAATGGGAGACGAGGAACACAATCAGATATTGAGGGTGATCAGGTATTAAGGGTGAGGGATTCTGGGTAAACTGACTTAGCAAGATTCTTGCTAGAACTGGGCAATGCAGTGACACACGGACGCCCAGAAGTCAGGGCTTAGTTGAAAAAAGTTGAGGGGAGCCTGAATAAGGTTTGGTCAAGGAGAGACTGTTACTGGATAGTGTGTGTGTGTGTGTGTGTGTGTGTGTGTGTGTGTGTGTGTGTGTGTGTGTGTGTGTGTGTGTGAATTTAGATCATTTCAAACACTAGCAACATCAAAATGATAGGCATGGATATAGAGCATTCTTAAAGTGGACAGAACAACCAGCATTGGCTGTGTATTAGGTGTTTGACTGTAACAGACAAAATAACTGTGGCTTAAATAAAACAGGAGTTGAATCCTCTTTCATGTAATGTTGGGGGCTGGCTGGAGGCCAGGGCTGACAGGCAGGGCAATTAGCTGGCCTTGTCAAAGGTTGTAATGGTCATTAATACTCCACTTAAAGGAGATATTCATTCATTGTGCTTTATCATCATGAGCTATTGTACAACCCATGCCTGAGATTCCGTGCTAATGGTGGCACGACTTAAAATTAGTTTTAAAAAAAGCAAACAGTAAATAAAGCAATACACACTAGCATCAGTAAGTTTGCTCGCCGCTGCTCATTTATTTTCCTACCACATTAGTTAGATTGTGAACTTATTACATATATGGTGACAAGTTAATTAATGAAGCTCAACAAGACAAGGGCCAAATGGCACTCTTAGGCTAAATGGGGTTCAAAAGCACTAATTACGAGGGTATTTGAGTTGTCATAAAACCACTGACATGTATAAACTTTTAAATTAATCAGATCACATGATAATGTTAGAAACCTACACATTCTTTCTATCATAAATAGAGCAAAATATGTGAAAAGTTTTCTTTTTAGGTGCAAAATTTAAATTTTGATAACCAAAGACACATTTCAGGACTAGTTATTCAAGATGTAATTAAGGATACAAACACAATTTAAATCTTAAAATGTCATGTGGTTTACAGTTTTGTGTCTTTCCTTAAGGAACTTAGATTCCTCCTATGACCAATGATTCCCAATCATCAGAATGAGCTGTGGAGCATTAAAAAAAAATAAAGATTAAAGGGCTCTGGAGATTCTGATTTTGTGGGTCTGGGGTGAGGCTTAAGACCTTGTATTTTAAAAAACCTTTCCAGATGCTAGAAATATCTGGTTTAAGTAATTTACTCAGGAGCACAGATTTATGCAAGAATAATGTCTGACATATTTGAAAAGTTAGATGATCTGGAAAGTGTCTTTATATTGTTTTCTTCACATTAAAAAAATTAGTTCCAATACTGCTACTATTTTGGCAAAAGAGGTTCTACTTGCTTTTTAATGACTTTTATGAACCGATGGTTAAAAACAGACCTCTGAGAAAATCCACCCAGCACATAAGATGGGATTTTTTTCCCGCCTGCTATGTTTTAATTTTTAGATATGTTGAGAGAGAAACTCTTTCCAGCCTTTAACTCCAGCTGTACTGTTTTTCATTGGCCATGCCATTTTCTTGCAATTCAGTATTTTGAGGACTGTTAAATTAGTTAAACAAGGAGGCCGTTAGACTGTGGTGGCTGTAATGCTGTGGAGGTCTATGTAAGCAAACCAAAATCTAAGCCTCAAAATGCCTCAAGGTTACAATATCAAAACGCTAAGGACAGCCAATCCTAAACAGCCCACTAGGATTTGAGCTGCAGCTAACCAAATAATTTCTTTTCTCTGTTTCTGCACTTTCTCATACTATGTAAGTCTTTTCCCTAGCTCCTGTTCACTGATGGCTCTTAACCACTTCTGGTTTGGTGCTGTCAAATTCGAATAGATTTTTGCTCAAATTAACTCAATGTTTTTGATGGAAGATGTGGGAGGTAATATTCTTTTAAAAGATAGACTGACACGTATCAAAAAAAAAAAAAAAGAAGAAAAAAAGAATGTTACCTAAAATGGGCTTTGCCTAAGGAACCAGTGTCATTAACTTTTTTGCAAGTTGGTATTTCCAGCGCAGAAGTGTTCATCATCACTGTGGTGCTGAGAAGTTGTGCAGGACCCTGCCTCTGTCTCTGCCAGTCATGGCCAAATACAGTCTGGGCAGGATTCCAAGTTCAGCTGACATTCCCAAACCAATAAGAAGTGTCCAAAATGGTTTCCAGCTTTCTCTCCAGGGGTAAGAGTTGGACGTGTTGCTATGGAGACTGACCTCCACCAGCTTGAACACATTTGCCGTTTGACACAGAGGAATAAATCAGTGACCTTGACTGTGGGCACGGGGCTGAAGGCTGATTCTCCTGAAGCATTACCACCAGTTTGCTCGACAACTTTGCTGACTTTCTTCCTGAAGCTATGCCATGGCATTCAAGAGCGCATGACTCAGTCAGCCCAACAGCCTCGGTGAGCTCCAAGTGGCCTCAACTTGAGGATTTATAGCCTTTGCAAACACTGAGTACATTTCTTTGTTTCCTTTCACAATCGAAGAGCGATTCATTGTCAGTAAACAAAGAGAGGATTACCAGCCTGTTTACTAGTCTGGAATTCAGCTTCCTCTGAATGCAGTTCCTCCCTTTCCAAAGGAAGACCTTGTGCATTTCAAACAGTTCTCTTTCTTTTTTAATCCATTTTCTTTCTTCCTCCATGGAGAAGATATATAATTTAGCCCTCACTCAGATTCAAACAGATGACGTTCAAAGGCCATTCAGGCCCTAGTGTTTGTCCTTTGCAAGCACAAGCAACTGTGATTCTGAAGAATTTAAATGCAGATACTGTTGGTAGCCAGCAGTGTTTTCCTGCTGTTGAAATGCAAAAGAAAATTTTACTTTACAACTGCACTGTGCCACTCCTGACATTGATGGGTCCTGTATTCACCAGAGGGGGGAAAAATTAAAATATCTTACCTGTCTGCACAATATCTTTGGTGGTTATACAACAGTAGAATATTCAGCAGTTGATATATTCCCTGTTAAAACTGACAGACCAAGCTGAAAACGGTTGAGGATGTGTGTAGTGCCTCCTGTTCCTACTTTCTTTAGAGCAGCTTTCTATCATAAAAACTGAATTCAGGAGGACTCTTATTGTCTCAATTATAAAGTCAACTCAAACACATTAGCACTACACTAACGGCTTCAGCAAACCTGAAATATTTTTAACTGTTGACAAAAGGTTCAGTTTCATTATACTGAATGCCAGGGTAAAACTATGGCCATGCAATCACTTTCTCAGAGTTTCATCATCTGTATGGTCCCAGAAAAATGATTATAACTTTGTAGAATTATTCCAGAATGGTACGAAGTAAGCAGTTTTCAAGTCATTGAGAATCACAGAAGCAGCTGATACTCACCTATCCATTTATTTATTAGAAATAAGTCACAGGTACGCAGTTTTTGACATGGATCTTCTCATTTTCAAAAGAACGTTAGAAATAGCTCAGCTAATGTACCATAAAAGTTCAATTCAAGTTTTGATAATGAACCTAAAGAGCATATTAACAAATGAACCTATTGCTTTATATGCCAGCAAGTGAAAGTTCTATTTTCCAATTATTTTCCTGTGGTATAAACAAATTCTCTTGACAGAAACTCAGCATCAACTCAGAAAAGTTCTTTTTGACTAAATATTTTTAGTCATATGTCACCTGTTCAAGGCTATCTCCTGGAGTTCAGAGATATCCTTAGTAGAGGAGGGAGACTCTTACCTTATGATTCTGGATTTTTAAACCACTAGCTTCATTAGACTAACAGGGTGAATGTTGAGAGTGAAATCCTTTATGTTAAAATCCAGTAATTTCCATCTTTTGACAGAAGATCCAGTTTCATTATACTGAATAATGGACTAGCTCTGTAGCCATATAATAAAAATGGAGTTAAACGTGCTTTTCTTCCCTCCTAGCAAGATCTTTGTGCTCTGAAAATAGCCATAAAGCGAGATGAGTTTTATTTCTCTTTATTTAGTAAGGATTAGATATCTTGATTTTTTTATTATGCTTCGATGAATTTACCTACCTACCTCTCTTTCATATCTTAACCAGGGATGTGAGTGTTAGTACAAATATCTCTGTATTAGTATTTTAATCATTAGCATTTCTGTTTTGGTAATGAATTTGAGGATATTTTGAAATTTTACTTGTTTTGGGGAAAATGCATTTGGTGACCCAGAGAGTTTCAGAGTTCAGAATTATTCTGATCTTGTATAGCTCAAGATTAATCCAATTTCCCGGACAACTGTTTCTATCATAATTGTGTTATTTCTTATGAACTAAAAATTACTTCACTGGGTCACTTAATAAGTATAAAAATTGGAAAAATCTTGAAGGGAAACCTACTTACAGTTTACTCTTTAATACAATTCAATATTAAAATCAGAACTGTATTTCCCAGTTTGTGTAAAGACTGGTTCAACTCAATTTCCACTGTATTTGGGAAAAGCAAGGAGCAAAATTGCATCTAGGGCAAGCAAGAATCTAAATGTTTTAACCCTGGTAATCATCTGTCATTTCTACTTGCTAGAAAATGTCATTTCATCTAGAACTCTCTAAAGGGAAACGATTTGAAAATACTCTTCGAGCTATTTGGTCCCAAGTTCCTTCCTGGTTGTCAACTCAGAGAAATGATGGCCTAAGTCTTAAAAGAGCACAGTTCACTGAGTAGCATTTCCCACTGTGGGTCATTCAGGACTCCCAGTAAATGGCAATAAGCTTAAAACAGTGGGAGGAAGAAGTGCTGTATTTTTAAGTTAAAAGTTTCATATTTTATGCATATTTGTGTATAGTGAAATGGGAGAATTACTATGTAAAAGTTACCAACAATAAAATCATCGCTATTCTTTGATTTGCGTGTTACATTACAGCTTGCAATGCTCTTTTACATATATAAGCTCATCTGGATCTTTTAATATCTCCTAGATATAGCAGCTGGGCTGTTACTATCTATTTACAGTTAAGAACTTAAAGGCTCAGAGAGATTAAGTGACTTTCTAAAGTTCACACCACTAATAAGGGAGAACCAAGATTCAAATCCATGTCGCTAATGCTTAAAAATATAATAAAAATAGTTTTATGAACACCTAGAACAATGTCTGATGCATATTAGCTGTTTATTAAAGAAGAGTTTGCATTCCTTTATGTTTCTTTTCATGTTACTCAAAATATCAAAGGGATCTGGCCAGTTTTATATGAAAGAAAATGGTTTTTCCTTCTTTCTTTTTTTTGCGGTACGCGGGCCTCTCACTGTTGTGGCCTCTCCCATTGCGGAGCACAGGCTCCGGATGCACAGGCTCAGTAGCCATGGCTCATGGGCCCAGCTGCTCCGCGGCATGTGGGATCTTCCCGGACTGGGGCACGAACCCGTGTCCCCTGCATCGGCAGGCGGACTCTCAACCACTGGGCCACCAGGGAAGCCCCACAAATCAATACTCTTATCATTTAAAATTTATTGTCTTAAAGTCTGTTGTGTCTGATGTTAATATAACTCTGTATTTGTCTGATATATACTTTTCTTTTACTTTCAAACTTGCCATATTCTTATGCATTAAGAGTATCTCTCGCAAAACACACACGTACACATATATATGTATATACACACACACACAATCTGAAAACCTCTGTTTTGTTAACTGACAAGTTAGTCCATTAATATTTATTATGATTCACTTTAGAGCTTCTCAAGGAATAAACCTTTTTTTTTGGTTTCTTATTCTGTAATGCCTCTTCTTGATTTTCCCTGTTGGAAGATAATGGTGGAGGTGTTAGCTAACACTACAATGATAATTATATTGGAATATATGAGAATCAAATCAACATGCGTACACCTTAAACTTATACAATGTTGCATGTCAATTATATCTCAATAAAGCTGGAAAAAAAAGGTATTGAACTATTTTGGAATGAGAAAAGAATATTTCTTTTGGAATAATTAGTATCCACCACACTGAACTAGAGGTTAAAAGGAATAAAATTATGGTTCAACAAATATGTAGTTAGCACTTCTACTGTGATTGGCTCTGTTGCTGAATGCAGGGAGTACACAGATGAATCAGAAGTGGTTTGGGTTTCCATGAACCTCATAATATAGAAAGTGAAGTAGTTACTTAAACACCCAAGCATAAAGCGACATTAGAAGACCAGATGTGGGCTGTGTCCTTGAGTTGCTCACAGGTTAGTGGTTTAGAGACAGGACAAGGACACGTGAAACCAGCTAGGTCGTAATCCAAGGCAATTGGTGATTCAGTGCCAGAGTGATGGTAGCAGCTAGTGGGTGCTCTGGAGGAGAGGGATCTGGGATGCTTATTGCAGAGGGTCTCAGGGTGTTGATACTGGAGGGTGTTCATTTCTTCATTCATCGTTTATCTAAATTTTACTGTGCACTACTTTGTGCCAGGCATGGTTCCAGACATTGGAGTTATAACAATGAACAAGATAGACAAGTCCTCTGTCTTCAGAGGACTTAGCTGAGAGTGTGTGAGTGTGTGGGGCAGACAGTAAATGCACGGACGTCCAAGTGAAGCCGTGTTGCCAAAAGAGAAAACCAGGATAATGAGTGGGACTCCTATTGGAAAAGGCTGCTCTATGGAGATGAAATCTCAGCTGAATGGAGAGAGAGAGTCAGTCATGTGAAGACTTGGGGGAAGGATGTTTCAGGTGGCGGGATCATCTATTCCAAATGTCTGCAAACAGGACTCATCTTGGAACGTTTGGGGCAGAAAGGCTGCAGTGACTTTCAGGAAGTTGTTGGTTTCCATTTCTACAGGACTGATTTAGAGAATTAGCAAGGCTCTTCTGCTCTGTGTAACTAGAGGACTACCATGGCCTTTTCCAAGCTCCTTTGGGGAATCTTGGATTTCTGGGCAGTCACATTACTGTGTGAAGCTGAACTTAACAACATTAGAATGCAATTTAACAAGCCTCTGAGACACCGCTTCAGGTAGATACACTCTCTCACTTGACCCGTTCCTCAGGCTGTGCTTTGATCCATGCCAATTTTCAGAATAGTATAGAGGAAACTGCAACTCAACTAGGAAACTTCGACCCTATGATTTTATTTTTCCATTTTACAGCTTTTCTTTCTGTCCAGGCTCTGTTCTTACAAGCCAAGGCTTGTTGGCAAAACAGCTGAAAAGTAAACTTAAACGAATGAATATGATTATAGGGACCCAGCCTACCAGGATTAGTCTATTAGAGAACTTGTTTAGACAAACCCTATTTTCTCCTTCCTGCAATGGACAAAACTGTAGGAAAATCACTCATGTTTGAAGGCAAAGTATAGTAAAGTGCTATATTGGACCATTGGTTTCATCAAAGGGAAAATAAACCACAAGTAACAATGTGTAGCTGAAAGTGATAGGTCAGAGGTTTATTTAAAAAGGAGAAAATCCAAAAAATCAGACTGACAGCTTGATTCCAAAAGTTGAGAATATAAAAGCTTTATAAAGAACAGTATACCATGGTTTTGAATATTGACTTTGTGATTGGGTCAATATACCAGTAGACGATGGTTTGGGGAAAGCAATAGCACATTCATTTCTCAAGGAAGAAGTGAGACCAACCTACATTTTTAACTTAAATGTTAATCTCTAACTGGAGAACTGATTTAGATGATCTAACCTTCTTGATAGCTTGGTTTAAAAACAAGGCAAATTTAAAAAATTGGCCATCAGAAGTTTTCTTGGCAAATATAGAACCAATGAATAGTGGATAGAATTGATGATTTGGAAAGATTTATTAAAACCTGTATTCAGGGTGACCATATGTTCTGGCATGCCCAAAGATAGTCCCCCTCCACAACTGTTGTTCCAACACAATTACTAACAGCAGCTCCCTTTCATTCTCAAAAATATTTCCCTAGCTAGAGTAGATCCTGGAAGTCACAGGTCTCTCCAGGATGGAGTCTGTCTGTCCAGCAGCTGTGCCTTTCAGCATAGTTTCCATATCTGCTTCATCCATTCATTCACAAATATTTCTGAAAAGTGCAATACCAGATATTTTTCCAGTCCCTGAAATTATAAAAAAGAATAAAAAACAGAAACAAGTATACTCCTCAAGAGGCTCAGAGTATACGAGGATTAGTGCAGGATGGACATAAATTGTTTTTCTCAGTTCAGTGCGGTGAGCATCAGTGAGATCACACCATGTGTTAAGAACTGACTAGGTGCCAAGGGGATAGAGAGGTGAGCAAGACAAGGTCTCTATCTTTAAGAAGGAGTCGTACTGGTTGATCTGCTTGTCGCCACCTTTTTTAAAATAAATTTATTTATTTTGGCTGCGTTAGGTCTTTGTTGCTGTGCGCAGACTTTCTCTGGTTGTGGCGAGCGTGGTCTACTCTTCGTTGCAGTGTGCGGGCTTCTCGTTGTGGGGACTTCTCTTGTTGCAGAGCACGGGCTCTAGGCACACGGGCTTCAGTAGTTGCAGCACGTGGGCTCAGTAGTTGTGGCTCGTGAGCTCTAGAGCGCAGGCTCATTAGTTGTGGCACACGGGCTTAGTTGCTCCATGGCATGTGGGATCTTCCCGGACCAGGGCTTGAACCCGGGTCCCCTGCATTGGCAGGCGGATTCTTAACCACTGCGCCACCAGGGAAGCCCCTGTCACCACCTATTAATCAGATGGTTAAAAGTCTCCAATGACTTCCCATTTCGCCTGGAATAAAATCTGAGCTCCTTTTCAGGTCTTGAAGCCCTTATTTGCCCTCTGCTTGCCTCTGTGACATGATTTCACACTACTCCTCCACTGGTTCACTAAGCTCCAGACACACTGGCCTTCTTTCCATTCCTGGCATGGTCTGAGCTTGTCTCTGCCTCAGGATCTTTGCACTTGCCTTTTCCTCTACATATAAACCTCTTCCCCCGTCATCCTGTGGCTAGCTCCTTTGCATCATTTGTGTCAAATGTGACCTCTTCCAAGAGGCTTTCCCTCCTCTCATCACCCTCCTCTCATCATCTCCCCTCTGCGTGTTTTACCTTGGTTTATTTGCTGCATAGCCTTTATTATCTCTGAAAGTGATTTTGAAGTATGCATTGCTCTTTTGGGTTATGTTTTCATGATAAAATGTAAGCAGACTCTTATCTGTCTTGGTTATCACCAAATCCTTGTATCTAGGCAGTGCCTGGCACATAGTAGGTGCTCAATAAATATTTTTGGGTGAATGAATAGGTGCACTTTGTGACTCTTTCTTTGAGCTTATGCTAATTTCTCACAATTCAACAAGCATTCCTTTTTTTTAACTATAAAAAAAATTGAAGTACAGTTGATTTAAAATGTGTTAGTTTCAAGTGTATAGCAAAGTGATTCAGTTATAAATATATATCTGTTCTTTTTCAGATTCTTTTCCCTTTTAGGTTATTACAAAATATTGACTATACTTCTCTGTGCTATACAGTAGGTCTTTATTATCTGTTTTATATATAGTAGGTGTATATGTTAATCCCAAACTCCTAATTTATCCCTCCCTCTCCCTTTTCCCTTTGGTAACAATAACTCTCAACAAGCATTCTTTTTTTTTTTTCCCACATCTTTATTGGAGTATAATTGCTTTACAATGTTGTGTTAGTTTCTGCTGTACAACAAAGTGAATCAGCTATATGTATGCATATATCCCCGTATCCCCTCCCTCTTGAGCCTCCCTCCCACCCTCCCTATCCCACCCCTGTAGGTCATCACAAAGCATCAAGTTGATCTCCCTGTGCTATACAGCAGCTTCCCACTAGTCATCCATTTTACATTTGGTAGTGTATATATTACTCAGCCATAAAAAGAAACAAAATTGAGTTATTTGTAGTGAGGTAGATGGACCTAGAGTCTGTCATGCAGTGTGAAGTAAGCCAGAAAGAGAAAAACAAATACCATATGCTAACATGTCTATATGGAATCTCAGACAACGGTACTGATGAACCTAGTGGCAGGGCAGGACTAAAGACACAGATGTAGAGAATGACTTGAGGACACGGAGGGGAAGGGGAAGCTGGGACGAAGTGAGAGAGTGGCATGGACATATCAACAAGCATTCTTAAAAGGCTTTCCCCAGCTTCTTGCCTTTCTCCTTTCACATGATCTTTTTGCACTTTGAGTCCTTGACCTTGTTACTCTCTTGACAAAAGAGTTATTTTATGTAGCCTGCACCAATACACCAAGGTCCAGTCTTGAAACTCACACAGGTTCAGGACTGCCCTGGCTGTTGCCTTCTGTGCCTCCCTGCTCTAATAAAATACAAACTTGAGGAGATTTTCAGTTATTTCTCTTGCCTCCTTTCATGTCTGAAGAATGAATACCAATCCATTTCAGTCAGGAGGGGCCAGTGAGAAATCCATGGCCTTAGCCCAGCAGTGGTGAGGCTGTGCTGGGGATTAGAAGACGACTCTCATAGTTCAGTGTAAACAGGATATAAATTTTGAGTATTTAATGCTATAAAGGTGACAGTGTGTCTGTTCCCTTTGGGAGCAAGGCTATTGATGTAGGGGAGAGATGCCACATTTGTCCTCAGTTCAAAATCAATTGGTCAGTGAGGGGATCAGGTTTGCAGTGTTGGCTGCATCACCCTCATGCTTAAGCCAGAGCAGCTTATTTGAACTATGCATAAGCTTTGTTATCCCTTTACATGGAATAATCTTCTATTTCCTCTGAAATCAACACCTTAACTTCTCAATGAAATGCTGTGGACGTGACTAAGGATAACAAGAGGTGCAATAATTCAAATGTGGTGCCAAACATGGGTAGTATCTTGAATGACAGTGATTTGCTTTCTCATATGTTCTCTCAACCATGCTTTCAGGTAGACAAAGTGGGATTAACGCATTTCCGAGATGAGCTGACAGAGTTGAAGGCCATAGGGCCAGAAAATAGCGAAGGAAGAGCTCATCTCGGATCTTCTGAGGCCAGTCCATTGTAATTTCCATCACATCATACTTTCTCCCTCTGGGAAGAATAAAGGAGGAGGGAGAATTGGGTAGGCGGGAGAGCAGGAAGAGCAGGGGTTGGTAAACTATGGTCCATGGGACAGATCCAGCCTTACACCTGTTTTTTTTTTTTTTTTTTAACATCTTTATTGGAGTATAATTGCTTTACAATGTTGTGTTAGTTGCTGCTGTATAACAAAGTGAATCAGTTGTACGTATACTTATATCCCCATAACCCCTCCCTCTTGCGTCTCTCTCCCACCCTCCCTATCCCACGCCTCTAGGTGATCACCAAGCACCGAGCTGATCTCCCTGTGCTATGCGGCTGCTTCCCACTAGCTACCTATTTTACGTTTGGTAGTGTATATATGTCACATTTTTGGAATACAGTCACACCCTTTCATTTACATATCACCCATGGCTGCTTTTCATGATAAAATGGCAGAGTTGAGTAGTTGCAACAGAGAACCTAAGACTGGAAAAATCTAAAATATTTATTATCACTTTAGAGAAAAAAATTTACTTAACTTTGACTTAGAGCAATCCCATGTTGGGGAGGAATTGCCCCACCAGGTTCAGTTATTTTCTGAGAAGAGCCCTATAGGAAAATGTGGTCTTGGTGCAAATGCTGCCCCTGGGTGGACTCGAGAATGTGACAGTTGGAGGTTTTTAATGAGCTGTGTTCCTCACAGAAAGTTCTCTTAAAGGGAGATTTGTGTGGGGACACCTCTATGGCTCCCACACAAGGGGATCTAACCATTGATTAAATATTTGGGTTGGAAATGGGATCTCCAACCCATTGCATTGGAAATGGAAATACAGACACAGTATGGCTGCAAATCTAAAGTATTTTCTATCTGACCTTTTGCCAACCCCTAGTCTAGATTAAAAGTATCTTTTATCCCATGAGGGAGGAGAGTCTTTCTTATAAATGGCAAATTAATCATCTGTTTAATAAAGCCATTTCTTATGACTGCATAGTAGGAATTATTTTCCTAGGATTTGACTTGATGAATGTTTATTTGATAAAGCAGAGCTGCTGAGGGAGGGACAAGGTGATGTTGGAAAGGATACTGAATGATTGGAAGACCAGGAACCTTGTCCAGTATTGGCTGTTAATTACCTCTCTGACTTCAGTGTGTCACATCTGGGCTTCCGGAGTCCCATTTGTAAAATATGAGGTTGAGGCTAGAGGACTGTTAGTGCCTTCTTCGAACTGCGGCAAGAGTATTATACAGAGAAGTACTAATCAAAGAGGCGGGCCTGAGCCAGTGGCTGGTCTTTGATGGACCAAGTTGGGGGAAGATGACCCAGTGTGCATTGGAGGTATTATCTACCTGGTGTGTGAAAAACTGTAGCAAAGAGGGATTTGGAATCTTCCAGTAACACAAATTGTCCCCTTTTAAATTTCAGAATAAACAAGGTTCTATTTATGAAGATGTTCGATTACATGGTACTGTGGTCTAGCAAGTGGAAACACTCTGTAAAGTAGATGATGGAGACTTCCCTGGTGGTCCAGTGGTTAGGACTCAGCACTTTCACTGCCATCGCCCTGGGTTCAATCCCTGGTCAGGGAACTAAGATCCCGCAAGGTGCTCGGCCAAAAAAAAGAAAAAAAAAGTAGACAGTGGGCTCACAGAGCCTGTCTGGTGAGAGCCCTTGCACTGGGCCACAGAGGAGAGGCTTTTCTTCCTGCTTCTTACAAGATCTGCTCCATGCCGTTGGAGGAGGAATTTAGAGGAACATGTGTTTATCACCTGTGTGTGTATATGTGTATGTGCGTTTGTGTGCGTGTGAGAGAGTGGGTGGGGAGGAGTTATACACCAAGGCAGCTTAGGAAACACCACGGTCTACATGAAACCCGGATGCTGAAGGTTTCATATATGTGTAATATAGATTTTTCCTTGTTTGAACTTCTCATATAGCTCTGTGGTAACAGTATTCATGTCAAATCCTAGATTTTCCCTGTAGCGCTGGAAGTGGTTCATAAGAAACGAGAACACTTCTTCCAGTTCTTAGATGCAGGGTTGCTAGACTTAGGAAATAAAAATACAGGATGCCCAGTTTACCTTGAATGTAGACAAACAATGAATAATTTTTTTAGTATCAGTAAAATACAAATATATTTGTATTTTATTTGGCAATGCTAATTGAATGAGACCCACTTCCTGGGAGAGTTAATGAATAGAAAAGATTTTGACGCTAGGTAAAAGAGTTGAAAAGAGTGAGTGAACCCCAGAACAGGGCTGGCTGTGGTCATTTTAATGCCTGTCTTTACCGTCTTTTCCTATTCTTGAGCTAAGCATGTGATATATTTTAAAAATGATAAAGTAAGAAATAAAGCTTTAACTCTACCCTTAGAATGATCGGAGTTTATTTGAGGAACGTACTAGAACTTTAAGTCCAGCTGTAACTACAGAGCTGACCCAGACCCATAGCAAACATTGTGATAATCGGGTTTTTCCAGTCAGAGTGAGATGGAACGCTGTATTTTGGCTGAGCTAAGAATGTATTCTATCAGTTTACGGGAAAATAAACTGTCTTGGAAATATAAGCATCTCTTTTTGGACTTTTTTCTGAATCCCATTGAACTCACAAAATGTGAAACTTTTTAGTTGATTCAAAGCAACAATGAGAAATGTCACCCTTAGACCATTTTAGCCAGCAAATAGACATAGATAATACTGTCACTTGGAGGAGCTTGGGGTACTAAAATGCTTTCTTCTTACCCATTAGAGAAGGCCACAGTGAGAAAGTGAAGAAACTTTCCATCAGGAGCAGAATAACACTGTAAACTTTCTTTTTCAATACCTTTTATATTATTGTTCATTGAAAGTTTCTGCTTATATCAGTCAGCATAATTTTGACAAGCCTCAAAATACTTGCAACTATAACTGTAGGATTCCTCCTTTAATAAAATAAAATTTAATTTACACTGGGTAGTAGGGAGTTGCTAGACCTAAAGAATTGTCATGAGCATGTTATAAAAATTAGACCATGTAACTGAGTTTCATCACTTAAGTTGCATAAAGATATTAACTAGAAAGTTAACCTTCACAAGGTTAGAAGCTGCTGACAAAGTTCCTAAACTCTATGAAGGCTGTGAACTCTCTTAGCCCTTTTTTTTCCACGCTACATTTCTCTTCTTTTCATCCAATAACTTTTGTCCTAAGATACGCTCTTCCTTTTCCAGTTCCCCATCCTTTTATTGGCATATAATTAGCCTCATAATTGACCCACATGGAGCTTAATATGGGGACTCTATAATTTCTCATTTTTCATCATATGTTGTTTAAAAAATCATATTCTCATCTCATCCCACTCTCTTCTCAACTTAAAATCTACCTGGCTCTTTAAGATAATATTCAGGACATTCTGTCTGTTTTGTTGTGTTATTCTCTCCTCTTCCAGTCTCTGTCATGAGCTGTGTTTCAGTTATCTGAAACTATTCCAAACTTAAGTAAAAAGTTTAAGTTTGGAAGTTTAAGTTTAAGTTGGCATAAAACAACAACTGTTTTATTATGCTTACTGGTTCTGTGGGTCAGGAATTCAGACAGGAAACAGTGGAGAACACTTATCTCTGCTTTCAGATGTCTGGGACTCAGATGGGAAGGCTCAAAGCAATTGGGCGTGACTTGAATAGCTGATGGCCAGAATCACCTGAAGTCTTCACTCACACATCTGGTGCCTGGGCTGTGGTGCCTCAAATACTGGGCTTAGCTGGGACTATCAACTGGAATAAATACATGTGGCTCTTTGTGTGGCTTGACCTTCCTCAGAGCATGGTGACCTCAGGGTAGTCATGCTTCTTACATAGCAGCTTGGGGCTGCAAGAGCAGGTGTTCCAGTAGCTCAAGGCAGATGCTGCATGGCTGGCTTCAGAAGTCATACAGCATTACTTCCCTTGCACTTTATTGAATAAAGCAGTCACAAGCTTGCCCAAATTTAAGGGCAGGGAATATAGACTTCACCACTTGATGGGAGGAACAGTCAAGAATTTGTAGCCACATGTTAAAATTGCACACATAGTAAACTTTAGATAGGCTTCTTGTCTATGCAAAAGGCAGCGAGTCAGCCACAATGGGCATCCTAGACATTGCTCATCCTAGACATTGTTCATGCATGTCAAGTCATCATATTTGGGAAGAAAAACTTTTATAAAGACAGTAAGCTAAGGATGCATTGGATTTGTGAGTACAGACAGGGAGTGAAACACACTCACACACACACATATAAAGAGATGGGGAGATATATATATATATATATATATATGTATACACATACAGAGAGAGAGAGAAAGAGAGAGAGATTTAAAAATGCTAGAAATAAAGAGACAGACTTCTTAAGAATAAGGTCCAAGATCCCTTGAAGATGTGCTTCAGGGGACATACATGCCTCTGAAATTGTTTGAAACATTTTGTATGTGTGTATGTGCAGTTTTTGGAGAGTTTTGTTCTTGTCTCCTTAAGGTCTGTCACCTCCAAAAGTTTAAGAAATATCAATTTGAGGCAAGAAGATGTGAGACTAGGGTTGTATGTGAAAAGATGCAGTGTATGTTTTGTTTCAAGGAAAGATTTTGCAGATAGTTGTTGGAAATAAAATAGGTAAATCAGGCAGGATGGGTGAAAATTTTTATATGCTGGTCCACAGACTCAGGTGTGCAAGAAATAGGGCATTTACAATTTTTCTATGCATCAGTTTAAATCTGGTTCTAAATGCTCATTCTACTAAGCCACCTGCCCCTCACACCCACCTTCGATATGAGCTGATGCCTTATTGTTTTCCTGAGAGCCAGACGTGAGCATGACCTCTGGTCTGTGGTCCCCACTGGTCACTAGTAGGGCACTTGTGATCTCATTCCATATGGTTTCTTCAGGTCCAGTAACTGTTCCTTCTAGACCATGGTTGGAGCCAAGAATCCTTGGGAGGTTGGGAATTGGCTGCTTAGGAGTTTTCCTTCCAAGATCTTGCCATTTCTCATGAAGAAGGGAGTCTTGGACCCACCGACCTTCATCTCCTTCCACTTTTAGGTGAACTTGCTCTATTCTCTCCCTCACCCTCTCAGCATCGCTGTCTATCCCCCCTCCTGCTCACCCAGCACAGTCTCCTCAGCGACGGTGGGCTTCTCCAAAAACAGAAAGAGTAGCTGACCTTGAGGAACACTTGTCTTCTATTCTGTAAATCTCCTGTGGTAATGAGATATAAAGCCTGCTGCCTGCTAGGAAGATAGCAGGGGATGGAAGAAAGATAAGAGAAAACAAAATACACATTATCGTCTCAAAAATATATCCTACATAAGTGGGGTCTTCTCCCACTTATGCATTAGCATTCAATTATTTTATGTAACAAGAAGGAATAATTTCAGCTGCAAGTAACTCATCTACAGTGGTTTAAACACTTAACCTCTTACTTGGTTTAAAAATTTTAAAAAAACAACAACAGCTGGGGTAGGTAGATCTTAGCATTGATTCAGCAGGTTATGGAATTCTTTTGGCCTTTTCTTCATGCTTATTGTTTTATGAACATAAAATGACTCCTGTTTCTCCACACATCTTGCCTACATTCCAACAATATATGTGTTGCCTGCCTTTTTTGTTTTTTAATTAATTAATTTATTTTTGGCTGCTCTGGGTCTTTGTGGCTGTGTGCGGGCTTTCTCTAGTTGCGATGAGCGGGGGCTACTCTTCATTGCAGTGCGCAGACTTCCGAGGCTTCTCTTGTTGTGGAGCGCAGGCTGTAGGTGCGCAGGCTTCAGTAATTGTGGCACATGGGCTCAGTAGTTGTGGCTCGTGGGCTCTAGAGCGCAGGATCAGTAGTTGTGGCTCATGGGCTTAGTTGCTCCGCAGCATGTGGGATCTTCCCGGACCAGGGCTCAAACCAGTGTCCCCTGCATTGGCACGCGGATTCTTAACCACTGCGCCACCAGGGAAGTTCCTGTGTTGCCAGTCTTAACCTTAGCCCGTCTTCTTGTTTATCTCAGATTCACTTGCATCAAGCACTATAATTTGGTAATCCCAATTCCATCGTATCATTTTGGAATCTCAGAATTTGAAATTAGAATGCAATCTTACCTTGTACTTCATGTCTCATCGTAAGAAAAAGAAAACATTTCACATCCTGAGATGAGATAGACAAACAAGCAAAGCCAGGGTCACTCTATCTAGTGCTGTTTTCCGAAATGTCTGAAACTTTGATTCCTTTGTAAGTCGCTGATGCTTTGCCTCTGAGTTTTCCTTTTGCAGAAGAAAAGGCCTAATTCCTGCTTTACATGAACGGTCCGTCAGGCCTAATTCCTACTTTACATGAACGGTCCCTCTGTTATTCTTAGTGATTGCTATCCAGCTTTGCCACTTTCAGGATGGAGAATTCACCACTTTAAAGAGGCCTCTAACCATTTTGGTCCAATCCAACTACTAGAAAATTCTTTCTTATACTGAGTCAAAATTTGCCCCTTTGTAAATTCCATGTATAGATCTAAGCTTTGTCCTGTAAGAAAATACAATCAAACCTAGTTTCTCTTACTTATTTAGTTCCTTTAAATATTTGAAACCAGTTATAAAATTTCTCCCTAGCCTTATGTCAACTAAACAGACTTAGTTCCTTCAACTGACTTATTTCTCAAGTAACATGATTTCTGTACCTGTGATTGTTCTGGGCATTCCTTTACAGACATAACTGCTGGCTTAGGAGAGTCTTCCCATGCCCCTGCGCTTTGAGGCCAAGGACTATGCCTCTTGTTTACCACTGAGTCACTGGTGTCTAACATGATTCCTATTTGAATCATAGTCATATTGTAGGCATTCAATAACTATATAGAATTAATGAGGACATCCCAGGCGGCACGGTGATTAAGAATCCACCTGCCAATGCAGGGGACACGGGTTTGATCCCTGGTCCGGGAAGATCCCACACGCTGTGGAGCAACTGAGCCTGTGTGCCATAACTACTGAGCCTGTGCTCTAGAGCCTGTGAGCCACAACTACTGAACCCATCCGCCACAACTGCTGAAGGCTGTGTGCTCTAGGCCCGCGTGCCAGAACCACTGAGCCCACGTGCTGCAACTACTGAAGCCCGTGTGCCTAGAGCCCGTGCTCTGCAACAAGAGAAGCTACCGCAGTGAGAAACCCGCGCACCGCAACAAAGAGTAGCCCCCGCGCGCTGCAACTAGGGAAAGCCCATGCGCAGCAACGAAGACCCAAAGCAGCCAAAAATTTAAAATAAATAAATTAATTAATTAAAAAAATAGAATTAATGAGATTAGAAAGCGTGGCACCTGGAAATAATTTACAGTGGTTATTGATGGCTGATTTCTATATTCTAGCTTCCTACACCTTACAAATTGCTTACAATGGGAATGTATTGCTTTATAACCTGAAAAGTAAAAGAGAAACACAACTTTAATTTCTAACATGTTGTACAAGACTGGATATGATATTTCAGATATAATTGACTAATACAGACGCTTGTGGAATTATCGCTTTCCTTGTACATATGTACTGTAATACTTTCGTTGCTGGCTAATGTTGCATTGCCTTCTTTAGTATAACTCATTCAAACCTTTGTTTTTTGTCTATTTTCTGCAAACGACCCTGCCATCTCTTAAGCAGCTTGCTCTGCTGCTGTTTTGATTTGAGCTTGCCGTTGCCGTACTTCTAGGTATTTTCCATATGAGGGAAAGAGAGAGTGGGGAGAAGGCCATCTTCCCTGTTGGTCAAGTTATCTTCATCCTGTATCTGACTTGTGGAATAAATTTTTAATTTTACATGCAGAGTTTCACATTTTTGCCTGTTATGTTTCTTCTTGATAGTTTCTGTTCATTATTCTAGGTTTTAGGCACTTTTTTGAAATCCCTGTTCTGTCATCAAGCGTATTAGCTATCTCTTAAATTTTCATGGCTTTCTGTATTTCAATATAGACCATTTTCATGTATAATATCCCTGTATAGTATTCTCCCATCCACCTACTAGATTCAAAAGTGCAGTTCATAAAATGTGGGAAGGAAATTTAAGTGACCTGAAATATTTCTGCAAAGTGATGATGGATTGAAAGTAGTAATATTACTGATGCAAACCTGTGCATGAAAAAAGGTCATGGCACGGCAACTCTCTATTCCTTATATGAGCCCTGTGACTGCCACATTAGGAGGTAAGACATAATGATTTGATTCTATCTGACATTCACATTGCTCTCATTCAACATTCTTGCTTATACAGACTTCTGCTTCTGGGAAGATGAAGTAGATGTACGTTTCCCTATTCTTACTTTTAAGTAAAACTAAAACCCCTGAACATTATATATAAAATAAAGATAAGACTGAAAAGTTAGGAAAGATGGCAGACAGGTTAGGGACCTAGGGACCCAAGGAAGGACACAGTGGTGAGTTCCCTGAGTTATCTTTTTGCCTCATGTATTCCAGACTTGGAGCTGGAGAAACTGGCAGCCTGGAATTGCCAGTGAGTGTAGACAAAAATGGCCACAGCAGAAGCCTGCACTCTATAGCCAAAAGACCAGGAAAGTGGCAGTGTAGCAAGACAGAAAACCTTTAGACAATAACCACTGTATTCCACAGAAAAAACTGTGACCCCACCTCCACCCATGCCAACAAAGACTGAATGGGGACCGTAAATTTCCACCTTCATGCTGGAGCAAGACACCAAATTCCCCTGCCAGGCAGTATCAGAGAAGGCTGAGTAGGGAACTGGGACTTCCACCCTGCTTGGGAGTAATGAGTGTTATTCCCACTCCCCATTGGTGTGACATCAGAGGAGGCCCAGTGGACATCAGCTCTATCACCACTGCCCATCAGTAATGAGACCACTTACTCCCCTTCTCCTGGTGTGAGTGGAGGTCAGACGGAAAGCAGTACGGAGGCACTCTTACCTCTCCCAGCCAAGGATGTATCACTGTTAGGTCTAGTGCAGAGCCAGAACTCTCACCCCTGACCAGCAGCAAGAAGGACCACTCCCCACTTCAGGTGTCAGTGAAAGCCAAGTGGGGAGCCCGGACTTCTATCCTCACTTGGCGGTAATGAAGCAGCATATTCTATCTCCTTTCCCTAGTGGGAAGGTGTCAGAGAAAGTCAGAAAAACAGAAGGCTAACTGAGATTCAAAGTCTCATAATATAACACATGAAAAGTCCAGATTTCAATCCAAAACCACTCATCGTGATCACCAAGAACAAGGAAGACCTCAAACTGAATAAAAAGACAAGCAATAGATGCAACACCAAGATGACAGAGATGCTCGATTTATCTGACAGAGATTTTAAAGTCGCCACCCTAAAAATGCTTCAGTCAGCAGTTACGAGCACCCTTGAAACTTATAAAAAATAGAAAGTCTCAGCAAAGAAATAGCAAACATAAAGAAGAACCAAATAGAACTTTTGGAACCAAAATATATACTAACTTGAGTAAAAACCTATGATGAACCAAAGCAAAATTGAGCAAAGAAAAGAATCAGTGAATTTCAAGGAAGAGTGAGATAAGTAATCGCTCTATCTGAACTGATTGAGCGAACTGAACTCACAATCTGAACAACAGAGAGAAATATAATTAAAAAAACAGAGACTCAGGATCTGTGGAACTATAACAAAAGATTTAACATTCTTATCAGCAGAGTCCTGGAAAGAGAGAAGAAAAAGAGCAAGCTGAAAAAGTACTCAAAGAAATAATGAAAAGAAACTTCTCAAATTTGACAAAAGACATAAACGTATAGATTCAAGAAGCTGAGTAAACTCTAAACAAGATAATCCTACAAAAATTCCACACCAAGACACATCATAGTCAAACTTCTGAACGCTAAAGACAAATGAGAGAAGTGACACCTTACCTGCAGGGGAAAAACAATTTGAATGACTTAGAATCTCTCATCAGAAACCATGGAGGTTAAAAGCAAGGGGCACGACCTATGTCAGAGGCTGAGAATAAAAGAGCTGTCAACCCAGAACTCTATATCCAGTGAAAATATCTTTTGGGAATGAAGGGGAAATCAAAACAAAGAGAAACTAAGAGAATTTGTTGCCATGAGACCTTTCCTATTTCAAATAAGAGCAAGTAGATTTTTTCACTAAATTATGAAATTATGTGAAATTATATGAAAAATATGATTTTACCTTTATCTCATGCTTTAAAACATCATATTTTTGTATATATTATAAAATGTGCATTATATATTAATGTAGTTTGTATGTATATAAATAAGTTAGTAATAAATAGGTACAGGTGGCATCCTGAAAAGTATTTAATGAGGAAATTGTATGACAGGGGTAGTTTGGAGGTGACAGTGCTAATAAACTCTTTAGGTAGATTTAACAAGCGATGAATCTAGCCCATATTGTCATTTGTCCACAGGGTAAAATGTACCACCTTGTTAAATACAGTTGAAATACAGACACTAAGACTGAAGTTTTCCCCAAACTGTTGCTCTTATAATTCTCACCAAGAAAAGGAAATGAAATTCATTTGGCCCGATTTGTCCTTAGGGAACTTTGGCCCACAGTAAACACAACCTATCCCATTAATAATCCATTTTAGAATTTGGATCTCTGGGCTGGAGTAACAGAATTTCTTTTTTTGAAAGTTGCATGTTACTTGCTTGCCTTTCTTCTCCTGGCACTTCTGTCATTTCACATGTTTTCTTCAAGATGACTAATGTCAGTCTGACAGTACAAACCCACCCACTAATTTCTCATCCTTTCTGTGGACCTAGAAATCTGACTTCACTCAAGGCAACTTAGTGTTCTCCTAATGTTACCTCACTTCTTCCTCACTGAGAAAACCTAGCTCATATCTTCATCACTCTTTACTGGACTATTGCAACAGCTTCCATCCTCCACCACTTCTGATCTGCTCTCTTGACTACAAAGTCCTTCACTGAGCTCCCTATCATCTTTAGCATAAATAAACCCTCCTTAGCACAGTGTGCTATTAGTGACTGTCATTGATCGGCTGTTTACTATGTGACAGCACTGTCCTAAGCATTTTATTCACATTAATTCATTACAATAAACCTCTGAGGTAAGTTCTATTATTATCTCTATTTTATGGATGAAGAAGAAGAGGCAAGGGAGGTTAAAATGTCCAAAGTCACATGGCTGGTCAATGGCCAAACTCGAAATTGAACTCAGAACGGGAGCCCCAGAAAAGTGGGCCCTTAACCACTATGCATATTGCCTCTAAAAGCCCTTTATGATCTAATTTCTGTTTTCCTACTTTCTGGCTCTAGGACTATTTGCCAAAGGTGACTTACTGAATAATCAAGTCAAAACTGTGACAGTAATTCAGTAAGCTGGGTCTAGGACAGTTCCCTGCAAAGGCAAAGGCGAGGGCAGAGGGTGGAGGTAATTAAATCTATAAAAATAGAGAAGATAAAAGCTGAAAATCATCTCAGTCACATATGAATACTGAGCGTCTGAAATGTAAAACACATGCAAAAATTATACGTGTCCAGGCCGCCAAAGCTTTGGGAAAACTAAAACCTTGAATGGTGTCCTGATACTTCGGTGAATTGAGCATTCAGAAAGTTGAGTTTCGGTGAATTGGTTTTCAGTGCCTTAACTTTTAGTAAATTAATTTCCAGAAATGAGGTTTTTGGTATATTGGACTGTTTCCTCCTTTCCAATGTTACCTTTTCCCACCAACCCCATTACTCTGACATAGGACTCAGTGGCACTGGTACAGCTGTGTTGGCCGATTAATGCTAGTGTCAGTGGGTTGATGCCCACCATACTGGTTGTTAAATATTCTGATCATCACTCATACGTACCAATCCATGACACTCTTGTCACATGTCCATCTGCTGAGAACACTTACCCACTCAACTTGCTCACTCGGTGAAGCCCTTCTTGTATCTTTCAAAACTCAGCTCCAGTGCCTTCTTCAGGGCTCCTGGAACATCTTTTGTTTGCTATATTACAGCATGGACACATTGCATTGTAACTGTTTATTTTTGGTTTTCCTCCTTGGTTGTAAGCTCCTTTAGAGGACCTCTTTTCCCTTGCTCCCCTTTGCAGTGTGTGCCTGTCACCTAGCAGTCTTCAAGAGATGAATGGGTCTTGATTATCAGATAACCTTCTCCATCAGTTTTCTATCCTTTGACAATCAAATATGCTTCTTGATAAACACAACTGAGTTGAGCATTTTCTCAACATTTATGAACACTGTGACTTCTTCCTGCATCAGGGAATTGATAATGAAATTATTTTTTTCGATTGCACATAATATTAAAAATTCCTTCCCCACTTAAAAAAATATGTACGAAAAGCTTCATGAGGGCAAATATTATTTTCCCAGAGTTTGGCACAGAGCTTAGCACTGTGCTCAATAAATGTTTATTGAATGCGTTATAACAGCTAGTATTTACAGCACAGCCTACACACAAAGTGCTTTACTTGTATTCTCTCGTTGAATATTCTCCGTTATATAAGAGATACCTCCTATTATTTTCTCTGTAGGTGTTTTACTATATGATCCATTTTATTGATGAGGAAATAGGCTTAGAGGGGTTAAGTAGGTTACCAACATCAGTGGCCAATGAGCAGTAGAGCCAGCGTTTGAACCAGGATACCCGGTATCAGGAGCTGCCTCCTTACCCACTATGCTTCAATATTACCTTAGGTAATTGAATGTTTTAAAAAAAAAACACTTCAGATCATCTGGATTGTGGCTTTCCTCATGAGATGAACTCACGCAGAGATGAACTCAAGCAGTTCATCTCTGCTTATTTGCTTTGACTTCTAACTTTTTTACCTTCAGGAATCAACGTTGTCTGTTCAAGGACTGACATTTGGCCAGAGCATCAGGAACAAAGAGGAGATGCATAGGATATGGGGTTGGAGAGAAAAGTGGGGGCCAGAGCACATAGGGCTTTGGAGAAGTTTGGATCTTACGTAAGTGAAACCGAAAGTCTTTGGAGGGTTGTTACTTGATCTAATTGCATTTAAACATTTTGTGTACCGTTGTAGATAGTGTAGTGTAGAGATGGGGTGAGGCAGAGGAGGCTCTTGCAGTAGTTGGGGCAAGAGAAGAGGGAATTTAGACTGGTGTGGCCACAGTGGAGATGATGAAAGTAGATGAAATTAGGATACATTTTGGAGGTAGATTCTCTTAATAAACATTTTTTGAATTAATACATATACAATTCTCTAACACCATATAGAAAAGTAAACTCCAAATGGATTAAAAACCTAAATGTAAGACCAAAACCCATAAAACTAGAGAAAAGCATAGGTAGAACACTCTTTGACATAAATCGTAGCAATATTTTTTGCATCTGTCTCCTAAAGTGAAGGAAATAAGAGCAAAAATGAACAAATGGGACCTAATCAAACTTAAAAGCTTTGCACAGCAAAGGAAACCTTCAAGAAAATGAAAAGACAACGTACTGAATGGGAGAAAATATTTGCAAATGATATGACTGATAAGGGGTTAATATCCCAAATATATAAACAGCTCATACAACTCAACATCAAAAAACAAACAACCTGATTAAAAAATGAGCAGTAGACCTGAATAGATATTTTGCCAAAGAGGACATGTAGATGGCCAACAGGCATGTGAAAAATGCTCAACATTGCTAATTATCAGGGAAATGCAAATCAAAACCAAAATGAGATATCACCTCACACCTGTTAGAACGGCTATCATCAAAAAGAACACAAATAACAAATGTTGGCAAGGATGTGGAGAAAAGGGAACCCTCGTACATTGTTGGTGGGAATGTAAATTGGTGCAGGCACTGTGGAAAACAGTGTGGAGCTTTCTCAGAAAACTAGAAACAGAACTGCCGTATGACCCAGTAATTCCACTCCTGGGTATATATTTGAAAAAAATAAAAACACTAATTCAAAAAGATACATGCATCCCAATGTTCATAGAAGCATTTTTTACAATTGCCAAGACATGGAAGCAACCTAAGTGTCCATCAACAGAAGAATGGATAAAGGAGATGTGGTATACACACACACACACACACACACACACACACACACACACACACACACACACTCTAGAATACTACTCAGCCATAAAAAAGAATGAAAATTTGCCACTTGCAACAGCATGGATGGACTTGGAGGGCATTATGCTAAGTGAAATAAGTCAGACAGAGAAAGAAAAATACTGTATGATATCACTTATATGTGGAATCTAAAAACTACAACAGACTGGTGAATATAACAAAAAAGAAACAGTCTCACAGATGTAGAGAACAAACTAGTGGTTACCAGTGGGGAGAAGGAGGGGAGAGGCAATATCAGGGTAAGGATTAAGAGGTACAAACTACCAGGTGTAAAGTAAGCTACAAGGATATATTGTATAACTCAGGGAATATAACTAATATTTTATAATAACTATAAATGGAGTATAACCTTTAAAAATTGTGAATCGCTATGTTGCACACATGAAATTTATGCAATATTGTACATTAACTATACCTCAATTAAAAAAAAGAAAAAAGTACGTATACAATAAGTATCAAACCCTCAGCCCAGTTATTGGCATATAGCAAGTGCCCAGTAAGTGGTGTTTACTATTACGATCGTCATTATCCCTTCACTTCTGAGAGATGAGATTACAGTATTAACTGTCATGAATGATCAGCTTCTTACTCTGCACTTTACCCTTCATCCCTTTAGCCCTCACGACTTACTCTTACAGAAGCTACGCTCTTAAAGTGACCTCCAAGCTACTGAATTCAGTGTAATTTTCTTTCTTTCTTTCTTTCTTTCTTTCTTTCTTTCTTTCTTTCTTTCTTTCTTTCTTTCTTTCTTTCTTTCTTTCTTTCTTTCTTTCTTTCTTTCTTTTTCTTTCTTTTCTTCCTTCCTTTCTCTCTCTCTTTCTTTCTCTCTCTCTCCCTCTCTCTCTTCCTTCCTTCCTTCCTTCCTTCCTTCCTTCCTTTCTTTCTTTCTTTCTTTCTTTCTTTCCTTTTGCTTGCATTGGGTCTTCATTGCTGTGTGCAGGCTTTCTCTAGTTGTGGCGAGTGGGGGCTACTCTTCATTGTGGTGCATGGGTTTCTCATTGCGGTGCCTTCTCTTGTTGCGGAGTACAGGCTCTAGGCACACGGGCTTCAGTAGTTGTGGAGTGTGGGCTCAGTAGTTGTGGCTCACAAGCTCTAGAGCACAGGCTCAGTAGTTGTGGTGCACAGGCTTAGTTGCGCCATGGCATGTGGGATCTTCGCAGACTGGGGATTGAACCCGTGTCCCCTGCGTTCTTCCCAGACTGGGGATTGAACCCATGTCCCCTGCGTTGGAAGGCGGATTCTTAACCACTGCGCCACCAGGGAAGTTCCCAGTGTAATTTTCTTATTTTTCGTTCCCTGATGCCTCTCTGAGCCTTTGACTTCCTGTACTTTGAAATTACTTGACACCTAAGATGATATACTTTTCTAATAATTGCACATCTCCTGGGGCTCTTCATCTGGGGCTCTTCACCACCCTCCCCCCCGCCCTCTCAGTGTAGAGGTGATCCAAGAATCTGATCTTGAGACCCTCATTCTCATATACCAGGTCCAGAAAACCAAATCCTCATCTTTGACCCTATTTCAAGGTTAGTTCTTCATTTCTAATTGCTACCTTTTTCTTCCCAAGTCAGGACTTAAAACTAGAAGAGAGGGAACTTCATCTGTGTATTTCAGTTTCCACTGAAGATTACAAAAATATATATAATTATATATATTTATATATATATATATACATATATATATATATATATATATATAAAATAAATCTAGAGAGAAGCACAGAACATAATTTATCAAGGGTAAGATTCTTACAGAAAACTCAATTTCTACTGAGGGAATTAGGAAGAGTTTTGAATTTGGCCTAAAATACCCATTCCTAAAATTAATCTTACATGTGCTTTTTTGGGCTAGCTGATAAACGATATTCATTTTTACATCTTGAATAATTCATGTACCACTGACCAGCACAATAAAATATTTCACTCTAAGCATTCATCTACGTTTCTTAACTCAGTTCTCAATTCTAATTACTACACTCAATTTCTGTTTCTCGAAGGGAAAAGGAATCCTACGTAGAACTGAACAACAGATAATGAACTCCATTAACTCGGGCTGACTGAGTAGGACTGACTGAGAAGATTTAAGTCTAAATCGAATTTTCTTTCCTGAGTTAGAAGTTTCATAAACTCTTAAATAGGCAAAAGTTTATCCACAGATCTGGCAGCCCTTGAGGTGGGGGGCATACCCCACGATCCTACCTCCTTTCCTCTTTCATAATTCTCCTCCATGCTCAGGAGCTCCCTGTGACCCAGAAAGGAGGGAAACGCTCTTCCCTCCTGCTCGATTCTGGTATACACCTGTTTTCTAAACTATCTTTTTCATAAGATGAGTTTGGAAAAGGGGAGAGAGAAGAGCTGGTTGGATGGCTTCCTTCTTCTCTTGTATCTCAGCACATGTTCTCCCAGCACCACGGGAATTCTGCTATGTTTAAGAAGTCAAGAGATTCTCAGAATATTTCTGAGAGCCTCTTAGGAGACATGAAATACTGAGCTGTGCTGGGGAGAAGTGGGAAGAAGGAGAACTATTCAAATAGTTTTATCGTCAGATTTCTGCTTTGGGCACAAGTTTCAGGGCGTTGCGGTAGAAGAGGGGTTCAGGCAGCTTTTGAATTTCTCCATCAATGTACAATCTCCACAAAGTTGGGGCCTGAAAAGTAGCGTCCCCACAGCACCTGGAACAGCGCCTCACACATAATAGACACTTCATAATGGTAGAATAAAAGAGCAAATGGGAAAAAATGGCTCTTTAACTTTGATTTTCAGAAGCATCAAGGATGTCAGTGCTTACTGGTCCTGACTTGATTTGTGTTACAGGCAATAATTTGAAAGTGATGGAGTGAAAAGAAACGAGACTGCTCGTTTTCCTTCCGTCTCACTGCCCTTTCTGATCAGATTTTCAAAATGCTCCATTGTGAAAAATTCCTAATTCTCTATATTCTCTATATTAGATCCTTTTATGAGAACAAGGAGCTTTTAATGTTGTTTATTCTTTTTTATCCCCATTTCCTATTCCTATGTCCCTACCCACTCTTCAATATACAGCCATGTTCATGTTTTCTGTGATCCTTTTGCTTCTATATTTTGTAAGATATGAGTTATTTTGTGGGCATTAATTTATAATTGACACCATATTGTGCTACAAATCTTCTTCTCACTGTTATTATTATTTTAATTTTTTTCTTTGAGCACTGTAATCTACCGTGTGACTGAGTGAACCTCTAATCCATAGCTGTAATTGCTGCATAGTCCTCCACATTGCACATCCCCTGCATTTCATGTGCTCACTGCTCGGCGTTGGGCACCAGATTGCCTTTGATGCCCCACTCCAGAGTGGTGCTGTGACGAGCATCCTGGTACTCATCCCTTTATGGATGTGTGGGCTTAGTAAGGCATATGTGCAAAACTGTATGTTTAACTTAACTAACTGCAGCCCCTTCCTCTCCGGAATGGCTTTGCAGTCTTCCTTCCCATCAGCAGTGATGAGGGCTCCTACATCCTGTTCTGGTGTCTCTGCCGGCTTGGCATTATCTAGCTCTCTACTTTTTGCTGGTCCAGTGGCTCTAAAGTGATATCCCATTATAGCTTTAAGTTACATTTTTTAACAGGTTTTTTTTTTTTTTTTTTTTTTTGGCCGCACACCTTGTGGGATCTTATTTCCCTGACCAGGGATTGAACCTGGACCCTTGGCAGTGAAAGTGCGGAGTCCTAACCACTGGACCACCAGGGAATTCCCTACATTTTTAAATTAATATGTTTTTAACAAATGTTTCTCTTTGTGTGTGCATTTTATGTTTCATCTTCTATAAACTGAATGTTCTTTTTGCCTATTCTGTATTGGAGTTCCTGTCTTTTCCTTGTTGAGTGCAGGAATCTATTGTCAATTTCAGACATTGCAAATATCTTTTCCAAATTTGTCAAATCTCTGTTAACTTGGTCCATGACATTTTTTGTGGAACAAAAATCTTTAATTTTTGTAAAATCAAATTTAGTTTTTTGGCCTTACATTTTATACCTCTGGGGTAAAAAGCTTTGTTAAAATAATATTTTTATGACAATAATAAAAGGGACGGAGAAAGTGTTTTTGATAGTTTTATGTCAAATAACAAACTGCAGAGTTGAACATGAATCTCTTCTAATGACATTAGGCTTTTCCTTGACTATGAGTAGACTGAAGTTTTCTGTAGACCCAAGTGGAGAATAAGGTTTGCTTGTGAAGTGTGCTAAAGAACTTTCTCACCTAAGTGGAGAAGGTCTTTTGAAGAAATAATCTTATTCCCAACAAGCACTAGCTATCTGGCTCAGGGTTGCCTGGCAAAGAAGCTAGGGCCTGCCCAGGGGCTGAAGGATTTCAGTGCCTTTATGTCCTCATACAGCCTCCCCTGAGTGACTTCATTTTCCTTATCAAGTCTTATTAAAGATAGATGATGAGAAAAAGATGGCACTGGGAAGGTTCCCACACAGTGGTTTATACTTATTAGATTTTTTATTTTCCTTTTTGACCAGTTGTTATGGACTGAATGTTCGTATTACCCATAAATTCATATGTTGAAATCTTAACCGTCAGTACAATGGTATTAGGAGGTGGGGATTTGGGGAGGTGGTTAGGTCATGAGGGTGGAACTCTCATGAATAGGATTAGTGTCTTTACAAAAGAGGTGCCAGGGAGCTCTCTTGCCCTCCCCACCGTGAGGCTACAGTGCTACCAGCTGTCTGCAGCCATGAGAGAGTCCTTGCCAGCACCTAACCATGCTAGCACCCTGATCTCAGACCTCCAGCTTCCCAGTCTATGGTATTCTGTTATAAGCCTGAACTGACAAGATACCAGTCATTCAGTTAGCCAGAAAAAATGTAGATTGGTCCCCAAAGAAACTGGTTGGTGGACAAATTCAAATTTTATCCACAGTTGCAATGAGAGGTACAGTTAGGTGATATAGTAGTTTCAATCATGTTCCCCCAGGATTCATGTCAACTCAAAACCTCAGAAAGTGACCTTATTTGAAAATATGACTATTATGGATGTAACTAGTTAAAGATCTTGAGAGGAAATTATCCTGGACTCAGGGTGGGCCCTAAATCCAATGACTAGAGGAGAGGACACAAAGACACACATGAGAAGAAGGCCATGTAAAGATGGAGGTAAAGATGGAGGTAAAGATGGGAGTTATGTCAAGGAATGCCAGGAGCCACCAGAGGCTGGAAGAGAAAAGGAAGGATTCTTCCCTAGGGCCTTCAGAGGAAGCATGGCCCTGCTCAAATCTTGATTTTGGACATCTGGTTTCCAGAACTATAGGAGAGTAAATTCCTATTGTTTTAAGCCACCAAGTTTGTGGTAATTTGTAACATCAGCCTTAGGAGACTAATACAGGTGGAATGATGACATGGTAAGTTTTCAGGCCGCAGGTGCCCATTGGTTACTGGTACTTGGAGAACCAGGACCAGAATGAGGAGGTTCTAAAGACTTCTGAGTAACCCACCTGCTAAGAAAACTGTATTACCGTTATTGCCAATCAGAAACTTGCCTGGTTTTGATGCAAAGACTGACGCTCGAGGTCCCCTAAAGTAATGATCTAATTCTCCACCCTCTAAATCTGAGACTTTGGCCACAATTTAACTCAGGTTTTACCCCATGCTCCAGTATTCCAGCTGGGAGATGATCCCCATTCTCCTTTCTTCATATGAACTTTTCCCTTTCTCTTTCTCTCTGGGGTATTTAAATGGCAGCGGAGGTGGGGAGAGGAAAAATCAGGGGCACAAACCTGATGTGATCCTTAGGGAAGGAGTTTGCACAGTAGAAGCCCAAGGACACCATTAATTTATGTGGTAGTTACTTATTGAGAGGTTATTATATGACAGGCACCGTGAGAGGCACTGGAGGAGTGGGTTCTGGCTTGATGTTCTTCTGAGGTTTGCTCTCCAGGTCTGTGTGATCCATATGAGTGGTTGCCAGGCATCTCTGAGGTTGCCTCTGCTGACACTTCCTCTCAGTGACCCCAACAAACTACGTTCTGACTCAGATCTTTTGACTACTTTCTGTGGCCTCCTGGGGGTTGTAGCTGATCAGTCCTCTTGGCATACAGCTTTCTATCCCTCGTGTTCTGACCTTAGGGACAGGGAACTCACAGAGCTCTGAGAACTGGCTGAATCTTACTGGCTTCCTGTCCAGCGTCTAGGCCACATACACTCTACCTCCTGTGGTATCCTCTCTATGGCACCCAGGTTCTCTCACTCTTGGAACCTGACAAGAATATCTCAGGGTTCTGAACTCTATCGCATTACTGTATACTTCAGGAGTTTCTTCTTGCTACCACTCTCAAGGGTATTTCTAACTTTCTGGCAAAGATGCAAACACCAGAAAAATCTTGCTGTTACTGAGTGACATGTGCGCCAAGAAGTAGAAACCATAGCATTCTGGGAGGCAAAGCAGATATGACTTAATTAGATACATAGAAGGAAGGAGGAAAAAGGGAGATACTCGTGGTCTAGGAGAGGAAATTCAGGACTGGGTAAGCCCAAATCTAAGGGTACTACAGGGGTGGTCAGGCATCCAGTCTGCATCTCCTTCAGTAGGGCATTCAGAGTCACACTCCACCTATGAAGAGTGGAGCGTGCGTTCAGCCATGGGTCCACCCACTGTCAGGTCCTTAAAGGAGCAGTGGAGGAGGAGTTGATCAGATCTGAGGGGCAGTGTGGGTGCTCAGAAAGACTCATCCTCAGACCGCGTAGCGGCATCAGAGGCTCAGGGCTGACCTCTGCCCAGTAGCTGTGTCTGTAAGAATTTATCATTTCAGAGTCATCTGAGTTTTGTTGCTACCTTCGATTCAGCTTAATGGAAATCCCACTGTTGATTGAGTTCCCCAAACTCCTCAGCCTGACATTTAAAGCCCTGCACAATTTGATCTTTCTCTTTTTCTCATGTTCAGTTCTGAGAATATGCCTTTATATACCTGTCTTCAGTCACAGTCATCTACTCACCATTTTCCAAATGTGGCCTTCAGTCAACTGATGCTGAACCATTGCTCATACTCTTCCCTTTACTATAGAATGCCTTCTCGTGCTTATGGCTGCTGAAGCCCGACATATGCTCTAGGTCTCAGCCTAGGTCACCACCACCCCAGATTCTCCCAGTGGGATTTATGCCCCACTATTCCAAACTTACACAATACTTTGAATGTCTGTTATATCACGCATCACATTTTGTCTTGTGCTGAAGTTATTTTATACATGTTTCTGTTTTCCCATTCAGTTTGGAAGTGCCGTTTTTTGTTCTTGTTGTTAAATTTATAGAACTCTTTTATGCCTAGGACAGTGCTTTGCATATAGAGGCAATCAGTAAAGTCTGTGGAACTGAACTCTCTGAAGTTGAAGGTAAATCACAAATGTGGTTGTATATTGAATACGGAAGACTGAGTGGATTTTTAGCATTTAAAACACTGTCTGGCCTTCATTAACACCTGGCACAATTTCCCATAAGCCTTAGGGTCTTTTCCTTGGCCGCATCCCACTTCCTCACTACAGCCCTGGCCCGGTCTTTGGCTTTAGCCCTTCCTTCCAGGCACACTCTTCCTTGGGTCCTGGTTGAGCTTGCTGTGCTGGCAGCAGCCTGGCTCTCTTAGTCAGCCCAGAAGTTTTGTCCCAACTCTCCCCAACCCCTCCTGGGAATCCTATTCCCTCTTTCTCCTCTCTTGATGCTATTAGATCTTTCCTTTTAAGATGATTTTTCACTCTCTAGTCTCCTGATTAATGTACCCTAGAGCACAAGAGCCAGGGTTATATAGTGGTTAAAAACATGGACTTTGGAGTCCTATGGTCTGGGCTTGAATTCCAGCTCTGCCACCTACTATGTGCTATCTTAGGACAGATGCCAAAGAAACGTTTTCAGTGGTAACAGAGACATAATAACATATCACCTCATAGAGCTCTCCTGAGGATTAAATGAGATGCATGCAAACACTTAGCAGACAGAGCCTGGCACATAGCCAGATATTTAAAATAGCGGCTGTCACTCTCATTCTTTGTCTCTTTTTCTACATATTTTGTCAAAAGTATTGTTCAGTACTCTTCCTTTTTTTAAATTTAATTTAATTATTTTTTATACAACAGGTTCTTATTAGTTATCTATTTTATACATATTAGTGTATAAATGTCAATCCCTATCTCCCAATTCAATTGTTTGGTACTCTTATTTGTAGTATATGTTTTTTTAAATTAATTAATTAATTAATTTTTGGCTGTGTTGGGTCTTCGTTTCTGTGCGAGGGCTTTCTCTAGTTGCGGCGAGCTGGGGCCACTCTTCATCGCGGCGCGCGGGCCTCTCACTGTCGTGGCCTCTCTTGTTGTGGAGCACAAGCTCCAGACGCGCAGGCTCAGTAGTTGTGGCTCACGGGCCTCGTTGCTCCGCGGCATGTGGGATCTTCCCAGACCAGGGCTCGAACCCGTGTCCCCTGCATTGGCAGGCAGATTCTCAACCACTGTGCCACCAGGGAAACCCTGTAGTATATGTTTTAAATACAATTTTCACTATCCTTCTACAATGCCCCCAATCAGAGATACTTGATATTTATTTGCAAGATAAAGGTAGCCTCCCATCTTCCTCTGGGTAATCCTTATCCTATTTTTTGTTTTCAATATTGCTCACATCTGAGGCCTCTCATGTATATTTTCACCTGGAAACGAATCCCCTTGCTGTGGAGCTGTTCCTTTGATTTTACACGAACTTTTATGGAAAAAGGTGTTTTATTATTGTCTTCTCCAGTATAAAAGAGCAGAGATATAAATTAGGCATCAAGAGCAACCCTGTTCCCAAAGCACACCAAAACAAACAAGCAAATCATAAACCTGTAATTCACTTAGGTAGGTAAAGACCAGTCTCTGTACTTAAATTCTCCTTGTGTTTAAAGACCTTCAGCAATGTTAAATGAGTAAACTCTCGTAGCAGCTCTTTCAGACAATCCCTTAGTTAAACACACTTTCTCTCACAATATTGGAATCCGAGTCCATACTGGAGACTCATTGGCCAGCCTGTTGTCCTGTCCCTGAGTTATGCATCTCCTCTCCAAATAAGGCCTGAAATGATGCTGGAGTGGATGGATGGACGGGCTTGATCAATGAACAGAATATAGTACTGGGGGCTGGGCCAGATCTGAATGCCGATCTTCTTTTTTTAACCTTGTAAGCAGAAGCCTAACTAGGTGATTTCACTCCTGGAGCATGTTCGTATAACTGCTTCCTTCTCCCCACAGATCCCACTCTGATCCAAGCCTCCTTCTCCCAAAGGCAAATGGTTGATGGGAACAAGAGACAAAGACCTGTAGCAGCAGCATGAGGTCAGGACCTGTGTTTTTCATCACTCTTTATCCCTAGTCCTTGTGTGTGTGTGTGTGTGTGTGTGTGTGTGTGTGTGTGTGTGTGTGTGTGTGTGCGTGCGCGTGCACGCAAGTGCATCTGCGCACACTTGTCTTCATTTCTGTCCCTCGGTTTCTGTTTATTGATTCTGTATCTGCTCTTTAACATTCCAACATTCATTCAATCAGTGTCTGTAGACTGGTTACCACTCTCTGGGGGACTGTGCTGGCCATCAGGAGTTCAGATAAAATATAAGAAATCTCCCCTTCGATTCTTAATGATCTATTAGAAAAAAAGCTTTGGTTTTATTTTGTTTTTTGCTTTTTTATTATGCACATTTTTAAGCATGCAAAAAAGTGGAGAAAAGAGTGAAACAAATCTCAGTGTACCTATTACCCAACTTCAAAATTGATTAACAAATGGCCAATCTTGTTTCCTGTTTACCTTGATCTACTACTTTGCCATCCCTCACTGCCCACGCGTACACAGTAGATGATTGTGAGGCTGGTCGATCCCAGGCACCATGTGGTTTGAGCAGGACAGTTCTGATTTCCTTAGATGGAGTGTGAAGAGAGGGCTCCCGTCTTGCCAATGCTCCTTCTGTTGGTGCCTTAGCAGTGCCCCCTTCTTGCCTTCAAGTCTTGGATTTTGGACACTGTAGAGAGCCTCAGTCAGACCAGGCCTCCAAAAGACCCCACTTACCCCTGATGCTTTTGTTTGCAGAGAATCCCACATTGCCAGCAAATTTTGAGGACAGGGCAATGGTATTGGGTCGGGTGTGGGGTGGGACAGGGCTAATGACAGCTCTGCCCTACCATGTGTATGTGAGCCCAGGAGGGTTGCCCTGCATGGCCTGGTGCTCATGGCTCCTCCTGGACTGCCTCCCAACACCCTCCCAGATCTCTTAAGTCCAAGCTTGACTAAAAGTCTCGGGTCCCTCCTGAGCCGGATTCTGGGCCTTTGCCATTTGTAAGCTTTTTTCTTTCTCTGTCATTAGGAGCGTGATGCTTGAAATTGAGGTCAGGTTGGCAGGGAGAGAGCTTGAGAAATAGGAGTGTGAGAGTAATAGGCATAGTATAATAGTACTAATAATAATTCCAGTGCTTATTGTGTTTACTGTGTCCCAGGCACTGTTCTGAGTCTTTTACATGTACTCCTTTGTTACAACAATTCTGTAAGATAGGTACTCAAGGCAAAGAGAGTTTAGAAAACTTGACCAAGGTCATATGGTAGAAAGAGGCAGAACTGGAATACAAACCCAGACAGCCTAGTTCTAGAGCCCACCCTCTTAAATGAAGTTCTTTGGGGGTCTTGTGAACAGCCATTAACCTCTAGGGGGAAAGACTCCCCCTAGAGGGGGACAAATAAAAAGTAAAGACAAGGATGAGAGAAGGCCATATAAATAAATGAATACACAGCGGGTCTAATTGTAATAAGTGTACCATATTAACACAAGATTTTAACAGTGGAAGAAACTGTGTTGGGGGATAGGGGGATAGGGGAACTCTCTGTTCTTTCTGTGCAATTTCCTGTAATCCTTAAAGTTGCTCTAAAAGATAAAATCTTAAAAAAGTGGGGTCTTCCCAAGATAATACTGACTGATAAGTTGGGACAATAAACACAGTTGAAAGTGGAGGTTGGAAAATTAAAACTTTTATGCTTAAATACCGTTGGGGGTGGTACCTCAAAAATCTGACTGCTTACCACTTATAATACATTATAAGGATAAGATGAGATTCATGTATGTGAAAGCACTTAGTGGGAAAACTTCATACTTCTGCTGATTTGTATTTGCCTTCTTCTTGGGCCTCTGTCTTTTCTCTTGTGGTTTCTGTTTCCTCCAAGTATTTCCTGCCAAGTCAATCTCTGTGTTGCTGGAAACTGGTTCCGTGTGTTCTGCGTTGGGCCTGAATTTTTGTTTCTGATGTCATCCTTGCCCAAAGCACCTTTGTCCCAGAGTGACTCTAAGGAATATCTGCCTGTTCCCACCACAGCCAATATCTGCATCTATTATCGTTAGAAGTGGAGGTCAAGTTGAGTGTGCACCTGTGTTCGTGCGAATAGGGTGGATTTTCAAGCAGGACCCTGCTTCCCATGCATATTCACGAATGTGACTAGGCAGCCTTGTGCCCTGTGATTGTTGACTTATGCATTCCCATTTTTCTTATAAAGAAAATGACTTACTGGGTAACTTCTGTTTTTGATTTTCCTTGGGGCTAAGAGAACTAAGAACTGACGTATTTGGATTAGAGTGCTATAAATAACAAATATTCCCTGAAACAGCTAGATACTGTCTAATTTTGCTTATCTGCAAGACCCAAGAGAAGATCATGAACGACCCTAAGTAGGTGCATTAAGGTTTTTACTTAGCTAAGGCGTTTACCTTTTATGAGCAGATTATGAAACCACAAGGCAGAACTTTGACGTCTTCATTCAGTTTTATAGCTCTGTGTAGACAGGTCTCAATAAATAATAACGATAATACTGCTCAATTGGTAAAAAATAGATTTTACTACACAGAGAGCATTTGGGAATCGTGAGGACTGAGTCACAGTTCATCTGGTATATGTGATTCAATCATACTTGGGAAGGTTTAGCTGTGGGAAATTGCTGGAACTCTAAAAGCAACAAGTACCCATTTTCCTTACCAGTTTTGAGGAACACGTGAAATAATCTAAGACTAAAATCAAAACCAGGGGAAACTTAGGCTCACATGTTTGCTAAAAGAAAAACAGCCAAAAGTATAATTTAGGAGAAACAAAAGCATGATGTTTGAGAGTATACACATTTTGAGAATTGTTTCCAGGTGCTACAAGTGAGATTAAAAGTTATTTCTAGATGTTAACCCAGGAGGGTTGTTTTACCCATGGTTTGGGAAGTCACTGTGCCACTGTGTGAAGGAATAGCAATTGCCCCTGCTGGAAGACTCGCATAAATACCTTGGGGCATATCTTTGTTTTTTTTTTAACATCTTTATTGGAGTATAATTGCTTTCCAATGGTGTGTTAGTTTCTGCTTTATAACAAAGTGCCTGGGGCATATCTTTTCCTGCTGTGTTTCTCATGTGGGAGCTAACACTTCTCTGGGAACCACCAAAATCTGAATATGTATCTTAGAAACTCAGATTTTCCTGATGTGGCTCCTCCCCAAGCTAGTCCAGATTGCTTGGCCTCTGTCCTCTGCTTTCCTCTGCTTTGCTTCTCCTATCTATGAATCTTGTTACCCTCTCCCAAAGGAACCTCATCCAAATGGCCTGAGGCATCTGGTCATAGCTTTAGTTTCTGGCTTTACTTCCATCTATCTTGCCTCTGTCTCTTCTCACTGCCGTAGTCACAGATATAATATTTTCTTAGGCCCTCCATGTCTCTTTGCTCAGTATGTGTCTCTCAATGGATCTACCCAGTTCTTATCAAATGCTGTTATATTCACTGGCCATTTCAAATGCATAGATCACTTACCTATTTGTGAGTGTACATGTCACAAAAATAAATCAGAAACCATCGATTCCGTTGCTGTTAAATATTGAACCTTATGTGAATAATTTCCGTTGTATATTAGGTTTATAAGATTAGACAAGATTTATTTTATCTTGTCTGCTCACCGTGTATCATGGGCATTGGATTTTAGCCTCCGTTTTTTGAGGGATTCCTTAGTGGCTATTTATTTTCTTTCTTTGGAATGATTAACATGAAGAACCATTACATCAAGACAAAATGCTTCTCACATTACACCATCCTGGACCCCCTGGGTTTTGTTCTGTTGGGAACTTGAAACCTCAGCCTTAGACGCCCTCCCATCATGTTTGAAAATACTAGCTAACGTTTATGTGGGCTTATCATTTATCAGGCATTAACTCGATCTTCACAAAAATCCAGTAAGGAAAATACTGTAAATCTCCGTCATATTACACATGAGAAAATTGAGTGACAATAAGGTCAATTAACCGGCCCAATGTCACGCAGCCCATAAATGCAGGAGTCATGATTCAAACCAGATGGCCCAGCACTAGCAGCCTTGCTCTTTACTCCTCACTGCCCCTCATCTGATGTGGTAGACGTGGCTCGTGCCTTAATGGGAAGGCCTGCCGTCTCTGCGGCTCACATATAAAGTGTGACGCCCTGGTCAAGTTTGTACCTTGCATTATAGAAAATGAACCAGGATGCTTAATGGGGATGCCAAAGGGAGAGGAATTCTGACTTCCTCATAGTCTCAGTCTCTGCCTCTCCAACCCATACTGAATCAATATGCAAATCCAAGGATAAAGAACATGCTTGCTATGCCATGTGTCATCAAAAGGATTTCTGGCATTCTGTACCAACAGACTGGTGCCTGAGACCTTCCTTTATAGAAATTCTAGAGCCTCCTATCTGGTTTATAACCGTTTCAAAGGTTACAGATGGTCTCATTGCTCTAAAAATAAATATCTTACGGATCTTTGAAACTCAAAACCTGGCCATTGCTTCATGTACTCCTGATTGATGGATTCATGAAAGTTACATAAAAATCGGCTTCCAAAGTCTTAGCATTTTTGATTAGTATTGAATTTAGGCACTTGCCTATTTCTTCATTTATATGAGAAAGTTTTAACTTCTGAGAAAAACTTCTAATAACTTTGTGTCAGTTCCTTCATGAAAAGTTCAAAGCCAAAGCAGGGAGTAGCAGTGTTAGACTACAGTAATGAAAAAGTCCACATAATTAATCATTCCTTCAACAGACACACTGGCATTCATCCAAGAAAAGGGAACGCTTCCTTAGAAGAGGTTTTGATATCACAACTTATGTTTACCTCAATTATTAGCCTCTTTGGGAAACCCAAAGTGAAAAAGATTATTAGCGGAATGCTCTGACTCTTTCTTTGCCAGCTGCAAGTGACAGACTGAATTCTCCACGTACAGAGACTGAATTTTCAGAGTGGGCTTTCTGGGTCCTGAGATTATTTGCTTTCAAATACCAGATTTTTCTATTCATGCGTTACTTATGAACTATCATATTTCATACAACTCTCAGGGACCCAGCAAGCCTCCAACTCATTGATCTGACTCCACATCATGTCAAATATTACAACTAATGTATCTGCTTCATAGTTCTAAATAAAAATGTTCTTTTTGTGTAATTTTCACTTGGCAGTGTCGAATGATATTTTCAGTTATATAGAAAAGAGTGTGCTTATGTGTGTACACACACACGCACACATGGCCAACTTCTTACATGCTGTTACGGTGGTGCCACAGTCTATGAACTGAAAAAGATAAATGAAGCAAGAAACTGGCCAGGTTTACAACAGTGAAGCCCACTTATTTTTTCTTGTTAAGTCTTACTAGCATGTCAATATACAGTAAAGTTATTACTAATGATTCCTGGAGACAAACAAATGGACATAATTAAAATTTATCATTTTTCCTTTATCAATAAATAGTATATGGTATATTAGCATTTGTAAGAAGAGCAGCAGTTATTAGTTAAATGAACCGATAATAAAATTGAGAGTGGAAATATCCACAGGCTCATTCTACTAAAGTTGATCCAGATTAGCCAGGGCATCGATACCTCCACACCTGAAATCCGTTTTTTTCTCTGGAGACCAAGCTGACAAGAAAATCCTAGACTATATTGAAACTTAATAACTAAAAGAATTGCTTGGAACCTAAGTGTCCATCGACAGATGAATGGATAAAGAAGATGTGGCACCTATATACAGTGGAATATTACTCAGCCATAAAAAGAAGCTAAAATGAGTTATTTGTAGTGAGGTGGATGGACCTAGAGTCTGTCATACAGAGTGAAGTAAGTCAGAAAGAGAAAAACAAATACCGTATGCTAACACATATATATGGAATCTAAAAAACAAAAAAAAGGTTATGAAGAACCTAGGGGCAGGATGGGAATAAAGACCTACTAGAGAATGGACTTGAGGACACGGGGAGGGGGGAAGGGTAAACTGGGACGAAGTGAGAGAAGGCATGGACATGTGTACACTACCAAATGTGAAATCGATAGCTAGTGGGAAGCAGCCGCAAAGCACAGGGACATCAGCTCGGTGCTTTGTGACCACCTAGAGGGGTGGGATAGGGAGGGTGGGAGGGAGGGAGACACAAGAGGGAAGAGATATGGGGATATATGTATATGTATAGCTGATTCACTTTGTTATAAAGCAGAAACTAACACACCATTGTACAGCAATTATACTCCAATAAAGATGTTAAAAAAAATTGCTTGGAAAAAGATAATTGATCACAGCATCCAACTGAAAAAATTATGTCCATATTGAATACCTCCTATAGATATTTGTAAGTATCATGAAGGATGCACAGATGAAAATATCACAGTCTTTAGGCTCTGTGGAGGAAAATTGACATCCTAATTCATCATAGTGATCAATTTGAATCCTATCTCTGCTGACTTGGGAGTCTTCACGTAGGCTCTTTTCTCTGCTCAGAACTGTATCTTTTCCTGGTATTGCTAGGGAAGTTTCATTTCCATCTTATAGTGGATGCAGTATTATTTTCATTGGGATTTTATCACCCAGGCATTGGCTTGCTGAACATTTGCTTGATGATGCACTCTACTTTCTCATATCTGGGGGTCAGAATTCTGACCTATTGTGTTTTGTATGTAGACTGTCTCTGGGCTCTGGTCCTTGAGGAGTTTTATCCTGCCTTCTTTGGTGGGAAGAGTAACTTTCTATTTGGGATCTGAGGTAAAAATGAATCACCCACTGGCAGAGATACAGATGTCAGGATACTGCCATTGTAAAGTCATTAAATCTCTCCATCTCACCCAAATCCCAGAGATTCAGTGCCCATTCTTTTAACTGTTTCACTTCCACCATCATGTGGGCTGTATCAGGATCTGTGTCTTCTTCTTATGTTGCTAACTTAAGCTAGAATTCTAAGTATATTTCCACTAGACTAGGTCTATCCATACATGACTTTGGGGAAATGAAGAGGATACTAAACTTCCTCTCACTTTTTACAATTTCAGATTGATTATGCAAAATTTTCAAATCTGAAATAGCCACAAATGCTTGAACTGATGTTTCTACAAGAGTAAAATTCTTGTAAACGAAATTACCCGTCACAAATATGTATAAACTTTTATATATGTTTTCTTATATATGGTGTACATCCCTGAAGAGCCTCCCAAAATAAGTAAGTTAAGTTTAAATTGGAAAGGTTAATACAAAAGACTGGCTAAGAGATATATGGAAAACACTGAGTTAAATTCTTTTTAAAACATGGGATACTACTAAGAATGGTTTCAGAAAAGCTTTCCTTTCTTTTTCAAATAATGATGTTCAAACATGCTGGTTAACTATCCTGCCAACTAACAAATCTCAGGAGCTTAAATGAAGAACAGTTGTATTAGTGGTGAATTCTTTTTTGGTATCAATGAATAAAAAGTGAGCATTTCCTAGTTTAGTCAACAAACATTTCTCTGGGTTTCTGGACTAGCAAAGGTCAAACCATTGATTTATATTTCACAACTTCTTTAGCTTTGATTCGTAAATCAAATTTCCCTGGCTGCTTGTGGTTAAAGATGGCTGTAGAGAGCCATTTTCTTAATGATGGAAAAACTTCCTGATAAATTAGGTGTCAACATTTGGTGGAAGTTCTTGTATTATCATGGAAGATAGGTAGGGCATTTACATAAATGTATTTATGGGGAAGGGAAAAGGCCTTCATGTACACTCTAGACTTTCGAGATTGATTTTTGAGCCAAAGCCATCCTTGAAAGGACAAGAGCCCTTGAAAGTAAGCTTTATTTTGTTTTTAAATCTCAAAATCAGAAGCTGCTTACACAAAGACACTACAGACTCCTTGGTGAATAGATACCATGAGAGGGAGCTGGAATTTTTGTGAGAGATTTGCCAATTATAAAGCATCATCGTGCCTATCTGCTTGACATTCACTCAATACCTAACGTGCCACATAATTTGTTATCAATACTACTTTGCATGCGGAAGGTCTGATCTCCCCAAAAGAAATAAAACAGACAAAATAGTTAACAGAGGAAAATGCAGTGATTCTCCATTGCCATTTTCTGTCATAACCCCCCCCGCCCCCGCCAGAAAACCAAACCCTTTTGATATCTATGAAGGACTCCATGGCTAGAAACGATCTCCCGAGGGAATAAAAGGCAACTGAGGCCACAGTGCAACACCCATCAGAATTCTGTGAGGGCCCCAGGAGTGCCCCTGAATTTTTACCCTTTATGGCTTTTGATATTCCTTGGTTTTGACCTGGTTGTTTTTATTCGTTGCTGTCGTGATGGGCCATTCTTGGTTTGACTTCTTTTGCCTTTCCAGCTTCTGTGATTCACCTGTTCTTTTACCAGAAACTCTCATTCCAGGATTTACTTCCTGGTTTTTGCTTTCTACATTCATCTTCACTGTTTGCTTTGGCTTTTGTATCGGCTTAAACCCCAGTTTCACTGTTGACTCCACACACCCTCTTCCCTGTCCAATTATTGGGGAATACACAGCACTGTAACTGTGGAGGAAGATGAGCTCCAAAGTTCTGAGTGGGGACAACAGTTAAAGAAATTTTCCAATATTTTTAAAACACAAAGAGAAAATAAACAATATTTCTTTTTATTGACAGATTCTTAAGGATCTCAAAAATAATATTTTTCCCCACAGCAAGAGTCCCTTCTAAGAATAGTTAATGTAGGGTGCTTTGACAAACTGGTATTTTGACTTATACATGTACTAGTTGAAAAACTATAATAGGGCATAGAGTAGGAACAGTGACAAACTTTGATATTAAAACCAGCCATGAAGGGAGTCTTCCCTTCATTTTTAGCTTATTTAAGGCACAGTTCTCATTCTCCAATTAATAAATATTTGCTAAGTTTCCATTAGGAAACAGTTGTTCTAGATGCTTTAAATTTGACAGGATGCTAAAAATTATATTTTTACCTTCAAGGAGTTTATACTTTGGAGAGACAAAATATAAGTAAAGTAGATTATAAATCAGAAATGAAATTTAAGATTTAAATCATATGTAACTAATACAAAATATGGCATCCTATATTCAGGATTTATTTTTTTCACAAGGCCAAATAACATCTTTCATCTTCTTCCATTTAGTTGTAAATTTGAGCCACTGATTTTTTTTTTTTTTGCGGTACACGGGCCTCTCACCGTTGCGGCCTCTCCCGCTGCGGAGCACAGGCTCCGGACGCGCAGGCTCAGCGGCCATGGCTCACGGGCCCAGCCGCTCCGCGGCATGTGGGATCTTCCCAGCCCGGGGCACGAATCCGTGTCCCCTGCATCGGCAGGCGGACTCTAAACTACTGCGCCACCAGGGAAGCCCCACTAATTTTTATTTTAGACTTTTAGAGGGGTAGTGATTAAACTGTGTATAGTCCTTATTACTAACTTCTAAAATTTGAGCTAGTGAGTTAGTTAACTCACTACTTTTCAAACTTGGAATTTTTATGATTGTTTAGGTGTGACAATAACTAACATATAGATATAAGATTAAGAACCATGTATATTACATAGTTGTTTTAATAACACTCATGTTATTTCACCTTTATTGTGTAATTATCATAGGGAGATGTTAGATACCACTTAGGACTGTGTGGTTTCCAGGTAAGACCCAAGGAATTTGGTTCAGGAGTTGTGAATAAGAAACAAAAATTAAAGGGGAGCTATAGAACATGAGGATTCCTGGCCAGGAAAATGGTGTCAATGTAAGCACAAAATTTAAGAAGTAGAAGAAGATTGTCAAGGTTCTTGGCAACAAATTGACTTTGTGACCTTAAGGGAGAATGAAAGAAAGATTGAAATATGTCAGCAGGATACAAGGGGACCTCAGAGGAAAACCAGCCTTGATGTCATTGGAGGCATCTGCTGGTCCACACCATTTCACTGCACATCATTTTGTGTACCTGTCATGGATAATAATAATGAAAACGAACTCATTTAGGAAATGACTCTATCTCTGCATGGACAGATTGCAAAACTTCATCCAAGGAGCAATATTTTAAATAAGTCACTTAAAATTACAACATTGTGGGACTTCCCTGGTGGTGCTGTGGTTAAGAATCCACCTGCCAATGCAGGGGACACGTGTCCGAGCCCTGTTCTGGGAAGATCCCACATGCCGCGGAGCAACTAAGCCCATGCACCACAACTACTGAGCCTGAGCTCTAGAGCCCACAGGCCACAACTACTGAGCCCATGCGCCACAACTACTGAAGCCCGTGAGCCTAGAGCCCGTGCTCCACAGCAAGAGAAGCCACTGCAATGAGAAGCCTGTGCACCGCAATGAAGAGTAGCCCCTGCTTGCCGTACCTAGAGAAAGCCCGCGCGCAGCAACGAAGACCCACACAGACAAAAATAAATTAAATAAATAAATAAATTTATTTTAAAAAATTTGCAACATTGTTAGACCTAAGAATATCTTATCTACCAAACAAGTTTGCCTTTGAATAAAACCAAAAATTGGGGTAGTCAGCTCATTTTTAGAGCATACATTACTATATCTTTTTCCTTTTTTTTTTAAACAGAAAGTCAGGATCTTTTAAAGTGACAGGTTAGAAAATGTTTTGATTTGTCCTCTTCCCCACCTTCTCCATTTCTAGGAAATAGGAAAGACTTTATGTAGTAACTAATATCTATTCATTTCACCTTATGTCAAATGTATTCACAAGTCTGCAGCACAAAATAGCATATAAATTACAAAGAAAATAGTGTGTTTTCTCATTTATATTCTTATCTTCAAATTCGAACTATCAGCACAAGTTTAAATGTAGAATTTAAAATTGAATGGGTCTGTAAGATCACCTCATGCTAGGCTTCTTATTTTACAGATGAAGAAGCAAGCTTGAGAGTGACCGGTCCAAGGTCACAGGCTTTGTGAACAGAGCCTTGACAGAGTTTTTGACTATCAGCTCAATACTCTCTTTATATCACACATCCTCTTAAACCATGGAAGAAAAAATTTCCCCAAGAGCTAATTTTTCAGTTATTTTTCCTTGTCCACAAACATATTTATAATCTATTAGAGGCCTAATATAAAATGGTGCTAGCAAAACGTTAATATTCTCCAGGACTTTAAGCATTGTTCTTTCTGCCAATATATGAGAGGCTACCAACTACTTAGAAAGGAAATTCTGCATTCAGTTACACAAAGGTGCACTCACAATTGGCCATTGTATGCCTTGTGGTACTATGGGGCATAATCACAGACCCTAAAGTTGGAAAAGGCCTCCGAGAGCATCTTATCCAAGTTCACATATATGTATATGTGTGTATATATATATATATATATATATATATATATGTTTTGTTTTGTTTTGTTTTTTGCGGTATGCGGGCCTCTCACTGTTGCGGCCTCTCCCGTTGCGGAGCACAGGCTCCGGATGCGCAGGCTCAACGACCATGGCTCACAGGCCCAGACGCTCCGCGGCATGTGGGATCTTCTTGGACTGGGGCACGAACCTGTGTTCCCTGCATCGGCAGGCGGGCTCTCAACCACTGAGCCACCAGGGAAGCCCTAAGTTCATATTTTTATATGAATAAAATGTTCCTCAGAGATGCCAAGTACTGGCAGAGGTAGAGCTGTGTTGACCTCTCCATTCTTCCTTTTAAATTTCCCCTTGTAAAGAACGGTCCACGTTTATGAGATAGCTACTCAAAGTCAAGAGCACATATGGCCATGAAACAAAACACATTTTCTATCCACAAGAGAATCAAACCAATTTCTAGTTTTCATAAGCTGCGTTGAGCTTTTAGTAGGTCTTATCACAAGTCATAGGTACAAGTTGAAAATATACAGATTCAAGAAGTGTTCAAATAATTCTTGGATATCAGCTTCATGGTGAATTTAGAAGATTTTAGACATGTTTTGAGGTATTGCAACAATATTTGGCACGATGTGGTCATTAAGAGTACAGGCACTGACCCAGAATGCTGGCTTTGCCACTTTCTAGAGGCATGAATTTAGCTTCTTTAATTCAAAACAGGGATAAAGTTACTCCCAATCTCATGGGGGTGGTTGTGAGGATTAGATGAGTTATACATACAAAGTGCTTTGTGGCTTGGCACAGAAGCATTCAATAAATGCTTGTTATTACTATTATTGATGCCATGGAAGGTAATCAAGCACTCTTCCAAGATATTTGTTGGGGAAATAGTGTGATTTAGTAGCAAGAATATTGAATTTAGTTTCTGAAGTTTTCAAGTTGTAGCTCCTCCACTTATTAACTCTGTATTGGGTGAGCCATTCACTTCTCTTGAGATTTTAACTCCTCTGCTCAACATGTTGGTAATATTGTGTTTTCTGTTTACCTCATGTGGGTAGTTGTGAAAATCAAGTGAATTGGTGAATATGAATGTACTTTCTGCAGAGTAAATCTATTGACAAATGGACATGATTATTTTTATTCTTTTCTGCTGCCTCTGTGTTAAGAGGTACAGCATGGCTGGACAAAAGATCTAACTGAGTGTGAGAATTTAAGGATCCTACACATTTGACATTTCCTTGTAGACTCACAACAGCTGGAAGGAAGTTGGGGTTCGAGGCCTGGTTAATCAGTTATAACATTTATTGAATGCTTACTCTCCATAAGACACTCTGGATAAAAAAAAAAAAATTACATACAAATTCTAAAGTCTCTGGCATTAAAACAAAAGCGTTATGTAAATGTGATATCCAAGAACGCTCCATGATAAAGACACCAGCTCCTACTGCAGTTTCCATGTGCTGTGGGATGTGGCCTCCAAGATGTCTGCCATCACTTCTTTCCCTCTGTGTATCTGCTTCCTGCTTCATACATTGTGAGATGAATTCCCCTCTCCTTGAATGTGGGCTGGTCTTAGTGACTTTCTGGACCAATAGAATGTAGCAGAAGTGACTGGGACTTCTGAAGCTCACTCATAAGCAGGACTGGACTTGGACTTCTTGGAACACTCACTCTTGGAGCACTCCTTTTCAGAACCCACATGCCGAAGCCACAGATAGGAGCTGTAGTTGACAGTTCTAGCTGAGAGCTCCAACCTGATAACCAGCAGCAGTTGCCAGGCTTGTGAGTGAGCATCTTGGGTGCTGACCCCAGTCAACCCTTCAGATGACTCCAGTCCCAGCTGCCTCTGACTGCAACTGCATGAGAGATTCCAGTTGAGAACTGCCTCACTTGAGTCCAGACAGCATGCAGAAGCTGAGAGATGTTAATAAATTATTGATTAAAGACACTAAGTTTTAGGGCTCTTTCCTTTGCAGCAATAGATATCTGAAACACACACTATTTTCTTCTGAGGTAATATGCAAATTGTGAAAATTGGAAAGAATTGTTTAATAAAAGTCTTTGCGTGCACATTTCAAGTTTGATTTACCTGGTAGCTAAAAAAGAATTTGGAATGGGAAATGTTTCACTCTTGCTTAAAATAATAATAATAAAATTACTATTATGGGTTGAGGATCTGTTATATGTCTGTCACTCACCACGTACTTTATATACTTATCTCAGAGCTGGGTTTAAAACCATAGTTGTTTAAAAATCTCATTTGTTCTCATTATACCACACAGCCCATTATATGTTATCTCCTTCAGACTGAAACGTATCAGTCCTGATGAATTTTACACTTTCCAAGTAGGAAGTTCTAAACCCTATAAGAAAGCAGCATGGTGTATATTGGATTTTTTGTTTGTTTTTGGCAGTTGGTGCAGAACCTGACACATAATAGGTGCTTAATAAACAGCTGTTAACCAAGCTATTTATTACTTAACTGGTTTTTCTCTAAATGTACCGTGTAGCTCTTCACCTCTTTACTCTCAGACATTATCCAACAATTTGAGGTCTTTTCTTCTTCATAGCTTGGTCACCAAAATTTAATTGTTGTACTCACAATTCAAATTCAACTTAAAAGTCAGCAAAACTTGTACTGTCTTCCTTTAAATATTTCCATAAATATTTAGGACTGGCAAGAGCCCCACTTCCTGTTGGACCTCTCCTGCTGCCATGTTTGTTCTTGCTCACTCCACTTTGGCCATGCTGGTCTCCCTGCTCTTCCTCTCAATCATTAGGCGTGCTCCTGCCTCTGTGCATGAGGTTCTCTGCTCCTTCAGGTCTCTGCTCCAATATTCATTATCAATGAAGCCTTTACTGATCACCCTTTTAAAACAGCCCAACCCCCCTTCCTACTACCTAGCCTTCTTACCCTGCTTAATTTTTTCCTCATAGTATGCATCATCATCTGACAACGTATACATTTGCTTTTTAGTCCCTTTAGTAGAAGGTAAGCTCCTCATGGGTAGAGACTTGGCTTTGTTCTCTGTTATATTTTCAGCACCAGAAACAAGTGCCCCACATGGCAGGAGCTGAATGCACAGACATTATTGAATGAATGGATATCTATGATTGAGTAGTTGAACTGGAGCACAGAAATGCCGACCCCATACAGGGGAAGCAGTCTTCCCATTATGTTTTAGGTTAGGGGCATTGGTTCACATTTTGGGCTTTCACCTTAAAGAGAAGAAAACTGAAAGTGCTGAGAAATTTTCAGTTGTATATTCTGGAAAAGGGTAATCGCTGGTTGATCATGGCTTACGTAAGTGGTTATGAAGATCTTTGCTGCAGGGTTGGCCTGAGCTCTGGAGCCCCACATCTTCCTCGTGAGGGGGATGTCTATGACAGGCACCGGAGCATGTGAGAGAGGAACCTCTAATCTGGGGACCAGAAGAAGGTCAGAGTCAGCTGCAACCAATAACAGTTAATACTTTGTGTAACGGGAGCTATATTCTACCCATGTTTTGGTGTGGTACTTTGGCTTCATAAATACTATGCATTAAAAAAATTTCACAGCTATTTTAATGAAGGGCTAATTTTTATAAAAATGGATCAAATCTGTTTCTTACAGCATCTGTGTTTATGGATATCCCTGATTATTGAATCAAGCTTCTACACAAAGACATCACCACCTCTTAGAGGAAGGGAGGAGAAAATTCGCCCAGGGCAAAAGTGCTCAAGATTTAGTGTTATAAATCTCAAGTTACAATACTCTCACTCCCTCTTTCGAGTACACCAGATTCACAACTAACTGCTGAACGATCATTGACAGGAAGACACTGGATCTCACCAAAAAAGATATCCCACGTCGAGAAAGACAAAGCAGAAGCCGCAGTGAGATGGTAGGAGAGGCGCTATCACAATAAAATCAAATCCCATAACCGCTGGGTGGGTGATTCACAAACTGGAGAACACTTATACCACAGAAGTACACCCACTGGAGTGAAGGTTCTGAGTCACACGTCAGGCTTCCCAACATGGGGGTCTGGCAATGGGAGAAGGAATTCCTAGAGAATCAGACTTTGAAGGCTAGCGGGATTTGATTGCAGGACTTTGGCAGGACTGGGGGAAACAGAGACTCCACTCTTGGGGGCACATACAAAGTAGTGTGCACATCGGGACCCAGAGGAAGGAGCAGTGACCCCACAGGAGACTGAACCAGACCTGCCTGCTAGTGTTGGAGGGTCTCCTGCAGAGGCGGGGGGCAGCTGTGGCTCACCAAGGGACAAGGACACTGGCAGCAGAAGTTCTGGGAAGTGCTCCTTGACGTGAGCCCTCCGAGAGTGTGCCAGTAGTCCCATCAAAGAGCCCCGGGTAGGCTCCAGTGTTGAATTGCCTCAGGCCAAACAACCAACAGGGAGGGCACGCAGCCCCACCCATCAGCAGACAAGCAGACTAAGGTTTTACTGAGCTCTGCCCGCCAGAGAAACAGCCAGCTGTACCCACCACCAGTCCCTCCCATCAGGAAACTTGCACAAGCCTCTTAGATAGCCTCATCCAGCAGAGGGCAGACAGCAGAAGCAAGAAGAACTACAATCCTGCAGCCTGTGGAACAAAAACCACATGCACAGAAGGATAGACAAGATGAAAGGGCAGAGGACTATGTACCAGATGAAGGAACAAGATAAAACCCCAGAAAAACAACTAAATGAAGTGGACATAGCAACCTTCCAGAAAAAGAATTCAGTATAATGATAGTAAAGATGATCTAGGACCTCGGAAAAAGAATGGAGGCAAAGATCGAGAAGATGCAAGAAATGTTTAACAAAGATCTAGAAGAATTAAAGAAAAAACAGAGATGAACAATACAATAACTGAAATGAAAAATACACTAGAAGGAATCAATAGCAGAATAACTGAGGCAGAAGAACGGATAAGTGACCTGGAAAATAAAATAGTGGAAATAACTACTGCAGAGCAGAATAAAGAAAAAAGAATGAAAAGAAATGAAGACAGCCTAAGAGACCTCTGGGACAACATTAAACGCAACAACATTCACATTATAGGGGTCCCAGAAGGAGAAGAGAGAGAGAAAGGACCTGAGAAAATATTTGAAGAGATTATAGTCAAAAACTTCCTTAACATGGGAAAGGAAATAGCCACCCAAGTTCAGGAAGTGCAGAGAGTTCCATACAGGATAAACACAAGGAGAAACATGCCGAGACACATAGTAATCAAATTGGCAAAAATTAAAGACAAAGAAAAATTATTGAAAGCAGCAAGGGAAAAAGGACAAATAACATACAAGGGAACTCCCATAAGGTTAACAGCTGATTTCTCAGCAGAAACTCTACAAGCCAGAAGGGAGTGGCAGGATATACTTAAAGTGATGAAACGGAAGAACCTACAACCAAGATTACTCTATCCAGCAAGGATCTCATTCAGATTCGATGGAGAAATCAAAAGCTTTATAGACAAGCAAAAGCTAAGAGAATTCAGCACCACCAAACCAGCTCTACAACAAATGCTAAAGGAACTTCTCTAAGTGGGAAACACAAGAGAAGAAAAGGAACTACAAAAACAACCCCCCCCCAAATTAAGAAAATGGTAATAGGAAGATACATATCAATAATTACCTTAAATGTGAATGGATTAAATGCTCCAAACAAAAGATACAGACTTGCTGAACGGATACAAAAACAAGACCCATATATATGCTGTCTACAACAAACCCACTTCAGACCTAGGGACACATACAGACAGAAAGTGAGGGGATGGAAAAAGATATTCCATGGAAATCAAAAGAAATCTGGAGTAGCAATACTCATATCAGATAAAACACTCTAAAATAAAGAATGTTACAAGAGACAAGGAAGGACACTATGTAATGATCAAGAGATCAATCCAAGAAGAAGATATAACAATTATAAATATATATGCACCCAACATAGGAGCACCTCAGTACATAAGGCAACTGCTAACAGCTATAAAAGTGGAAATCGACAGTGACACAGTAATAGTGGGGGACTTTAACACCTCAGTTACATCAATGGACAGACCATCCAAACAGAGAATTAATAAGGAAACACAAGCTTTAAATGACACAATAGCTCAGATAGATTTAATTGATATTAATAGGACATTCCATCCCAAAACAGCAGTTTATACTTTCTTCTCAAGTGTGCACGGAACATTCTCCAGGATAGATCACATCTTGTGTCACAAATCAAGCCTCAGTAAATTTAAGAAAATTGAAATCATATCAAGCATCTTTTCTGACCACACGCTATGAGATTAGAAATCAATTACAGGGGAAAAAAACGTAAAATACACAAACACATGGAGGCTAAACAATACGTTACTAAATAACCAAGAGATCACTGAAGAAATCAAAGAGGAAATCAAAAAACACCTAGAGACAAATGACAATGAAAACACGATGATCCAAAACCTATGGGATTCAGCAAAAGCAGTTCTAAGAGGGAAATTTACAGCTATAAAAGCCTATATCAAGAAACAAGAAAAACCTCAAATAAAGAATCTAACCTTACACCTAAAGGAACTGGAGAAAGAAGAACAAATAAAACCCAAAGTTAGCAGAAGTAAAGAAATCATGAAATCAGAGCAGAAATAAATGAAATAGAAACAAAGAAAACAGTAGGAGAGATCAATAAAACTAAAAACTGGTTCTTTGAGAAGATAAACAAAATTGATAAACCATTAGCCAGACTCATCAAGAAAGAGAGGGAGAGGACTCAAATCAATAAAATTAGAAATGAAAAAGGAGAAGTTACAACAGACACTGCAGAAATACAAAGCATCCTAAGAGACTACTACAAGCAATTCTATGCCAATAAAATGGACAACCTGGAAGAAATGGACAAATTCTTAGAAAGGTATAACCTTCCAAGACTGAACCAGGAAGAAACAGAAAATATGAGCAGACAAATCACAAGTAATGAAATTGAAACTGTGACTGAAAATCTTCCAACAAACAGAAGTCCAGGACCAGATGGCTTCACAGGTGAATTCTATCCAACATTTAGAAAAAAGCAACACGCGTCTTTCTCAAACTCTTCCAAAAACTTGCAGAGGAAAGAACACTCCCAAACTCATTCAGTGAGGCCACCATCACCCTGATACCAAAACCAGACAAAGATACTACAAAAAAAGAAAATTACAGACCAATATCACTGATGAATATAGATGCAAAGTCCTCAACAAAATACTAGCAAACAGAATCCGACAACACATTAAAAGGATCACACACCATGATCGAGTGGGATTTATCCTAGAGATGTGTGGATTCTTCCTATACACAAATCAATCAATGTGATACAACATATTAACAAATTGAAGAATAAAAACCGTATGATCTTCTCAATAGATGCAGAAAAAGCACTTGACAAAATTCAACACCCATTTATGATAAAAACTCTCCAGAAAGTGGGCAAAGAGGGAACCTACCTCAACATAATAAAGGCCATGTTTGACAAACCCACAGCAAACATCATTCTCAATGGTGAAAAACTGAAAGCATTTACTCTAAGATCAGGAACAAGACAAGGATGTCCACTCTCACCACTCTTACTCAACATAGTTTTGGAAGTCCTAACCACGGCAATCAGAGAAGAAAAAGAAATACAAGGAATACAAATCGGAAAAGAAGAAGTAAAACTGTCACTGTTTTCAGATGACATGATACTATACATAGAGAATCCTAAAGATGCTACCAGAAAACTACTAGAGCTAATCAATGGATTTGGTAAAGTTGCAGGATACAAAATTAATGCACAGAAATCTCTTGCATTCCTATACACTAATGATGAAAAATCTGAAAGAGAAATTAAAGAAACACTCCCATTTACCATTGCAACAAAAAGAATAAAATACCTAGGAATAAACCTACCTAGGGAGACAAAAGACCTGTATGCAGAAAACTGTAAGACACTGATGAAAGAAATTAAAGATGATACCAACAGATGGAGAGATATACCATGTTCTTGGATTGGAAGAATCAATATTGTGAAAATGACTATACTACCCAATGTATTCTACAGATTCAATGCAATCCCTATCAAATTACCAATGGCATTTTTTACAGAACTAGAACAAAACGTCTTAAAATGTGTATGGAGACACAAAAGACCCCGAATAGCCAAAGCAGTCTTGAGGGAAAAAAACGGAGCTGGAGGAATCACACTCCCTGACTTCAGACTATACTACAAAGCTACAGTAATCAAGACAACATGGTACTGGCACAAAAACAGAAATATAGATCAATGGAACAGGATAGAAAGCCCAGAGATAAACCCAGGCACCTATGGTCAACTAAACTATGACAAAGGAGGCGAGGATATACAATGGAGAAAAGACAGCCTCTTCAATAAGTGGTGCTGGGAAAACTGGACAGCACATGTAAAAGAATGAAATTAGAACACTCCCTAACACCATACACAAAAATAAACTCAAAATGGATTAGAGACCTAAATGTAAGACTGGACACTGTAAAACTCTTAGAGGAAAACATAGGAAGAACACTCTTTGACATAAATCATAGCAAGATATTTTTTGATCCACCTCCTAGAGTAATGGAAATAAAAACAAAAATAAACAAATGGGACCTAATGAAACTTCAAAGCTTTTGCACAGGAAAGGAAACCATAAACAAGACAAAAAGACAACCCTCAGAATGGAAGAAAATATTAGCAAATGAATCATTGGGCAAAGGATTAATCTCCAAAATATATAAACAGCTCATGCAGGTAAATATTAAAAAGCAAACAACCTAATCCAAAAATGGGCAGAAGACCTAAATAGACACTTCTCCAAAGAAGACATACAGACGGCCAAGAAGCACATGAAAAGCTGCTCAACATCACTAATCATTAGAGAAATGCAAATCAAAACTACAATGAGGTATCACCTCACACCAGTTAGAATGGGCATCATCAGAAAATCTACAAACAACAAATGCTGGAGAGGGTGTGGAGAAAAGGGAACCCTCTTGTACTGTTGGTGGGAATGTAAATTGATACAGCCACTATGGAGAACAGTATGGAGGTTCCTTAAAGAACTAAAAATAAAATTACCATATGACCGAACAATCCCACTACTGGGCATATACCCTGAGAAAACCATAATTCAAAAAGACACATGCACCCCAATGTTCATTGCAGCACTATTTACAATAGCCAGGACATGGAAACAACCTAAATGCCTATCGACAGATGAATGGCCAAAGAAGATGTGGTACATATATACAATGGAATATTACTCAGCCAAAAAAAGGAACAAAATTGTGTCATTTGTAGAGACGTGGATGGATCTAGAGAGTGGCATACAGAGTGAAGAAAGTCAGAAAGAGAAAAACAAATATCGTATATTAACACATATATGTGGAACCTAGAAAATGGTACAGATGAACTGGTTTGCAGAGTAGAAATTCAGACACAGATGCAGAGAACAAACGTATGGACACCAAGGGGGGAAAGTGGCGGGGAGTGCGGGGTGGTGGTGGTGTGATGAATTGGGAGATTGGGATTGACATGTATACACTGATGTGTATAAAATGGATGACTAATAAGAAAAAATAAAAAATAAACATAAAAAAAATCTCAAGTTACAAAGCCTTGGCAAACATCATAAGGCTAAAGGAGAATTAATGCTCATGTAATAGAGCAGGATCCCTGCATGGCAGAGTGACCAACAGTAGCTGCTTAGCCTGCTTTCCCAGAATCAGTCCTTTTTTTTTTTTTCAACCTGAATATTGTATTTGGGGAGAATGTGTGTTGCTGTGTTGCTATACTGTTTAGTGCCCAGGCAGAAATAAACCTTGCTAAGATGGCATTAAGAAGATGTGCTGCTTACCTGGATTTTCCAACTCTGAGTGTTAGAACCTTGATTATAATCAAGAGAATTCAGTGCTTTGCAGCTCAGTTCTGTACCTCTCTCTGTTTTCCAGTCGAGTCTCTAGTTACTAAGTTCTTATTCATTGTATCTCAAAAGGCTCAAAGTTCAGCCAAAATACTTATAAATTGTGTTCTAAAGAGATAGTTTTCTCAAATATGCTCTACAGAATGCTAACTGCTTTACTCATCTGGAAGCCTGGTGTAGTAGTGAAGAGCATGGATTTTGGAAAGAGAGATCTGGATTTATATGATAGCTTTGCCCCTTGGGTGGGTTACTTCACCTCTCAGTTCTTCAGTTTCCCCACCTGTATAATAGGGACACAAATATCTTCCTCAAAAGGGCTTTTTTCTCTTTTTTTAATTGAATTATAGCTGATTTACAATGTGTCAGGCGTATGGCAAAGTGATTCAATTATATATATATATATATATATATATAAAATTGAATATATGTATAATTGAATATATATATTCTTTTTCAGATTCTTTTCCCTTATAGGTTATTATGAAATATTGAGTATAGTTCCCTGTGCTATACAGTAGGACCTTGTCGTTTATCTATTTTATATATAGTAGTATGTATCTGTTAATCCAAAACTCCTAATTTATCCCTCCTCCCCATTTCCCCTTTGGTAACCTTAAGTTCGTTTTCTATGTCTATGAGTCTATTTCTGTTTTGTAAAGTTCATTTGTATCATTTTTTTTCAGGTTTCACATATAAGTGATATCATATGGTATTTGTCTTTCTCTGACTTACTTCACTTAGTATAAAATGGCATTATTTCATTCTTTTTTACATCTGAGTAATATTCCACTGTATATTTATACCACATCTTCTTTATCCATTCATCTGTCGATGGACATTTAGGTTGCTTCCATGTCTTGGCTATAGTAAGTAGTGCTGCTGTGAACATTGGGGTGCATGTATCTTTTCGAATCAGAGTTTTCGCCTCTTCCAAATATATGCCCAGGAGTGGGATTGCAGGATCCTATGGTAACTCTATTTTGAGTTTTTTAAGATACTTCCATACTGTTCTTCATAGTGGCTGCACCAATTTACGTTCCCACCAGCAGTGTAGGAGGATTCCCTTCTAAAGGGTTTTTGTGTGGATTAAATCAGGTAAAGTAGAATGATGGCTGAGTTTAGTGCTTGACGTGTATTAAGCACTCAATACATGGGGAGAAAAAGGTTGGGGAAGGGGGTAGTTTCCTGGAGTGGATGCTGACCTTTTGGCTATGTCTCCTGATTCTGTTGTAAAAAACTTATCTTCTGTCATGAATTGGCTCTTCCTTGGTGACCTCTCTAGCAGTGATAGCTTAGGGATTTTATTGTTTCATCATTTCATGGTCAGTTTGCTTCACCTGGACAGGTGGTCACTCATGTAATGGTGTCTTCTTATGAAGTTCTGTGCTCTGTAATCCCCTCTTCTGGCTGTGCCTGCCTACATCTGAAAACTCTGTAACTCAGGAGGCTATGTCATATACAGAGAGGGGCAGTTTAACATATTAATTTGGCTTTACTTGCCTCTAAATTTTTTATTCAACGTGAGTTTAATTCTGTGGGTCTAATTTCAAACTTTTGGGGCATAAGAATTTATAACTGCTGCCATTTATTATTCCATCACTTGGCACAGTGCTCAGCGTATAGAGATAACCGAATATTATTAATACTCTTTAAATCTATAAGGGCTAACACAGTTTTCCCAGGAAACCAGAGCCAAAGCTCAAATGTAGGGTTTCCCTGGTGGCGCAGTGGTTGAGAGTCCGCCTGCCGATGCAGGGGACACGGGTTCGTGCCCCGGTCCAGGAAGATCCCACATGCCGCGGAGCGGCTGGGCCCGTGAGCCATGGCCGCAGAGCCTGCGCGTCCGGAGCCTGTGCTCCACACCGGGAGAGGCCGCAGCAGTGAGAGGCCTGCCTACTGCAAAAAAAAAAAAAGCTCAAATGTAATATGGCAAATCCCAACACCAACCCACCAGAAAGCAGAGGCAAATGTATTTAGAAAATTCACTTCTGTTTATGTGTAATGAGGATTCTAATAAGATATGTGGCTGCAGAGATGTGAAGGAAGCATGTGATCATTCAGCTCCTGTGAAAACGACATGATATCATTAGGGGGAAAAGACATAAAGAGTAAGCTGGAAGAAAATTGAACATTCTAAATTATTAAAGGGACTTGACTCCGAGAGTTTGATCCTGGCTAAGCTTTCGGAATATGTAAACAAACAACTAGACAAGGAAGTGTAAATGACCTAGTCAATCAGCTATCAGATAGCATCACCAAATGAACAGGGCTGATCAGCCCTCAGAGAACTTATCAGAGTGCAGGGAAAGATAATTGAAGCTTTTAAGCATGACTAGCACACTGTCACTTAGACATACCCACTCTTAACTGGGCTAGTAATTTCACTCTATCTGACAAATAACAAGGAAAACCTAAAAAAAGTCAACTTTAGGAAACAACCAGCAATAGTAATGAAAAACAAGAGCGAGGCAAGGTTTGGATGAAAACCGAGATTTCAATGTGTGGGAGCCTTATCCTTTGAATTGTAATAGAAAGAAAAATGAAAACTAGTTTATAGAGATACAGAGAAGAACACTTGTGTCAATTCCATTACACTCAACTCTGTTATCTTGTTTTGTAGCAAATGCATAATAAGAATATTGCAACTCAAAAAATTTGTGATAATCAAGAGATTGATTCATTAATTTGCTCTGAACCTCCTGTGTGTAATGTAATGGACCTGGAAATACTGAGATAAATGGAAGTCCTTGCTTTAAAGGAGCTCATAGGACTTCCCTGGTGGTCCAGTGGGTAAGACTCCATGCTCCCAATGCAGGGGGACTGAGTTCGATCCCTGCTTGGGGAACTAGGTACTGCATGCGTGCCACGACTAAAAGATCCCGCATGCCACAACTAAGACCTGGTGCAGCCAAAATAAATAAAATAAGTAAATATTTAAAAAAAATAAAATAAAAATAAAGGAGCTCATAGTTTATCTGAGAAGGCAATGTAATCAGGTAAATTATAATACAATGCCGTAAGTGCCACGATGTGTATAAGGGGAGAAAAGGTGAGGTCCTGCAAGATTTGGAAGTGACTTCTGAATTGGAATTATTTCGTAGAAGGATTTTAGCTCGAGTGTATTTTGTTATTTGAAATATATAATTGTCCTTTAACTATGTTCTAACCTGGTAAGTAAAAGTTTGCAGTATTTGAATGGGATATTCATGTTCCTGTCCTTTAAGCTAGAGAGAGAGAATCCCATTTCAGCATAGAATTGTGTCCAGGAATTGGCTGGTGATAGAATCACAAGTTGGAAAGACTGAGGCAGTCACGTAGGCTGAGCTCCCATCCCACACAGGACTGTCCTCTTCCACAAGCGCATGCGTGTCTCTGTAGTTCCTCCCGGACAAATCCAAGGGCAAGCATTCCCTTGTTGTAAGTCAGCTCCTGTAGGAGGAGCCTTCTTTATACTGAGCAGAGTCCACTGTCTGGTCATTTTCCTGTTGCAGTTGATTCCGTTCTCTGGAAAAATGAGAGTAAGCCCCATATATCACCCACAGGAAACTCTTAAAATATAAGATCAGCTCTACTCAAGCTTTCTCTTAAAAAGACAAGACATCCTCGATTCCTTCAGACATTTCTTTTGGAGCATGGTTTCCAGACTCCTCACTCCAGGGGCAATTCTTTGAATTTTCTCTGGGATGTTAACCCCTCTTTCCTATCATCCCCCACCCTAGTCTTGGCATGTGGTGCTTATCACTCTGCAGGCAGCATCCTTCGTAGTCTTTGCCTGGCTGGCTTCTCTTCTCCTAGAAATTGTCCCTCATTACTTCTTCCTTGCCTCCCAAATAGTATTGAGAATCCTTTCTCTGTAACTTTTTTCCTCTTCTGTGGGCCTCTTTAATACTCGAGCATTTAACGCCAATGCACAACTAATAGTTTTGACTGACCAAATACAAAACTCTTCTTTTCTAGGCTAGTTACGCATAAGTAACTTCAAACTAGAGCAGGCTATGAGGTCCATTAGATTCACTACCAATTAACCCAAGCCTTGGATATTAACATTAGGGCCAAGGAAGTGCCCATCCAACACCCAATCCCAGTGTCAGGGAACCAGGTACAAAATACAGCACCACGTTAGTCTCCAAAGCCCAGTGCTGAGCTGGCTTAAGATGTGCTCTGGCTAATATCTCCATCCTGGCAGTCACATGGGAAGGAGACAAAGTGCCCAAAGAAGGAAACAATGCCTTGACACACCTCTGCTCAATTTATTAATATGCCTCTGTGTCTGCTTGAGTGGAAGAGGAAAGTAGGACATGTGGGAGACTCTACCCACACTTGAAAGCTCTATTCCTAGAAAATATGCCCCCCAAATGTCATAGAATCTGACCAGCCAGAGCAAGAGTTCCCTGTCTTAGAGGGAGGGGCAGAGTTCCTTTCTTGATAGGACAGTGTAGAGAACAGCGCTGCCCTGTGATCACCTGCTTAATTGTCTTTCTCCCTCACAGAATTGGAGTTTCTTGAGGTACTTGGTGATTGAGCATTTCTGAGAAAAATACCTTATATCTTCAAAGAACTAGGACAGTAGTAGTATTTAGCAGACACTCAGTAGTATTTGCTAAATGAATTGCACCCTCATCATCTTCTTGTCTGTTAGAGTAACTCTTACTATGTTATACTTGGAATTTAATAAAACTCCTCATGTATAAAATACCCCACAATGGGACTCTCTCTGCTGTTGCTTCCTGATTTGGTTACTTTGCCTCCTTGTGAGGGTTTGTTACTCCTGCTTGTGCTCAGAAGCTAGTCTAGCACTGACCAGATAGATGATTTACAAATGATTGTTTTCTTGCTCTGAATGGATACTCTGCAAGAATGGAGGCACAGCTTATGCCAATAGACTCCACAGTCATCCCCTCCATCACACTCTCTTCTCTTCTATAAACACTATACAATGCAAATTTAATAGAGCAGAGCCATTTAAAAAACTATACAGTGTCATATAATAGCTTAGTGTTATTTTTACGCATTTTATCATAAATGGCTATTGCTTATCCATCTATTATAGTCCATTATTCCACCATTGAATGACTGTGATGTATTTGGCACATAACATAAGAAGAAAGAGTACCTAACATAGAATTTGACACATAGTAAGTATTTAATAGATATTGCTTTGACATTATATAATTTAATCTTCACAACAATACTTTGAGGTAAGAATTATTCCTACCACATTACAGACAACCGAATAGAAACTCAGCGAGTCTAGGTAATTTACTCAAAGTCATAAAGCTAAATAAATTCAGAGACAGGATTTATTAGCTATGGCTCTGACGCTCGTTCCATTTATCACAACTGCTTTTTGCCTTGAGTTGAGTAGTAAATAGTAGGCTAATGTCAGGTGGTTAGCGGGTCTTGAGTGCTGGGTTAAGGGAGCTTGGATTTTGTTCAATATTCAGTGTTTCAGTGAATGCAGGACTCCCTGCAGGTTGGCTAAAACAGTGTTTCCCATTCTTACTTGAGCTTACGTCTCACTGGGAACTTTGGATAAAAATACCCATCATCACATTCTGCTTTGTAGATTCTGATTCGGTGGGTCTCAGGTTTGACCTGGAATTCTGTATGCTTAATGGGCTTCCCCTAATAAGCTTCTGATTAGGCCAATCTAGGAAATTCTGGGCCAAATGATTTGTTTGCTCATTATAATCTTATTGCCATTTTTCTTGACTAGATTGATATGTAATCAGATGTCTCTGAAAGAAAGCACATTGTTGGATAAACAGACCTTCTATGAAAGTCCACAGGAGCAGCCTGATTGCCAGTGGGCAGTCCCTTGGGCTACCTGCAGCAGATACAGCTGCCTATATTGCAGACTCTCTAGGCCACTTGATTTAAGGGATGGCTGTAGTCACTGCAGCTCACAGGGAGTCTCAGGGGATGGCTGCACACTCCCCTTGAAGTACCAGCTTTGGAAAACTCTCCATTGGCAAGTGCACTTGATGATGTCTGACACATGGGATGAAATATTGATGATGACACATCAGAGGCTCATTCTAAAAAGGGCACTTCTGAAGAGCTCTTCAGAGTGAGGCTGCAGAGAGACGGTACTCTTTGCAATTGGGAAAAATGCAGCCTAAGCAGACATTCCTCTTTGAAGAGACCATTTTAAAACATTTGTTTAAAGTGACACTGTGTTCAACGTGTAAGAAACCTCTTGGGGGGAAAAGTCATATGCCTAAATGAGGGGGCAGAAATAGAATATGTCTGAACCCCTTCTTTGTGATTTGTTCAGCTGAGGCCAGGATGCATAGAGGAAATCACCTTTGCTCTTTGGCCAGCGTTAAAGAAAAAATATTCATGACACTTGTTAAAGATGGTAAGACAGACTTTATTCAAGGCTATGTTGACAGGTATAGGGACCACTCCAGTGGGATGTTGCAGTGGGGGAGAGAGATTGGGCTCCATTCCAAACACAGCCTGCGCAAGTGGGAATTTACAGCCAAAGAACAGGGTGGGAGTGAGTGGGTAGAAAATTACTAAGAAGAAACACCAGAGGTGAAGTGGGGATTCTGGCTAAAGACAAGCTAGGATGATCACACATCACCTGGAGGATGGTGGAGGATGAGGGACCTGGTCAGATATGAGGGTGATCAGATGATGAGGTGGGGGGATTCTTGCTAAAAACTGGAATTTACAAGGAAGTACCCAGGTGGGCCTAGGAGAAGTTTCAGTAGCCTGACTAAAGTTTGGTCAAGCAAAGAACATTTGCCACCAGCGTTACTGAAAAGAGGAAAGAGCTTTTTTCATCTTATTCAGGAATTCTCCCTCGAATTCCCTGAATTCTTCCTTGAATGCTATGGCTCAAGTTGCAATTGGCACCAGAAGCCAATTCCATGAAAATTAGTGTGGTCCATGTATGATGAGCAGGAAAGGGTTAATGTTTTTCTCTACTGGTCTCAGGCCAGTTGCTGCAGCCCCAGACTGGTCACTGCCATGGGCATTGTCAGAGGATTACTGATGACATGAAAAAGGGAGAGATAGTGTCTTCCTGGGTTTAGAAGCCACAGGACTTTGAAAATCATGTGTCAGATGTATATGGCTTCAACTGCAGAAAGAAGAGAAAAACTGGTTGTTTTTTTCTCATGGAGATAAAATGATCTCCTACTTAGAGTCAGATTTTTGGCATTGCATTTAGAAAACAGATTTAAAGAAAAAGAATAATTGATAAAGTAAAAGAAAAGCCATATTAGCAGTAGAAATGGCAATTTGCAGTTAAGCATCTTATCACAATCTATTAAGTAAACTCAGAGAGTCAACCAAGAACTGTGCCTGCCTAACGTATAAATGATTGTATAAACACAAATATACTTTAAATGAACAGTTTTCTAATTACGTATTTATCTTGGTCATAATATTTTGGTCCCCTCAACTAATTTCTTTGCTTCTAACACCTCTCCTCTATTCAAGAACATTTCTACAAGCAGAAAACTCCAAATCTGGGAGGAATTGGGTCATCATGTGGCAGTCACTAATGTAGAATCAAGTAATCTCGGACACTCAGGCCACATGTTCCATGAACCCACCACCCCAGAACTGGGTATAAACATGAACTATTCCTATGTCAGAAGTAACAGGAGCCAAAAGTAGCATTAGGGTTTAAGAACTCTTCTCTTCCTGAATCCACACTTTTTAATTTCACCCGATACATTGTTAACTTCATGGTTTTTTGCACATAGTTGACATTATAGCCTACATAAATTTTTGATATTGCAACATAATCTTTGCATACTGTAGAGCCCCAGTGCAGAGTAGGAAACATAACTGCTACTTAATAAACATTTAGTGAATAATGGTAAATTCTGGAGAAACCAAATTTATTACAGTATCAGGCACAGCTAAAGTAGGATGGGCTCAATAGCACTAGAACACACTTCTTCTACTGTTCCCATATTCAAGGGGTAAAATGATCCCACAAAATTTATATTATCAGATGCATTCCTCAAATAGTTTATATTTGTATAAATCAGATATCCTTTGTCGATCAAAAAGATTCTACAGACTTCCTCTGAAAAGACATCACCCCAATAGTCAGCGATTTCTCCTTCTGTGGATGGAGTCATGCATAATGAATGTTCTCTGATGGCTGCAGGAGTTGTGCAGCTATAATTAATGTTATAGAACCCAGTGGAGTTCATTTAATCAAGTCTGTAATGGTGATATTGACTGTAAAATCTAATGAAGTGATACTAAACATAGTTGATTTGAGATTGGAGTGGGAGTGTTCAAAGACATGTGTGATGCCATTTATAGCCTAAAAGATTGTTAAGGACAAAAGCACAAAGGGTTATTAGGACAATGGAAAACCTCCTTGTTTTCATTTTGAAAGTAATTTCTACTATTTTTGATTTGGGAAAAATCCTAAAAGCCGCTGAGCAAAACCTGTTCACTCTCCATGTTAACAGGGACGTCTCATGCTCTGAAGAATTAAAAACAAACTTGAATCTTTATGAATCTCATGTGAGGTTTGAAAAACATGCTCTTATAAAATCGGTCTGTCTGCCATTACTGGACATTTAGTCATAAAGTGAAAATAAATGACTGGATATGGTTCTGCAAAGGCTAAGAGTCCAGATGAGTGCCTTCTAACGTTGAGAGGAGAAGGAAGGGAACTGACTGAGGAATTTATCAGAAGGCTTAAGAAAGATGTAGGAATTTCTCCAGCAATAAGATAAAGAACAAAACCAAAAAAATATTTTAAAAGGCAGCATGTGTATGCTGGAGATGTAACAGGAAAAAAAGATATTTTATTAGTTCAGGAGTCAAGATGAAAGTCTTCAGTCTCGAGGTAGTGCCTGTGTGAACTTTTAAGAGTAAACGACCTTGGCAGAAATTGTGAACAAAAAACTGGATCTCTGCTGAAAGAAAATGCTGAGACTAAAATCAAGGTAATAGAGTGAGAAGCATGGAATGAAATGACTCAAAACATTGAAACATAAAGCAGTTATCTGCAAATATTAGTATATGAAACAGATAGCTTGGAAAGTTTCATTGAAGGAGAGAAGAAATTTGGGAGATAATGTCAGTAAGTAATGTAATAGTTTATTTCCATGTAATTAAAGGGTGCTCATAGTCTTAACATCCAAATCCATTAATAGAAAGAAAATTGCACAGGTATTTGCAGAGGCTAGAAAAGAACAAGGAGGAATAAAGAGCTTAGATACAAGATTTCTTCATCTTCCCAAGACAAAATTTCTCTGGTAAAAAAGTTGTCTTCATTTAGAGTATCCTGAATTAGTATAAAGATCACGTGCTTCTCCCTGTTCTTTGAAATAGCCAAATCACCCATTAAGGTCTCAGTTATAGTTGTATTGGGAAAGATCATACTTTTTAAAGCAAAAGTAGAATCTAACATCTTGATTAGCTTGTCAATATGTGTTCCCATTATTGAGCCAGATAAAACTGACCAAGGGCAGGAGAAGCAGTGATAAACCCATCCTCAGGAAACTACCAGGTATTAACCTAATTTGTCCTTCTTTCTTTCTTCCTTCCCTCCCTCCCTCCTTCTGATAAAAATACAGGACACCCAGTTAAACTTGAACTCCAGATAAACATTAGTAATTTTTGGAATATAGGTATATTGCCTGCAATATTTGGGACATACTTATACTACAAAACCACTCACTGTATACCTGAAATTGAAATTCAACTGGGCATCCTGCATTTTTTTCTTTATTGTGACAAAACACATATAACATAAACACTATCATCTTAACCATTTAACTGTTACAGTGGTATTAAGTATATTCATGCTGTTGTGCAACCATCACCACCATCCATTTTCAAAACTCTTTTCATCTTGCAAAACTGAAACTCTATCTATACCCATTAAACAATAACTCAATTCCTCCCTTTCCCACAAGCCCCTGGCAACCACCATTGTACTTTTTGTCTCTTTGATTTTGACCACTTTAAGTACCTCATGTAAGTGGAGTCATACAGTATATGTCTTTTTGTGACTGGATTATTTCATTTAGCATAACATTTTTAAAATCCATTCATGTTGTAGCATATGTTAGAATTTCCATTTTTAAAAAAGGCTGAATAATATTCCATTGTGTATATATATCCCATTTTGTTTATGCATTTATCCATCAGTGGATACCTGGGTTGCTTCCACATTTTAGCTATTGTGAATAATGCTGTTATGAACATGGATGTACAAAAATCTTTGTCAAGACCCTGGTTTTAATTCTTTTGAGTAATATACCTAAAAGTGGAATTACTGGATTATATGTTTTTAAATTAAATTTAAATTTTTAGTTTTTTGATTTTTGAAGAATTGCCTCAATACTGTTATCCTCTAGGGTTGTAACACTTTCACATTCCCAACAACAGTGCACAAGGTTCCAATTTTTCCACAACCTCGTCAACACGTGTTATTTTTTATTTTTCACAGTAGCCATCCTAATGAGTGTGAAGTGCTAACTCATTGTAGTTTTGATTTGCATTTTCCTAATGATTAGTGATGTTGAACATCTTTCATGTGTTTCTCGGCCATTTGTAGATCTTTTCTGGAGAAATGTCTATTCAAGTCCTTTGCCCATTTTGAACCTAGTTGTTTGTCTTTTTGTTGTTAAGTTTTAGGAATTCTCTATATATTCTAAATATTAATCCCTTATCAGATATGTGCTTTGTAAATATTTTCTCCCAATCAGTGGGTTGCCTTTTTTACACTGTTGATAGTGTCTTTTGATGCACTTAAGTTTTTAATTTTCATGAAGGCCAATTTGGCTAATTTTGCTTTTGTTGCCTGTGTTTTTGGTGTTATATCCAAGAAATCACTGTAAAATCCAAAAATGTCATGAGGTGTTTGCCCTATGTTTTCTTCTAAGAGGTTTATAGTTTTAGTTCTTATGTTTAGGTCTTTGATCCATTTGAGTTCATTTTTGAATGTGGTGTTAGGTAAGGGTTAATCTTCATTCTTTTGCATGTGGATATTCAGTTTTCACAGCACCATTTGTTAAAGAAGATGGTCTTTCCTTCCACTGAATGGTCTTGGCACCTTGCCAAAAATCATTTAACCATATATGCAAGAGTTTATTTCTAAGATATTTATTCCTTACCATTGGTCTATATATCTGTCTTTATGCCAGTACCACACTGATTCGATTACTGTAGCTTTGTAGTTAAGTTTGGAAATAAGGAAGTGTGAACCCTTCAACTTCGTTCTTTTTCAAGATTATTTTTGTTATTTGGAGTCCCTTGAGATTACCTATAACTTGTGGAATAGATTTTTCTATTTCTGTACAAAACATCATGGAGATTTTGATAAGGGTTGCATTAAATCTCTGTTTGGGTAGTATTGACATCTTAACAATATTAAGTTTTCAATCCATGAACATGGACTATCTTACCTTTTATTTATGTCTTTAATTTCAGCAATATTTTTATAGCTTTCATTGTACAAGTCTTTCATTTCCTTGGTTAAGTTAATTCCTAAGTATTTTGTTTTTTGTGATGCTATTGTAAGTTGAATTATTTTCTTTCCCAGTTGTTCATTGTTAGTATATAGATATGCAACTGATTTTTGTGTATTGACTTTGCATCCTACTACTTTGCTGAATTTGTTTATTAGTTCTAACAGTTTTTGTGTGTAGAATATTTAGGGTTTCCTACATAAAAGATCCTATCATCTGTGAACAGAGATAACTTTACTTTTTTCTTTTTTAGATGTCTTTTATTTCTTTTTGCCTAATTACTTTGGCTAGAACTTGAGGTATTATGTTGAACAGAAGTGGTGAAAGCAAGAATTCTTGGCTTATTCCTGATCTTAGAGAAAAAGCTTTCAGTCTTTTATTATTGAGTATGATGTTCACTATAGGTTTTTAGTATATTACTTTTATTATTATTATACTTTTATTTAGTATATTACTTTCATTATGTTGAGGTAGTTTCCTTCTATTCCTAATTTGTTGAGTATTTTTACCATGAAAGAGTGTTGAATTTTGTCAAAATTTTTTTCTGCATTAATTGAGATGACTGTGTTTTTCTTTCTCTTTCATTTTGTTATTGTTGTATATTACATTGATTTTCGTATGTTAAACTATCCTTGCATTCCAAGAATAAATCCTACGTGGCCATGTTATACTATTGCCTAATTTTTTTGTATTTTTAGTTTTGCTTGTTTTTATTTATATGACATCAAAGTTACTCTGAAGACAAAACATCGCCTATTACCTTTGATGGGAAGAAGAATGAATGTTACTTGTACACTGCTTTACCACAAGGTTAACCACGTGTTAGTTTCAAGAAATAACCAAAAAAATAATTTGGGGAGGTATTAATCTTTAATTTGATTCGTCTTTATGTTTTATTTGAAGCTTTATCTATTTAACATTACAGTAAAACTTGTAACCTTTGATCTTTTGAATTCATTTTATTTTTAACTTTTTCTTTTTATCTTCCTTTAGATCTTTTAGTATTGGATATCTTAATATTTTTGATATATTGAACAATGTTTTTTTCTCTCATTCTTGAATAAGAATATATTAATTTCTTGAAATTAATTATATGAGGAATTAATATAATTTCTATAATTAATATAATAATATAATTAATATATTAATTTCTCATATATTAATTTCTTGTTTGCTTTTATAATAGCCATCAAGAAGCACAGTAGGAGACAGCAGAGGGCAAAGTCTCCCCATAAATAAGAAGGATCAGGTCCTTTTGCCTCAGCTGAAACCTCAGATGCTTCCTAATGTTTCTCCTAGACCCTTCAGCTTGGGTTTTCCAAAAGCCTCATCTCAGAAGACCTGGAAGACTCATAATCGACCTCTTTCCAGGGTTATAATTCTTGTGCAGATGATACAATCAGCATTTTGCACTGCTGGCTTAAAATTTCTGGATTCTTTTGCCCCCTCTCTCTGGATGTGGAACACACACACACACACACACACACACGCACACGCACACGCACACGCACGCACACACACACACACACACACACGCACACACACATAAAGAGTCACTCTCCTCTGGAGACACCACTTCCCCTGCAGCATTGTCAAGCAGTGGCTGTTTTTCTACCATAACCCTCACACAACTGGGACTGGATGTGAGAAAGGCATTCCCCTGAACTTCTCTCTTCCTCCTTTCTAACTCCCCACTCCCCACTTTGTTGCTTGTGCCATCAGATTACATTGGCCACTGTTCCTTTGATTACTCTCATCTACTGATCCTGGTGTCAGTTTCCCTCATTTCTAGACAATGTTTGCCCCTGGCTCACTGTCACTTTCTCTAATGTAATTGTTGTCTTAATTGTCTGTTGCTGGATCAGTTACATAATTCATGAGCTCAATACAAAATGAAAATATGAATCCTTGTTCAAAAATTAGTAAGAATTTCAAGGCAGTGACAGCAGAGCATTAAACCAAGTACAGGGCCTTTCTAAGTACAGGTCCTTGTGTGATTACACAGGTCACACCCATGAAGCTGGCCCTACTTGGTTGGGAACGTTATTCACTTGCCCTCTCATTTTGATGCATGGAGGAGCTTGTGACCTATCTCTGTGAGTGAGGATTACTGGAGTAATTGCTTCCTGCCTATATCTCTACACTTTGAACTTTCTCTTTTACAGGCAGGGAGGAGTAGCAGAGCTGATTAGTAAGGGATTACATCCCTTGGACCACATTTTATCAGCAGGTGGGGTTAAGAGCAACTGCTCTTGCCTCTTCTTTGCCCTTTTGGATTCCTTCAGGCTCAGGGAAGTCACCTTTCATTTCCAGTTTTTATGCAGTGAATCAGATCTTTGCTCATTGTCCCAACATTTCAGGCCAATAATTTGGGCTCAACATCCTAAATTAAATGGAGAGATTATGAGACCCCACCTTTGTTCTCAGGTGTAAGCTGTATTTGTCAGCACAGTTTACCCAACAATCCTGTGCATTGACAATTGCTGGATACTTATCTAACCTACAAGTAAAGCTGATACTTTGATCCCCATGTGGCTCATACTTCTATGTCAATATTTTCTATTACTATTAGGACATCTAAGCTTGCAGTATGATACTTTCAATTTAGGCTTCTTGGTGATAAAGTTTTGTCCTGAAACATGGCCAAATTGTTCCCCAATTGCTGGTTTTTTTTTTTTTCCTCACTAATATTCTCCTTTAAGAGACTTGAATTTAAAAAAAACCAAAACACACCTGCCCACATTTATAGTTTTAGGCCTTCCTATCTCTGACTGGCTGGGAAAACAATTTTGGCAGAGGTGAAGATGAGTTGACCCTCTTTGACAACCTCAGGGAAGGAAAAACATGACTGATAATAAGAGGTGGTTGCTTCAGGGCCAGCCCAGCGGACAGTCTTAGTCAAGCGACGGCTTCAGTCTTAGCGGACAGTCTTAGTCAAGCGACGGCTTCAGTCTTAGCGTCTTTTTTGACAAGTAATAATCTCTGAGCAAGCAGGAAGGACACCAGCAGTCTGTGTTTTTAGGAAGTAAAGAAATTTTCTATTTAGCATTCCCTAAAACCCCAATGTATTCTCTCTGTTTAGATTGAGGGACTTTAAAGAATCCACCCTATGAAACACGTTGTATTTAGTTGCAGGATATTGTTGGGGTGATAGTTTATTATATCTCAGATATTCTTGTTTATCCAGATGCAGGTGAATAATTTCTCTCTAGTATTAGAATCAGTAATATTTGTGCTCCTCATGGGCGTCATGATTGCTTTTATAATCTTTTTGCGTTGGCCATAAGAAAGCAAAGCTCCAAAATCTGTACCCCACCTCTCACAAAGTAAGGGTTCTGCATTGTATAAGTGAATTTAATCCTGTCTTTATCTTACCCTTTCTCCTTAGTTCCCCCTTTTTCTCATCTTCAGCTGCTTCTTTTAGATTTGATGCATTTGGAATTGCATTTCAACATGCCACTTTAAGTCCTTACTAGAATAGGGAAAGGTATGTATAAATAAATAGAAAAGGAATTAATGAAAACACAGCATAAGGTTATTTGATCTTTACACATAGAATTTAAATCACAGAGATTTGAAATCATGTGGGTATGAGAGGGCGCAATGGAAATTTAAATTTTTAATCCCAAGCTCCATCACCTGTCATTTCTGTGGCCTTGTAAATGTCTCATAAATACAGATTTCTGCTCTGAAAAAGATTTAAGAATTTGACCTGATGTTCAGAAGCAATGTGAGGACTAATTTGTTCGTGTGCAGTATAAATTTTACAGCTTAGATTCATGGATAGGAAATGAGTATTGTTAACCATGTCTTTGGGAGACAGGCAGTCTGGTACTCCATGCAAAATCCACAAGTTGAATATTAACTCTGCCCCAATAGGAGTCCCTTAATTGAAATACACATCATTCACCACTGGCTAAAGCCCTGTTGTAATGACTAGTAACACCAGTGCTGGGGCTTTTCTGACCTAATTTAAAACTTACAATGACTTTCAACGAAGTATTTCCTTCTTAATTTTTAGCTCTACTTCAAAGGTATTATTTAACAACATAACAATGCACCCCCTGATTCTAACCACCCTAGTTAAATATACAGAAGATGTTCACCAACACTTTGTCTGAAACCGCTCCTTTTCGATTAGCTGTCAACAAGAGACCATCTCTGTTCCAAGTGAAACTAAGTCAATTGTTGATTCTTCAGCTTTTCTTTCATCCTGTGGGCTCCAGGGCATTAAGGTAATGATTCTGCTTCCCTCCTTCCAGAAGAGTAGTGATGTCCACTCTGTTTCACTTAACATTTAGATTTTTGACTCCATAAACTGTTTAACCTGTTTGACTCCTTGCAACTTAGTTCAGCAAGGGTAATTCAGGTCTGTTTAAAATATAACAGGAGAAACCAGGACATTAGGCATCATACATATAGTAGGTTCTTTCCTTTAGTAGAATCAATACCCATTTACTCATATTAATTTATTGTGTATTATCTAAGTCCCTACAAGGTGAACTAAGGACCAGATTTGTTCACTTATTAGAGGCACCAAGAAGTTTAGATGAGGACAGAAAATCCTGGAAGTGTTAAGGATGGTAAGTCTATTTTGCCTGTGTATGTAGGAAATCAGCCAACTGGACGATTTGGTTTGCTGGGACAGTGCCATATAAACAGTGGTGTTTAACATATAGGCTTTACAGTATTTAGTAAACCAGAAAGATCAAATATATATACCCTCTTTTTTTTCTAATCAAAAGGAATATAACTCAGCCATAAAAAGAAACGAAGTTGAGTTATTTGTAGTGAGGTGGATGGACCTAGAGTCTGTCATACAGAGTGAAGTAAGTCAGAAAGAGAAAAACAAGTACCGTATGCTAAAACATATATATGGAATCTAAAAACAAAAAAAGGTTCTGATGAACCTAGGGGCAGGACAGGAATAAAGACACAGATGTAGGTATTGGACTTGAGGACATGGGGAGGGGGAAGGGTAAGCTGGGATGAAGTGAGAGAGTAGCTTTGACATATATATACCACCCAATGTAAGATAGATAGCTAGTGCGAAACAGCTGCATGGCACAGGGAGATCAGCTCGGTGCTTTGTGAGTACCTAGAGGGGTGGGATAAGAAGAGTGGCAGGGAGACGGGAGAGCGAGGGGATATGGGGATATACATATGCATATAGCTGATTCACTTTGTTATACAGCAGAAACTAACATAACACTGTAAAGCAATTATACTCCAATAAAGTTGTTAAAAAAAGATACAAGTATTAGGAGGCAATTTAACTGTTTTTGGAGATAACTTCATAGCTGTGTTGACTTTGGACAGCCTACCTACTTTGTTCTTAGCTTCATTTTCCTTACCTATAAAATGTGGATAATTATATGCCAAAGCTGTAGTAAGATTTAAAGAAGATAATCTATATCAAACATATAGCATAGCATTTAACATATCATATGGTCTCCATAAGAGGTAACTATTACATATCATCGTAGTTTAATAAAGAAACACAATGCTATTCAATGATAAACTAGTTAATCTTCATTATAAGTTCTACATACCATGGAAATGTTATGGTTACTGCTCCAATATTACTATGAAAATGTGTGGTGCTCACTGTTATGAATTGGGATACAGTACTTACAATCAAACAAAGTTCTTGCTCTCTGGGAGCTAAGTTGGAATTACCATCAATGCTGAAGTGACTGTTTTTTATTATACACTGCCTTCTTGTGCACATGAGTGAGAGTTTCTACATAGTATATGCAAAGAAATGGAATTTCTAGGTTACAGGGTACATATATATGCTTAGCTCTCATAGGCAGTACAAAAATATTTTCATAGCGTTTGTACCATTTTACACTTCTACTAGCAATGTATAAGAATTCCAGCTGCTCTGTATCTTTGACAACACTTGATATTATAAGACTTTAAAATTTTAGCCATTCTGGTGTACAGAATGTAGTAACTTATCTGGTATATTTTTGTGGTTTTCTTTTTTGTCTTTCTAAGTAGTATCTCTTATTTAACAGAAGTCCCTAATTTTAATGGAGATCAAGGTATTAATCTTTTCTTTTCTGGCTAATATGTGTTTGTTTTCCTGAGGGCTTAAAAAAAATCTCAACATAAATTATTGTCATGAAAATATTATTTTTTATATCATTGCCCCCAAATTTGTTGTTTTACCTTTTATATTTAGATCTATAATTCATATTATATGGTATGGTGTGAGGTAAATGTCAAGATTCCAGTTTTCCTCATATGGATATAAAATTGACCCAGCGTCATTTATTTAATCATGTATCCTTTCTTCACCAATGTGCATTACTATATTTTTTTATAAATGTCCATATATATATAGTGGTCTATTTCTGGGCTCTCTATTCTGTTACATGTATTTCTCTTTCTACAGACAGTCCCACAGTCTTAATTATTATAGCTTTATAATAAGCCTTGTTATCTGGGAATATCTACTTCTAACTTTTTCTTCTTCAAGAAAGCAGATTCTTTTGGGTATGCCTTTGGCATTTCCAAATGAATTTTAGAATCAACTTGTCAGTTTCCACTAACATCTACTAAAATTTTGATCTGGATTGCATCAAATCTATACATAAATTTGAGGAGAATTGACATTATGAAAATATTGAGTGTTTCAATCCATGAACATGACATAGTCGTCTATTTATTTAGGTTTTCTATAGTTTTCGTAAAAATGTTTTACAATTATTTGTATAAAGGTCTTGCACATTACATTTATGATTATATTTATTCATAGGTATTTGATGCTATTTTAAATAATGTTATTTTAAAAATTTTATTGTATGGTCATTTGCTGCTTGTATGTAGAAGTAAAATTGATTTTTGTACATTGATTTAGTTTCCGGTGACCTTAGTAAATTCATTTATTAAATCTGATAATTTAACTGAAGTTTCTTTTGAATTTTCTATGCATACAATCATATTGTCTGTAAATAAGATGGCAGTTATACTTCTTCCTTTTTAGTTCTCAATCCTTCTTTTTCCCTGTCTTAATGCCTTGCTAAGACCTCCTTACCACACTAAATAGAAGTGGTGATAGCAGTCAATTTTGTCTCATTCTTGTGCAAACTTTCTATGTGTCACCATTAAGTATGTTTGGTGTAAGTCCTTTGTAGCTACTTTCTACTAAATTACAGATATTCTCTTCTATTTCTAATTTGCTAAGAGCTTTTATCAAGAATAGATATTAAATTTATCAAACATTTTCTCTGCATCTGTGAAGATAATCACATGATTTTTCTCCTATACTCTGTTAATGTGTTGAATTACATTGATTGATTGCCTAATGTAAAACCCAGTCTTTCATTCTTGGAATAAATCCAAGTTGGTCATGATGTATTACCATTTTTATTTATTGCTAGATTCATTGTGCTAACATTGTGTTTAAGATTTTTACGTTTTTGTTGATGAGACAGAATGGCCGCTAAATTGCTTTCTTGTATATCCTTGCCAGGTTTTGGTGTCATCGTCCTTCCAAATTCAAAGTATAAGTTGGAAAGTCCGATTTGGGAAAATTAATGAAGGTTGGTGTTATTTTTTTCTTAAATTCTTGGAAAAATGTGTTGGTTCTGGGGCTTTCTTTGTGAGTTGGAAAGTCCGATTTAGAAAAATTAATGAAGATTGGTGTTATTTTTTTCTTAAATGCTTGGAAAAATATGTTGGTTCTGGGGCTTTCTTTGTGAGTATACTCATTTTTAGGGTACATTTTCATGTTTGTTTTATTTTTGACACAGATCTATTAGCAATTAAAGAAAGCAGAAGATTTAGAAACGTAGCAGGTGTACAATGTAAAAGTGAGTGAAGATATTTCTAGAACTTTCTTATGAATACATATATACATATGTTTATTTATTTATGCATTTATTAATACCTTTAAACTACATTTGAGCACCTACTATATATGCAGGCTCTGAAGGAACATTGATGATTTTTGATCAAGGATGTGACATGTTTCACTTCATAAAAGTAATATTTTATGCAGGTTAGGTAGGTGATGATGCATCCAAAGAACTGGATAGTGCAGAAATTAGACGTAGGAGGACCAGTGTGGGGTTGTTGCAGTAATCCAGACATAAAGTACCGGAGACTTGACTTTAGATAACAATTGTAGAAATAATTAGGCAGAAAGTTGGTGAAAGAGGAAGCAATAGGGTTTGTTGGCCGATTGAAAGTCAAGGGTGAGGAAGGAAAGATTTCAACTTGACAAGAAGTCTTGAGTCTGGGTGATGAGAAACCAAGAAGGTAAAGGGACTTGCCAAGACAGAATATTTCTTCATTCCCATAAGGCTGGTGATATTTATCAAACTCCACTCCCTGAACTTTCTTGCTGTTTATTTTTATTCAAGGCCTTGGTATCAGACCTGGAATTTCAGTCTTAGAACCTGAGTCACCGTAATGTTCACCAGGGAAACTGTACATTTTAATCAAAAGCAGGTGGGCAAGACTGTGTTAGAAGGCAATTACCTTTTTAACTGTCATCTTCTCTACTCTGATGGTATTTAATTCTGAGCTTCACAGGACGAAATCATTAATAGCTTATCTCCCTCAGATGTCTGTGCAAAGGAAGAAAAATGGATAAAAATTTAAAATAGTGGTGGGCTAACTATAGTAACTAAGTTTGGAATTGGTAATTGAAGTCTACATAACAGAAAAAACTTCAAAATGTAATTGCAGACGGGGGTGATTACATTGAAAAGAAATATAGTCATCTGGAATATAGTGTTATCATGAGAAAAAATAATAAATAGTAAATAATTTAGGCTATATTTAATATCTAAATTTATTTACTTGAGGTATAAATGTTGACTAATGATAAACTCATATCAATATTTTGTGCGGTTCAGTGTGCAGTACATTTTGATATTAGCTGTTGAAAAAGTAATTTATCATTGCACTAGGTAACATGTCTTTTTGACAGTGTGATACCAATATGTAATGAGAAAAGCTACAAAGATTTGGTCTCTAAATGTTAATTTATGACTTGTACAGCCATGAACAGTTTCTAGCTTATGGCCCACAGATTTAGAAGTGGTGAACCTTGGGAATTCCCTGGTGGTACAGTGGTTAGGATGCAGTGCTTTCACTGCCTTGGGCCTGGGTTCCATCCCGGGTCAGGGAACTCAGATCCTGAAAGCCTTGGGGCATGGCCAAAAAGAAAAAAAAGAAAAACAAGTGGTGAATCCTTCCATTATCCTAGATCTAAGTGATGGCTACTCTCGCTTCAGTGACTTAATTTAGCTTTTTTAACCTACAGGACATCACAAGTGTCCACTCAACTCCACAGGAAGTTTTCATAAACTAAGTGAAAATAATAAGAGCTTCTGTTTATTTAGAGCTTACTACATTCCTAGTGCCCTACACAGTCATTTCATTTCATCCTCATCGATATCTGATTTGTCATGTAAAGAGACTGAGGCTTGGCAGGTCTCCATCCCTTGCCCGTGGTCCTGGTGTTGGAATGTAGCGGAGGAAAGATGTAACCTGGAGTCTTCTAGACTTTAGAGCATGTGTTCTCACTATGGCTATTTATATGCCATGCCATCCCTCCATATGCTCAGTTTCTAAAATTAACATTTATTTTTCTCATCTTTATAATAAGGTTATAGGCTTCCTGTGAGCAGGTCATGTCTTACTCATCTGTGGAAAGTAAAGGTGTTGGTGCTGGGTATCAGAATGCTGTGGCCCTCTCTGTATGCATTCTGTGAGTTCAGAAATGTCTGACATACCTAAAGGAATAGGGAGTAGGCTGTGGGTCATGGGGGGATGTGAATGAGCATGAGGGGCCACGAAGACTCTTGGCAAGGTTCTTGTGGTCTTGGGAAAGGCGGATGGAAATTCTCAAGCTTGGGCTGAGAACAGTGACAGTGCAGAGACTATTTTGAATGTGTCGGGGGCTGCATTACTCAGAATGTGTCTCACTCAGCACTGCTCAGGGCTGGCCATTTACCTCTTAAAAGCTGAGGAAAGTTGTAAGAAAGCAAGAGATCTATATCATTTGAATATCTGAGAAACATGAGGGTATAGGGCAATGGTGATGATAATAGTAGCAGCAGTCGTAATAGTAACAGCAACAGCAAAAGCAATAGTAATAGTAATGGTAGTTATCAGTTTTCCTTCCTTGTAAAATTGGAATATCTCACAGTTTTAATGAGAATTAAATATATGTAAATGTTTTAGTTTGTTTTACTGATGAAGGAGTTGAGGCTCAGAGTGGTAACTAAGTGTTTTAAAATCTCACAACCGTCACCTGGCAGATGATTCCATGACTCCTGGCTAACTTCATTATACTTCTCTTAGTGCTGCTTTATGACTCTGGAGTGCAGTACACGTGAGTATTTTCTCCTCCCTGGAGAGTGGAATGGAGGAGAAACCACTTCTTGTGGATGGCAGTGGCTGTCACAGCTCCACCCTGGCACTTTATCCATTTTTAACCTGGGCTGGGAACGTCAGGGTTGCTTTCATGTGGTTATGGGCGGTCACAGGGAAGAGAAAGGGAAGAGAAAGCTTCCAGTGGTTAATGGGAGATGGCATTTGGAAGCACATGTGAAACAGTCCCTGGAGCTCTCCTGAATGATGAGGAATCTGAAAAGGGCCAGAGCTTTCCAAATTCTGCAGATGGGATTAATCTCAACTCTTGTTGTTATGTGTTATTGTATATTTGCCTTTGTAGTTACGGACCTAAAGGTGAGAGCTTAGAAAACCCTTTGTTGAATTGAATGGCACTAGAAGGAGGACCTAGTTTTCATGATGTGATCTGAAGGCTTATCCATCAGGTTCAGCACAGAAATAGAAGCTGTTTTAGATATTTTAAGTAGAGTGGGATTTAATATAGGGGATTAGGGGTTTGTAGGATTGTTGGAAGGGCTGAAGACACATGTTATAGACTGGCCTCCAGTTCTGAGTCTCAGAACCACAGAGAACTGACCTACTATGGGAAGTTCAAAGGGCAAGCCACTCAACTTCTCAGGCTCAATTTCTTTATCTAAAAATGAGGATAATAATAACAGTACCTATCACCAACTGTTGTAGCTGGGATTAAGCAAGACAAGGAAAAGGTGCATAATTTATAAAATATTAAATCAAATTTGGAAGCACTTACTCAGCAGTGATCTGTGAATCATGAATTCAACAAATATTTATGTTTCAGGCATGGTTCTGGGCACATGGGATGGATCACCAAACAGAACAGATAGAAATCCCTGCCCTGAAGAGCTTAACTTCTAACAGGGAAAGAGAGTTAAGAAACTAAATAGTATTAATAAGTAAATTACACAGTATTTTAGAAGGATAAAGGGCATGAGGATGTGGGGAAGAACACATACAGGGAATGCCAGCCATGGGGGAGGCCTCACTGGGAAGGTGGGAGTTGAGGAGAGGCTCAGAGAGGTGCAGGAGTATGCCAGTGAATGCTAAGAAATTTGAGGGGAAAATTCTAGCAAAGACACTGAAGAGGCCGCATGCCTGGCGCATTTAAAAAAAAAAAAAAAAGGCAGCAAGGAAGTCAACTGTGACTGAAGAGGAGAGTAGAAGGGGGATGGGGCCAGAGGGCTTATGGAGGCCGGATCACACAGAGGGCTCACAAATCACCGTGAGGGCTTGAGCTCTTACTCTGAGTGAGATGTGAGGCCCTTGGAGAGTTCTAATCAGAGGGAACGTGATCCTACTCATGCTGTAAAGCATCACTCTGGCTGCTGAGTTGGGAATAGACAGACACACATCCTCACCCCATGATACATAATAACAGAGATATCTACGCACAGTTTGTTGAGCAGGTACTTACTAAGAGCCTATAATGTACCAGATGCAGTACCGTGTGCCGCAGCACCACGGTCCACAAGGTCAGTGACAGCTCACCAGTGGGCTTTAATCTGTGACAGGAAAGCAGGGTCCTAAGGGCATAGAACAAAGGGTCTGGAGCCATGACAGGCTTTGAGGATGTGGGAGAGGGTGGGGAAGAGGTGGAGACTGCATCGGGAAGGTGCGACAGTGGTACGTCCAGTACAGTTCTGAAGCTATTAAAACTTTTTGGAAAAAATATCCTATGTATATATATAAATATGTTAATGAACGCAAGCTGTGAAGCAACAAATTTTGAACAGTGTCAGATTTGACTAATAGCTCCACTTAATGAATCACTGATGTTCAATGGGGTGAACTGGAAAACGTATGGAAATCTCACATGATTGTCCTTAGGCAGTCCTGACATAGGATTAGCTGAAGAATAGAAATGATACATTATGTTTGTTATCCATCAGGTGGTACGCCTATAGCGTTACACAGCTGCTGTTATTCAGGCTTGCTCTTCAATCACCTAGTTGTGTGATTTCTACTCTTTCAGTAATCTTATAAGATTTTATCATTTGCCCTGCCTAAGCCATTGAGATAATTCCTGTGTCTCAATATACAGGCTTGTGTAACAGCAGACTCATCAACACCCTCCCCCCACCCCATTTTTGGAGCTGCTTCACAGATATGTCCTTTTATTCTCTCTTGTATAAAAATCTTTATTTTTAGTCACAAGAATAAAGGGCTTCACTAACTATTTTGTGTTTTAGATCTTAGTACCAAATCACCCTCTCCCTACAGATAATTTATTTATTTTATTTTTTAAAATAAATTTATTTATTATTTATTTTTGGCTGCATTGGGTCTTTGTTGTTGCGCGTGGGCTTTCTCTAGTTGCATGAGCGGGGTCTACTCTGTTGCCATGTGCGGGCTTCTCATTGCGGTGGCTTCTCTTGTTGTGGAGCATGGGCTCTAGGCACACACGCTTCAGTAGTTGTGCCACGTGGGCTCAATAGTTGTGGCTCACGGGCTCTAGGGCACAGGCTCAGTAGTTGTGACGCATGGGCTTAGTTGCTCCGTGGCATGTGGGATCTTCCCGGACCAGGGCTCAAACCCGTGTCCCCTGCACTGTCAGGCGGATTCTTAACCACTGCACTACCAGGGAAGTCCCCCTATAGACAATTTAGATCATCTAGATATAAATAACTTTTTTAGTTGTAAAGAAAGTATTGGATGATTATAAGCTATCATATATCAAATGACTAGGGTTATGGGTGCTTGGAAGTTTAGTTTTCTTTTGCTCCATTTCTCTAAAGTGAGCTCCTCTGATTAGGTTAGAGGAGATCAGGCAGGGGCTTTCTTGTTGGGGGATGTGTAAGAATTGTTTGGAGAGTCCATCACCTCTGGGCTTAAATAAGTCAGTAAATACTTGGAGTTCTAAAGCATTGCTTCAATAATGTATAGGTTCTATTGATACACACAAATTCTTAAATATATCAGGGCCAGGATTAGGGTGAGGTAAGGGAGAGGTGCCCAGGTACAAAATTTAAGGAGGCACTCACTCTCAGGGTGGTGCAAGTGGGGTGTCATTTCTGAAGGCTTCTGGCTAACCCTGTACTTGCAGTGCCTCCTTAAATATTGCACACCCTAGATGCCTTGCTTGCTTTTACTCTAGTCTTGTCTTCTGATTGTCAACTAATCATATTGTACTGAGCATATAAAACCTTCATACTTTTGTTTATACTTCTCAGTCCAGAAGGAAGTTCTCTGTTGGATCCTCCAGTATGCCCAGTAAATATTTACATATCTATTTTCCTTTCAAGACTGCTCATGGGCTTCCTACTGAATGCTCGCCATCCCCCCACTTATATCCCCACAGCACTTGGCGTGGACACCTGTTTGTCTGCCCACCTTTCTTCAAATTTCAAAATCTTCGAGGAAAGGGGTGATGTTATAGTTTTGCTTGTCCCTAGCACCCTAGCCCAGGGTTCTATATGTAGCAGGCTCTCAGTAGTGAGTAAATGAAAAAGCACTGCACTCAGAAAGCACTCTAGGGCTTCCCTGGTGGCTCAGTGGTTGAGAGTCTGCCTGCCGTCCCCTGCCTGCAGGGGACGCGGGTTCGTGCCCCGGTCTGGGGGGATCCCACATGCCGTGGAGCGGCTGGGCCCGTGAGCCATGGCCGCTGGGCCTGCACGTCCGGAGCCTGTGCTCCGCAACGGGAGGGGCCGCAGCGGTGAGAGGCCCGCGTACCGCAAAAAAAACCCAAAAAGCACTCTATGGGGACTCCCCTGGTGGCGCAGTGGTTAAGAATCCGCCTGCCAATGCAGGGGACATGGGTTCGAGCCCTGGTCCGGGAAGATCCCACATGCTGCGGAGCAACTAAGCCTGGGCGCCACAACTACTGAGCCTGTGCTCTAGAGCCCATGAGCTACAACTAAAGAAAGCCCGTGCACAGCAATGAAGACCCAATGCAGCCAGTTAAAAAAAAAAAAAAAAAGCACTCTGTGTAGCAGCAGTCATTCTGAACCCAACCACATTTTAAAAAGCAGATCTTCCAGATGCAAATGAATCCTAATTGTGTTCCACATAGGGACGATTTGCCATTACTGTCTGTTGACTGTGTAAGTGAAATAAAGTAAAAAAATGATTTCTAGAAAAGAGATACCTAAAATGTCAGGCACATTATTACCTAAGCCTTAGCCAGCTGTCAGCTAATTACCTGAGCCACAGGTTCTAAAGTAAACACAGATGCAGCAGAAATAATTACCACCAGAAAGCAAAAACACTTCTGCTGCAGCAGACTGGAAGGCAGCCTTAGGTGGCTCTTTGCAAGGGAATGAAGACAGGCTGGAGAAAGCCCAGAAATGGGGTGGAACAGGGAGGGACCTAGGAATCTTGATGGGAGGTTGGGAGGGGGGCACAATTTAAGAAAGAGGGATTGTTTGTTGGGAAAATTGATGGGAGGGTCATAGTAGCTTCTTGCCCTTAGTTGAGGGGCTACCATGTGAAAGGGATTTAGGGTTGTTCTGGATTATTACAGAAACCACTACCAGCAGTTATAAAGCAAAGACAAAATCAAACAACAAAAACACAAAACATTTACTGAACATCAGTCTATCATCTGAAAAATTATATATTTCTTAGACTAGCCCCTCCCCAAGTTGGGCTCTATAACCCTGATTGATGAGGAAACCAAGGGTGAAGGGAGTTATATTACTTGTCCAAGACCATGCAGGGACTAAATGGAGATTCAAGTTATTTGTCCCAGAGCCTGTGCTCTGTCTTCTGTGTTACTATGGACATCGCTAACCGTCTGATGGGACTGCCCAGGAGAAACGGAGCTCCCAGTCCAGCCCTGCACTGGTAGAGTTCCTTACAGTTTACAAGGCACTTCTGTACATGTTGTAACAACAAGCTTCTGAAACAGGTAGAAAAAGGAACTAAATCCTACCACAGGACTGACTTATTCAGAGTTACACGGCCTAGTGTCAGCTGAGCTGGGACTCTGGCTTTAAGTGATGTTCTAGTTCTGCATGGACACTTCGGAACAGGGACTTCTACAGGGTGTTGGGAGGCTAGATTTGGTGGCAAGCTAACAATCTCAAGACTCTGTGATTCTCAGTTGCTTTCACTTAACTCCTCTTTTTATAACACGCATCACAAAAAAGTAAATGAGTAAAGGAAGAGTTATTTTAGTGAGGGAGGCTACATCGTAATCGTGTTGAGTATAGTTGGACCTTGAGATGGAATAATAGTATGTAGGCAGCAGCAGTGGGCCTATGAAAAGGACAGAGGGCACAGGCTGTATAAAATACAAAATTTGTATAAAACAGTAAACAACAAGAATAAAAAATGAAAAAAAACTTACATGACACGTGATGTGAACATTTCATGGAAAATGATTCCTTGCAAAATGAAATGTGAAACAATTCTAGATGGTAGAGTATACTTTTCAATGAATTTTTAAGATCACGAGGGTTTTATGACAAAAGGGATATTATATAGTATTAATGACTGTTTAGTTAGTGAACATCATCAGTCTCTCTATTTTTTTTCTTTATTTCAGAGCTCTTTTCTATTGCATTTAATTTTTGCAAATACAGTAGAATGTTTTTTTCTGTGTCTTGGTAAGAGGTTAGGCTTTTGAGAAATGTAGATTTCAAAACAGCTAAAAGATGTCAGGAGGGAGATTGGCCATTAAAACAATGTACCTCTGGGCAGCACTGACTTGAAGATCAAAATAATCCAGGTGAAGCCCACAGGTTTCTGGGCTCTGGAGAACTGATGCATAACCACTGACCATGTGAGACTGATTGGTATACCCCATTACTGTGACAGAGAAAAATAGAATGGAATATTTACATAAATGGTTAATGCATTCCTACCTTATGAAAGGAGTCAACCTAGGGATCAAAGTTGCATTCAGAAGATTGTTTGGTATGACTAAAGAAACAGATTGGGTTGCTTTCATTCATCATAATTTGTAATTACATATTTTGTTGTATAATCACTTGTTTAATATTTGTCTCTGTTTAGATTATTTTACTTGCTATAGTCTATCTAGTGTCTAGCGAATAGACTGAGACGTTGTAGGCATTCGATAAATATTTGTTAAATGAATGAATGATTTCATTAAACAATGACAGCAGGAGGTAATTACCCATACGGGGGACTGGAATTCCTTTGAGTGCTGGTTAACACATTTTCTAACCTGAGACATAGAAGAGATGGCATATATACTCTCTGGTTTCTTTTTTACCACAGTCATCATGACCTCATATCTAGCAAACTATTATTATACAATTGAGTAAATTACAGGTGTTGTCACATCATTTACTTTCCAGATCTCTGGGATCCCTGAGGGTAGGGGCTGTGTGCCCATTATCTCCATGTCCTGTCCCCTGATGCTTAGCAACAGTGCCAGATGCATGATGAATATTTGGTGAGTGAGTAAATGATTACCTTACTGAGAATACAATCTAGTTCATGGATAGAAAATAATTGTGCTGCCGCTGTTGCCTCTTGTGTCACGGTGGAAGTCTCTACTTAATGATGGAACTCTTTCCTACTGAGGTTAGATGGGATCACAATCTCCTTTCCCACAAAAGCTCCAGGCAGCATGAGTAATTTACTGGAGTTGATAAGTTGAAATCTGTTTCCTATCGCTATCCTATTTTATTAGCAGGGCCTGAATAGTCATCAATTTAAGTTATGGGTGGTTATGATTCTATAATAAATATTTATATACTATTTACTATTCTTTGTATTACATGTTGGAGATATGAAAATATACAATATAAGGATATGATTCTCACCTTTAAAAAGCTCAATCTACAGTGAGGAAGAAAGATCCCCAAATCCAACATGACAATGTAGTATATTTGCTATAATAGAAGCACATATATAAGACATGCGAACATAGGGAGGATAAAATATGTTATCTCAGGCAAAGTGTGTGTGTGTGTTGGGGGGGGTGTGTGTTCATCTAGTACAGTGCACATAGTAGATCCTCGATAAATATTTTTGAATGAGTGGATGAGTACAAAGTTTTTCTCAATCTAGTCTGAATATACCCTGTTAGAATCTTTTCCCACCCACTACCCCCCTTAATGTATATTAAGCCCCAGCCATACCCAATTATTCACCTTTCTTTGAACTTGCCATGTCCCTTTGACTGGACTTCTCTTTCTTCTCCATCTAGAAAACTCGCACTCATTCTTTAAGACACAGCACACATCCCTAAGTAAAGTAAATTGATAAGCCCACTGTACTCCTATTGCCTTATGGTTCTCTGTCCCCACAAATCTCACTTATTTTAGTAAAATATTTACATGTTTGCTCCTCACACCACTCTTTACTCTCTAATTTTCTTCTTTCTATTTCATACTGTTTACAAATATTTTTTGAAGGTGAAGAGTTTAAGAAAGCTGATTATCTAACAAGCTATAGAGGAGACAAATGACCCAGCAAAGGCAGATTTAGAGAAAATAATTAAACCCAACCCAATCCTCACGTGTCTGTATTATTCTAGAGCCGAGCAAATCTGAACAACTACCAGAAAAGACTCTTCTTTTTTGGTAGTAACAAGTAGAGGATATGGACTGTCCCCTGACCCTGCCCTGTTTACCTTTGCCACCCTCTTCATTCTTGCATTTCCTCTGAGAAATTATCACTGTTAACACTCCTAAACCTGGGTTATCAGCAGTTCTTGCCTACTTTTCTCTCGCTTTTTCTCTTTTTCAAATATTTGAGACAGAGCAGTCAACTGTCAATGATGAAAAATAAATACTGAATGCTAGATTAGGAAGTGCAATGAGCAAATACACATACAGAAGGTAAAACCATCCACCACTCTATGCCAACTCTATTACAGACAATAGAACATGTCAGAAAAAATATATTGCTGTGGGCATTTGGGAAACATTGAGATTCTAAAAGATGCATAAATATACAGTCAAGTATAAGACAGTGATGAAACTCAGCTGGCTGGGTAGATATGAGGAAACCCTAAGCACTAACTTTACTGAAACAAGGCAGTGACACTGCCTATGTATTTCTACTCTGTCAATATGATGGTCAAAGAAAAAATAAAAAAGAGAGGAGACTCAATGATTTTGTGTCCCTGGAGCTAACATGTATTCAGGAATACATTTAAAAGGCATGAGAGTGCTACGGCCATGTCTCTTCTTGCTAGTGTCTGTTTCTATAACTCCCTGCATCCTGTCTATTGCTCTTTTATTTTTCTTTGTAGGTGTACTTAGTGCCAGATAAGGCTCTTCTCAAAAGCAGAAAGTAAGATACTAGGAGGCAAGGAACACTGGGAGAAGGAAATAAGTACAATGCTACATAATTTTACTGAGCGCTTCCTGTGCGCAAGCACGGGGTTAGGCATCAAAAGCATAAAAAGAAAAAAAACATAGAAAGGGCATGCAGTCTTGTTTGAGAGACAAAGTTGAAATAATTGGAAGTAGGTATAAACAATATTGTATTTTACTTTTAAAGAGGTACATTATAGGTGCAGCTGAAGTAAAGAGAAGGGAGGGGCTAGAGCTTGGTGGAGAGGTAGAATAAAAACATCGGGAAAGAGGTAAGGATAGAGAGTAGTTAGACAAGAATAAAAATGTAGAATTGCACAGAGAATAAAAGATCAATTAAATGAATCTTAATGTAGAATGAATAGATGAGTTAAGAGAAGAAAAAAATTTAAATGAGTTGATACAAAAAGGACAATAATTTTCAAACTTGGAGAAATAATTATAGATAATGTTTATTTTTTATAGTAGAGAGTTGATTTAGAAGAATTAATTGTGCTTTTTACTTATCCTTGGGTTTGCAAGTAAAAAAAAAATGAAAGTACTAGCCATCATTTATATTTTCTCATAAAACTATAACATCACAACTGGAAAAAAAGAAAGATGTCAGATTAAAGTGAATTTCAAAGCAGCTTTCAAGCTTCAGCTATTGTAGCAGGGCAACATCGAAAAACAATTTTATCACTTGTGCTCAGTGACATTCTAGGAAGAAAATAATATTTTACAAATATTAAGATTGTGTTACTACTGTAGCCACACACATAAGTCTATTTTGGCTTAAAAATACATGATCTATAAATTATGAACATAAGCTACTGTAAGCAAATGATAGTTTATGGACAAAAAAAGCCTTATTATAGGAGCAATTTAGACTTCACATATATGAGCTATCTATTACTGCATAACAAATTACCCCCAAACTCAGAAGCTGAAAACAACAAATATTTATTATTGCACAGTGTCTGTGGATCAGAAGTGTGGGAGAAGCTTAGTGAGATGGTTCTGACTCAGGCTCTTTCCTGTTATAGTCAATTACAGTGAAAAGCTCAGTAGGGGCTGAGTCATAGGAATGTTTTTCTGGGGTTGGAGAGGCTGCTTCCAAGATGGTTCACTCTCATCTGGCTGCTGGCAGGAGGCCTCAGCTCCTTGCTGGATGTTGTGAAGAGGCCTCAGTTCCACTGAGGATTTTGTTAAATGCAAATTGACCCCTCCACAGAACTGGTAAGTTTTTAACAGATAAATACAAGCGTATCTGCTTCTTTCTTTTTTTTTTTTTTTTTTTTTTTTTTTGTGGTACGTGGGCCTCTCACTGTTGTGGCCTCTCCTGTTGCGGAGCACAGGCTCCAGACGCGCAGGCTCAGCGGCCATGGCTCACGGGCCCAGCCGCTCCGCGGCATGTGGGATCCTCCCAGACCGGGGCACAAACCCGTGTCCACTGCATCGGCAGGCAGACTCTCAACCACTGCGCCACCAGGGAAGCCCATGCTTATTTCTTGCTATACCAATAATTACAGTATTTTCTGAATATCTGAATTGCTTTTCTTTTAACTTATAATTAAAAGAATCAGTCCCTAGCAGATATGTGAGTTAATAGAATACAATCCTCAGCTTAGGTGATGTGATGATTAATTTTATATGTCAACTTGACTTTACCACGATATGCCCAGATAGTTAGCCAAAAATTATTCTGGGTGTTTCTGTGAGGGTGTTTTTGGCTGAGCTTAACACTTAAATCAGTAGACTGAGTAAAGCAGATTGCTCTCCCTAATCTGAGTGGGCCTTGTCCAATCAGTTGAAGGCCTGAATAGATCCTCCCCAGAGTAAGAGAGAACGCTTCCTGCCTGACTGCCTCAGAACTGGGACATGTTTTTTTTTCCCGCTGTCTTAGGAATAAAATGAAACATAAGCTTTTCCTGGGTCTTGAGCCTGCCAGACTGGAACCATCAGCTGCCGTCAGCTGTCCTGGGTCTCCAGCTTGCTGACTCACCTGCAGATATTGGGCCTTGTCAACCTCCATAATCACATGAGTCAATTCTTTATAATAAGTCTCTTTATACATGTATACGTATATATATACACATGTATATATGTATACATATATATTCTGTATTCTCTTGGTTCTGTTTCTCTGGAGAATCCTGACTAATCTAGGTTCCAGGTAATATTTTTTAAGAAGTTCTGTCTCAGTTAAAGCCACCATGAGTCTCAAGACATGTGTGGCCTAGCTAGTCCTTGCTCCAACTCAGACACGGTGGGCAGCCTAGTACTTGTCTCTTCACTTCCTAGTAAATAAAAGATTGGGCTAGATGATCTCTCTGTTTCCTCCAGTTCTGAAAATCTGATATGTCTTGACTCTAAAAGGACATCTTCCCTGGGTCTGGTGCTTACAGTTCAGGTTCACCCAGGTGAAGATGACCTTGGCATGGAGGATCAAGTGCTCTGCATTTGGTGCTTATTCAAGAGGTGAGTGAAAGAGGAATGATAAAAACAAAACCAAAACACAAAAAGGACATTTGTGGTCCTTGAATTAGTATGTGTGACAGCTCTATGAAAAGATAAACTGCAGTGTCCAGTTTCCCTCATTCATGCTCAGGGGATTTGTTCTTATAAGTCCTATTAAGTAGGTAACTTCTCTGTGTATCTGAGAGAGCACAGTCTAACAAATATCAATTTACTCACTGCTGTTTGCATGCTATCTCTGTGGTAGGTGCCTACCTAATTTTTCTAGAAAACATGTTCGCTAAAACTCAGATTTGTATGCCGTCTTTTATTTGTTTGGTTTAAATACACTGCACACAATAGATTGTTAAGATACGAATACAAGCTTGAAAAATCTAGCATGACCAAAAAAATTATAAAGTGCAGCTCTTTATGTTAGGTTTATCACACTTCTACCAGATTTCAATGTGCATAAAGAGAAGAATTGCAGGCAACCAAATGGAATTAAGATCACATTGCATATTTAGAGAGGCAGAGCATATGGAATTTAGGGTCATGGAGGTCTGGCTTTGAATTTCTGCCTTATTAGCTGCAGGATCATTCGAAACTTAATCTCTTTCTAAGCCTCAGTTTCCTCAGCTGTAAAAAAAAAAAAAAAGGCGGAGAAGTGGGCTGAGGACAGGAAGACCTACTTCATAGGTGAGTTGCAAGGGAGTAGAACATAGTAATTACACAATAAATGGCAGCTATTATGATGACAAATCTACATTTTGAAGGGGGATAGATAAGCCCTACATAGCTTGGGAATTAAGTGAAAAATTGTGTCTACTTTAAAATTTTACTTCAGTTATTACATTTATTTCTTTTATTAATTTTGCAGGAGTCTCTCATGCAGAAATATAGCTGTGTGTTGTGAGTTTTCATTTACAATTGCCAGGGATATCCTAGTCTTTGATTTGTGCAGAGGATGTCTGTTCAAAGTGAAATGACCACGCGTGGCAGGAGGAGGGACAGTGATGCTGCATCTTTTTCTTTTCTCTCAAGGGAAGCCCAGGGATTTCTTGAGAAGAGGTAGTAGCAGGTCAAAGACTTATCAGGTGAGACATTGTGATCTATGCATTCATCCAGGCTCCTAGGAACTAAGCCATTGGGATGTTTTTCGAAGTTGAGGTTTGCCATCACTCTGCAAACTCTGGGGAGGCCCCAGACACTATTCTCCATGACCTTATGTGCTGCTGTTCTAGGGCAGTTCTACCTCTACCATATAATGCTATAGAACTAATAAGCATATCCCGTTGCATGGAGGTTCTTGATCACAAATCATTTAATCTAGGAATACTTAAGTCTAGAACTAAAACCATAACTTTGTTTTATAGCTTCCAGGCATTGTAAATTTCAGTTTTCTTTACGTTCTAAAAGAACCTGCTGATGTTTGTTGAAATATTATGTACACTAGTTTATCGATAGTTGGAAGAGTTAATTTCCCTGCCAGTCCATCTCTGCAGGCTGCATTTCACATGGGCACAAGAGTCAGTTAAGGTGCGGCTTGCCTAGCATACAAGTACATAGAAAAGAAGCCCAGTTGTTTCCCACACCATCCGAACTGTGGCTGCCATATAAAACCTGCCAAACTATATGTGTATAGCTATATATAATTTGGCACCAAACGTCTTCCTCTCAGAGACAAAGGATACTCTGAGTATTAAAAACATCAAAAGCAGAAAAAGTTAAGTAGTTGCAACAGGTACAGATCTAAGGCAAAGAACTACATCTCGCTGCGGAATCTCAGATCAAACATGCCTGCTTTTTCCTTTCGCCCTTTGGGGTCGTTCCTCTGATAAATAATTCACAGACTGCAGTGCAAAGTAGTTTGCATACTGACAAGATTAAAAAGAATGCTTTGTCTGGGTTAAATTTACAATCTGAAACCTTCCTTTAAAATGTCAAGAAGGTAATTAATTTAAGAAGGTTTGCCAAGCAGAGTCTCCGACCCTGTCAGAAAAATTTCATTTCCTGAGGGTGAAGGGGATGTTGCGTTTATCTTTCCCAAATGCCTGTTTTGGTTTCCATTTTAAGACCATTTTCTCCCTTTCTAATATGCTCTTTATAGCCCTTTTCTTTTTAAGCAAAAATTAACCCAGTATTCTTTCCTGGTGCATTTTTAAAAAGATTATCTAAGATAGTCTGCAAATTACCTCTGAATGGGGACTGGAGTACAGGTCAGACCTTTTGACACAAACAGAAGAGGAACATTTTTCCACAGAGAGAGCTCTCCCCTGAGAGAGCCTGAACATGCAGACAAGCCTTTGGAGGAGCAGCGGGAAATGCATAAATTCAACAGCATGAAAATTCGTTTTTGGCATAGCAAAACATCCTGTCCCACGCATGCTCAGTGGTGTGCGTTCTTATGAATGAATGCTATGACAATCAGTGGGGTTTTTACAGAAGCTCTTCCAGCCAAGGTTACTGGTGTGAAATTTTATTAGCAATTGTGTCCCTTTAGCTAATCCCTGGAGGCATCACAGAAGAGATGAGACAATGCATTGCTGTTTGAAAACCTAATCCAAAATCGGCGTGTCACATGTGTGCATACACACACACTTACATACACATGGCAGAAAAAGACAATGATTAATCAACCCACTAAAACCATGTTGCACTTCCCCTGAAGAGCAGGGTTTGCCAGGGTCGCAAATCTAAGTAGATGTCATTTCATTGATGCTAATTGGGAAGAAAGAATTTCATCTCTAATTTACTTCAGGAAACAAAGGTCATCTGAAACGAGACATAATGCTAAATGAGAAGGGAAATAGCTCACAATATATGAAATTCTAAATAAGAATCTCGTGGTTTTAATGCAAATCTAAATCAGGAATGTGTTCAACAGACATGCTTTTGAATGCTTAGCTGTCCTTCCTAGTTACCAGCTCTGGAACCTGGTGAATGAAGTGTTTGCGTCGCTACAATTCACTTTCCTGAGATCTCCCTTCTACATCTTGTGTCATCTTGGTGGGGTCAGGATGTGCTATATCAGTTTGACATTTGTGTTCTCTGAGACTTTAGAAAAGCAGCCACTGGACAAATCATTCTGCAGATTCCTCACTCATTACCATCATACCTTGGAAAAAGGGGTATCTCATTAAGGGTACGTGTTGGATTCTATCTATCTTTCATGGAGTCTACACTATTAATATGCTAATACTCAACATTAGTCTCTATAATCTTTTCACTTGGGGTATTCAATTGTCCTTTTAAGAAATATTGAAATTGCCTGCAAATCTTTTGGCAAGTTGTGGTAGTATAGATTAAAAACAAAATATGGTCCAGTAAGAATAAGTATAAAAGCAAATAATCTCACAGCTGAAAGTGCAATTTAAGTTTAAAAATCTGTATTTTCTATTACTGTAAAGATTGCTTTTGAAAATTTCAAGCCATCATTTTAGTTTTTTCAAAGAAAGGGTTGGAGAAGAACCTCAGAAACCGATTTCAGAGGAATGTTTAATTTGGAGATGATCGTGTTGGACATAGAAAGAAATATGTGTCAGGGAGGGGTGTAAGTTTGGCCTCTAGGACACCATCTGGAGATTGGCCTAAGTGTTTTGATTTTCAGGCGACAGCAGAGGCTGCACTTGCTTTAGTCAATGGTATCCAGAATAGAAAAGATCTGGATTCTCCATGTGTTAATGGAAACTCTCAGACACTGGAACCATCATTCAAGGAGAATAATTTATTCAAGAGAAGAACACATTTTAGGAAGGAAGAGGTAGTAAACATCAAATTATTCTGAGATCAAGAAGAATGAATGTCGAGAAGAATACTCTGGACTTGATAGTGGCCTTTGAGAAAGCATTTCAGCAGCTTGTTGGCTTTGCACGTAAGATTTCAGGAGATATTTTTAAGTGAGCTGGGTTGAGGAAAGAAACACAGGGAGTTTAAACTGCTTTCTGTAGCAAGAAAGAAGGAGAGCTCTGGTACAGTGACTCAGTGGAGCACAGAATCCCTAGAAGAATTCCTTCTTTTGTTTTTCATTAAGATAGAGGATATAATTATATGTATAGGTCAAGGGAAAAGAACCAGCATATGGAGAGATATAAAATATTCAAGAGAGAGATGGGATAATTAAGAGATTAATATCTTGGGAGAAGCAAGAGGGGTTAGGACCGAGATCACGAGAGGAAAGTGAAGCCTTAGGGGAAAAAGGGAGCAGAACCATTTTTTCTCTGAGACAGGAGGAAGAAAGGATTAGTGAATGAACAGGCAAGTAGATAGGGAGAAAAGAATTGACAGGATTTGAGTTAGTTGATCTCAATTTTATCAGGAAGTAATAGATGTCAGTGCCTAAAGATAGTGTGGAAGTTTGAGCAGAAGAGATTTGGAACAGATCCTGGAGAGCGAGAGAGATGATCCACCATAGATATTTGAGATGCTTGACTAGCAGCACAGGTGGCAAAGTGGAAGGGAGAGAGAGTGTGCCTTTAAAGTGATCCTGCCATGCTTGTAATTTTCTCAGCAGTGCTCAGCCATCTTGGAGGTGGATCACAGAAAGCAGAGAGTGGGGTTTCTCAGGACGGGAAAGACAAAGCTGTGTGGTAGAGAAAGAGAGTGAGGGCGCTCAGCACGCTCCTGAGAGCATTGCATCAATGGCTGATAGGTTGGGCTGGATAGATAGGTCCAGCATCAAGTGCTGTCCAGGTTGGGCACGGAGGGATGTGATCCAGGATGGGGGTAACAGGCTGGAGGAACAGGACAGGAGGGGACGGGGGCTTGAAGGTGATGATGATGGAGCCTAGGCTCGAGAAGAGTGAGTGAGTATGATGTGAAGAATGACAAAGCGGTCTAGAGGCAGAAAGTGCTGAGATGTGGTTAGGCTTGTGGAGACTAAAATATAATGGAGATGACAGTAATCCGAGTATCCAAGTTTAAGGCCATGTGGTATAAGAGTGCTGGAAGATCATCAGCATAGACACTGAGGGAGGGTGGGACAGTTAAGGGAATGTTAAAATTATGATGGAAGAGGCAGAGCCTGGAGAAAATGGAAAATTGGAAAAGCAGTAGGTAGCATGGACTTTAAAAGAAAGATTATTGAGTGATGGCCTCAAACAATAGTCTGGAAGTGATCATGAGGGACAAAGATGATATTGATTCCTTTCTTATCCAGAGACTTTTAGAGAGTAACATTCATTTAATAAATATTTAAGCAGTGTCTATTAAATATAACAGACACTGGACTTGGGAGTGAGCATGCAATTGACAGACCCAGTTTGTCCTTATGTACCTTAAAATCTAGTCGGAAATACATAGACTAAATTTATAAAATATATAATTATAAATCATGGTAAGATCTATGAAGAAAACAAGCATAATGATATTTTGATAGAGAAATGATCAAATTATTCCTCCTTGGTTATATTTGTGCCCCAGTAGCAAGAGTGAGAGCATTAACTCACAGCCTGAACAATCCTTTTAAAACATGTATCAGATCATAGTCTCCCCTTTTAAAAACTCTTATTTCTATTACACTTGGGATAAACTCCAAATTCCTTATCAAGGTCTAATAGACCCCACATGATCTGATTCCTTAAATCTCTCTAAACTCTTCTCTTTCCATTTTCCACCTTTCTCACTCGGTGACTCCATCCTTTCTGCTCCTCAAGGATGCTGATTGCTTTCCCACTGCAGGCCCTGGAACGCGGGCCTCCCAGGCCCTCCTGCACTCACACCTCTGCCTTCTCTCAGCTTCCTCTCTCCTTTTCAGAGAGACCCTCATTGATTTCCCTTGCTAGGATATCTTGGATTCCTCTATCCTACTGTTCACATCTCATCCATCAGTGAGACCTCCCATTTCAGCTTCTTAAAAAAATCCTCTCAAATCCACGTCTCCTTGGCTATCTTTACAACCACCATGTATCAATTCAACCTATCACCATCTCATCTATAACTGTAATTCCTAGTCTTATCATAAAAGACTGGCAGAAGGTCAGCTGTTCCTTTTCTAGGAACCCTAAACAGGAAAAGTTTCAAGCTGAGATATCTGATTCTAGATGGACCTTCCTAAGCGTGGCTACCAACTTGTACTCAGCAAGGTGCAGACCTGCCCTTGAACTCTCACCTCCCCAGCAGAGAGGGAACAAGGAATACAGAATGTGTGTGCCTAGAAGGGTAATTAGATGTGTCAGGTTTTAGCATACTGGGTTGTGCAATGGAGAGGTTGTTCTAGGACTTTGGTATCAAATATATCCCTATTCGCAATCTTGCTTTTCCACTTACGAGCTGTGTGAACTTCAACTAGTACTTTAGGTTCTTAGTGTCTTGGTGTCCTCATAAATAAAATGGGAACAATGTCTGCTTTGAAAGGTTGTTGTGAGGATAGTGTAAGTGTCAAGTAGAGTGCCTGGTCCTTTCTGGACACTCAGTGTTAATTCCTTCTACTTTGTTTTTCTTAGATTTTGCCTAGGAGACAGGGATTTAAATTCCCGAAAGCAATCCCACGCATTTTGAACCATGACCATTGCTGGCTGAAGGACTGCCCCATGCAGGAACTCCAAATTCAATCCACATTCTCTATAAAGCAAGGATGGGAAAGTTGAGTTTGGAAGTTCTCAAAAACAGAAGAACATTACACATGCTGTTCCTTGTTTGCACTGTTGCATTGTGTTTATTTCTACATTTCCAAGAATCGTACTATTTCAGAGCTGGAAGAGTCCTTAGAGGGCATTTTGTGGTGTAGTAAAAATAACTCTGTGCTTGGGGTCAGGAGATAAGGATTGGAGGCTTGGATTTGCAGCTAATGAGCCATATGTCTCATAGTTCCTGCCCTGCTTACCTCATTGAGTTGCTGAGGCTTTGGTAGGATGAGTCAAGGCTCCTCAGGAGCATGCCAGAGAGGCAGTAACTACTTGTTGTTTTGACCAACCATCAGGGCTTTTCTTTGTTTGTTTGATGTTTTCATACTTGCTTTTTCTATTTTGCTTTGTTGAAGTCACAAGGGCAGGGTTTTCAGTGTAAGAGGTGAGGAAGTGTGTCTGGGGAACAAGGGCTTTGAGCAAGGAAGACAGCGTGCTCTGGAGACTGTCTGATATAACCACCTCCATCGGCCTCCTCCAGAGAACTTCAATGAAACTACATAGCACTGCAGTCATTTTGAAAATTGAGTTTTGTATGTTCAGATGTTACAATATGTGCAGTTGGCCGCCAGGATAGTCTCTAGTGAATGCAGGGCTATTCCCAAGAAATTCAATAACATGTGGGTAACTCGAATGGCAAACTAAGTGATACTTAAGAAAGCACCTTAGGAGTGCGTGTGGTAATCAGCAGTAAACTGTTATTCTTTGCTTCAGCACGACGACTTTGCAGATGAAAAATCTGAAGCTCACAAAGTTTCTGTGATTTGGATGTGGGTATTTTAGCATATTTCATGGAGATTTTTAAGAGGACCAAATGAGATGTAAGGTACTTGGCTTAGGCCTTGGCACATAAGCATTCAATAAGTGTTTCTGATGATTCTTATTGTTGTTCTACTGCTGCAGTTGATATTGCTGGTGGTGGAGGAAAACGTGCTGGGAGACTGTTTCCCGACATCCAGTCTATTGTACTTTCTTTCTTTTGCAATTGCCATGCAATTTTTTTTAAAAAACATCTTTATTGGAGTATAATTGCTTTACAATGGTGTGTTAGTTTCTGCTTTATAACAAAGTGAATCAGTTATACATATACATATATCCCCATATCTCTTCCTTCTTGCGTCTTCTTCCCTCCCACACTCCCTATCCCACCCCTCTAAGTGGTCAAAAAGCACCGAGCTGATCTCCCTGTGCTATGCGGCTGCTTACCACTAGCTATCTATTTTACATTTGGTAGTGTATATATGTCCATGCCACTCTCTCACTTTGTCCCAGTTTACCCTTTCACCTCCCCATATCCCCAGGTCCATTCTCTAGTAGGTCTGGGTCTTTATTCCCGTCTTGCCCCTAGGTTCTTCAGGAGCATTTTTTTAAAATTTAGATTCCATATATATGTGTTAGCATATGGTATTTGTTTTTCTCTTTCTGACTTACTTCGCTCTGTATGACAGACTCTAGGTCCATCCACCTCACTACAAATAACTCAATTTCGTTTTCTTTTTATGGGTGAGTAATATTCCATTGTATATATGTGCCACATCTTCCTTATCCATTCATCTGTTGATGGACACTTACGTTCCTTCCATGTCCTGGCTATTGTAAATAGAGCTTCAATGAACATTGTGGTACATGACTCTTTTTGAATTATGGTTTTCTGAGGGTATATGCCCAGTAGTGGGATTGCTGGGTCGTATGGTAGTTCTATTTGTAGTTTTTTAAGGCACCTCCATACTGTTCTCCATAGTGGCTGTATCAATTTACATTCCCACCAACAGTGCAAGAGGGTCCCCTTTTCTCCACACCCTCTACAGCATTTATTGTTTGTAGATTTTTTGATGATGGCCATTCTGACCAGTGTGAGATGATCTCTCAATTTAGTTTTCATTTGCATTTCTCTAATGATTAATGATGTTGAGCATTCTTTCATGTGTTTGTTGGCAATCTGTATATCTTCTTTGGAGAAATGTCTATTTAGGTTTTCTGCCCATTTTTGGATTGGGTTGTTTGTTTTTTTGATACTGAGCTGCATGAGCTGCTTGTATATTTTGGAGATTAATCCTTTGTCAGTTGCTTCATTTGCAAATATTTTCTCCCATTCTGAGGGTTGTCTATTCGTCTTGTTTATGGTTTCCTTTACTGTGCAAAAGCTTTTAAGTTTCATTAGGTCTCATTTGTTCATTTTTGTTTTTATTTCCATTTCTCTAGGAGGTGGGTCAAAAAGGATCATGCTGTGATTGATGTCATAGTGTTCTGCCTATGTTTTCCTCTAAGAGTTTAATAGTGCCTGGCCTTATATTTAGGTCTTTAATCCATTTTGAGTTTATTTTTGTGTATGGTGTTAGGGAGTGTTCTAATTTCATTCTTTGACATGTAGCTGTACAGTTTTCTCAGCACCACTAAATGAAGAGGCTGTCTTTTCTCCACTGTATATTCTTGCCTCCATTATCAAGGATAAGGTGACCATATGTGCATGGGTTTATCTCTGGGCTTTCTATCCTGTTCCATTGATCTATATTTCTGTTTTTGTGCCAGTACCATACTGTCTTGATTACTGTAGCTCTGTAGTATAGTCTGAAGTCAGGGAGCCTGATTCCTCCAGCTCTGTTTTTCTTTCTCAAGACTGCTTTGGCTATTCGGGGTCTTTTGTGTTTCCATACAAATTGTGAAATTTTTTGTTCTAGTTCTGTGAAAAATGCCAGTGGTAGTTTGATAGGGATTGCATTGAATCTGTAATTGCTTTGGGTAGTAGAGTCATTTTCACAATGTTGATTCTTCCAATCCAAGAACATGGTATATCTCTCCATCTATTTGTATCATCTTTAATTTCTTTCATCAGTGTCTTATAATTTTCTGCATACAGGTCTTTTGTCTCCTTAGGTAGGTAGGTTTATTCCTAGATATTTTATTCTTTTTTTTGCAGTGGTAAATGGGAGTGTTTTCTTAATTTCACTTTCAGAGTTTTCATCATTAGTGTATAGGAATGCAAGAGATTTCTGTGCATTAATTTTGTATCCTGCTACTTTACCAAATTCATTGATTAGCTCTAGTAGTTTTCTGGTAGCATCTTTAGGATTCTCTGTGTATAGTATCATGTCATCTGCAAATAGTGACAGCTTTACTTCTTCTTTTCCGATTTGGATTCCTTTTATTTCCTTTTCTTCTCTGATTGCTGTGGCTAAAACTTCCAAAACTATGTTGAATAAGAGTGGTGAGAGTGGGCAACCTTGTCTTGTTCCTGATCTTAGTGGAAATGGTTTCAAGTTTTCACCATTGAGGATGATGTTGGTCGTGGGCTTGTCATATAATGGCCTTTATTATGTTGAGGTAAGTTCCCTCTATGCCTACTTTCTGGAGGACTTTTATCATAAATGGGTGTTGAATTTTGTCAAAGCTTTCTCTGCATCTATTGAGATGATCATATGGTTTTTCTCCTTCAATTTGTTAACATGGTGTATCACAGGGATTGATTTGCGTATATTGAAGAATCCTTGCATTCCTGGGATAAACCCCACTTGATCATGGTGTATGATCCTTTTAATGTGGTGTTGGATTCTGTTTGCTAGTATTTTGTTGAGGATTTTTGCATCTATGTTCATCAGTGATATTGGCCTGTAGTTTTTTTGTGACATCTTTGTCTGGTTTTGGTATCAGGATGATGGTGGCCTCGTAGAATGAGTTTGGGAGTGTTTCTCTCTCTGCTATATTTTGGAAGAGTTTGAGAAGGATAGGTGATAGCTCTTCTCTAAATGTTTGATAGAATTCGCCTGTTAAGCCATCTGGTCCTGAGCTTTTGTTTGTTGGAAGATTTTTAATCACAGTTTCAGTTTCAGTGCTTGTGATTGGTCTGTTCATATTTCTGTTTCTTCCTGGTTTAGTCTTGGCAGGTTGTGCATTTCTAAGAATTTGTCCATTTCTTCCAGGTTGTCTATTTTATTGGCATAGAGTTGCTTGTAGTAATCTCACATGATCCTTTGTATTTCTGCAGTGTCAGTTGTTACTTCTCCTTTTTCATTTCTAATTCTATTGATTTGAGTCTTCTCCCTGTTTTTCTTGATGAGTCTGGCTAATGGTTTATCAATTTTGTTTATCTTCTTAAAGAACCAGCTTTTAGTTGTATTGATCTTTGCTATAGCTTCCTTCATTTCTTTTTCATTTATTTCTGATCTGATCTTTATGATTTCTTTCCTTCTGCTAACTTTGGGGTTTTTTTGTTCTTCTTTCTCTAATTGCTTTAGGTGTAAGGTTAGGTTGTTTATTTCAGATGTTTCTTGTTTCTTAAGGTAGGATTGTATTGCTGTAAACGTCCCTTTTAGAACTGCTTTTGCTGTATCCCATAGGTTTTGGGTTGTCATGTTTTCATTGTCATTTGTTTCTACGTATTTTTTGATTGCCTCTTTGATTTCTTCAGTGATCTCTTGGTTATTAAGTATTGTTTAGTCTCCATATGTTTCTATTTTTCTACAGATTTTTTCCTGTAGTTTATATCTAGTCTCATAGCATTGTTGTCAGAAAAGATACTTGATATGATTTCAATTTTCTTAAATTTACCAAGGCTTGATTTGTCACCCAAGATATGATCTATCCTGGAGAATGTTCCATGAGCACTTGAGAAGGAAGTGTATTCTGTTGTTTTAGGATGGAGTGTCCTATAAATATCAATTAAGTCCATCTTGTTTAATGTATCATTTAAAGCTTGTGTTTCCTTATTTATTTTCATTTTGGATGATCTGTCCATTGGTGAATGTGGGGTGTTAAAGTCCCCTGCTGTGATTGTGTTACTGTCGACTTCCCCTTTTATGGCTGTTAGTATTTGCCTTATGTATTGAGGTGCTCCTATGTTGGGTGCATAAATATTTACAATTGTTGTATCTTCTTCTTGGATTGATCCCTTGATCATTATGTAGTGTCCTTCTTTGTCTCTTGTAATAGTCTTTGTTTTTAAGCCTATTTTGTCTGATATGAGAACTGCTACTCTAGCTTTCTTTTGATTTCCATTCACATGGAATATCTTTTTCCATCCCCTCACTTTCAGTCTATATGTGTCCCTAGGTGTGAAGTGGGTCTCTTTTAGACAGCACATTTAGGGATCTTGTTTTTGTACCCATTCAGCCAGTCTACGTCTTTTGGTTGGAGCATTTAATCCATTTACATTTAAGGTAATTATCGATATGTATGTTCCTATTACCAGTTTCTTAATTGTTTGGGGTTTGTTATTGAAGGTCATTTCCTTCTCTTGTGTTTCTTGCCTAGAGAAGTTCCTTTAACATTTGTTGTAAAGCTGGTTTGGTGGTGCTGAATTCTCTTAGCTTTTGCTTGTCTGTAAAGTTTTCATTTTCTCTGTCAAATCTGAATGAGATCCTTGCTGGGTAGAGTAATCTTGGTTGTAGGTTTTTCCCTTTCATCACTTTAAATGTGTCCTGCCACTCCCTTCTGGCTTGCAGATTTTCTGCTGAAAGATCAGCTGTTAACCTTATGGGGATTCCCTTGTGTGTTATTTGTTGTTTTTCCCTTGCTGCTTTTAATATGCTTTCTTTGTATTTAATTTTTGACAGTTTGATTAATATGTGTCTTGGCGTGTTTCTCCTTGGATTTATCCTGTATGGGACTCTCTGTGCTTCTTGGGCTTGATTAACTATCTCCTTTTGCATATTAGGGAAGTTTTCAACTATAATCTCTTCAAATATTTTCTCACTCCCTTTCTTTTACTCTTCTTCTTCTGGGACCCCTATAATTCGAATGTTGGTGCATTTAATGTTGTCCCAGAAGTCTCTGAGACTGTCCTCAGTTCTTTTCATTCTTTTTTCTTTATTCTGCTCTGCAGTAGTTATTTCCACTATTTTATCTTCCAGGTCACTTATCCGTTCTTCTGCTCCATTATTCTGCTATTGATCCCTTCTAGGGAATTTTTAATTTCATTTATTGTGTTGTTCATCACTGTTTGTTTGCTCTTTAGTTCTTCTAGGTCCTTGTTAAATGTTTCTTGTTATTCTCTCCATTCTATTTCCAAGATTTTGGATCATCTTTACTATCATTATTCTGAATTCTTTTTCAGGGAGACTGCCTATTTCCTCTTCATTTGTTAGGTCTGGTGGGTTTTTACCTTGCTCCTTCATCTGCCGTGTGTTCCTCTGTCTTCTAATTTTGCTTAATTTACTGTATTTGGGGTCTCCTTTTCGCAGGCTGCTGGTTCGTAGTTCCCGTTGTTTTTGGTGTCTGTCCCCAGTGGCTAAGGTTGGTTCAGTGGGTTGTGTAGGCTTCCTGGTGGAGGGGACTAGTGCCTGTGTTCTGGTGGATGAGGCTGGACCTTGTCTTTCTGGTGGGGAGGTCCACGTCTGGTGGTGTGTTTTGGGGTGTCTGTGGACTTATTATGATTTTGGGCAGCCTCTCTGCTAATGGGTGGGGTTGTGTTCCTGTCTTGCTAGTTGTTTGGCATAGGATGTCCAGCACTGGAGCTTGCTGGTCGTTGTGTGAAGCTGGGTGCTGGTGTTGCGATGGAGGTCTCTGGGAGATTTTTGCCCTTTGATATACGTGGAGGTTGGAGGTCTCTTGTGGACCAGTGTCCTGAACTTGGCTCTCCCACCTCAGAGGCACAGCCCTCTTGCCTGGCTGGAGCACCAAGAGCCTGTCATGCACACGGCTCAGAATAAAAGGGAGGAAAAAAAAGAAAGAAAGAAATAAGAAGATAAAATAAAATAAAAAATAATTATTAAAAAAATTTTTTAAGTAATAAAAAAACGAAAGAAGAGAGCAACCAAACCAAAAAACAAATCCACCGTGATAACAAGTGCTTAAAACTATAGTAAACAAAAAACGGACAGACAGATCCCCAGGATAAATGGTAAAAGCAAAGCTATACAGACAAATCACACACAGGAGCATGCACATACACACTCACAAAAAGAGAAAAAGGGAAAAAATATATATATATCGTTGCTCCCAAACTCCACCTCCTCAATTTGGGATGATTCCACAGATGCAGGCTATTTCAAGTTGATTGTGGAGATTTAATCCGCTGCTCCTGTGGCTGCTCGGAGAGATTTCCCTTTCTCTTCTTTGTTCGCACAGCTCCCAGGTGCTCAGCTTTGGATTGGGCCCCGCCTCTGCGTGTAGGTCGCCTGAGGGCGTCTGTTCTTCGCTCAGACAGGACGGGGTTAAAGGAGCCGCTGACTCGGGGGCTCTGGCTCACTCAGGCCGGGGGGAGGGAGGGGTACGGATGCGGGGCGAGCCTGCGGCGGCAGAGGCTGGGGTGACGTTGCACCAGCCTGAGACGCGCCGTGCGTTCTTCCGGGTAAGTTGTCCCTGGATCCCGTGACCCTGGCAGTGGCGGGCTGCACAGGCTCCCCGGAAGGGGGGGTGTGGATAGTGACCTGTGCTCGCACACAGGCTTCTTGGTGGCGGCAGCAGCAGCCTTAGCGTCTCATGCCCGTCTCTGGGGTGCGCGCTGTTAGCCGCGGCTCGCGCCCGTCTCTGGAGCTCCTTTAAGCAGCGCTCTTAATCCCCTCTCCTTGCGCACCAGGAAACCAAGAGGGAAGAAAAAGTCTCCTGCCTCTTCGGCAGGTCCAGACTTTTCCCCGGACTCCCTCCCGGCCAGCCGTGGCGCACTAACCCCTTGCAGGCTGTGTTCACGCCGCCAACCCCAGTCCTCTCCCGGTGCTCAGACCGAAGCCCGAGCCTCAACTCCCAGCCCCGCCCGCCCCGGCCGGGGAGCAGACAAGCCTCTCGGGCTGGTGAGTGCCGTTCGGCCCTGACAGGGCGGGGTTAAAGGAGCCGCTGATTCGGGGGCTCTGGCTCACTCAGGCCGGGGGGAGGGAGGGGTACGGATGCGGGGCGAGCCTGCGGCGGCAGAGGCCGGCGTGACGTTGCACCAGCCTGAGACGCGCCGTGCGTTCTCCCGGGTAAGTTGTCCCTGGACCCCGGGACCCTGGCAGTGGTGGGCTGCACAGGTTCCCGGGAGGGGAGGTGGGGATAGTGACCTGTGCTCGCACACAGGCTTCTTGGTGGTGGCAGCAGCGGCCTTAGCGTCTCATGCCCGTCTCTGGGGTGCGCGCTGTTAGCCGCGGCTCGTGCCCGTCTCTGGAGCTCCTTTAAGCAGCGCTCTTAATCCCCTCTCCTCGTGCACCAGGAAACAAAGAGGAAAGAAAAAGTCTTTTGTCTCTTCGGCAGCTCCAGACTTTTTCCCGGACTCCCTCCCGGCTAGCTGTGGTGCACTAACCCCTTCAGGCTGTGTTCACGCCGCCAACCCCAGTCCACTTCCTGGGATCCAACCGAAGCCCGATCCTCAGCTCCCAGCCCCGCCCGCCTCGGGCTGGTGAGTGCCGGTCGGCACCGATCCTCTGTGCGGGAATCTCTCCGCTTTGCTCTCCGCATCCTTGTTGCTGCGCTCTCCTCCGCGGCTCCGAAGCTTCCCCCCTCCGCCACCCGTTGTCTCCGCCGGCGAAGGGCCTTCCTAGTGTGTCGAAACCTTTCCTGCTTCACAGCTCCCTCCCACTGGTGCAGGTCCTGTCCCTATTCTTTTGTCTCTGTTTTTTCTTTTTTCTTTTGCCCTACCCAGGTACGTAGGGAGCTTCTTGCCTTTTGGGAGGTCTGAGGTCTTCTGCCAGGGTTCAGTAGGTGTTCTGTAGGAGTTGTTCCATATGTAGATGTATTTCTGGTGTATCTGTGGGGAGGAAGGTGATCTCCGCGTCTTACTGTTCCGCCGTCTTGAAGCTCTGCCACGCAATTTTTATTTGCAAAGTTGTTGAATTTATTGTATCACAAATCCTAAAAATGTAAATATGATGGAATAGATTGGGATAAAACATGTCTGAAGCAGCTTATACAATTTTTAAAAAGCAAAACAAAAAATTAACACTCTTGATCTAACTAAAGTTATTATCACCATCAAAAGTGAGAATGGTCAACTGAAATTGACAAACGATAAATACCCATCCAGCTCTATTACTCTTAGTGCCCCAACTACTCGAAGTCCTAAGTGAGACATTTAATTAGGATTCGGTGAGGTGCATTTCATTCATGCTGTTCATTCTTCATTCAGAAAACCTTTACTGAGTGCCTTTTATGTGAAGGCACAGTTCTAGCTAACATTAATTGAGCACTTCTTTTGTTTAGAACTATCTTGTAAGGAAATGTGGAAGCAAAACCTTCTGGAAGAGAGACACAGTGCTGTCTACAACACATCCATGCAAAACATCCTACTAACAAGGGGAAGATGAGAAATAGTGGAAGGAGGCAGAGTCAAGGACTGTTCAGAAATCTCTAGATTTAATCCCCAAAGTCTTCCTGGAGGAGGGGGAAATCTATACAGTGATGCCCTGCAGGTGGTAATGGGCAGGATTTCCAAGGTAAGGGTATTGCAGGCCTTGGTGGCCTAGCAATGTGGCTGCTAGTTTTCCTTCTTTCCTGCACTGCAGGAATTTTTTTCTTAGAAATGTGGCTTCAGAAACATTGTTCAGTTTTGCACATCTCCCTACCTTTCCCTTAATCTCTTATGCTTTTATGAAGAAACTTAAAAGAGCCTGCTGAAGAGAAGTTCTCTGCCTTCAGCATTGTCAAATTCTAGCACTCACTATACATCAACCACTCAAGACTTTCCCTCCCTCCCTCCCTCCCTCCCTCCCTCCCTCCCTTCCTTCCTCTTCCAAACTCTCTTCTGCATCTCAGGGTAGAAGCAGCTAAATTAGACCTTTTAGAATTCTACTTCCAGCAGGGTTCTGGGTTAGATTCTGCCAAAAAGAAGCACTGCACGAGATTTGGAAGATAGGAGAAGGGCAAAGCCGTTTATCTCTGGTGGCACCTGCAGGCATACCTTTCAGCAGTAAGCAGACACGAGGCTTACAGCGGCTTCCAGGGGAGCTCCTGCAAATCGCCTGCTTTGGTACTGCCACCAGGGGAGATGATCAGCAGGAACTTCCCTATATTTCCCATCTACCCAGACTTCCTGAAGTCCAGCTGTGGTTTTTCTTTCACCTTGGTACCCTAGCTCTAAGTGGTTGTGTAAATCCCTACTTATTAGTATTATATTGTAACTTGAAATAAAATTTTTTGAAGTCATCATGCTAGGCTAAGTTTTGTGACAAATCTCAGTGGCTTAACACAATAAATTTATTTTTTGATTATGTGTTAGTCTAATGGAGGTGGTGGTCGTAGGAAAGGTAGTCGGGGGTGAGGGACTCTGTTTCAAAGAGCCATCTGGGGACTCAAGCTGATGGAGGCTCTCATATATATCTTCAGCCTGGCTTCAGGAAGCCTTGGGCATTGGCATCCAGCTGAACGACAAGGAAAGAAGGTTGAGAAAGGTGATTTCATGCATCAAGTCTACATTGGCACACACTACTTCCTCCCATATTCCACTGACCAATCACAAGCACCAGTGCAACTGCAAGAGGGGATGGAAAATTTGGAGTAGCTGTGTGCCGTGGCTCCTTTCACTTGGCCCAAGCCTTAGGTCTTGGTGTTTCTAGTTCTGAAACCAGATCTCTCTCTCTCTTTTTTTTTTCTCACTCTGCCCTTTTACTCTCACTTTGCCCTTTCTGCCTTTTTACTCTTACCTGTACTCATTACTTCAACTTCTACTTCTGCTCTTGGTTTCTCCTCTACCTGGAATGTCCTTTCCCTTTTTGTCCTTCTGGTGAATGTCCTCCAAGGCACCAGTGGTATCTCCTTTCTGAAATTGTCTATGAGTATCCATTGGTACTTCCTCAGGACTTTTTTGCACATAGCTATAAAACACAAACTTGTAGCTGTAAAACTCAAATCTGATCTCAGTACAGACAGTTATTTGTTAGACACAGTTATTTGCTAACTGCTTTCTTTTCCAGTCAGTGTAAGTTCTTTGTGGGTAAGGAAAACAAGTCATGTATTCTGAATCCCCTGCCCTGACTTCTCAAAATGTAGTAGGTGCTCATTAAATATTGTTTAAATGAATTGATAGATTTGGCTGTCTATTGACAAATTGGAGTAACTGAACAATAGTCTTAGTCATTCTCCCAAATATAATACAAATATTATTAATATAAATTAAAATAAAACCTCTGTGGTTTGGTAATATGTTCACAGCCAGTATTTAAACATACATGCAGAATGAATTTGATTAAAAATAATTAATACTTTAAATAAAGAATTTGTATAACATGCTAAAATAACTCCCCCATGGATTTTTTCTACAACTTGCAAGATCCTTTGTGCAGTTGGCGTTCATTACAGTAGGTCATTGACAAGGTACACATTCAATACAGATCTTCCTGGCTCGTAGATTTCCTGCCATATTCATCTGCTCTACGTGGATTCCATCCCCTTACATTCTGTTCTTTTCTCTCCTCCTCCAATCTTCCCTCCTGCCTTCTCCCCTCCCCTAATTGATCACCATCTCTACTGAGCTTGAAAAGTTGTGACAGCTAGAAGAGAGAAAGAAACACGATAAATCCATGGAGGGACAGACATTTTCCCACCATAAATTTCTATTCTCGAGCACTCCTCTCTACCCCAAGATATGATTTTTAGCAGATTTTTTTTTACAAGCACTGGGTTTATTTAGGCAACACATCACCAAGAAATATAATTGTGACATAAACAATGTCTATAATTTGTCTCAGAGCCATTATCTTTTCTTTGAATTAGTACTAGATCAATACCGTAGTAGGTTGTCAGGAGGATTGTATTGATGTCTCTGTAAACAAATAAACTAACATTTCATCTAGTTTTACTAGGTATTCTGCTTGGCAATGGGAGAGGGGGTGAACAAAGAGATAAAAGTAAGTTCTTTGTTCTCAAATAATTTACAGTCCATCTATAAATTTGAGATGTTGTTAATTTATGCTTTTGGAAAAATTCATAGAACTTCCTTTACAAAATTCTAAAATTCTGCTTTAGGGTTCATTTCAGATCAGATACTTTCCTGTTCATCTTTTTTACTTCTATGGCTTTTAACTGCATCTCATCATCAGAGCTCTTTTTTTATTCCTGTGCTTATATCTGCGCATCCATTCACTCATTCTACAAATATTTAATGTGTGGACCATTATAGCTTTTAGGGGACACAGCAGAGGACAAAGTCCCTGCCCTCAAAGAACTTGTGTTTCAATGGGAGACAATAAACAAACACACATAATATGGTCAGTGAGTGCCATCAAGAAAAAATAAAACAGGTGAAAATGATTTTAGCGAGAATCGTCAGGGAGGTTATCTCTGAGGAGGTAACATTTGAGTAGAGACCTGATTGAAGTAGGAATTAACCACGAAGAGAACTAGCAAACAGCATTCTAGGTAGAAAGAGCAGCAAGTGAAAAGGGCCTGGGGCAGGAATGAGCTTGACACATTTATAGAACAGATAGAAAGCCTGTGTGGCTAGAGCTAAGTTAATAGAACTAAGTTACACATGCATAACTTTTTAGCTCATCAAGTCTTTTCACATCTATTATTCTATTTGTACCTCACAACAAGACAGTTCTCATTTCCACTTTACAGATGAGGAGACAAGTTCAAAGTTTAACCAATGACTTGTCCAAAGAGATGGGACTTGGCTTTAGACCCTAGGCTTAAAACTCCACATCAAGTACTCTTCCCATACTTCAAATAGTGCTATAATGAATGTTTCTTTGGCTCTGGGTTGCCCTTAGGATACTGAAAAGTCTATAAAAGTCTATAAAATCTGTGCCCCTGAAAAGAGGGCACAGAAGGATCAGTAGCTACCCTGAGCTGTCATACTCGAATCACAAAGTGGGATTTGGGGAAGGTCTCTGCTTTTTATTTCAGTCTCCTTGGGCAGTGGAATCATCTCTAGGATGTTATCCTCAAAGGAAGAAGGTTCCAATCTAGGACAGATTACCAAAGTAGATTTAGTGGGCAGTTCTCCAGTACTCACGTTGGTACGTTGTGTACATCTGGCCTGGAAAGGAAGCTCAGCAGACATCTTGATCAGGGTTCAGACAGACTCTGATGCTCACGTGATCCTCAGAGAACTGTAGAGCAGGATGAAATCATTGGAGTTACACCCCTTCCTCACCTGTTTGCTATTTAAATTAAGACAAAATGTAGGTGATAAGATAACACATGTAGATGGAGGCAGACCTGGCGTATGATTGTATTTATTCCTTCATAAAGCATTTTGAGCACTTACTGTCAAACACTGTGATGTGTGCTTGAGATAAACAAGGCATAGTCCCTCCATTCAGTGAGGTTGGAATCTAGAGGAAAACCAAACATATAAACACATAATTATCACACAATAAAGCTGTCTTGGAAGAAGTGTCTAGAGAACCCTTTAGAAGAATAACAAAAAAGAAAATTTGCCCCCATTCTGTACTGTCTTTGTTGAGAAAGAGAATCTTGCAGCCCTATTTCTGGTGGAGAAAGTACTCATTTGATAGAAAATTACTTTATTGGCCTTTCTCAAGTGACTTACTAAGAGTTGATTAATTTCTGGGAGTTCTTTGGATAGCCATCTGTATGTCATAAAAATAGTGTTCTGTCATTAGTGAAATCAGATTCATGGAATAGGGGCTTACTGTGGTAAAACCACAGAAATGAGCTACCAACGGATAGTTAAAAGTTTCCACTTTGGGTATATTTAGGAACAAAATAGATGTATATCTCTGCAGAGTGGTTGGGAAGCTGCGGGTTGGACAGATGAGTTTGAGATGTTTATGATTTTTATCATTGTCTGTGGTAAACTGTTACATCAGAGACAAAATACAGATTGTATTTCTTGAAGTCATACAGTTGAGGGTCTATTAAGCATAAGCAAACCTTAATACTTATTAAATAAAATTTCTCTCCAGTGTTTCATGATTCTCTCTGAGTCACTTTCCCTAGTCTGGGACTTATATACCAAATACCTCAGAGAGTGGAAATTCCAGAGCTCTCTGTTTGTGGTCTAAATGCTGACACTTACCCTGGAAGCTCCTTGAAGCCTTGCCTTTCTGCTGTAAATCCTCTCAGCTCCTGCTTCACTCTCTTATATTTCACCTTCTCCTTACTCTCCCCACTTGACCCTCTGCGCGGTTATCTGCGTGATTCCCTGGACCCCACTGCACCAAGACGTACTTCTTCTAGCACGGGCTCTGTGTCAGCCTGCCTTTGCACATGGCTGAACACTTTGATCCCAGCAGTGGCCCCCACCACGAGTTGCAGGCAGTCCAGACAGGCTCTGCTCGCCCCACAAAGTCACATAGCTTCCGGTCTTGCCGTAGCACCAAGTTCACTCCTGGGGAACCTACAGAACAAAGGGCGATGAGTAAGATAACTTCTATTGCCAGCCTCTCTGGAGACTCTGGAAATAGAATGGAGACCGCCTTTGTCATGGGTCTCACACAAACTGGGTGGGCTTTCCTCACGGTGTCCTAACAACTGACCACTGATTTGAAGTGAAAAATCTTCTGCAAACTGAGCAGTGTCTTAGGTGAGTACGGACACTGTTGATCTTTATTATTTGTGGGCTTCGTGCCTGTGGATTCACCCACTCACTAAAGTTTATTTGTAACCCCCAAATCCATACGTGTGGCACTTGTGCGGTCATTCGTGGACATGCCCACGACAGTGAAAAGTTCGAGTTGCTTGATGTTCCCAGCTGAAGTCAAACAAGGTGATCCTCTGTCCTCCTAGCTCAGCTTTCATATTGTAAACAAGCGTCCTGTTTGTGGTCTGCTCAGTGCACATTCGTTTCCATTTGTGTGCTTACTGGTTGGCGATTTCGGTGTTTAAAGTGGTTCCGAAGCATAGTGCTGAGGTGCTGGCTAAGTGTCTCCATAAGACACACCACGGGGCGGCGACGTGTCTTAGGGAGAAAATAGGTGTGCTAGATAAGCCTCGTTTGGGCATGACTTACGGTGCCATTGGCTGTGAGTCCCGTGTTAATGCATCAACAATATATATCACATGAGGCTTCTTTAAACAGAAACACACGTAACACAAGGTTATGTATTGCTCAGTTGACAAAAATGTGAGCAGAAGCTCACAGGAAACTGACCCTATATTTCTCCTAGGAACAATGGGTCAGTATTCACTAATTCAGTGTTTGTGGCAAATTTATAGAACATAGCTATAAGGAATAATGAGTATCAACTGTGCATATGTGTGTGTGTATATATATATATATATACACACACACACACACACACATTTATTTTAATTGATGTGTAGTTGACACAATATTATGTTAGTTTCAGGTGTACAACATAATAATTCGATGTTTCTATAGATTACTCTCCATACAAAGCTATTACATTGACTGTTTTTCCTGTGCTGTACATTACATTCTTGTAACTTATTTATTGTATACCTTTAAGATTGTATCTCTTAATCCCCTTCCTCCTGTCTTGCCCCTCCCTCTCCCCCTCCACTGGTAACCACTAGATTGTTCTCTGAATCTGTGAGGATGTTTCTATTTCGTTATATTTGTTCATTTGTTTTATTTTTTAGATTCCACATATAGGTGAAAGCATGTATTATTTGTCTTCCTCTGACATATATTTTTTATATATTTTTTATTATCACCTAAAGGGAGTCACATAAATCTGTTTGCTATCACATTAACCACATGCTGGAGAAGAAAACTGTGAGATTTGTGGGATCTTCTCTAATGAGTAAAATAAATACAATTTTTTATGAGATGAAATAATTGTTTACAACTAATCAGAACCTATTTACTGTATCAAATTTTATTTTCTCTAACTCTTTGCAAAGAATATTAACTTTCAAGGCAAGGAGACAAAGGAAGGCCACCTTCTAATCAGCCCCTGCGTTTGTGGAGAGCAAGGCTAGTCCACTCACCGCAGAGCTTTGTGGCACATTTATAATTCACAGAAGGGGCCATCTGAAAGCATTTCCCAGAATTGTCACAAAATTCTGTCAGCTCCTGCAGTGATGAAAAAGTACAGTCTTGTGAATATGATTAAGGTGCATTGGAATCTAAGAAAACCATCGATAGCCACTCCAGCTCTCTTCACGCTCTTGGAATGTACTCTCGAGAAGAAGGTCGGTTCTGACAGATGATTTCATGGCATTTTACTCACTGTGGGATGTATTTGAGAAGCCGTGTATCAAAATCTTGACCTTTGCTTTATTTTTTCTTTATTGTTGATTTAAAAGATTAGAAGCATTCCAAAACCTTTTTCTAAATGTCTTCTCATACGTTTAGCGAAAAGAATTCAGAACGCATTTGACACACACTGTAGAAGCATAAATCAGTTAAGGGTAGGATCCTTGCAAATTGCTCTCCCCTTTATAATTTCATCTCATTAGGGAAGAAGGGACAGGTGGGTGTACCGGTGGTTACTGATCAGGAATTGCATTTTCTTTCCAGAGCAGTGAGGATCTTGTGGTATGAAATCCCCTTCTGAGAAAACTATGCAGGTTTTTATTATGCATAAAAATCCTTCTCTGTTAGGTTTCTGTAGTTTATAGAAAATGTGTGAACTGAAGTTAGAAACTGCTTATCTTTTATATTTTATTGACTTCTTAGGCTGAGTGTAAAAAAAAAAACAACAAAGGGATCCCACAATAAAATTTTTCTTCCCTTGGTGTATTAAGATGAACATGCGAAGTACATTTGTGAAATACGCTCATTTAGTCACTGACACCAAAATGTGTTTGGTAGACCAAAGATGAAGGAATGTGGTCTAGGAGTTCCAAGGACTAATGAGTAATATTTGTGGTCATATTTGTATAATCCTATTGTAAAGTCTGCTTTCTAAATACAGATCTCTTGTGTTTCAACTCTGAAGCCTCCTGATAATGCAGAGGGTAAACATAATGGTTTCAGAATATGCAGTAATTGTAATGATAATGAGTCATTTTTTGTCATGGTATTCCATCTTTATAACAGCCCTGAGGAGGTATCAGTAAACAAGTATTCATTCAATACTGTTTTGTACTCTGAATTTAAAAAAAATTAATTTAATTGTTTTTTCTTTTTTTGGGGGGGGCCATGGGATCTTAGTTCCCCAACCAGGGATCAAACCTGGGCCACGGCAGTGAAAGCACTGTGTCCGAACCACTGGACCACCAGGGATTCCCTTAAAAAAATTTTTTTTTTAATTGTGGTAAAACATACATAACATAAAAATGACCATTTTAGCCATTCTAAGTGTACATTTCAGCAGCTTCACGCATACTCACAGTGTTGTGCAATCATCACAACTATTCAGTTCCAGAATGTTTTCATCATCCCGAACAGAAACTCAGTACCCATTAAACAATACCTCCCCATTCCTCTCTCCACCCAGCCCCCGGAAACCTCTATTCTACTTTCTGTCTCTATTAATTTGCCTACTCTAGGGACCTCATGTTAGTGGAATCATATAGTACTTGTCCTTTTATGATTGGCTTATTTCACTTAGCATGATGTTTTCAAAGTTCATCCATGTATCATAATTTCACTCCTTTTCAAGGATGAATGAATGATTAGTTTTTCAGCACCAACTAATGTTCTGGACACTTTTCTAGACCTGAGGTTCTTACTAGGAAATGCTCATGTTTGCTTCTCCCCAGGGGTCTCCACACTCTGGAAGCTCTATCATTTTGCCCTGACTCCTGGCTTCCAGAATCCACCCCCGTGTCTTTTCCTTTTTCAAGCCCAAACTCCAAACTTGAAACTCAAATTACTACTGTTTGGGTCGAGCTATAAATATGTAGTTATTACTAATCTGTGCTGATCAGTACAAACTAGCTCACCCAACAGTGTTGTGAAACAGTATAGTAGTGTCATCCTTAAACCGGTGGGTGTTTGAGGGTGCGCCAGAGGAAGTACCATGGCACCGCAGAACAGGGAACAGCCAGTTAGTGAATGTTCCTACCCAGTGGAATAAATCACACTTCTTTTTTTTCCCCCAGGATAAGAGAGAACACCAAAGTAAACCAAAAATCTTATCCCATGATTAATAAAGCAGGCAACTGACATTTCTCAGAATGTACTGAAAGGAGGAATCTCCATGGAATCCAAATATAGACTGTCTATTTGAAGAAACTGATAAGAAATCATTAAAGACTGAGGTCTGAATACAGGGATGCAACCATCCTAACGCAAAATGTCGCAGAAAGCACAAGAGTAGCAGCTTAGGTGGGACAATGTAAGGACTAAAAAAAAGTGTCCTGGCAGGACCAGAAGAGGATTCTCCTCACCTTAACAGTCAAGCATTTGATACAAATTCCTAGTATATAGGAACTAGAATTTGATTTAATACTACTATAATATTCACAGCCTGTCATAGAAATCTAGAGTTTTTTAACTGTATAGCAAATGTATTTTAATTCCATAACATGGGCTCAGTAATTCCCTACACGTTTATTGTATTCAGAGAGCCCAGAGTTAATGCATTCCTGTAGGTCGGTGGGTGGCTCTCAGACATCAGCGTGCATCAGAATACCCTGGAGGGCTTGTGAGAACTAGATTCCTCCAGAGTTTCTGATTCAGTAGGTCTGGAGTGGAGCTTAAGATCCGAATTTATGACGAGTTCCGAGGTGATGTTAATGCTGTTGGAGCGTTAACCCGAATGTCAGGACCACATGTTAGGAGCTCCTAGGTATATCTAGGTATATCTAGATACCTAGATCAGATGAGTTAAAGTTTGGTTGAAATTCTGACACATAGAATGCTTTTCAAATCCGCTCATCTTTTCTATTTTCATTGTTACCATTGATATTCAAGCCACCATCAGTCTCATGAACTGCAAAAGCCTCCAAATTGGTGTCCAATTTCCTATCTTGCATCGCTCCAATTTCTCCTTCAAAAGCAGCTATGGTTATCTTTTAAAAGCCTAATTAGACCATCCAACTCTTCTGCGTAATGTTATTCAGACAATTTTCATAGCACTTACTCCATATAACCCAGCTTCTTACCGTGGCTCTCCAGGGCTTGTGCGACCCGGGCCCAGCCCATCTTTCCATCCTCGTCACGTTTTCTGCCCCTCCGCTCCTCGTTCACTAAACTCCAGTCACCTGACATCCTTTCAGCTCCTTCAAACACATCAAAATTTCCTCCCGCAGGACTTTTTAACCCACCATGCCCTTTGTTGCTATGACCACTCCCCAACTATTCTTTACCCGACTAGCTCTTTCTCTTCTAGCAGGTATCAACTTAAAATTCCCCCTCAGATACACCTTTTCTGATCCTCCACACTTAAACTAGGTCCTTCCTTTTATCCTGCTTCCAGTTACACTCTCTTATTTCCCTTTGTAGCCCTCATTCCAGTTTTGTAACTGCCTACTTCTTTGTTCAGTTCCTTGTTTACCATCATTAGGCTCTAAGTTGCTCAAGAATGGGATCACATCAGTGCCTGAGAGATGGCAGGTGTTCACCGGGTTGGATCACAGACGGGACAGGAAGCAGGCAAGCTGTTGTTGAGTGCAGTGTTCATTTTCTGGGTTCATCCAAAGCCTTTCGAGTAAGGAGTCTGTCACTTGGGGCCTTTGTTCCTTCAGTTAATGCTACTTGAGGCCTTTGCTCTGAGTCACAACCATTCCATCTTTGACTGCTGAAACTGTGAGTGGCCTGCTTCAGTGTGGTTAGTGACTAAAGCACAGGCCTGGTTGTCATCAGCTCTCCTCTTCTACCCCTGTGCTATTTCAAAGAGTCTCCTGAGAGGGCTGCCCAAGGAGCTGAGGAGATGGAGTGATGCTTTGATTGAGTAATTAATCAGAGTGTGCCCAGATCAAGGGAAGAGATGGTCCTTTGGCAATCTACATTACATCAAAGGCTACATTGAGAGACTGTATTTAGTTTGGGGTAAGTTTTTAAAAGGAGGGAGTTGGAAACTGTTCCAGGAGGGCAGCTAGTATAGTTCAGAATTTGAGAAGTTTGTCACAGAGAAAACTATGGAGAGAGAAGCCACCATCTTGAAAAAGAATGACGCTTGCTCTAATTGTCCCAGTGGAATGACAAACTTCAGATAAAAGTCACAAGAAAGCGGATTTGGGGTCAGCATAAGGAATAATTTTCCAAAAAGTAGAGCTGTTGAAAAACAGAGTGGAATTACTTTGTGAGGGAGTGAATTCCTCTTATCACTGGAGGTGTTAGGGCAGAGATGGTGAGGAAGGTGGGAAGAAGGAAGGAATTAACATTTATCGTGAACTGGTCACTTTACCTGTATAATTGTATGGAGGAAACCTTATTTTCTTGGCAGCAGACTCTTTCAAACCCCTACCGCCTTTTTGAGGGAGGGTATATATTGAGAAGCCTACGGGGTGGGGGTGGTATTGAGATGCTCGTGCCCTGGAGGAGGAGTAGATGGCCCTTGTTCAGCTGTTTAACAAACTTTTTTTTTTTTTTTTTCTGAATTCCACTTGCAAACTGAGGAGAGAGCTCTATATTTCAAGGTAAGGGAAGAAGGGTTGGGGGTGGATTTTTAGGGTGATTGTTTTAGGGAAGAAAAAAATGTGAGGTGAGGTAGCTGCCAGTGGAAAGAAATTCTGAGAGAAGAGCAGAGGTGCTCAGTGGGGAATTTGATGACCTTTATGTTGTGGGGTCTCCAGTACGAAATCTTTTTTCCCCCATCTCTATACCTAATCTGCAAAATATACATTTCGTTATTAATGAACTGTGGCTTTAGCTGTTTTTTGGAAACCAATAAATGTTGAATGTAGCCCTAAAATAGGTTCAGAGCAGCCATGGTGGGTCATGGAAAAATAGCCCTTCTATATTACACATCTGAATTAATCCTCATAGCAACAGGATGCAGTGGGCAACTGTCTTCGTTTACAGATGAGTAAAATGGGGTAGTGGGAAAGTAAGTCACTTTTTCTATGTTACTAGATGATTCATCTGATTTTTACTATGCCAGAGGCAACTCAGAGGGAATTCTTTCTTTAGATATAAAGTTAGGCCAGATTATTTCCAATATCCTTCTTATCTCTTAAAATTTCATGAAGCAGAAAAGAGCAAATGAGAGTCATCTCACTTCTCTGCGAGTACAAGAATAGGGAGTTGCAGTAGGATGCAGATAAAGATTACGAGATGGCTATTTCCTGGGGCTCAGTGCTATCAACAGGGCTGGCTTCATGGCTGTGTGACCAGTGCATTAACATGGCCTTGTGCTTATAAAAACCCCACACTTGGTTTAATGCTCTACAGTTGCCATCTTGAAATTATCGATAATTTTTAACTTTTAATAATTTTGGACAAGGAGCCTTATGTTTTTATTTGCATTGAGCCCTGCAAACTAGGTAGCTGGTCCTGGCTACAGCTGAAGGATTTTTAGATACCTGGTGCTGACACATTGTCCAAAGAGTCTGACAATGTTTTAGAAACCACAGAATCTTGGTCTTGGAAAGGATCTTGGCAGTTCACTCTGTTTAGTGGATCTCATTGCTCTCTGTATATCAGGATCACCTGAGGAACTTTTGAAAAAGATGTATAACCTCAGAGATTCCAAATTTAATTGGCCTGGGTTGGGGCATCATATTTATTTTTTAACAATTCTCTAGATGCTACTAAGCAGCCTTGACCCAATTCATTGGTACCTACCATTGTATAGTTAAGCCTAACCTGTTATATTTTATTTACTCATTCAACAAATATCTACTAAGGTTCTACCATGTGTAGAATGTTATAATACATTTTATAGGAGACAGAAAAATAAATAAACCAAGGCCAGTGTCCTCAGAAATCTAATAATATAATGGACTTTCCAGCTGGCTTGGCTACCCAATCCATTCTTCTGATTCTCTTGGGACGTTGCTGGTCTCCTTCCTGTCTCTTTCCATACTGGGTCTTCAGCATCAGTATACAGCTTCCTCTCCATGGAAGATCTGAAGGCTTTAAACAGCACAACAGTGTACACACACACACACACACACACACACACACACACACACACACACACACTTTTTATTCTCAGTGAAAATGTTTGGGCTCCCAATGTAATTAGTATCCCTGCTTTTAGGCAGTACTATATTCCTGGAAGAATTGGCATATGCATTTATAAAGGCCCATTGTGGAAGAAATTTATTTAGTTTTACAATATGCAGTCCCAATGTTTATAGTCATATTTTAGAGCAAAGCCTTTACATTCCATCTCCCACAAGATATCATCATGACCACCTGGGCTGTAACTTAAATTTTAGATGTTTTGTACAGTCTTGTTTCCCTTGGTCTGAACCCAGCAAAGCATGTACTCCAATCATATAAATGCAGTGTAGGTGCAGCACAGCACCTGTTTTTAATCTCAGAAGGAATTGTTTATTGTCAGTATGTCTGAAGGATGAGGAATAGTGAGTTCATTCTTAATGTTTCTCTTGCTTTGGGATTTTGCTTGGCAATAGTGCCATGAGAGGTTCTCGTTGTGGCCAAAAACCAATGGCAAATCTGTTTAGGAATCCACCAGGGTGTGTCTTCCCAGCCCCGAGTTCACTGAAGCTCCACAAACCAGTTCAGAAGTGGCTACCAAAATTAAAACAAAACAAAAAAAAACAGAAGAAAAGAAGAAAAAAAAAGTGGTTCCCATCCCATCCTGAGGACCTCCTGCTTTACCCACAAGACCCATGGTGGCAGTTCACAGCTCCTCTATGAAGGATCAGTTAGAGCTCTAAAGAGTATGAAATGAACAGTTTTACTTTACCCTGGGTCCATCCAAAGAAAGGGCCTACAGTTTAAGAGTGTGTCCACTCTCCTCAATATCTCAGTGTCTGGTCTGAACAGACGCTGCAACCCTCACTCGGAGCTCTACTGCGTCTGACAGTAGGAGAAAGTTCACTTCCCTGCCCCACCTTCCAGCCATGATGGTCTGCCTCTGATAGCTCAGTGGTGATTCCAGAAAGCAGGACAGGGCCGCTTTGTCCCTTAAGTGAGAGTCAGGGGACATTCAGCTCTGCAGGGCCTGCAGCAAATACAATTCTGAGTGCCCTCTTTTTTAAGAAAAAAGAAGACAAAATTATAAATTAAAAAGTAGATAAATAATTGAACAAGCAAAGAATTCACAACTAATTATCAGAGCCTTCATACTCCAGCATTTTTAAAGATCTTTTTAGGCAATTTACCAGAAATGACTACAATTACAGTGCTTCCTGATTGCATCCCGGCTTTTTCTAACCTCCTAGAACACTGCATCTCTCAGCACTTCGCGGTGCTCGTGGGGACCGGAAGCTGAAGCTTCCTTGGATTCAGGGTGAAGTATTCCAATCCCATCCTGGTCTTCTCATCTGCCAGAGCCGAGAGGTTAATTTGCTCTGGTTTATTTACAAGACAGGGCTCCCTGCTGAAGCGAGCATTAGCTTCTGTTAGGGACATCATAGTTGTCTCCTATGAAAAAGACTGTTGTTCCTCCTGACATAACCCTACTCTTACCACTACTTAATTGTAGTCCCAGTGTAATTTTGTTCCTTCCTGGTCCTGGCTTAGATCGCAAGAGTTGTATTCACCTTAAGTGACTTCCATTGCCAACACAGATGGGGAAACATCAATTCTTGGTTCCAAATTTTCCCTCTAGAAGAAGGATGTTCCGGTTTTTCCTGCCATGCGTGTGCCCCGACTGAAGAATAACGTGTGTGGGAGGAGCTTGTGTCTACAGAGGTTCTCTGCGTGGCCGGTGCACCTTAAGGACACACTGGTAACAAGCACCAGCATGCCTGTCCCGTCTTGCCGTCAACGTGCTCTGCGTCAAGAATCCCAGGAATGGATTCCAGGATGCAAGAATGGATGGTCATTGCTGTGTATTGAGTGAAGAGGGCATCTATCCTGGCCAAGTGAAGCCTGTACACACCTGCTGCTGGGAAAGACACACATTAAAATATTTTAAAACTAGAACCGTTGCTGCACCATGATAAAGCTGGAGCTAGTCCTCTTTAAGTGAGGCCAAAGCTTAGCATCCAGGATTCATTCCATGCCAAACTTCTCTGGAGTGTGAGTGATGCTGAGAAAGCTGTTAGGTTAATAAGAACCTCAAAGGGATAGAATAATCTCTTATTTCCCACTCTCACTGGAGGCTCTGTTTTGAGTCTGCTGGAGTCGAATAATTACTTGGTGTTGCTCTGAATTGCATCTGAAGGTGTCTTTTCACGTTAACTTTGCCTGGTCTTCTTTAAGCTTTCACTGGCTTCTCTGGATTATTGGAAGGGAAAGGGGAAAAATAAAGTACCACTTGCAGTCTCTAGAAGCAATAGGAAAAGACTGAGAGGGAGGTGGGGGTGAATGGAATTCTGAGGAAGGCCCAGGGCAAACAAACGTAAAAGAGCTGTTGGGTCCCAGAGCAGATGCTTCTAGCCTCTAGCCAGCATCTGGAAACAAAATCCTCTCTGCTCCACACTCCTACCCCACCTGCTTTCCCACCAAGAGTGTCAAATAACTGGTGCAGTTCCTTGCCTTTTGTAGAAAAGTATGTTGCTTGATATATGTAGGCATACTACCTTGATCAAATGTTGGAAAACTGCAAAATATTGAAAGTGAACCAAGAAAGCTTGCTTTAAAGAGAAACGTACAAAAATAAAAGCAAAGAAGACAGTTGAGTTTGGGCTTCTGATAGAACAATCATCACTGTGGACAAGACTATGAGAAGTAGAGGCAGGCGCGGTTAAATTTTAAGTCTGTGCTCAGTATGTGCCATGGAGAGTCCCGTGTATTGTCACACAGCTGTCTCTGGTAGCTACTATTATTCCAGTTCCACACATTGTACTGGGTTGAATAGTATCCCCCCAAATCCATACCTGCCTGGTCTCTCCCAGATGACTTTGTATGGTAATAGACCTTTGTGGACAAAAATCAAGTGAAAATGAGGTCACACTGAATTAGGGTGGACCCTAATCAGTCCCATCCCTCTGAGTGACTGGGGTCCTTCTTTATTTTATTTATTTCTTCATTTATTTTAGTTACGGCATGTGGGATCTAGTTCCCTGACCAGGGATCGAACCTGGGCTCCCTGCATTGGGAGTGCAGAGTCTTAGCCACTGGACCACCAGGGAGGTCCCCTGGTGTCCTTCTAAGAAAAGGGATATTTGGACACAGATATAGAGAGGAGGACACCATGTGAAGACAGAGACACAGGGGAGATGGCCGTGAGAAGGAGGCAGAGGTTGGAGTGAGGCATCTCCAAGCCAGGGAACACCAAGGTTGCTGGCAACATCAGAAGCTAGAAGAGTCAAATAAGGATCCTCTTCTAAAGGCTTCAGAGAGAGCACGGGCCTGGGGATACCTTGATTTCAGAACTGTGAGGGAATACATTTCTGTTGTTATGAGCCAGCCGGTTTGTGGTCATTTGTTCTGGCAGCCCCAGGAGAGTAATCCACAGATGGAAGACACCTGGTTCTGAAGGTCCTGCTAAAGTTCCTTGCATGGGGGCCACGGTGAACTGGCTGCACACATGGCCTCTTGCCTGTGAACCACACTAGGTCAGTCACGGGAAGTGACTGGATTCATGACTGACGTGATTGGTTTTGTTCATTTGAACAGATCCGTAGAATTCCAGAGAGAGATTAACAGTGAAAATCTCAGGACCATCATAAATTGCAGCTGCAGAATTCATATACCTATTTATTTTTCTTCTCACCGTATCCTAAAAAGGATTTAGAGTTTCTTTCAAAGATGCAAACAACAGAGCAAGGTTAAGTCAATTAAAAAAACAAAAAAGATGAAACAGAGGGAGGAAAAACAGTGGTAGGAGGCAGCAGCAATAAACCTACATGACACCATGCCCTCCATCTCCTTGCCGCTGAGAAAATGGACCTTCTTGGTAGGAGTAAAAAAACCTCAAAATGAGATAGTGCCAACTTCAGTTTTTCTCTAGTTTGTGTAAATTCAATGAAAAATTCAGGCTGCTGCTTCAAGTAGAAATGAGCTTTAATTATCCTTCTGATTTTCATATTTTCAATAAGTCAACATTGCTGTTACAGTGGATCCACCAGAAAGTGGGGAAAGAAACCTCCCATTTTCTGGGGCCTCTGTATCCTCTTAAATGTGCTTCTGCTATGTTTAAAAAACTGTTGTCTTTTGAGCATTTGTGTGGAGCAAAAAGGAGAGGATCTGGAATGGTTTAGCATACTGTTGTCTGTGGTTTATCAAATCAGGCACACAGACTTACTGTCAGAGCAGAGACAGTGCTGTCAAACCAGCCTGGGAGTTATTGTTTCATTTGATACTGAGCTTTTTGTGGATTTATTGGTCATCTTTGGTCGCATATGAAAAATTTATCCTGCTCTGTCTAAGGGAGCAACTGTATGAATAAATATGGAATTACCTTTGTAGGAGTCTCAACTCTAGAATAATTCGGTATTGCTCTACATGGGACTTCATCTGCTGAACAGACCCCAAACCATCATCTGGGGACCAAGGCTATGCAGACTGCCTTGGGTTAAGCTGTGCTGTAGAGATAGGAACCTCTAATCATGTTTCAAATATCAAATATACAAGTGTGCTTTTTTTTTTTTAAAGGGCATCCTATTCACATGGCTCTACATGTAAATGACCTCCTTATTTGGAGAATATTTTAGAAATGAGGGTCAAGGAAAATGGTCTGCTCCTAGCCAAGTGCTTGTTGTTTGTATAATCATACTTTGACAGCGAAGAACAATACAGTAGATGCATTACCGATTTATTAAGTTCGGTACGCGGGCCTCTCACTGGTGTGGCCTCTCCCATTGCAGAGCACAGGCTCTGGACGCGTAGGCTCAGCGGCCATGGCTCACGGGCCCAGCCGCTCCGCGGCATGTGGGATCTTCCCGGACCGGGGCACGAACCCGTGTCCCCTGAATCGGTAGGCGGACTCGCAACCACTGCGCCACCAGATTTATTAAGTTTTTTAAAGGAAGTCTTTTAGGTTTAAGAATAGATTTCCCTGCAACAAGGAAACGTACCCCTTAAGGTTATTTAGTCCCTTGCTTGCTGACATTAAGTTGATGACGACCTGGGCTTTTCACAGAGTGATTACTCTTAATGAAAAATTAAGTGCAGTCTTCTAGTAAAGATAGCACACCAAAAGGAGACATGCCGGGTGGTGTGACCTGACCCAGGATGTCGCGCTCAGGTGAGGCAGTTCCTGCAGATGGCAGTGTAGCACTTCGGCAAACAGTCTTGCTGGGTGTTCCTGGGCTGTGGATGAGATGCAACGGATAAAAGCAGGCTTGCCCTCCAGCCAGCAATTTTACTAAGTTGCTGCTTCACTACTCAATTTCATAGTTGCCCTGTAAAAGAATCTTTTCCGAACTCAGCAAAAGTACAAACTGTTCCCTCATACACCCCAAATTGTCCTTTTGGTGAAGTGAGTTTTTACTTTTAATGCCTTCCATTTTTTGAATTTCAGAGTTACGTTGAGAGGGAGATCGACTTAAACATCCCTCTTCTTGAATTGTAAGAGCAATTAGCTTAGCTGTGGAGCACTCTTTAAGAGAGAACGAAAATCTCCTCAACTGAGACGATCATAAACTACATTTATCATACAAGTCAACGCAGCACCATCCAAAATAAAGATCTTTCTGTATAAACCCTACAACCAGATTTCCACGATTCTTTTTCTCTCGTTCTGATTGTTTTCCTTCCTTCCCTTTTTCTTAAGCCTTCTATTAAAAACTGTCCTCTGCGATATGGGGAGCGGGAAGGGTAAGCTGTGACAAAGCGAGAGAGTGGCATGGACATATATACACTACCAAACGTAAAATAGATAGCTAGTGGGAAGCAGCCGCATAGCACAGGGAGATCAGCTCGGTGCTTTGTGACCACCTAGAGGGGTGGGATAGGGAGGGTGGGAGGGAGGGAGACGCAAGAGGAAAGAGATATGGGGATATATGTATATGTATAACTGATTCACTTCGTTATAAAGCAGAAACTAACACGCCATTGTAAAGCAATTATACTCCAATAAAGATGTAAAAAAAATTGTCCTCTGCTATGCCCAGAGGACCTGGATGACTGAGGACTGAAATAATGCAATCTAGCAATCACAGGCTTAGGTAATTTTTAATAAATGAAGGTATGATGTCAATTATTTTCTTCATTGTTTTGACCTTTAAAGCTAGATAAGGGTTATATTCTGCCGTAGAGGAAGTGAGTAATGGCAGTTCTGAAAGAATCTGTGGAGCTGTGCTAGTCATTCCAGGCTAAGTTTTCCTCTCCCACCTCCCCAAACATTCCTCATTCCTTCAGCAAGCAGTTGTGCACAAGCGGTGTTAATGTCACACACTCATAATATATGTGCTCCACTAACAGAGCTGCGCTCCCATGAATTGTGAGTAACCCAAGCTCACATAGGTAACTGAGGAGGGCTTTCATCCTTTAACTTTCACTATTTACCCACAAAACGTATGTATATCAAGAAATGGCAAGTTTAGATGTGAATGGTGCATAGGAATCTGTTGTTGATGTAATCGCTATGGAGATATTATAGGAGGATCTGGTTCGTAATAGGCAATCAATACCTTCTGTTGAATAAATGAAAGCTTAAATGGAAGTAAAAATGATGTAAAAATGATGAATAAACTAAAAGGAGAAGAGACATTGACTAACAATCTAAAAGCCCAGAAAAACATCAGAAAGGCTTAAGAGAAATGGGAATTCAGAGATCAAGAGGACAAAGTAGGTGGAAAGGAGGCAGCCACTGGTGCTAGGCTTATTCTCTTAGGTACAGGAAGAGGGCTAAAGAGGAGATCAAAGAGCCTGGAAGGATGAAGGAAGGGCATGTCGATATGCATCAGAGGAGATTAACAAAAAGCTGATGGTGCAACACTGAGTGGTAAAAGAAAGATTAAGGAATCTGGAAATTTGGGGAGACCATCAACAAGAGGCAATTACACAGCTGACAAACAGGGCCCTGGGGAGAGAAAGGTTGAGGGTAAAAGTAAGGGTGGGGAGCAGTGTGTAAGTCATCAATTAGGTGCATAAGCAGTGTCAGTATCACAACTGATAGTTAGCATGTCTTTTATGGCAAAGTCAGTGCTTTCTTTTCAAGACTTCAGATGAGGATGTATTTGTGTAGAGTAAGAGCCCACAAGAGGGCTTTCTTTATTCTATGATAAAGGAAAAAAAAAAAAGAAATAAAACCCAGCAACCAACCCTCCATTGCTCTGATCTACTAAAGTAAGTGATACCTTCTGTGCACCAAAGGCCTGATTAAATTGGCACTCGTCTAGAATTATTCATCAAGGGGAAGCTAATTAGAAATTGTTAGGGCCTCCCCCAGATCGTGATGCAAGATTGCATGAGTTGTCTTTGTTGGACACTGATGATGAAAACATAACCGCAGTAGAAAGCAACGGCTTAATAGTAGGTACAGAATAATTGGATGTAGCCAATTTAATGCCGCCATTTAGAAGGGGGAACAGTTTAATGCCAAGACTGTTTGATATGGTTTTTCTTTTAGATTCTCATTAGCATTTAAAATTTTAAATTACTAAGCAATGGGGTCAGTGACATTCTTACCCCAGTTGACCACAAAACTCAATATTTCCCTAAGGCTCAGAGACAAGGCACAGCTTCAGACTGGAGTCAGGCTCAGGCACTGGGCAGAGCCCACTGTGGAGTGAGAGGGAGGGAAAGCAGAGAGTGAAGGGCAGGGGAGGAGGAGTTTGTTGAGGCTCAGGGATGGGTTGAATGTAAGAAGTGTTCACACATTCACAAGTGGAGGTCTGTCGAAATGGTTGACGCAAAAAGCAAGTACCCTGCTCTGATTCTCGGAGATGTTAGATTGACCACAGCGAGAGAAGTTACGTTGTGCCGGGTCATTTGATAACTGAATTCAAACTGACTTTCTTGATTGGTAACTGAAGGTTGCAGTTCTTTAACGTTCTATACGATAGGAGTTTTTCCTCCCTCCTCTCCTGCCTCCCTTGCTTCTTTCCTTCCTTCTTCTTTTTCCTCCACCCCTCCCTCTCTGTTTCCTCTCTCTCTTTTTCTCTTCTTCTCTCTTCCTTCATTCTTTCCTCCTTTCCCTTCTTCCTTTTCCTCTTTCCTTCCCTCTTTCTTTTCTTCCTTATTTTCTTTATCCCTCCTTTTTTCCTTCCCCATTCCCTCCCCCTCTTCCTTTCTTTTTTTCCTTCCATTCAACATGTATTAATCATACACTATGTGCTAGTCCCTTCATTAAGCCTCCAAGAAAAATTTACATCCTTGGAGAAATACCAAAAGGTGCAGAAATGTTTTAGATGAGTCAAAACATTTTTTTTCCCCAACTCACCACATCTTGTTTATTTCACACATTTAAGAAGTCACTTAGGGCTTCCCTGGTGGCGCAGTGGTTGAGAGTCCGCCTGCCGATGCAGGGGACACGGGTTCATGCCCCGGTCCGGGAAGATCCCACATGCCGCGGAGCGGCTGGGCCAGTGAGCCATGGCCGCTGAGCCTGCGCGTCTGGAGCCTGTGCTCCGCAACGCGAGGGGCCACAGCAGTGAGAGGCCCGCGTACCGCAAAAAAAAAAAAAAAAAAAAAAAAGTCACTTAAAAACGGGATCATCATTTACTATCGCCACAAAAATTGTACCACGTATACTAATGGAACAAGTGCTATTTGTATTTAGCATTATAATTATGCACAGGTACTAAAGTTATTTTCTGTGGTCTCTTATCTGCGTATTCCCAAGATTTCAGTGGAGGTGAGAAAGGCTAAAATAAGTAAGAAGTCACAAGATAGAGAAGCCATTCTTGAGAAGCCTTTGTGCTTAACCTGGTGGCTTAATGTAGGATGATAGGCTTTTAGGATACAGATTTGCTCAAAAGTTAATCTAAACAACTTAATTCCACTGCAGTTCTGGAAACCAGTCTGCTGCACAATCTGGCAATCACGTAGCTGAAATATTATAGGTGACCTTTAGACATTTCAAGCCTATTATAATATTTACAGAGAGATATCTGATTTGTTCTCAGTTTTTAATTTGGTAGTCTTTTTATCAATTTTGCCCAAATCCTGGTTGCCTGGTTTACTTTTCAGTGAAGGCCTGAATGGGGTACAGCTTTTCTATTCCATCATATCACTAACCCAACCAAATAGCCTTCATATCATGTCACCTGAGCAATGATAATAATCACCATTCATATCATAATATGTGAAGCCCCTTCACATCTATTAATTCACTCAATACCTAAAGCAGACCTGTGAGGTGGGTATTACTACAGATATTTCTACAGATTATTTAAGTAACCCAAGTTCACATAGGTAAACAGGGGTGCTGGACCTTGGCCACAGATTTACTCTAAGACAATGTGGTATTTTCTTTCTTTTTTTTTTTTTTTTAACATCTTTATTGGAGTATAATTGCTTTACAATGGTATGTTAGTTTCAGCTTCACAACAGAATGAATCAGTTATATATATACATATATTCCCATATCTCTTCCCGCTTGCGTCTCCCTCCCTCCTACCCTCCCTATCCCACCCCTCCAGGCGGTCACAAAGCACCGAGCTGATCTCCCTGTGCTATGCGGCTGCTTCCCACTAGCTATCTACCTTACGTTTGGCAGTGTATATATGTCCATGCCTCCTTATCGCTTTGTCACCGTTTACCCTTCCCCCTCCCCATAGCCGCAAGTCCATTCTCTAGTAAGTCTGTGTCTTTATTCCTGTTTCACCCCTAGGTTTTTCATGACATTTTTTTTTCTTAAATTCCATATATATGTGTTAGCATACGGTATTTGTCTCTCTCTTTCTGACTTACTTCACTCTGTATGACAGACTCTAGGTCTATCCACCTCATTACAAATAGCTCAATTTCGTCTCTTTTTATGGCTGAGTAATATTCCATTGTATATATGTGCCACAGCTTCTTTATCCATTCATCCGATGATGGACACTTAGGTTGTTTCCATCTCTGGGCTATTGTAAATAGAGCTGCAATGAACATTTTGGTACATGACTCTTTTTGAATTTTGGTTTTCTCAGGGTATATGCCCAGTAGTGGGATTGCTGGGTCATATGGTAGTTCTATTCGTAGCTTTTTAAGGAACCTCCATACTGTTCTCCACAGTGGCCGTATCAATTTACATTCCCACCAACAGTGTAAGAGGGTTCCCTTTTCTCCACACCCTCTCCAGCATTTATTGTTTCTAGATTTTTTGACGATGGCCATTCTGACTGGTGTGAGATGATATCTCATTGTAGTTTTGATTTGCATTTCTCTAATGATTAGTGATGTTGAGCATTCTTTCATGTGTTTGTTGGCACTCTGTATATCTTCTTTGGAGAAATGTCTATTTAGGTCTTCTGCCCATTTTTGGATTGGGTTGTTTGTTTTTTTGTTATTAAGCTGCATGAGCTGCTTATAAATTTTGGAGATTAATCCTTTGTCAGTTGCTTCATTTGCAAATATTTTCTCCCATTCTGAGGGTTGTCTTTTGGTCTTGTTTATAGTTTCCTTTGCTGCGCAAAAGCTTTTAAGTTTCATTAGGTCCCATTTGTTTACTTTTGTTTTTATTTCCATTTCTCTAGGAGGTGGGTCAAAAAGGACCTTGCTGTGATTTATGTCATAGAGTGTTCTGCCTATGTTTTCCTCTAAGAGTTTGATAGTTTCTGGCCTTACATTTAGGTCTTTAATCCATTTTGAGCTTATTTTTGTGTATGGTGTTAGGGAGTGATCTAATCTCATACTTTTACATGTAGCTGTCCAGTTTTCCCAGCACCACTTACTGAAGAGGCTCACCTTTCTCCACTGTACATTTCTGCCTCCTTTGTCAAAGATACGGTGACCATATGTGCGTGAGATTATCTCTGGGCTTTCTATCCTGTTCCATTGATCTGTGTTTTTGTGCCAGTACCATACTGTCTTGATTACTGTAGCTTTGTAGTATAGTCTGAAGTCAGGAAGCCTGATTCCTCCAGCTCCATTTTTCGTTCTCAAGATTGCTTTGGCTGTTTGGGGTCTTTTGTGTTTCCATACAAATTGTGAAATTTTTTGTTCTAGTTCTGTGAAAAATGCCAGTGGTAGTTTGATAGGGATTGCATTGAATCTGTAGATTGCTTTGGGTAGTAGAGTCATTTCCACAATGTTGATTCTTCCAATCCAAGAACATGGTATATCTCTCCATCTATTTGTATCATCTTTAATTTCTTTCATCAGTGTCTTATAATTTTCTGCATACAGGTCTTTTGTCTCCTTAGGTAGGTTTATGCCTAGAGATTTTATTCTTTTTGTTGCAATGGTAAATGGGAGTGTTTTCTTGATTTCACTTTCAGATTTTTCATCCTTAGTGTATAGGAATGCCAGAGATTTCTGTGCATTAATTTTGTGTCCTGCTACTTTACCAAATTCATTGATTAGCTCTAGTAGTTTTCTGGTAGCATCTTTAGGATTCTCTATGTATAGTATCATGTCATCTGCAAACAGTGACAGCTTTACTTCAATGTGGTATTTTCAAATGGACACTTCAAATGTCCTTCACCAGCTTCATTTCTGTCAACTCCAGGATGAATGTTACTGTATCATGTAAGTCCATTAAGTGCATTATAAACACGCCCATGGATTTATGTGGGTGTCCTCTCTACCTCCATCCTGGTTCTGGGCCCATCCTGGGAGCCATAATAGATCAGGAATCTTAGACTTCCTGCCTAGTGCCTGGACCAGGACCTTGGCAGTCATTCTACGTTTTAGCCTCTAAGCTCCAGCATCATTTTACTAGATGCCTTAAAAGTCGAAGACAATTTTAAGACCTGCCTTGTCATTATTTTTGTTGTTTTTTATATAGGATGATTCTTACCATCCATACATCCTTAAGATGAACCACAAGAATGGAAACTAAATCCAAGAGATCAGCTCTTTATTTGGGAGGTAAGGGTTAAGATGTGAGGACTAGATGTTGAAATGTTCCGACTTCTTCTCCTAGTGGCTACTTCAGTATTTCTAAGTGATCACTTTTGGTGGTTACACAAAACCGTGTAAGACTTACTCAATTTAACCACCAGCCATTAAGGGGATTCCATAAATACCGAGATGAGACCTAGGCCAAGGAACTATTTTAGCTAGTTTAACAGCACACTAAGTAACCATGTTGCCTGGCAAAAGCTCCTTATTCTAAGACATAATCATAAAATAGCTTTTAAGAAAAATTTAATGAAAACTTTTGCCTAGAGGCTTTGGTACACATGGGTGCCCACATCTATTAAGGATCAGTTTATTCCTGAATATAATAAGGAATGAATATTAAAATTAATTCCTCCCTCATGTGACATATTTTATATCTTTAGATTATCTTAAAGTAAATTTTGCTGTGTGGTTCCAATCATTTGCTCATTTATTAAACATCTATAATGCACTTACAAGGTGTGCAGGGTTCTGAACTATGCCATGGAGATATGAAGACAAACCAGACTATCTCTTCCTTCTAGGAGTTCAGAGTCTAATTGGGAGGAGGTAGATTATTAGAGAATAAACAGAAATGTGCTTTCATTCATTACTGTGTGAACTAGAATCAACTTTGATGGGCTGCTTCATAATGAACTTCATGTTGGGGGACCATCCTCCATGGATCTCTCTGCATGTCTTGTTAGCAGAGGCACTGGCACTGGATTATCTTTTCAGAATGTTTATACAGAGAACAGCCTTGAAACACAGGAATCATGTTTCTCTATGGAGCAGAGATTAGATTTGCTTACTTTTCTGTATAATAAAGATAATGTGCCCTTCTGGGGCAAAGGTTGGCGTAGGTTTGCTCGTAGCACGTTATAGAAGATTTGGGATCCCTAAGCTTGGGATTCTTCAGCTGTGATGCAAACCCCTTGCTCAGTGTCCACCGTGGCTCTTCCACACTGTCTCTATGTGATGTGAGCCTGGGAGGGAGAGTGGCCCTGCCGTGAACACAAAGCTCATGCTGCTTGCTGTGCTGAGTCCTTTGTCTCTGACCCAGGAGTCTCGTGTCTTCTGCCGGCACCTATGAAAATGGGGCTGGGTAACTTGTTATGTTGCGAATAGGGAGAAAAGTCTCAGACTTTTCACAGCTCTGGACACTTCAGTCCCTGAATTTGGGATGCATTTGAATACTGTAATTTTTTAAAAGAGAACCTGCTAGAGAAACAATCTTCCAATCTTCCATTTATACTTCATTTTTGGTCTTGAATGATTGTATCTTCATCTTTGTTGATATAAAATGAAAGTGTGGGAGATTTCCCTGGTGGCTCAATGGTTAAGAATCTGCCTGCCAATGCAGGGGACAGGGGTTCGAGCCCTGGTCCGGGAAGATCCCACATGCCGCGGAGCGGCTGGGCCCGTGAGCCATGGCCGCTGAGCCTGCGCGTCCGGAGCCTGTGCTCCGCAACGGGAGAGGCCACCGCAGTGAGAAGCCGGCGCACCACCACGAAGAGTAGCCCTACTCCCTGCAACCAGAGGAAGCCTGAGCACAGCAACGAAGACCCAACACAGCCAAATATACATGAAATTAAAAAAAATAAAAGAAAGTCTGGGTTGCTGTACTTATCCAAATGGCCTCTGTCCTTTTCCTGAAGAGCTGGGCTGTAAAACAAACATTTGGAGAAGAAAATTGAATCACATTATAATGAAATAACTGCAGTGTTCTCATTTGCTAATGTTTCCATTCATTTGTAATTTAGCCCACAGTGCCACAAGAGGTATTTTACTCTGAGATGGATGATGACAAATTAAATAAATAAAATGTGTTTGTTAAAACAAACAAGCAAACAAAACAACAAAGTGTTGCTTTCATGCTACTATTAATGCATAATTCAGGAAAATAAAATTGACCGCTTAAAAGCAAGAATAATAGTCTAGTGCTAGATTCTAGAAATCAGTGGTCAGTGACCTCTGAGCTTTAATTCTTAACTTGCAACTCACAAGGAATACTGGTCCTTGTGTTGTTATTTTTTGTTTGTTTGTTTCTAGCCAACACTAGATGAAAGTTTCAGATACCTTGATGCAGAACATAGGGAAAGATATAGAGAATATTGCATTTTATCAACAATTACAGAGATTCTAGGTATTTAGGTAAAAATCGGGGCTCAAACCATTGCTTAGAAAAGGTAGGTTGACTAGGACAGGGAGATAAGACCAGTCATAACATTTATTTGATGTAGCATTCAAAGCAGGATGAGGCATGAGATTTAGTAAACCACTTGAGTCCAGATGAGCAAGGAGAGGTGGTAAAGAAGTAAGGGTGAGAGCATAGGGCACCAACTTCAATTGCTAATTGTTGCATACTCCATAGAGAGAAGTAGAGACGGCCAGGAGCCAAATATCTGTATTTTCGGCACTGCTGATATTGTGGGTTTTTTTTTTTTTTTTTTTTTTTGCGGTACGCGGGCCTCTCACTGTTGTGGCCTCTCCCGTTGCGGAGCACAGGCTCCGGATGCGCAGGCTCAGCGGCCATGGCTCACGGGCCCAGCCGCTCCACGGCACGTGGGATCTTCCCAGACCTGGGCACGAACCCGCGTCCCCTGCATCGGCAGGCGGACTCTCAACCACTGAGCCACCAGGGAAGTCCTATTGTGGTTTTTCTGAAGAAGATCTATAATTAGTTTAGCTGGGGCTCTGGCCCCACTTCTCTAGTTTCCCATCATGGGGCTCTTGTTTCTAAATACAGTGAACTGGAATAGATGAAATGAGAGCCTCCGTGATCCCATTTGTGCATCTATTCCAAGACCCTTTACCAGGAGCAGGCCAACGGGCTCTCTTGACTCCTTTCCCCAGGGCTACCCCTTCATCTTGGCTGGAGTTTCATCATCTTTTGGGTGGCCAAAAGATGAATCCAAGAGAAAGAAGGTTCTCATTTCAGCCCATAGCAGAGTAGACTTGAATCACCCATTCTAAGCTTCCTTTACTTCATTCCCTTCTATTAAAATTTTTTTTAAAAATTGAAGTAAAGTTGATTTACAGTGTTTCATGTGTACAGCAAAGCGATTCAGTTATACATGTGTGTATAAATATATACATACATATATTCTTTTTCAGATTCTTTTTCATTATAGGTTATTACAAGATATTGAATATAGTTCCCTGTGCTGTACAGTAGATCCTCGTTGTTTATTTTATATATAGTAGTGTATATCTGTTAATCCCAAATTTCTAATTTATCCCTCCCCCCCGCTTCTCCTTTGGTAACCATAAGTTTGTTTTCTATGTCTGGGGGTCTATTTCTGTTTTGAAAATCAGTTCACTTCTCCATTCCCTTTTTTTTTTTTTTTTAACATCTTTATTGGAGTATAATTGCTTTACAATGGTATGTTAGTTTCAGCTTCACAATAAAATGAATCAGTTATATATATACATATGTTCCCATATCTCTTCCCGCTTGCGTCTCCCTCCCTCCCACCCTCCCTATCCCCCCCCTCCAGGCGGTCACAAAGCACCGAGCTGATCTCCCTGTGCTATGCGGCTGCTTCCCACTAGCTATCTACCTTACATTTGGCAGTGTATATATGTCCATGACTCTCTCTCGCTTTGTCACAGTTTACCCTTCCCCTTCCCCATAACCTCAAGTCCATTCTCTAGTAAGTCTGTGTCTTTATTCCTGTTTCACCCCTAGGTTTTTCATGACATTATTTTTTTTTTCTTAAATTCCATATATATGTGTTAGCATATGGTATTTGTCTCTCTCTTTCTGACTTACTTCACTCTGTATGACAGACTCTAGGTCTATCCACCTCATTACAAACAGCTCAATTTCGTTTCTTTTTATGGCTGAGTAATATTCCATTGTATATATGTGCCACAGCTTCTTTATCCATTCATCCGATGATGGACACTTAGGTTGTTTCCATCTCTGGGCTATTGTAAATAGAGCTGCAATGAACATTTTGGTACATGACTCTTTTTGAATTTTGGTTTTCTCAGGGTATATGCCCAGTAGTGGGATTGCTGGGTCATATGGTAGTTCTATTTGTAGTTTTTTAAGGAACCTCCATACTGTTCTCCACAGTGGCCGTATCAATTTACATTCCCACCAACAGTGTAAGAGGGTTCCCTTTTCTCCACACCCTCTCCAGCATTTATTGTTTCTAGATTTTTTGACGATGGCCATTCTGACTGGTGTGAGATGATATCTCATTGTAGTTTTGATTTGCATTTCTCTAATGATTAGTGATGTTGAGCATTCTTTCATGTGTTTGTTGGCACTCTGTATATCTTCTTTGGAGAAATGTCTATTTAGGTCTTCTGCCCATTTTTGGATTGGGTTGTTTGTTTTTTTGTTATTAAGCTGCATGAGCTGCTTATAAATTTTGGAGATTAATCCTTTGTCAGTTGCTTCATTTGCAAATATTTTCTCCCATTCTGAGGGTTGTCTTTTGGTCTTGTTTATGGTTTCCTTTGCTGCGCAAAAGCTTTGAAGTTTCATTAGGTCCCATTTGTTTATTTTTGTTTTTATTTCCATTTCTCTAGGAGGTGGGTCAAAAAAGACCTTGCTGTGATTTATGTCATAGAGTGTCCTGCCTATGTTCCTCTAAGAGTTTGATAGTTTCTGGCCTTACATTTAGGTCTTTAATCCATTTTGAGCTTATTTTTGTGTATGGTGTTAGGGAGTGATCTAATCTCATACTTTTACATGTAGCTGTCCAGTTTTCCCAGCACCACTTATTGAAGAGGCTGTCCTTTCTCCACTGTACATTCCTGCCTCCTTTATCAAAGATAAGGTGACCATATGTGCGTGAGATTATCTCTGGGCTTTCTATCCTGTTCCATTGATCTATATTTCTGTTTTTGTGCCAGTACCATACTGTCTTGATTACTGTAGCTTTGTAGTATAGTCTAAAGTCAGGAAGCCTGATTCCTCCAGCTCCGTTTTTCGTTCTCAAGATTGCTTTGGCTATTTGGGGTCTTTTGTGTTTCCATATAAATTGTGAAATTTTTTGTTCTAGTTCTGTGAAAAATGCCAGTGGTAGTTTGATAGGGATTGCATTGAATCTGTAGATTGCTTTGGGTAGTAGAGTCATTTCCACAATGTTGATTCTTCCAATCCAAGAACATGGTATATCCCTCCATCTATTTGTATCATCTTTAATTTCTTTCATCAGTGTCTTATAATTTTCTGCATACAGGTCTTTTGTCTCCTTAGGTAGGTTTATGCCTAGAGATTTTATTCTTTTTGTTGCAATGGTAAATGGGAGTGTTTTCTTGATTTCACTTTCAGATTTTTCATCCTTAGTGTATAGGAATGCCAGAGATTTCTGTGCATTAATTTTGTATCCTGCTACTTTACCAAATTCATTGATTAGCTCTAGTAGTTTTCTGGTAGCATCTTTAGGATTCTCTATGTATAGTATCATGTCATCTGCAAATAGTGACAGATTTACTACTTCTTTTCCGATTTGGATTCCTTTTATTTCCTTTTCTTCTCTGACTGCTGTGGCTAAAACTTCCAAAACTATGTTGAATAAGAGTGATGAGAGTGGGCAACCTTGTCTTGTTCCTGATCTTAGTGGAAGTGCTTTCAGTTTTTCACCATTGAGGACGATGTTGGCTGTGGGTTTGTCATATATGGCCTTTATTATGTTGAGGAAAGTTCCCTCTATGCCTACTTTCTGCAGGGTTTTTATCATAAATGGGTGTTGAATTTTGTCAAAAGCTTTCTCTGCATCTATTGAGATGACCATATGGTTTTTCTCCTTCAGTTTGTTAATATGGTGTATCACGTTGATTGATTTGCGTATATTGAAGAATCCTTGCATTCCTGGAATAAACCCCACTTGATCATGGTGTATGATCCGTTTAATGTGCTGTTGGATTCTGTTTGCTAGTATTTTGTTGAGGATTTTTGCATCTATGTTCATCAGTGATATTGGCCTGTAGTTTTCTTTCTTTGTGACATCCTTGTCTGGTTTTGGTATCAGGGTGATGGTGGCCTCGTAGAATGAGTTGGGGAGTGTTCCTCCCTCTGCTATATTTTGGAAGAGTCTGAGAAGGATGGGTGTTAGCTCTTCTGCAAATGTTTGATAGAATTCGCCTGTGAAGCCATCTGGTCCTGGGCTTTTGCTTGTTGGAAGATTTTTAATCACAGTTTCAATTTCAGTGCTTGTGATTGGTCTGTTCATATTTTCTATTTCTTCCTGATTCAGTCTTGGCAAGTTGTGCCTTTCTAAGAATTTGTCCATTTCTTCCAGATTGTCCATTTTATTGGCATAGAGTTGCTTGTAGTAATCTCTCATGATCTTTTGTATTTCTGCAGTGTCAGTTGTTACTTCTCCTTTTTCATTTCTAATTCTGTTGATTTCAGTCTTCTCCCTTTTTTTCTTGATGAGTCTGGCTACTGGTTTATCAATTTTGTTTATCCTTTCAAAGAACCAGCTTTTAGTTTTATTGATCTTTGCTATCGTTTCCTTCATTTCTTTTTCATTTATTTCTGATCTGATTTTTATGATTTCTTTCCTTCTGCTAACTTTGGGGTTTTTTGTTCTTCTTTCTCTAATTGCTTTAGGTGCAAGGTTAGGTTGTTTATTCGAGATGTTTCCTGTTTCTTAAGGTAGGATTGTATTGCTATAAACTTCCCTCTTAGAACTGCTTTTGTTGCATCCCATAGATTTTGAGTCGTCGTGTCTCCATTGTCATTTGTTTCTAGGTATTTTTTTATTTCCTCTTTGATTTCTTCAGTGATCACTTCGTTATTAAGTAGTGTATTGTTTAGCCTCCATGTGTTTGTATTTTTTACAGATCTTTTCCTGTAATTGATATCTAGTCTCATAGCGTTGTGGTCGGAAAAGATACTTGATACCATTTCAATTTTCTTAAATTTACCAAGGCTTGATTTGTGACCCAAGATATGATCTATCCTGGAGAATGTTCCATGAGCACTTGAGAAAACTGTGTATTCTGTTGTTTTTGGATGGAGTGTCCTATAAATATCAATTAAGTCCATCTTGTTTAATGTATCATTTAAAGCTTGTGTTTCCTTATTTATTTTCATTTTCGATGATCTGTCCATGGGTGAAAGTGGGGTGTTAAAGTCCCCTACTATGAATGTGTTACTGTCGATTTCCCCTTTTATGGCTGTTAGTATTTGCCTTATGTATTGAGGTGCTCCTATGTTGGGTGCATAAATATTTACAATTGTTATATCTTCTTCTTGGATCGATCCCTTGATCATTATGTAGTGTCCTTCTTTGTCTCTTGTAATAGTCTTTATTTTAAAGTCTATTTTGTCTGATATGAGAATTGCTACTCCAGCTTTCTTTTGGTTTCCATTTGCCTGAAATACCTTTTTCCATCCCCTTACTTTTAGTCTGTATGTGTCTCTAGGTCTGAAGTCCTCCATTCCCTTTTGAAGTGTAGAACTTGAAGAACTGAAAGGGAGGGTGTTTTTCCTCTGAAAGAACCTATATAATTGGTTCTTATCCCACCAGCTCTAAGGGAAGAGATAAAATAGAGAAAAGCAACACAAAGCAAACCAAAAGGAAGGAGCAAGAATCCAAGATAGAGACAGGAGGAGAGAGAGAGAGAGAGAGAGAGAGAGAGAGAGAGAGAGAGAGAGAAATCTCAAAAGAGGTAGAGACCCCTGCTTATTGCACTGAAAAACTCCACTTAAACCACTTAAGTGCCCTTGACCTCTACCAAACAATTGGCTCTTTGTGTAGCATATCTGAGTCTTGAGCTCCTCCTAAAGGAAATCACGTAATCCAATGATTTACCTGCCTGAGAGGTTTTTGTTGCCCTTAAAGGGAGAAGGTAATCCCAGTCTGAGATGTCTTGCCTGTACATCTGAGAAACTACTGCTCCAATCCATCATGACACTGACATATCTATTTAGGCCAAGGGAGTGAGCAGTTTCTATTTCCAAAGAACTTCATGAATATCTTTTGCTTATTTTCTTCAGAAAGCTCCAAAAGGCATCAGGATATTATTCAATTAAATTTACCCTGGAACTAGATGTCACCTTCGTTACAAAACCTGTCAAAATCCCCAGCTCTCCATGCTCCAGGATTAATTCTTTGTTCTTATGAAGAAATGAAAGCCTCTTCTTCCTGTTTCCCTAAATAAATTAGTCACTCACGGTATATACAAAACAATTTCCTCTTTCATTGTTCTTTTTCTTCTTAATATCAGCCAAAGGAACTTCTTTTAGCAGCCTGGTTAGAATCTAACTCACCTGGGCAGCTTCTGCTTGGGGCATCCGTGGGAGCTTCTGTAGTTCCTTCTAAATCTCCCAAAGTGGATTAATTTTCTTCTTTCGTATGCTGCACTTCTCCAAAATTCCATAGGGTTAACAGGATACATAGGAACGCATTAATACAAGGCCCGTACCTGCAGCATTTTAGAAACTTAAGTACATTTATTTTACAACATGTGACCAGGCAACAGTTTATAATATAAACATTAATTCCCATAAACCATAGCATTTCCCAAGCAAAGTTAGTTTTTCCAAGATCCGTTACAAATTACATTCTACACTGTGGTTCTCAACCCTGGCCACACATTAAAACTACTCAAGGAGATTCTAAGTAGTATTGCTTCCCAGGCCCTACCTCAAACCAACTAAATATCTAGGGGTGGGACCCAGGGATTGATAATTTTTTGAAAGGGTTGAAAAGTCACTGACAGAAACACAATCTAAATTTTTTCTGGCTGTAAATTATAACACAGATTAAATTATCTAGAGGAAGGGGATAGAATGACCAAGGAAAGAGAGAAGCAGATAGAGGACTCATGATTTAAGTGCTTCTAGGGTCACATAAACCCCTGCCAGTTACCCAGAATCTACCACTTGCTACCTTAGAAATGAAAACTTATTTGGGATAACTTTCCTAAGAAGTAGTTCATCGTGCGCTAAGCTTTTCATATTCCACAAGGGGAAACAAAACTTCAAGAGACCCATGTGCCTAGTTGAGTACAGAGAAGGCCAAGTCTGTCTAAGCAGTCAGATCCCTGTGTTTCTCTCCTTACCATATTCTCTTTGAGAAGGAGAAAATAAAAGAAAACATAAAACCAAATGAGGTGGGATTCCGTAGTAAGTGAAATGTGTCTAGGGATATTTGTTAGAGGAACAAAATATTAAAATTCTTCCTTACTTAAAAGTTTGCATTTAAGTTAAAATGGTTTCCATGCTTAGTGAAAACTGTCTTATTGTCCTATACATCACAATGAATATACAGACATACAAAGATAGTAACCCTGGAACCTCATGCCTTTTCCAAGAGTAGCGACAATACAAAGAGTAGCGATCCCTTTATGTAGGTTCAGAAACAGGGCCTTGTGCTCTTTCTTACCCACAAAGGAATACACTGGTGGGGTTCATTTCCCTGATGTGCCGGAAGAAACAGATGAGGTCTTTCTCAGAACGTCTCCAGTTCGCTGTGCTAGGGCCACATCCTTCACAAAGTTTACCCATGGATTCCAAGTGTCTTACTGTGAATTTGTCAACATAACCTTTTCGTCAGCTGGAAACCTCTTATGCTTGCAGAAAAGATGAGGTATAACAATCATTTCTCACCCTTGGCTTTCAAGAGAAATGGCTCCGCAGCTGCAAAATTCATTCCTGCACAACAGTAAGCCCATAATATTCTTGATTGGTTTGGTAGATTGATCTGCTGACAGACCATAATTGAGGGAAACATTGATTAATTGATCTGTTACTAGCTTGTAAGGCTCTATATGGCAATGAAGAAGATGTGCTATGCAGATTAGCTTTTAATTATTTTTATTTAGGGGCCCGTCAGATGAAATAAGTGACTAGGCACTATCATCATTGACCTGTGGCACAGAAAGAAAGAGTTGACCTTACATGCTGCAGACTTAGAAATAGTTTAAAATGTGTGAGAAGTTTAGAATGGATCTTTGCCCAGGAAGGCTTTGACCTATGTACAATGCAAATTATAATAACTTGCATTTGTGCAAAGCTTTGCAGTTCACAAATTATTTTCTCATGCATTATCCCATTTGACCCTCACTACATATCTGAGCAGTAGGCTGGACAGATGTTATAATTTCCCTATTATTGATACAAGCAAAGAGATTAGGGCTGAGAGATTCTCCCCCCAAGTAATTTGCCCTATTTTAGTCTACAGAGTACAGAGAGCAAAGAGGAATTTGAAATGAGTGATTTCTGGCTGGTCAAACATATTTAAGGCATTAATCACCACTCCAAGCAGTATCATACTTATCAACACTATTTCTCAGTATGAAATGTGCTAAAATAGAACCTGCCATTGTAATGTGAAGTATATTATATGGATCTGAGTGTGCTAAAAGGCCTTGTCTCCTCCAGTTTTGTTCCTAAGTGCAGAAGAAGCTCAAGATAAAACCCCTTAACCAGCATTATTAAAGATTTTCCTACTGTATTCACAAAAGCCATGAAAAAAAGACTTTGCTATCGATGTAGAACCAGTGCAAAATTAGTGTGGATTTTTAACACTCAGGGAAACAGAGACTGAGTATAGAATATTAATATTGACCAACTTGTGAGCTATGTGATCGAACAAGTAGTACTGAGTACTTTCCATGTGCCCAGAAGTATGCTGAGTGCTGTGGGCGTTTAAAACAAGCTCCCCGCCCACAGAATTCACAGTCTAGTTTGCCATCCAGTAATTTATGCAGACCCTATTCCTTAATAAGAAGTGAAGAGTTGGGAACATATGGAAGGATAACTGCTCTGGTAATATTAAAGATGATAACAAGCAGAAATCGAGACAGTCTTTCCTCCTCTGTTGTTCTGGGCTAATTTGTCAGCGCCTCATAGCCTGAACAAAAGCAGCGTCAATAGGAATCTGTACTAAGGAAGCAATATTTTCATCCTTTTTAATGTCGGTCTGCAAGCCAAAGTGACAACTGATAACCGTTCAATGACAGGTCGGAAAACAAGCATGCCACTGGATTTGTTTAGGACTTACCTTATCTTTGTCTGATAAATGAAACTATTGGCCTTAAGTCACATAACCTGAGGCTCTTCACGTTTTACCCAACTGCGGTCAAAGAGCTGAAGATGATTATAATGTTTTTTTTTTTCCTTTGTGCCCTTCCCACTGAAATGGCTACATGATTTTCAAAGACAAGGACAATTTCCGAAAGAGGATGAGTTTTCTCTTTACTAGAAAACATGTAGTTTTGCTTTTTATAGAAATTGAAAAAGATTAATAATAGGGGTGGTTCAGAAATAAGAATGACTGCCTTTGAAAGGGAAAGAGACAAAAGAAGCCATGGTAGGGAAGGGAGGGTTGACAGAACTGTGATATCCAGGCTGGCCAGGGAATCAAGAGTAACTGGAAGTGTAATTACAGTTTTGGTTCCCCTGGGAATAATTAAGGGATTAGTGGTCCCAGGGAGGACAAAGAGACAGTGTCAATAGAGTAATAACACTCTTTAATACCAACAGACATTGACAAATGGCTCCCACGAAAGATAAGACTTTGTTCTAAATCCTAGCATCCCTGGCCCCAGTACCTCCTCTCCACGCCCCCATTCACCTTCAGATATGGCTGAGTTTCCTGCTCTTCTTTCCCTCCCCCCAGGGCTCTTCCATCTTTCCTCTAGGTGTTTACAAGTGCTTCCTCCCTGGTTTCACTTCTGTCCCCATATGTCCTGAAGGAGGCTTGGAACTATGCCCTCACAGAAAGGGGCTAGATGGCCATCTAGGAGCACAGCAGTGCCATGGTGAGATTGGGTGCTTGAGGGTGGGGAGACATGGTCAGAGGCATGGAGGAAATGAGAAGCTGCCAGGACAATGGAGCGTACTTCCTAGCTCACCCATCTGGTAAGAGTCTCCAGGTAGGGCTGATGGGAGCTTTCAGCACAAACCTGAAATTCAGTGTTGAAAACCAGTGGAAAGTTAGGTCTCCCACTAGTGGCCAAATAGTTTATATTAAGCTAATTCTTCTGCTGACAACTCTTATAGACTCTCTACAGATACATATCTCCAAAAGCTAGTAAGAACTGGAGTCGATTTAACCCTTGAAAGAAGGAAACTACTGCATTAGGTGAAATCCACATACATAAGGCTCTTCTGAAAGCACCTCTTCCTGTTCTCATGAGTCCTTAGAGAACGTCACAGTCATATTGACCTGAGAAATTAGAAGGCAAAGTTTGGGATGCTGAGGTGGCTGGAAATTGAGACAAAATATCTCTGAAAGGAGGAAACCTAACAATCTTGAAAACTTACCTTATTAGATTTCAGAACTTTCTATAAAGCCCACCACATTCAAGACAGGGCAGAATTAGCATGAGAGAACAAGAAAAAAAAATGGAACAGAATAGAGTGCAGAAATAGACTCACATATATATATGATAAACAGATTTTTTTTCTTTTCTTTTTTACCAAGGAACCAATTAGTTTAATGAAGAGATTTTTTTTTCAATGAGTGTACTGGAACAACTGGATAAACATATGAAAAAAATGAACCTTGATCTCTACTTTATATTCTACACAAAAATGAATTTCAGATGAACTGCAGATCTACATATAACCTCTAAAACTATAAAGCTTCTAGAAGAAAACATATGAAAATACCTTTGTGACCTAGGAAGAGGCAAAGATAATTTATCAATATAGACTCATGGATTTTTATCTTACTCGATGATTTATAATTTATTAAACCAATGTTCAATTTGATGCTCAGTTGTCAGATTTGACCACAGGGAGCCCCTCACACTGGATCCTATGTCTCCATTCTGATATGTCCCCATTATTTTTTGAGCACATTTGCATTTTCTGACACAGAACGATTTCCAGACTTACTTTGTTCTTCCCTTCTCCATGCTTTAGAATCAGCTATTTCTCCAAGGAGTTCTGACTCTTTCTTATTGGGAATGGTATAGATCTAGGCCTTTACTTTGCCCACATAAACAGACGTATTTGATTTCGTAGTCAATGGGACAATGGATATCAGTATCCACTGGAAGATGGCCACTGAAGGATGCTTACCATCCCCCAGACTATCACCTTCAAGTTCATTTAGAATATGAATCTCTCCCTTGAAGGAGTTCTTAGTTTCATTAGAGACCAAACAAATATATCTAAAACAAGAGAGAACTATAAAAGGAATATATCTTCAGCCTTGATGTACAGCTTCTAGTTGCCATGGGATCCCAGGAGAGGGAGGTGTGGTAAGGTTCGCAGTGGTCAAAGAATGTCAGCTTTGAGAATGGAGGACATGGTGTGATCAAAGGCTGGAGGGAATATAGTACCCTCTGGAGGCAGTGAGGAGATTAGATTGGTGGATAAATAATGCAGAAATTTGGACAAGGTGATGGGAAGAATTTTATTTTAACAGAAAGATGTGAGAATTTTATGTTAGACAGTCAACATGCCTTTCCCCATCCCCCTTCCCTCCACCCAGATAGAAGCCTGACCAGAGAGGAGAGTGGTCAGCTGCCTATCCATTCTTAGCAGAATGGGTTATTTAGCTAGAGCTCTGAGGCACGCTAAGAAGAAAATAGAGAAACTCCCTACTTGTTATCCTTCCAAAGATAACTCATGGCTTCCAGGTTAGGAACTGAATGCTTAATTCTGGGCATTGTAATTATTAGGCATAATTCTGAATGCTTAATTCATTTCCTTGAGGTCAATAACAGATCCCCAAATTCTCATTTTACAGTCTTCAAACATGCACTACAATCAAGTTAGAAATAATTTGAAAACCACTTTTCTTTCCGATCTGGGTCTGATAGTTTTCCTTCATTTCTTTCATGGTCTTAGGGATTTTTTTCTTGCATCCCCAAGGACAAAGGCCACAGACACCGCAAAATCTTTCAGAGACTTTAAGTTGAAACTAGGAGACTCAGGTTTGAAGATAAACTACAACAGGAGAGTGGTCCAGGGAAATAGAAAAGGCCCTCATATAGCACTAGTCTTAGGAGATGCTAAAGGACAGACTTTCTAGATGCTGGTGCTAGAGATGTCACTATTGACAAGCAAACCAGGAACTAATCTGTAACAGGACCACACAAGAATGAGTGCTTATTGAATCTTGCACGAATGAGGTATTATGCTTAATGCTTTACATGTAGTTTTTCATTTAATCCTCATAGAAATCCTATAATGTAGGAGTTTTACAAATGCAGAGACCAAGGCTCATGAGAATGTCTTAGGTTGAGTTCCCCTGGAACAGCTTCTGTGGTCTGTGTACAGAAGATTTGTGGAGGAGTGCTGAGCGGCACCTGTAAGGGAGTGAGGAAAATACGCTGGGCAGAGGGAAATGTTGAAATGGGAAGATGTGACTGAGGCTGCAGGGAATCCCCCATGGAGCTCTGCTACCAGGATGGCCTTTCAGAGCTGTGTCATGTCAAGGTGAGTGAGCCAATCCTCTGAAACCTCCCATGGGCCAGTCATTGGATGCCACTGACCCCGAGGAGAGGCAGCTCCATTTGGCTGAGGGCAATTCCTAGATCTGTCATTAGCACACATTCTCAGAAGCTAGTGCCTTATTTGTGAAGCAGAGAGCTAGGTGATACACCACACCACTCACCATGGTCTTACCCTAGGATCAACTTGTTTCATACAGTAAGATCCCCTCCTCTGGGAACAACTCCTCTAAAATTCTGATTGACCTCGTTTCCTTATGAAATTTAACCAGGGAAGCTTAGTGAGTCCAGCTCAGGCCCTTGCCACCGTAGCTGTCCAGATGTTACTACTGATATTCATCTCCTTCCTCTGCTACCCGCTGTAGATCCCCCTCAGTCTTGATGAACACCTGCTGCTTTATACATCTTACCTGGCATGGTGACCCAGAATCATCCCCGAGGGGTCTGAGCCCCTGGTCACCATACCTTTCTCAAGCCACAGCTACAGTACTTCTCCATTCTCTATCAAAGCTGGATAGGAGAGTACTAAGAGATGCCCAGTGCGTCACCTGTGTGTCAACCATCTTCTTCCTTACCTCAACTGTATAAAAGGTCCTGCCTCCTCCTTATGATAAGGGTTATTAATCTTGCCAATTCAGTGACACTCTTCCTTGCCTACTGGTCTCTTGGCACAAAGGACTCCAAGAAACTGGGTGGCAGCTGTAGCTTCAAGTTCAGTAGGACTTCCTGTCTCTGGGAGAAGCATTCCCCTTCCGAGATCCGGGACCTACTGATATCCAGAGCCTAGAGATGTACAATTGGGGAGCACTGATTTCCCAGGAGGGTCACTGGGAATGATGGTAAGATGGGCCTCTACTACTTCCACTCCTTGCTTCCTGTGTTACCAAACTCAAGTTCGGCTGTTCACTGCTCAAGAAATAATAATTGAGGGGCAAGTGTCAGTAGAAAGGAAAGGTGCTTTTTTCAGAAAAGCCAGCAATCTGGGGAGAAGGTGGACTCTTGTCTGGAGACCAACTCCAAAGATTCTGCTCAGTCATGACAATTTTTAAAGGGAAAGAGGGGAAACAATCTCAGTTAATCATTAAGGTAGGAGGTCAGACTCTTTGTCATGTTTCCATTGTGTGCAGACCCGCTGACTTCTCCTGACCTTCTTTCGGATGCTGTCTTGCCCTCACGGTCTGCCTGCAGATTTGCTAAGGGGGAAGCTGGGTGTAGAGAGTCAGTCTTCTTTAACTACTTAATTCTTCATTCTTATTCCTTCTAATCTAGGAAAGGAATCAACAGGTCAGGCAAGGCATTGTATACATTCAGTAAAGCACAAATCAGGAGTTAGATTAAACATTGCCTAGTGATCTCATCTTTATGATAAGGTCTGAGGAAAACAGAGATGAACAAACAAAAAAGGGGCAAAACAGCTGCTTACACCTGGACCTGTGTATCTGACTGACTCAGAACACACCACACCACCTGGTGGTTGTTATCTGAAGGTGTACACTGCATCCTGGAGGGTGCTCACCAGTCTCACAGAGCATCATCTTCAAGGCGGTGCCTCAGCAGCTCTTTCTAAAGGTCATTCCATTGCTCTATCAGGCCTGCAGTTGCTGTCAGGTGGGTCCCCTGTTCTGAGGCGATATTAGGCGGTATCCCACGTCAGCAGAATAAACGCTGTGTAAATCCTGGGTAGTGGTGCTTGGCAAAGTCCTGTGGGCAGAAAAAGGCAAACCCATCCTCTGAAATAGGGCACTCTCTGCGGGAGCGTAGAAGGGAATTATACCCACTCAGTGAGGGCAGTGGAAGTTGTGATAAGAAGACATGTGGTAGGAATGAAGGCAAGGCTGAGCCCCAGCAGCCCCAGTAATAAGTTTTGAGGGTGCATCTGGGGTAGATGTAGCAGGAGCAGAAGCTCCCTGGAGACTGCATCACTCAGGTCACTGGACAGCAGACAGCAAGACCCCTGCAGGAAGTAAAGGTGAGGGCTCTGCAGAGAACATGCGGTCTGGGGAGTTTGAGTTTCCCTGCCAGGGAAAGAAGGATCCAGCCATTCCCCTCCCGTCAGAGACAAGGTTATTTTTTGTTAGTATTGTTATTATTTTTGTTAACATGCCTCGATTGTTCCCTTCTGTGGGTTTTCTTTGGGGGGGCGGTTGCAGAAATAGGGGTTACACAAGGTTATATTACTGTTCAGGTTCAGCCCTGTTGGTGCTGGTGGTGGGGGAATGGGTGATGTTGGTGTGGCTTTGGGTCTGGTGTGTGGATTCAGAGACACCTGGCCCATCTTTCTTGTACTTCAGTTTCCAGAGTTTGTAAAATCATACAGGAAATCAATCAGATGTTATTTGGTGATGTTGAAAGATCTGATTTGAACACAAATATTTTCAGAAGGAACATGGGAAATTGTCAGCTCAGTGAATATCTTCTGGTGATAATGCTTTCTAGCAGTAAATTTCCACTGGTTCTCTCTCATATTGTCAGTTGAACAAAGCACTTCCATGCTTTGCTGGTTTCTAACTAATGAGTTGGCTTTGCTCTTTTAAAACAGTAATATATAATAGAGAGTATGTACTGAGTCAGTAAACCTTTAATCAGAATTGTCTTAATGACAAACAGCACAGTATCACATGAAATAGGGTTAAAGTTTATTAAATTGAATCATATTTCTGGTTTTGAATTTTTCCACAGGAAAACAAGAATGATAAAAGGGATTATGTCATATTTGTTGTGCCCGAGGAAGTACAGAGAGATTTGTTCCACATTCCTTCTCTTTAGAATTTGAAAGTCAAAGCCCCCAAATAATTTTTTTAATGGCATTTAAATGTGCAATTTTCAATACTAGAAATGGTAGGGTCCAAGTGCAACTCTTTTTAAAACTCTTGTCAGTAAATTAATTCCTCACCACTTTTATGATATCTCTGACAATTATTGGACCTTTTATACAATTGTAATATTGTAAGATGTTTATTACAAGCACCCTGGTATCTTGTCTAAGAGTTTTATTTAGAACATGAATGTTTTTCTATTTTCTCAAATATTGATATTTGTTAAGCAAAGTAGCCTGCCTTCCCCGGTCTGTCTTCATTCCATGGGGACACGTAGGATTTTAAAAGCTTGCTGGATCTGATGGTAGAACTGCTGTCACAAGCCGCCTAGAGATTTCTTACTTTGCATGTTGCTTTGCTTAGGCATCGGTATCAAAGCTGTGTTGTCATCTCCCCCCTGCTGGCACTGCACTCAGTCTCTTTCAGATAGATGTTCTTCTGATGGTCTATACATGTCCAAAGCAGCTCAAGGACACATTTCCTTGACATACGGGAAGGTTGGCCAAGTCATAGTAGCCCATAGCTTATACTGAACAGAGGTCTCATGACTGCTTCCTTGTCTCTGGTCCTCCCCTAGCTCCCCAAATTTCGTCTAGTCTCAAAATGACCTATGACCAGTCTCTTGTCTAGTCTCTCTCCCATCCTTTATTCCCTGTACATGCTACAAGAACTAGCTTTCCCAAGCACAATTCTAATCAGAAATCTTTAATGTCTCTGAAAAATGTATTTTAATATTTCCGTGTTTTCAAATGTATTTTGATATTGTTTGAATGATACTTTCCTGGGAGAAGACTGATTGGAAGAGCAGAAATCAGCTGAGGGTGTTGCCTAAGCACTCCTTAGCCTAGAGCGTTCTTGGTCTTTCTGTTCTTCTAATGAGGTGGAATCCCAGAAATTCAAGGCCATGTTCAACAGTCTGTAAGCTTTCAGAAGATAATGTAAGCCCACCTTTGATAAGCTAGGCAGAGAAGATCCACATAGGAGGCCCCATAAGAAACTAAATCCAAGTGCTGTCCTACAGCAACATGTGAAAAAGTTGAACCTCTTTGAAGGGTGGAACTAGTTGTAGAATCTCTGGTGAATGTGTCTCAAATTAATTACACTAATAAAAAGAAATGATTTAGGGACTAGAGGTCAACTTCCCTGGGCTAACATCAGAGAAATCTCTGGTAGTGATGCAGGAGAAATCTGCAGGCTTAGTATAGAGTAATCTGGTGGCAAAGAACTGCCTGTCTTTGGAGGCAGAATAGAACTGCCTCACCCAGAGGAGCAGGGACAGGAGGACAGAATGGCTGGAGTCATTTCAGAGCTTAAGTATAGCTTAAGTATAGCTTTGAGCTTGGGTCTCAGAGTAAAGCCTGAAAGAAGTTAGGGTGAGTCCTGGCAGGGACTGAGATCTCTAGACCCTATTTAGAAATAGGGTCTTTGCAGATGTAATAAGATGAGGTCATACTAGATGAGGGTGGGCCCTGAATCCAATGACTGGTATTTTTATAGAAGGCCTTGTGAACACACAGAGACATAGACACACAGAGGAGAAGGCCATGGGACAACAGAGGCAGAGATTGTCAGAAACTGCCAAAAGTTAGGAGGAGGCAAGGAGGCTCTAGCTTCCGCTTCCCTAGAGCTTTCAGAGAGAGCGAGGCTCTGCTGACATCTTGATTTTGGACTTGTGGCCTCTTGAATTTTGAATGAATAAATCTCTTTTTTCAAAAATGTTTTGAAAAACATTGTAAAAACACAGAAGATCTACCCTCTTAATAAATCTTTTCTTTTGTTTCTCAAATTTTTAAGTGTATAATGTTGTATTCAGGTCTGTAGAACTTTTTCATCTTGCATGACTGAGACTGTACATATTGAATAGCAACTTCCCATTTTCCCCTCCTTCGAGTCCCCAGAAGCTATCATTCTACTTTTTCTATGAATTTAAATACTTTAAATACCTCATATTTGTGGAAACAAGGCAGTATTTGTCCTTCTGTTACTGGCTTTTATTATACTTAACATAATGTCCTCAAAATTCATGTTTCAGCAGAGAACAGGATTTCCTTCTTTTTCTTTTGTGTTTTTTTAAATTTTATTTATTTATTTATTTAACATCTTTATTGGGGTATAATTGCTTTACAATGGTGTGTTAGTTTCTGCTTTATAACAAAGTGAATCAGTTATACATATACATATGTTCCCATATCTCTTCCCTCTTGCGTCTCCCTCCCTCCCTCCCACCCTCCCTATCCCACCCCTCCAGGCTGTCACAAAGCACCGAGCCAACATCCCTGTGCCATGCGGCTGCTTCCCACTAGCTATCTGCCTTTACGTTTGTTAGTGTGTATATGTCCATGACTCTCTCTCGCCCTGTCACAGCTCAACCTTCCCCCTCCCCATAACCTCTAGTCCGTTCTCTAGTAGGTCTGCGTCTTTATTCCTGCCTTACCCCTAGGTTCTTCATTACATTTTTTTTCTTAAATTCCATATATATGTGTAGGCATATGGTATTTGTCTTTTTCTTTCTGACTTACTTCACTCTGTATGACAGACTCTAGGTCTAGCCACCTCATTACAAACAGCTCAATTTCGTTTCTTTTTACGGCTGAGTAATATTCCATTGTATATATGTGCCACATCTTCTTTATCCATTCATCTGATGATGGGCACTAGGTTGTTTCCATCTACGGGCTATTGTAAATAGAGGTGCAATGAACATTTTGGTACATGAGTCTTTTTGAATTATGGTTTTCTCAGGGTATATGCCCAGTGGTGGGATTGCTGGGTCATATGGTAGTTCTATTTGTAGTTTTCTAAGGAACCTCCATACTGTTCTCCATAGTGGCTGAACCAATTCACATTCCCCCCAGCAGTGCAAGAGTGTGCCCTTTTCTCCACACCCCCTCCAGCATTTATTGTTTCTAGATTTTTTGATGATGGCCATTCTGACAGATGTGAGATGATATCTCATTGTAGTTTTGATTTGCATTTCTCTAATGATTAATGATGTTGAGCATTCTTTCATGTGTTTGTTGGCAGTCTGTATATCTTCTTTGGAGAAATGTCTATTTAGGTCTTCTGCCCATTTTTGGATTGGGTTGTTTGTTTTTTTGTTATTGAGCTGCATGAGCTGCTTGAAAATTTTGGAGATTAATCCTTTGTCGGTTGCTTCATTTGCAAATCTTTTCTCCCATTCTGAGGGTTGTCTTTTGGTCTTGTTTATGGTTTCCTTTGCTGTGCAAAAGCTTTGAAGTTTCATTAGGTCCCATTTGTTTAGTTTTGTTTTTATTTCCATTACTCTAGGAGGTTGGTCAGAAAGGATCTTGCTGTGATTTATCTCATAGAGTGTTCTGCCTATGTTTTCCTCTAAGAGTTTGATAGTTTCTGGCCTTACATGTAGGTCTTTAATCCATTTTGAGCTTACTTTTGTGTATGGTGTTAGGGAATGATCTAATCTCATACTTTTACATGTACCTGTCCAGTTTTCCCAGCACCACTTATTGAAGAGGCTGTCCTTTCTCCACTGTACATTCCTGCCACCTTTATCAAAGATAAGGTGTCCATATGTGCGTGGGTTTATCTCTGGGCTTTCTATCCTGTTCCATTGATCTATCTTTCTGTTTTTGTGCCAGTACCATACTGTCTTGATTACTGTAGCTTTGTAGTATAGTCTGAAGTCAGGGAGCCTGATTCCTCCAGCTCCGTTTTTCGTTCTCAAGATTGCTTTGGCTATTCGGGGTCTTTTGTGTTTCCATACAAATTGCGAAATTTTTTGTTCTAGTTCTGTAAAAAATGCCAGTGGTAGTTTGATAGATATTGCATTGAATATATAGATTGCTTTGGGTAGTACAGTCATTTTCACAATGTTGATTCTTCCAATCCAAGAACATGGTATATCTCTCCATCTATTTGTATCATCTTTAATTTCTTTCATCAGTGTCTTATAAGTTTCTGCATACGGGTCTTTTGTCTCCTTAGGTAGGTTTATGCCTAGAGATTTTATTCTTTTTGTTGCAATGGTAAATGGGAGTGTTTTCTTGATTTCACTTTCAGATTTTTCATCATTAGTATATAGGAATGCCAGAGATTTCTGTGCATTAATTTTGTATCCTGCCACTTTACCAAATTCATTGATTAGCTCTAGTAGTTTTCTGGTAGCATCTTTAGGATTCTCTATGTATAGGATCATGTCATCTGCAAACAGTGACAGCTTTACTTCTTCTTTTCCGATTTAGATTCCTTTTATTTCCTTTTCTTTGGTTGCTGTGGCTAAAACTTCCAAAACTATGTTGAATAAGAGTGGTGAGAGTGGGCAACCTTGTCTTGTTCCTGATCTTAGTGGAAATGCTTTCAGTTTTTCACCATTGAGGATGATGTTTGCTGTGGGCTTGTCATATATGGCTTTTATTATGTTGAGGAAAGTTCCCTCTATGCCTACTTTCTGCAGGGTTTTTATCATAAATGGGTGTTGAATTTTGTCAAAAGCTTTCTCTGCATCTATTGAGATGATCATATGGTTTTTCTCCTTCAATTTGTTAACATGGTGTATCACATTGATAGATTTGTGTAAACTGAAGAATCCTTGCATTCCTGGAATTAACCCCACTTGATCATGGTGTATGATCCTTTTAATGTGCTGCTGGATTCTGTTTGCTAGTATTTTGTTGAGGATTTTTGCATCTATGTTCATCAGTGATATTGGCCTGTAGTTTTCTTTCTTTGTGACATCCTTGTCTGGTTTTGGTATCAAGGTGATGGTGGCCTCGTAGAAGGAATTTGGGAGTGTTCCTCCCTCTACTGTATTTTGGAAGAGTTTGAGAAGGATAGGTGTTAGCTCTTCTCTAAATGTTTGATAGAATTCGCCTGTGAAGCCATCTGGTCCTGGGCTTTTGCTTGTTGGAAGATTTTTAATCACAATTTCAATTTCAGTGCTTGTGATTGGTCTGTTCATATTTTCTATTTCTTCCTGATTCAGTCTTGGCAGGTTGTGCCTTTCTAAGAATTTGTCCATTTCTTCCAGATTGTCCATTTTATTGGCATAGAGCTGCCTGTAGTAATCTCTCATGATCTTTTGTATTTCTGCAGTGTCAGTTGTTACCTCTCCTTTTTCATTTCTAATTCTATTGATTTGGGTCTTCTCCCTTTTTTTCTTAATGAGTCTGGCTAGTGGTTTATCTATTTTGTTTATCTTCTCGAAGAACCAGCTTTTAGTTTTATTGATCTTTGCTATTGTTTCCTTCATTTCTTTTTCATTTATTTCTGATCTGATTTTTATGATTTCTTTCCTTCTGCTAGCTTTGGGGTTTTTTTGTTCTTCTTTCTCTAATTGCTTTAGGTGCAAGGTTAGGTTGTTTATTCGAGATGTTTCCTGTTTCTTAAGGTGGGCTTGTATTGCTATAAACTTCCCTCTTAGAACTGCTTTTGCTGCATCCCATAGGTTTTGGGTCGTCGTGTCTCCACTGTCATTTGTTTCTAGGTATTTTTTTATTTCCTCTTTGATTTCTTCAGTGATCACTTCATTATTAAGTAGTGTATTGTTTAGCCTCCATGTGTTTGTATGTTTTACAGATCTTTTCCTGTAATTGATATCTAGTCTCATAGCATTGTGGTTGGAAAAGATACTTGATACTATTTCAATTTTCTTAAATTTACCAAGGCTTGATTTGTGACCCAAGATATGATCTATCCTGGAGAATGTTCCATGAGCACTTGAGAAAACTGTGTATTCTGTTGTTTTTGGATGGAGTGTCCTATAAATATCAATTAAGTCCATCTTGTTTAATGTATCATTTAAAGCTTGTGTTTCCTTATTTATTTTCATTTTCGATGATCTGTCTCTGGGTGAAAGTGGGGTGTTTAAGTCCCCTACTATGAATGTGTTACTGCCGATTTCCCCTTTTATGGCTGTTAGTATTTGCCTTATGTATTGAGGTGCTCCTATGTTGGGTGCATAAATATTTACAATTGTTATATCTTCTTCTTGGATCGATCCCTTGATCATTATGTAGTGTCCTTCTTTGTCTCTTGTAATAGTCTTTATTTTAAAGTCTATTTTGTCTGATATGAGAATTGCTACTCCAGCTTTCTTTTGGTTTCCATTTGCATGGAATATCTTTTTCCATCCCCTTACTTTCAGTCTGTATGTGTCTCTAGGTCTGAAGTGGGTCTCTTGTAGACAGCATATGTAAGGGTCTTGTTTTTGTATCCATTCAGCCAATCTGTGTCTTTTGGTGGGAGCATTTAGTCCATTTACATTTAAGGTAATTATCGATATGTATGTTCCTATTACCAGTTTCTTAATTGTTTGGGGTTTGTTATTGAAGGTCATTTCCTTCTCTTGTGTTTCTTGCCTAGAGAAGTTCCTTTAACATTTGTTGTAAAGCTGGTTTGGTGGTGCTGAATTCTCTTAGCTTTTGCTTGTCTGTAAAGTTTTCATTTTCTCTGTCAAATCTGAATGAGATCCTTGCTGGGTAGAGTAATCTTGGTTGTAGGTTTTTCCCTTTCATCACTTTAAATGTGTCCTGCCACTCCCTTCTGGCTTGCAGATTTTCTGCTGAAAGATCAGCTGTTAACCTTATGGGGATTCCCTTGTGTGTTATTTGTTGTTTTTCCCTTGCTGCTTTTAATATGCTTTCTTTGTATTTAATTTTTGACAGTTTGATTAATATGTGTCTTGGCGTGTTTCTCCTTGGATTTATCCTGTATGGGACTCTCTGTGCTTCCTGGACTTGATTAACTATCTCCTTTCCCATATTAGGGAAGTTTTCAACTATAATCTCTTCAAATATTTCTCAGTCCCTTTCTTTTTCTCTTCTTCTTCTGGAACCCCTATAATTCGAATGTTGGTGCGTTTAATGTTGTCCCAGAGGTCTCTGAGACTGTCCTCAGTTCTTTTCATTCTTTTTTCTTTATTCTGCTCTGCAGTAGTTATTTCCACTATTTTATCTTCCAGGTCACTTATCCGTTCTTCTGCCTCAGTTATTCTGCTATTGATCCCTTCTAGAGTACTTTTAATTTCATTTTTTGTGTTGTTCATCATTGTTTGTTTCATCTTTAGTTCTTCTAGGTCCTTGTTAACTGTTTCTTGCGTTTTGTCCATTCTGTTTCCAAGATTTCGGATCATCCTTACTATCATTAATCTGAATCCTTTTTCAGGTAGACTGCCTATTTCCTCTTCATTTGTGAGGTCTGGTGGGTTTTTATCTTGCTCCTTTATCTGCTGTGTGTTTTTCTGTCTTCTCATTTTGCTTATCTTACTGTGTTTGGGGTCTCCTTTTCGCAGACTGCAGGTTCGTAGTTCCCGCTGTTTTGATGTCTGTCTCCAGTGGCTAAGGTTGGTTCAGTGGGTTGTGTAGGCTTCCTGGTGGAGGGGACTAGTGCCTGTGTTGTGGTGGATGAGGCTGGATCTTGTCTCTCTAGTGGGCAGGTCCACGTCTGGTGGTGTGTTTTGGGGTGTCTGTGGCCTTATTATGATTTTAGGCAGCCTCTCTGGTAATGGGTGGGGTTGTGTTCCTGTCTTGCTAGTTGTTTGGCATAGGTTGTCCAGCACTGTGGCTTGCTGGTCGTTGAGTGAAGCTGGGTGCTGGTGTTAAGATGGAGGTCTCTGGGAGATTTTCGCCATTTGATATTATGTGGAGCTGGGAGGTCTCTTGTGGACCAGTGTCCTGAAGTTGGCTCTCCTACCTCAGAGGCAGAGCCCTGACTCCTGGCTGGAGCACCAAGAGCCTTTCATCCACACGGCTCAGAATAAAAGGGAGAAAAAGTAGAGAGAATTAGTAGAAGTATGAGGAAAGAAAGAAGGAAAGGAGGGAAGGAAGGAAGGAAGGAAGGAAGAAAGAAAGAAAGAAGCAAAGAAGGAAAGAAAGGACGGAGGGAGGAAGGAGGGAAAGAAGGAAAAAATACAGAAAGAAAGAAGATACAGTAAAAAATAAAATAAAGTATAATAAAGTTACTGAATTAAAAAATTCTTATTTAGAAAAAAAAGGGACGGATAGCCTTCTTTTTCTTATGGCTGGATATTATTCTATTTTAAGTATACACCAAATTTTTTTAATCTATTCTGTTCATCCATAGATGGGCATTTAAGTTATTTCTACTTCTTGGCTATTGTTTTAATGATGCAGTGAATATAAAAGTGCAAATACATCTTCAAGATCTATATTTCAATATTTTTGGATATATACCCAGATGTGGGATTGCTGGATCATATGTTAGTTGTATTTTTAACTTTTTGAGAAACCTCCATACAGTTTTCCGTAGTGGCTGCACTTTTTACATTCCCACTGACAGTGTACAAGAGTTCCAATTTTTCCACATCTTTAGCCCAACAGTTTTATGTCTTGTCATTTTGGTAGCAGATTTTACTAGCTTTAAGGTAATATACCTCACTGAGATTTTGATTTGCCTTCCCCTAATGAATAGTGTTGATGAGCATTTTTTTCATTGGCCATTTTATGTCTTTGGAGAATTGTCTATTCAGATCTTCTGCCCATTTTTTAAATTGGATTCTTTGTGGGTTTTGCTGAGTTGTAGGAATTCTTTATATATTTTGGATATTAACCCCTTATCAGATATATGGTTTGCAAATATTTTCTCCCAGTCTGTAAGTTGCTTATCTCTGTTACATTAAGCCCTCCAGTTTGTGGCAATTTGTAACAGCAGCCCTAGGAAACTGATACAGTATGGAAAATAATTTCAATTATGTAAAATGGCTCTATGTTCTATAGGAAAAAAATGCATAAAGGAAATAGATCAAATTGTTATTAGTGCTTTTCCCTCGGTGTGGAAATAAAGGTGATTTTTGTTTTCTCCTCTGTAATCTTTTTTTTTTTTTTTTTTGCGGTACGTGGGCCTCTCACTGCTGTGGCCTCTCCCATCGCGGAGCACAGGCTCCGGACGCGCAGGCTCAGCGGCCATGGCTCACGAGCCCAGTCGCTCTGCGGAATGTGGGATCTTCCCGGGCCGGGGCACGAATCCCCGTCCCCTGCATTGGCAGGCGGACTCTCAACCACTGCGCCACCAGGGAGCCCCCGGGAGGCCCCCTCTGTAATCTTTTGTATCTTCCAAGTTATTTCGAATAAGAATGGATTGCTTTCTTTTAGAAATAAGCAATATCTGTTTTAAAATTAAAACTTCATAAAAATATTCAAAGATATTTTGAAGTCTGTCATGTAGTAAAAAATATTTATTGAATATCTACAATATTCTTGGCAGAGTTCTGAATACTGGGATGAGGCAGAGTTCTTACCTTCAGACTGTTTACATTCACATAGGAGGAAATAGACAAAATGCAGTTAAGGAAATCAATAAAATAATTTTCTGGACGTGTTAGAACTAAGTAAGTAAAAGATAAAAAAAAGAATGTAATAGAGAGGGCCTGGAGTGGTAAAGGAAATAAGACATTGATTATTTTATTGAGATCTCAGTAGTGTGAGGGTAGCAGCAATGAGAGGTTCTGGAAGCAGAAGGAATAGCAAGCATGAAGGCCCTGAGATGGGAAGGAGCTGGTATGTCTGAGGGACAGAAAGAGGCCAGTGTGGCTGGAGTGGAGTGATTGACAGGGAGAGGGGAAGGAGATGGGTAGGGCAGATCTTATGGGAATATAGGCTGTAGCAGAGGTCTCCGCGGTCAAGGTGTGGGCCCACATTCCTGGTGAGGGGTCTGGGCTATAGTGTGGTGGCAGTGCGAAGTCCATTAGAGGGTTTTGATTAAGGGAGTGTAATGTATTGATGTTTGCATAGAAATCTCACTCTGGCCATCGTGTGGAGGATGTCCTTCATGTGTGCCTCTGTGTGAGGGTGTTCCAAAAATAAAGGTCAGTCTAGGCAGTTTAAACAGAAAAGGAATGAATTCAAGAACACTAGGGAGCTCACAGAAACTCTGGGAGGGCCAGAGAACTGGATTTGGAGGCTACAAATGAGACCATTCTCCAGTGACATACTGGCCACTCCAGTGGGGACCCTACTGGACCTAAGTGGACACAGGCCCCACAGCCTGCATTTGGATCCTGGACCCAGGACTTAGGAAAAGATGTCTATTTCCTAAGCTAAATGTAGATTATGATCTGAAGCAAATGACTGATACCGTTTAGGATTTCTTCTCTAGCTAAGAAACTCAGCAGTAAATTTACTGTTATTTTTTCCTGTTTCTTCTTTGAAAAGGATTATGTTAATGAAAATTTTCCAGTTGCTTCCTTGTTTTCATAAACCATTGTAGATTCTTGCATTTATATCAACTTTATTTTTGAAATATTTGACATTTTTCAGACTGCCTGCTTTTTAAAATTTTTTTGCGGTACGTGGGCCTCTCACCGTTGTGGCCTCTCTTGTTGCGGAGCACAGGCTCCGGACGCGCAGGCTCAGCGGCCATGGCTCACGGGCCCAGCCGCTCGGCGACATGTGGGATCTTCCTGGACCACGGCGCAAACCCGTGTCCCCTGCATCGGCAGGCGGACTCTCAACCACTGCGCCACCAGGGAAGCCCAGACTGCCTGCTTTTTACCTGAGTAATGTTTAGGGGGAAAAAAAATATTTTTTATTCTGGATTTATTCTCTTTAATAGAAATACTCATACAAAACATTAACTTTGATTTTAAGAAGCCTCTAAAAGTAATCTGACATAACCTTATTAATGGTCAGATTAGCCAATCCAGCATTCCGAGGTGGGTAAAGTGCTCAATTTCTAAAAATGCATAGCTGAGATCAACTAATACAATTGCACATCCCAGAAACAAGAGTAAGAAGGTGAAGGGTTTGTACATCCTATATAGAAGCCTCCTGATCAGTTTCTCGCTCTCTCACACACACACACACACACGCACGCATGCACACATGCACGTGTGCATACATACATACAAACATACGTACATATATATCACCTAGAACTCCCGTAGGATTTAGAGGCTAGTTCCAATTCTCGCTCAACCACCTACATCTCTAGAATGGCCTTGAGAAGTTCATTTCTGTTTTGTTAACTTTTTTTCCTTAAATAAATACATTATCTTTATTTGATGAGTGACTTTAGTACATTACCCAGCTGAAATCTTTTGTCAGAAATACCACAGGATAGAGCAGCTCTCTTTTGATGGAGAGGCCTGATTTTACTTAGAGTGTCAACGGTGTCTTTTTTTTAATTAATTTATTTTTTTATATAGGTTGTTTTTGTTAACTTTTGCTGTCAACCACAATGGCTTGTTGAAAGGTAAGATAGATCATGAATTTTAAAGTGCTTGTTAGCTATAATTTCTTTTCCTGTTAAGCCATGGGTTCTCTGTAGGCCTATTTCTAGTGTCTACCCACAGGGTAGGAGTCATGTCCAAGCCAGATCAACTGTAGTGCTTTTCCCATCTGCGTATAGTCACCTTTCCTGTGGGTCCTGGAACCAGTGGTTGGAGACAGCTTAATGTGCACTGAAGCTCTTCCGTCATTTCAAGGTGCCCATGTTACGTTCGTTCCATGGGCTCTGTTGATCATGAAACTGGTTTTTCTTCTCTGGGGTGATAACAGGTAGCTGATACTCCCTTTCCCCCATTTTTCCACACTGATGGGCTGGTGAGATATCACTTATTTGCAAGGCTCCATTAGAAGCAGTCTAGGAGGACAGACTCATGAGTCGCAACAGAGAGGGCACCCAGGGACATCTGCTGGGAAACTGAAAAGAACAAAGTTGGAAGCCACAGTGGTTTTTTGCTCTTCACTCTGAAGTTATCCAGATTAGCTGGGTGAGTGAATATTTCATGTTACCACATCACATACATAATTTGCCCTGTCTGCTTTTAATCTTAATACCAGTTTTATAATCTTAATAACATTTTAATTAAAAATAAATGAACTGAATACTCCAACAGAACATTTTAAATGCAGGCTATCAGGTGGGAAACCCAAGCTCAGCTGGAGAGACAACCAAAATGAAAATATTCTGAAAGTATATATAGCTGAGGTATCTCTCCCCTTCTGCTCAGAGATAATAGTATTTCAATGACCAAGACATCCTAAAAATATTATAGGCAGGTCCCAACTCACAAACAGAGGGAGATCCAGACCTCCTTCAGTTTTGGAGAATGTTCCTTGAATGTACAGACTGGGATATTCCCGTCTTCTTTTGATCATTACTCTCCCAGGGCTTACTGGCTTAGAGCACTTTCTTTCTGTCTTAACCAGACCTTTGAGGTAGCTGACTCAGACTCAGACCTTCCCCTGATGTCTAATAAGTGCCCAAATCATATGCCTTTATTTGACCAAATTCATTAATATATAAATGAGTGTACATAAATGAATACACTGTTTTTCCTAGAGAAGTTTGCTTAAAAAACAAATGTTGTTGGTTCCAAACACACGTCTAAAGAAATTTCAAACAGTCTTGTAAAACAACGTACACAATCAAAGGAGTGTGGGTAGAGATGTTTTGGATTCAAGACCTAGTGTCTTAGATTTTCTGGGGGGCAGTTCTGGTTTCAAATAGGTCATGTCATTGTCCACAGAATGTTTTAATATTTGTTTGAAATACATGACCAGACAGCCACAATGTATATGCCTCAGTCTGTAAAGACTGCATTTTAAAATTACACTATTATAAAGTTTTAATTGTATACAAAGTTTTGGATTGTAGTTTTGGAGAAAACAATACTTTTATTTTTGGAACCTCATTGACGGTGGGGTTGGGATTTTATTAATAGTTTACCTCTTTGTTATATCTGGGGGTTCTGATTCTATTAGAATTGTTAAGCACTGAGAAAAAATGACCACCAAATTAAGATTGGAAACAAAGCTGAATTTATTGCTTACCTGGCAAAGGAAAGTTCCATCAGTCAGCTACAAGTTCAATGAGTCTCTCCAAGTGGAAATTAAAAGGGCAATTAAAAGGAGGAATCGGGCTTCCCTGGTGGCGCAGTGGTTGAGAGTCCGCCTGCCGATGCAGGGGACACGGGTTTGCGCCCCGGTCCGGGAGGATCCCACATGCCGTGGAGCGGCTGGGCCCGTGAGCCATGGCCGCTGAGCCTGCGCGTCCGGAGCCTGTGCTCCGCAACGGGAGAGGCCACAACAGTGAGAGGCCCGCGTACCGCAAAAAAAAAAAAAAGGAGGAATCACATGAAATATATCAGGCAGGATTCTGAGTTCAGAGCTCTCATTGCATCCCATGGCAGAGTCACCACTTCTTTATAAATGGTCACTTTCAGGTTTCACAGGGCTGATGCTGGGAGACCGGATTTCCAGTCGGTTCAAGATGAGTTGTGTAAGATTCCAGTGCTCTACAGGGTCATTCATCAGATATGCTCATGTGCTCATGTTTGAAGTTTAGCATGGTTGCTTTTTCTTTTTCTTCTTAAGGAAATAGATGATGTTGAAACAAGAAGTCATTATGATAGAGGACATTAAAAAACTGGAGCTTTCAGGCTTTGAATTCAACACTAACAGGGTGGTGTGCTCATTCATGCACTCAGTTATTTACTTATTCATTCTGTTTTTGTAAGTAGTTGTCAAGTCCCTACTACATGCCTGTCATTGCTGGAAGACAGGGGTGACAAACATGTCACATGAGACCAATTTCCTATCCTAAAACCTCTGAGAAATCTAGTATCTTCTACAGGGTTTGCATTTAGTGGTTACTCAGAACTGAAAACTGTAGCTTACTCTCAACCTTAGCATGATTTTAACTACTCACCACTGTGCATTAACCTGACTTTATTTTTCCAGGAAATTCTTATCCAGGAAGATGTCTGTCTCATGGACTTTCTGAAATCCATTTATTTCAGTGGTAGACTACTCAAGTAGCCTTCATCAAGGTAAACAGCCTCCTTCTCAGAACAATAGGTTATTCAACTGGGTTTATCAAAGGACTGTTTACTCTTCAAGACTTCCTTTATAACCTTGTTCTCACTGCATCTGCCAGTTCTAAACTATTATACCACAAACCCTGCTCAATTTCCTTTCACACTGAAGGACCCATCTTAAACCAGACTCTTATCTTTCCTCTGTACTCTCTCTGTCAAGATGCTGCTAAGACTCCATCAAGGTAATGACCTCCTTTATTGAAATAAGCTATAAACTTGACTTTGCTTAATCTATAAAACTTTTGGTGGGCTTTTTGGTTAGTTGGCTATCTATAGAGATCATATCCTTAAGGTGATTCTGGCTTTAGTTTTTGATCTCATCGAACTTTTATGTGTCACCATCTATTCCCTTCTCTTGTCTGCTCTACGTTGACCAAGACATAAAATTTTCTCCCTTCCTTGTTTTCCAAAATCCCTATCCCCAACTGCAACCAAAACAAAATCCATTCATGCAAAGCATTTAAAACTTTGGTGACATAAAGGGTACATATATATCAGCAATGACAACTTAAAATTGAATATTAGACATTATTGTTCTTGAGAGTCCTTCAACCTCCCCACCCTCTAGACAAATGCTACTCAAAGTGGTGGACTCTTATCAATTCACCATGAGGTAAATCCTGAAATTGAGAGTAAGCATTTACAACAATTAATCAGTGATGATCAAAACTAACTACCCCCCCCCCACAAGAACAGCTCACTCCAACAACAAAAAACTAAAAAGAAAACCCAAAAACCCTGTCCTTCACCACAGATAGTTTGAGAGCCATTCTCCAGAATCTCTAGTTTTCAGTTTAGTGGACTCCCCCCCCCACCGCCTTCATCCTTAAGCAACCCAGGGAAACTCAATTCTCCTTACTGTGTTATGTGGGGCAATTTATTTCCTGTTCCTCTGCTTTGGGTATACTTTTTTTTTTTTTTTTTTTTTTTGCGGTACGCGGGCCTCTCACTGTTGTGGCCTCTTGCGTTGCGGACACAGGCTCTGGACGTGCAGGCTCAGCGGCCATGGCTCACGGGCCCAGCCGCTCTGCGGCGTGTGGGATCCTCCCGGACCAGGGCACGAACCCGTGTCCCCTGCATCGGCAGGTGGACTCTCAACCACTGCGCCACCAGGGAAGCCCTGCTTTGGGTATACTTTTGAATAGGTGGAGATACACCTAAGGCATTCTGCTAAACAATGGGATGTGTGCTCTACTTTCCACCATGAAACAGCACAAAAGAATTGGAAGAGGTCTTGCAGTTTTAGTCTTTTCTACAAAAGTCTCTGAGAAAGAGAATAGAACCATGGCATTTTTCCTAATGGGTAGAAGTTGATACAGTCAGCTTTGGCTTTAAATAATATTTTTTGTCCCATTACATCACAGTAAACTAGATATTGTCCTGGACCTTAAAGTACTCGTCATTTTGTGAAGAAGTAGCCAGGTAGGTGTATCATGACAGCACTGCAAGTTAAGTAGAGAGAGCTCCCAAGTGTCAGAGGAACACTGAGGGTGGAGGACCAAGTGTGCCTGGGAATTCAGGGGATCCACTGCTTTATATCACTGATGAGGGGAGTGAAGGACACGTGGTGGATGGAATTTAGAGTGTAGCTATGTCATGGATCTCAAATAGGATTCACGCTATGTCCCTTCTCTAGATGGCTGAGGTTTACCCCCCAGTAGGGTCAACATGCAGTAGGGATAAGACTGAGACTGGAGGGATGGCAGGAGGTTTGTGGTTACGGAAACTAAATGGCATTTAATTGAATTTCTAACAGATGGTGAATAATGAAATCATTTATTATCTTTTCACAATGAGTTAATTCATAGGTAAACCTCAAATGATCAAACTGTTTTATCCAGCCTCCTGCTAAAGATTTAATATTTTCATCTGATTCAACTCTGTTATTTCCTGGCTCAATTTAATGATTAACATGGCATAAAAGTAAAAATTCCTTGATTATTAAAATCCTATTTGCTGCACATTACAAATAGAATCTATTTTAAAGCCATTACTAAATAGTCTGCAATAATAAACTAACATTGAACAACCTTCTTATAAAACCTTAATGATAAGTTTATCAGAGAATTTAAATTCAAAACATTATCACAGAAATAAACTCAGCTACTAATTTTTTCTCATTGAGACAACTTTTTGATGTCGAATAATACGTCAAATAACTTGCTTTGCCAATAACAGTCTATGGCATTTCCTCCTAAATTTCATGAGCAAAGCAGCAAATCGAACAATCAGGATGTCTAACCATGGTGGCCCTGAAATGGCTTAGCCAGGAGCTCAGTTAAAACTACGAACAGCTTCCCAATGTCCAACTGCAGGGCTGACCCTTACTTTGTGTTTCTGACCTTGTGTAGTGCTCATTTATGACAGTGAGTGTGAAACATTTGACCATGAATCAGCATCTTCAAACTGTTCCCGTGGAACTGTCCTTTCCCATGGAAGAACCATATGGGGGTGCTATCCAAAGGCACAAATATTCACAAGCTCACATTAAAGTGTTTATTTCTAAAATTATCCATTTCACTGTACATAAAGAACCCATAGAGTTAAAAACTTTAATATTTTGATGTACATTCTTTCTGATCTATGTCTGTGTTTATCACACACTGTATATGTAAATATCAAGGAAAAAATGCAAATATTTGGTATACTTTTCTGAATGTGCTTCTTTTTAATTTTATTAACTTATTTTAGTTGACTTTAAATGCTGTATATTGCTGGCGGGATCAGATTAGAGGACAGAGTTTGATCCTCTAGTCAAAGTTTCCTACTAATTTTCTTCCCCAGAAGTAAATTGCACAAAAGGTGCAGACCATATATCACATAGAGGAGACAAAAAACCTATCATGGTGAACTTGTCATTTAATCAATATGCTTGCTTCAGCATCACACTTTTATGCCCTTATACATTATTTCATTTGGGGTTGTTTTAGTGAGAACCTTCTTGGTTTCAAGAAATAGTCTTGCTTGAGGCTCCTCAATGAAAAAGTGTTTTATTGTTACGACACATGTGGGCTGGAGCTGGACCTAGAAGGCTGTGGCCGTCTAAGCAGCTCTAGGAGAGTTGCTTCTTTCTGTGCATCTATTTCATTCTTTCTTTTTACTAACAGTGTTCCTTTACCTCCTCATAATTCTCGTCTCTGTTATGTGATGGTCTTCCCTGTCTAGATGAATGCATCGTGGCAACCTTTAATCCATCCTTTCGGCTCCTGTCTCCATAACCGACAGCTTTAGTCTCTTGGTTTCCTGTTTGTCCATGCTCATCACTTTGTGCTGACCCATCAGTACCTTCATCTCTGGCAGGATGAGGTCAGGTTCATCTGGTGTAAAAGCTGGCCTTACCTCTCAGGAAGAACTGTGGTGAGACAAACCCTTTAGGAGGGCGTATGGCCAAGGTGTGCAGCAGTCAACACTTCCAGGGCAAATATCTCTGCAGCTGGCATATAAATTCCCAGAAGTCAAATTCCTGACTCAGAGCATAAACACTTTAAGAGCTTTTGGTATATATTACCAAATCCATCTCTAGCAATGTATTCATTTACGTTCTTACCTGCAGAATTAGTTACTTTTCCCTGCACCTGCATCAACATTGTGTATTTTACTGTCACCATTTCAATTCCAGATTTTTTATTTTTGAATATTTAAGACATAAATTTAGTAGGTGAATAGTTAGGAGACCCGACTTAAATTTTGTTTTACCAATATCATCCACCCCCTTTAAAATGGCAAAGAAATGTCTTGGGTTCATTAAGAAACCCATTTCCCTATTTACTAATGAACTGGAAATTTATTTTATATGTTTATGGGCCATTTTATGTCTTCCTTCTGTGATATGTTTGTTTGTATTTCTTCCTAATAAGTTGTTTATCTTCTTCCCCATTGATTCATAATTCTTTATGTGTTGAGTATTACTAATTCTTTGTTAATTAAATGTAGGCAGATGCCTTTTTCCAGTTTGTTGCTCGTCTTTTCCTTTCATTATGTTGTCTTTGATGAAAAAGTTCTTGACTTAAATTAGTGTATGTACTAACCTTTTCTTTTATGGTTTATCTGTCTAATTGCTACACGGTTTGTACTTTGGAAAGCAGCCTGATGCCTACTTTGATAGTTAACCTGAAAATGCTCATATTTACAGCAGTAATTCTACTCCTAGGTATATATTCCGGAGAAATTCTTGTATTTGTGTAACTGTTCATATAAATGTATATAAATGTTCATAAGAGGCATTTTTCTTGACAGCAATGAACTGGGAACATTTCAAATAGTTATCAAGAAAGAAATGGATTTTTTAAAATTGTGAAGTTATTCAATGAAGTACTAGGCAGCTATGAAAATAAATGAATTGCAGTTATGCTTTAGTTATCTACAGTTGTGCAACAAACCACCTCAAAACTTAGTGGCTGACAGCAACAGTGACGTATTACTTTTTATAATTCTTTGGGTTGGCTGGGTTATCTGCTAATTTTGCCTGGGATCACTCATGAGGCTACACGTAGCTGGAGCATCAGTGGGGACTGGCTCAGCAGCCAGAGCTGGGACAGTAGGACCTCTCTTTCCACTTACCTGGGTTCCTTCACAGAGTAGTGGTCTCAGGGTAGTGTTAAGAGAGTGAAAGCAGGAGAGGCCATCCCCGAAAGTTGTATAACATCAGCTCTGCTGCATTCTATTGGTCAAGAGTCACTAGACAACCCCAGATTTAAGGAGTGAGGAAATGGGTTCCACCTCTGGGTGGAAGGCATAGCAAAGTGACATAACAAATGGGAATGAACAAAAGGAGGAATGGTTCATTGGGGGCCATTATTTTAACAATGTACTCTAATAATCTTTCTTTGTGTATTTTATAATCATACTGTTCTTTCTCAATTCTTTCCAGTTTTCTGTAACCACGAGATATAGCTATCACGAAATTCAAGGAATTATTTTTTAATATGGAATTTCTGAGTTTTAGGAGGTTGCCTCCCAATCATTTCCTAGATCCCAACACTCGGGAAAAACCACTAACATCTGCACTTCGTATATGTCTGGCTTGTTTTTTAAGATCTCAAGGGTCCCTGTGACATTTCATTTTATGTGTCAGCTTGGCTAGGCTACAGTACCTAGATGTATGGGCAAACGTAAACATTTAAGTCAATAGATGTAGAGTGAAGCAGGTTATCCTCCATAGTGTGGTGGACCTCATCCAATCAGTTGAAGACCTTAAGAAAAAAACTGGCATCCCTAGAAGAAGAAGAATTCTGCCAGCTGACGGTCTTCAAGTTTTCTTTGGGTTCCTATTGGCTTGTTTCTCTGTAGAACCCTGACGAACATATTCCCTTTAGAGAAACTGTTTTTTCACTCTAGTTTAATCTACTTGCCTTTATGTTGTTTTATTCTTTCCCTGCTCCCTGATAGTATGAGTAATGAACGCCTCTAGTTCCCCCTTATTTCTCTGAGTGAATTTAATTCCAGGTATGTGTACATTTAATTTCATTTTTATTTTCCTTTTAATTTTTTTATAACCTTTGAGTCTGCAGTATAATAAGAATTATGAATATGAATAAGAGATCCCATTCCTTTTTGTTTATTAATAAATCGACCAATTTTTTCCTATGGGGGAAGCTATACTTTGTATCTTGAATTCTAACTACAACTGGAAAGAGCTTCTTTTCCTGACGTATCTGACAAAACTTCATAAAGATGTCTGCCTAGAATGTGGCTGCAATCCTGGAGGTGCAGCAGCCATTGTATGATCATGAAGAAAATCAAACTCTAAGGTTGGAGTGGCATGAAGGTAGGATTAACCTGGGTCCTTAACATCAGTGTTGAGCCTTAGATTGCCTACCCCAGTATTTTTCGTTATTTGGCAAAAATAAGTGTTTTCCAGTTAAACCACTTTAGTTTGGTTTTCTCTGGAAGGCAGACTAATACAATCTGAGGTGATATAAAAGGTGTTTCGGAATCTAGTAAAACAAATAAATGAACAGAACAAAAATTGAAACCAAACATTTCAGTGCTATTCTTAACATTTATATTTTCAAAACTCTTAATTATTCACAAGGTTTTATGTCTGTCTGTTGTCTCTTTTGATCTTTGTAGAGGTCCTGGATAGAAAAACAGGTTTTATTATCCTCATTATACAGATGAGGAATGTAAGTCCCAGAAAATCATGATTCATGATTTTTTTTAAGCGGGTATGTTAATATTCAGAGATCAGACTCTGGCTTCTCAACAATTTATTTAACTATAACCCCTGGCACATGGTAGGTGCTCATTAAATTAATGAATGAATGGTGTATATAAAAATTTTAGTTCAGAACCTGGCATATACTGTGTGTTAAATAGATGTTAATAGCAACAATAATAACAGCACGTTAACTTCTTGCCTCTTGACCTATAGAAGTCTGTGTATTTAATCTCTCTTCAGTACAGACCTAAAGTTGTCCTCTTGTGCATAAACGGCACTGACAAAGGCTTCCTACCTTTGCCAAGTGATAGGAGAAATTAATTTATTCATTCTTCCAAAGAGAGACGTAAACAAATGCACAAAACTTAGATAAGAAATTTCAAAGATATGTGTCTCTGATTTAAGAATATTTATTAAAGTGTTTATTTAATTAACTAACCTCCCCTCCCCCCCACCCCCTTTAAGTGTTTAAGAAATGACTGTCAGAATATAGAATGTAAGTGACTATGGCTGGCTTCTTGGCTCAGCTGATGGGAGTTCTATGCAAAAAGACAAAGATCTTGGGTGTGATTCCCTGTAATAATGTCTCTGTTAAAATAACTATTATTTATTTTGTAAACCACTCTGCACACACTAATTTATAAATACTCGTATTAATGCTGCAAGGCAGCTACTGTTACACACCTTTACAGATAAGGGAACTCAGAGTGCTTGATTGTGGGATCTGCTCCTACCCTGAGCAAGTGATCACCAGGGTGATAAGAAAGAGGAAATTGGCTGAATCAAGAAACACTGCAAGGGAAGAGTAAGACGCGGAGATCACCCTCCTCCCCACAGATACACCAGAAATACATCTACACGTGGAACAACTCCTACAGAACACCTACTGAACGCTGGCAGAAGACCTCAGACCTCCCAAAAGGCAAGAAACCTCCCGACGTAACTGGGTAGGGCAAAAGAAAAAAGAATAAACAGAGACGGAAGGATAGGGACGGGTCCTGCACCAGCGGGAGGAGCTGTGAAGGAGGAAAAGTGTCCACAACCTAGGAAGCCCCTTCGCGGGCAGAGACTGCGGGTGGCACAGCGGGGGAGCTTCGCAGCCGAGGAGGAGAGCACAGCAACAGGGGTGCGGAGGGCAAAGCGGGGAGATTCCAGCACAGAGGATCATGGCCGACCGGCACTCACCAGCCGAGAGGCTTGTCTGCTCACCCGCCGGGGCAGGTGGGGCTGGGAGCTGAGGCTCGGGCTTCAGTCGGAGCACCAGAGGGAGGACTGGGGTTGGCGGCGTGAACACAGCCTGCAGGGCGTTAGTGCGCCACGGCTAGCCAGGAAGGAGTCCAGGGAAAGTTCTGGACCTACCGAAGAGACTTTTTCTTCCCTCTTTATTTCCTGGTGCACGAGGAGAGGGGATTAAGAACGCTGCTTAAAGGAGCTCCAGAGACAGGCGTGAGCCGGGGCTAAAAGTGCGGACCCCAGAGACAGACATGAGACGCTAAGGCCGCTGCTACCGCCACCAAGAAGCCTGTGTGTGAGCACAGGTCACTATCCACACACCCCCTCCGGGGAGCCTGTGCAGCCCACCACTGCCAGGGTCCCGGGATCCAGGGACGACTCCCCTGGGAGAACGCACGGCGCGCCTCAGGCTGGCGCAACATCACGCCGGCCTCTGCCACCGCAGGCCCGACCCACACTCTGTGCCCCCCCCCGCCGGCGTGAGTGAGCCAGAGCCCCCGAGTCAGCGGCTCCTTTAACCCCGTCCTGTCTGAGTAAAGAACAGACGACCTCAGGCAACCTACACGTAGAGGCGGGTCCAAATCCAAAGCTGAGCCCCTGGGAGCTGTGAGAACAAAGAAGAGAAAGGGAAATCTCTCGCAGCAGCCATAGGAGCAGCGGATTAAAGCTCCACAATCAACTTGATGTGCCCTGCATCTGTGGAATACATGAATAGACAACGAATCATCCCAAATTAAGGAGGCGTGTGGATGAAAGGCTCTTGGTGCCGCAGCGAGGAGTTAGTGCTGTGCCTCTGAGGTGGGAGAGCCAACTTCAGGACACTGGTCCACAGGAGACCTCCCAGCTCCACATAATATCAAATGGCGAAAATCTCCCAGAGATCTCCATCTCAACACCAGCACCCAGCTTCACTCAACGACCAGCAAGCTACAGTGCTGGACACCCGATGCCAAACAACTAGCAAGACAGGAACACAACCCCACCCATTAGCAGAGAGGCTGCCTAAAGTCATAATAAGTCCACAGACACCCCAAAACACACCACCAGACGTGGACCTGCCCACCAGAGAGACAAGATCCAGCCTCATCCACCAGAACACAGGCACTAGTCCCCTCCGCCAGGAAGCCTATACAACCCACTGAACCAACCTTAGCCACTGGGGACAGACACCAAAAACAACAGGAACTACGAACCTTCAGCCTGCAAAAAGGAGACCCCAAACACAGTAAGATAAGCAAAATGAAAAGACAGAAAAACACACAGCAGATGAAGGAGCAAGATAAAAACCCACCAGACCTAACAAATGAAGAGGAAATAATAGGCAGTCTACCTGAAAAAAAATTCAGAATAATGATAGTAAAGATGATCCAAAATCTTGGAAATAGAATAGACAAAATGCAAGAAACGTTTAACAAGGACCTAGAAGAACTAAAGATGAAACAAGCAATGATGAACAACACAATAAATGAAATTAAAAATACTCTAGAAGGGATCAATAGCAGAATAACTGAGGCAGAAGAACGGATAAGTGACCTGGAAGATAAAATAGTGGAAATAACTACTGCAGAGCAGAATAAAGAAAAAAGAATGAAAAGAACTGAGGACAGTCTCAGAGACCTCTGGGACAACATTAAACACACCAACATTCGAATTATAGGGGTTCCAGAAGAAGAAGAGAAAAAGAAAGGGACTGAGAAAATATTTGAAGAGATTATAGTTGAAAACTTCCCTAATATGGGAAAGGAAATAGTTAATCAAGTCCAGGAAGCACAGAGAGTCCCATACAGGATAAATCCAAGGAGAAATACGCCAAGACACATACTAATCAAACTGTCAAAAATTAAATACAAAGAAAACATATTAAAAGCAGCAAGGGAAAAACAACAAATAACACACAAGGGAATCCCCATAAGGTTAACAGCTGCTCTTTCAGCAGAAACTCTGCAAGCCAGAAGGGAGTGGCAGGATATATTTAAAGTGATGAAGAAGAAAAACCTGCAACCAAGATTACTCTACCCAGCAAGGATCTCATTCAGATTTGATGGAGAAATTAACACCTTTACAGACAAGCAAAAGCTGAGAGAGTTCAGCACCATCAAACCAGCTCTACAACAACTGCTAAAGGAACTTCTCTAGGCAAGAAACACAAGAGAAGGAAAAGACCTACAATACCGAACCCAAAACAATTAAGAAAATGGAAATGGGAACATACATATCAATAATTACCTTAAATGTAAATGGACTAAATGCTCCCACCAAAAGACACAGATTGGCTGAATGGATACAAAAACAAGACGCATATATTTGCTGTCTACAAGAGACGCACTTCAGACCTAGAGACACATACAGACTGAAAGTAAGGGGATGGAAAAAGGTATTTCATGCAAATGGAAACCAAAAGAAAGCTGGAGTAGCAATTCTCATATCAGACAAAATAGACTTTAAAATAAAGACTATTACAAGAGACAAAGAAGGACACTACATAATGATCAAGGGATCGATCCAACAAGAAGATACAACAATTGTAAATATTTATGCACCCAACATAGGAGCACCTCAATACATAAGGCAAATACTAACAGCCATAAAAGGGGAAATTGACAGTAACACATTCATAGTAGGGGACTTTAACACCCCACTTTCACCCATGGACAGATCATCCAAAATGAAAATAAATAAGGAAACACAAGCTTTAAATGATACATTAAACAAGATGGACTTAACTGATATTTATAGGACATTCCATCCAAAAACAACAGAATACACATTTTTTTCAAGTGCTCATGGAACATTCTCCAGGATAGATTATATCTTGGGTCACAAATCAAGCCTTGGTAAATTTAAGAAACTTGAAATTGTATCAAGTATCTTTTCCGACCACAACGCTATGAGACTAGATATCAATTACAGGAAAAGATCTGTAAAAAATACAACCACATGGAGGCTAAACAATACAGTACTTAATAACGAAGTGATCACTGAAGAAATCAAAGAGGAAATAAAAAAATACCTAGAAACAAATGACAATGGAGACACGACGACTCAAAATCTATGGGATGCAACAAAAGCAGTTCTAGGAGGGAAGTTTATAGCAATACAATCCTACCTTAAGAAACAGGAAACATCTCGAATAAACAACCTAACCTTGCACCTAAAGCAATTAGAGAAAGAAGAACAAAAAACCCCCAAAGTTAGCAGAAGGAAAGAAATCATAAAAATCAGATCAGAAATAAATGAAAAAGAAATGAAAGAAACGATAGCAAAGATCAATAAAACTAAAAGCTGGTTCTTTGAAAGGATAAACAAAATTGATAAACCATTAGCCAGACTCATCACGAAAAAAAGGGAGAAGACTGAAATCAACAGAATTAGAAATGAAAAAGGAGAAGTAACAACTGACACTGCAGAAATACAAAAGATCATGAGAGATTACTACAAGCAACTCTATGCCAATAAAATGGACAACCTGGAAGAAATGGACAAATTCTTAGAAATACACAACCTGCCAAGACTGAATCAGGAATAGAAAATATGAACAGACCAATCACAAGCACTGAAATTGAAACTGTGATTAAAAATCCTCCAACAAGCAAAAGCCCAGGACCAGATGGCTTCACAGGCGAATTCTATCAAACATTTAGAGAAGAGCTATCACCTATCCTTCTCAGACTCTTCCAAAATATAGCAGAGAGAGGAACACTCCCCAACTCATTCTACGAGGCCACCATCACCCTGATACCAAAACCAGACAAGGATGTCACAAAGAAAGAAAACTAGAGGCCAATATCACTGATGAACATAGATGCAAAAATCCTCAACAAAATACTAGCAAACAGAATCCAACAGCACATTAAACGGATCATACACCATGATCAAGTGGGGTTTATTCCAGGAATGCAAGGATTCTTCAATATACACAAATCAATCAACGTGATACACCATATTAACAAATTGAAGGAGAAAAACCATATTATCATCTCAATAGATGCAGAGAAAGCTTTTGACAAAATTCAACACCCATTTATGATAAAAACCCTGCAGAAAGTAGGCATAGAGGGAACTTTCCTCAACATGATAAAAGCCATATATGACAAACCCACAGCCAACATCGTCCTCAATGGTGAAAAACTGAAAGCATTTCCACTAAGATCAGGAACAAGACAAGGTTGCCCACTCTCACCACTCTTATTCAACATAGTTTTGGAAGTTTTAGCCACAGCAATCAGAGAAGAAAAGGAAATAAAAGGAATCCAAATCGGAAAAGAAGAAGTAAAGCTGTCACTATTTGCAGATGACATGATACTATACACAGAGAATCCTAAAGATGGTACCAGAAAACTACTAGAGCTAATCAATGAATTTGGTAAAGTAGCAGGATACAAAATTAATGCACAGAAATCTCTGGCATTCCTATACACTAAGGATGAAAAATCTGAAAGTGAAATCAAGAAAACACTCCCATTTACCATTGCAACAAAAAGAATAAAATCTCTAGGCATAAACCTACCTAAGGAGACAAAAGACCTGTATGCAGAAAATTATAAGACACTGATGAAAGAAATTAAAGATGATACAAATAGATGGAGAGATATACCATGTTCTTGGATTGGAAGAATCAACATTGTGAAAATGACTCTACTACCCAAAGCAATCTACAGATTCAATGCAATCCCTATCAAACTACCACTGGCATTTTTCACAGAACTAGAACAAAAAATTTCACAATTTGTATGGAAACACAAAAGACCCCGAATAGCCAAAGCAATCTTGAGAACGAAAAACGGAGCTGGAGGAATCAGGCTTCCTGACTTCAGACTATACTACAAAGCTACAATAATCAAGACAGTATGGTACTGGCACAAAAACAGAAATATAGATCAATGGAACAGGATAGAAAGCCCAGAGATAAACCCACACACATATGGTCACCTTATCTTTGATAAAGGAGGCAGGAATGTACAGTGGAGAAAGGACAGCCTCTTCAATAAGTGCTGCTGGGAAAACTGGACAGCTACATGTAAAAGTATGAGATTGGATCACTCCCTAACACCATGCACAACGATAAGCTCAAGGTGGATTAAAGACCTAAATGTAAGGCCAGAAACTATCAAACTCTTAGAGGAAAACATAGGCAGGACACTCTATGACATAAATCACAGCAAGATCCTTTTTGACCCACCTCCTAGAGAAATGGAAATAAAAACAAAAATAAACAAATGGGACCTAATGAAACTTAAAAGCTTTTGCGCAGCAAAGGAAACCATAAACAAGACCAAAAGACAACCCTCAGAATGGGAGAAAATATTTGCAAATGAAGCAACCAACAAAGGATTAATCTCCAAAATTTATAAGCAGCTCATGCAGCTTAATAACAAAAAAACAAACAACCCAATCCAAAAATGGGCAGAAGACCTAAATAGACATTTCTCTAAAGAAGATATACAGACTGCCAACAAACACATGAAAGAATGCTCAACATCATTAATCATTAGAGAAATGCAAATCAAAACTACAATGAGATATCATCTCACACCAGTCAGAATGGCCATCATCAAAAAATCTAGAAACAATAAATGCTGGAGGGGGTGTGAAGAAAAGGGAACACTCTTGCACTGCTGGTGGGAATGTGAATTGGTTCAGCCACTATGGAGAACAGTATGGAGGTTCCTTAAAAAACTACAAATAGAACTACCATATGACCCAGCAATCCCACTACTGGGCATATACCCTGAGAAAACCAAAATTCAAAAAGAGTCATGTACCAAAATGTTCATTGCAGCTCTATTTACAATAGCCCGGAGATGGAAACAACCTAGGTGCCCATCATCGGATGAATGGATAAAGAAGATGTGGCACATATATACAATGGAATATTACTCAGCCATAAAAAGAAACGAAATTGAGCTGTTTGTAATGAGGTGGATAGACCTAGAGTCTGTCATACAGAGTGAAGTAAGTCAGAAAGAGACAAATACTATATGCTAACACATATATATGGAATTTAAGAAAAAAAAATGTCATGAAGAAACTAGGGGTGAAACAGGAATAAAGACACAGACTTACTAGAGAACGGACTTGAGGATATGGGGAGGGGGAAGGGTAAACTGTGACAAAGCGAGGGAGAGTCATGGACATGTATACACTACCAAACGTAAGGTAGATAAGTGGGAAGCAGCCACATAGCACAGGGAGATCAGCTCGGTGCTTTGTGACCGCCTGGAGGGGTGGGATATGGAGGGTGGGAGGTAGGGAGATGCAAGCGGGAAGAGATATGGGAACATATGTATATATATAACTGATTCATTTTGTTGTGAAGCTAAAACTAACCATTGTAAAGCAATTATACTCCAATAAAGATGTTAAAATGAAAAAAAAAAAGAAAGAGGAAATTGGCTCAGTGGAAATTCACCCCGACCCTGTAGAAGTAGTTGACAGCTCATGTCCTATTCTGCTGTTGACTCAGTCGTGGTATCTTAGTAGAGGAAAGGTGAGGCCTTTGCAGTATCTGCTGGAGAAAGTATTGATCACAGAGTAAATCAGGAGCCGACTCAGTTCACACACTGAAAGCATTAAGCAGACATTACAACAATTTTAGCCACAGAACATGTAGTACGAGTCTTTCAGACAAATTCCTTTACCAGCTGGCATCCCGAACTGTGACTTTCCTCTGACTTTTCTATCAACTTCAGCTATATCTTCAATGGTAAAGAAGTAGGAAATGATGCAATTACTTAGGAAAACCTGATCAATAAATAACCTAGGAAATTACAACTGCATAGCCTTCCTTCCAGAGTTTTCTGTAATATCAACAACAATGGGAAAAACACATACCTGAAATATGGGCCATGACAAAGATCTAGGTTAATATAGCTATTCCCTTGATTAGCTGAGTTACTTCAAGTTAATCAGTTAAATTCTAGGTCTCCTTATCTATACAATTATAATAATACAAGTAATAAAACACTTCATTCAGCTGTTAGGATGCCAAAAACAGATGTCACATGGGCAAGCCCTTTGTATGTTATAAAATGCTATAGAAATGTGGCACATTATTCCTGCTCATCATTTTACTCCATCCTCCCAGCAGCTCTGTAAGGCAGCTAGGGTGGAAATCACAGACAAGCCTAGCAGCATTCAGCCACACAGCTGTGACAGACCCAGTCACCGACCCAAGGCAACAAGGACATGAAGAGTGCCACAGACATTCCCGTGATACGGAAACTCTCAGTCATGGCAGCATAGACTCAGACTCGTGTAATTACCATACTATGACAGGGCCAGCTGGACACAGGGACACGGCAAATGTTTCTGAAAATTAACACAGCACTGCATTCACAATATCACAGACAAGAGACAGAAATACACATATATACTTGTTGTACAAGTGAGGGAACTGAGGTTAGATAATTTAGATGATTCACCTAAGTCCGTCATAAATGATAGATCCAGGATGTGAGAAAAGGAGTTCTGCTCCAATGAACTGAACATTTATTGCATCACTAGCCTAATTTCAGAAAGGAAGTATCATATATACCAATACCAACCACTGTTCTCATGTATTATGTGAACCAGTTATGCCTTTGTTGACCAAAGTTTACAATATAAGCTTCTTGCCACACTCTATCCTCTTTCTAAAATACTTTGGCCAGAAAAGAGTCTGATGATCATGAAACTGAGGGTAACCATCAGTTAGCTCCATTAAATTACAACTTGCTTGATAAATAATGAACCATAACCTGCCTTCACTGGTCAAGTTCGCTCTGATTGTTTTTACAAAAATATGCATGTCTTCCAAGTGTCACAAACCTGGTTCAATAACAATCACAGAATTTCAGAACTAAGAGATGATCTTTATAATTCCCTTATATTAGAGAAGAATTCAGAGGAGTTAATTGACTTCCCCTAGGTTGCACAGCTGATCTGTGACAGAGCTAGACCAGTTCTAGGTCTTGGATGCATCGTCCTAGACTCCTTTCACTCCCTCTTCTCAGCTGTGCACCATCTTTAGAATCTCAGCTAATGTGCCAATGGGAGGGCCATGTCCTTGGTGGGCATGACCGGGAAGGTATGCCTCTACAGCATAGCATGCACAATGAATGATAGGTGGAAACAAAAGAACATTATTTAGACCCTGAGGACATAAGTGTCCATTGTGAAGTATTGGTTTGGCTTTTCTGTAATAATAAGAGAAGAAATAAAAAGAGCCAAGAGGAAAAAACCATCTTGTTGCCAAGCTAATAACTCACATCATTAGACATTTAAATGATTAATGCAATATTTAAAAGAGCAGTTGTAGCCTTGCATGAGATGATCTATTGGCTAAATAGGCTCCAAGACATTTTGAAGAAGCAAAGAGTAGTAATTATCATGCAAGAGGTTTTTAATGGGGACCCAAAAGGCAGCAGCCAGAGAGAAAAGCAGCGTTAGCAACCTCAGTGCCTGTAACCGCAGCAAGATAGACCAGGAGCTTTTGTTTTCTCCTCTTCTGTCCTAATATCCAAACTCATTTCCCTAGATTCACTTCAGATTTTAGGGGTGTCCCCTGAAAGCAGTTTTTGTGGGTCCAACCCAGCTGAGCCACATTAGGACACTCATGTTTAAGAGAAGAGCTTCCATTTCCAGTTGGTCTCTGACTTAGAGTTGCATGCACTGTGCTGTATACCTGGGCAAAGTCCAACTGGCTACCTTTCCTTTCATCAAAGAGAAAGGCTAGCATGTGGCCAAAAAAGAAAGCAATATTTATCATTAGAATACAGGATTAGAGCTCAAAGAAGATGATTATCCTCAAGTCTGATGCTTTTTAGTGAGGAGCATAGAGGAGAGAAAGGTGAGCTGAGCTTCTGCCATGAGGGTGACCGTGTGTGTGCAAAAGGCAGTTAGGAAAAAGAAATTACCACTTTGTGGATAAGGTGTTATTTATAGCATTCTAGAACTTTCAACCAAAATGAAGCCAAATTCTGCATTTCAGGAAATTAAGGACCAGGAAAGAGAAATAACTTTCCCAGATTCTGGGTTGTTAGTAGCTGGCTATGGGAACCCAGGTGTCCTGCCTCCTAGCCTAGGGCTTTTCTATAACTCCACAAAAAGATTTGTAAGTTATTAAGGGAAGATACCTTGTCCTTCCTTCCTCTTTCCTTCCTCCCCTTCCCCTTTCCTCCTTATCTTCTATTTATTCAGCATTTATTGAGAACTTACTGTGTGCTGGGCATTGTTCTAAGTCCCTGAGCCACTGCTTGATGCAAAGTTCCTTCCTTCCTTCCTTCCTTCCCTCCTTCCCTCCTTCCTCTCTCTCTCTTTCTCTTTCCCTAGTATGTGATAACTACCCATAAATTTTTTTTGATGTGAAATAACTTTTATTGTGGCATTAATTTGAAATTTCATGATTACTAATATAGTTGTCATTTTCCATGCTTTATTGGTCATTCTGAATTTCTTTTCTGTGAACACTTTGTGCATATCTCTTGTCATTTTTTTCTATTGATTCCTATGTCTTTTTGTAAATTGAAGTGTAGTTAATTCACAATGCTGTGATATTTCAGGTGTATAGCAAAGTGATTCAGTTATACATACATATATATATATATATATACACACATACATACATATATGTATATACATTCTTTTTCAGATTATTTTCCATTATAGGTTATTACAAGATATTGAGTATAGTTCCCTGTGCTATACAGTAGGTCCTTGTTGTTTATCTATTTATATATAGTGTATATATGTTAATCCCAAACTCCTAATTTATCTCCTCCACCCCCTTTCCCCTTTGATAACCGTGAGTTTGTTTTCTGTGTCTGTGAATCTATTTCTGTTTTGTAGATAAGTCCATTTGTATCATTTTTATAGATTTCACATATAAGTGATATCATAGGATATTTGTCTTTCTCTGTCTAGCTTACTTCACTTAGTATGATAATCTCTAAGTCCATCCATGTTGCTACAAATTACCCATAAATGTTGAATGAAAAAATAAGGTTTATATACAAGAATGAAAACATTTGTTATTTTTTTTGAATTAACCAATGAAATTTTGACCAGGCCAAGTTAAATTCTACTGGACAATAAACTGCATTAAATTAAATTGCCATAGGTAATCTACATTTACATTTAGAATAATATAGAAACACTATCAGTTTTAAAGAATTTGATACATTTAGAGGAAATAAGTTATTTTTCAAAAAGTTTTTGAAGGTGTAGTGTCACATCTTGGTAAAGTATGGAGGCTTCTAATAGGACTTAAAGGGGGAATTAGTTAAACCAGCCAGTTAACAATTTAGAAATAATTTTAATCTATGACAAGAGTTGATGCTTCCTGCATTTATCCTGTAGCTCCACAGTACTGAGAATGTTAACAGGGAACAAGGTAAAGTGTCTGCTTTAAATTTCAGGACAAATGACTCATGGAGATCAACTCATAATTTGAATTAGGGCAATATTATCTCTGCCAGCATTCACAGCCAAGGTGAATGACTTTGGATTGGAAATGTCTCCCCCAAAGATGTGATATAAACCCAAGATATGGCTGCCAGCACTATTTTCATATTTCAGATTAATATGATCTTGGCATTTTCAAAACAATAATGATATTTGATTCTTCTAGTTAACTAATCCCCTGTATTCTCTTTACTGCCTGCCAATGCCATCACACTCTGCTCTTTCGTTTTTTGTCTTGAGTTAGAAAGTTTTTTCCCTTCTCATCAGGGGCACATTTCTCAGTACTAATTTTAACTTTGCTGAAAAACCATGTGATGGAATGAAAAAGCAAAGTACTTCCTCACTGAACCAGGCTTGATGTAAATTATTTAGTTAAAGCTATTTAATTTGGAAAAATGACCCAGATAAAAATTGGCAAAGAGAACAGGTCCAAAAATAAATACTCTAAGTTGTATATGGATTTCACCCCCACCTATTGACAGTATTGATTTATTATAGTTGAGATTTCCTGACACTTTGTGCTTTTTAAAACAATTCTGTACATGTTTAGATTTTAAAATTGTTTTCATATTTTGTTGCTAATTCATTTTCTAGGAATTGTGCCTACTCTGCATTCTTTCCTAAAAGGTGGAAACAACCTAAGTGCACAGCAATAAGGAATTGGTTGAACAAAATCATGGCATGCCTCCATAATGGAATACTACTTGGTCATTAAAAAGTGTGTTTCAGAAATATATATCTTGACATGAAATACACATGAGTTGTTGTTAGGCTTAAAAATCAGGTTAAAAAGTAGATTTTATCATATGAATCTATTGAGAATAATATATAATACAAGTATAATATATGTAAAACATAACATATAACGTAGAAAGGATTCTAAAACATTCTATATTTGTCCAAACCCATAGAATGTACAACACCAAGAGTGAACTGTAATGTAAACTATGGACTTGGGTGACTATGATATGTTAATGTACAATAGGTTTATCAATTGTGACAAATATACCACTCTGGTGGGGAATGTGGAAAATGGGGGAAGCTGTGCATGAGTGGGACGGGGGTAAATGAGAAACCTATACCCTTCCTATTGGTATCCTGTTCATCATGGGAGCAGATAACTTGTTTCTTGAGTTTTACAGGCTCAGAGATGGAGGGAAATTGTGGCCCTAAATGGATAGTACCCATAGCTTTACCCATACCTGATTTAATAAGCAAACTGCTTTGCTCAGTTCCTGCCTCACAGCAAGTGCTCAGTGATCTTACCTGCTATTGGTATTGCTCTTGTTGTGAAATCACATTGGACTGTAAGAGGGTCTTGGTTCAGCTCTCATGTCTGCACCAAGATGGAGTAATGGTTCCACGCTATGTTTGTCCCTGGCACATTGGTTGTTATATAGGACATGGAAGTTGCTTTGGGTGAATTGGGCAGAGCCATTAACCCTTATACCTATTTTACCCATGAATTTACATAATAACAGAGGAGACTGTGCAAGCAGCGTGATAAGTATCTTAACCCCATTCCACTGAAGTTTACAGTTACTAAAATATACCTGAAGATCCAGGATAGTTCTGACTCAGAGCTCAGTGGCAAGACAGCATAATGGAGGGCCCCAGAAGATAATTCACATCTATGGTAAGAGAAGCCTGGGCAGCTGGATCAGCCTCTATACCTGCGCAAGACACTCTGGGCTGCTGGGCGAGAAAATGCAAATGGGAGCAAATGGCCTGGTCAAGGCACATCTCGTGGACAGGCAGTTAGCAGACAGGGGAATCAAACTTTGGTCTTTGATGGTAGCAGTAGTAGCAGTAGCGGTGTTAGCAAGTTTTGGAGCAAATAACATTTGGGTGAATAGTTGTGGAATCCTCTGGTCTTAGGAAGGTGCATCTGATTCAACCTTTATTAGTAATGAAGTATGAGAAGTCACAAAACCCAAATCTTTGCACATGAGTAAGGACCTCCTGGTAGTGCTGGATTTTGCAGGTGATTGAGAGCCCCAGGGAACCCTCAGGCTTCCCTGCCACATTGGAGAGAAATGCACTCTGGGGTTGTTATTGTAGAGTGATATTGTTTATTCCCCAAACTGCTATGGTTGAACATTACAATTTCTCTCTCATCATCGTCATCTCTTGACCATTACCATCATCGTTGTCCTCATAATTGATTTGTGAGAAGACCAAATTCACGTTAATTTACTGAGACATTATTGCTTATTGACATTTTAAAGACTTTAAACAGTGAAGACAATAATGTAATATCTTTTTTAAAAATAAATGTATTTTATTTACTTTTGGCTGTGTTGGGTCTTCGTTGCTGCGTGTGGGCTTTCTCTAGTTGCGGCCAGTGGGGGCTACTCTTCATTGCGGTGCATGGGCCTCTCTTGCCGTGAAGCACAGGCTCTAGGAGCGTGGGCTTCAGTAGTTGTGGCATGAAGGCTCAGTAGTTGTGGCTCGCGGGCTCTAGAGTGCAGGCTCAGTAGTTGTGGCACACGGGCTTAGTTGCTCTGCGGCATGTGAGATCTTCCCGGACCATGGATCGAATCTTTGTCCCCTGCATTGGCAGGCAGATTCTTAACCACTGAGCCACCAGGGAAGTCCCTGTAATATCTTATTATAACAAATTCGTCCTTTATTTATGTTGCTCCGTGTAATATTGCATATGCCAGTTCTAAAGTTATTTCTCTATGTCGTACCAGAAGGACTGCAGACTCTATTATCATAATTCCTTTATTTCCCTTTGGGATCATAGCTTCAGGTCACGGTCACTCACTCTCCTTCTCACCTGGTGTTCTTCCTGGGAGGCTAGTCTTTGTTTTACACTGAATGACAGGAGGCACCAACTATGTACCGTCCACAGCAACAGAGGCTACCACAACTGTTTGGTATTCAGTATTATATTCCTTTCTCTTCCATCACATCAGCAATCACTGATATTTCCTACAATCATTTATTTCTGGCTGCAGTCTATAGTAAATTTATCCAATGATGAAATAATGAACCTTTCTGTCTATGTTAGTTTTTCCGAGGTTTTAAGCCTATTTCTTTCATTGCACTGTGATCCTGGGTTGAGACTAAGTTTCCAAGTTTATTTCTCAGGCACCTGTGTTATGTGTTGGAGACTATTTGAACAAAGAACTACAGAAGGAGGCCTTTGTGGGAGATTTTGTGAGCTTATATCAGTTCTTCTGAATTTGGTTTGACATCCTTCTCACTGTGCTCTGAAGTAAAGTGATGGTGCCTTGCACACAGCTGAAGAGGGCACCTTGGAAAAGTGGGAGAATAAGCCCCCAGAGAGCCACTGGATATATGCCTTGCTTCAGATGAGAGAGATGGTGATAAGAGCTGAGAAATTGTAACAACAATATTGATGGTGTAATAGAAACTAGTCTTGAATTTAATGAGTGATTTCTAAGTACTTTACATGTACGATTACCTTCCATTAACCCTGTAAGTAAGTACTAGTATGAATCCTGTTTTGCAGATAAGGAGATCAAAGCCCAGGGAAGTTATGGAACTTGCTCCAGGTCACCCAGCGAGCAATGCAAGCAGGATCCCAATCCAGCCAGGCTGATCTGCGGTCTGTTCTCTTAGCCACTGTGTACACAGCTTCCTTTTGCTTGCTAGGCCTGCGTCACACCTACTGATGACAGCTCATTCTGTTTGTGAGATGGCCACAAAAGCTGGGTCACTTGGAGTTGCAGAGGGTTCTAGCCTTGCCATTTGTGAAGAATCTGGAGACACAAGAGTGCAGGCCGTGAGGTGTGCAGGACACAAGGGAATGGGGACACCAGGGCCAAGTGGTAGCGAGTCCACAGCAAGCAACCTAAGCTAGATCAAGAACTGTTCCTAACACTCAGAGAGAGAGAAGAAATTTGGAGGGTTTTTTTTACTAACTGCTCATGTCCTCTGTGTGAGGAGGGTGACATACAGCTTCCAACAGGATTAAAACAAGGATTATCTATATTCTGATGGGAGTGAGAGGACCATGACTGGGTGGAAGATCCCAAACCCTTATAATCTGATAAAATTTTCGGACCCCTGCCCAGAAATAGGTACGCGTGGTCATACCAATTTCGCACCCAAGTCCAGGTGGTTTAGGCCACAGAGATTAAAATATAAAATTCTGACTTTAACATTGGGCTTATGCTAAACAAAAATATCTGTGTCTCTGAATCTTCGGTGTTGCGAGGCAGCACTTCTTAAAGAAGAAAAGAGGCATTGTTCTTGCCTTTGCACAGGTACCACAGTGCCATGTGTGGCAGGAAGAATTCTGACGGCCCACCAAGGTTCCTGGCACCTGATATACACACCCCTTCTCCCAGCTATTCAATCCAACACCAATCTAGGGACTGTTGTGAAGGAAGTTTGCAGATGTAATTAAGGTCATAAAACAATTGATTTTAAAATAGGGAGATTATCTGCGTGGGTCTGATTTAATCACATCGAACCTTTGCAAAAAGTTCCCTCCAGCTGCTCAGAGAAAAGGAAGTCAGACTCCGAAAGTGTGAGAAGCTTTTGAAGCTTCATTGCTGCTTTGACGATGGAGGAGACCACATGGCAAGGAATGTGGGTGGCCTTTAGGGGCTGAGAGTAGCCTGTGGCTGATGCCAACAAGGAAACAGAGGCCTCAGTCCTACAGCTGCAAGGAGATGAATTCTGCCAACATCAAGAATGAGCCTGGAAGCAGATTCTTCCTTGGAAGCAGATTTTTCTCCAGATGAGAAGCCAGCCCTGCCAACACCATCATTTCACAGCTTTGTGCTGCCCTGAATGAAGATCTCATCATGTCGGACAAGACTTCTGATCTATGGTATTATGAGCTAATAAACAGACATTGTTTTAAGCTGCTTCGTTTAGTAATTTGTTGCGTGGCAATAGAAAACTAGTACACCATCTCCCCAAGCTGTTCAAGGGCGCTCCAGAGAGGACAAAATGTTCCCATTGCAGCAAATACCGAAGAGGGAAGATGAATTCTCTCTTTGCCTTGTGCACAGGAATGCACCTTTAGAAGTATTTTTCTTCCCTAAGATTGGAGAGCTAGGTTTCAAACAGATGGTTTGAACCCACCAGCTCTACACAAAGAGTCTTACTGTGAGGACCCTTGGAATTTAAAATGTGATATATGAGCACTGATTTTATCTATTTCCCTCCTTTTTAAAAATTGGATATGGTAAAGCTAAATTTTCACTTTAACAATGTACTCTAGCTTCTAACTCCTGAAGGAGTTAATGCCCCTCCTGAAGTGTCTCACAGTCTTTTAACTTCTCCATTCAGGAGCTTTCATTCTTACTGGCATTTGGGATGCATCCTACCTCCCCCGCCCCTCCCCCACCTTTCCTTAGACTCTCTATCAAAGGAAGCAGTGAACTTCCTTTCCACTCCAGTCACATTTCACAGACTCTGTCATAGAGACCAGCAGCTGGCATGACCACAGCCCACAAAGTCCTTCAGAGTGGCAGGGTGGGGGGCCACTTTTCACAATAGATGGAAAAGCTCTTCTCTCTTGGTGGAGAAATTTTACGAGAGATTCTACCCCCTACCCCAATTTTTTTCCGTATCAAATTTAGTAAAAAAAATTAGAATCAATACATAACTTAATTAAAACAATAGATTGATCATGTGATCTGGAGATGGTGACACCGATTTCTGCAAGGTGCCTGAGATGCAAGCAGGTAGGTTGCACAGAAACGCTAAGCCCTTAATCAATACAATGAACTATTTCCAGACTCACCAGCCTGATAAAATCGAGCAATCAATTGCTCTGTAATATAGGTCTGGTACAAGCAGGATTAAAGATATTATTTTTTTTAAGTCCTACCTCTTGATTAACTATTGCTGGAAGTTCTTAGAATTAATCCTTCTCCCTTTACTCTCAGTCAAATACCCCCAACTTTTTTTTTTTTTTTTTTTTTTGTGGTACGCGGGCCTCTCACTGTTGTGGCCTCTCCCGTTGCGGAGCACAGGCTCCGGACGCGCAGGCTCAGCGGCCATGGCTCACGGGCCCAGCCGCTCCGCGGCATGTGGGATCTTCCCGGACCGGGGCACAAACCCGTGTCCCCTGCATCAGCAGGTGGACTCTCAACCACTGCGCCACCAGGGAAGCCCACCCCCAACTATTGAATCCACCGATCACATTCCACAGGGGCAAGAGAGCTTCCAAGTATAAAAAGGAAAATTACCTGCCCCCTGCAAAGACAAAAAGTAAAGCCACCTCTCTTGCTAATTCCATTCCTAACAGTCCCAAGCTGCTGCTCATACAGAAAATTATGTTGTTCTAAAAGCAATAATGAATTTGAAAATATCTCACGCTCCAGAAATCTGCTTCCAGAATTATTACAAAATTCTGCATTCTACAAACAAAGGCCCATTAATCCCCCTATTGACTTGCTTCCTGCTGCACTTCTCTGGAGCTGTTTTAAGTGCACAACAGAGCACTGAGATCTTTTATATAAATAAGTAAAGGAGAGCTGGGTACCAAGTAGTGTCAAAGATCTTTACTATTTGGCAGTGCTAAATGCCTACCACACCTTAGTTAGCCACTGAAAAATCACTTGATATACTTGCTAGAAATGTCTCCATTTGCCTTAGAAAAAAAAGACCCAGACACAAAAGCACTTGATGTCCAGCCCCATCATGAAAGCAGAGAGTCTGCAGATGAGAGATGCTTGTAAGGCTATCTGAGAAAGTCTGCAGAAAAAGTTCAGAAATAAGGAAAATGTTTTGAGAGGAAGGGAATGTAGAGCTAAATGGCCCCAAAGATACTGCTTCACAGAGAAAGCAGAAATCTAAGTCCTTATTTATTCCTTCATTCAACGTACAAGTCAAAAACTTGTTATTTACCAGGCACTGCACTAGGGCAAAGGTTACAAGATGAATAAGACACAGCCCTCGGAACTTATGCACTGGAATGTTAGAGAAAAACTGGGTTGGGGTGGGTAAGAGAAGTAAAATGGAAAAGAACCTAAAGGAGAATTTGGGTCTGGCCAAGGGAACACTGGGTGTCATTTTGCACAGGTCTCACTGTGGGACAAATTTTAAAAGTTGTACAGTATATAGAAAAAATGAAACACAAAACACCACGTTTGGTACCACTTAATTGGGATCTTTTTGCCCCAGAAGAGTACATAGGAAGTTGATGGATGGAGCCTGCTGGTGAGAAAAGGCCGGGCTGGGCTGGGCACAGGCAAGATGGTGAGAAGGGTAAATAGGTGATGCCATGAGCTTTCCTACAGCTTCTACGTCTCCATGGAGATAAAAAATTTTGTCAAGATCTGATTCTTTGGTTCTCACACACTGGGCTCTGACAGCTCAGCCATGGATGGCTGCCACTAAACGAAATCACTTTAATTATCCATTCAGACCACTTATGCAATCAGGTTGAATCTATTTCTTCAATGAAGAGAAGGCGGCTTCTAGGTACACTGACAGCTCTTGAACCCTGATAGCACACTTATCACAGAGATTCCCCAGAAGCTTGCTCTGAGCAACACTTCACATTTGCCATTTGATTAACTGAAGGCAAATGGCAGAGATTTCTCCTTAACTGGGTTGATTTAAGAGCTATTGGCTAATTTTGGTTGGATTCTTCAGTAGGAGAGGGAAGAGGAGAGGAAAGAAAGGGACTGGAAGCAAGAGGAAGAGAAAGGAAATGTAAGGATGGAGAACAAAGAGAGACCACTTGGTAGCAAATTTATCTCTTGTTTATTTTAATACATGATTATTAGGCCCTCAAGCTTGAGATTACTTTGATTTGGTTTTATATCATCCTCATGCCATCCTGACTCCAAATAAGAGATTTTATTCAACAGTTGAAAGGATTCTTTTTTCTTAAAATCCAGTTTCTCTGATAAACTCTGGGCAAATCTCAACAGGCTACCTCATATGTATAATCCTAGATGTGGTTTGGTTTAGTGGCATGACTTAAAGGAGTCATGAAACTTTCATCTAGTTTTAGCAGTAATAAATTAATTGTGAGACCTTGTTTGGGAAGCTCCTTTACCTGTCGGAGCCTCAGTTTCCTAGGAGGCCTGGATTGGATGATGGCTCACAGCTCTACAACTGTATGATGTTCATTTCTGGGCAACCGAGCACTCCTGATATCCTTTGTCTTTTATATCAATTATGAGTCTTTGTTTTGGTACAGTAATTCTTGCAGGTCCTAACAGCATATTTTGTTGCCACAATACAACACTGGAAAAAACCCATAATTCTAGGGAGATTTAGCGTATTTATTTATCATGAAGCTAATTTTGAGTTATTATCTGGTTTAGGCCTGTAAGTTTTATTTGGCCAAAATGAATTTAGGAGGTGGTGGGAAAATAATTTTCGTACTGTTTGCACAGGTATCCTTTGATATGACCCATCAATCTCCCTTGAACTGAGGCCTGCTTTGTTTAAAATTTGCACCACTTGTAGTCTAAGATTCTAAACCTCCAAACAGAAGCAGAGACGGAAAGCATGCTCAGGCAAAGGACTTGAGCAGGACTGGGAGGAACAGCACGCTAAGGACAAATTCAAACGTAAGCATTCGGAGGATTAGTATCCCAAGGAAAAGCTTTTTCATCTTCTCCATTTTTGACTAATCAAAATAAATCTTTAAAATTACACTGTGGCTGAGAATTCATTTTTCACCCCTTTGGAGAAAAGCAGAAAGAAAAATCAAAAGCATCCAGAGGCAGATCTATAGCTGCAGTGACAGATATGAGTAGGTAGCACACAGGATCCTTCAGGGTGGATTCCAGGAACTGCGTACAGGTCAGGAAGATCCTGAACTTGCAATTAATTATTTAGAAAGTGCTTTCCTCGCCGCTAAGTAAACACATAATAGTCTCTGGAAAGGGAATTTGTTTGAATTCTCAGCCCTGAAGCGAAGCAGTCAGGCAGGGCTGCTGCATGCATTTCTAACAGCAAAATGAAGAGGTTCCTATGAGAGGTATCCCTGACTTGCAGCGTGACTCTGCTCTCAGGATCTTAGCCTAAGGAAGCAGAAGATGGTGGGGTCTTTGGGAAAAATGGTGATTAAAAAGAACTGATTAGCAACCCTAAGTGAAAGGAAAAAGGGAGATGTAAATATTACACATTCACTGAAATTTCTCGCCCTTTCGCAAAGGAGAGTCATTATTAAGGTGAGTGGGGTTGGGCATTTGAGGATGCTCACCCTGAGAGGGTACTAAGTTGCAAAAGGGAGCCAGGCTTGTCGAAAGGTGATGATGGAGACTTGCTGAGCCTGGTGGCCATTTGGGTAACAACCAAAATAATAGGACACTCATGGAGGATATGCTAGGTCAATACAATGAACAGTAGCAGGGAGGGAGCCATGTGGTCACACGACTGAATGTCTCTACAATATATACACTTACGACTATACTAAAAGACAGTGTGATGGAGGGATGAGAAGAGAACAAATGAAGTGCTAATGGAGCACAGAAGTGAAAAATGTGATCTTACTTTGGGAGAACCAAGAGAAACATCCTGAAGGACAACCTGGAAGGAAGAGGGTAAGGACTTGGTAGGCAGAGGTGGGGGCAATCCTTTCCAGGCTGAAGGTACCATAGGAGCAAAGGCTCTAAGGCAGCAAGTAATAGGGAGTGATTTGGTGCAGGTGAAACACAGCACGCGAGAGGGGAAAGATAATAGGAGACTAAGTGGGAAAGGGTATTTGGGGCTAAATTGTTAACAGTTTTAGACACAAAATGTTTTTGAGCTTTATTCTGACAGCAACAGAAGGAGAGGGACACAGTTATAATTGAAGGACATGGGGAGACCAAGAACTGCTATGAGGCAACAGTGTAGGTGAGAGTTAATGTTGACCACAATAGAGGGAGTTCAGTGAAAGAGATGGGGGTGAGAAACATCATGGAACCAGAGTGTACTGGATTTGATGGCTCATCCCATATGGGGAGTAGAGGACAGGAATGAGTAGTTAAGGGGTAGAGTTTTAAGCCTGGGTGAGTGGATGCACAGCCATGCCATGAGCAGAGGTAGAGAACACAGAGAAAGAAGGAGGATGGCGGGGGATAAAAGGCCTGAGGATAGAGAGTTCCATATGGGGTGGGCTGTGATACGAGAACAGGGAAACATGCCCAAGAAACTGTCCTGGTTACCTAAATGCAGACCTAGAAGCCGTCCCAGAAGACTGACCTGGAGACAGAATTGGAGGCATCCCTCATACAGGTGATAATCGAAGTCAAGATTAAAACAACAAGGACAGGTTAACCAAGGGAGAAGGGAAGAGGAATGTGGACGACATTCTGGGAGATGACAACAGGTAGGGAGCAGAGAGTGGAAGGCGTACGTGCAGAAGGACAGGGACGAGGGAGTGGGAGAGGACAAAGAACCAAAGATCCAGCCTTCTGAAAGCAGAGGGAAGGGGACAGTTTCAAGGATACTGATGATGTTCACCAGGGCTCAAAGGCTGCTGGGAAGCCAAGGGGACAGAACTGAGGTCCTAAAGCAGCATCAGTGATCTCCAAAAGAGTAGTGTCCATCATGGGGCAAGAGGGTGAAGAGTGGGTTAGGAGTTTAGATGTGGAAACAGCATGTTATAATTAAATTATAAAGCTCTCTTCCTTATTTACAGAGAAAATAGGTTGGGCATTGAAATGCCATGGTGATAGACAAGGGCTTGAAAAAGGTAAACATTTATTCAATAGGGTACTTTTTTGTATTCTTATTTCAAACCTGGAAATCCACTTACTCTCATGTAATCTAAAGTAAACTGAACCAATAAACAAAACATTAATTTAGCTAAACATGTGTTCGTGCCTCATTCAGCCCACAGCGTAGAACCAAATCCCCCTATAGAGGTGCAGCATGTCCACGGCTCCCATTTGCTGAATTTTCTGTGTTACCTTTAGAAACTACGGTAATAATTAAAATGAATATTCCACAAATATTACTTGAGTCCTTACTACCTTCCTGGATTGTAGTGGGGACCAAACTGTTCCTCTCTGCTTCTGCTGACCTCACATTTTCCCCACAGGTACGGTGTGAGTGCCATAACTTTAAATATTCGGAACCGATATTCAAACACAATCCTGCAGGGTTGAGGTGGGAAGGGGCAGGCACCCACCGTGAGGTCTGAAGGTCTGAGTTTAGGTTCTAGCTCTGCTCCTGACCTGTTGATGACTTTGGGTTAGCTATCCAATATCCTTTTCTTTGTCTGCTAATTGAACTCTTTAGTACCTGCCAGGCACCTTATGAAATTTCACTTAACTCTCCCAGCAAACCTGGAGAGGAAGGCAACAACCTTCATTTCACAAATGGAAACCTACATTAAATTTGATCTAGATCCAAATAAAATATATGGGATTATATTTCTCTCTGGTTCCCTACCTGAAACTATACTCCCTTCCCAACATTTCTGATATCTTTTTCCTGCAATATTTTTCTATCTAGTTTTATCAGCATATATTTACTTATCTTGTTTATAGTCTGTCTTCTCCACTAGACTGAAAGCTCTCATAGGGAAGGAACTTTTGTGGTTTTGTGTATGCTGTATCCTCAGTATGTAAAACATATAACAGGTGCTTGATGAATATTTGTTTAATGAAAAACTGCACTGAACATATGAATACACTTACATCGATATGTAACTGATGCAAATGTGTGTATTTGAATAGATACATAGATGTGTGTTATAGTGTTCACATAAAATAAGACTAGGTTGTCAAGTTTATTTTGTTTGATTTCTTGCAAAGTGCAGAACTGAAAATTTAAAAATGGGACCACCAATATTCTGATATGTCCCATTTGAACTCTTCCATGGCTGTACTGCTTTGTCAACGATCTGGGAAATTCCTTCCTTATTATTTTCCTCCTCAGTCCATGGAGGGTTGATATTTGGGAAGCTTGGATCTTTCTTCCAGCCCCGTTGCTCGGTTTAACTCTCTGGCTGCCCACCAGCTGGTTCCTGCCTTTCCCCCTAGACAATCTCTCTATCATCCTTAATGAGTTCAGTGCCTTTTGTCGTGAGATCATTCTATGATCTGAGAAGCCAAAATAATCCCATTTGAGCCTTTGAAAATTATAAACCTTTAAAACTGGATGATATTTGTAGAGCATTTAGTCCAAGTGAAAGAAGGGGAGAAGAGAGAGGAGGAGGCCAAAGACATTTTATGGAGGAGGAAACTCAAACCCAATGGGCTAGGTAGCTTGTTCACAGCACAAGTGAATGTGGAGTAGAGACCAGAATCATTCCTCGGACTTAACACTCCTCAGTGTGATATCACTGGTTCGCAATCTGCTGTCTAAGAGCATAGCCTGGGAGCTTTGACAAAATAAGGGTGACCCCACATTCATGTATTATGAATTAATTGGTCTGCAGTGGGATCTGGGCATTCGTATGTTTTAAAAGCCAGATGTGCATCCAGGGTTGAGAATCACTGAATCATATCCTGCCCCTTCTCAGTACGTTACCTAGATATAGCCATGTCTGGCCTTTCAGAGTAGTACAGTCAACTTGTTTAGCTACACAGTTGTGAGAAAAGGCAAATTCTTAATCTAATGTCTATGGATTATAGTTATATTTTCCAAAGTATGATTGGTTCATGCTGATTATACAGACCAGGAGAAATGCTGGATTTATTGTTAATTGGAGGAGTGCTTGGTTGTTACTCCCATGGCTACTGGACTGTAATTTCTCTTCTCTTAGAGATTTCTGGAGAGAAATATGATAGAAGAAAAAAGGTGAGAAAAACTAAACAAGATCAGGGTGGCAACTGGGTATTTGTAGGACGCTGGTATGGAGGGGCAGTAATATTTGGAAAAAGAAGTTAGGAAAAGCTCCATTGGAATATATTCTAAGGGTTCTTACCTACCTTTCTCCTCCAAAGTAGATAACGTTTTACAGCTACCTGAGTGTAATAACTGTGGAACAGAAAGAGACAGCCTCCCAGCACAGTAAAGGAGAGGTCTGAAATCAACATTAATAGGAATATCAGACAAACTGGACAGTAGGAAGAATTTGGACCAGAATCAGGAAGCAGCACCCATCAACAAGGCTTTCAGATCAAGACCCAGATGAAGAGAAAGGATGTTGAAATCCTGAGCTTCCCCAACAATTCTGTGTTTGCATGTAGTCTATAGAAACTAGTTAGCATTTCCCTTAATTAACGCAGTAAATACAATTTCTAAGTCTGCTGAATTAACCTGATTTTGTTGTATCCTGGCCTGATCCCTTCAGCGTATCTAGCTTTTCACTCAGCTTCCTTCCTTGTCACACTTTCATCTCTTCTCCTGGGAAGTCTATTAAAAATTCCCTAATCTACCTCATTTCTTGAGGCCATGCTGCACTTTCTCATATACCAAACCTTTTGAGGAATGCCCCTCAAAGGCAGAAGCTGAACAATTGGGCAGTACAGGATGCCAGTAGCAATTTAAGACAATGCTAATAAGGGACCCACTGTAAAATGGATTCAGATCTGATAGGGAAGTATTTGGGGTTAAATTCAAGAGTCTTTCTATTCTTCTTGCATAAGTAAGCAGTTTTAAAATTTTTAACATCTTTATTGGAGTATAATTGCTTTACAATGTTGTGTTAGTTTCTGCTGTATAACAAAGTGAATCAGCTATATGTATACATGTATCCCCACATCCCCTCCCTCTTGCATCTCCCTCGCACCTCCCCCATCCCACCCCTCTAGGTCCTCACAAAGCATCGAGCTGATCTCCCTGTGCTATGCAGCTGCTTCAACTATTTTACGTTTGGTAGTGTATATACGTCAATGCCACTCTCTCGCTTTGTCCCAGCTTACCCTGCCCCTCCCCGTGTCCTCAAGTCCATTCTCTACGTCTTCGTCTTTATTCCTGTCCTGCCCCTAGGTTCATCAGAACCATTTTTTTTTTTTTTTTAGATTCCATATATATGTGTTAGCACATCGTATTTGTTTTTCTCTTTCTGACTTACTTCACTCTGTATGACAGACTCTAGGTCCATCCACCTCACCACAAATAACCCAATTTCATTTCTTTTTATGGCTAATAGTCCATCGTATATATGTGTCACATCTTCTTTATCCATTCATCTGTCGATGGACACGTAGGTGGTAAGCAGACTTTTGGAAGTTGATTTCCCACTTGTATGTCTCTAGAGTACCGATGAGTACACTAAGCCAGACACGTGTCTTTATCAAATGCCTCTGCCCCCACCAGGGTTATTTATGAGGCTTTCCAAGCTCTCATCTTACTCCCAAGGAACAGCCAAATCCCAGGAGGCTCTGGGCCAATGTGTCACTCTGCCAGCTTGAGGCAGCAAGGGCATCAGTCATCAGAAGGGCATTTTCTGTGAGGTGTGAGTCATCACCCCTCCCTGGATACTGAGCTTTCAATATTGACAGGTGCTCCCAGAAGCAGCCCTTAGGAAAAGTCAATTTGATGAAACCTGGTAACTGGAGGACTGAGGTGAAAAGGCAAATTTCTTATTATAGGCTGAGAAGCCCACAAAGCAATGTCAGGCTAGAAAAGCTGAAATTTACCTAATTGCTTGTTGTCTTGGGTCTTGAACGCAACCTTCATTGGTCTGTTCTTCCTCCTTCCTGTACCAAAGTGTTGTCTCCACCTTTCACAGCCAGATTCTCAGACAACTGACACAGTGTGCTTTCTCTTTCTCCAGAGCACTGTATCTCATACTCATTTAATTTGACCTCTGTTGCCATTATTCTTTGAAAATTCCACTGTAGGGAATAGGAACCGCTCTTTATGCTGCTTTCAGCCTAGGTCAGTGCTTTGTACATGGTAAGGATTTAATGAATGTTTTAATTTTAACAAATGCATTGGTTATTCATTATGTTATCAGAGGCCACTGCTGACTTCCTAATTAATACATTTTTTTCTTCGCTGACTCTCTAAGAGATGCTATCACCCTGCCTCACATCCTTGAAACTATCTCTGCCTTCATGGGGTATGGAGTAAAATGACCACTAGATTTCGCAGCCACATGACCTTCGCTGAATCCTCGATCCAGCATTTACAATCTGTGTGTGACTTTGATGAAGTCACAATCTTTCTAATCTCACTTCTTTCCTCTACAAATCTCTTTCTACCTGACAGAGTTGCGGTGAGGATCAAATGGACTCATAGTAAAGTACTTTGTAAACTAATCAATGCGCGTATATATACATACATGTATACATACATCCATTTCAAATTGAATCGACTCTTTCTTTTCTTTTTTTTTTTTTTTTTTGCGGTACGCGGGCCTCTCACTGTTGTGGCCTCTCCCGTTGCGGAGCACAGGCTCCGGACGCACAGGCGCAGCGGCCATGGCTCAGGGGCCCAGCCACTCCGCGGCGTGTGGGATCTTCCCGGACCGGGGCACGAACCTGTGTCCCCTGCATCGGCAGGCAGACTCTCAAACACTGCGCCACCAGGGAAGCCCAAATCGACCCTTTCTTACTGTACCTGCCTCACTATGTTGTGGGGAGGATAAAATTAATGATATGTATATATGCAAGTACCTAGCACAGGGGAGGCTTAGATGAGGAGAAGGGCTGGGTCATGCATCCGAGGGGAGAAACACTCCAAGCAGAGGCACAGCTAGTGCGATGATGCTACAGAAGGAAAGGGTTTGCATGCACGAGGAAAAACAAACAAAGGACGGATGTGGCTCAAGTATAGGGAGCGAGGGCAGGAGTGACATGTGTCGCATATGGAAAAATAAGCAGGGGACAGGCCACATAGAAGTGGTAGAAATTCGATTTTCTTCTAAGTGCAGTGGTTATCTTTTGAAACTTTTGAGTAAGGGAGTGGAATGATCTCATGTAAATTTTTAAAATATCACAATGGCCACTGTGTGGGGAGCAGACAGTAGTGGGGCCGGCACGGAGATGATTTAGGAGGTGTTGCAGGCACCCCACGGCTAACTGATGGGGGCTTCTCTTAGGGAGGCAATCATAGAGATGAAAACAGTGGGCACGTAGGGATTTGTTGCTGAGGAAGAGCCAGCAATCAAATATAAGTGCTTTTACTGATATTTAATGCTCCTCATGGTTTGGCTACAACCGTTTACCCTAACTTTAACTTACATTTCGCTCCTACATGCCTGTCGGTGCTGTCCAAGCTGTGGTTCAATTAAGCCCCTTTGTGCATTCCTGCACCCATGCCTGGTTCACGTCTCCTCATTAAAATGCCCTCTCTATATAAGTAATCTTTAAACGATCTGATTATGAATATGTCCCCATAATATGTGTGTGTTTATTTTATAAACTGTATGCATGTATATTATTAGTTCATATAGTAAATATTAGAAAGCCTAATTTAAAACAAATATAAAAAGTGAACACATATGAAAGTTCTAGTATTTCTCCATCCACTCCAGTAGATGTCCTGTGAACCTCACCCTGCCCCCACTCGAGGTAAGCACATCTCACTCGGTGAACACATCTCTAGGCTGTCAGTTTCTACCAACTTTTTAAGATTTAATTCAAGCTGCTTTTTCCTATGGAATTTTCTTAACCACTCATTCTTTCTCTCTGAAGTCCTATAAACACTTGATTTCTACCACCTTCATTCAATTTAGCATTTATCACTCACCATTTATTGTGCTGTACTCTGTCATGTCCTATCTTGCGTCACCTGGACTACAGGCTCCTTCAGAGCAGTGACTAATGGCTTAGACTCATTTTAAGTTATGATATTTATTGACTGGAGGAAGACTCTAATAATAAAAAACAAATCTTTTTAGTCGTGGACATCAAGGGTAGTTCATTAATTCAACAAAAATGACCACTGAGTCTCTAATACAGAGCTATCAGCAAGGTCTCCTTTCTCATAAAGCTGGTAGTTGAGAGGGAGGGTGAAAGCAAATAAATAAATAACAAATAAATAATAAATAAATAAATATTGTAAATAATGGTCCAAGATAATTTAAAATGATCAGTGATTAGTTCTACGGACAAAACCACGTAGTAGGAATGTTGGTTGGGGTTAACGTGATGAATGGAGACCTCTGAGGATGACCCATTGTATCCCTCTGTCCTATAGGATGGGAAGATTCCAGAGTTAAGCTTAACTGAGGTGAGTTAAAGATGCTTGTCACTGCAGGTATACGGTTTACTTTTCACCATCTAGTTCTATTCCCACCTCCATGGTCACTGAGATTATAAAAAAAGTTTCTTTGTCATAGTGACCAATTCTACTTTTGAAAGGCTAGCCAGTAACTTAAATGTAAGTATAATAAATCAGTCAAGCTAACGCTAGCCACTCTCACAAATGAATTCCAAAATATCAGTGGCTAACCCACAATACAGTCTAATTTCTTGTTTATGTAACAGTTCAATGTGGGTGTTCTTTGTCTGCACGTGACCTTTTGAGATCCAGACTTCCTCCATCTTCTGGCCCCATCCTCCTCTAGGACCTCAGAGTTCTCCACATTTAGCCAGAGGATGGGGAAAGAAAGGATCACATATGGGAAGATTTTGTGTACCTGCAATAAAAGTGGCAATGTGCATATTCTAGCATGAGGCTATGTCTCAGTGCAAAAGTGGCTAGGAAATGTAGCTTCCTGTGGTCCTGGAAGGAGAGGAAAATAATTTTGTGAAAGGCTGGCCAGTTTCTGCCACAGTCAGCTTCTCCAGAGCTCCTCTTTCTAAGGTCTGAAAAATAACCAAATGTACTGACCACCGTAAAGCCAGAAAAAAGCGTAAATGATAAAATGGGCCTGTGACAGTGAATTTATCTCCAATGATTATTTTCTCTCACTTATTTTAGATACTGTTAATATCACACATCCCACTTATCCCCACAAACTGGCCCATTTTCACAAATCTCAACAATGAATCAAGATTCAATCCTGAATTACAAATGTAATGCTTCAATGCAAAACTTCTTGTCACAAGTAGAAATTCACAGCATATACTCCCCAGGTCATTGAATTCAATGCCTCAAAATAACCTGAAGCCACACCTGTTCTTCCAATAAGGAAATGGTTGGCTACACTAGCTGCTAGAATGACTTACAATAAAACGTGTACATATATTCAGTCATAAGCTCTTTGCCTTTATGGAGCTACAATCATCTTTGTTGCTCTCTTTACTTGTTACATGTAAAGTACTTTTTACTTTGAAAAGTTGGGTTTGATTACTTTGACTTCTTAATGCACATAGACCTTTATTCATCACTTCTTTTAACTTGGGTTGGGGGGCAAGTGGCTAGTAGCTTCGGAAGTCTCGATGCTTTGACTTTTTATTTACTTCACCTTTTTTGCTCAGAGTCAACATGGTTCTTGTATATTAGGTACAATTTATACTCCCAAATGCTCTGAAAATAAACGATGATGTGTTGAACTTACTGTTAGCCCTGGACTGAGGGAGAGAGGGAATTATAACACTAATTTTGTTAGGGTTAAATATGAAACTGAGGAAAATTAGGCCAAGTGTACAAACTTGTCCAGTTCTGACTTCTGGGGCTGGGATGAGGATGGTTGGAAGAGCAAGGAGCAAGGAATACACTCTGAGGATTGAATTCAGCCGGATGTAAATCAGGGAAGCTGGGGTAGGAAACCAGGTTGTAGCCAGAGAAATGAAGATAAGCGTGAATTCGGAAAAGAGGAGAGATGACTGAGAGTGTGGAAGGCATGAGACGGGGACGGAATCTCTCGTAAAGATAGGATGAGGAGAGCACCTGAGAATATATCCTCCCTCCGCTGCTCACCCTTTCTGCACCTCAGCCACTCTAGGCACCCTCATCTGAGCTCCCATAAAACGCTGCGTTCTTTACAAAGCTTCCTCCTCCGCATAGCACAATGCAATGGCCACGGTAAGACTTTCCTCTCTTATCACTTTGTGGCAAGTTCAACAGATGACTATTTTCTATTACTTGTGCACACTTAATGTAATAAAATATTTGTTTATAGACATTTTACCTAATTTAATCAATTATGCATTAAGGAATCTCTATTCTGTATCTCCTCTGTGTCAAGGGCAGGTATATAAAAGTGAAGTAATATGGAGATCTTGGCATCAAGGGGCTTATAATCTAATGGGAAACAAAGGCATGGAAATGAACAACTGAAACTTATTTCAACACACACAGACATAGAAAACAAACTTATGATTACCAAAGGGGATGGGGGGGGAGATAAATTAGGAGTTTGAGATTTACATATACACACTACTATATATAAAATAAACAACAAAGACCTACTGTATAGCACAGGGAACTATATTCAATATGTTGCAATAACCTATAATGGAAAAGAATATGAAAAAGAATATATATATGTGTAACTGAAACTAACACAACACTGTAAACTAATTTACTTCAATTAAAAAATGGTTATAAAAAAAGAAACTTAATTCAACCACTCCAGTTCAAGATATCTAAGAAAATCCATTTGCTTTTTCTCCTGTGATCCTACTGAAAAGGTAGAAAAGAATATAAAAATAAGGATAAACCCATAGTGAAACTAGAAACTGCAAAAGGGCAGAGCCACTGTATACCACTGGGCAATAAAAATAACATTTTTGTCAGCCCTTGGAAAGGGCGTCATCAGCAGGCCAGGAATGTTAAGGAATTTCTGGAAGACACACAGCAGATGGACTTGGATGGATAGAGGGCTGCCTGTGGCCCATAAAAATGAAAGTGAGCACCATTCACTTTCAAGAATGAAGTTTTCCAACTGATCTCAGGAAAAACCCCTAGATCAGAGATTCAAGACTTGCAAGTAGAAATAAGCCAAGGGATGCTTATGCGGTGATTATTAAAAGCCCTGTGGGACCAACTGCTCCAGTCTTTACTGTTTAGTGGCTGAATCAGCAGTTGCTGCAGTTTAGCAGTGCAGGAACAGTTCTTTAAACAAATGGGGCAATTGATTTACGGGAAAATCCAGCGTGAGTATTGATTGCAGGGGAAGTAGTACAATAAAGCAATGGACACGGAGCTCCTAGGCTCAGGAGGCAAGCTCTCTCTTTATTCACGTTCCCCCATTCATGGCAGTCAAATTTTCTTTGATTAGCAACGTCTTCACTGCTGAGGGAGAAAATGGTTGCCCCTTTTGCTGAGATATGGAAGATCTGTCTAAGATATTCAATATTTGTCTAATAATAGTAAAAGAAGTGAAGAAAATGGAGGAGAAATGAGCAAGGAAGATAAGTACAAGTAAAATTTTCTGATATGAATAAAGACTTGACAGGGATGGAGGGAAATTAAAACAAATAGAAAAAGAAACACTCATAGGAACATGTTTATGAAACCTCTGAGCAAAAGTAAAAAGAAAATCCTGTGAGTTGAGAGAAAAAGTTGCTTACAATAAGCAAGAATCAGATTAATAGCAGAATGCTCAGTTGCCATACAGGATGCTAAAAAAATAACAAGACAGTGTGTACAAAGTTCTGGATTCAATGGTTTTGAACTGAGATGCCCTGTATCTGCCAGCTTATCATTCAAGTACTAAGGCAAAAAGTAAGCCTTCATAGTTTATCACTCATGTCTTTCTTTTCTCCTCCCTCCCTCCCTTCCTTCCTTCTTTCCTGATTTTCTTCCTTTCTCCTTTGTTCCTTTCTTTCAACAGTCCTTCCTCTCTTCTTTCTCTCTCTCTCTCTTTCTTTCCCATCCATTCTTCCATCCATCCATCCCAAAGAAAATATCAAAAATGTGAAGTGTTTTTCTCTGGGTAGAAACATTACAGAATATGTAAATTTTCTTTTACTTTTCTGTATTTTCTTTTTTCTCTCCCTCTTTTTTTCTAACAACTCATTACTATCACTGCTACTTATATTACTAGCATAATCACCAATTATTAAATATATTTTATTTGCCAGGCTCTGGTCTACACTGTTGCTGTAGATCTCAAATGATCCTTACAATGACCCTATAATGAAAATGAACCCCAAATATATTATTTGTAACATTAAAATAGTAGTAATTTATAATTTAACCCCCAACTCAAACCAAAGATCCTTTCTCCAGTACTCTTCTTGCTGCCTCAGTCTCTTAAGGATGGGGAACACAGGGCTTCGTCGGGCAACTCATTCCTTTGATGGGATTTTTAGGATGCTCTGTCATACTGTGCTGTACTTTGCAGTGCATTCTGTACACTGTCCCTCAGTAAATCACAAACCGTCTCAACTCCTTGTTAACATGTGCTGTTTGAAGATGATAACAATCATGTCGATGTTGATTTTCGGAGCTCAGGATGGTAAGTCATGACTAACTTTTTCATTAATTGAATTTTTTTTTTTTTTTGCGGTACGCGGGCCTCTCACTGTTGTGGCCTCTCCCGTTGCGGAGCACAGGCTCTGGAAGCGCAGGCTCAGCGGCCATGGCTCACGGGCCCAGCCGCTCCGCGGCATGTGGGATCTTCCCGGACCAGGGCACGAACCTGTATCCCCTGCATCGGCAGGCGGACTCTCAACCACTGCGCCACCAGGGAAGCCCTAAAATTTTTTTAAACTATATATTTCATAAGTATGTGTCCCCTGAATTAAGAAAGTTAGCTGAAATGAGCTTATATATATATATGGTCTGGAAAAAATCACAATGGCATATAATATTCTTTGGCATATATACTTTTAATTGGATTTTTATTTGCAAATAAGTGTTACGGTGTGAAGATGGATTGTAAGGGGCTAAGGAATCTGGCACAGGGAGAATCTCAAGGGATGTGAAGCTTTGGTTCAAAGTCAGGAGAAGTCTCTTGATTCTACTATTTGACTTTTTTGGACTGACTTTTCGGTCCAAAACAGCACTGCTCTTTTTGGACTGACTTTTCGGTCCAAAACAGCACTGCTCTTTTTGGACTGACTTTTCAAGACTGGGCAGTCCAAAAGTCAGGATTCCAAGAGTTTAAGAGGTTCTGGTCCAGGGAACCCCATGGTCAGATGCAGACTTGGTTTTCTCCCCTTAGCAGTGTTAGCTCGAGTTAGCAAAGAGAGCGTCAGACTCCGTCATTTGGTGAGAATTTGGGAAGGCTTTTTTCTAGGGAAAGTCAATGAGATGTTGCTTTAAAAAGACAGTTTCCAGAGTTATTTGCAAAATGCTTTTGCTTAATTTCTAATTTTTTATTTAAAAATACACATATAGGAAGTAACTAAATAGCAGTGGATTCTCCGTAAAGGTCATTATTTATCCTTCTTACCAAACTTCATTGGTTATACTCCCATTGATTTTTCAGGTCTCATGGTATTTGTCTTTTCTTCTAGGAAGCACTTCCTGTTTCCTCCACCTCTGGATTAATGCCCTTCCTTTGGGCTTCCATAATATCTTGTACTTCCCACATCAGAGCATATGCACTGCAACTGTCCTTTCCTGAACCCTGTTCCCCAAGGGTGGATGTGAGTGGCTATGAAGGCAGGATGGAGTTGGCATTGCTTCTGGCTGGATTCTTAGTGCTTTCCACACTATCCAACAGAGTTGGTCATTCAAAACATGTAAGTAGAATATGTTAATGAGTGAATGTCTTCCTAACTAGCTTAGCTCATCCAGACAATAGTTAGGAATGAGGAAAAGAGATCCTAAAATACTGGGCAATGAAACATTTAAAATTCTAAAGGGGATATTAAAAAAAAAAAAATCCCTCTCTCTGTTACTAGAACAAGAGCCGTATTTATCCTTCCATCTCCTGGTCCCCAACACTCAGAACCAACCCCAAGAGGAATTTATTTTAAAAAGAAAATTTTGACATGTAAGCTACTGTGTTTATCTTATTAGAAAGAAAATGGAATTAAAGTAATTTGTTTTGATGTTCCTTAGTTATCACCACTGTCCACCGCTGATAAGAGATACATATCAGATACTGTTGAGAGTTTGATTTCACCTACAGATACCCTTTTCTGAGGGTATTTAAGTCATTCTCTTCTCTTCCCCTTTTAGCTTTGTGCTCTTAGTTTCCAGTGACTTCATTTCACTCAGGCAAAAGTGGAAAAAAAAAGAGCAAGAATTCAAAGCAATGTGTCCCTGTGTATGATTGATTCTAGGCAGCTTGTTATTAAATCTTTAAATAATTAAATACAAGAGAAAACCTTAAAGCAACATTAAAAAGCCAACCGTATGTTGAAAATATAAATGGAGAGGAGGGGTGTGGAGATGGCCATAGAATTAAACTGCCCCTCATTAACCTTGCTCCATGGTGCCTGTGCTGATCCTTTCTGTGCATGGCCCTCATGTAGGATTCTCTGCTGGGTGGGCTGAGTTGAAGGAGAAGGGGAGCGCTTTGTCTGGAGCAGTTTGCCAAGAAGAAAGGTCAGTGAGTGAGGAGACATGAACAAAGACAATAGGAGGGAAGGAATGATGAGTGAGTCATGAAAGGGTCCCTCAAACAATTTGTTCTGTTTGTTCTTTATAATCTGGAGGGTTCCCAAGATAGCAAACTTCCTTCCGTTCAGAGCACAGGGCCTGAACTGTAAGGTGGCAAGCCAGCGGTGATAAGAATACAGAGCATACAGAGTGCTGCTGCAGGGGACTCATGGGTGTGGGCTTATTAGACACTAGTTAGGAAACTGAACTGTATAAAATAAGGAAAAAGAAAACAAGAGGAAGCCGATGTCCTGGACAAGGAGAGAGCGAAGGATGGCATGCAGCACCACTGTGTTATGGAATTACTTGTGTTCCCCAGAATTCATATGTTGAAGTCCTAACCCTCCAGTATCTCAGAGTGTGTGACCTTATTTGGAAATAGGGTCATTTCCCTATGTAATTAGTTAAGATGAGGTCATACTTGAGCAGGGACCCTTACTCCAGTATATGACTGGTGTCCTTATAAAAATGGACAATTTGGACACAGACACGTACAGGGAGAACACCAGGTGAAGATGAAGACAGAGACTGGGGTGATGCTCACGAGGCAGAGAATGCCAACGATGGCCTGGAAACCACCCGAAATGAGGAGAGAGGCCTGGAACAGATTCTTCTTCACCACCCTCAGAAGGAATCAACCCTGCTGACATTTTGGTCTTGAACATCTAGTCTCCAGAGCTGAGACAATACATTTTTGTTGTTTAAGCCACTCAGTCTGTGGTACTCTGTTGTGGCAGCCCTTCCAAACGAATAAACTGAGGAAGAGCAAAGTTGTGAGGTTCACGTTTTTTGTTAATGACTTGTACAATTTAGGGCGCATTCTACCCCCTACTGCGTGGCGGCGGGTCAGCAAACACTCCCATATTGCCCTGCTGCATGCCAATTAGCAAATATTTTCATACAGCTTTGCTGCGTGTCAAACAGTAAGCACATCTTCCTCTCCTCCCAGCATTCAGCACAGTACCAGGCACTCCGGGAAAGTGAAGAGTATAAAAATGATTCTTGCCATTTGTGGCACAGACTGGCCACCTCTTTGAAAAGAATACGCTGAATAGTAGGCACTCAAATGAGTGAGGCTGACTTACAGATCACGTGGGAGGCCTTGCAGAGGAAGTAACAATGGTGGCAGCACCAACTAGTTATTGAGAGCTATGTGTCATATATAATATCATATCACAACATCATCTTCAATGACAGCCCCGTAAGCTAGCCAGGATTATCATTCAGAGTGTACAGAAGAGGGAACTAGGTTAGGAGCACATAAGGAGCTTGCCCAAGGTCACACTGCTATTAAATGATGGAAGCATTGTTAGAACCCATATCTATCAAACTAAATTGGATTAGGACAAGTAAATATTTGTATTATATTGTTGTGGCTACTGTGGCTACTTGGCTCCAAATTGCACAATTTACAGCAGCACTGAGATTTCAGTCTTGGCCTCAATGAACCAGCCAGAAATAATTTCATTGGATGAGGCATTGCTTCATTTTTTTTCATTAAAAATAGTCACATATTTGGGACTTTCCTGGTGGCGCAGTGGTTAAGAATCCGCCTGCCAATGCAGGGGACACGGGTTCGAGCCCTGGTCCGGGAAGATTCCACATGCTGCGGAGCAACAAAGCCCGTGCACCACAACTACTGAGCCTGAGCTCTAGGGCCCATGAGCCACAACTACTGAAGCCCGAGCGCCTAGAGCCCGTGCTCCACAACAAGAGAATCCACCGCAGTGAGAAGCCTGTGAACCACAGCGAAGAGTAGCCGCTGCTCGCCACAACTAGAGAACGCATGCATGCAGCAACGAAGACCCAACGCAGCCAAAAATAAATAAATAAAATAAGTAAATTTATTTTTAAAAATCCACATATTTTAAAACCTGTGAGATTTGTAATTAATTCTCTGTTAAATATTGTTGTTTAACTTTTCCTATTCCTCATTTGGGTCTTGCTTACCCAAATGGTTGTGAGTTCCTTTGAGGTCAGAAATCATGTCATATATATTAGGAACTCAATAAATCATTTCTTAGGAAAATTAATGTTAAGTTTGATCTCTTTGATTGCTCCCCTCCCAACTCCCTATCCTCAGAAAGAAAACCTGCTTTTAAAGTGGAATCATTTCTTACTCATTTTATTCTTTACATCTCACATCCAATACGTCAGCAATCCTCTTGGCTCTATCTTAAAAATATATCCAGAATCACTATTTTCAGCTCCCTAATCCAAATCCTCATAAATTCTTGCTGTGTTACTGGAAAATGCTTCTAACTGGTCTCTGTCTCCATCCCTGCTCTCATGATCGACCCTCCAGTCTGAGAGTTCCCCTTAAAGAGAAAGACAGGTGTTGTTTCCCTTCTCTCCAAAGCTCTCCAATAAGTTTCATCAGACCCACGACAATAGCGAGTCATACCTTAACTGTGCTTCCTGGCCCCTTGCCACCAGACTATTTCCGCGACCACTCTGATCCTGCCCCACTGGGCTCCACCAATCTCCTTCCTGTTCTTGAGAGCACTGAGCATGCTTCCTTCTCAAGGCCTTTGCATTTTCTGTCCTTTCTGTGTGGAATACTGCTTCTCCAGATATTCTCGTGGCTTTGTCCCTTGTTTCCTTCGGGGGTCTGCCCAAATGTCGTTGTATCGGAGGAGACTTTCCAGCCCACCCTATATGTAATGTCATATTCTCCCGCAAAAATCAGTTCTCCTCACAACACTCTTCATTTTGCTTCCCAGCACTTATCGTTCGTCTATCTCCACTAGCGTGTAAGCTTCATGAGAGCAAAGGTTTTGCTTTGTTTACTTCTATATCCCCAGTATAGATCTATATACCTAGAACACTACCTGGCACATAGGCATTCAATACATATGTGTTGATGGATTGAATGAATCAATGAATGAAGAAAGAGTTCCAGTAGTTACAGGACGGTTGCCTCATCTCTGTACATATCAGAGTATAGACATTTCCTTACATGTGGGTAACATTTCACAGTATTTTTCTGCACATTAACTTCACCAAATCCTTACAAGGTCTATGAGGGTTTGTAGGACACATGTTCACTCTGAAGAAAGAGAGTTATACACAGGTGAAGTGACTTGCCCTAGGTCATATAGTTAATAAGTGACTTGTCAGGTCTGAAAACAAGGACTGCTCTTTCCTTTAATCCAAGAGTCTTTTCACAAAGCCACGCTACCCCTGTCAGTCCTGACAAACCTGGTGAGTTACTTCTCGTTCCTGATGCATGATGCTTGTGATATATCCTCTGGCTGGTGTCAGAGGTGAGGGAGCGGGTGTGGGTTGAGGAAATAGCTCACTTTGAGGATCTGGCTTGGGATACCAGTTCCAAGTAGAGTGTCCTTCAGGCTTGACTGAAGCGTTTATATTCTTGCTGACAGCTCCGGTAGAATGTGCCTGGGACTGTTCTTATAGAGACACCTGTTCTCAGAAATGTTAATGCGACTTTGAACGCTTTTGAGCGCGCCAGCTCTGAAGGACTCATTTGAATCTCTTCAGATTTGGACTTCTCTTTGACAGGGACATGAGATCTTTGGGGGGAAAAAAAAGAAAAAGAAAACCTTTCCCTGATAGACAGTCCAAAGAGTATAGGAGGGTAATAAAGTGGCGAAAGGTGGCCTCCTTTCAAGAAACTTCGATGGAGCCAGCCAAAAAGATAAGACTCACCATGCAGGAAGGGGATCCAGCAGGTGGAAGTAAAGGTCAGCTTACTGTGAGGAGTGAGGGAAATGATACGAATATGTATTTAGTTTCTATTTTTCATTAGGTGCAGTTCCTGTACCCCAGCAGTGATAAAGTAGAAGAGAGGCTGGGACAGACAGGAGGGAATAGAAACTGCAGGAGCAGCTGTGTCTCAAAGCCCCACTGGGGACCTAAGTCATATTCTCTCTTGGGGTCTGTGGGTTTGGCATGTGTGCTGACACCAAAGGACCCTCTTGCCTGTTTGCTTCCCATTCTTAATTAGCTAATAAACACGCATCAAGCATGCTCTGAAGTTTGTGGGACCTATGGAGGATACACAAGATACATGAGTTGTATGTCCTGCACTTGAGAAACTTATCATTGCTAGTATAATAGGATATTTCTAAATAGATTGGAGAAGGGAAGTTGGCAATATATGTTGAATAATGTTTCTCTGGCCTTTTTCTGAAGCTCTATCACCTGGATGCCCCCATGGATAAGTTTCATAGGTTTATCAAGTGTTCTTTCAGCATCTGACCCAGCCTCTGTACATGCCAGTAGTGAGAAGCTAGAATTCATTCAACATTCGCCTGTGAGCAGGTATGTATTGAGTGTCTACTGCTTGCCCTACACAATGCTGGTCACAGAAGCACAGTGTAGCCAGATCCTTTTTCTGAACAGAGATATTTCCCCAGGTTTTCCTCACCCTTCACTCCCTGCTCGTCCCTGGGAACTCTGCTTTTTAGCCTTTTAGTAAACAGAGGAGACTCATCACCGGATACCCACGGAACAATGTTTCATGTTCCTCAGGGGTAGAGCCACTTGACAACTAGCCCAGGAGCAGGGAAACAGACCTGTCCAGCAGCCCACACACAGCAGAGAAATTTATTACTATTTCCTATTTCCTCCACAGGAGAAAAAAGAGCTCTAGCCTATATTTTAACATTTTAAGAAGACTTACAGGAGTTATGCCACATCAAATGAGCTGACGTTATGACATGCTGACACTAATGTTCAACAAAGCACATTTATTGCAGAATTTAGAGGCTGGTCACATACCTCCAAGGCTTTTTTATTACTATTATTTCTTCCTGGGCCTGCTTATCTTGAGGTTTTCAAGAAAGGAAACTCTTCAATTTTATTCCTGAGAATTAAGCTGACATGGGCACCTTGTGCATATTCTCTTATCTCAGTTCAACAATGAGGCTGATGAATCATACATGGGCTTATAATGACTTCAGTACTTTCCTCTGAAGGGTAATTCAAAGTATTCTAGCTTCAGATACTAATATTAAGGGCATTTTGAGGAAAACACATTTACCTTTAGAAACTGAGTGATATTTTGCCTGACTTGCTGCTTTGGTATCCATAAACATATATTCTATTGCAGACAACGATCCCCAGTAGTTGAAGTGTCCCATGTCAATCAGTGTGGAACATCTACTCTGTGCTCAACCTTGTGGAGGAATTCAGTTCAGTCCAGTAACACGCTGACGAGCACCAGCCATGTGTGCACCCTCATGGCAGGTGCTGCAGGGCACAATAGATGGATTTACAGTTTAAGAGAGGACACAGGACAGCACACAAATAGCTTAGACAAGGTCAGTGTCAGGAGAAAGGCATAAACCAAGTGATGTAAGGGTTCAAAGGCATAACTCTACTAGACTGTAAGCTCCGTGAAGGCTCTGTTTCATGAGGCCCTATATCACCAGTGTTTTCCTCATTACCGGGCACATTGTTGCTTCTCAGTAAATATCTGCTGATTGAATGAAGGTTCCATATGGGGGTGAAGGTGGAAGGTTAGGCAAGACTCTGATGTAGAGTTTGAGTTGACTCTTAAAAGATGGAGGGCTTCCCTGGTGGCGCAGTGGTTGAGAACAAGGCATTTGTTAAATCACGGAGGATGGAATGCCTATGGCAGAATTTGGCTAGAGAAAATGATATGTACATGGGAGCAATGGAAAGAAAAGTAGATAACTGTTGGAGCCAAATTGTGGTGATCTTATATATCAGGTTAGGGATTTTGAATTTAATTTGTAGGCACTGGAGAAACATTAAGGTATTTTGAGCAAGAACTTGTTACTATCGGAACCATGATTTAAGAAAACTGTTGTGGTAGTGATACGTGATATGTAAAAAGTAGCTCCTAAATTTAGATGTACTTCAGGATGAACTGGGAAGCTTTTTAATCAGACAGACCTATATACCAAGACCAGATGAATTGGGAAATCCATTATCTGTATTTATACCAAGTTCTCCAGGTAATAGCCAACAAAGTAGTTCATAGAATTCCAGATTACATGTGTCTGGGGTTAATCCTTCTGGGAGCAGAGGGCATGGGAAGAAGCATGTGAAGACAGATGGGGGACAAGATGGCAGACTTCCTGAGTCAACCTTCAAGAAGAGCTCGAAAAAAGGAGCGTCCTGAAATCATGGGAGAATAGAGCCCTGTAGCAGAAGGATGGAATCCATGCTTGAGTCAGGAGTGAAGGAAATAATTCTTTTTTTTTTCTTTTTTTTTTTTTTTTTGTGCTACGCGGGCCTCCCACTGCTGTGGCCTCTCCCGTTACGGAGCACAGGCTCCGGACACGCAGGCTCAGCGGCCATGGCTCACGGGCCCAGCCGCTCCGCGGCATGTGGGATCTTCCCGGACCAGGGGCACGAACCCGCGTCCCCTGCATCGGCAGGCGGACTCTCAACCACTGAACCACCAGGGAAGCCCGGAAATAATTCTTAAGGGGAGGATCAGAGCTTAAGAGGATCTGCAGATGGGAGTCTAGCAACATGAGCAGGCGTCAGGATCAACAAGCAGAGGCACGATGCATGGCTGCCAGGAACACAGACACATCATCTGTCTCACCTCCACCTGCCAGGGAAGCCCCAGGGAAGAGATTCCCAGCAAGCAATCTAGTGTATCAATCATTATTTCCCCATATCAGAACTTTCATTAGTATCTGGCACCTGAGTCGAGTTTTTGTGTGATAACTCATGTGTACTCAGATATAATATCAATAAGAGGTGGTGGTAAGGGTCCTTAAATGCACTGATTTTTTTCTAACTTGAGAATCCTGCAGTAATAGCAATGTGAAGGCTTGGCCTTATTTCAAGGACAATTCAGGACTGCAGAATGAACAGCGGCACTGTTCTAAAGTCATAGCATGATTTTTCTACATGTAGTGAAAGAAACTTGAGACACAACTAGAAAAAATAAAAGGCTTCAAAGATTTATTAAATCTTTGAAATGGTATTCTAAGCAGTGTGTTTAAAAGTCTATTGTAGGGGAAGTTATAAAAATTGGGGAGGATTATATATAAAATTTTTTATTTATTGCATTTTGTTCCCTTTAAAAGAACAAAGATTTATTTAGGCACTGACAGCCAAATAGTTTAGTTTTGAAAAGAGGGACCTGAGTAATATAAAATAATGGAAAGAATAATGCACAGGGAATCAAAAGAACTGAATGCTATTATAAATAATGACAATAACAGCAACAAGGCTACACTTAATTTAGTGATCTTTATGTAACAGCTACTGCGATAAAGTGTTTTACATGCATCATCTCATGTAATACTCATAATTACATAAGTTGGTAAGATTACATCTTCATTTCACAGAGGGGAGCTTGTGGTTCAGAGGTGGAAGGTAGTGGTGAGTGGTAGCACAGCTTGAATTTAAATGCATACCTAACACTTCCTGTCCCTAACAGTCACCAGCTTTCTTTTCTTACTCGACATGAATTGCTCACTGAATCAAAGAAACCCTAGGAGTCAAGAGCTATTATTATATTATCCCCATTTTATAGATTAGACCATTGAGGCACAGGAAACTTGATTAACTTCCCCAAAAGTCATGTCATTAATAAGTAGAGAAGCTGCAGTTGGAACAAGAAACTGCCATTCAGAGTCTGCCTCTCAGTCTAGTGACATACAAGAGGAGGAGGAGGAAGAAGGAGGAGGAAGAGGAAGAGGAGGAGGAGGGGGAGGGGGAGGGGGAGGAATTGGAGGGGGAAGAAGAGGGGGAGGGGAAAGGGAAAAGGAAGAGGGAGAATAAGCAGAAGAAGAGGAAGAAGAAAGAGAGAAAGGAAGGAAGGAAGGGAGAAAGAAAGAAGGAAAGAAAGAAAGAAAAGAAAGAAAAAAGCTATTTTTTAGTAGTATACCACCAGTCTCTCTTCTCATTCCTGGCCTGTTCAATATTTTTTACTAATGTTGTGTTAAAATGTTGAAGTCACAATTCTGTAGAATTGTAGCAACTGCATTCAATGATAGATTTGGGATTCAGGTGAAATTTAAGTGGCAGGACAGACTGACTAATGAAAAGATATACGAGTGAGATAAATATCAGATTTGACTCATGGATCAAGAAGCACAGTGACCTGGTGAGATGGTGGCAAGAAAGAGAAGGGGATCCTTTTGTAGGTGATAATAGGGGAGTTTTAGGTGACAACAAGCACCATGAAGATGAGTCAATAAAGGTTAATAGCGCCTTGCTCCCAACCTCTCAGCAACAACACAAACAAACCTGATACCGACTTAGGGCGGCAACAGGACCCTTCTTCCTGTGGCCGATCAGAAGAAGTCGGGAGTGCTGCGTTTTGTCCTAGGCACTGAAACTCAGTACGCCAGAAGGATGAAGAGGCTAAAACCATGTCATATGGGAGTGGTTGAAAAACTGGGAATATTTAGTCAAGAGGAGAAAAGACATGGGGAGAGGTAATAGCTGGTTTCATGTATCTGAAGGACTTGCAAGGAGAAAATGTTCTTTGCTTGTTCTGTCTACTCCTCAGGGTCAAAAATAAAAATATGAATAGAAATTAAATTTGACTTAATAAAAGGAAGATCTTTCTAGAAGTTGGAGCTTTGGAAAGATGAAACTTTCCAAAAGCTGGTTGACTAATGACATTTTCACATAACCCAGATGTGCAGCAGAATCACCTATGGGGCTTTCTTAATACTGCAGACACCCAGGCCCAGCTCCAAGGAAGTGTGAGGAGGGAAAGCTGTATTTTTTTTTTTGGTGGTACGCGGGCCTCTCACTGTTGTGGCCTCTCCCGTTGCAGAGCACAGGCTCCGGACGCACAGGCTCAGCGGCCATGGCTCACGGGCCCAGCTGCTCCGCAGCATGTGGGATCTTCCCGGACCGGGGCACGAACCCATGTCCCCTTCATCGGCAGGCGGACTCTCAACCACTGCACCACCAGGGAAGCCCAAAGCTGTATTTTTTTTTAAAGGTTATGTAGGTGATGCTGATGTTTAGCTGGGACTGAGAAACAGTCATTCAATGGATAATGAGAATAATGACTATTATGGGTACGAAAAATGTACTGGGGATCCATCTATATGCTTTATGGATGCAATCTCATTTACTATCTTATTTCATCCTTATCAAAAACTTAATGTTGTTATTATATATAGGCCCATTTTATTGTTGGATAAACTGAGTCAAATGTAAGGTTTCCTAGGGCAGTAGATGTAACAGGGTTGGTGCCTCCACTGGGTTACCAGGCTAGTGGAAGTTCTTGGTAGGTGGAGCTCCAGGCTCAAACCCAGGTTAGATGAGCAGGCCAGAGAGTCCTCCATGCTGCTTTGTGGTTGCAATGACAAGTTGGAGTCAGTGAAATTTAAGAGGGATTCCAAAATGGAAATTTTGTGATCCTGTCACCAACTGAGGGTCCTAACATGCAACAGATCTTCAGGTTAGAGTTTAGGAAGATAATGGAGTTTATAAAGATATTTCTCAGGCACCAGAAAGAAGCAGATCTTGGTAAGTAAGGAGAACCAGGCCAGATTATGACAAGAATAGATATAGGGAAAGGCAAATATTCCAGATGAATAAAATGAATATCACTGTGGAAAGAATCCCAGGAAAAGGACAACCAAGATTTGAGAGATAAAGTTGAGGGGAAAAGTTCAGAAAAAAGTAGAGAAATCTCTGGTGTTTTCATTACTCAGGTAAAAGTGATCCTCTGAAGTGAAGTTCTAAGAAGACCTGCTGAAAAGAAGGAGAGCAGAGATGTCTGGAGCATTATTTGGTAGAGCAAACATCTAGAGATGATGTGAATGTCCACTAACAGGGAACAGAGAAAAACAATGATGGTGCTTCTGAAACCAAGCAGGATCCTTCGGGGTCCTTCTGGGTACAAAAGCCCCTCCATGTCTCCTGTTTCTTGTTTGTAGAAAAAAGGCTTTCGTCTCCTAGGCCTTCCCTGAGTTCCAAAGGAGAGGCTCAAGCAGTTAATAGGATACTAGAGTCACAGGACTCCTAGCTCCTCCAGAAGGGATACAGGTAACAATCTGATGCACATCTTTGAGTTGTTCTACACAAACAAAGATCCCTCACAGGGTGGAGGATGGTGACTACATGCTGATCACAAGCATGTAGACCCCAGACTGGTTGGAACCAAAAGCTGAAATTCTGGAAATATCACCCTGTTACCTCACCACCAATCAATCAGAAGAAAGTCACACACCATGAAGCCCTCACCCCAAATTTTGCCTTTAAATCTCTTCCCCCCAAATCACTGGGGAGTTTGGGTCTTTTGAGCATGAGCCGCCCATTCTCCTTGCTTGGAGCCCTGAAATAAACTCTTCTCTGCTCTAAACTCTGATGTTTGGGTTTGTTTGGCCTCACTGCGCACTGGGTACATGAACTTGGAATTGGCAACACTTCCACATTATGCACTACTATGAAGATTTTAAAAGCAATAAAGTGGATCTTAATGGACTGGTATGGAAAGTTGTTGAGGATATACTGTTCAGTGATAAAACAATTTGTAAAGTATATATATAGTATGATCCAGTATTTGTTTAGAAAAAGAAAACCTATAAATATCCATATATTTGTATGCATGTGTTATAAAGTCTTGTTAAATGCACAGGAAACTTTAGTGGTGTTTCTTGCTGGGAAATGAGAGTGGGGTATGATTTCATTTTATTTTTGCAATGTGCATGTAAATATTTTAAAAACAAATTTTTCTCAAATTAAGAGGGTCACAAATACAATTAATTTCAAGTTTTATCTGGCTGTTTTCTTTGATATTTATAACAATAAATGCTTTAAATTGATTACTGAGAACTTTACCTGTAGGTGTAGCATCTTCACATATATTAACAAATAGTGATATCAAGACATGTCCTTTGAGGATATAGTTGAAAGGAAAGATTTGAGGCACAGAATTTTATCAGAATGTAGAATTACTTCTTCTTCTTCTTTTTAAATCTCAGTGAAGCTGGTAGAAATTTTAGCTCCAGGGGCAGAAAAGAATTCATGGAATCATTATATTCTAACCTGCTCTATCCACTAGAGACTGTCATGTAAATGTCTGACAGAACTCCAAGTATGAGACGTTACACAACATCAGTATTCATTAAGATGGGTCATTCAGTACAAAGTGAGCTCATTTTACCAATATAAATTTGTAGGGATTGAATGAAGGGAAATCAAAGATGAAGGAAAATCCAAAGCGTGACCTTGAGCCATTGCCTGTGGGTATTGTCTTGTTTCATCAATGTCAAGCAAAGCAGGGGTACCTTTTAAGTTATCTTGGAGCATCAGAGCATGCAAATTACCTTACAGTTCTCTCCCGTGATGAGAAATCAAACTAATACATACCTGCCTATTTCATACAGAAGCACAATCTCTCACCTCACACTAATGACAGGGGGGCCCAATGTGGGTTACAAAATTTTGAGCTTAGAAAGCATGCAAAAGAAAATGACAAGCAAGAATCAACCACAACACATGACAGGATTGTGCTAATCGACTTGGACAGAATTTCTCTAGAATATGTTACTTACAGACACTAAAGTGTCACAGAGGTACCCAGAGGGAGGATAGCGGGTAGAATATGAATAAAGTGTAGTGATTTGTTCTCATCCCTGCCCCATCTAAATACTTTGGCATCCCTGGATGTTAGGGTTAATAGGTTTAATAATGAAGTTTCCCCAAGTGGCAGGCAAGGCAGGTAAGGAAAATTAAAATAGGTATCAGATTATATATCTGGCATTTTCTTAGGTTCTTCTCAAGTGAGCCTGTATCAGCGCTCCATTTAGATCTTCTACATCCCTTCCCTTTTTACTGTTATTTCCTTTTCCCCTCTCTCTTTCCTCCATTTTTTTTCTTCTCCTCCTCTTTTCCTTGCCTTCCTCCTTCCCTCCCCTTCTTCCTCTTCCTCTCCCTCCATTCCTTTTGCTTTTCTCTCTCTTTTAAATACTCCTTCTTTTCCAATAGCCAGTGTCTTTTTTTTGGTAGCCTGTCCTCAGGCTACCACAGGATGCTTTTTCTGCATACTCTGAGAGACAAAATGTCTGGAAAGTTTCACATGTCTACAGGTGGTCAAATTCTGTGGCTACTGGGGTGTGAAAACCTGCCTTCCTTGTTTTTGTTAGGACAACTTTAGAGAACAGCTCATGCTCCATAGTTCTCCTGCAGAAACTCTGGTTGAGGTACCCTGAGATGGCACATTCCTGCCATCTTCCCTTCATTTTCTCTTTCTATTCCCTTCCATGGTTTTCCTGGGCACTTCCTTAATAAGTCACGAGCACAAATTTTTATCTTGGGGCTGCTTCTCTTAGAACACAATTTCTTCTGTCACAAAAGTTAAATTGGCAAAGAGCTAGTGAAATGAGACTTCTAAAATCTTTAAAACATTTTTCATTGAAATTCAGTTTTCAGAAATTCCTTTGCCAAATGATTTATCAAGGTTTTCGGTTGAGAAACACAGAGCCATCAGAACTACAGGTAACACCTAAAAGAATTGCCATGACAGATAATATAATTTGAATCTAATGAAGATGGAGCTTAATGAAGGAAATGCCTATTTCACCCAATCACCCACATTAAATTAGCAGAAATCCAGTTTTCCATATTATATTTTCCCCCCATTCACTTGGTTTTTACACACACACACAAGAGGATTTTATTAGTGATTTCCTCATGAACTCTGTTTTGTTGAGGTTACTGACCATTAATCCCAATCGCCTTTGCTGTATAGATTTTTGGTACTGTCCAGTAGTGAGCAAAATTACTAACATGAGGTAAGATCTCTACCTATTAAAAAAGGTTTAGGAATATTTAGTATACTTCATTTCAAAAAAGAGGAGGTAAACTTAAACTTTCCAACTAAAAGTGATGAAACAAAGAACTTTCTACATGGAAAATCCGAGCATTTCTGCTTAACCAAGTTATCTATTTATATAGAAGTGCATGCATCTTTACAAAAAGGTTAATATCTAGTCCTGACATCTGTAGTATATGTTCTTCCAGAGGGCCAGATTTTATAATTCTGTGCCAACTAACATTAGATTTCTCAATTCATTCTTTCTATGCCCTGCAAATAAAGGTATTCTATCACAACAGGGTGTCTCACTCAGTGGGGCATTTAATTACTCTTCTAGTTGGAGGATTAACATCTAGTTCCCTTGCAGGGCCCTTTCCAAACAGGGACTTGTGTGACCACGTTTCCATTGAAGTATGAACAGAGAAAGCCTTGGTGCTCAGAAGAATGTGGTCACTGGGAAATAATGCATCTGGGCCAAGAGATGAAATATCAGTGAAAATGCATCCAATTTGAAAACTTCCATGCCATTTTATGACTTCCTAGTCTCTTTTGGTCTGGAATGATCTCTTTTTCACCTAGAAAACTGTTAAGCATCCAATCCTGTAACTGTTAAGCATCTAATCCTGTAAGTCCCAGTCCCAATGTCTTTTCCTCTGCAATGCTTTCTTTGACTCCTCTTGACAGAGCTAGGTTTTCTGACCTCTGGTTCTCTTGTTATATTGTATATAATACTGTAATCTAATTAATCTAATCCTGTAAGTCCCAGTCCCAATGTCTTTTCCTCTGCAATGCTTTCTTTGACTCCTCTTGACAGAGCTAGGTTTTCTGACCTCTGGTTCTCTTGTTATATTGTATATAATACCCTTATTGTAAAGCAATTACGATTATGTAATTTAATATTCCCAGATTTTAGTACAATGACTTACATATTGAATGTACTTAGGACATGTTTATTAAAGGATGAATGGACGAAAGAGTAGGTGAATAACTGTACAAATGAGCAGATAATTAAGTCATTAATGGTCATGGAAAATAAAAGATAAGAAAAACAAGTGCACAGAAGATATGTACTCTAAGAGATTAGATGTCTTTTAGTCTGCGGTGATTAGAGACAGCTCTGGGGAGATTAGATTTAAATTGGGCCTTAAAGGATGAGTGTGATTTTGCTAGTCTAGTGAACAATACTATCATTCATAAAAATGCTTTCAGAAACATAGAAAGTGCCGTAAGCTGCAAATACTGCATTCATACTTATTATAGAACATTGAGTGTACTGAACCACTTGCAACTGATACTCCAGAGAATATTTATAATTAAAAAGAAAACCTTAAAACACAGTAGAAGTAAACTAAAAATTTAGGCAGATGACAAAGCTACCTAAAGCATCTTTTTAATATTAATAAACTTACATACTAATGAATATTTTCAGGAGTTAAAAAGAAGTCCTAAATAGTTTTTCTTCTTTTCCTTTTTTTCTTTCTTTGCGGTACACAGGCCTCTCACTGTTGTGGCCTCTCCTGTTGCGGAGCACAGGCTCCGGACGTGCAGGCTCAGCGGCCGTGGCTCACGGGCCCAGCCGCTCCACGGCATGTGGGATCCTCCCGGACCGGGGCACGAACCCGTGTCCCCTGCATCGGCAGGGGGACTCTCAACCACTGCGCCACCAGGGAAGCCCAGTTTTTCTTTTTTAATTTTAGTTTTTGATAAGGTAATTATTTGATTTTGCAATTTTTTTGTCTATAATAATATCTGCACTGTGGTCCACTCAGGACTGAAATTAATTTGAAGAGATATGGTTGGAATCTAAAAAACGTGACACCCTGAACCAGTTACTGAGCTTTTAAAGGCAAGTCTGTTTGGAAACTCTTGCCTCCAGTGGCGTGGAAAGTGTTCTTACCATTTTGAACACCTGAAGAGAAGCAAATGGAAAAGAGGTGCTCTTGTGCCTTTTTAAATGGGGGAAAGCCATTGTTTCCCCCAGTGTTTTATCCAGAATACTCTGATTTCAGATAATTTGGCACTTCACTGTCGATTGTACTTAAGTAATATTGTTAATTTTGCTTGTTAAAAACATTTGTTAAAATCACATGTACATTCAGAAAAAAAGCCTTGCAAACGAAGATAAGTAAATAATTTAAAATGTGGTACCTTCAAATGCCGTGTGGTTCTCTTCCATCATCTCTTTGAGTTTCTTTATTTGCAAAATACCTTCATAATTCTTCATTTCCAAAACTCAGAATTATGCAATAGGTCCTGGAGAGGAAAGAAAGATACATCGCTTGCATTAGCACCTATGTATTCTAATTGTTACTTCTAAGCACATACTTAGAAAAAAACCAGAAACAGACATAGAGTCAGACATAAAGGCTAGGTTCAGATTAGAGCAATTGTCCAGTTAATACCATATTTATTTGGAAGACTGGCTCCCAAATCTCAAAGCTGTCAGATTTAACTAACAGCCATTTTATTAACATTTTCAAGAACATTCATCTGCATACATGATGGACCTGCTGTGTGTCTGGTTTTGGAATAAGCTGACCTGAGCAAGTGACGTTGGTGTGGTGTAAATGGCAGTCTTCCTCCCCGGTCCGTCTTTAAATGTAATGCCTAAGTTTGCGGAACACCTGGCTTCCGCTGGGTAATTCATTCTTATGGTTTCCATGACTGAAGCAAGTAGTCTGGAAGGACAGCTTCCAACATATTTAAATAATTTCACTACTGAAAATTTTGCAGTGAACCTTAGGCTGGAACTGACTACCCCATTAAGTGGGCAGAAACTGGGTTGGCTTATCCAATCTCTAAGTTGGGGTTTCATGTTTGAAATGCCATTCAGAAAGGACACCGTGCATTTTACTATATTGTCTAAAATTAACTAGACATGTCAAGGGTAAAATGAGGGACATTTGAAAAATCGGAACTTTTACCATTGTATGTACTCTACCATAGATATGGGTTTATTAGTCAAAGCAAAGCAGCCAAAGCAATCTTTTTTCTTTTGGCCACTGCCCCATGAGTGTACTGAACTACTTGTAATTACTACTGTAATTACTGTAAGTAACTACTGTAATACTTGCAGAATCCTAGTTCCCCGATTAGGGATGGAACCCGCACCCTCAGCAGTGAAAGCACAGAGCCATAAGCACTGGACTGCCAGGGAACTCCCAGCAGTCAATCATTTTGGCCTCAGTATGGTAGAGATGGATATTACAGATATTGTTTTTGAACAGTGCCAATCAACTATTTGAGTCATGGTCTTTGGTTTTTTTTTAAGATACTAATTGTTGCACATTATCTGTGTTCTAAGTGCTGTATCAAGTGCTTTACATAGATTATATCTCATTTAATCCTCTCTATAAAATCTCCATTTTATAGATGAGTAAACTCAGGCTTAAGTAACCTGTCCAAGGCCACACAGCTGGTAAGTGGGGATATTGAGATATGAGCCCAGGCAATTTGGTTCTAGAATTTGCGTTCACTTGTACCTTGTATTTATTTACCCTGTAGGGACATTATCAAAGTTAACTACTATAATGATGTAGTTTAACTGCTAGATATAAGGCTTAGTAGAGAGTTTGGTTGGGTGAGTTTTTCGGCACTTACCACATCGGGACACCTGGCATTCAAAGATCCGTTCCTATCTGTATAGGCTTAGCAACTGATTCATATCAGCTCAAGAGAGCTGAGTTTATCAACCAGAAGTACCATTTAATAGTTTCCAGTGGGTGGTTATTTCCTTCCGGTGGCAAGGATGATCAGAGGTTTATAGTGTGGGCATTAGGGTCAGTCAGTCTTGGATTTAAGTTAAGGTCCACCACTTACTAGCTGTGTAACCTTGCATGATTCTATAAGCCTTGGTTTCCCCACCTATAAAATGAAGATAATAGTTCTGTTTCATGAAATTGTCATGACAATTCATAGGAAGTGCTTTTTATGGGACTAGAGTCAGTCAATAAGCAGCAGTTATTATTAATGAAGATCATGTGAACATGATCTATTTCTGTTATCCTAATATCTGGAAAATCATATGACTAATCAGTAGGTAGTTTGATGAACACCAAATGTTATAAAATGAAGCTGCTATTTAGTTTTGCTTTTTCTATTATTATAGAATATTTTATTCAAGCTTAGAAAAGTATTTGTCCATTGCTGTGTTTACTATGTCAGTTACTGTAACACTCACATCTGCCAGAATCAGTTTCTCTTCTTTAAACAGTTCTGGGTAAACACAAATACATTCCTAAGCTTCAACTCTATTTTTACAAAATTTCTGTTGAAACAAACTGCCTCATGAAAGGAATACTATATTTCTTCAATTCTTAGATGTCATGTATAGTAAAATGTCACCATGGATTAAAGAATAGTTTTAAGAGAAAAAAAAGAAATGATTTATTAAGTGCACACTATTTTAAAAAAACAAACAGAAACTAGCTTACATTAACCTATACTATTACATACTAATTTCTTCCTAAATCTCATAAAGTATGAATCTTGACCTTCACATTCATTCTAAAATTTCTTCTACATCACTTCTGGCCATCAGCAGTTAGGCATAATCTTATGGCGACACACTGTTTTTGTTTTTTTATAACACTTGTTCATGAGCTCTAGCTTGTTAGCACTTCTGGGATTTACAATATAATTTCAAGCCATATTTAAAGCATACAGGGGTTCATGCTACATTTTCCATTTGGTTTAACTCATAGTTTGCTTTTGTTCCCCTTTATTTGAATGAACTGTCCCTAAAGTTAAATAGCTTCTGTTGAAAGTCAGCCGAAAGCTTTTGCCCAAAAGGTATTTGATCCCTTACGTTGCTTAAATTTCTTACACAAAACTCTCCTAGATTTGGAAATCCTATGATCCAGTCCAGGGGTTGGCAAACTACCATTCACAGGTCAGACCTGACCCAACAAACGTTCTTATAAATAAAATTTTATTGGAACACAATCATGTCCATTGGTTTCTATATTGCCTCGGCTGCTTTCACACTACAATAGCAGAGTTGAGTAGTCAACACAGAGTCTACATGGCCTGCAAAGCCAGATATTTACTATCTGGCTCTTTGTAGGAATGTTTGTGGACCCGTGACCTAGTCCAGGAGATTCAGTAACTACTGAATGCCTCACACATACTCATTACCTCCTCCTCTCCATCATTATCATCATGAACAAAATAGCTAAGAGGTATTACTGTGCATCCGTCACTATACTGAGCTCCCAACATGAATTGTTTTGTTTAGTACTCACTGAACACCCTTTATTTTCCAGATGAGGAAATTAAGGCTTAGGAGGTAAATTATCCACGTACACATAGGTAGTAAGAGGTGAAACCAGAATATACAGCATTATAAACATGATGGGACAGAAGTAAATTAGCGAGGAAATATACGGTGACTTAAAGGACCTGGAACAGGTGGCTGAACAAGGGTAGAAGTGGGTGGTCTAAGAAAATACTAAGCAATGTTTCAAGCAAAGTCAAGCTTACTAGAGTAACAAGAGAACATGAACCTGAAAATAAACTATTTTCCATTCAGGAAAGTCCCTAGTTTCTTTACACCTTCTGGTTACGTTGTTATACACCTCTATTAAAATGTAAGCTCCAGGGCTTCCCTGGTGTCGCAGTGGTTGACAGTCGGCCTGCCGATGCAGGGGACGCGGGTTCGCGCCCGGGTCCGGGAAGATCCCACGTGCCGCGGAGTGGCTGGGCCCGTGAGCCATGGCCACTAAGCCTGCGTGTCTGGAGCCTGTGCTCCACAATGGGAGAGGCCACAACAGTGAGAGGCCCGCGTACCGCAAAAAAAAAAAAAAAAAAAAATCTTGCCTATAAATTCATATTATAAAGTCCCCTAACCCAAAGCTATTTGTTAAGAAAAGTGTAGATATTCGCTTCTGGGTGAGTTATTAGGAAATCTACTTAATGCACTGTCAATAAAGAGTTAAATTTGAAGCTGTTTTGTTTTAAATGAATGAAGCGATTATTAAACTCAGAGCTTTGTCTTCATTTTGCAGTGCAGCATGTGCATTAGAAAACAAACATAACTCTAGGTGGTTAAGGCTAGGTATTTCTATTTTCAAAGGAAAAGAAAATGGGTTTTACAATCAGATATACACACTCTCACATTGTATAAATAAAATGCTTACTGACTATGTGTGAAAAGAGGGAGCACTTATTTAATAAGTCTGAAAATGTACAGTGGGTGATATAGAATGCATATAAAATTAAACCAAGCAGGTACATTAATCACTGCCACCAGGACAAATGGATTCAAGAAACAAACATTTATTTAAATGACCTACGGCAGGATGGAGGAAAATGGCAGAAGATAAAAAGCACTGGGAAAAGTTTATAGGTTTTTCACTCACCAAATACCTCAGAAGTTAGGGGAGAAACAGTGGGAAATGAGCAGACCTATTTGGCCTTCTTTCTGACAGAGATGGAGAAAAGGGGTTAGAAGGGTGGCCATCTTCTTAATGACCTAATTGTAAATCCATTTGTTTTAGATGGCTAATCTGTTTTTGTTGTGTCAGTATAGATGGCTTGTATAATTGCTGGCCCTGTGGCTCTGGAGAGATCAGATGGCACATTGTAAATTGGAAGGTAGCCAGGTCTTGCCCAATACAGAGCTGGTTAAAACCCTTGATGACATAAGTGCCTGATAAATAAAATATACCTCGTCAGTTAAAGCTTAGCTTGATAATTAGATTGGAGAACAGGTTGTTTCATGTTTGAAATCCTCCAAGCTCTGAGATACTCAGAGTTGAATCAAACTCAAGAACAAATTCTAGTAAGTTTGGGTAAAGTCTGGTTTTTTCGCTTTCAAAGAATTACCTTTTAAAGTGGCTTAATAAAGAGGCCTGTCGTCTGTCTGTTATCTGAGAATTATCTGAAAAATGTGGCTTTGATAAATTAAGTGTAAATGAGTCATAAATGCATCATAAATTGTGGGATTAGTTTTCTCATGAAAGATTGTCAGACTCCAGAACTGAAGATGAAAAAAAATTTTGGCAATTACTGCCCTTGCCTTGGGGTTTCTAAAATAGTTTTATGATAGTCTGTCTCCCACTTGCCCTTTCTTCTCATGGGACTTGTGTACCTAAGAAGTGTTAGGGGCCTCTAGTAGGGCTGTAAAAGGACAGAGACCCTACTTAAATCAGCATTAAAGGGGACAACAAGACATCCACTTTCACCTTCTTTAAAATAGTATATAAAATTCTCATAAGTTAATCCCCCTCCCCACCCTAAAGCTCTTTACCCTATCCCTGAGTGGGGTGGTTAGGAGAGAGAAAAAAAAAAAAACCCTAAAAGTAAAACGCAAATTATGTTAATATGGATGGTGTCCTTCACAGCCAGAAGCATATAACCTCAGCAACCAATCATGTCTTTAGGTATTTCACCTCCATGCAGTTATCTTCAAGCCCCCTCCCCCGACCCTGAGTCACTATTTGATATCACAGGACCCTCACATCGTTGCTTCACCGTTGTGTTTACTGGTGTCTGGGTGAAGCTGGAAGCAGCAGTATGTATATTTCTGAAAATCGCTGTTCACTTGCCCCTCATTTGTGTTACACTGATTCCACACCAAGGACTGTTTTTCCCACCAGGACCTCAGAAAGGAGACAAAAGAATCTATAACAGATCCCTGCTCTGCCCTGCCAGTTGGTCCTCAGCACTGCATAAAGATCACATGTGCCCTACCAAATGCTCCACATCACTGTTACCCATCAAAAGCGCCACTTTGCTGATGTCTTAATCCACTTCCACAAACTTCATTCTCAACAGATCAACTCACTTCCTGTTCACATATTCCTATCTGCTCACTTTTCCCTTTGCTTCCCTCATCTTCTTTCCCCCATCTCTCACATCATTTGCTCCATCACTCTTATGCTCCATCCCTCCATTTTTAGTGACACATATAACCTATTGATGGGAGGAGCTTTATGAATACTACTTAGGGAAGAGGCTTTGGGAGAAGACCAAGTATATCTTCTTACCAAACTTGAAGGTTTCCCTTTACATTTCCCGTGTCCTTTCACTGATCAGAAGGAGCCAAATGGGCACCTGTAGCTCTATTATTGGGTCCTCAGGTCTCAGAAGATCCCATCAACCCAACCAGGTCTATCTCTTCTCTCAGGTGAAGGATTTTAGGAGTAAAATCTCTGTTTTACCATGGAAACAGAGAGATTTGCTCCCCTGTACAAGAGGGACAGAATGAGGAGCAACAATGCCATGGAAACAGAGAGATTTGCTCCCCTGTACAAGAGGGACAGAATGAGGAGCAACAATGCCATGGAAACAAGAATTGATTGTCATTGGCAAGAAAATAAGTAGCAACAGAAGTGGTTTTAAGGGAGGACATAGTTGGACAAATCCAAGGGAGAATCCCTGAGACATAAAAGGTCAGGTAAGGGGTCTGACATAAATTCAATTGCAGAAGTAATGACTGACTTTCATAACCTGGTTATAGTTATCCTCCTCATTAAGACAAAACCCTGAGGGAAATGCTCTGCAGTCCTGTTTACATGGTGGTTTCATGTTTAGGTGGATTTCTTGGATCCTGGTGTTTATTGTCTATCAACAGAGATTCCCAAACAGATAGGAGCTTCCTACAGGGAGAGAGCAAGACTGGTGGTCAATCTCGACTCCCCTTCTGATCTCTTCTACCTCCCATCAGTCAACAGATCTTTTAAATTCTACTTCTGCCAGCCCCTCCTGTTCAGCCTAATGCAATATCCTTCTGCCTGGTCTCTATGACTTGGGTCCCTCCACTCTGTTGAATGCACACCACTCCCAGATTGGCTTTCTTTAATTTGTGGGACATAACTGTCTGCTATGTGCCTGACATTGGAGTCCTCAGGCAACTTGGTCTCATTTTATATTTTCTGCCTTGGTTTCTACTTCTTCAGTATTTAGACATTATGCTATGAAAAATTATAATTTTTCTATCTTTGAATGACCTTATACAACATGAGACTGTGGGATACCTGAAAGCACGAAATATATTTTACCCATTTTTTCAGCATTATCTTTACATCTCTTAGCAGTAGTTCTTAGCAAATGCATTGTAATATTTATTTATGATATATAGGAAACCTCTGTTTATTTGGTGAAGGAATTAGAGTTGTGGGAAATGGATTATCCCACTCTTCCCTAACCCACATAAACCAGTGGAATAAAGCATTCTTAATACCAGGCACTTAAGTAAAGAGAAGAGGATGGGAAAAGGAGAAAGGAGTGAACCTCCCAGGTAGTGGATATCTCCCACCCCTGGTCGCCAAACTAGATGCTTTCAAGATTAAGGCAGTTACCTTTGGGAGTAAAATGGTTGGCATGGAAAAAAATTAATGACTCCTCCAGATAATGACTTGAAAACAACTGGGTCTAGTTCATTTGAAGAAGAAATTCAGAAGGACTACATTCAGTCTCAGGGCATTTACTGAAAAAATAAGACATATACCACAGCAATTCTATTCTTTGTCTTGAAACTGAGCAGGACCCTGTGGGGGTCTTCCTGGGGGCAGACCTCCCCATGTCCCCTGCATCTTGTTTGCAAAAAAGCTTTAGCCTCCTGGGCCTTCCCCAAGTTCCAAAGAGAAAATTTAATCAGAGAAGTGAGAAAATGCAGAAACAAAGGAAAGCAGTCAAGAAAGACAAAATAATAATAGTTTAGTCATAAAACGAAGTCAGGGCCCTCTAATTCCTCCTCAAGGACTAAAAATAGTATCCTGAGCCATATCCTTCAGTTGTTTTGCAGATACTAAAACCCTTACCAGGTGGAGGAAGTTAACTGCATGCTGACCACCAGCATGTAGACCCCAGACTGGTTGGAACCAGAACGTTGATGATTGAGATTCCTGAAACAGCATGCTGTTACCACACCATCAACCAATCAGAGAACTGAGCACGAGCTGGTCATGCACCTCACAGCCCCTCTCCCTTACACTGTCTTAAAAAACGCTTTCTTGAAAGCCATTGGAGAATTTGGGTCTTTTGAGCATGAGCTGCCTGTTCTCCTTGCTTGGACTTGCAATAAACACTGTACTTTGCTTCACCACAACCTGGTGTCAGTAGACTGGCTTTACTGTGTGTCAGGTGAGTGGACCTGAGTTTGGTTTGGTAACAGTATGGGAATTTGCCCTGTTGACAACTTCCTGTTGGCATGTGGGATCTTCCTGGACCGAGGCACGAACCCGTGTCCCCTGCATCGGCAGGCGGACTCTCAACCACTGCGCCACCAGGGAAGCACTGATGTACAGCTTTTTATTTATGTAAAATAAAAAGTTTTAGAGTATGCGAAACTTCTGATTTTTGGCTTTAAAAATAAATACCAGGAATTCCTGCTGAAACAGGAAACTCTGGTTTTGAAGTGTACAGAGCCTGAAACTGTAGTCCAAAGCAGTACAATCAGGTCTTTTTGAGAAACTCCCAGGGCTGTTTTGGAAAGAGGAGGGTCAGCAGGGGAAGCTTGGGCACAGACCAGCAAGGCTTGCTGGCTGCTGTCCCAGGCTGACTGCAGTTCCCTCCATGTGGCTGTGCAGTCATGGTGTAGCTGTAGGATGTCAGTCGGTCTGAAGATAGTGACGAAGCCTGAACTTCAACAAACCGCTTGGCACTGCAGACAACATCACCTACAGAATTTTAGTAAATATACCTAGGTTGTTTGTCTTCATTGCCTCTTACATTTTTATACATCGATAAAGTATGCCTCTTCTATTTTGTTGCTAGTAATTGTTAACATCCAGTCTATGTACTTGACACTACATTAAATGAATAATTTACAGTCAAATGCCACACTGAATAGACCACATGATTAGTGGTTACATTTCCCTGACATAAAAATTGCAGAATTTTTTTCAAAAGGTGTATTTGGTATTAAGAGACATTAGATAAATATTACCCCATCAGAGAAGATGGTTCATTGGTGAACATATATATATGCTTATTATCTTGGGAATGCTGTGCTCTTTGTTAATTTTCACTGTGAAGTATTTCAGGTGGTTTAAATGGTGGCACTGAGAATAAAGCAGTGGGCACTGAACAGATGGATTGAATTAAGAACCGGTTTAATGCCAAGTTCACTCACGTCTGAATGGTGAAAGGAGGTATTCATTTAAAAGTCTTGTTATTACCTTCTCTTGAGAAAAACCCTGTGATTTTTTTTCTCTCCTTCTTCTTTCCTTTTTGACACCAAAAATCCATTTCAATAACTGTGATATATATATTTTAAATGATTCGGAGAAAATGTAAAATAAAATCACTACCTGAATAGCACATAAAGAGTTGGAAAAGATTTTAAATGGATAGTAAGTTTGCCTTAGTAAAAATGAGCAATGTCTATTAAGTTTGGAATCTAATAAAATATTATGAAAACTAGTTTTGAGGCACACACAGTGAGTTTTTAGGTGTAATTTATTTAATCTTAATGAACTATCATTTCTACTTTTAGGAGAAACTATTTTGAAGTCACAATGAAGTATCTAAGCATCAAATGACTATTGAAAAATAAAAGGTTAATTGTAAATAAATCAGAAACGTATGTTCTAATTCTCCCTTAAAATGTATATACAGCTTTGTAAATTAAAATAAAATGTTCTTCACAAATATGATTTATATCAAGCCAAACCTCAAATATGTGAAAAGTAGTTCAAGCTATTTGACAAACTTTGAATTGAACTGGACAAACTGAAAATTAAATGTATATTACAAAGAAAAGAACTGGCATATCTGTTTGCACAGGAAGAATGAATGTAGTCTGTGCACTGCTCTCGGGTCAGAAGATTTTGGTTCTGATATTGTCTAAGCAAGTTAGTCTCATGTCTGTTCATCTATACACTCGGTGGAGGAGGTGATCTCTGGATCTCTTTCAGCTGGAAATTTCTGAAATACTGGGGAACAAATGAGATAACATATATGGAAAGAATCCACAAAACATAAAGCATAAGACTACTGCTTAAAAGTATACATTGTGTGTTTCTTAGCAACATTTTAATTTCCTTAAGCACAGAAGTCATTTAGTTTGTACCTAGCAGTATTTAGGATAGGGAAATCAACAAATACCTAATTAATGAATGATTACTTAATGAATAAATATGTTCCCTTCAAAATAAAAATAACTGCATAACTATACAGTCATATATAAGTATTACATATATACACATATATATTAGCAGCTTTTGTATCTGAAATGACTTCTGAGGTTATTATTTATGTAGGTGTAGATGAAAAAGTTGAAACCAAGAAGGACCATGTAGGGGCCTTCCTGGCGACAGGCCCCTCTGTGTCCCCGGTTATTGTTGACTGAGAAAAGAGGTTATGGAAATACACTGTGCCCTCCTAGACCCTCCATGTGGAACAAAGAACAGGGCCTAGCAGTTAATGTTTGGGGAAGTAAAGAATACAGAAACAAAGGGCAGTCAGGTAGGAGAGGAGCCATAACTTAAACAATGAATCAGTCACAAGGACCCCCAGTTCTGTTTCAAAGGTAAAGCTAAGTCTGACATACATTCCTAAGTTGTTTTGTAGAGCCTAAAACCCCCAACAGGTGGAGGAAGTTAACTGCATGCTCACTACCATCACGGAGCCCCCAGACTGATTGAAACCAGAAAGTTGATAATGTTGACACCTGAAATACCACACTGTTACCTCACCACCACCCAGTTAGAAGGACGTCCACAAGTTGATCACACACCCCGTGAACCCCTCCCCATCACACTGCCTTTAAAAACCCTTCTGCATCTTGGCAGTACCTCTCTGGCTGCCCAGAGTGAGTGCTGCCCCTATAATGGCCGTGTGGCAAAACAAATGCTGAATGCTGTTTTTATTTTTCATCTATTTTGTAAAAGTGAAAATCCTCTCCAGATTTCTTTCAGTTAGTGAAAACAGATACTAATGTAGGTCTTTCATAAAGGCAAAGTGACGTGAAATGAACTTTTGAAAAGCGGGGGATACCTATATAAGGTGATGTATATTGTTATGGACTGAATGTTTGTGTCCCCCCCAAATTCATATGTTGAAGTCCCAACACCCAATACAATGGTATTTGAAGGAAGGGTCTTTAGGAGATTATTAGGTTTAATGAAGTCATGAGGGTGGGACCGCCACAATGGGATTAGTGTCCTTATAAGAAGAGAGAGACCAGAGCCGGCTCTTTCTGCCATATGAGGACACAGTGAGAAGGTAGTCATCTTCAAGCCAGAAAGAGGGGGCTCACCAGGAACCAAACCAGCTAGCACCTTGATCTTGAACTTCCCAGCCAACCAGAATTGTAAGAAAGAAATATCTGTTGTTTAAGCCAAAAAAAACAAAAAGCCCCCAAAACAAAAAAAAAACACCCTTCTCGCAAAACAACTGGGAAGCTCAGGTCTTTTGAGTACAAGCTACACATTCTCCTTGCTGGGCTCTACAGTAAATGCTGTACCTTCCTTCACCACAACCTGGTGTCAGTAGATTGGCTTTGCTGCGCCTCTAGTGAGCAGACCCAAGTTTGGTTTGGTATCAAAGCCAATGGATCGAGGACCACCAACATTCTAAAACACAAATGTGCCTTCTTAATTTTCTTCCTTTTGTTGGACAGAATACCAAGCGTTGAGTCTGTGCTGCCCTGGAAATAACACTACGATTTGATCTTGATTCATTCATTACCTGCTTCAGAATGGAAGTGAAGCTAATTTTCTTAAAGTTTCTCCTCATATCATCACACTAGACTCTCTCACTCCAGAGGGCACCACGTGCTCATAAGCCTAGAAAATCTCCTTAAAAACTTTACCAGACCAACAAACACTATTTCTAAGCATAATTAGTTGTTTAAAAAACTGCCCACCCACAAACTGTTAGTGTCAGAGATGTTCTACTCTTCCTCTGCATCTTCATGCAATCAAAAACAGGACCCTTTACTAACCTATAATTCTGAGCTCAGATCTCTCCACTGTTTGAGGGCATGACATGTCTTTGGCAGAAAAAAGAGAAAGACTTCCCACTTTGAATGAAATTTGCCATATAATAAGCTACTTTCTTCCTTGCTGGTATCCTTCCCTGACATCAATACCCATGAACTAGATTTCAACTCTTGTTGTCTTAGGCCTTTTTAAAATATTTATTTTATTATTTATTTATTTATTTAATTTATTTTTGGCTGCGTCGGGTCTTAGTTGTGGCCAGTGGGATCTCTGTTGAGGCATGCGGGGGGGTCTTTCATTGCTGGGCGCTGGGCTCTTGGTTGTGGTGCATGGGTTTCTCCCTAGTTGTGGTGTGTGGGTTTTTTTTCTCTTCTCTGGTTGTGGTGCGTGGGTTCCAGAGCACGTGGGCTCTGTAGTTTGTGGCACGCAGGCTCTCTAGTTGAGGCCTGCAACCTCAGTAGCTGTGGTGTGTGGGCTTAGTTGCCCCGTGGCATGTGGGATCTTAGTTCCCCAACCAGGGATGGAACCCGTGTTGCCTGCATTGTAATGCAGATTCTTCACCACCGGACCACCAGGGAAGTTCCTGTCTTAGGCTTTTGATCCCTGATGCCTGACTTATTCTCCCCTCCCATCTGCTTAGCCCGGACTCTTTTGAGAACCAGTGCAAACTAACTCCAGCTTTTTCTTGGTCCCAAGTTCAAACCCTGCCTCAATTTGACTGACAATACTCCACATATATTCTCCAATTGTTACACTCTCTGCCAATAGATGCATCACTGAATAAAATATAGCAACATTTAAATCAAGAAACTGGCTCATACAGATATGATCCTTTTCAAATTTTGGAGAAATATGAATTCTTAGAACTAGAAAGTTTCTTAAGGACAGTCTGGTGCCCTAGTTTTCAATCTTCATTCCACAAAACCATAAAGTTGCAGAGCTAGTTCAAGGACTCTAATTGTTTGATTCAAAACAAGTTTTTCCAACTATATGAATTTGTAAATTATTAAAAATAAAGCTCTCCCCAAATATGTCAGATATTTAAGTTTTAAACATATTGGGGACCACCAGTTTTCAATTTCCTCATGACGGACTTCACAATAAGTAAGTGTCAAAAGTTTGTACTAAGTCATATTTATGCTAATAAAATGCTGCTCTTATTTATACAGTGTTCACATAAGTTTGCAGGAAAGGTTCCATCTGAAAAACAAACAAAAACCTCAAAAAAGTCTAAGCTAATCTACTTCCCATCTGAAATAAGAATCCCTTCTAAAATATCTGGGACAGATATCGTTCCAGCCTCTGCTTGAATCCTAGGAATGTGAACTCCATACTCTACAGCTCTGCCTATTTCATTGTTTCAATGTTTACATTGAGTGGACATCAGTTTCCCCATCACTTCTCACCACTGGTTCAGGTTCCGTCCTAGTGAAAACATAGAACCATTATAAATCCTCTTCTATGTGGCAGCTCTTTGAATATTTCCTGTCATTTCTATATTGGGACATCAGTAAAGTCTCAGATAAAAAGGAAAACTAGATGCTTGGTGAGTAGGTGGGTGCATGGTTAATTTAAAATGGAGGCAAGGGTAGAAGAATGCTGGGAAATGTTAAAAGTGGACCCAATTTCAAGGGCCATGCCTCTTCTTAATGTTCATTACAGCATTGCTTCTAGTAGCAAAACAGGTGGCCGTAACATAAATGTGTGAGGTTAAGTAAATAACAGTAGGGTTGTACTGGAATATCATGTACCATTAAAAATGAAACAGTAGAAGAATAATGTCATGGAAAGATGATAGTCTTGTGTTGGTGAGGAAAGATAAAGCAGGTTGTGTATTTTTATACTTTATATGTATTTTAAATTAATCATACACACATATATTAAAAAGAGACTAGAAGGATATTAACCAAACTACTTAAAGGGTTTATCTGAGACGGTGAGGACGGCAAGTGGTTTTTATATCTTTCTTTATACATTTTTGCATTTTTACTTTTTAACAAAAGTGTATCTCTTTGATAATAATAAAATGGAATAAAGGAACGTTTTCTCTTCTCCTTTTCTGAGGGCGATAAGAAAGGCTTAATTCCCTTCATTGTCGGAAAATACTGGTTTTCACAGTTCTGCCATACTTATTCAACTGCCAGTCAAATAAAGAAATATTTGGCTCAATACATAACTATGAAAGTCTTGAGTTGGGTGCTAACTGAGGATACAAGCTTCATAGAGAGCTGGCTGAACCTGAGGTAGAACTCCCTTCCCCTGACATGCATGGGTGCTCTTCAAATCTCCAGTTCAGATACCTGGCTGTGTTCTTCCTGCTGAGTCTTGCACATGTTGGGCGCACCTAATCCACGAACCATTCTTAGCTTCCAAATGTGTTTCTTTCTTTTTGTAAGCCTGGACACTGCAGGGAGGTCTCCATTGAGATAGTCTGTATCTCTGCATACTGGTCACTCATTAATTCAACTCCGGCTATTTGTTATAGTCGTGAATTCAGAGCAAACATTTTGTAAATGGCAAGTGCGTTCATTGCCTCTGGTGGCCCAATGAACCTAAAGTACCAACTGGAAGTCCAGCCCTCTGTGCCAGACTCTAGTTGCAAGAGGGATGACACGAAAGAAGGTCAAGCCTGGGAAGCACTGTTGTGTGTTTGGCAGGCACATGCTCCTCTAGGAATAACTTACAATCACTCTGCTATTGGGCCACAGTGTTGACAGCCTAAGTGGGGCTACTTTTGAGTGACACACAAGCTTCTGCTAGACGGATACAAATGAGCACTAAAATACCATACCATATAATCTATCCAATTCCTTAACAATCCCCTGCCTCCCAAACCCTGAGACACAAACAGGGCAAATGTGTCCAACCGACTGTGATGTCCAAGTCATTTAGTAAGCTGAAAGAAAACACAATGCAGCATCTCACAGTATGAATATAAAATTACTATAAAAGCTCTGAAAGGGAAAATAATTATGAAAATTGCTGCAGCACAGAGTAGCTAAACCAGATATGCAGGGACCATAAATATTGTAGAGCAAACATTTTAACATTTAAATATGACTTGAATCTTGATGGGTCTGAAAAGGGTTATATGTGGCAAAGTATATTTGAGTGTGTCTTAGTTAAAAATCATTATGTAAAAGTCAGGAACCCCAGAATCTTCAATCATTAAACCTTTAAGCCTATTGAATTAACAGGTTTTTGTTGTTGCTGGTTTTTAAATCACTCAGTGGTTACCTATCAGAATTCCCAAACACTCTGGCTCACTGTGAAGTCTTTACACCAATTAATTTTGATCAAGGTGTAAAATTTACTTTGGCTACAAGTGAGTATACACATTGCCACAGTGATGCAGTTGGATGAATGTGGAATTGAGAGGTTTATGTATTCATCTGTAGAGGAGGGTACATATCAGTGGGGTTGAAAGTAGGAGGACCAGCATGGGGGCTAGCCTGGGCCAAATCTAGAGGACTTGTTTATTGGAGCACGCAAGAAGAAAACTCAGCCTCTCAAGTACATAAGGGTGAGGTCAAGGCAAGAAACAGTTCTATTCATACAGGACCTCAGTGCAGTGCTGAAGGCCTACCAAGTGAGTGATGGGATGACTCACGGGTGCTTTCATAGACAATATGAGTCACTGTTAGACAGTAATAATTGTCCTGTCACTGTTGATAAATTTTTAAAGCCTGTCTTGAGTTTTTTTAACCTTTTTGAATGTTTCCAGAAATTCTAGCTTTCTAAGTGTGGTACAAAGGCCAACAAGGCTGGAGTGAGTAGAAGTTGGGCAATGAAGTTTACCTGCCATGACCCCTGGGCTTAATGAGCGGGTTGTCCTTCAATCTTGGGCACTGCCATGCCCCTCAGGGGCTACTGGAGTGGTAGGCGCACTGCTTAAACACAGTTCTTCTACCCAGATAAAGATGTGAACAAGCCCTTTCTACTATTTGTCACCTCTTCTTGCAAAACCCCCTCTACACACACATTCCAAACTAAGGAATCTCTATATCCTGTTTTGAAAAAAGTATTATAAATCTACTTGTAAGAAACCATGTACTGGGGACGAGGGGAAGATGGTGGAAGAGTAAGATGCAGACATCACCTTCCTCCCCACAGATACACCAGAAATACATCTACACATGGAACAACTGCTACAGAACACCTACTGAACGCTGGCAGAAGACCTCAGACCTCCCAAAAGGCAAGAAACTCCCCACGTACCTGGGTAGGGCAAAAGAAAAAACAGAGACAAAAGAATAGGGACTGGACCTGCACCAGTGGGAGGGAGCTGTGAAGGAGGAACTGTTTCCCCACACTAGGAAGCCCCTTCGCGGGCGGAGACTGCGGGTGGCGGAGGGGGGGAACTTCCGAGCCACGGAGGAGAGCACAGCAACAAGGGTGCAGAGGGAAAAGCGGGGAGAATCCCGCACAGGGGAACGGTGCCGACCGGCACTCACCAGCCCGAGAGGCTTGTCTGCTCACCCGCTGGGGCAGGCGGGGCTGCCAGCTGAGGCTCGGGCTTCGGTTGGAGCTCCGGGAGAGGACTGGGGTTGGCTGCGTGAACACAGCCTGCAAGGGGTTAGTGCGCCACGGCTAGCCGGGAGGGAGTCCGGGGAAAAGTCTGGACCTGCCGAAGAGGCAAGAGACCTTTTCTTACCTCTTTGTTATCTGGTGCGCGAGGAGAGGGGATTAAAAGCGCTGCTTAAAGGAGCTCCAGAGACGGGCGCGAGCCAGGGCTGAAAGCGCGGACCCCAGAGACGGGCAGGAGACGCTAAGGCTGCTGCTGCCGCCGCCAAGAAGCCTGTGTGCGAGCACAGGTCACTACCCACACTTCCTTTCCGGGGAGCCTGTGCAGCCCGCCACTGCCGGTTTCCCGGGATCCAGGGACAACTTCCCCGTGAGAACGCACGGCGCGCCTCACGCTGGTGCAACGTCATGACGGCCTCTGCCGCCGCAGGCCCGCCCCACAATCCGTGCCCCTCCCTCCCCCGGGCCTGAGTGAGCCAGAGTCCCGGAAGCAGCTGCGCCTTTAACCCCGTCCTGTCTGAGCAAAAAAGAGACGCCCTCCGGCGACCTAAATGCAGAGACTGGGCCAAATCCAAAGCTGAGCCCCTGGGAGCTGTGAGAACAAAGAAGAGAAAGGGAACTCTCTCCCACCAGTCTCAGAAGCAGCGGATTAAAGTTCCACAATCAACTTGATATACCCTGCATCTGTGGAATACATGAATAGACTACGAATCATCCCAAATTAAGGAGGTGGACTTTGAGAGCAAGATTTATGATTTTTTTCCCGATTTCCTCTTTTTGTGAGTGTGTATGTGTATGGGCCTGTGTGAGATTTTGTCTGTATAGCTTTGCTTCCACCATTTGTCCTAAGGTCCTATCTGTCCGTTTTTTAAAAAAAAATTTTTTTCTTAATAATTATTTTTTAATTTAATAACTTTATTAAATTTTACTCTATTTTATTTTACTTTATCTTCTTTTCTTTCTTTTTTCCTTCCTTCCTCCCACCGTCCCTCCCTCCCTCCCACCTTCCTTTCGTTCTTTCTTTCCTTCTTTTCTTCTTTTTCCTTCCTTCCTTCCTTTCTTTCTTTTTCTTTCTTTCTTCCTACTTATACTAATTCTTTCTTTCTACTTTTCCTCCCTTTTATTCTGAGCCGTGTGGATGAAAGGCTCTTGGTGCTACAGCCGCGAGTCAGCGCTGTGCCTCTGAGGTGGGAGAGCCAACTTCAGGACACTGGTCCACAGGAGACCTCTCAGCTCCACATAATATCAAACGGCGAAAATCTCCCAGAGATCTCCATCTCAACGACAGCACCCAACTTCACTCAACGACCAGCAAGCTACATTGCTGGACACCCTATGCCAAAAAACTAGCAAAACAGGAACACAACCCACCTATTAGCAGAGAGGCTGGCTAAAATCATAATAAGTCCACAGACACCCCAAAACACACCACCAGACGTGGACCTGCCCACCAGAGAGAAAAGATCCACCTCATCCACCAGAACACAAGCACTAGTCCCCTCTGCCATGAAACCTACACAACCCACTGAACCAAACTTAGCCACTGGGGACAGACACCAAAAACAAAGGGAACTACGAACCTGCAGCCTGCAAAAAGGAGACCCCAAACACAGTAAGATAAGCAAAATAAGAAGACAGAAAAACACACCGCAGATGAAGGAGCAAGATAAAAACCCACCAGACCTAACAAGTGAAGAGGAAATAGGCAGTCTACCTGAAAAAAGAATTCAGAATAATGATAGTAAAGATGATCCAAAATCTTGGAAATAGAATAGACAAAATGCAAGAAACATTTAACAAGGACCTAGAAGAACTAAAGATGCAAAAAACAATGATGAACAACACAATAAATGAAATGAAAAATACTCTAGATAGGATCAATAGCAGAATAATTGAGACAGAAGAACGGATAAGTGACCTGGAAGACAAAATAGTGGAAATAACTACTGCAGAGCAAAATAAAGAAAAAAGAATGAAAAGAACTGAGGACAGTCTCAGAGACCTCTGGAACAACATTAAACACACCAACATTCGAATTATAGGGGTTCCAGAAGAAGAAGAGAAAAAGAAAGGGACTGAGAAAATATTTGAAGACATTATAGTTGAAAACTTCCCTAATATGGGAAAGGAAATAGTTAATCAAGTCCAGGAAGCACAGAGAGTCCCATACAGGGTAAATCCAAGGAGAAATACACCAAGACACATATTAATCAAACTGTCAAAAATTAAATACAAAGAAAGCATATTAAAAGCAGCAAGGGAAAAACAACAAATAACACACAAGGGAATCCCCATAAGGTTAACAGCTGCTTTTTTAGCAGAAACGCTGTAAGCCAGAAGGGAATGGCAGGACACATTTAAAGTGATGAAGGAGAAAAACCTGCAACCAAGATTACTCTACCCAGCAAGGATCTCATTCAGATTTGATGGAGAAATTAAAACCTTTACAGACAAGCAAAATTTGAGAGAGTTCAGCACCACCAAACCAGCTTTACAACAAATGCTAAAGGAACTGCTCTAGGCAAGAAACACAAGAGAAGGAGAAGACCTACAATAACGAACCCAAAACAATTAAGAAATTGGGAATAGGAACATACATATCGATAATTACCTTAAATGTAAATGGACTAAATGCTCCCACCAAAAGACACAGATTGGCTGAGTGGACACAAAAACAAGACCTATATATATGCTGTCTACAAGAGACCCACTTCAGACCTAGAGACACATACAGACTGAAAGTAAGGGGATGGAAAAAGATATTCCATGCAAATGGAAACCAAAAGAAAGCTGGAGTAGCAATTCTCATATCAGACAAAATAGACTTTAAAATAAAGACTATTACAAGAGACAAAGAAGGACACTACATAATGATCAAGGGATAGATCCAAGGTGAAGATATAACAATTATAATATTTATGCACCTCAATAGAAGCACCTCAATACATAAGGCAAATACTAACAGCCATAAAAGAGGAAATCGTCAGTAACACTTTCATAGTAGGGGACTTTAATACCCCACTTTCATCAATGGACAGATCATCCAAAATGAAAATAAATAAGGAAACACAAGCTTTAACTGATACATTAAACAAGATGGACTTAATTGATATTTATAAGACACTCCATCCAAAAACAACAGAATACACATTCTTCTCAAGTGCTCATGGAACATTTTTCAGGACAGATCATATCTTGGGTCACAAGTCAAGTCTTGGTAAATTTAAGAAAACTGAAACGGTATCAAGTATCTTTTCCAAACATAACGCTATGAGACTAGATATCAATTACAGGAAAATATCGGTAAAAAATACAAACACATGGAGGCTAAACAATACCTACTTAATAATGAAGTTATCACTGAAGAAATCAAAGAGAAAATAAAAAAATACTTAGAAACAAATGACAATGGAGACACGACAACCCAAAACCTACAGGATACAACAAAAGCAGTTCTAAGAGGGAAGTTTATAGCAATACAAGCCCACCTTAAGAAACAGGAAACATCTCGAATAAACAACCTAACCTTGCACCTAAAGCAATTAGAGAAAGAAGAACAAAAAAACCCCAAAGTTAGCAAAAGGAAAGAAATCATAAAGATCAGATCAGAAATAAATGAAAAAGAAATGAAGGAAACTATAGCAAAGATCAATAAAACTAAAAGCTGGTTCTCTGAGAAGATAAACAAAATTGATAAACCATTAGCCAGACTCATCAAGAAAAACAGGGAGAAGACTCAAATCAATAGAATTACAAATGAAAAAGGAGAAGTAACAACTGACACTGCAAAAATACAAAAGATCATGTGAGATTACTACAAGCAACTCTATGCTAATAAAATGGACAACCTGGAAGAAATGGACAAAAACTTAGAAAGGCACAACCTGCCAAGACTGAATCAGGAAGAAATAGAAAATATGAACAGACAAATCACAAGCACTGAAATTGAAACTGTGATTAAAAATCTTCCAACAAACAAAAGGCCAGGACCTGATGGCTTCACAGGCGAATTCTATCAAACATTTAGAGAAGAGCTAACACCTATCCTTCTCACACTCTTCCAAAATATAGCAGAAGGAGGAACACTCCCAAATTCATTCTACAAGGCCACCATCACCCTGTTACCAAAACCAGACTAGGATGTCACAAAGAAAGAAAACTACAGGCCAATATCACTGATGAACATAGATGCAAGAATCCTCAACAAAACACTAGCAAACAGAATCCAACAGCACATTAAAAGGTTCATACACCATGATCAAGTGGGGTTTATTCCAGGAATGCAAGGATTCTTCAATATATGCAAATCAATCAATGTGATAAACCATATTAACAAATTGAAGGAGAAAAACCATATGATCATCTCAATAGATGCAGAGAAAGCTTTGACAAAATTCAACACCCATTTATGATAAAAACCCTGCAGAAAGTAGGCATAGAGGGAATGTTCCTCAACATAATAAAGGCCATATATGACAAGCCCACAACCAACATCGTCCTCAATGGTGAAAAACTGAAGGCATTTCCACTAAGATCGGGAACAAGACAAGGTTGCCCACTCTCACCGCTCTTATTCAACTTAGTTTTGGAAGTTTTAGCCACAGCAATCAGAGAAGAAAAGGAAATAAAAGGAATCCAAATTGGAAAAGAAGAAGTAAAGCTGTCACTGTTTGCAGATGACATGATACTATACACAGAGAATCCTAAAGATGCTACCAGAAAATTACTAGAGCTAATCAATGAATTTGGTTAAGCAGCAGGATACAAAATTAATGCACAGAAATCTCTGGCATTCCTATACACTAAGGATGAAAAATCTGAAAGTGAAATCAAGAAAACACTCCCATTTACCATTGCAACAAAAAGAATAAAATATCTAGGAATAAACCTACCTAAGGAGACAAAAGACCCGTATGCAGAAAATTATAAGACACTGATGAAAGAAATTAAAGATGATACAAATAGATGGAGAGATATACCATGTTCTTGGATTGGAAGAATCAACATTGTAAAAATGACTCTACTACCCAAAGCAATCTACAGATTCAATGCAATCCCTATCAAACTACCACTGGCATTTTTCACAGAACTAGAACAAAAAATTTCACAATTTGTATGGAAACACAAAAGACCCCAAATAGCCAAAGCAATCTTGAGAATGAAAAATGAGGCTGGAGGAATCAGGCTCCCTGACTTCAGACTATACTAAAAAGCTACAGTAATCAAGACGGTATGGCACTGGCACAAAAACAGAAAGATAGATCAATGGAACAGGATAAAAAGCCCAGAGATAAACCCACGCACATACGGTCACCTCATCTTTGATAAAGGAGGCAGGAATGTACAGTGGAGAAAGGACAGCCTCTTCAATAAGTGGTGCTGGGAAAACTGGACAGGTACATGTAAAACTATGAGATTAGATCACTCCCAATCACCATACACAAAAATAAGCTCAAAATGGATTAAAGACCTAAATGTAAGGCCAGAAACTATCAAACTCTTCGACGAAAACATAGGCAGAACACTCTCTGACATAAATCACAGCAAGGTCCTTTTTGACCCACCTCCTAGAGAAATGGAAATAAAAACAAAAATAAACAAATGGGACCTAATGAAACTTCAAAGCTTTTGCACAGCAAAGGAAACCATAAACAAGACCAAAAGACAACCCTCAGAATGGGAGAAAATATTTGCAAATGAAGCAACTGACAAAGGATTAACTTCCAAAATTTACATGTACCTCAATAACAGAGAAAAAACAACCCAATCCAAAAATGGGCAGAAGACTTAAATAGACATTTCTCCATAGTAGATATGCAGACTGTCAACAAACACATGAAAGAATGCTCAACATCATTAATCATTAGAGAAATGCAAATCAAAACTACAATGAGATATCATCTCACACCAGTCAGAATGGCCATCATCACAAAATCTAGAAACAATAAATGCTGGAGAGGGTATGGAGAAGAGGGCACACTCTTGCACTGCTGGTGGGACTATGAATTGGTACAGCCACTATGGAGAACAGTATGGAGGTTCCTTAAAAAACTACAAATAGAACTACCATATGACCCAGCAATCCCACTACTGGGCATATACCCTGAGAAAACCATAATTCAAAAAGAGTCATGTACCAAAATGTTCATTGCAGCTCTATTTACAATAGCCCGTAGATGGAAACAACCTAGTGCCCATCATCAGATGAATGGATAAAGAAGATGTGGCACATATATACAATGGAATATTACTCAGCCATAAAAAGAAACGAAATTGAGCTATTTGTAATGAGGTGGATAGACCTAGAGTCTGTCATACAGAGTGAAGTAAGTCAGAAAGAGAAAGACAAATACCGTATGCTAACACATATATAAGAAATTTAAGGGAAAAAAATGTCATGAAGAACCTAGGGGTAAGACAGGAATAAAGACACAGACCTACTAGAGAATGGACTTGAGGATATGGGGAGGGGGAAGGGTGAGCTGTGACAAAGCGAGAGAGAGGCATGGACATATATACACTACCAAACGTAAGGTAGATAGCTAGTGGGAAGCAGCCGCATAGCACAGGGAGATCAGCTCGGTGCTTTGTGACCGCCTGGAGGAGTGGGATAGGGAGGATGGGAGGGAGGGAGACGCAAGAGGGAAGAGATATGGGAACATATATATATGTATAACTGATTCACTTTGTTATAAAGCAGAAACTAACACACCATTGTAAAGCAATTATACCCCAATAAAGATGTTAAAAAAAAAAAACCACACACACAAAGTCTCTGTATATATATCTATATATATATAAAAAAGAAAGAAACCATATACTGGACTCCATAAATTACGAAAACAAAAGACTCGTTTTTGAATCTGATTTCTCCTTTCTTCATTTTAAATGGGTTTGAACAGAAGTGGTAAAACTCTTGAAACAGCATCTGAGAAATATAATCTTCAATATGTCACTGATCAAAGGGGCCCACGAACATGTCCTCAAAGACTTCTCTACAATATTTAGGGCCAAATACCTGTGCTTAGTATAGTCATTCTTTACTTAGGAATGGAATTTGAGGAATATCTCTCACAGACTAAAATTTAATAATTTTAATCCTGTTCTCTTGAAATAGGATTAAAAATAAAGACCCCTCATAATGTATCAAGCATAGTTTGAAATTTTTATTTTATGCTATTGAAATTAAAACATCCACACTTTCATATTATTTTCAGTTCCCAACTCATCATGTCATTTTTCCCTCCTTCTTCACACAAACGAACAGCCTTTAATCTTTGTTCTCAAATTTAGTCCTTGGATGTCTTTTTTTTTCCCCTTTTATTGAAGCTATTGCTTTGAAAACATTGAATAAATCTGACATTTAAACTCCTCCAATATACTGTCATATATATTTCCTCTGCCAGAAGCCAAGAGGCTTATGTTAAAATATAGCTTGAGGTGTAGAAATCATTGCTAAGAAAAGTAAGTCATTTCTTTTCCTTTGCAAGAAACAGTTGGCCTAGATCTAAAAGGACTATGCAAGCTCTTTTTATTTTCTTCTCTACAATTTTTGAACCTGTTTGATATGAAGGAGCCTCAGAAAGGATGACCCATTAACCCCTTTTTCTAAGACAAAGGTCATTGTTTCAGTAGCCCAGAGAGTTGAGGATCACAGGCTGAATTCTGCTTGAATAGACTCCATTTGGGCAAGTTTTAAGTGTCCCTTATAGTCAGTTCGGGGTTATATAGCATCATAAAAATCCTACAGCTATAGGGGCTTTATAGATTATCTAGTGTGCCTGATTTTAGAGGTGAGAAAAGGAAAATAGGGAGAAATTAAAGGGATAGCTTAAGGTCATGAAGTCATTTGGGGTAGAACCAGGACTAAAATCTAGGCAATTCTACTCTCAGTTTGGAGTTTGTTCCATTATGTAATGTTTTGCAAGGGACACAAACGAAAATCCTTAGTATCCTCATCCAGAGATTTGATTGTGGATGTGGTATGTGGGCAATTAAGTAGCAGATCCCTCGCCAGCAGTAGGCAGCCTGGTAGAGGGAAGCTAGCAGTGAGGGCACTGTGGGAATCCCGGAAACTGCTTGGGGAGAAGAAAGTCGGATTTCCTTCCCCATCCAGCTTGGCTACAGTATCCACAAGCGACTCTTTATTTATTTATTTATTTTCATTATAAAGAAAACTTTACTGAAGAACAGCAAAGAAAACCATAAAAAATAGAGAGACATGCCATTATTATTGTAGCCGGCTCAATACTCTAAAAAGTCAATGCTTCTAGCAAATTAATCTCTCAGCCGAAAGACTCCCCAAAGCCTCCATACTTTGTGAAGTGGTGTCTAGCTCATTAACGAACACAAGCGACTTTAGCTCCTAGGAGACGCTTCCCCTAAAAAAGGGCTGGAGATGGAAAGCTTCATGGGAGCCCAGAGTTTCTGCTGTTGTGTGGAAGGACAGCAGGGTCAGCCTGACTGGGAATCCATCCTGGCAGCAAACACAGGGACGGCTAGTCCCTGAGATTCTTGTTTTAGTACAACAGAGATGGAGGCAGAGAGTGGCCAAAACAACAACAGTAGAGCAGACATGGGAGCAGTTGCCCCAGGGACAACCTCAGCACAGAGGAGTTCAGCAGGTTTGCCAAGTTTACAGAGCAGATGGAATCTAAGCCTCAGCAGTCTGGGTCTGAAGTCTGCACCCTGCCTCTCCAGCTAACTCTCCAGGACAAAATGTCAGGACAATGGGGGACTGGAGCAACAAAAATGGAGCAGAACTTTCAGACAGCTGAAAAGGAAGAAGCAAGAGTTGCCGAATTCCTCTGCAGACTGCGCAGGTCGTGGGTCGGCTGCCTTTTGTCACTTGCCAGGTAGTAGACACTTTTGGCTCTGTGGGCTGTCTGTTCTCTATCACAGCTACTTTTATAATGCAAAAGCAGCCATAGACAGTACAGAGATGAATGGGTGTGGCTCTTTTCCAATAACTTTATTTATAGAAACAGGCAACAAATAGGAATCTGTCAACCTCAGAAAATAGATCCTTGTGGCTTCAGTGGTGAGAAATGGAGAAAAGGAAACAAGAGACTTCAAAAGAAATCAAGTTGTGTTTATCTTGCAGGGCTGTTCTGAGATTTAAAGGAGTTCCTACATGGAAAATGCTCAGAAAAGTCCCTGGCATCTAGTAAGTGCTAAATAAAATGACCACTGTTTGTTTTGTTGCTATTGTTGATCATATATATATATATTGGGATGGTAGTAGCTGCACTCACATAAGTGCCTACAGGACAATCTGATATTTTCCAGGACAAAGTAGGAAAGGTCAGAAGCTACCACAGCCCATATTTACTCTCTCCTTAGACCCATTACTAGAAGTATTTCACATTCAAAATTATCAAACCCCCTACCCAATTCTATTTAAGTTCGACATCAAGAAAAATTTTCCTGTTGGCAGAAGTAATGAAAAGAGGGTTTCTGAGAGGAAGTAGGAACTAGTCAGTACACAGACCCAACTGACAATTTTGATAATTTGCTGTGTGTCTGAAATAGCTCCAAAGTTGACATGTTACATGCTAAATTGAAATGCATTTGTTCAGAAAAGTTCATTCTGTCAGAAGACAGTTATTCTCTCTATTGCTAAGTTATTCAATATAAGGAATAGATTAATTACCTAACTGACTAGCTCTCCTTAGAGGAAAGCATAGCTTGAACATTCATTCAACAAACATTATGTATGCCATCTATATGCCTTCTGTTGTTCTAGATGCTGGGGAGGAAACAGTGAACAAAGTAAAAAAATAAATCTCTGACCTGACATATTTTACATTCTGACCATATCAAAAATAATAATATGCTCCACAAAATACCTTAGTGAGTATCTATTCAATGGAAAAAGATTAATGGAAGGAAAAGAATAAAGGTAAATGAGCAGCTCTTGCCTTTTAAATGTCTTTTTTATTCTACCTTTTTTCTTTTCTCTTTTCGTCCTTACTTCCTGACCCTGACCATCTCCTTCATCTCCTTTTCCTCCTCTTCCCTTTCCTTATTCCCCCTCTTCATTTGTTCGTTCCTCTTTTCTTTCTTTCTTCTTGAACTGTTAATGTTTCTTTCAGAGTCGGCAGTTGCAGTAGCTTGAACGTCGTTTTTTAAGTTAACGTTTTCCAATTCCTTATTGAGGAAATGATTTTTATTTTTATCCGAAGAGCTTCAAAACAGTTCCCACCCTTTTTTACTCTGCTTTAAAGGCAAAGTAGCAAGTTTACTCCAAGAACTTCTATCTTATTTTCTAATAGACTTTTCTTCCAAAAACGTCTTTTCTGAGTGAAATTCCTCAGATCAAAGTTCACTGTGTCTTTTAGCTCAGTTGAGTCCTCTTTCTTTGTATGCGTGATCCTGCTTAAAACTGTCAGTCTCAGACTTTAAATTCCAAGTGTTACATTTTTTTGGGGGGGGGGGGTGCCTAACTGCAAATATAGCAGGAATTATCTAATGGTTTCAGCCGCCTTAATGAGGAATGAGTAGTTTGATTAGGTGATCTTTAAATTAAGGTCACTGCAGGATAAAATACTTTATTAGTGGAATTTGTGACATCTGTTTTTTTTAGAGGACTGTCTACCGAGTCACACAACCTGGGTTCAAGTCCCAGATCTACCTTGTACAAGGTAGATGTGTGTGACTTTGAGCAATTCATTACAATTCTTGGAATCTCAATGTCCTCATCTGTAAACAGTCATCACAATATCTATCCCATGGATTAGCTGAGAAATAATGCATGTATGACACTTTGTTCTGTATAGGGTAGAAGTGCTCAATAAATGAACACTTGTGATAACAGTGGTATTTACAGTTTGTTCCATATTCTCAATGCCTAAAGCCATCTCACCATATAAGTGACTCATAAGACCCAAACGGATATACTCTACCGAACTGGCTCAAGAATGCCAGCACTATCTTTATGTCTTTTTCTTCTTTATTCTGGTTTTTCTTTTGCAGTCTAATTAAAAAAATCATTCCAGAGGTACTCTTCCGCAGGGCTAGGAGTAAGATGCCAACAAGAAAGTACATTTGCAAGATGCAGGAGTTAAAAATCTCTTATTAGGTTCACCCTGGAGGCATTATCTGTTTATTTTGGTATTTACCTCAGAGACCAATTCCCAAATAACAAGGTTATATGGTAATCCAAGTAGTAAGTAGTTGCATATTTTTACCAGAAACATCATGTCTCCCAAAACTTACTTTGGTTGAATAGTCAAATTTCCAATTCACAATGACTTCATCCAATCTTATTGTAAAGAACTGGCAGGACAGACACGGAGGATGAATTAAATTTTACAGTCTACCACATGGAAGAAATGTTTGAGCTGCCTCAGAATTAATCTAAACACACCCCAGGAAACCTGAAAGGCTTTCCGGGTATTTCTGTAGATTTCTAAGACCTTAGTAACAATGGACTGATTTCGTAGACAACTGAGAACTGAGTGACAATCTCGAAGAAAGACCAAGTAGTTCTATTTTCCTCCTCTACTTTTCCAGATGCATAAGCTAAAATGCATAAGCCCAGTTTTAAGCAGGACTAAAGAAATCACAAATTTTTTAACAAAAGAAAAATACATTGTGGCCAAAAAGAATCTCCCTCTGGAAGTTTAATTACCATGTCTATATTGGCTGAGAATAAAATGTTTGGGAAACTGGGTCAATATGGCAGCAGAAGCTGGTTAACCATGCCTCAAAGAATTTCAACATCTACGATAATGTAGCTGTAATTACCAACACCGACCTAAACCACAGTTCAGTTTGAAAATCTCTATAACTATTTTGTATTTTGGGTGATGAGAGACAATTTAGAAATATTTTTATATCTGGCACAGAGTAGTATTGATCTGAAAGATAAAATAAATATAGGTTCCAAGTCCTATGCAACCCTCATTGACACATATTTTGTTTGGCATAGTGTCTCGGACCAACACCTTCACTTATAGATGGGAACTGAAACCAGAGAGGGAATGCAGACTGTCAGAGCTCATTATTTATAGTTAGTAACTCCAGGATGGAATTCTGAGCACTTCTTATTTACTATTTTATTTTTCAAAAAGCTTCTTTTGTAAGAAAAACTCAAAACAGATATATAACATTTTGATATTATCTTCTCGGAGAAACATCTTCAATGTTCACCTTTTTTTTAAAAAAAAAAATTGTGGTAAGAACACTTAACACGAGATCTAGCCTCAACAAATTTGTGTACAGTACAGTATTGTCAATTGTAGACATTTATGTTGTACAACAGATCTCTAAAATGTATTCATCTTTCGTAACTGAGACGTCATACCCAGTGAGCCACAACTTCCCGTTTTCCCTTCCCCGAAGCCCCTGATAACCACCATTCTATTCTCTGCTCTTATGAGTCTGACTATTTTAGATTCTTCATGTAAGTAGTATCATGTAGTATTTGCCCTTCTGTGACTGGCTTGTTTCACTTAGCATAAAGTTCTCCAGGTTCATCCATGTTGTCACAGATGACAGGATTTCCTTCTTGTAAGGCTGGATGATATATCTGTACACACACACACACACACACACATCATATCTTATTCATCCATTGACAGAAATGTAGGCTGTTTCCATATCTTAGCTGTTGTGAATAATGCATCGAGGTGCAGATATCTTTTCAAGATACTGATTTCATTTTCTTCTGAAATACACATACAAGTGAGATTGCTCGAAGGCTTCTGGGAAGATGGCGGAAGAGTAAGACACGGAGATCACCTTCCTCCCCACAGATACACCAGAAATACATCTACACGTGGAACAACTCCTACAGAACACCTACTGAACGCTGGCAGAAGACCTCAGACCTCCCAAAACGCAAGAAAACCCCACACACACCCGCACCTGGGTAGGGCAAAAGAAAAAAGAAACAACAGAGACAAAAGAATAGGGACGGGACCTGCAAAAAGGAGACCCCAAACACAGTAAGATAAGCAAAATGAGAAGACAGAAAAACACACCGCAGATGAAGGAGCAAGATAAAAACCCACCAGACCTAACAAGTGAAGAGGAAATAGGCAGTCTACCTGAAAAAAGAATTCAGAATAATGATAGTAAAGATAACCCAAAATCTTGGAAATAGAATAGACAAAATGCAAGGAACATTTAAAAGGACCTAGAAGAACTAAAGATGAAACAAACAACGATGAACAACACAATAAATGAAATGAAAAATACTCTAGATGGGATCAATAGTAGAATAACTGAGGCAGAAGAACGGTAAGTGACCTGGAAGATAAAATAGTGGAAATAACTACTGCAGAGCAGAATAAAGAAAAAAGAATGAAAAGAACTGAGGACAGTCTCAGAGACCTCTGGAACAACATTAAAAGCACCAACATTTGAATTATAGGGGTTCCAGAAGAAGAAGAGAAAAAGAAAGGGACTGAGAAAATATTTGAAGAGATTATAGTTGAAAACTTCCCTAATATGGGAAAGGAAATAGTTAATCAAGTCCAGGAAGCACAGAGAGTCCCATAAAGGGTAAATCCAAGGAGAAATACGCCAAGACACATATTAATCAAACTGTTAAAAATTATATACAAAGAAAGCATATTAAAAACAGCAAGGGAAAAACAACAAATAACACACAAGGGAATCCCCATAAGGTTAACAGCTGCTTTTTTAGCAGAAACGCTGTAAGCCAGAAGGGAATGGCAGGACACATTTAAAGTGATGAAGGAGAAAAACCTGCAACCAAGATTACTCTACCCAGCAAGGATCTCATTCAGATTTGATGGAGAAATTAAAACCTTTACAGACAAGCAAAATTTGAGAGAGTTCAGCACCACCAAACCAGCTTTACAACAAATGCTAAAGGAACTGCTCTAGGCAAGAAACACAAGAGAAGGAGAAGACCTACAATAACGAACCCAAAACAATTAAGAAATTGGGAATAGGAACATACATATCGATAATTACCTTAAATGTAAATGGACTAAATGCTCCCACCAAAAGACACAGATTGGCTGAATGGATGCAAAAACAAGACCCATATATATGCTGTCTACAAGAGACCCACTTCAGACCTAGAGACACATACAGACTGAAAGTAAGGGGATGGAAAAAGATATTCCATGCAAATGGAAACCAAAAGAAAGCTGGAGTAGCAATTCTCATATCACACAAAACAGACTTTAAAATAAAGACTGTTACAAGAGACAAAGAAGGACACTACATAATGATCAAGGGATCGATCCAAGGTGAAGATATAACAATTGTAAATATTTATGCACCCAACATAGGAGCACCTCAATACATAAGGCAAACACTAACAGCCATAAAAGAGGAAATCATCAGTAACACTTTCATAGTAGGGGACTTTAATACCCCACTTTCACCAATGGACAGATCATCCAAAATGAAAATAAATGAGGAGACACAAGCTTTAAATGATACATTAAACAAGATGGACTTAATTGATATTTATAGGACATTCCATCCAGAAACAACAGAATACACATTCTTCTCAAGTGCTCATGGAACATTCTCCAGGGTAGATCATATCTTGGGTCACAAGTCAAGTCTTGGTAAATTTAAGAAAATTGAAATGGTATCAAGTATCTTTTCCGACCACAACGCTATGAGACTAGATATCAATTACAGGAAAAGATCTGTAAAAAATACAAACACATGGAGGCTAAACAATACACTACTTAATAACGAAGTTATCACTGAAGAAATCAAAGAGGAAATAAAAAAAAATACCTAGAAACAAATGACAATGGAGACACGACGACCCAAAATCTATGGGATGCAGCAAAAGCAGTTCTAAGAGAGACGTTTATAGCAATACAATCCTACCTTAAGAAACAGGAAACATCTCGAATAAACAACCTAAACTTGCACCTAAAGCAATTAAAGAAAGAAGAACAAAAAACCCCAAAGTTAGCAAAAGGAAAGAAATCATAAAGATCAGATCAGAAATAAATGAAAAAGAAATGAAGGAAACGATAGCAAAGATCAATAAAACTAAAAGCTGGTTCTTTGAGAAGATAAACAAAATTGATAAACCATTAGCCAGACTCATCAAGAAAAACAGGGAGAAGACTCAAATCAATAGAATTACAAATGAAAAAGGAGAAGTAACAACTGACACTGCAGAAATACAAAAGATCATGTGAGATTACTACAAGCAACTCTATGCCAATAAAATGCACAACCTGGAAGAAATGGACAAATTCTTAGAAATGCACAACCTGCCAAGACTGAATCAAGAAGAAATAGAAAATATGAACAGACCAATCACAAGCACTGAAATTGAAACTGTGATTAAAAATCTTCCAACAAACAAAAGGCCAGGACCTGATGGCTTCACAGGCGAATTCTATCAAACATTTAGAGAAGAGCTAACATCTATCCTTCTCACACTCTTCCAAAATATAGCAGAAGGAGGAACACTCCCAAATTCATTCTACAAGGCCACCATCACCCTGATACCAAAACCAGACTAGGATGTCACAAAGAAAGAAAACTACAGGCCAATATCACTGATGAACATAGATGCAAGAATCCTCAACAAAACACTAGCAAACAGAATCCAACAGCACATTAAAAGGTTCATACACCATGATCAAGTGGGGTTTATTCCAGGAATGCAAGGATTCTTCAATATATGCAAATCAATCAACGTGATAAACCATATTAACAAATTGAAGGAGAAAAACCATATGATCATCTCAATAGATGCAGAGAAAGCTTTGACAAAATTCAACACCCATTTTTGATAAAAATGCTGCAGAAAGCAGGCATAGAGGGAATGTTCCTCAACATAATAAAGGCCATATATGACAAGCCCACAACCAACATCATCCTCAATGGTGAAAAACTGAAGGCATTTCCACTAAGATCGGGAACAAGACAAGGTTGCCCACTCTCACCGCTCTTATTCAACTTAGTTTTGGAAGTTTTAGCCACAGCAATCAGAGAAGAAAAGGAAATAAAAGGAATCCAAATTGGAAAAGAAGAAGTAAAGCTGTCACTGTTTGCAGATGACATGATACTATACACAGAGAATCCTAAAGCTGCTACCAGAAAACTACTAGAGCTAATCAATGAATTTGGTTAAGCAGCAGGATACAAAATTAATGCACAGAAATCTCTGGCATTCCTATACACTAATGATGAAAAATCTAAAAGTGAAATCAAGAAAACATTCCCATTTACCACTGCAACAAAAAGAATAAAATATCTACGAATAAACCTACCTAAGGAGACAAAAGACCCGTATGCAGAAAATTACAGGACACTGATGAAAGAAATTAAAGATGATACAAATAAATGGAGAGATATACCATGTTCTTGGATTGGAAGGATCAATATTGTAAAAATGACTCTACTACCCAAAGCAATCTACAGATTCAATGCAATCCCTATCAAACTACCACTGGCATTTTTCACAGAACTAGAACAAAAAATTTCACAATTTGTATAGAAACACAAAAGACCCCAAATAGCCAAAGCAATCTTGAGAACGAAAAATGAGGCTGGAGGAATCAGGCTCCCTGACTTCAGACTATACTACAAAGCTACAGTAATCATGACAGTATGGTACTGGCACAAAAACAGAAAGATAGATCAATGGAACAGGATAGAAAGCCCAGAGATAAACCCACGTACATATGGTCACCTCATCTTTGATAAAGGTGGCAGGAATGTACAGTGGAGAAAGGACAGCCTCTTCAATAAGTGGTGCTGGGAAAACTGGACAGGTACATGTAAAACTATGAGATTAGATCATTCCCTAACACCATACACAAAAATAAGCTCAAAATGGATTAAAGACCTAAATGTAAGGCCAGAAACTATCAAACTCTTAGAGGGAAACATAGGCAGAACACTCTCTGACATAAATCACAGCAAGATCCTTTTTGACCCACCTCCTAGAGAAATGGAAATAAAAACAAAACTAAACAAATGGGACCTAATGAAACTTCAAAGCTTTTGCACAGCAAACGAAACCATAAACAAGACCAAAAGACAACCCTCAGAATGGGAGAAAATATTTGCAAATGAAGCAACTGACAAAGGATTAACTACCAAAATTTACATGCACCTCAATAACAGAGAAAAAACAACCCAATCCAAAAATGGGCAGAAGACTTAAATAGACATTTCTCCAAAGAAGATATACAGACTGTCAAGAAACACATGAAAGAATGCTCAACATCATTAATCATTAGAGAAATGCAAATCAAAACTACAATGAGATATCATCTCACACCAGTCAGAATGGCCATCATCACAAAATCTAGAAACACTAAATGCTGGAGAGGGTGTGGAGAAAAGGGCACACTCTTGCACTGCTGGTGGGACTGTGAATTGGTACAGCCACTATGGAGAACAGTATGGAGGTTTCTTAAAAAACTACAAATAGAGCCACCAAATGACCCAGCAATCCCACTACTGGGCATATACCCTGAGAAAACCATAATTCAAAAAGAGTCATGTACCAAAATGTTCATTGCAGCTCTATTTACAATAGCCTGGAGATGGAAACAACCTAAGTGCCCATCATCAGATGAATGGATAAAGAAGATGTGGCACATATATACAATGGAATATATTACTCAGCCATAAAAAGAAATGAAATTGGGCTATTTGTAATGAGGTGGATAGACCTAGAGTCTGTCATACAGAGTGAAGTAAGTCAGAAAGAGAAAGACAAATACCATATGCTAACACATATATATGGAATTTAAGAAAAAAAATGTCATGAAGAACCTAGGGGTAAGACAGGAATAAAGACACAGACCTACTAGCGAACGGACTTGAGGATATGGGGAGGGGGAAGGGTGAGCTGTGACAAAGCGAGAGAGAGGCATGGACATATATACACTACCAAACGTAAGGTAGATAGCTAGTGGGAAGCAGCCGCATAGCACAGGGAGATCAGCTCGGTGCTTTGTGACCGCCTGGAGGAGTGGGATAGGGAGGATGGGAGGGAGGGAGACGCAAGAGGGAAGAGATATGGGAACATATATATATGTATAACTGATTCACTCTGTTATAAAGCAGAAACTAACACACCATTGTAAAGCAATTATACCCCAATAAAGATGTTAAAAAAAAAAAACTACACACACAAATTCTCTCTCTCTATATATATATATCTATATAAAAAAAAAGAAAGAAACCATATACTGGACTCCATAAATTACGAAAACAAAAGACTCGTTTTTGAATCTGATTTCTCCTTTCTTCATTTTAAATGGGTTTGAACAGAAGTGGTAAAACTCTTGAAACAGCATCTGAGAAATATAGTCTTCAATATGTCACTGATCAAAGGGGCCCACGAACATGTCCTCAAAGACTTCTCTACAATATTTAGGGCCAAATACCTGTGCTTAGTATAGTCATTCTTTACTTAGGAATGGAATTTGAGGAATATCTCTCATAGACTAAAATTTAATAATTTTAATCCTGTTCTCTTGAAATAGGATTAAAAATAAAGACCCCTCATAATGTATCAAGCATAGTTTGAAATTTTTATTTTATGCTATTGAAATTAAAACATCCACACTTTCATATTATTTTCAGTTCCCAACTCATCATGTCATTTTTCCCTCCTTCTTCACACAAACGAACAGCCTTTAATCTTTGTTCTCAAATTTAGTCCTTGGATGTCTTTTTTTTCCCCCTTTTATTGAAGCTATTGCTTTGAAAACATTGAATAAATCTGACATTTAAACTCCTCCAATATACTGTCATATATATTTCCTCTGCCAGAAGCCAAGAGGCTTATGTTAAAATATAGCTTGAGGTGTAGAAATCATTGCTAAGAAAAGTAAGTCATTTCTTTTCCTTTGCAAGAAACAGTTGGCCTAGATCTAAAAGGACTATGCAAGCTCTTTTTATTTTCTCTACAATTTTTGAACCTGTTTGGTATGAAGGAGCCTCAGAAAGGATGACCCATTAACCCCTTTTTCTAAGACAAAGGTCATTGTTTCAGTAGCCCAGAGAGTTGAGGATCACAGGCTGAATTCTGCTTGAATAGACTCCATTTGGGCAAGTTTTAAGTGTCCCTTATAGTCAGTTCGGGGTTATATAGCATCGTAAAAATCCTACAGCTATAGGGGCTTTATAGATTATCTAGTGTGCCTGATTTTAGAGGTGAGAAAAGGAATATAGGGAGAAATTAAAGGGATAGCTTAAGGTCATGAAGTCATTTGGGGTAGAACCAGGACTAAAATCTAGGCAATTCTACTCTCAGTTTGGAGTTTGTTCCATTATGTAATGTTTTGCAAGGGACACAAACGAAAGTCCTTAGTATCCTCATCCAGAGATTTGATTGTGGATGTGGTATGTGGGCAATTAAGTAGCAGATCCCTCGCCAGCAGTAGGCAGCCTGGTAGAGGGAAGCTAGCAGTGAGGGCACTGTGGGAATCCCGGAAACTGCTTGGGGAGAAGAAAGTCGGATTTCCTTCCCCATCCAGCTTGGCTACAGTATCCACAAGCGACTCTTTATTTATTTATTTATTTTCATTATAAAGAAAACTTTACTGAAGAACAGCAAAGAAAACCATAAAAAATAGAGAGACATGCCATTATTATTGTAGCCGGCTCAATACTCTAAAAAGTCAATGCTTCTAGCAAATTAATCTCTCAGCCGAAAGACTCCCCAAAGCCTCCATACTTTGTGAAGTGGTGTCTAGCTCATTAACGAACACAAGCGACTTTAGCTCCTAGGAGACGCTTCCCCTAAAAAAGGGCTGGAGATGGAAAGCTTCATGGGAGCCCAGAGTTTCTGCTGTTGTGTGGAAGGACAGCAGGGTCAGCCTGACTGGGAATCCATCCTGGCAGCAAACACAGGGACGGCTAGTCCCTGAGATTCTTGTTTTAGTACAACAGAGATGGAGGCAGAGAGTGGCCAAAACAACAACAGTAGAGCAGACATGGGAGCAGTTGCCCCAGGGACAACCTCAGCACAGAGGAGTTCAGCAGGTTTGCCAAGTTTACAGAGCAGATGGAATCTAAGCCTCAGCAGTCTGGGTCTGAAGTCTGCACCCTGCCTCTCCAGCTAACTCTCCAGGACAAAATGTCAGGACAATGGGGGACTGGAGCAACAAAAATGGAGCAGAACTTTCAGACAGCTGAAAAGGAAGAAGCAAGAGTTGCCGAATTCCTCTGCAGACTGCGCAGGTCGTGGGTCGGCTGCCTTTTGTCACTTGCCAGGTAGTAGACACTTTTGGCTCTGTGGGCTGTCTGTTCTCTATCACAGCTACTTTTATAATGCAAAAGCAGCCATAGACAGTACAGAGATGAATGGGTGTGGCTCTTTTCCAATAACTTTATTTATAGAAACAGGCAACAAATAGGAATCTGTCAACCTCAGAAAATAGATCCTTGTGGCTTCAGTGGTGAGAAATGGAGAAAAGGAAACAAGAGACTTCAAAAGAAATCAAGTTGTGTTTATCTTGCAGGGCTGTTCTGAGATTTAAAGGAGTTCCTACATGGAAAATGCTCAGAAAAGTCCCTGGCATCTAGTAAGTGCTAAATAAAATGACCACTGTTTGTTTTGTTGCTATTGTTGATCATATATATATATATTGGGATGGTAGTAGCTGCACTCACATAAGTGCCTACAGGACAATCTGATATTTTCCAGGACAAAGTAGGAAAGGTCAGAAGCTACCACAGCCCATATTTACTCTCTCCTTAGACCCATTACTAGAAGTATTTCACATTCAAAATTATCAAACCCCCTACCCAATTCTATTTAAGTTCGACATCAAGAAAAATTTTCCTGTTGGCAGAAGTAATGAAAAGAGGGTTTCTGAGAGGAAGTAGGAACTAGTCAGTACACAGACCCAACTGACAATTTTGATAATTTGCTGTGTGTCTGAAATAGCTCCAAAGTTGACATGTTACATGCTAAATTGAAATGCATTTGTTCAGAAAAGTTCATTCTGTCAGAAGACAGTTATTCTCTCTATTGCTAAGTTATTCAATATAAGGAATAGATTAATTACCTAACTGACTAGCTCTCCTTAGAGGAAAGCATAGCTTGAACATTCATTCAACAAACATTATGTATGCCATCTATATGCCTTCTGTTGTTCTAGATGCTGGGGAGGAAACAGTGAACAAAGTAAAAAAATAAATCTCTGACCTGACATATTTTACATTCTGACCATATCAAAAATAATAATATGCTCCACAAAATACCTTAGTGAGTATCTATTCAATGGAAAAAGATTAATGGAAGGAAAAGAATAAAGGTAAATGAGCAGCTCTTGCCTTTTAAATGTCTTTTTTATTCTACCTTTTTTCTTTTCTCTTTTCGTCCTTACTTCCTGACCCTGACCATCTCCTTCATCTCCTTTTCCTCCTCTTCCCTTTCCTTATTCCCCCTCTTCATTTGTTCGTTCCTCTTTTCTTTCTTTCTTCTTGAACTGTTAATGTTTCTTTCAGAGTCGGCAGTTGCAGTAGCTTGAACGTCGTTTTTTAAGTTAACGTTTTCCAATTCCTTATTGAGGAAATGATTTTTATTTTTATCCGAAGAGCTTCAAAACAGTTCCCACCCTTTTTTACTCTGCTTTAAAGGCAAAGTAGCAAGTTTACTCCAAGAACTTCTATCTTATTTTCTAATAGACTTTTCTTCCAAAAACGTCTTTTCTGAGTGAAATTCCTCAGATCAAAGTTCACTGTGTCTTTTAGCTCAGTTGAGTCCTCTTTCTTTGTATGCGTGATCCTGCTTAAAACTGTCAGTCTCAGACTTTAAATTCCAAGTGTTACATTTTTTTTGGGGGGGGGGTGCCTAACTGCAAATATAGCAGGAATTATCTAATGGTTTCAGCCGCCTTAATGAGGAATGAGTAGTTTGATTAGGTGATCTTTAAATTAAGGTCACTGCAGGATAAAATACTTTATTAGTGGAATTTGTGACATCTGTTTTTTTTAGAGGACTGTCTACCGAGTCACACAACCTGGGTTCAAGTCCCAGATCTACCTTGTACAAGGTAGATGTGTGTGACTTTGAGCAATTCATTACAATTCTTGGAATCTCAATGTCCTCATCTGTAAACAGTCATCACAATATCTATCCCATGGATTAGCTGAGAAATAATGCATGTATGACACTTTGTTCTGTATAGGGTAGAAGTGCTCAATAAATGAACACTTGTGATAACAGTGGTATTTACAGTTTGTTCCATATTCTCAATGCCTAAAGCCATCTCACCATATAAGTGACTCATAAGACCCAAACGGATATACTCTACCGAACTGGCTCAAGAATGCCAGCACTATCTTTATGTCTTTTTCTTCTTTATTCTGGTTTTTCTTTTGCAGTCTAATTAAAAAAATCATTCCAGAGGTACTCTTCCGCAGGGCTAGGAGTAAGATGCCAACAAGAAAGTACATTTGCAAGACGCAGGAGTTAAAAATCTCTTATTAGGTTCACCCTGGAGGCATTATCTGTTTATTTTGGTATTTACCTCAGAGACCAATTCCCAAATAACAAGGTTATATGGTAATCCAAGTAGTAAGTAGTTGCATATTTTTACCAGAAACATCATGTCTCCCAAAACTTACTTTGGTTGAATAGTCAAATTTCCAATTCACAATGACTTCATCCAATCTTATTGTAAAGAACTGGCAGGACAGACACTGAGGATGAATTAAATTTTACAGTCTACCACATGGAAGAAATGTTTGAGCTGCCTCAGAATTAATCTAAACACACCCCAGGAAACCTGAAAGGCTTTCCGGGTATTTCTGTAGATTTCTAAGACCTTAGTAACAATGGACTGATTTCGTAGACAACTGAGAACTGAGTGACAATCTCGAAGAAAGACCAAGTAGTTCTATTTTCCTCCTCTACTTTTCCAGATGCATAAGCTAAAATGCATAAGCCCAGTTTTAAGCAGGACTAAAGAAATCACAAATTTTTTAACAAAAGAAAAATACATTGTGGCCAAAAAGAATCTCCCTCTGGAAGTTTAATTACCATGTCTATATTGGCTGAGAATAAAATGTTTGGGAAACTGGGTCAATATGGCAGCAGAAGCTGGTTAACCATGCCTCAAAGAATTTCAACATCTACGATAATGTAGCTGTAATTACCAACACCGACCTAAACCACAGTTCAGTTTGAAAATCTCTATAACTATTTTGTATTTTGGGTGATGAGAGACAATTTAGAAATATTTTTATATCTGGCACAGAGTAGTATTGATCTGAAAGATAAAATAAATATAGGTTCCAAGTCCTATGCAACCCTCATTGACACATATTTTGTTTGGCATAGTGTCTCGGACCAACACCTTCACTTATAGATGGGAACTGAAACCAGAGAGGGAATGCAGACTGTCAGAGCTCATTATTTATAGTTAGTAACTCCAGGATGGAATTCTGAGCACTTCTTATTTACTATTTTATTTTTCAAAAAGCTTCTTTTGTAAGAAAAACTCAAAACAGATATATAACATTTTGATATTATCTTCTCGGAGAAACATCTTCAATGTTCACCTTTTTTTTAAAAAAAAAAATTGTGGTAAGAACACTTAACACGAGATCTAGCCTCAACAAATTTGTGTACAGTACAGTATTGTCAATTGTAGACATTTATGTTGTACAACAGATCTCTAAAATGTATTCATCTTTCGTAACTGAGACGTCATACCCAGTGAGCCACAACTTCCCGTTTTCCCTTCCCCGAAGCCCCTGATAACCACCATTCTATTCTCTGCTCTTATGAGTCTGACTATTTTAGATTCTTCATGTAAGTAGTATCATGTAGTATTTGCCCTTCTGTGACTGGCTTGTTTCACTTAGCATAAAGTTCTCCAGGTTCATCCATGTTGTCACAGATGACAGGATTTCCTTCTTGTAAGGCTGGATGATATATCTGTACACACACACACACACACACACATCATATCTTATTCATCCATTGACAGAAATGTAGGCTGTTTCCATATCTTAGCTGTTGTGAATAATGCATCGAGGTGCAGATATCTTTTCAAGATACTGATTTCATTTTCTTCTGAAATACACATACAAGTGAGATTGCTCAAAGGCTTCTGGGAAGATGGCGGAAGAGTAAGACACGGAGATCACCTTCCTCCCCACAGATACACCAGAAATACATCTACACGTGGAACAACTCCTACAGAACACCTACTGAACGCTGGCAGAAGACCTCAGACCTCCCAAAACGCAAGAAAACCCCACACACACCCGCACCTGGGTAGGGCAAAAGAAAAAAGAAACAACAGAGACAAAAGAATAGGGACGGGACCTGCAAAAAGGAGACCCCAAACACAGTAAGATAAGCAAAATGAGAAGACAGAAAAACACACCGCAGATGAAGGAGCAAGATAAAAACCCACCAGACCTAACAAGTGAAGAGGAAATAGGCAGTCTACCTGAAAAAAGAATTCAGAATAATGATAGTAAAGATAACCCAAAATCTTGGAAATAGAATAGACAAAATGCAAGGAACATTTAAAAGGACCTAGAAGAACTAAAGATGAAACAAACAACGATGAACAACACAATAAATGAAATGAAAAATACTCTAGATGGGATCAATAGTAGAATAACTGAGGCAGAAGAACGGTAAGTGACCTGGAAGATAAAATAGTGGAAATAACTACTGCAGAGCAGAATAAAGAAAAAAGAATGAAAAGAACTGAGGACAGTCTCAGAGACCTCTGGAACAACATTAAAAGCACCAACATTTGAATTATAGGGGTTCCAGAAGAAGAAGAGAAAAAGAAAGGGACTGAGAAAATATTTGAAGAGATTATAGTTGAAAACTTCCCTAATATGGGAAAGGAAATAGTTAATCAAGTCCAGGAAGCACAGAGAGTCCCATAAAGGGTAAATCCAAGGAGAAATACGCCAAGACACATATTAATCAAACTGTTAAAAATTATATACAAAGAAAGCATATTAAAAACAGCAAGGGAAAAACAACAAATAACACACAAGGGAATCCCCATAAGGTTAACAGCTGCTTTTTTAGCAGAAACGCTGTAAGCCAGAAGGGAATGGCAGGACACATTTAAAGTGATGAAGGAGAAAAACCTGCAACCAAGATTACTCTACCCAGCAAGGATCTCATTCAGATTTGATGGAGAAATTAAAACCTTTACAGACAAGCAAAATTTGAGAGAGTTCAGCACCACCAAACCAGCTTTACAACAAATGCTAAAGGAACTGCTCTAGGCAAGAAACACAAGAGAAGGAGAAGACCTACAATAACGAACCCAAAACAATTAAGAAATTGGGAATAGGAACATACATATCGATAATTACCTTAAATGTAAATGGACTAAATGCTCCCACCAAAAGACACAGATTGGCTGAATGGATGCAAAAACAAGACCCATATATATGCTGTCTACAAGAGACCCACTTCAGACCTAGAGACACATACAGACTGAAAGTAAGGGGATGGAAAAAGATATTCCATGCAAATGGAAACCAAAAGAAAGCTGGAGTAGCAATTCTCATATCACACAAAACAGACTTTAAAATAAAGACTGTTACAAGAGACAAAGAAGGACACTACATAATGATCAAGGGATCGATCCAAGGTGAAGATATAACAATTGTAAATATTTATGCACCCAACATAGGAGCACCTCAATACATAAGGCAAACACTAACAGCCATAAAAGAGGAAATCATCAGTAACACTTTCATAGTAGGGGACTTTAATACCCCACTTTCACCAATGGACAGATCATCCAAAATGAAAATAAATGAGGAGACACAAGCTTTAAATGATACATTAAACAAGATGGACTTAATTGATATTTATAGGACATTCCATCCAGAAACAACAGAATACACATTCTTCTCAAGTGCTCATGGAACATTCTCCAGGGTAGATCATATCTTGGGTCACAAGTCAAGTCTTGGTAAATTTAAGAAAATTGAAATGGTATCAAGTATCTTTTCCGACCACAACGCTATGAGACTAGATATCAATTACAGGAAAAGATCTGTAAAAAATACAAACACATGGAGGCTAAACAATACACTACTTAATAACGAAGTTATCACTGAAGAAATCAAAGAGGAAATAAAAAAAAATACCTAGAAACAAATGACAATGGAGACACGACGACCCAAAATCTATGGGATGCAGCAAAAGCAGTTCTAAGAGAGACGTTTATAGCAATACAATCCTACCTTAAGAAACAGGAAACATCTCGAATAAACAACCTAAACTTGCACCTAAAGCAATTAAAGAAAGAAGAACAAAAAACCCCAAAGTTAGCAAAAGGAAAGAAATCATAAAGATCAGATCAGAAATAAATGAAAAAGAAATGAAGGAAACGATAGCAAAGATCAATAAAACTAAAAGCTGGTTCTTTGAGAAGATAAACAAAATTGATAAACCATTAGCCAGACTCATCAAGAAAAACAGGGAGAAGACTCAAATCAATAGAATTACAAATGAAAAAGGAGAAGTAACAACTGACACTGCAGAAATACAAAAGATCATGTGAGATTACTACAAGCAACTCTATGCCAATAAAATGCACAACCTGGAAGAAATGGACAAATTCTTAGAAATGCACAACCTGCCAAGACTGAATCAAGAAGAAATAGAAAATATGAACAGACCAATCACAAGCACTGAAATTGAAACTGTGATTAAAAATCTTCCAACAAACAAAAGGCCAGGACCTGATGGCTTCACAGGCGAATTCTATCAAACATTTAGAGAAGAGCTAACATCTATCCTTCTCACACTCTTCCAAAATATAGCAGAAGGAGGAACACTCCCAAATTCATTCTACAAGGCCACCATCACCCTGATACCAAAACCAGACTAGGATGTCACAAAGAAAGAAAACTACAGGCCAATATCACTGATGAACATAGATGCAAGAATCCTCAACAAAACACTAGCAAACAGAATCCAACAGCACATTAAAAGGTTCATACACCATGATCAAGTGGGGTTTATTCCAGGAATGCAAGGATTCTTCAATATATGCAAATCAATCAACGTGATAAACCATATTAACAAATTGAAGGAGAAAAACCATATGATCATCTCAATAGATGCAGAGAAAGCTTTGACAAAATTCAACACCCATTTTTGATAAAAATGCTGCAGAAAGCAGGCATAGAGGGAATGTTCCTCAACATAATAAAGGCCATATATGACAAGCCCACAACCAACATCATCCTCAATGGTGAAAAACTGAAGGCATTTCCACTAAGATCGGGAACAAGACAAGGTTGCCCACTCTCACCGCTCTTATTCAACTTAGTTTTGGAAGTTTTAGCCACAGCAATCAGAGAAGAAAAGGAAATAAAAGGAATCCAAATTGGAAAAGAAGAAGTAAAGCTGTCACTGTTTGCAGATGACATGATACTATACACAGAGAATCCTAAAGCTGCTACCAGAAAACTACTAGAGCTAATCAATGAATTTGGTTAAGCAGCAGGATACAAAATTAATGCACAGAAATCTCTGGCATTCCTATACACTAATGATGAAAAATCTAAAAGTGAAATCAAGAAAACATTCCCATTTACCACTGCAACAAAAAGAATAAAATATCTACGAATAAACCTACCTAAGGAGACAAAAGACCCGTATGCAGAAAATTACAGGACACTGATGAAAGAAATTAAAGATGATACAAATAAATGGAGAGATATACCATGTTCTTGGATTGGAAGGATCAATATTGTAAAAATGACTCTACTACCCAAAGCAATCTACAGATTCAATGCAATCCCTATCAAACTACCACTGGCATTTTTCACAGAACTAGAACAAAAAATTTCACAATTTGTATAGAAACACAAAAGACCCCAAATAGCCAAAGCAATCTTGAGAACGAAAAATGAGGCTGGAGGAATCAGGCTCCCTGACTTCAGACTATACTACAAAGCTACAGTAATCATGACAGTATGGTACTGGCACAAAAACAGAAAGATAGATCAATGGAACAGGATAGAAAGCCCAGAGATAAACCCACGTACATATGGTCACCTCATCTTTGATAAAGGTGGCAGGAATGTACAGTGGAGAAAGGACAGCCTCTTCAATAAGTGGTGCTGGGAAAACTGGACAGGTACATGTAAAACTATGAGATTAGATCATTCCCTAACACCATACACAAAAATAAGCTCAAAATGGATTAAAGACCTAAATGTAAGGCCAGAAACTATCAAACTCTTAGAGGGAAACATAGGCAGAACACTCTCTGACATAAATCACAGCAAGATCCTTTTTGACCCACCTCCTAGAGAAATGGAAATAAAAACAAAACTAAACAAATGGGACCTAATGAAACTTCAAAGCTTTTGCACAGCAAACGAAACCATAAACAAGACCAAAAGACAACCCTCAGAATGGGAGAAAATATTTGCAAATGAAGCAACTGACAAAGGATTAACTACCAAAATTTACATGCACCTCAATAACAGAGAAAAAACAACCCAATCCAAAAATGGGCAGAAGACTTAAATAGACATTTCTCCAAAGAAGATATACAGACTGTCAAGAAACACATGAAAGAATGCTCAACATCATTAATCATTAGAGAAATGCAAATCAAAACTACAATGAGATATCATCTCACACCAGTCAGAATGGCCATCATCACAAAATCTAGAAACACTAAATGCTGGAGAGGGTGTGGAGAAAAGGGCACACTCTTGCACTGCTGGTGGGACTGTGAATTGGTACAGCCACTATGGAGAACAGTATGGAGGTTTCTTAAAAAACTACAAATAGAGCCACCAAATGACCCAGCAATCCCACTACTGGGCATATACCCTGAGAAAACCATAATTCAAAAAGAGTCATGTACCAAAATGTTCATTGCAGCTCTATTTACAATAGCCTGGAGATGGAAACAACCTAAGTGCCCATCATCAGATGAATGGATAAAGAAGATGTGGCACATATATACAATGGAATATATTACTCAGCCATAAAAAGAAATGAAATTGGGCTATTTGTAATGAGGTGGATAGACCTAGAGTCTGTCATACAGAGTGAAGTAAGTCAGAAAGAGAAAGACAAATACCATATGCTAACACATATATATGGAATTTAAGAAAAAAAATGTCATGAAGAACCTAGGGGTAAGACAGGAATAAAGACACAGACCTACTAGCGAACGGACTTGAGGATATGGGGAGGGGGAAGGGTGAGCTGTGACAAAGCGAGAGAGAGGCATGGACATATATACACTACCAAACGTAAGGTAGATAGCTAGTGGGAAGCAGCCGCATAGCACAGGGAGATCAGCTCGGTGCTTTGTGACCGCCTGGAGGAGTGGGATAGGGAGGATGGGAGGGAGGGAGACGCAAGAGGGAAGAGATATGGGAACATATATATATGTATAACTGATTCACTCTGTTATAAAGCAGAAACTAACACACCATTGTAAAGCAATTATACCCCAATAAAGATGTTAAAAAAAAAAAACTACACACACAAATTCTCTCTCTCTATATATATATATCTATATAAAAAAAAAGAAAGAAACCATATACTGGACTCCATAAATTACGAAAACAAAAGACTCGTTTTTGAATCTGATTTCTCCTTTCTTCATTTTAAATGGGTTTGAACAGAAGTGGTAAAACTCTTGAAACAGCATCTGAGAAATATAGTCTTCAATATGTCACTGATCAAAGGGGCCCACGAACATGTCCTCAAAGACTTCTCTACAATATTTAGGGCCAAATACCTGTGCTTAGTATAGTCATTCTTTACTTAGGAATGGAATTTGAGGAATATCTCTCATAGACTAAAATTTAATAATTTTAATCCTGTTCTCTTGAAATAGGATTAAAAATAAAGACCCCTCATAATGTATCAAGCATAGTTTGAAATTTTTATTTTATGCTATTGAAATTAAAACATCCACACTTTCATATTATTTTCAGTTCCCAACTCATCATGTCATTTTTCCCTCCTTCTTCACACAAACGAACAGCCTTTAATCTTTGTTCTCAAATTTAGTCCTTGGATGTCTTTTTTTTCCCCCTTTTATTGAAGCTATTGCTTTGAAAACATTGAATAAATCTGACATTTAAACTCCTCCAATATACTGTCATATATATTTCCTCTGCCAGAAGCCAAGAGGCTTATGTTAAAATATAGCTTGAGGTGTAGAAATCATTGCTAAGAAAAGTAAGTCATTTCTTTTCCTTTGCAAGAAACAGTTGGCCTAGATCTAAAAGGACTATGCAAGCTCTTTTTATTTTCTCTACAATTTTTGAACCTGTTTGGTATGAAGGAGCCTCAGAAAGGATGACCCATTAACCCCTTTTTCTAAGACAAAGGTCATTGTTTCAGTAGCCCAGAGAGTTGAGGATCACAGGCTGAATTCTGCTTGAATAGACTCCATTTGGGCAAGTTTTAAGTGTCCCTTATAGTCAGTTCGGGGTTATATAGCATCGTAAAAATCCTACAGCTATAGGGGCTTTATAGATTATCTAGTGTGCCTGATTTTAGAGGTGAGAAAAGGAATATAGGGAGAAATTAAAGGGATAGCTTAAGGTCATGAAGTCATTTGGGGTAGAACCAGGACTAAAATCTAGGCAATTCTACTCTCAGTTTGGAGTTTGTTCCATTATGTAATGTTTTGCAAGGGACACAAACGAAAGTCCTTAGTATCCTCATCCAGAGATTTGATTGTGGATGTGGTATGTGGGCAATTAAGTAGCAGATCCCTCGCCAGCAGTAGGCAGCCTGGTAGAGGGAAGCTAGCAGTGAGGGCACTGTGGGAATCCCGGAAACTGCTTGGGGAGAAGAAAGTCGGATTTCCTTCCCCATCCAGCTTGGCTACAGTATCCACAAGCGACTCTTTATTTATTTATTTTCATTATAAAGAAAACTTTACTGAAGAACAGCAAAGAAAACCATAAAAAATAGAGAGACATGCCATTATTATTGTAGCCGGCTCAATACTCTAAAAAGTCAATGCTTCTAGCAAATTAATCTCTCAGCCGAAAGACTCCCCAAAGCCTCCATACTTTGTGAAGTGGTGTCTAGCTCATTAACGAACACAAGCGACTTTAGCTCCTAGGAGACGCTTCCCCTAAAAAAGGGCTGGAGATGGAAAGCTTCATGGGAGCCCAGAGTTTCTGCTGTTGTGTGGAAGGACAGCAGGGTCAGCCTGACTGGGAATCCATCCTGGCAGCAAACACAGGGACGGCTAGTCCCTGAGATTCTTGTTTTAGTACAACAGAGATGGAGGCAGAGAGTGGCCAAAACAACAACAGTAGAGCAGACATGGGAGCAGTTGCCCCAGGGACAACCTCAGCACAGAGGAGTTCAGCAGGTTTGCCAAGTTTACAGAGCAGATGGAATCTAAGCCTCAGCAGTCTGGGTCTGAAGTCTGTACCCTGCCTCTCCAGCTAACTCTCCAGGACAAAATGTCAGGACAATGGGGGACTGGAGCAACAAAAATGGAGCAGAACTTTCAGACAGCTGAAAAGGAAGAAGCAAGAGTTGCCGAATTCCTCTGCAGACTGCGCAGGTCGTGGGTCGGCTGCCTTTTGTCACTTGCCAGGTAGTAGACACTTTTGGCTCTGTGGGCTGTCTGTTCTCTATCACAGCTACTTTTATAATGCAAAAGCAGCCATAGACAGTACAGAGATGAATGGGTGTGGCTCTTTTCCAATAACTTTATTTATAGAAACAGGCAACAAATAGGAATCTGTCAACCTCAGAAAATAGATCCTTGTGGCTTCAGTGGTGAGAAATGGAGAAAAGGAAACAAGAGACTTCAAAAGAAATCAAGTTGTGTTTATCTTGCAGGGCTGTTCTGAGATTTAAAGGAGTTCCTACATGGAAAATGCTCAGAAAAGTCCCTGGCATCTAGTAAGTGCTAAATAAAATGACCACTGTTTGTTTTGTTGCTATTGTTGATCATATATATATATATTGGGATGGTAGTAGCTGCACTCACATAAGTGCCTACAGGACAATCTGATATTTTCCAGGACAAAGTAGGAAAGGTCAGAAGCTACCACAGCCCATATTTACTCTCTCCTTAGACCCATTACTAGAAGTATTTCACATTCAAAATTATCAAACCCCCTACCCAATTCTATTTAAGTTCGACATCAAGAAAAATTTTCCTGTTGGCAGAAGTAATGAAAAGAGGGTTTCTGAGAGGAAGTAGGAACTAGTCAGTACACAGACCCAACTGACAATTTTGATAATTTGCTGTGTGTCTGAAATAGCTCCAAAGTTGACATGTTACATGCTAAATTGAAATGCATTTGTTCAGAAAAGTTCATTCTGTCAGAAGACAGTTATTCTCTCTATTGCTAAGTTATTCAATATAAGGAATAGATTAATTACCTAACTGACTAGCTCTCCTTAGAGGAAAGCATAGCTTGAACATTCATTCAACAAACATTATGTATGCCATCTATATGCCTTCTGTTGTTCTAGATGCTGGGGAGGAAACAGTGAACAAAGTAAAAAAATAAATCTCTGACCTGACATATTTTACATTCTGACCATATCAAAAATAATAATATGCTCCACAAAATACCTTAGTGAGTATCTATTCAATGGAAAAAGATTAATGGAAGGAAAAGAATAAAGGTAAATGAGCAGCTCTTGCCTTTTAAATGTCTTTTTTATTCTACCTTTTTTCTTTTCTCTTTTCGTCCTTACTTCCTGACCCTGACCATCTCCTTCATCTCCTTTTCCTCCTCTTCCCTTTCCTTATTCCCCCTCTTCATTTGTTCGTTCCTCTTTTCTTTCTTTCTTCTTGAACTGTTAATGTTTCTTTCAGAGTCGGCAGTTGCAGTAGCTTGAACGTCGTTTTTTAAGTTAACGTTTTCCAATTCCTTATTGAGGAAATGATTTTTATTTTTATCCGAAGAGCTTCAAAACAGTTCCCACCCTTTTTTACTCTGCTTTAAAGGCAAAGTAGCAAGTTTACTCCAAGAACTTCTATCTTATTTTCTAATAGACTTTTCTTCCAAAAACGTCTTTTCTGAGTGAAATTCCTCAGATCAAAGTTCACTGTGTCTTTTAGCTCAGTTGAGTCCTCTTTCTTTGTATGCGTGATCCTGCTTAAAACTGTCAGTCTCAGACTTTAAATTCCAAGTGTTACATTTTTTTGGGGGGGGGGTGCCTAACTGCAAATATAGCAGGAATTATCTAATGGTTTCAGCCGCCTGAATGAGGAATGAGTAGTTTGATTAGGTGATCTTTAAATTAAGGTCACTGCAGGATAAAATACTTTATTAGTGGAATTTGTGACATCTGTTTTTTTTAGAGGACTGTCTACCGAGTCACACAACCTGGGTTCAAGTCCCAGATCTACCTTGTACAAGGTAGATGTGTGTGACTTTGAGCAATTCATTACAATTCTTGGAATCTCAATTTCCTCATCTGTAAACAGTCATGACAACATCTATCCCATGGATTAGCTGGGAAGTAGTGCATGTATGACACTTTGTTCTGTATAGGGTAGAAGTGCTCAATAAATGAACACTTGTGATAACAGTGGTATTTACAGTTTGTTCCATATTCTCAATGCCTAAAGCCATCTCACCATATAAGTGACTCATAAGACCCAAACGGATATGCTCTACCGAACTGGCTCAAGAATGCCAGCACTATCTTTATGTCTTTTTCTTCTTTATTCTGGTTTTTCTTTTGCAATCTAATTAAAAAAATCATTCCAGAGGTACTCTTCCGCAGGGCTAGGAGTAAGATGCCAACAAGAAAGTACATTTGCAAGACGCAGGAGTTAAAAATCTCTTATTAGGTTCACCCTGGAGGCATTATCTGTTTATTTTGGTATTTACCTCAGAGACCAATTCCCAAATAACAAGGTTATATGGTAATCCAAGTAGTAAGTAGTTGCATATTTTTACCAGAAACATCATGTCTCCCAAAACTTACTTTGGTTGAATAGTCAAATTTCCAATTCACAATGACTTCATCCAATCTTATTGTAAAGAACTGGCAGGACAGACACTGAGGATGAATTAAATTTTACAGTCTACCACATGGAAGAAATGTTTGAGCTGCCTCAGAATTAATCTAAACACACCCCAGTAAACCTGAAAGGCCTTCCGGGTGTTTCTGTAGATTTCTAAGACCTTAGTAACAATGGACTGATTTCATAGACAACTGAGAACTGAGTGACAATCTCGAAGAAAGACCAAGTAGTTCTATTTTCCTCCTCTACTTTTCCAGATGCATAAGCTAAAATGCATAAGCCCAGTTTTAAGCAGGACTAAAGAAATCACAAATTTTTTAACAAAAGAAAAATACATTGTGGCCAAAAAGAATCTCCCTCTGGAAGTTTAATTACCATGTCTATATTGGCTGAGAATAAAATGTTTGGGAAACTGGGTCAATATGGCAGCAGAAGCTGGTTAACCATGCCTCAAAGAATTTCAACATCTACGATAATGTAGCTGTAATTACCAACACCGACCTAAACCACAGTTCAGTTTGAAAATCTCTATAACTATTTTGTATTTTGGGTGATGAGAGACAATTTAGAAATATTTTTATATCTGGCACAGAGTAGTATTGATCTGAAAGATAAAATAAGTATAGGTTCCAAGTCCTATGCAACCCTCATTGACACATATTTTGTTTGGCATAGTGTCTCGGACCAACACCTTCACTTATAGATGGGAACTGAAACCAGAGAGGGAATGCAGACTGTCAGAGCTCATTATTTATAGTTAGTAACTCCAGGATGGAATTCTGAGCACTTCTTATTTACTATTTTATTTTTCAAAAAGCTTCTTTTGTAAGAAAAACTCAAAACAGATATATAACATTTTGATATTATCTTCTCGGAGAAACATCTTCAATGTTCACCTTTTTTTTAAAAAAAAAAATTGTGGTAAGAACACTTAACACGAGATCTAGCCTCAACAAATTTGTGTACAGTACAGTATTGTCAATTGTAGACATTTATGTTGTACAACAGATCTCTAAAATGTATTCATCTTTCGTAACTGAGACGTCATACCCAGTGAGCCACAACTTCCCGTTTTCCCTTCCCCGAAGCCCCTGATAACCACCATTCTATTCTCTGCTCTTATGAGTCTGACTATTTTAGATTCTTCATGTAAGTAGTATCATGTAGTATTTGCCCTTCTGTGACTGGCTTGTTTCACTTAGCATAAAGTTCTCCAGGTTCATCCATGTTGTCACAGATGACAGGATTTCCTTCTTGTAAGGCTGGATGATATATCTGTACACACACACACACACACACACATCATATCTTATTCATCCATTGACAGAAATGTAGGCTGTTTCCATATCTTAGCTGTTGTGAATAATGCATCGAGGTGCAGATATCTTTTCAAGATACTGATTTCATTTTCTTCTGAAATACACATACAAGTGAGATTGCTCGAAGGCTTCCGAGAAGATGGCGGAAGAGTAAAACACGGAGATCACCTTCCTCCCCACAGATACACCAGAAATACATCTATACGTGGAACAACTCCTACAGAACACCTACTGAACGCTGGCAGAAGACCTCAGACCTCCCAAAAGGCAAGAACCCCCACACACACACCCGTACCTGGGTAGGGCAAAAGAAAAAAGAAACAACAGAGACAAAAGAATAGGGACGGGACCCGCATCAGTGGGAGTGAGCCGTGAAGGAGGAAAGCTTTCCTCGCACTAGGAAGGCCCTTCGCCGGTTGAGACCGCAGGTGACGGAGGGGGCGAGCTTTGGAGCCACGGAGGAGAGCGCAGCCACAGGGCTGCGGAGGGCAAAGCGGGGAGATTCCCGCACAGAGGATCAGGGCCGACCAGCACTCACCAGCCCGAGAGGCTTGTCTGCTCACCCGCCGGGCCGGGCGGGGCTGGGAGTTGAGGCTCGGGCTTCGGTCGGAGCGCAGGGAGAGGACTGGGGTTGGCGGCATGAACACAGCCTGCAAGGGGTTAGTGCGCCACGGCTGGCCGGGAGGGAGTCCAGGGAAAAGTCTGGACCTGCCGAAGAGGCAAGAGACTTTTTCTTACCTCTGTTTCCAGGTGCGCGAGGAGAGGGGATTAAAAGCGCTGCTTAAAGGAGCTCCAGAGACGGGCGCGAGCCGCGGCTAAAAGCGCGGACCCCAGAGACAGGCAGGAGACGCTAAGGCTGCTGCTGCCGCCCCCAAGAAGCCTGTGTGCGAGCACAGGTCACTATCCACACCCCCCTTCCGGGGAGCCTGTGCAGCCCGCCACTGCCAGGGTCACGGGATCCAGGGTCAACTCCTCCGGGAGAACGCCCGGCGCGCCTCACGCTGCTGCAACGTCATGCCGGCCTCTGCCGCCGCAGGCCCGCCCCGCATTCCATGCCCCTCCCTCTCCCCGGCCTGAGTGAGCCAGAGCCCCCGAGTCAGCGGCTCCTTTAACCTCGTCCTGTCTGAGCGAAGAACAGACGCCCTCCCGCGACCTACACGCAGAGGCGGGGCCAAATCCAAAGCTGAGCACCTGGGAGCTGTGAGAACAAAGAAGAGAAAGGGAAATCTCCCCCAGCAGCCACAGGAGCAGCGGATTAAAGCTCCACAATCAACTTGATGTGCCCTGCATCTGTGGAATACATGAAAAGACTACGAATCATCCCAAATTAAGGAGGTGGATTATGAGAACAAGATTTATGATTTTTTTCCCCTTTTCCTCTTTTTGTGAGTGTGTATGTGTATGCTTCTGTGTGAGACTTTGTCTGTATAGCTTTGTTTCCACCATTTGTCCTAGGGTTCTATGCCTCCGTTTTTTTACTTGTTGTTGTTTTTTAAATTTTTTTTCTCTTAATAATTATTATTTTATTTTAATAACTTTATTATATTTTATATTATTTTATTTTACTTTATCTCCTTTCTTTTTTTCCTTCCTTCCCTCCTTCCTTCCTTCCTCCCTGCCTCCCGCCTTTCTTTCTTTCTTTCTACTTCTACTGATTCTTTCTCTCTACTTTTTCTCCCTTTTATTCTGAGCCATGTGGATGAAAGGCTCTTGGTGCAGCAGCCAGGAGTCAGTGCTGTGCCTCTGAGGAGGGAGAGCCAACTTCAGGACACTGGTCCACAAGAGACCTCTCAGCTCCACATAATATCAAATGGCGAAAATCTCCCAGAGATCTCCATCTCAACACCAGCACCCAGCTTCACTCAACGACCAGCAAGCTACAGTGCTGGACATCCTATGCCAAACAACTAGCAAGACAGGAACACAACCCCACCCTTAGCAGAGAGGCTGTCTAAAATCATAATAAGTCCACAGACACCCCAAAACACACCACCAGACGTGGACCTGCCCACCAGAAAGACAAGATCCAGCCTCATCCACCAGAACACAGGCACTAGTCCCCTCCACCAGGAAGCCTACACAACCCACTGAACCAACCCTAGCCACTGGGGACAGACACCAAAAATAACGGGAACTACGAACCTGCAGCCTGCGAAAAGGAGACCCCAAGCACAGTAAGATAAGCAAAATGAGAAGACAGAAAAACACACCGCAGATGAAGGAGCAAGATAAAAACCCACCAGACCTAACAAGTGAAGAGGAAATAGGCAGTCTACCTGAAAAAAGAATTCAGAATAATGATAGTAAAGATGATCCAAAATCTTGGAAATAGAATAGACAAAATGCAAGAAACATTTAACAAGGACCTAGAAGAAATGAAGATGAAACAAGCAACGATGAACAACACAATAAATGAAATGAAAAATACTCTAGATGGGATCAATAGCAGAATAACTGAGGCAGAAGAACGGATAAGTGACCTGGAAGACAAAATAGTGGAAATAACTACTGCAGAGCAGAATAAAGAAAAAAGAATGAAAAGAACTGAGGACAGTCTCAGAGACTTCTGGGGCAACATTAAATGCCCCAACATTCGAATTATAGGGGTTCCAGAAGAAGAAGAGTAAAAGAAAGGGACTGAGAAAATATTTGAAGAGATTATAGTTGAAAACTTCCCTAATATGGGAAAGGAAATAGTTAATCAAGTCCAGGAAACACAGAGAGTCCCATACAGGATAAATCCAAGGAGAAATACGCCAAGACACATATTAATCAAACTGTCAAAAATTAAATACAAAGAAAGCATATTAAAAGCAGCAAGGGAAAAACAACAAATAACACACAAGGGAATCCCCATAAGGTTAACAGCTGATCTTTCAGCAGAAACTCTGCAAGCCAGAAAGGAGTGGCAGGACATATTTAAAGTGATGAAGGAGAAAAACCTGCAACCAAGATTACTCTACCCAGCAAGGATCTCATTCAGATTTGATGGAGAAATTAAAACCTTTACAGACAAGCAAAATTTGAGAGAGTTCAGCACCACCAAACCAGCTTTACAACAAATGCTAAAGGAACTTCTCTAGGCAAGAAAAAAAAGAGAAGGAAAAGACCTACAGTAACGAACCCAAAACAATTAAGAAATTGGGAATAGGAACATACATATCGATAATTACCTTAAATGTAAATGGACTAAATGCTCCCACCAAAAGACACAGATTGGCTGAATGGATACAAAAACAAGACCCATATATATGCTGTCTACAAGAGACCCACTTCAGACCTAGAGACACATACAGACTGAAAGTAAGGGGATGGAAAAAGATATTCCATGCAAATGGAAACCAAAAGAAAGCTGGAGTAGCAATTCTCATATCAGATAAAATAGACTTTAAAATAAAGACTATTACAAGAGACAAAGAAGGACACTACATAATGATCAAGGGCTCAATCCAAGAAGAAGATATAACAATTGTAAATATTTATGCACCCAACATAGGAGCACCTCAATACATAAGACAAATACTAACAGCCATAAAAGGGGAAATCAACAGTAAGACATTCATAGTAGGGGACATTAACACCCCACTTTCACCAATGGACAGATCATGCAAAATGAAAATAAAAAAGAGACACAAGCTTTAAATGATACATTAAACAAGATGGACTTAATTGATATTTATAGGACATTCCACCCAAAAACAACAGAATACACATTCTTCTCAAGTGCTCATGGAACATTCTCCAGGGTAGATCATATCTTGGGTCACAAGTCAAGTCTTGGTAAATTTAAGAAAATTGAAATGGTATCAAGTATCTTTTCCGACCACAACGCTATGAGACTAGATATCAATTACAGGAAAAGATCTGTAAAAAATACAACCACATGGAGGCTAAACAATACACTACTTAATAACGAAGTTATCACTGAAGAAATCAAAGAGGAAATTTAAAAAATGCCTAGAAACAAATGACAATGGAGACAGGACGACCCAAAATCTATGGGATGCAGCAAAAGCAGTTCTAAGAGAGAAGTTTATAGCAATACAATCCTACCTTAAGAAACAGGAAACATCTCGAATAAACAACCTAACCTTGCACCTAAAGCAATTAGAGAAAGAAGAACAAAAAAACCCCAAAGTTAGCAAAAGGAAAGAAATCATAAAGATCAGATCAGAAATAAATGAAAAAGAAATGAAGGAAACTATAGCAAAGATCAATAAAACTAAAAGCTGGTTCTTTGAGAAGATAAACAAAATTGATAAACCATTAGCCAGACTCATCAAGAAAAACAGGGAGAAGACTCAAATCAATAGAATTACAAATGAAAAAGGAGAAGTAACAACTGACACTGCAGAAATACAAAAGATCATGTGAGATTACTACAAGCAACTCTATGCCAATAAAATGGACAACCTGGAAGAAATGGACAAATTCTTAGAAATACACAACCTGCCAAGACTGAATCAAGAAGAAATAGAAAATATGAACAGACCAATCACAAGCACTGAAATTGAAACTGTGATTAAAAATCTTTCAACCAACAAAAGGCCAAGACCAGATGGCTTCACAGGCGAATTCTATCAAACATTTAGAGAAGAGCTAACACCTATCCTTCTCACACTCTTCCAAAATATAGCAGAGGGAGGAATACTCCCAAATTCATTCTACGAGGCCAGCATCACCTTGATACCAAAACCAGACAAGGATGTCACAAAGAAAAAAAACTACAGGCCAATATCACTGATGAACATAGATGCAAAAATCCTCAACAAAATACTAGCAAACAGAATCCAACAGCACATTAAACGGATCATACACCATGATTAAGTGGGGTTTATTCCAGGAATGCAAGGATTCTTCAATATATGCAAATCAATCAACGTGATACACCATAAAAAAATTTAAAAAAGAAGTGAGATTGCTGGATCATATAGTAGTTTTATTTTTAATTATTTGAGAAACCTCCATACTATTTTCTATAGTATCATTTTATAGTCCCATCGCCAGTGCATTTCTTCCTTTTGTACACATCCTTGCCAATGCTTGTTACTTTAAAAAAAAAAAGTTATCCTGACAGATGTGAGGTAATATCTTATGGTTTTGATTTGCATTTACTTGATGATTAGTGACGTTGAGCATATTTTCATGTACCTGTTTGCCACTGGTAGGTTTTCTTTGGAAAAATGTCTATTTAAGTCCTTTGCCCATTTAAAAAATCTAGTTATTTGTTGTCGTTGGTTTTAAATTTTGTTTTTTGCTATTGAGTTGTATGAGTTACATATATATTTTGGAAATTAACCTTATCAGATACAGGGTTTGCAAATATTTTCTCCCATTCTATAGATTGCCTTTTCATGTAGTTGACTGTTTCCTTTGCTGTCCGAAAACATTTCCCTACTCAATGGAGAATCCAATTAATAAAAAAGGAAATAGGGAAAAAGTCCTAAATTAGAATTTGCATAAAGCAATATGTTTCATTTCCTTTCTCTCTCTCTCTCTCTCTTTTTTTTTTCTGTAAACTAGAATTACATTGAAAATAAAAGATGAAAAGCCTGAAATGCTCCTGCCAGGTGGTCAGTGCATGCCTTCCCTGGATGGCAAACCCACATAGGAAGATGAACCATTACCAAGAGGTTGTTTGGTAAACACGGATTCAGAGCAAGGAAGGTAAGCTGGGAGGCCTAAGGGCTGGTAGGTAAGCAATGATAACCTGAAACTTCTCTTTGGATGGGCTATATATTAGCATTTTCCCCTCTGAACAACACAAGAGGAACACCTGCAAGTAAGATAGCTTGTTTTAACCAAACCAATGGTTATCAAGTGCTCGTTCCTTTATTGGATATTACTACCATTGTTCACTATCGGTTACAACAACTCCTGCTACTACTACACTTTTACTAGGTATCAGTTATTATAAGCAGATAATACAGTAGACACTGCAATCCGGTACTACATCTAATCAGTACAATTGTGGGGAAGGGTATATCTTCCTGGGGTTAAGTAAAATCGTGGAAATTTGTAGGAATAGAATAGCATAGTCCTGGACTTAACAATGGGAGAGGAGACCAAATTGATTCAATTACAAACAACACAAGGCTAGTTTAACTCAAGAATCATGCACACAGTTTGAGTGCAAGGATTGAGGGAGGTGGAACGCATAAAAACAATTACCTGGAAGCTGATTTTTAACAGTATCATATTATCATTAGCAGTAAAGGAGCAATTATCACAGTTAATAAAATCACATTAAAACATATGACAGTTAAAGAAAACACAATGGTGGAAGTTTAATGGACTATATTTGCTGCCAGATTTTATATTGGGTGTTAGATTATTTATAGGACATATGTTCTAGGAAAACAACTGTTTCAACTGGAAATGAGCAAAGCTGAAGACATTTTCCCCTTTGAAGCAATGTGGTCGTACATTATTCTGGTAATTTTTATGCCCTAGAAACTATGCTAAGTTTAAAGCATATATGGCTTTCTAAATATATTTTTATACAGCATTATTTTATTTTGTAAATAGACATTTCCATTTGAATTTAAAATAAACCAGTTTCATAATATTAGTGGTAAGTGTTAATCCACACAAGGCACCCTCTGTCTGCCCACCTCAGCCCCACTCTCTTGCCTTGTCTACTTTACCTCCCGCTTGCAACCAGTCCTCGCTCTCTGGCCATGTCCCCTCCCCCTCTGGCCATGTCCCCTCCCCATGACACTCTGTTATCTGCTCCCCCATACCACTTTAGCTGTTGCTTTTGCTATATTTCTGCTGTCATTGATTCACCTTTCCCCAGCCCTTTGCTCCTACCATTCCATTCTTATTCACTGTAGTGGAGAATCCAAGTGGTGCAGTGATTCAAAGTGAGTTTTGAAGTTGAGTTTAGCTAAATGAAAGACCCAGCTTGGAAGCGCTGTTCGATTACTAATGAGGTATATGACATTGAGCAGTTAACTTCTCTAGACCTCGGTTCCTCATATATAAAATGAGGATAATAATAGCTGTTTTGCAGGACTATTGTGAGGATACACTTAGAGGAAGTCTACAGTGTTCTCAGTGTCATGCCTCATACACAGCAGGTGCTCCACAAAAGGCAAGTAATAAAACTGCTGAAGGAGGGCTTCCCTGGTGGCGCAGTGGTTGAGAGTCCACCTGCCGATGCAGGGGACACGGGTTCGTGCCCCGGTCCGGGAAGATCCCACATGCCGCAGAGCGGCTGGGCCGGTGAGCCATGGCCGCTGAGCCTGCGCGTCCGGAGCCTGTGCTCTGCAACGGGAGAGGCCACAACAGTGAGAGGCCGCGTACCGCAAAAAACAAAACAAAACAAAACAAAAACTGCTGAAGGAGAAGCCCTTCCATCTGGAAGGCAGGGAAGGTCCTGCCTCTCACCAGAAGCCCTTGGTGCTCCACACTTGTCCAGCTGGCAGCTTGCTCTGTACTCCTTCCTGGGTTATTCTTGGTCTGCATCACAAGTCTACAGCCCAGCGTTTCTCCAGCTTTACTGTGCATACCTCACCTGGGGAGCGTGATGAGAAATATAGAATTGTGGGCCCTCCAAGAAGGGTTTCTCGTTCCATTTTGTTCTGTGGTGGGGTCCAGAAAGCTGCATTTTTACCACAAATGTTTCTGGTTCCAAGCCAGGATTAAGGTCCACTGTGTTAGAGCACTGCCATGACCACAGAGTCACAGATATTTCTGGTGACAGGGTCCGGTCTTGCTGACTGATATGGTACCACACTGGTACTTCCACACTGGTCTTGAAGTTAGAACACATCTAGCCTTAAGACTGGTTTCTCTCCAGTCTGTCTTTTTTTCTCTTGCTTCTGGACTTAGCACCCTCGAAGGGGTTATATATATTGACATTTTTGTTTGGGACAGGAGGAAAGAGTTTCTGGGTTGGATGCCTCCTGTGGGCTTTTCCCTGGTAACAAAATTCCCTCTTTGTCTAGGATAGTAATTCTCAAAGTGTGGTCCTAATCAGCAGTACTGGCATCACCTGGGAAATTTTCAGAAATGCAGGTTATCAGGCATTACCCTATACTTACTGAATCAAAAACTCTGCAATCTGCATTTTTTCCACTTTTTATTTGGAGATAATTGTAGTTTCACATGTCCTTGTTAAGAAACACTAAAGAGAGATCCCTTGTACCTTTTATTCAGTTTTCACCAATGGTAACATCTTGCAAAACTATAGTCCAATAATATCACAACCAGAACCTTGATAGTGATACAGACCATTTCTATCCCCACAAGGATCCCTCACGTTGCCCTTTTATTGCCACATTCACTTCCTTTCAGCTTTCACCCCCTCCTTAACCCCTGGCAACCACTAATCTGTCCTCCATTTCTATAATTTGTAATTTCAAGAATGTAATATAAATGGAATCATACAGTGTGTAACCTTTTGCGATTTTTTTTTCCCACTCAGCATAATTCTCAGAAGATTCATCCAGGTTGTTGCATCGATAGTTCATTTCTTTTTATTGCTGAATAAGAGTCTGGGTACGGATGGATCACAGTTTATTTAACCATTCACCCATTAAAGACATCTGGGTTTTCTTTTTTGACTATTACAAATATAGCTATTATAAACATTTGTGGAAAGGTTTCTGTGTGAACGTAAGTCTTCATTTCTCTGAGATAAATACCTAGGGGGACAATTACTGCCTTGCATAGTAGTTGCATATTACATTTTTAAAGGAATTTCCAAAGTATTTTCCAGAGTGACTGTATCATTTTATATTCCTATTATATATACATAACTTATCAAACTTTATTGGCATCATTTTCACAGTTTAAGTGATATATAGAAAACTTACCTCTCTTTATATCCTTTTATCTTCCTTATTTATAATATAATTGCCTTAAGTACTTCTTCTACATGCATTTAGAATCACATCTATAGCACAGTCATAATTTTTGCTTCCATCATAAAACATAATTTAGAAAATCCCAGATGAGAAGAAAAACCTGTTGTGTTTGTCTATAATTTTGTTTCCTGTGTTCTTTCTCCCTTCCTGATGTTCCAAGATTTCTTCTTTTATCAGTATCTTTCTTTTTTAGGGAACTTCCTTCAGCCATTCTTTGTATGTCTACTCAAAATGAATTGTCTTAGTTTTCCTTCATCTGAAAATGTCTTGATTTCCCTTTCATTCCTGAAGAATATTTTCTCTGGACATAGGATTTCTAGTTGAATTTCTTTCATTCTTTCTTCCTTTTTTTGTCAGCACCTGAAAAATATTGTGCTACTTCCTTCTGGCCCCCATGGTTTCTGGTGAGAAATCTGCAGTCATTTGGATTGTTTTACCCCCATAGGTATTGATTTTCTCTAGCTTCTATAAAGATGTCTTTGTCTTTTCAGAATTTGAATTATATGACTCAGCATGTATTTCTTTGGGTTTGTCTTGTTTGGGGTTCTTACCAAAGTTGGGAATTTTTCAGCTATTATTTATTTGAGTGTTTTTTTTTTACATTCTTAATTTAATTTTTAACCAATTTTATAAAGGTATAATTTACATTCAATAAAATGCACCCATTTTAAAGGTACAGTTTACTGAGTTTGGACAAATGTATAGACTCATGTAACCAACAGCACAATGAAGACAATAAACACTTCCATCATCCCCAAAAGTTCCCTTGCTCCCAAATATTTGCCCTTGCCTCAAAAATATTTTAGTATTTTTTTGTTTTAGTTCTTTCCTGTTTCTCCTCTCTTCTGGATCTCCAATGACAGAAGAGTTAGATCTTTTTTAATAGTTCTATGGTTGCTGAGACTCTATTTTTGTTTTGTTTTTTGTTTTGGTTTTTTTTTTAAAGTTTCTTTCTGTTGTTCAGATTGAGTGATTTCCACCTCCCTATCTTCCAGTTCACTGATTCTTTCCTCTGTCTTCTCCATTCCATTATTAATTCTATCCATTGAACTTCTAAATTTCAGTTATTATATTTTCCACTTCCAAAATTTCCATTTGGTTCTTCTTTATGTCTTCTATTATTTTGCTAAGACTTTCTATTTCTTTACTGAGGCTTTTGATTTTTTCCTTTGTTGTCTCAAGCACATTCTTTATTGCTCATTGAAGCATTATATTGGTTGCTCTAAAATCGTTGTCCAATAATTGTAACGTCCATTATCTTGATGTTGATTGATTGTCTTTTTTCATTCAGTTGGAGATGTTCCTGATTCTGGGTCTGAGGAGTAACTTTCAATTGGAATTTGAACTTTTTGTGTGTGTCAGGAGATTCTGGATCTTATTTAAACCTTTTGGTTTAGCTGGCTTCATCTGACACTGCTCTGGCAGGGGAATGAGGGGCGGTGTGTCACCTTGTTACTGCCAGGTGGGAGTAGATGTCCAGGTTCCCTGCTCAGCCTGCACTGACATTCAAGGAGGGAACGCCACAGTGCTGGGCTGGGGAGGGTGTTTGAACTCCCCAGGTAGTGTCCACTGACTTTCTGGTGAGGTTGGCCTCATCATTGCTGGGTAATAGGTGAAAGTCTGGATGCTCTACTTGGCCTTCTCTGATATCAGAGGCTAGGACACCTTACTATTGCAAGTGGCGATGGAGGTCCAGGAGCCTCAAGTGGTCTCCACTGACACGGGGGGAGCTCATTACTGGCTGGAGGGGAAGAAAGTCCTGGTTCCTTGCTTGGCTTCTTTAATAGCACCCAGAAGGGGGCTTGGGGCATTTCATTTCAACCTCACTAAGATGAAGGTCTAGGCCTTTGCTGGTCTTGGTGAAGGTGTGCTGTTTTTTTTCTGTGCTGTTTTGCTGAAATGGAGCTATTATTTTCAAAAAGTTTCTGTCTTGGTAGGCTGCCCCTTTCTGAGTCCTTTTGTTAAGACTTTTTTTTGTCTGAGACCATTGGCATTTCCTGGTTAGTGGTTTCTTCTGCTCCAAGTCTGGGATACGTGAGGCAAAAAGAAAACTCAGGGAACTCACCACAGTGTCCTTCCTTGGTTCTCAAGGTCCTAGTCAGTCTGCCTTCTTCTCTCCATCTTTCAGCGCCTTCTTATGTTTATTATACGTATAAAATGTTTAGTGGTTTTAGTTGTATTTAGCGGGAGGAGTAGGGGAAAATATGTCTCTCCCTCTTCTCAGAAGAAGTCACCCAGTCTGCATTTTAAGAAGCCCTCGAGGTGATGGTGATGCATGCTAAGGTTCTCAAGAATCTGTGCCTATTTGTTTTCTTACCCACTTTCCTTCTACCACAGCTGTGGGGCAAAGCACTGAGCATCTGTGTTTACCATGAGCAGTTTGGGGGTCACTGTTACTTTCTTCACAGAAAAGCCCTTCCCTCATCTGTAACTCCTTTAACAGTTTCCTGCCATGTGTGCACCTTAGATCACTTTAGAGCGTTTGGGGGTAGTTTCAGAAGGTGAGTAGAGGCACCAGGGTGGGCTTCAGGACCCCAGGTTAGACAGAGAACGTGGTCCAGAGTGGTCTTTGAGTGCAGCGCCTTAGGCCAGAGTTGGTGGTTCATACTGAACACAAGAAAACAGACAGAAAATGTGGTTCCGATTTGGAAATTATTCAGAAATGTGGCTGAAACTTTTCAAAAACAAAGTGAGGATGAGCCACTCATTCCCGTCATGGCCATGTCTGCTCCACACTCCTTTCCTTCCCAGGGAGGGCAGATTGGGAATTAGTAGCAGCTGGGAGTCCCCTGGTGAAGCTGTCTAGTCGGAACATTACAGAAGATAAAAATGCATCTTTCTTTTTTTTTTGCGGTACGCGGGCCTCTCGCTGCTGTGGCCTCTCCCGCCGCGGCGCACAGGCTCCGGACACGCAGGCCCAGCGGCCATGCCTCACGGGCCCAGCCGCTCCGCCGCATGTGGGATCCGGGGCATGAACCCGCGTCCCCTGCATCGGCAGGTGGACTCCCAACCACTGCGCCACCAGGGAAGCCCCAAAATGCATCTTTACATTGGCCTTAATCATCCAGTCATTTCAGGAAGTTACTTACTGATATCATTAGATCAATAAGATTGCCCTAACAGCAACACTTGTTTTGCAAGCTACAATGCAATAGTTATTATTGGAATTTTCCAAAGTAATACTGTGTGTGAGTATAATAGCTTTACTGTTTTTTCTAAAAAAAGTCAAGATTAATCATCAAGGTATTCCTTTGCTGTTGACATACTGTCATCGTATCCCCCTTAACAGATGAAGAAACTGAGGAAGTGGGATAGAGATTTAGTACTCAACAATTGTTTGTTAAAGTTTATTAAAAATAATAGGCAGCATCAATTAAACACTGTTCACAGAGTGATGGTCACAGGACTTTATATACATGTGCATGTTGGCTCTTTTTAATCCTTGTGGCAACCTATTATTACTGTCATTCTGAGTTTTCAACATTGTCTCATTTGTACCCATGGGATTTTTTTTTTTTTTTTTTTGCATTACGTGGGCCTTTCACTGCTGTGGCCTCTCCCATTGTGGAGCACAGGCTCCGGACGCGCAGGCCCAGCGGCCATGGCTCATGGGCCCAGCCGCCCCGCGGCATGCGGGATCCTCCCGGACCGAGGCACGAACCCGCGTCCCCTGCATCGGCAGGCAGACTCTCAACCACTGCGCCACCAGGGAAGCCCGTACCCATGGGATTTTAATTTATGGAGGTGACTGAGGGATGACAATTCCATTGAAAGGAGAATTTATTACTTACATTTCCCAAGAGAAGGGGGAAGCCACTCCACATAGGCCACAGGGAAGCACCAGATTTGGTAGGAAGCAGGAGCGGAGGTGAGAGGAAAGCTTAGCACAGCGACTTTATTGGGGTTTCCATGGGAGAGGTAAGGCAGGGCAGCGTATACAGTTTAGGATTGACTAGTATGAGTAATTTAAGTGGACTTTGAGCTATAGAGGTGATCTCTAGTTGTCTGGTACCTGGCCCTGAGATGCTTTAGGGTGGGGGAAATATTAGGTTGTGTGAGAAGTAGATAAAGAGGGCGGTTGGGGGTATAGACCCAATATTGGCTGGTTTGCATATGAAAGGCATGCTCCCAAGTAGGGCGTTTACTACCTTTAGGAAATAACTAGCTCTGCGAGAAGCAGTCTGTAAGGTCCCCCAAGATGTCAAAGCATAAGATATAGAAAAGTTAAAAAAATGATGAATACAAATGTGGGCACTGAGACAGAGAGAGTTAAAAGGACTAGCCTAAGGTCACACAGCTGGGAAGTGGCAGAGCCTGGACGTGAATGGGCTCCAGCTGCCTCTGAAGATCCCGCAGAACTTCAGCTTGGGACCGTTCCCCAGTTCTTGTCACTATGCCACCTGCCCTTAATGATCTTGAGCACAAATGGCTGATGGAATTTGAAAACAGAAGTGCCTTTAAAGAGTGCAAAGAAAAGAACAAAACCCTTGAAACTAGACATTGGGAGATAAGGCTAATAGAACTGGGATCATTGAGCCCGGTGAAGAGAAAGCTGAGGCGCCATCTTGGTTTGTGAAGGGCAACGATACACTAGACTATGAAGAGCTGGGGTTTATCCCCATCTCCACATGAAGGACTCAGAACAGAAATGCAAGGTTTCCTAGGAACACTGACTGTAAAACAGTGGCGGATTTCTGGTTGAGGACATGAATCTACCTCTCAGGAAGCAATTCATCCCAACCTTTGTGCTTATCTAGTATTCATATTTCTCATAACTATTATAATAATTAAAATGCAGAGTGATCTGGAATCATAGCTTCAAAACCCTTTCGTTTATATTATTCTACCTGAAATAATTATTTGTCTTCCCACATTTGTGAAAGGTTTGAATTTTATTCCACTGTACTCTGATGTAAGAAATATCACACTAAAAAAAAAAAAAAGAAATATCACACTATCATTCCAAATTATTTTTAAACAGATTCCAAATCTCCAGTCACCGAGATGGTGAGAAACTCATTTCCAGTCATAAGGATATGGGACTAGGGGGGAGTGGTCCTGGTCCTGCACTTCCAAGGTCACATAGGAGAATTGGAGTCTAGACAGATTACAAAAGATTAGAGTTCTTTGTCTTCCATATGATGATTACAAAGATATTTATTAAGTTTTCATGATCATTACGAAAGCAAAAGACTCTGATTCTCTATGGTCTCTTTAAATCCGATAGCTCTGCTACACCAGCACCAAACCTAGGGGCAGAAGTGGTGGTCTTGGCGCCCCTTGCACAGCTTCTCAAGGTGAACCACCCTATTGGTAAAGGAGTCAGGGTGGATCCTGCTACTCCATCAAGTACTACTTTCCTCTTTCCAGGCTTGCAGAAGGTCTCTTATCAAAGATATGGAAGCTGTTCTTCCCAACCCCAAAGATCTTCTTTCCCCTCTTCTCCCCTCATTCATTTCCTTAGTCAATTCAGGCTTTCAAAAACAAGACAATAAGAAGGGTTTTCTTTGAGTGACTTCTGCCTTTAGTCTTGAACCTCAACTACAGTGAATCCCAAAGCCTTCCCCATTTTAATGAGGCAAGAAAAAATACAGTGAGAACAACAATGTAAATTAGTATCTCAATAAACCACCCTACCATCATTCTACAGACCAGGGAAAGATCGTATATCCCACGTCAGCAAGGTGCTGCAAATCTATTCGGAGTGAGACTTGAACCTAAAATTGCCATCTGCCATCAGCCTTCCTGCCTCCAATAAAGGACTTTGTAACTGCTTAGACCAGCTAGTCATTTCTCTCATTATTCAGTGCAAATACGTTATACAAAGAGAGTATAACATGAAATAACATTTCAAAATATCATACCACATTAGGGAAAAATCCTAAATACCAACAGAATGCATTTTTTGGCTGTGGGACTAAAAACAGCTTGTTGGAACTCATTTTGTTTGTTAGAACTAAAAGCCACTCTGGAATGATTTCTTCTTTTCCAATGTGTAATGGTTCATTTCATGCATGGAACAACTGTAATGAAAACAGCTCTTTACTAAGTCTTTGCCTTTTGGCTTTAAATCACAATTAAAATAACATTACTCAGATCTCAGTTGTCCCTATTTTTACCTCTGGTGCTTAGGTTGTGGTACCTATTGAAAATTCTTTGCCTCAAACATAAATAGGTGAGAAGCTGAGAAAATCAATTTTAATGAAAGCATGGATGGGAGAGAAACAGATAGTATTCCCAAAACTCAGAGATTGCAAAAAGCTTTTAAACGGAAGCAATAACCATCATGAAATGCATCAATAAAGGAATTAAAGACTTGGGAGGCAGCCAAAATATATAGTTGCAGGCAAGGGTCTAAAAGGTGTTAATAAATTTACATCTCATTATGAAGGACAGTCAAGGTTAGGCGTCATGACCAAACAGGAGATGTTTGAAAATGAAATAGACAACTGCCACACTGTAGAAAGTGGGGGTAATGGGCAGTTCTGCTTTGTGGACTCTGGGATCACACAGGAATATTCAGGAGAAGGCAGCAGCTAACTCTCCACTCCCCAAAGCCACCTCCATCTGGGATTTTCTTCTCCCTGAAAGCCAAACCACCCAAGCCATGACTTTTCAAAGTATTCAGAAATTCCAATCAGCAGCTGCAGGGCACCTGTCCTGTGCCACAATTCTGATCAACCCCAGCTCCCACATCTATTCTTTCCCATTTTCTTCTTCCCCCATGACCACTACCCTTATCTAGGTCACTGTTATCTCTCAACTCTATCACTGTAGCAGCTCTAAACTCCTCTCCTTAACTTCAATTTATTCCCACTAGTGCAAGAATCATCTGTAGATAGATAATGCAATGCTATTAATCAGTAGCTCTAACACATCAATCCCTTTTTTGACCCCTGGTTGCCTACAGAATAAAATCAAGGTTCTTTAGAATGTATTTTGGTTTATCCTCTCTTTTTTAGTTTTACTTATTTTGTATTTACATCTGATCCTCTATTTTAGAATAGAGGAAGCCCACCAGGGGTGGGCTGTGTTATGGGTGGAATGAAATGCATTGTCTCTCTCTGATAGTTTTCCAGAAACTCTTTTCTTTTTATGTGACCCAGGGTCCATTTATACTGCTCATCAGCACAACTCTGATCTCTGGGACAGCAAGTCCCTTCTGGTCTGTTATTTGCTTTTTCTTGTCCGATTCCTTGTCATCCCCAGCTCTCTCTCTTTCTCTGTGTATTCCTGTCCTCTCAATCAACTCGGAGCCACTGAATGCCTTATGCTCTCTCTCCTCCATTTGTACCTGCTATTCTGTCCTCCTGAACACTCTTCCCTGGACGTATTTCTATACATTCTTCAGCTTAGATGTCAGCCCCTTCGGGAAGCTTTTGCTGTGACTCAAACAATGCAATATCTTTTCTTATAGGATTGTATCTTTACTCCCCTAGTGACACACACAAATCTCCTGTTCACCTTGTTTGAGTTTCTGCTGCCTGTAAGTTCCATTAGGATATGAACTTTTCACTTAAAAATATATATTCTTAATTAATTAACATTTTCACTATAATTTCTCCAGCACCAAGCTCCTCAAGGTGGAACATAGGAAAGCCAGTCATTATCCCTCAACAAGTAAGTTGCCAAATTTTGTTGTAGGTGATCTAAAAGAGCATCACGACTGTAGGTAGTCTTCTGGGCATTTTTTTTTTTTGCACTTGATACTGTAAGATTACTCCATATAGTTACCTATAGTTCCTGCTAATTATTTTTTATTGCACACATGTGCTCTCACATATGTGCGTGTGCGTGCACTCGTGTGTGTGTATGTATAATATAAAGCAAATTACTTATCCATTCTTCTGATTTAGGCATCTGAGTTGTTTCTGGTTTTTTGCTTCTACGACTACCCTGCTGTTGTTGAGCAAACACAGGTGACTAACCTGAGAACAAGCCCAACAGGCTTTCCTAAGCAACACTGGGGAAACTTGTAGTGACAGGAGCAGTAATAATGTAAGGACCCACAAAGCTATCACTTCGTGTTGCTACTACCTATGATCATTAATATGAAGGAAATAGGAGCTTGTCACAATATGTAGCTCCTGTATTAAGGAGGTCAACATAGTGAATACTTGGCTACCCTCAAAAAGAAAGAAAATGGACATGGCATTTTATTTCACAATCTTCACTAAAAAAGTTAATTATTCAAAATAAATAATAAGTTCTATATTCGTTTGATTTGGGAGATAGTTTCTCTCCTGACAAAGAATGAAGAATGCTGTTAATCAGTAGCTCTTACACTTGGCTGCATATTAGAATCACTTGAGGGAGGTTTTAAAAATTCTGAGGCCCAGGTCATTCTATAAACCAATTAAATCAGCCTGTCTGGGGAGTGGACCCCAGGCATCAATATTATTTTTAATGTTCCCTGTGGATTCCAGTACATAGCCAAGACTGACAACCACTGCTCTAAGCCACATGATCTAACCTGTGTGTTCATCCCTCTTACTTAAACTGAGCATATGTGGGCTGACTACTTTGAACTTTGGAGAAAGAAAAAGTTTTCAGAAAATAATAGCTAACAAACACAAAAAAAGAAGCATAAAGCAAAAATTTTAAATCCACAAGCATTTAAAAAACAGAAGTCCACTGAAGAAAATTGTTTACCTGATACAAAAAAACCCCCAAACCACCTTGATGCTCCAGAGTTAGGGGTCACTGCTTCTACTGGAAATTTTTCTTGTGCTTCTCTTTCTTTTCTGTTTCTTTCTTTCTCTCTCTCTCTCTGTCTCTTCAAAGTACATTTTGAAGTTTTCTTTCTCACTCTACCCACCCCAACCTCGGTTGGCAAACTCTGGAAAGAATTAGAAAAAGAATGACATCTCAAGTTAGGATTTTGCATATAAATCTGTTTTCTTATCTTCTCAGTTGCTTTTCTGCTTTTCCTCCATGTCCTTTTCACAAAATGTCACTCAGTTTCATCGCATCGAAAACTCTGTTGGGAAGGAAGGCAGAATGCTTGCCCTTCCTTCAAGAAAGTTTCAATTACAGCATTCTACTATTCAGTGTTTATTTAATAAGCGTTCGTTGAGCAGGTGCTATGTGCTATGTACTGGGCTAGGTAATGAGATGGGAAATGAACAAGGCATAGTCGATAATCTGGTGAGAAAACATTTCTAAACAAATAATTTCTTCAAAAATTAATTACATTTTTGAAATAATGATACACTTACATATTTTTAAAATCAAAAGTATTAAAGTAAAAACCTCCCTTCCACCACTGTCCAGTTCACAATAGGTAGGCAGTGTTATTTAGTTCCTGTGTATCCTTCCATAGATTTTAGCATATATGCAAATACAAAGATTATTTAAAGATGAATATTTATTTATTACTCCCCCTTTTTTCACAAATAGTAGATGATTGTTTTATATGTTAATGTTTTCCATTTTACAACATATCTTGGAGATCTTTCTGTATCAGTACATAAAGATCGTATTTATTATTTTAGGTAGGTGCATAGTTTTCATTGCATGATATTCCATAATTCATTTTACCAACCTCATAGAGACAAAATTTAATTTTTTCCCAATATTTTTCTTTTCTTTTTTTTTTTTTTGTTGCGGTACGTGGGCCTCTCACTGTTCTATAACAAATAGAAATAATTTCATCATCTCATACATGTAAACTCTAAGATAAATTCCTAGCAGTGGGATTGTTTAGTCAATGAACTTTTACTTTTGACAGATGTATTGACAGACTGTCATGTACTGAACTTATGCAAGTTTCCATGCTCACCAGCAATATATGGAGGTGCCTGTGTCCTCACATCATTGTCTACACACAATATGTTAATTGGGATTTGAATTTTTGCTGATTTAATGTATGGAAAATGGTGTCATGTCAATTTGTATAACCTTTATTATGAATGAAATTAAATATCTTTTTATAGCATAAGTGTTATGTAAGAGGGGAGTAAAGGATGCACTTTAACTAAATATGATAGAGGACCCATGTGCCACCTGTCCACTGATCAGAGTGACCATCATTAAAAAGTCTACAAATAATAAATTCCGGGGAGAATGTGGAGAAAAGGAAACCCTCCTACACTGTTGGTGGGAATATAAATTGGTGCAACCACTATGGAAAACACTATGGAGTTTCCTTAAAAAAACTCAAAATAGAATTACCATATGATCCAGCAATCACACTCCTGGGCATATATCCAGAAAAGACAAAAACTCTAATTCCAAAAGATACATGTACCACAATGTTCATAGTAGCACTATTTACAATAGCCAAGACATGGAAGCAACCTAAATGTCCATTGACAGATGAATGGATACAGAAGATACAATGGAATCGTACTCAGCCATAAAAAAGAATGAAATAATGCCATTTGCAGCAACATGAATGGACCTAGAGAATATTATGCTTAGTGAAGTAAGTCAGACAGATAAAGACAAATATCATATGATACCACTTATATGTGGAACCAAAAAAGTAATATAAATGAATGTGTATGTAAAACAGAAACAGACTTCACAGACATAGAAAACAAGCTTATGGTTACCAAAAGGGAGAGGGATGAGGGGAGGACAAACTAGGAATATGGGATTAGCAGACACAAACTACTATACATAAAATAGATAAGCAATAAGGATTTACTGTATAGAATAGGAAATTATACCCAATATCTCATAATAACCTTTAGAGGAGTATAATCTGCAAAACAAAAACAAAAACAAACCCAAATCACTATGCTGTACTCCTGAAACAAACAATATTTTAAGTCAACTATACTTCAATGAAAAAAACCATACTTATACAAAATAAATAAATAAATACAATAGAAATAGCAGGGAGGGAGAAATTTGTCATCTCTACATCTGAAAATAAAAACACAATTTTTTAAGCTCAGTCCTCAGCAGTTTGCATTGGATTCTTTCTCAAAATGCCTTTCAACTGAGTCATGGCGAAAGCATGGAGAAAAACATGATTTCCCATCTTTTTTCTTTTCTGTTCCAACTATTCTACTGGATCTTTTAAATATAGCTTTTGGATTGCTAACAACATTTTCAATAAGTTTGGTTTTCATTCAGCTTATTTCAGTTCCTGTTTGTCCCCCATTCAGGTATTTTGGTGATATGTTTACCACTGCCTTTTTTCATTTTTAAAAGTTCTAACACAATATTACATGTTTTTTTGATATTTATGTACTTTTTCTCTTAGCTTATATTCTATGTGTATCAATATGGATAAACAACACTGAGCAAAAAGTATGCATGTAGAAAATATTACAAGTTTAATATTGCAAATACAACTACAAAAATTTCTAATGTGCAGCACTTTAGAGTTTACAAAGTGCCTTAAGGTGTATTATCTCATTTAAGGTGCTCAACAGGTCTGTAATTTACTCTTGAGAAATTGCCTCCATTGCAAATAACACAGAGAAATTAAGTTACTTGCTGTCAGTCTCATAGCTAACCCAGGGCATATTGGAATCCATACCCAAGAATTCGAACTCCAAGTCCAGTACATTTTCTAACTAAACTCAAAGTAGTTGGCTGTGACAAAATATCTTTGGTTTTCCTTTGTCTCTGTGTGTCTGTCTCCTGCACCCAGAGAGAGGTCATTAGCAGCCTGGAGAGCAAAAGAAATGCCCGCTCCCATCCACCTGACTTCTCTCCCCAGACCTCACTTGCATTGACTTTTCTCTGGGTCTTGCTGTTAGCACACACACTCTAGTCAGAGTGACTTAAGGCAGGGGTCCCCAACCCCCGGACCATGGGCTAGTAGCGGTCCGTGTTCTGTTGGGGACGGGGCTGCACAGCAAGAGGTGAGTGGCAGGCGAGGGAAAGAAGCTTCATCAGCCGCTCCCCATCGCTCACATTACCACCTGAGCTCTGCTCCTGTCAGATCTGTGGCGGCATTAGATTCTCATAGGAGTAGACTGGACATAAGCAACTCACTTCGGGTGTCACTGTTTCCCATCACCCCCAGATGGGACCGTCTAGTTGCAGGAAAACAAGCTCAGGACTCCCACTGATTCTGCATTATGGTGAGTTGTATAATTATTTCATTATGTATTACAATGTAATAATAATAGAAATAAAGAGCACAATAAATGTAATGTGCTTGAATCATCCCCAAACCATCCCCCGCCCCTGGTCCGTGGAAAAATTGTCTTCCACACAACCGGTCCCTGGTGCCAAAATGGTTTGGGACCGCTGACTTAAGGGACTTATTTCATAGGCAAGTTGGTGTGCAATTGATTAGGAATTTCTTCCAGCCTCCTCCTGACCTGGTCTTTCTCTAAAGTTTGTCACTACAATCAGGACTGAATCACTTACCTTGTCAATTGGGATATTTGTTCTTTGGTCTAAAATAAATTAACACAGCCCTGAAAGAAACCTTTCATCCCTTTGGTAACTCTCATCACTACCCTTTGAAGTGTTTTTGAAAGGAGCGTTGAATCAGAACCTTTCATGCAATTGTCAGTCTGATTCCTTGGAGGTCCAGACCTAAGGAGCATATTCGGAAGAGCCTGCACACATTATCCTCCTCTGCTTCCGAACCTTTCATCTGCAGCACAGAAAGCTGTGTGTGGGTTCCTCCTTTGTACAAGGACACTATTTTATTTTGGTCTGAGCCTCCACACCATCAACTGATAATTTCATAAAAGGTTCTGATTCAATTGAATGAAGAGATGTTGAATTACATCAGGTGCATGGGTTGTGACTTGCCCATTATTATTATTATTATTGACTTTGTAACTATTCCTATCTGGTAATATGGGTGATTTGCTAATGCCATTTGCAGCAACATGACGGACCTAGAGATTATCATACTAAGTGAAGCAAGTCAGAAAGAGAGACAAATACCATGTGATATCACTTATATGTGGAATCTAAAATATGGCACAAATGAACTTATTTACGAAACAGAAACAGACTCCCAGACATAGAGAACAGACATGTGGTTGCCAAGGGGGAAGGGGGTGGGGGAAGGATATATTGGGAATTTGGGGTTAGCAGATGCAAACTATTATATATAAGATGGATAAACAACAAGGTCTTACTGTATAGCACAGGGAAACTATATTCAATATCCTGTGATAAACTATAATGGAAAAGAATATGAAAAAGAATATATATATATTATAACTGAATCACTTTGCTGTACAGCAGAAATTAATACAACATTGTAGATCACCTATATTTCAATAAAATAAATTTTAAAAAATACTGGTGATTTGCAATGAGCTCTCTTGACCACATCTCCGCAGATGTTTAAGAAAAAAATCCTGCTGAGTGACAAGTCCTGCCTTGTCATAAGTGAGGTGTTTTGTGTAAAGCTAGGAAGAGAACCCCTTGGGTTGATGAACTCCTTTACAGCTAACAAGCTAACCTCAGGTTCAATAGACATGGAAGGTGATAAAGACATGATTTTGGAGAGAGCTTACAAAGCACAATGCAGAAGATTAAGCTGGAAAATGCTATTAAATTCAATGCCTCCCAAGAGTTAACGCTCTTTCATTTAATAACAAATTCCATTCTTACCATGTTCACCTTCAGTTCTCTGTTTTTTACATTTTCCTCCACAAAACTTACTTTTTTTTCCCACCTCTATCTCCTCTCACTTTTGTATCTCCAGACCTGAGGAAACATTCAATAAGTATTTGTTGAGTTAATGATTCAACGGATCTGAGGCCAAGGAATCATTACCTGGCTCTGGTCCCTCTCCTACCTCTTTGAGGTGAGTATCTTCTCTGTCCTATACTTTGCACATTTCTGTTTCTGCTGTCTTGGTTCTTCCCTTTTCAACATTTAAAATTATTCATGTCTCTCTCATCTTGAACAAAAAAAAGCAGGAAGAGGTTTTGTTAATCAAATGCCCCACCCCCAACTATCATTCCATCAATTTACTTCCTTTACAGTCAAACTTTATGAACCATCTATCTGTACTCACTGACTTCTTTTCCTCACATCTGCATTTTCCAATTCATTGACATCTTGCTTCTGCCCCTTACAATGTCTCAGTGAACCCAATGGGCCACTTCCCAATACTTACTGAACTTGTTTCTTTAGTAGCATTTAACACATTTCTCTCTCGAAACACTCCTTTACGTTGGCTTTACAACCCAGTGTTTTCCCACTTGTTTTTTCTCTTGTCTGTTTCCTTTGAAAGCTTTGCTCCTTTACCCGTTTGCTGGACATTGGTGCCCTCAAATATTGATGTCCCTCACGGGCTCTCTCCATACTCTCTCCAGGTAGTTTCTTTTACTCTCCTGGCTTCCATGATCTCTCTCCTGGAGAGCTCCCCAGACCTACTTAGAGAACTAAATAAAGTAGGGCCTATTATCTTCACCCAGATGCTTTACAGCACTTCACTCTCAAAATGCTCAAAACTTATGTCATCTCTTCCAGAATTAGCTTTCCCTTCCTTATTTCTCAATTTCAGTGACTGGCCCTCTCATCCTTCCAGTTGTCCAATCCAAACCAGAAACGCAGGTATCATCCATAACTTCTTCCTTGTCCTCACCCCTCTATCGAATCACAAGATTCTTTCATTTAAACAGTGAAAATATTTCTTCTTCCAGACCCCACTAGCTCTGCCCTAGTACAAGCCACCATCACCCTTCGCCTTTGTTACAAAGACTTTCTCCCAAGTGTCCTGTCCAACCTTCACTCTCGTGGGCTTTCAGTCCATTTCCACATACAACCAGATTGATGATCTTTCTGTAAAGCAAATTCCGTCACATTCCTCTCTATCTAAAGTCCTTGCTTTTTCCTTCTCGTTAAGTTAAAGCACCTTAGCATGTCAGATAAAACTCTACAGAACTCTCAGGTGTTGTTGCTATACTACTTGCACCCTATGCCTCAGATATACTCATCTTCAGGTCCCTTAGCTGTTACTTCCTCCAGAAGGTCTTTCCGGACTACAAGAGGCTGAATTAAGTGTCCTTATTGTTATTTTCCATAGCACACTAATATCACATTTGCAGTGCATTGCAGTTGGTTTTTAATTCATAAATTCTTTGAAGTATAAGTTCCTTGAGGGCAGAGGTTGATCTTTCTTATCATTATGTCCCCAGGATGTTTCCTGGCATATACTATATACTCATTTAATACTTATAAGACGAAAAGATGAGTCTGCCTAAATTACTTGAAATAGGTCCAACTATTCACTAAAAGGTTCATATACAATAATATATATAAAATGATCAAGGTGGTATACCAATAAATATTATTTCATTTCCCTTTCTTATTTGGTTCTTAGGAAATCTTTACTTAGAGCTGTGAAGTGGTTAACAGTCTTATCGTGATTCCAATTTTTATACTAAAACCTATTGCTATTTAGTTCCAACAGAAGTATAGAACTTTATGGCTGCAATTGTCTTATCTATAGTTCAATGCCCTGTGAAAGTACTGGAATCATATTTCTGGAATAAACTGTAGTCTATTGAGAATGAACAGAATGTACTAGTCATAGGGTAGCTGTTCCATAGAGTGACACTCAGATTGGTTCTCAAATTTCTCAGTTGGAAATTCAGTCAATTATCAGATGATTTCACAAAAGAAAATAATAAGGATTATTATTAGCAATGATAAAAAATATCTCATGTAGGGATGCATCTATGCTATTTACTAAACGCATGAATGCACATGTAGATTCAATTCAATTAGTATTCACTGAGAACCAGAGACCCAGTGTCAGATAATATAGCTATATAAACTGTAGCAAAGCATATAGAAAGATGCTGTTCTAAATAATACTTTTGTTTTTTTCCTTACTTTAACATTTTTAAATTGATGATAAAAATGATGCATGTCTCATTGAAAAAGGATAACATTTACATAAACCTTTTTTGGTTGTCTCATTTGATTCTCACAACACAACTTGAACCATGAAAGGACTGAGCAGATATTATCATTTCCACTTTAGATATGAGGAAACTGAGGTAAAGTCTATTTATCTGTCTGTTTATCCTAGATACCTTGACAGACACTGAGAGATGTGAAAACAAAAAAAAAGATTATTGCCTGCTCGATCACTTCCACTTTTAAGATGATTTACCTTCTTCTCTCACCCTCATGTATGTCCATCCCCCAGTCATTTAGTTTATGTTATAGAGATCTGTGTAAGCAGGGGTGGGGGGAGAGAGAAAGGGAGAGAGAGGGAGAGGGAGAGAGAAGAAGGGAAAAGCGGGAATGGGGATAAAAAGACACAGCTCTTCGGAAACAGTGAGTAACCCAAGGTCAGTCACTGATTTTCCCTTTCCGGTTCTCATCTGAATATGTCCAGCTACATCTTCTTCATTTCCTGTCCTTAAATGCCACATAGTTCTGAATAGCCTCCCTCCTCCACACTCTTCTGTTCTTACCTCTTTTGACGTGCCTTCCTGAATTCATTTCAGAGGCTGGAAAAGCCAAATTCTGTATTCCTAGACTCTTGCAGCTAGTTCTGGATACCAGCTAGATATACTCATGCAAGATTTGGAAGCTGGTAGTGAGGGGAATGCTTTCACCTTGCTGCTGTTGCTGCTGGCAGTGTTGAGATGCAGTGTGGTCCTGGAAGTGGATGCCAGGCTCTGAGTTCCTGTTTGGTCACTGGCTTCATGGGTGTCAGGAGGCAGCTGAGATATTAGTGGGGTGTTTCTGATCCCTGGAACAAAGCTATGGCTTACAATTCTTGCATTCAATGGTTCCATTGTCAGTCTCCTCATTACAGCTCCTCTAATCCTTCTACTGATTTTAGAGGCATTTAATTCCTGTACTAAATCCCTTTCTGTTTAAAATACTTATAGAGGTTTCTATTTTCTCTACAGAACTGTGAAAAATATGCAAAATTTTTCGTAAATTAATACAAAGAATTTCTGTTTTTCCAACAAAATCTGCCCTGACTGAGACAGCGAAGATATCAAGAAAATATCGTTGGAACAGAGGAAGTCCTTAAAGAACGTGTGTTCTATTAACTTGCATGGGCTCATGCAGCTTGTAATAATGAAGCCTGGGTTTGAATCCAGATCTTCTGACTCTGGATCCCAGAGTCCTTTATTTATGTCACACTATCATTTTTTTCAAAGCAGTTAGAATATTACTTCAGTACCTGGCAAAAAGTAGAAATCAGCATATAGTTTTCCAATTGAATTGAATTTTCAACATCTCACAGGATATATTTTAAATATAAACACTGGGATCACTACGTAAAAGAAATTTTGTTCTTTTTGGAAACAAGTGAAGAAAATTCTTTATATTTGGAAGAGCAGAGTAGAAGTGAGAAAAGTGTAGACATGTAAGATTTTTATGTATTAGAAAGTAGTGGGAATTTATCCTATTAGAGTAAAAGATAACTTTTGATTGTGAAATAAAATAATTCAATTTTCAAAGATTTAAAATTCATGGACATGTTATTCATGAAAATTACTTCTGACTCTTTGTTTCTATTTAAATTGCTTTTCATACCAGAGTTGATTGAATTGCTCAACAAAACTTCCTTTTTTCAGAGCAATATAGCTTCACAGCTAAAATGGGCCTAGTGGATGTTGCCTAAGGTCACAGGAATGACTAATAACCTGATAAAATTATGTAAAATTGCTTCAGCTACCATTAAACTTACAGAATTTCAATTATACTTCGTTGATATTTTATGCAGTCTGAGAGCCCTAAATATAAGATCTATGATCAATTTTATATAACACTTGTATGCAGTATATTATGGATAATTTAAGTAAGTTACTGTCAAAGGTAATAAGTGAGAGAGGTACTGATGTGGGTAAAGATCATGAAAGTTACGGTACTTCTAAACCTTTATATTCCATCTTATTGAACCATTAGATGGTTGAACCATTGAACCATTACCATTAGTAACAGAGTTATTTTTGTCCTTCCATTTATAAGATGTGTGTGTGCGTGTGTGCATTTACTGCAATTCTATTATATTGATTTTAATATCATTGACATCAGTATGAAAATGCATCTTAGAATAGCTAAATACACCAAATATTATTGTTTACCCATTACGGGGTGAATATTATTTGAATTCATTGTTTGATTAGAGTTTCATAATAAAGCATGTGCCACAAAATCTTTAAACTCTATAGCTTTGTGATATTTACCATCACTTAATAGATTTACGTCTGCAACTTTAGCTGGGAAAAAATGCTTTTTCTTTCAGGTATAGTATAACTGCAATTTGAATAACCAGGTAGGATGATTTTCGGTGAGTGAGTGTTATGTCTGCCTTTGTTTGCACTAGGTAGACTGTTATCAATAATCTAGCTAGGTGTAACCAAAAGCATATATCAAGCTATCTGTAGGGTGAAATGCTGGATTGACAATGGGGATAAAAGGGAAGCTAGCATATTGAACATTGTGCTCAGCCCCAGCTACATTCCTTATGAGAATGTTGGCAACCAGGCTTATATTCGCACCTCCACTCCCAAGCTCTGGCAAGAGATATGTGTATCCTTCTCTGAGAAACTTAAGTATCCCAAAGAAAAATACTGCACATTCTTAAATCTAGGGTTCTCTAATGAAAATTCAGTTGATCATTTGATCAGCCTAGAAGGAAACCTACCAGTTAGTAAGCTATATTCATGTAGACATATTTCTTAGTTAGCTTTTCAGAATGTCAGCATTAAAAATGAATGGGCAGGGTCTTCCCTAGTGGCCCAGTGGTTAAGACTCCGTGCTTCCACTGCAGGGGGTAGGGGTTCGACCCCTGGTCAGGGAACTAAGATCCCACATGCTGCACAGCACAACCAAAAATAAAAATAAATAAATTAAATTTTAAAAAAAAATTTTTAATGAATGGGCAGTCAAAGATCACCTAATATTTGAGGAAAGACTCTGATATTTAAAAAGATACACTAAAACAAGTAAAAATGAACTCAGAAAAAACATTTTAAAATTAGAGAACATAAAAAATTAAAAGAAACTAAAATCAATACACTCAAAGAAATGGGAGAAGGTATTGTAATAATTACACAACAAAGTCATTATAAATCTACAGTCCACTAGTCATTAAGGTCCTAAACCTGTTTTTTTCAAAGAAAATAAACATCACATACACAGGATTAAGAATAAGAATAACAGGAGATTTCTCACACATGAAAAGCTACAAAACAGTGGGACAATAGCTTCAATTATGAATGAAAATTATGGTCAATCTAGAATTTTTTCTCTAAATATTTTGTCTCAAAATATCAACCTAGTGTGGAGATAGGATAAAGATATTTTCAGACAAACACCATTTCAAAAAATTGTCTTTTATGCACTTTTCTGAGAAATCTTCTGAAAGATGTGCTCCACCTAAATAAGGGAGCAAAAAAAAAAAAAGAAGAAGATACAGGATACAAGAGAAAGAAAGGCAAAAGGGAGTCCTCAGGATGAAAACTGTTCATTAGGCCTAGAGACCAAGTAGTAAAGATTAGAACAGAAGAAGGGAGTTCCAGTGTGGATTCTTCCAGGACGAAAAATGAAACAATATATTATCTAATAGGTTTGACTCTGTGAAAATATCATGTTCAGAGACATTTACAATGTTATTGTATGGTGTGGAAAAACTAAGTTGTAAGGTCAAAGAAAACTAAGAAAATGAAAATAGCTTTTGAGTTAACAGCCATTACTTACTTCTTTTTTCAGTAGAGATTTTATGTGTGTTGCTGTTGCTATTTAGTAGACACTTTCTTTTTTTTTTATGAATGTCTCTAACCTTTTTGCCAGTAAGAAGGTTCAGCTAGTCTTCACGCTCCAAAGCTCTGCAGCCCTCCTCACTCTCAAGAGTGTCCTGGCTTGGACAATGAATTTGAGAGTCACTCTATAAACAACTTCCACTTTTTCTTTTTTGCTACTTGAACCTGTTCCAAACTGCTCCAGCTCCTTAGACATTTCAGAGCTGAATTGGAAAGAAGCTCTTAATCATCAGTTATTGGAGAAGCTCACAGGTTATTGGAAAGAAGGCAGCTCCTTTGTACTTTCAACTCAGTATGTCAACTCAAACTGATTATTTTGGAGGTAGAGGGAGTGGGTGGAGATTTCTATGAGCAAAAGTCATATTTCATGTTTGATCTTCCTAGGCTAGCAGAAAAATAAAATGGTTATAAGGATATAAACTTTATTTTTAATATCTTTCCTGATTGCTTCCTGATTAGAGTCCTTTTCCAGAATTAGCAGAGATCCTAGGAAACCAAGTTATTACTTCGCATTGATTCCTTCTCAACTGACTTGTGAGGCCCAGATTACAGCAAACCGTCTGCATAAAGATGACTATTCATTCAATATCATAGCACCTCCTGACTCCTTTCAATTTTCTTATAGAGATTCCTCCTTTTTCTTTCTGAGCTATTTAAAGAGATAGGACAGTTGCTTTTATTTCCCTCAAAGATATTAAATGATTACATTTAATAAGATATGTATGAAAGGTCTTCTGAAACTTGGGAAGTTATAAAGAAATATGTTATTATTTTATTATCTGTTCTCAAACACATATAATAGTGCAGAGAGGAAAGGTTGTTTCTTCATCATGTACTCTCCATGACCTACACAAAAGGTGTAGAGATTTCAGGGCAATCTGTGTACTGGGAAATTTGTTAAAGATTAGATAATTTTTTTTTTTTTTTGCGGTACGTGGGCCTCTCACTGTTGTGGCCTCTCCCGTTGCGGAGCACAGGCTCCGGACGCGCACGCTCAGCGGCCATGGCGCACGGGCCCAGCCGCTCCGCGGCATGTGGGATTTTCCCGGACCGGGGCACGAACCTGTGTCTCCTGCATCGGCAGGCGGACTCTCAACCACTGCGCCACCAGGGAAGCCCTAGATAATCTTTTAATCATTCCCTACTACTAATTTTGTATTACTCATATTGATTCTGTATGTTTGCCATGTTTAAAAAATCTGTAGAAAAAGAATGGGGAAAGAGGAAATATGTAAGTTAGAGAAGACATCATAAATTAATGAGTGAAATCAGTGGAAATTTAGCAGACAGCAGGATTTTTAGCAAAATCTTTATGATCAGATACTAACAAAGAATGGTAATAAATGGATGGAATGTCTTTAGTTGAATGTCTCTCTCTTGTTATCAGGGACATTTTTCATTACTTTTACATATGTGATTGCTGTTTACCAGTCACTTAAGAAGTTGAGCTGTAAGGTTGGGTTTTAGCCTTCTTCTGCAACATTGTCACTAGTAGCTGCATAGTACTCTGTTATGCAAATGTACCCCAGAGCTTATTTCACCAGTTTCTTATTTACCTTGTTTCCTATTTTTCACTGTTACAAACAGTAAACAACTTCGTAATAAGCAAAAAAAAAAGTTGAGCTATAATTGTCTTTCAAACCAAATGTAAATTTTATTTTTGTAAATTTTATTGTGTTGCCAATCTGATTTGTATTTTTAAAGTTCAAAAAATGTTCTTGTTTTATTTGAAAGGCATTTACAGAACTTCTCGGCTTGTCTGAAAACGTATCCCTGTTCCTGTCACTTGGCTTAATGCTCCACACATGTTTTCTCACTTAAACTTTGCCTCATTTGGCTGTGGTTTTTTTATGTAGCCTTTGAAACCATCTCTAATGGAAACATGCAGCTGTGAGCAAGATTTCCTAAAAATGTACATGGAATTAATTTTCCAGGCATTTCATGCAAGGGCCCTGTTGTATCTAAAGGAGAGATTTTTGCTAAAAGGAGTTTTAATGTAACCAAATGAAAGAGGGAAACAGCCAGAAAAGAGATTAAGAGAAGCGTGCAAAGCCCTAACGCCCAAAACAGAGAAGAAAAGGGAAGGGGGAAAAGAGTAGAAAAGGAAGAGAGAAAAGAATGTTAATCGTGGAGCAAGAAAGGAAGAAGCAAACACATTCTGTGGGAGGCAAGAGGAAAAAGGAAAAAAAGTGGAAGGAAAGTGAGAATTGGAGGAGTGGGGAGGTCTTGTTGAGAGAAGGAAAATGTTATCTACTACATTCTGTTAAAGCATTTGCTTAAACTGATCAGTATCTCAACTCTGTCAGCAAGAGAATTATTTTACATCAGATCAATATATTTCACAGTCTCTGAATTAAAATAAACTGATTTCAGCTAAAAGGGCACAAAATTTAAAAATAACAGCATTTGAAGTACCACTGTTGAGAATTTTTTTTTCATAAACAACCTCTCCTGGCCATGTGTTATGTTTTTATTGACACTCTAAGGTTAAAACCTGAAACTATGATGTTTGAATTTACTAATGAACAGCCGGTGAGCTTTTCATGCCCAGGAGATTGTAAAAATATAGAATTGTGTGGCTGAATTCAACTACATAAACAACAAGCATAAAGACTTTGCTGATTCTTTCTATCTCAGTTTTTCACTCTTATTTACTTGAAGCCCTTAAGACAGGTGACAAAAATCCAAAAATCACAGAAGAAACAAAATGTATTTTTTTTTTATTAATTTTTGGCTGTGTTGGGTCTTCGTTGCTGCGCATGGGCTTTTTCCAGTTGCGGCGAGCAGGGACCAATCTTCTTTGAGGTGCACGGGGCTCTCCTTGCAGTGGCCTCTCCTGCTGTACAGCACAGGCTCCAGGCACGCGAGCTCAGTAGTTGTGGCACCCAGGCTCCAGAGCGCAGGCTCAGCAGCTGTGGCGCACGGGCCCAGTTGCTGCGCGGCATGTGGGATCCTCCCGGACCGGGGCTCGAACCCGTATCCCCTGCATTGGCAGGCGGACTCTCAACCACTGCACCACCAGGGAAGCCCACAAAATGTATTTTTAATATGCATGAGTGGGTTCAGTGATGTATTTTCCAGGATTGCTCCCAGGGAGAACGTAAACTTCGAATGCATGTGTAACACATTTCCCATAGTATAAAATATTTAACGTATTAATATAATACAAAGAAATCAATGATTTGTAACCATGTGGGACTATAGAATTCATTTTTACAAGTTTATAATTATTTTACATATACTCTGCTGACACTGGTTTTACAAATGATCAAATTAGCACAATTTCTTGGGTGCAGTATAAATAAAGAAGTTATGTGAATGAATACTACATAATAGCTCCATAAAGGATTATTTCAGTTTTGAAGGATTTATCATATGGAACTGAGAATAAAGAGAATAGTGTGACATGGCCTATTAAATGTTAGACAAACACAAAATATTAGAGTTCCCAAATATTCCATCATTAAAAGAAAGCATCATAAAAGCTTGAAAAAACTGAGAAAAAACTTTAAAATGTAACTAAAATACAATAGTATATTAATGTCAAATGTAAAACTCTGATTCTATTACGTATGCATAGCAGCTGATGTATATCTTTAATAACCTAATTAAATTATCATAAAATGTAATAATCTGTCACTTTATACAGTTTGAAAAAAATTTAGAGATTCTGAAATTAGTTTGATGATTTCATATAAAGTAATCAGGTTGAAAATATAATGTTTTCTCTTCTTTCTCTCTTCTTGTCTGTTACCATGTTTTTTCTGAAACTTGTCTGTGCAGTTATTTCGCTAGGGGGTGTATGTGTGTGTTTTGTTCTTGTCTGAATGTTTGACTAGTGTCTTGTTTTATTTAGGTGTTTGCTTAGAAAACTAGTTTTTCTATGACAAAGTGGTATGTATAATCTTATCAAAATGTGTGAAACATCCACGGGCATGACCAAACTTCACGAAGAATAGCATCTGTTGCTACAGGAAGAACTTGTACTAACCTTAGAACACATCAATGTACTAGACATTATGTAGAGTCCCTTTTAATTTTTATTTTTACTTGATAGAGAGAGTCAGAATAGGAGGAGTCTCTTGGGGCCACTGTTGGGTTTCTTTCTTCCAGTTTTATTGAGTTATAATTGACATAAAATAAAACTCAATAAAAAATAAAACACTGTGTTAGTTTAAAGTGGCCACTGTCATTTATGTCCCTTGAAATCACAGAACTAATTTGCCAGACATTCTGGATATCTTGAGACAATGTGAGGAAACAGAAGGAACTCTTGATTCAAAGACAGGACACAGGGCTTTTATGCTACTTTTGCCATGCTGGTTAATTAGTTATTTTAGGAAAAGTGAGAATAGGAGGATTTTTTCCCCTTAAAACATAGTGCACGTATTAAGAAAAGAGAAAACAGAAAGAGTGGTGCTCTTATTAGAACCGTATTTAATTTTCACCAGCCAGTGGCAAGACTGATGATAATAAAATGCACTTTTTAATTGCAAAAAGAAAATATCTAATGTTAAAACAATATTTGAATTCCTACAACAGTGGGCTCCCCTCTGAGCACCCTCTGAATTTCTTTGTTAGTGCTTACCACATGGCATGGTAGCAACTTCATTCATGAGCTCAATCATTCACTCATTGTCTCATTTAACTTCAAGTCCTTACCATGGCCTGCAAGGTCGCACAGGGTCTGTCCCTTCCTTAGCTCTCTGACCTCCTCTTCTCCAGCCCACAAGGGTACTTGTTATTATTCCAGTATGCCAGCCACACTCCTGACTTACTCCCTTTGTTCTAGCTCTTCTCCCTTCCTGGGATTCTCCTCCCTCAAATATTTACTAGGTTCACTTTCTCACCTTCTTCAAGTCTTTGCTCAGATGTCACCTTCTCAAGCGTGCCTCTCTTGGCACCTTGATGAATACAGCCAACTGCCCTCTCTTATTGTGTTATTGTTGATTGTCTCCCCTCCCTCTTCCTATATGTAAACTGCATGAAAATGGGGATTTTTGTCTAGAAGCGTGTCTGGCTCATTGAAGGCACTCAGATATTTGTGGAATGCTTGAAGTTAGCAAATAGCTATTGAGTCTCTACTCTGTCTGAGAATTGGTGCTTAGCACTGGGCATAAAATGAAGAACAAGACACAGTCTCTAAGCCACAAAAGTGTATGTGGTATAATTCCCAGGACATCCAGCATGGATGCTAATTCAGTAGCTCTTGGGTGGAGCCTAGACATTTGCAACTCAGCCAGATGCCCCAGTGGTTTCAGATGAGCCCTGTTCTCACTGTGTCCTCCTGGCAGCTGTGAAGTTGTCTTGCCATTGGCTCTTCTTCACTTCATATGATGCCTAAAACATACTGGGTGTTGAATAACTCTCCTTCAGTGATGAAAAGAACATTATGATAAATAAGATGTCCTTTTCTGCCTTCCAGAAACTCATAACATGGATGAAATTCCTACCCGGTAATTGCTTATTTTTTTTTTTCCAAGAGCACTTCTTATTCAATGAGAAATGAATGCTCTACACACAGAACAGCTACATGATAAAAAAGTGAGTGAATATGGAAATTCAGAGGAGGGAACACACCTCAGAAACATTCCACTAATATTTCCACTGCTCTGAACTTAAAAGCCATATATATATATATTTTTTTTTCGGTACGCGGGCCTCTCACTGCTGTGGCCTCTCCCGTTGCGGAGCACAGGCTCTGGACGCGCAGGCTCAGTGGCCATGGCTCACGGGCCCAGCCGCTCGGCAGCATGTGGGATCTTCCCGGACCGGGGCACGAACCCGTGTCCCCTGCATCGGCAGGTGGACTCTCAACCACTGCGCCACCAGGGAAGCCCAAAAGCCATATTTTAAAGTTGATAAAAATCTTATCTTTAGCTATTATTCCCGAAGTCAATAGATTTAGTTCTTAGTACACGTGGGAAAAAATGATGATTTTTAAAATTAGAGTATAATTGCCTTACAATGTTGTGTTAGTTTCTACTGTACAACGAAGTGAATCAGCTTTATGTATATCTATAATCCCTCCCTCTTGGACCTCCCTCCCACCCCCCATCCCATCCATCTAGGTCATCACAGAGCACTGAGCTGGGCTCCCTGTGCTACACCGCAGGTTCCCACTAGCTATCTATTTTACACATGGTAGTGTATTTATGTCAAACCTAATCTCCCCAATTCAAAATGATGATTTTTTATAGCATTTTACATTTATAAGGGCAGTGGGGCAGTGTTTGTGACACTGCAGATACAAGTGGCAATGGACAGGCTATTATTATCAGATTCACAAAATACACATATATTCATGACCAGATTCACATCTCTCCGAGAAAAATGTGCAGATGAGACTCATCTTGATTGACTGACAACAAATGCTTGAATTGCCATCAACTGAGAACTCAAATTTCCCCTCTTATCATTTGATACCTTGCCCAGGAATTGCATTGATTTTCTCCAAAAGTTTGGAAAGGGAAAGTTTTCATGTATCATAATAAAGTTTTACTATAACACAACTTGTCATAGCATATAATTCAGAAGAAAGCTTGTGTTTATTATTGGTAGTAATGGAAAAACCTTATTACATAGCACAGATTCATTTATAATATGGTTGGTGAACATAATATGCTACTCAAAACCAAGGTCCCACAAGAATAGCCTTAGAAGCTAGTCTCTAAGACATATAACTATTGTCAGACAAAAAGTTAAAATAGATAAAGCTTATTTTTGGTGAACTCAGTTCTACTCTTTTTACCTATATTCTCCTCTACCCACTCTTTTCCTTCTTCAGACATCCAGTACTCTCATCTCTCTCCCTTTCTTCTAATAAACCACTTTTTTTCTGGAAAGAGAAAAATTAATAACTTATGCCTCAGTGTGAATTTGTCAGTGGGTTGCTTATTCCAAGCATAACCTACCACACATGTATTGCCTTGTAGCGTGTATCTCTACCTGTGGATTCAGAGTGTGTCCCCCAAACTGAATGAATTTCTGTATCAGGGGTTGGGAACAATGCAGGTTTTATAAGAGCATTGAACAGTTGAATATGTGTCAGGCTCTGCTCTAGACATTGGTATTTTGTATTCAATTTACTCATCATGAAGAATCCTACAAGGTAGGTGATACTATGCCCTTCTTACAGATGAGAAAACTGAGCCTTAGCAAGGTTAATTTACTTGCCAAAGTCCATGGGACTCAACCCAAGTCTTTCTGAATTCAGAAACTCACAAGTTCCTGCCTTCCCAAATCCTACACAGCCATAGAGACATAGAGATGTGGGTGGCATATACTGATGGGAACTGGGAAGAAAAGCAAGAATTAAAGAGGAATGGGGAGGGCTTCCCTGGTGGCGCAGTGGTTGAGAGTCCGCCTGCTGATGCAGGGGACGCAGGTTCGTGCCCCGGTCCGGGCAGATCCCACATGCCGTGGAGCGGCTGGGCCGGTGAGCCATGGCCGCTGAGCCTGCACGTCCGGAGCCTGTGCTCCGCAACGGGAAAGGCCACAACTGTGAGAGGCCCACGTACCGCAAAAAAAAAAAAAAAAAAAAAGAGGAATGGGGAAATAGCAAAATACATTACTTGACTGTGTACATCGTTAACTAATTTATGAGGCCAAAGTTATTAGATCATTTGGAAGTACTACTCAGCAATACAAAGGCATATGTTACTGATATTACAGATGAATCTCTAATGAATTATGCTTTGTGACAGAAGTTGGACCCAAAAGGCTACATATCGTATAATTGCCCGTATATTTCATTCTTTAGAAAAGGTGAAACTATGGTGGTTGCTAGGGGTTCAGGGTGGGAAAACGGACATACTACAAAGGGTAGCATGAAGGAACTTTTGGGTTGATGGGTCAAAACTCATTGAAATGTACACCCCAAAGGGTGAAATTTACTGTACATAAGTTAAGAGATAAATACAAATTTTAAAAAAGCACAATCTTTCTTTTTTTTTGGATAATTCTTTTTCATACTCACTTTCCAGACAATGTAAGTGGGATAGAAAATATCTTAAACTCTTTTGTGTTTTAAGTCTCACGGTTTTGCCACAAAGTCACACCTGAACTATTTTCATTGGATTTATTTTAAAGGTTTAATAAGCGCTGGAGTCTGAAGAAAAACGTTTCCAGCTTTATTATTTTTTATGTTGTGCCAAAGCTTACTTCTATATGTGTGTGCGTGTGTGTGCACGTGTGTGTGTGCATGTGGGTGCGTGTGTGTGCACGTGTGTTTTAAGACCCCTTGTTTTCTTAACAAGTACCTTTTGAAGAGAAAAACTTTCAGTTCCATTAATGGATTCTCCCCTTCCCTCAGCATGTTAAACTTGATGGAGATGAATGAGTTCAAATGCGGGTGGCCACACACACACAAAAGACTAAATATCGAGGTCAGTCCCCACCCGGGGTTGGCTGGCCCTTTATTTAAAATTACAGGTGGAAAATGCTAAGGTGATCTCATGCTCATAAAGGTGGGCCGGCGTTGTCTAACACAGGTATTAAAAAAGAATTCAGGGCTTCCCTGGTGGTGTGGTGGTTAAGAATCCGCCTTCCAATGCAGGGGATACAGGTTCAAGCCCTGGTCCGGGAAGATCCCACATGCCACAGAGCAACTAAGCCCATGCGCCACAACTACTGAGCCTGCGCTCTAGAGCCCGCGAGCCACAACTACTGAAGTCCGCGCACCTATAGCCCGTGCTCCCCAACAAGAGAAGCCACCGCAATGAGAAGCCTTTGCACCGCACCGAAGAGTAGCCCCTGCTCGCCGCAACTAGAGAAAGCCCATGCACAGCAACGAAGACCCAATGCAGCCAAAAATAAATATAAATAAAATAAATAAATTTATTTTTAAAAAAAAGAATTCAGACAATCAGGGAGCTGTTGAAACCACATCTGTCCCCTTCAGTGTGCACAGCTGTCTGAATATATATTGAAACATATATAACATATATATAACATATATATATATGTTATATATATATAAAACATATATATATAACATATATAAAAATATATATTTTTAGTCTGAGGCAGACTAAAAATAATAACTTAATTATTTATAAATGTCTAAGTCTAAGCATTTCTCCTTGCGGTGAATATTTCTCTACATCCTGATCCACCCACTGTCTATCCACTATTTGATTTTTTTCTTTTGAGGATAAGCTAGCTGATTGCTTGAAATATTCCCAGTGCTACAGGCTTAAAAATAAAAATAAAAGAACAACCACAGTGTACCTTGGGATGAATCCGCTTCAGAGTGGGATGGTTGCCATGACCACAGACATTGCTTAGAATGGTCCTTGTCCTGGGCTAGTATAGTTTGGAGGAGGAGGGAGATGCATATTATTTACAGTCTTCAAGCCGTTGGTAACTGCTACTGCTTCTCCCTTGTTTGCAGGATCTTACCTGGAAAACTAGAAAATCATTCATTTCAATTTGTAGATTAATCTAGGAGTAATTCGGAGTGGCATTTAGAACATTTTCCTTCGTGATGGAAGGTGATGAAGATGATGATAGAAATAGTAATAATTATAATAGCTTCCCTTTCTTGAGTACGTGTTATAAGCTTATTATAAGTATTATTATTGGCTAGCATAATATGTGCATTATATAATTTATATCCCAAAGTTGCAAAAGTTGGGTATTAGAATGAATGTCCCCAAACTCTGTGATGCTGGCTTTATGGCCACATCATGGTCATTATCACCAGAACAGCTACAGGCACTTTTCTCTCCTGCCTGACGGCAGTCACCCAATACCTATAAGTTTGGTGTGGCAAGGGAACTACAGGCTCAAAAGCTGAAGCAGGGCTTCCCTGGTGGCGCAGTGGCTGAGAGTCCGCCTGCCGATGCAGGGGACACAGGTTTGTGCCCCGGTCCGGGGGGATCCCGCATGCCGCAGAGCGGCTGGGCCCGTGAGCCGTGGCCGCTGAGCCTGCGCGTCCGGAGCCTGCGCTCCGCAATGGGAGAGGCCACAGCAGTGAGAGGCCCGCGTACCACAAAAAAAAAAAAAAAAAAAAAAAAAAGCTGAAGCAAACTGGCACAGCAGCCTCCTTTGGGGAACACGTCATGCTGTGGTGACCCCTGAAGCTTCCCAGTGGTACTTAGACACTATAGTTACCCAAAGTATTTAGAAAGCCTTGCCAAATGAACCACCGGAACTCACCTACTCTTCAGCCTTTCTGATGCCTCCTGCTCTCTCCTCACAGGCAGGGGAGGTTCTCAGAACAGAGCTAAGTGGAGCCCCCAGTTTCGTCCTTAAACGTCTTTGTTGTGTTGTACCTCTTCCAAGTCCTTACTAGGGACACAGCAGCGTAGGGGGAGGGGGGCTTCCTATGACAGAGGCTCTGACCCTCCTGTCAGATCTCTCTGGCCCTTCAGCAGGTTTTGTTTTCAATTCCTGTTTGCAGCGCGAGGCCTAAAGAGACTAAAATAATACTCAAAAGAACAGGAGGAGAGTAGGAAGTCTAGGAAAGAAAAAGGGGGTAATTTCTATGGTTATTATATTCCTTTAAAAGGAAAAAAAAAACCCATTATATTCCTTTAAAATTTGGAATCCTATACATTCAAAACTCTCACCTTTTTTAATTTGCAATGCCCAGTGAACAGTAGGGCCCTCAGCACACACTTATTGAGTGAATTATGCCAGTTCTGAATTACCCAGTAGGCAATTTTGAAGATTGTGGGTTTTCTAGATATTTGTTTCCCTTAGTTGCCAATTTATAGATATTATTCTACCACTTAGTGCCTTTCACTGAGCTAAAAGAAACAAAAGATGAATATAAATCCAATTTGTTTGGGAAACTAAAAAAAAATGTAGTGCTTCCACGTTGTCAATTTTTTTGGGGGGAGGGGAGAGGGGAGTGATATATAGATAATTCAGAATTTTTGCTTCAAGTTTTAATTTTCAGAAATATTACCATAAGTCTGGATCAAAAAACATTTTTTGAGGCAGTGCTTAATATTATGGTCTGGTATACAAAGATGAATAAGCCATGGTCTCACTCTGATGAGGTGAATAAGCTGATATTGGGCACAAGAGTTTGATAGCCATCTCTGCCCAACTGCCATATTTATAAATCTCTTTTCTAGATTTCTCTTCCTTTAATGAGATGTAAGTTGTGATTATTAACTGGACTTTTCAGCATTAATTTTTAGGTCAGAATGATTTTTTTATATGATTTTATTCCTTTTTAGTTAACAACTTCCAAGTCATCCCTAAGCTTTCAGAGTAAACTCTAGGATAGATATGTTCCAGCCTCTATGTTATCATCAACCAAAATTTATTCTTTATTTGTCTACCTTTCCAGATATTATCTTGTTAAAGGAAGGAATCACATCTTTTACCTTGGTATTTTCAGCACCTTACTAGCATCTAGAAGGTACTTAATAAATGTTTGTTGAATAAAAAATGGAATGAATGAAGAAAAACACATAATACGTTGTGGATTCTGAAAAGTCAGCCAAAGTAGAATATTGTTGATGGGAGCAAGCAATATTGGAACAGATAAGTGGTAATAGATGAGGCAGAAGTACTTTCGCTTTGACAAAGTTTTTAGAAAATACTTGCTAGGGGTGTAGGATACTTTCAGAAGACTGTTTTACATACTGAGTTGAAATATCAGCCAGTGGGGAATAGAGTAATAGTCTGTGGTTAGACTGAGTATATTCATAGCCCATTAGAAATACATTGTAAGGCACATGGTCCATTTATTTTCCCATAAAATAAATTCTAGCAATTTTGATGGCAGGAGTATTACTGGCAACGCCTAAGTAGGCTATCTCAGATATTTAGGGGTATTGGACAATAGTATAGCTACATTTAATTGTCATAAGAACATACATGCAACCAAAATAATGTCTACTGTTATGGAGACTTCTCAATGGCATTTGGGCAGTTTTAGTTCATACAAAATAAACATATCTTTGAAATATAACATGTTTTAAAATTTTTGTTTTAATGCTAAAGAACAAAGAAAAATAGAATGTTACATAAAGAGTATGACTTAATTGTTACTTAAATTGTACTTTTTGCAAGTGTTTGATTTTAGTAAAATTCACTAACTTGGGCTTCCCTTGTGGTGCAGTGGTTGAGAGTCCGCCTGCCGATGCAGGGCCCACGGGTTCGTGCCCCGGTCTGGGAAGATCCCACATGCCGCGGAGCGGCTGGGCCCGTGAGCCATGGCCGCTGAGCCTGCGCGTCCGGAGCCTGTGCTCCGCAACGGGAGAGGCCACAACAGTGAGAGGCCCACATAACGCAAAGAAAAGAAAAAAATTCACTAACTTGTTACTGGATGATTATTTACACTATCATTATATTTGTGTCATTAAAAGATCAAAGTGCAAATTTTTAGAAGGATACACATAACATTGAACAAACTTTTTTTTTGTCTTTCAGAAACTTGGGGAAAACTTGTAGTTGTTTGCAAGATAGTTGTGAAACTAGCAGCTGGTTCTTACTTACTCTGGATTTTTTTTTTTTTTTTTTTTGCGGTACGCCGGCCTCTCGCTGTTGTGGCCTCTCCCGTTGCGGAGCACAGGCTCCGGATGCTCAGGCTCAGCGTCCATGGCTCACGGTCCCAGCCGCTCCGCGGCATGTGGGATCTTCCCGGACCGGGGCAGGAACACGTATCCCCTGCATCGGCAGGGGGACTCTCAACCACTGCGCCACCAGGGAAGCCCTAACTCTGGATTTTTAAAAGACATTTGGAGCAAGGTACTTTTACCAACAAGAAACGAGATTAACTTACTGAAGCTCACAAGACAAAACAAAACAAAAAAACAAATGGAAAGAGTAATATTTGAATGTTTCAATTCAAGTATCACTAAGAACCAGACACTTATTCTAAAGCAATGAATGGAATAATTTCAAAGTTTGCTATCTTTCAGCCATTTTGTTTGATTTTCCAGAAGATAAACTTCAGAATATTTAATCAAATATAATAGAAATTTATGATGAGTTCTCTGGTGAAGATATTTAGTAGAAAATTTTAACCTCTGGAGACATTTGAAAGCTTTTAGAAGAAACAAAGACAGTATTGAAATTTCTAGATTTACAGTGAATTGGGACTTTTATGAATCTCTGCCAAACTTATTATCTTCCATCCATCGCTATCTATTGTTTCAAAGTCTTGTTAGTTGAGCAACAATCTTTCCAGAAATGGGAAAGAAGCCCAAGGAAGACTCTTTCATTTTAATTTTATCATCTTCAATGTGGACATTTACTTTGCACATTTGTTCAGTTTGTGAAACACTGAGAGTGCTATTTGGAGGAAGGAGTTACAGAAAGAATTACAGAAGGAAGGAATTGCTGATCCGGCCTGAGATCACTCACTCCCTTAGTAAGAAGGAAGCAGGTCTCTAGGGACAAGAAAAGAAGATGAGCCTACAACTCATTGTCAAATGGACCTGCAGGTATAAATAAACGAATGATAGTTGCTAGGAAGGAGAGGTCTGATCTGCAGGATGTCTCTGGCTAAAGGATTACTTATAATAAATAAACCCATGTCTGAGGCATGACTCCCTAGAGAATTTCCCCTAAGCTATATACCACATTCTGAGGCATTACATGAAAATATTCTTAAGCTAAATGTTCTGTGCAATGTGAAGAATCCCCCCGGCCCCCACCAAAATCATAGAGACCTTGTCTGTTGTTCTTGGGCCCAGCATGGTAAAGATGGACCCTTGGAGACACTTAAGAGGCTCCAGACCTCTTGGCTCTGAGTCTCTTGATTGTCTTTATCCTTAAAGCTCTGTAAAGATTATTGGGAGTGGGATTGACAATTCATCCTTTGCATTAGTTCAGTTATCCAAAATAATTCCAACTTTTAAAAAACATTCACTATTTTTTAATGTGATTTTCCAGAAGATGATCTTCTGAGACAAATATGAAATTATTCTCCCTTCAGAAGGAATAATATGTTTAATTTTAATAAGATGTCCTTTAAAATTGGGTTGCAATTTGAGAGTAATTCTAATAACTCCAAAAGCTTCCTTTGTTTGTAAATGACATCCTCTTTAGGACCACAGAAGGGAAGGTGCTGTGTAGCTAAAAACATTGTATGTCAAAAAGATGATGTAAAATGTCTCCCCATTTCCCCTCTCTTTATATTTCCATGTGATAGGTTTTAGCAACAATTTTTTTTGAGTCTCAGTAACATTGCTGATGTCTTCCATTTCTCTAAGTTGCAGAAATGTCCATATGTCTCAAGTTCAGGGCTTTGAGGTGTGAATTTCCACTTTGTTTTAAAGCTAGTTATAAAACTGGATGTTCCAAATTCTGTCTCAATGTCTGCAAACAGTCTTCAGTGAAAGAGAAAACACATTTGTGATTTTGAATAAATCAAGGTCTCAACATTTTTTGCCATTTGATAAAGATTTATAAAACCATGAAGTTGTTATGTGTCAACCACCTCCTCTGCTCTTTTTTTCCTTCTCATTGAACTGGAAGGGTTCATCCTTAATCTGAAGCGGTTCACTTCCTTTCTTAAACAATTAACTCTCAAATCATCTGGAACCAGTACTAGTCAAGAAGCAATATCAGAATAAATTAAAATTCATTAATTATCTCTTCTGTATCAAATGGTGGTCTTGGTCTTCACTAGTCTTATCTCTGTCTCTCTGTCTCTGTCTCTGTCTCTTTATATAGAAGATGATTTGTTGTTGACTTTTAGTCCTGTCCTATCTGAATCTTGTGTTCTTTTTAGTGGAGTTACTTTAGATACATAAATTTGCATATGTACGGAATTTCTGTTAACTGCATACAATGTTGAAGGAGTTAATAATGTTGCAGCCATGACTAGTATTCTCACTGGTGTTCAGAGAAATACTAAATAATTAATCCCAAGTTCTTATTTGACCTCACGAATAATCATTCCCAGAATCTTTGCAGATTCTGGTGAAACAATTTCTTCAGGTGTGTCATTTTTTGGAGCTTTGAGGAAAAATTATTGATTCTTTTTAATCTCACCTCATTACTGGAAAGTGCTGCAAATGAAGGTGTAAGAGTGGAAAGACTTTCCCAGACAAGCTGGGAAGTTCATTATGAAGGTGTGCAGGTAGTACAGACACATTTTGAAAAGTTAATCCCAACTTTTGAAGTACTGCGTGATCTAATAGGAAATATGGATCCAAGAAGATAAGCTTATATTTTGCTCTCTGATGAACGAAATTTTACTTTTCTGAATGGTCTTTTTTCTTGTTTGAAGTTTTAGATGAAGTTAATCAAACACAAACACATTCGCAGACATCTGGAATCAGACATGAACAATGTACAGTGAAATACCAAGCTTTAGGGTGGTTCCTTGAAGATCGGCACCCAGACATTAAGAAGTCATCTATGCAACAATGTGTAAGAGAATGGATATTTATATAGGAAAATAAATCAAATTTGAAGAATAATTCCAGGAGAAATGACAAAAGATGCTTTTTCACTGTCAGGAGAAATTTTAAAAGCAGCAGTTGAATGCCTCAAGACTTTTCACTAAAAACTGGAAACTCATTCTATAATAAATCAATGGATCAAATAAGTGGAGGTTCATACCTTTCAGCCATTTTCTCTGATTATTGCAGAAAGAATGACCCAGAAGATTTTACTATTATATAAATTTTTGATGAAAGTTGTCATGAAGATAGTGGGAATTTTTCAAGTGTGGAGATATTTGAAAGCTGAAAGAAGAAACAAAAAAAATGACTAAAATCAAAATTTCTGAAATGTATAATGAATAGAATTTCTTATGAATCGATACCAAATTTCTCATTATAGCTAGGTAATAGAGGGGATGTAGAAGAACTATATAGGAGCTGGACTCAACAGGTCTTGGATGTGGGGAGCAAGGGAAAGATGTAATATGACTCTTACTTTATGACTTGGGTGATTGAATCTTAGAATCATTGCCTAAGAGAGTGCTGAGCACACAGCAAGTCAAAGGCATAAAGGAGGTAATGACTCATGTTGAAGTGTGAGGTTTTACAGTGGAAAAGTGCATTAGGCAGATGGGCCTAAGATCCTGGAGTTTAGAAGCGAGGACTAGGTTTGGATGTTGGATCATCATGGAAAAGTGGGAGTTGGATCCACAGAAGTGCATGAGATCATTGAACAGGGAAAAGAGGGAGGGACACATGTGGGCAATATTTATGGTGTGGGAAGAGCAAGCCATGCAAATAAAGATGATGTTCAACCAGATGCCAAAGGAAGAAGTGGCCAAAACTGATCAAGTGCCAGAGAGGATGGAGAAGTACCACTGAGAAGGTTACTGCAGGACTCAATTGGACATAAGGAGGTGGGGACATCTTTCAAGAACTTGGTTTCATATGTGCATAGCTGATTCAGTTTGTTATAAATCAGAAACTAACACACCACTGTAAAGCAGTTATCTTCCGATAAAGATGTTTAAAAAGAAAAGAACTTGGCTTCAAAGGGAAGGAGATAATAATTATTAGCGTCAGAAACAGTTTTGATCAGGGGTAAGTTTGTTTCTTTAATTTAAGTATAGGTGCTGTAAAATATAAGTTACAGGTGTACAATATAGTGATTCACAATTTTTAAAGATTATCCACCATTTATAGTATTATAAAATATTGGGTATATTCCCTGTTGTACAATTTAGCCTTGTAGCTTTTTTTTTGTTTGTTTGTTTTTGTTTTTGTTTTGTTTTTGGGTTTTTTTTGTTTTTTTTTTGCGGTACGTGGGCCTCTCACTGTTGTGGCCTCTCCCGTTGCGGAGCACAGGCTCCGGACGCACAGGCTCAGCGGCCATGGCTCACGGGCCCAGCCGCTCCGCGGCATGTGGGATCCTCCCGGACCGGGGCACGAACTCACGTCCCCTGCATCGGCAGGCGGACTCTCAACCACTGCGCCACCAGGGAAGCCCTTGTAGCTTATTTTATACCTAATAGTTTGTGCCTCTTACTCCTCTGCTCCTACATTGCCCTCCCCACTGGTAACCACTAGTTTGTTACATACTAGGGGTAAGGTTTTTTTTTTAATGGAAAGCTTCATCCTATTTATTCTTTGATTATGAAAGGAGTACATGTTCCTCATAAATAATCCAAAAAGGTCTACATTAAAATGTGAAAATCATTGGTCAGTCCAACTCCTTGTAATAGTGCTATAATTACTGGAAACCATACCCTTCCCTTTAGTTTTTGGTAGCTCTTTGACATTCTAGAGTAACTTAATAAAAGAGGCAGAAAGAGGTTTATTCAAGAGGTTTTAAAATGGCATCTCTCACGTCAGATTTCAGCCAAGCCTGACTCAAGAGAGGAGAACCTTTACAAAGTTTTCAAAAGCACAAATGATACAATGCTTTATCCACCACCTCTCAGTAACTGACACCTTCTCTCACCCTAAAATCAATAACAAGAGGACCAGTAGAAAACATCGTCCAGTGGTTTTGTTTCATCATTTGGATATTCAAGACTTAAGTCTGGATTTGAATTGCTCCTACCTGAGAGATATTAAGGATAATAGGAATACCAAAAGCCCTTTCATAGGGCAAAAAGCACACAAAGTCAACAAGCAGAAACAAAAGGAACTTCCAGTACAACACAGACCAAATTTAATTATGAAGAGACATCAAACCCAGATTGAGAAACATTCTACAAAATGATGGAACAGTATTCTTCCAAATGTCAGTGTCATGAAAGACAAGGAAAGACTGGAACTGTTCTAGATAAAGGAGGTAAATATACATGCCCTCTGACTAATAATATCATCCAAGATCTTTGGCTTGAGGAACATTATTGGGGCAAATGAAGAGATCTGAAAAGGGTTTGTAGGTTAGATAATCGAGGTATATCAATGTTAATTTCCTGATTTTGATGATTATACTGTGATTATGTAAGAGATTATATTTAGGGTTTGTTGTGATCATTCTGCAGGTATAGGGTGGTCCCTCATCCAGAATTTGGTTTCAACACTGAGATCTATGATGTCATACACACTTAAAGAGGGTATGAGAAGATTTATTGCTTACATGATTGATGTATCTTGGGAGAACAGGGCAAGCATCCCAAGCAGGTCCGAGAGAGGAAGGATTGGAGGCTGGCTCAGGGTTTCGTCGTGGTGGGGCATGGGACCAGACTGAGGGTTCCCACACTCAGGCAGGGGTTGCATGGTCTGAATCTCCCCATGGCACTGAAGGAAAGAACATTGGGCTTTCATCACATTGTTCAGAGAAGAAGAGGAGGGAATGCTGTTTAAAGCTAGCAGCAAACATCAGAAAATGGAGTCAGACTTTTATCACAGGGTTAAAGGGATATTATTTCTGTAGCTTACTGTCAAACAGATTTAAAAATACTATATGTACTATATATCTATATCTATATATCTATATCTATATATCTATATCTATCTATCTATCTATCTATCTATCTATCTATCTATCTATCTATCTATATATATATATATATAGAGAGAGAGAGAGAGAGAGAAAGCAAATGTAAAATGCTTATATTTGGGGAATCTGGATAGAGGCTACATGTATTTCTTTGTATTACTTTTCAACTTTTCTATGTCTGAAATTATGGCAAAACAGAAGCCTTCTTTTTTGAAGTAAGGGAACACTAGGCCTTTTAAAACTTTCTTCTTCAGAAGAAAATGTCAGATTCCTAGTAGAAGAGAAGCCACAAGGCGGTAAAGGAAGCATTCTAGGAAGTTTTCTCTCCTCTGGGTAAATTTCCAATTCTATTTTGATATAGACCTCCTCATGAATATAAATATACCAAGTAGTAGCCATTGACTGCATTTTGGTATATACTCTTCTAGATATTTTTCTATGCCCCTACATATACGTGTCCAATACATAAAATTTGTATAATATTTGACTCAAGAATCGCACTATAGAAAGTTACCACAAGTAAAAATGATAAGTATACAAACATATACTGTCAGTATGTTTATCACAGCTTTGCTTATAGTAGCAAAGGGAAAAAAGTATAAGAATAATCCAAACATCCTTACAAGAGAAGTATGATGAGTCCCTATTCTGCATGTGAGCTCATAGAAGTAAGGGTTGCAATTAAAAGACATATGCATTTTTAGAAGACAGCATGAACTGGAATGCTCAGTACTTACTTAAAAAAAGTGAATGTAGTGGCCACCAGTTATTTTAACTTATCCGGCATCAATGCTCCAATCTTCGGTTAACAGCAATCTCAATTTGGCTTTGAGAAACTACCTGTCCACCTATAGATATGGTCTTGGAGGAGAGCGTTTCTGTGCAGGTGCTGCCCACCCCTGACGAAGAGGTGGGCGTCTCTCTCTCTCTCAATCACACACACACACACACACACACACACACACACACACGATGTTTGGAGCATATTTATCCAATACAATGGTACCTTAAAGAGAATAGACTATCCATCTGTTTTCTTTCCTAGGTCATTGGAGAACCTCTGGTTTTGACTCAAGAAAAAGGACCAGGGGCTTCCCTGGTGGCGCAGTGGTTGAGAGTCCGCCTGCCAATGCAGCAGACACGGGTTTGTGCCCCGGTCCGGGAAGATCCCACAAGCCGCGGAACGGCTGGGCCAGTGAGCCATGGCCGCTGAGCCTGCGCGTCCGGAGCCTGTGCTCCGCAACGGGAGAGGCCACAGCAGTGAAAGGACCGCGTACTGCAAAAAAAAAAAAGGACTAAATCATCACCTTTCCTTTGAGTTTTTAAAATAACTTTATTTATGTATTTATGTATTTATTTATGGCTGCGTTGGGTCTCCGTTGCCGTGCGTGGGCTTTCTCTAGTTGTGGCGAGTTGGGGCTACTCTTCGTTGCAGTGCATGGACTTCTTATTGCGGTGGCTTCTCTTGTTGCAGAGCACAGGCTCTAGGCATGCAGTCTTCAGTAGTTGTGGCACGTGGGCTCAGTAGTTGTGGCTTGCAGTCTCTAGAGTGTAGGCTCAGTAGTTGTGGTACACGGGCTTTGTTGCTCCACGGCATGTGGGATCTTCCCGGGTCAGGGCTCGAACCCGTGTCCCATGCACTGGCAGGCGGATTCTTAACAACTGCACCACCAGGGAAGCCCTTTCCTTTGATTTTTGTGAGCTATTCCATGTCTATGCAATAAGTCACTCATTCATTCATTTTTGCTTTGCTAGTTGTGGTCTGTTTCTGCAGACTTCAACCAAAGAAAGCTAACGGATACAGGGAATGAATGAGTGAATGAATAAATGAACTAACAAAGACCAAAGAAGGACACATCAAGGATAACTAAAAAGTATGTGATATATTACAATTTGGTTATAGAGGCAAGTTGAAAGAAGGAGAACAAATTAATTTAGAAATAATAAGATCTAACAAACATCTTCCCCCAATCTTTTCATTTGATGAAGCTGCTTTTAAAGGCCTTTGGTTTTCATGGAGTTAGAATGAGATTTTCTGGCAGAGGCTCATTTGCCAATTTAATCAGTAATTAGTAATCCCAAAGGTTAATGTGAAGTTGCAATTAATTTTATTCTAAGCTTGATTTTCTTATGCAAAGTACAGAATGAATGCACATATTCAAATAGTAATTATTACCTTAAATCTTCCAGCCAAGTGAAATATCAAATAGCTATAGCATTTTAAAACTTGAAATAATATTTGGATTCTCACATTTATTTTATTCTATCCATATTTTATTTCCTGAGAGAAATGTGAAGAAATGCTCATTTTTAAAGATGCTTAAACTTTCTTCAGTCACTAGATTTCCACTGTGTAATTAGAGCATAATATTTGGTGTTTAGAGGAAGAATTGCAGAAATTAACCAATTCCATTTGAATTCCACTCCTATCAATGGTATCCTATTTGCACAATACAGGTGGCAATTCATCTTAATTTGGGGGGATGATTTTAGGGTAGATGACCTTCACTGAAAGGTTTACCAGTATATCTAGGTTTACCTTAGAATCGTAATTTTAGATTTGCCAGAGCAAAGAGTTTCGAGATAAAATGTGCAGGCCAAAACATATTTGTGGTGAACAAATTACTAGTTGGGCAAAATTACTGTGTCTAAAATGTAACGTATCCTCTAATTATCACACAATTCCTGGTTGAGAGTGTATGGGAAAGTGGATCCAGGTTCAACTGAAGAGACTTGTCCTGAACTGCAGTGAGTAATGGAGAGAACAGGTTGGAGCACTGCCTTGTAGACACCTACTGAGACAGGGGTTAGGGAAAATGAATAGTGACTGTCCACCCTGGGACTTGTCCCTGTCTCCTGTTACGGACCTGTGGCAGAGGGGTCTCATTTGCATGGTCACTTCTTTTTCCCTCTAGTGGTTGCGTTGCAACAGGTCCTAGAGAGAAAAATCAAGGCATCTCTGGCTAGCCTTTGCTCTGGGCTTCCACTGAGAATTCTCCTAAGAACTTAACCATTTGGAAGATCAAAATATGTTTAAATTATTACACTCTGCTACCTAAAATATTTGTTATGCAAGCTGATGACTGAAAAAGGAGATACATATTTTCTTATTGCTTTGGAATAAGTCAATTTACTCTCTCAGTCTTGAATCTTCCTGGACTGCCATATTTACATTGTAGGATTACGAGGTAAATTTTGAAAAAGGAATTATCCCCTGTGATGTGGAAAAAGGATTTCTATATTCAATTTTAAAAGGTTTCTCTCTTTCTTTGACATGGGGACTTCTAGTCATAATTTAATGCCTGTAAGCCACAGTAAGTGTCTGTCACTTATCAGATGATTGTGTGTGTGGTGCATGTGTGGAAAGCCATAAGTGTAATACAAAATCAAGGAATTGTCAGACTTTCATTAACAATAGCTTATGGCTATCATTTATTGAACTCTTGCTGTGAATATATTATCTAATTGGATACTCATTTGATATTTACTTTCATCCTGCCCTCTGAGATTTGAGACTCCATGCATCCGTTCTATGGTTAGAAAGCTCCAAGACTCACTGCAAATATGCTGCTGTGGCTCCGTAGATTCCAGACCACCCCTCATAGTCGGTGTTTCTTTGAATGTAACAGTAAGGGATAAAGGGGAAACCTTAACTTTGTATCCACCCTTTAAAATTAACCTGGCTCGGAATTTCAAAGTCCTGCTCATATTTTCCCCTATTCCAAGAAATCAAAAGAAAACTATGAGCCCAATAAACTTGTGTTATATATCAAAGACATGAAAAATTAGCACCGTCTCATACTAACTGATTTATAGAGTTTTTAACTGGATCACCCATATTTGCCAATACAATCTTTACCTTTTCCTAAGTTTATTCACTATTCACTCCCATGTCATATCTTTTATTCATGCATTCAGCAAATATTTATCGAGTGCCTACTCTGTTCCCAGCACCGTTCTAGATGCAAGGGATTCATCAGTGAAAAGTAAACATACAAAAATTACTGCTTTCATATAGTTTACACATCTTACCTGCCACTTAGCTGAAAAATGTTTTGGAAAATGAATTTTACTTAAGATCATTCTTTAAAATGTAGATGGTCTTCAAATGACAAGGAAGTTACAAAGTGTATTATAAAAGTTTATCTTTAGGTGATAATCAGAATTAACTTCACACAAATGATATGTGAATACACACACACACACATATACATATATACACAATGTAAAATAATAAAACATCCTATTACAATATAATCTATTAAAATGGAAAAGTTAATAAAATTGTATAATGAGAAGTGTTTGAATATATATGTGGATTGGATGAAGGTGTTCGCAAAGTAAGTTAAAAGGAAAAGGAGATGGATGGAAATATTTTCTTTTTTTTTAATTAAATTATAGTTGATTTAAAATGTATTAGTTTCTGATGTATAGCAAAGTGATTCTGATATATATATATATTCTTTTCTATTATGGTTTATTACAAGATATTGAATAGAGTTCCCTGTGCTATACAGTAGACCCTTGTTTATCTATTTTATATACAGTAGTTTGTGCTTGCTAATCCCAAACTCCTAACTTATCCCTCCCCCTTCCCCTTTGTTAACCATGAGTTTGTTTACCATGAGTTTGTTTTCTATGTCTGTGAGTCTGTTTCTGTTTCATAAATGAGATCATTTGTATCATATTTTAGATTCCACATGTAAGTGATATCATATGATAATTGTCTTTCTCTGATTTACTTCATTTAGTACGATAATCTTTAGGTCCATCCCTGTTTCTACAAATGGAATTATTTCATTCTTTTTTATGGCTGAGTAGTATTCCATTGTGTGTGTGTATAAATATATATATAGTGCATCTTCTTTATGATGGATGGAAATATTTCAAATAATTTTAAAGACATGAAAAGGACTTGGACATCTACAAGCTTTAGAGGCTAAGGAAATTTGTTTTTTTTTGTTTGTTCAAGTTCAGTTGAAAAACTATGGTTCTCTTTTCTTTGATACTTAAATTGCTTGACTAAGTCATGTTTTTCGTACTTCCGAAAAGAGAGTAAGACAAATGAAGGTGAGAAGGAATAAACTATGATAGGCAGAAGAACAATTGGCAGAGTGGAAGAAGAAACACATGCATAATGACGAGGAGCAAAGGGAGGGAATTGAAAAGAGGTGATTCACTAAATTATGTTCAACACCAGTCAAAGTCATAATCATTAGCCAGAAACCTGGGTGGGGTGGGTGGTGATTGTAGTGGGGCTGGATAAACAGCTTAGAACAATATCTGGAACATAGTGGGTCCTCAATAAATATTTGTTGAATAAGCATATTAATGAATGAATCAATAAAACTTTCACTTATTTATTGAATTAATGTTTATTGAACACCTATTGTATGCCAAGAAGTGTTCTAAACAAACAGATAAAAATTCCTGACCTCATGGGGCTTACATAAAGGAAGTAAGCAAAAGGGAGTAAAGGGAAGTAGACAACAAAATTAAAAATATAAGTTAATTATAAAGCATGTAAGGTAGTTATACAATAAGGAGCAAAATGAAACAGGGAAATTTTGTGGCAAGAATTTGTAATTTTAAGTAGAGAGGTCAGGATGGGTTTTTAGAAGAATTTCAAGAAGTCAGTGTGGCCAAAGCAGAGCAAGAAACAGTAGGAGAAGAGGCTGTAGGGTGTGAGGTCAGAGAGGGACCAGGTCATGGGGACTTTAAGCCATTAAACTGACTCTTGCTTTTACTCATGAAACGGGACACCATTGGAGGGTTCTAAGCGGAGACCAGTATGATCTAACTTCTGTTTAATAGGATCACTCTGGCTGCTGCATTGGGAATAAAGGGGCTGGAAAAAGCAGGAGCAGGAAAACCACTGATAAGGAGGCTTGTCAGGGTGATGCAATGGAGGCAGTAAGATGTTTTCCAATCTTGGATATATTTTCAAAGTAGAGATGATAGTATTTGCTGACATATTGGATATGGGATGTGAGAGAAAGAATAGCTCCAGGATTTTGGTCTATAACTGCAGTATGCAGTTGCCACTGCCTGAGCAGATTTTGGTGGGCTGGAAATCAGGGGTTTCATTTTGGACATGTTAGGTTTAAGATGCCATTAGACATCTAAGTACAAATGTGCGGTAAGCAGTTGGGGTTCTGGGAAAACGTCTGGGCTGAAGTTACACATTTGTGAGTCATTAGTGGTATTTAAAGCCATAGCGACTGAATAATATCTTCAAAGATTTGAGTATTAACAGAAGAGAGGAGATAAGGACCACGTCTTGGGACATACCAACCTTATGAGACATGGATGATGAGGAGGAATGAGCAAAGGAGATGGAGAAAGAACAACCAATGAGGTAGAAGAAAAACCGAAGAGATTGCAGTGCCCTGAAAGCCAAGTGAAATAAATGTTTTTCATTAGTCCATGTGGGATTTGTAGGAGTTGTGAACTTGGAGTTTATTCATTCTTCCAGTAGGCAATTATGAGTAGGTATTTTGGCCAGGCACTGTGCAAGCCACCACAGATACAGAGTTGATCCCCAGTCCCCTGTCAATGAGGAACAAACAGTTACAGTGCAGTGGAAAGACTCCTGTGATAATATACCTATAGACTACTGTAGGTGGTCAGGAGAGGGGCACCTGAATCACATGGATGGACTTTAGGTCTTGAATCAAGAGAAGATACCGGCTAAATGAGGAAAGTAGAAACAGGGATTCCTATGATTAGTTTTCTCTCTCCCTCTCTCTCTTATTTATTCCTCTTGTATGAATATTGGTTACTTTACTGGGATTATTTCCTTTGTTATATTGAGTTGATGACTGTCTTCTTCTCTGTTTTAATGTTTGAATTTTACCTTAATTATTTGATTCCATGCAAACAGCTTACACAACTGTCCTTTAGATTATTTTATAACTATGACATGTTCTTTATTTTGACCAATTTTTATAGCTAAAACTTATCTTCACATTTTTTCTAAACTTGCTTTTGTAAAATACTTCTCCCTCAGAAACTCCCCTCTAGTCTAGTCCATGGCTACAGTACAAACAAAAGACAGTTCTAAGTCTAAAACTTTTAGGTAGTCCCAAGAAGCATGTTGATTTCTATGAATATGTTAAGGGACCAAATTCCAGAAGTTTGAAAGTGGAAACAATACCAGTGGAGAAAATATCAAATATCAGTCTTCTCCTGTCATATTCATTTCCTCAAAATCAACCATAAGTCACCTGCCATATCTGTAGTTCAGACAAATGTACGATCTCAATATTTGGTGAATATATCTCACACAATTCTAATTTATCCTGTGATTTTGTTTGTTGTTTTTGCATTTTAATACACTTTGCAGAAACCTCCCACCAATAGGTGGCGTTTGGACTCTAGAAAAATATCAAACATATCTTGACCCAGGAAACAGTCCACTTTGAGTCAATTTCCTCATTTTAACAGAAGTTGCCAAGACATTATCTAATATGTGGCTAGTGGCGTCACCGTTTTTCATATCTGTGTGGTAAGTACTAATATATCCTGCAACAGGAATAAAATGATGGGGTGAATATTCTTGTATCAGCTTCTTACATTAATAACTAACCTATTCACAACGTTCTTCCAAACAACTCCATTTTCTACAGGGAGATAAAAAAAAAGATGATCTAACACATGAAATTAAAAATATACAGACAAGTGCTCGAATATGATTTTATGTGTAGCAATTGAGATTGAAGAGACCTGCTGGTCAACCTATAGAAAAGAATATAATACTCTAAAGACCCTAAAGTTGCTGTACAATTAACTTGGCTTATATATTGAAATTCTCTTCAAAGATAAATAACAACTTGTTTGTGAAGTTGTCTGTGTTCTTTCAAGATTAAAGAAAAATAATGGTATTATGGAGAGCTACAACAATGGTATTTAGAAAAGACAGGATGACTAAAGAAGCTGAGAGTGGCAGTTCATGTGGATAAGAATTAGGTTAGTAAATCAAAGCTATTGCATGCATGTTCTTTACTCAATGTGACCATAAAAATATAATTTTACTCACTATAACATTTTACAGAGAACAACAAAATTGTGATGCTTAACCAATCGACCTGTTGTTTAACAGAAAATATTTTACTGCATAGAGAAAGCAGTTGATTTATTGTAAAATCGGTGAATAAATCGAAGAGTCGATTTTAAACCACCTTCCATACACCAACATGTTGCTCTGAGATAATTTACCAGTCTCCATATAAACTAGGAGTTTGGAGATACTTTTGAGGTAGGATATCACCTCTGGCCTTTGACAGAAGTGATTACAATTAATTTTGCTTTTCTAGCAGGGAAAGCTGGTTATAAGAAGACTTAGCTATATTATATTCTTCAAGCATTATTGTCATTATTGAATGTCATAGACTATTTTAAAGTTTACTGACTGTTATAAAACATTAATAACTGGAAATAGAATTCACTTATAGAACAAGCAACCAGGACATAGGTTTAGATCAGTTCTTGTCCCTGAAAGGTATAATAGCTCTCTGTGTTGTCCATTGACTTCAAAGATGGACTTTCTTATTTATATATTGACAATTTTCTGATGGCAGTAGTCTTGTTCTAAAAAAATGAATATATTATGATAATTTTATGACTAATGGGAGTAAAGTGTGTTATTCTAAGACATATTATATATCATATAATTATATATATATACATATAATGTTATACCACACTAACCTGAAAGAGGAAAAAGTTTGATAACTGAAAGACCTTGTTGATCTGATCATATCTAAAATATGCTTTGGCACTAAATAAGATGCTGCTTTTACAGCTAATATATTTAGTGGTCAGTGAGTATCCAATTTTTAAAAATCCCTATTAATATTAGTATATGGCTAAATTTGACAGTATATTTTCGTTAATTTTATGTGCCATTTATTTACTGTACCAGATGATATTACTGAGTTCTTGATTTAAATATACAAGTATTTCATTGTAATATGAATCAGTGTGCAATAAGCAATATCCATGTGCCATTAATAACCTCTAAGGTAAGGACCTCATACATTTAAATTAAAGATCACCATATAATGAGCCACAAAATCAGTGATGTTATTGATTGTTACAAAAATATTCACCTGTACAAAAATTAACTCCTAAGAAAATATAGCAACTTATTACATGAATATATTTGTAATTGTTTTAAATGATAAAATGCTAAGCTATTATTAGAAATTCAAAAAGGTTTTATTAAAAAATGGTGTTCATCAAAAAGCAGAAAGCTATTATAAAAGAAAACAAACTATTATAGTCATTGAATAAAATTTTGGAGAAAATAGATGGAAAGGTAGAAAAAAATGAAAATTTCTTCAGAGTTCCTAATGTGAGCAGAATGTGGCCAGTTAGGGTACAGATGAAACATGGGTAAATATAGGGTATATCCCCATGGAAGCTATTATTATAGAACTTCAAGAAAAAACAGGAATCCCACCGAATGGCTAGAGAAAAGGGTCCCCAAAACCCTAAGGAGAAGAAATTAAGACCTAATAAGAGTAAGTTTACAGGAAAACATTTTAACTCTGCTAAATTTTCTTTTACTTCACTTAAAGGCTGCACATTAAACAATTAGTTATGCATTTTAAGCACCTTAAATGAGTAAAGACGAATATTATGAAACTCCCAATTGCCTTTGACCCTGAGATGCTGCTCTTGCCTTATTACCAAGGTTCCCCTAAAGATGAAGAGAAGAGAAAGGAAGACCCAAATGTCACAGAGGAGAGCAGCTGATCTCTCATATGTGTGCTCTAGCAGGCTAATTTCCTAGCCCACCCATTTGTATGTTTCTATACAATATTTCAGGTTTTCCTGAAATTATTTCCTATACTCTTTTGGTTAAAGAAAAACAAAAATCAAGATATAAATGATCTTTGTTAAAGCCTCCCTGAACATCTTTCTAAGATTATAGTGAATCGTCCAGCAACTATGTGCCAGGCACATGGGAGGTACTCAGTGAATATTTGTTGCATAAATTCAAGTTTAATTTTTCTCTTCAAGGGAGATCAGTTTTTACTGTGATGTCCTTAAATTTTGAAGGTTAAACCAAAAGCATTCTGGCTTTTATGATCTGCTTTATTTCGAATTTGCAAATGTCTTGATACTTTTCAGCATCGTAAGATGATGCACCTTCCAAATCTTTGAGATTCTTTGAGATTGATTTGCCTTTTGTCCAAGAGATAAAACCTAGTGTCTGATAATGTCAGTTAACGCCATTGACTCCTTCAACGAAACATTGTGTAAAGTTTTTTTTTTTAATGTATCTATCAGAATAAAAGTTGAAAAATCGGTTATGATCTCATTCCAAACTTTCCATAAGGCATGTCAAAGGTGAGTTATTCCATTTCTTCCATTGACTTCTATCATTGTTAAAATACAAGGAATTGTACAGCTATTCCATGTTCCCTTTGATGTAAGCTGGGATTGCATTTGCATCGGAGTCAGTAGCTCTTGGATGCGGGGAGACATTCTGGGAACAGGTGCACTAAGCACAGGGATGTGGGAATAGTTCTGGTTTCTGCTTCCTCCTGGTCTGTGTCACCTTTGATGCATCCTCCCATAAACACATTTCCTCTCTACTTGTCCCTGCAACTGCCCCACCCAGAGCCTCCTCCCCACCTCCCATCCCTGTTCTGATAGGTGTGGGTGCTCCAGCTCTTTGCTGACTCAAGGCTTCCTTTAGCCCTAATCTTTCAGAATATATGGAGCTAACAGTTTCTCAATTAGGGGAGTTCTCATGCGACACAAATCTTGCTGAAACTCTCATGTCTGCCCCTCAAGGCTTTATTCTTCAAGAGCAAAATGATGAGGGAGAGAGGGGAAAAAGAAAATAAAAAGAGAGAAAAAGAAGGAGGGACAGAGGGAGATAACTTTCTCTATTTTCCAGCTAATGCAGAGCAACGGCATAAGCCCTGTGCAGCCCCAGAGAAAAACGTCAGGGCGACTCAAATCTCAGTGCATTAAATTTTGTATAAGAGGAATTCACCATGGGGGAAGGATTACTGTAGGTCTTTGTAATTGTGATTCATCTAGCCCAATGATTCGCACATAGCAATTGTCAAATATTTGGGGATTAACCAGAAGGCAGGTATAGCATGTCCCCTCCCAATCAGCGTTCATAGGAATTCATAGTTCCATTTTTATCTCCCAGACTGAATAGACATTTCAATAGAGCATTGTCCTAATAGCTGATTTTATAGTATGGTTTAGAAATAATTTTAATCTTTTTGATTCAGTGAACTAAAATGCATACCCAGATAGTAGTGTTGGTAAATGTGGGAGATGAAATAGTTTGTATGGAATCAGAAGAAGGGAGGGTTTGGTACACCTGGAAATTAGCATCAGGTCTCATTGCAATAAGATGTCTAATTCTAGCTGAAAACGGTATGTTCATGTTCACTCATCACCAATTTCAAAAGCATAAGAAAATGAAGTCTCTCTAAATGAGTGATTTAAAGGAGCACTTTGAAAGGAGGCTGCAAATTTTTTGATCATTTTTTTTTAATCAAATGAAAGTTTGTTTCCTATGTAAATGCTCAGAAGCAGGTGGTAGTTTATCAAAATTCCAAGAGTTAATTTATATTGTCCCGGGTGTTCTGCTTTACCATTTCTCTCTCTAAAGGAATGGACAGTGATTTAATTTGTGCTTCTAACTCATCAGAGTTTGCAAAAGCTCTTAAGGCACATCTAACCCTTTACTTCTTGCCTACACAAACAAATACACATGCACCTTGAACACACACATACCCTCAGCAGAATTTGACAGAGACAGTCATATATCTAGAAACTATTCTGAGGCCCAATGCATTCCAGCTAACACACACACACACACACACACACACACACACACCAGGAAATCTAGATAAAGATCTGCGTTTGCATCATATGTAAAGTGTTTGGTAGGACAATAGAACAAAGAAGCTCTTTCTGCATCTCTCTAGTAATCAGTGAATTCTTAAAGTTTCCTTGATTATCTAGGGAAACTATCCCACCATAGAGTTCTCTTCTATACCCACTCATTCATTCATCCATTTATTCATTCACTGCCTTTGTCTCTTCCTCTGAGTTTCATCCAGAAAGCAGAGCCTGAGACAAGAATTTATGTGCAGATAGTTTATTTGGGGAAGTCATCCCAGGGAACAGAACAGGGAGACCAGGAACAGAGGCAAAGCCTATCCATGAGTGTGTCCTCAAATAGTTCACCATCGTTGGCAACTGGAAGTCAATCCCACAAGGTCTTCCCAATGAGCCGTGCGGGGTGTGCCTCAAAATTGCCCACTGGACAAAGAGAGCATTTATTTACTAGCTTCCATCTGTCTTTGGTCCGGGGCTGCCCCTTGGGGTATTAATTCTCTTGTTCCACCTATTGTTCACGAATGAATGGGAGACAGGTGTCCACAGATGTCCCAGGTCACAGTGTTAGAGAAGGTCAGGGGCTGATGCCAAGTGGCACAAGATACAGCAGAAGTGGGTTGCTGTCGGGTTATACCCGTGCAAAACTGGCTGCCACCAAAATGGGGAGTAAACTGCAGGGCGAGATGTGTCTGACACATTCACTTGGGCTCTTGGTTATAAAAAAACGAAGTAATGGTGTGATGGAGATCAGAGAGGAGCACAAACTCGCAGGGATGATCTTCACTGACAGCAAGAGAGTTCCAGTGGATGAGCCTGGAATAGATTTATAAAGAGGGAGACCACTGCAGCAGGGCTGGGTTTGAACTGGTGATGGGAGTCAGGGGAGGGAATCGGGGGTGGCTGATGTTCATATAGGGGTCAGGGGAGGGAATCGGGGGCCGCTAATGTTTATATGAGATACTAAGGAGGAAAGAAATGGGGAAAGAGGATTTTAAGAGATTGTGCTATCTATGAATTGTAAACACATTTGGCATTTTCAAGAACCTTTGGTAGAGATATCATTTGTTTTACTCAATTTTAGTTGCCCAACTCTTGTTTTATTTTTTTCTCCATTGCAACCTTGTACAGGGAAGAGTCCTAAACTGAGGGCAGGAAGAATGGGAGTGAAATAATTAGACTAGGCCATCAGTCACATCTCACTCTTCTGTACCTGACTCCTTTCAAGGTATCAGTGGCTGTGGTGGGTGCCGTGCTGTGTTGTCCGGATACTCCTTTGGGAATGGAGGCCTTATTCCCCCAGGTGCTGGGACTGCTGCTGGAAGATGGTCCTCCCTGTCCGTTCCTTACAGGGATCACCTCCATTTAGAGAGCTTCTGTATCCAGTCGCACTACATTCCTGTAATGACCCAGCTCAAGGATGGATCTGTGTGGGGTATAAAGGCCCCGTCCCATTACCCAACTGAGGACACCTGTAAAGGGTCATCCCAGTTTCAAAGCTCTCTTTAGGGTTGGCTGAGTCCTCAGGTGAGCTGGCATCCCAACTCAACCTCTTCCACTGGTCATGGCGTCATAATCTGGTGTTAATAGTATTAATACATGAAATATACTCATTTTTCTTAAACATAATTTTTTTCTTCCATTGTTCTACCCCGATATGCAGTAATAGCAGTTAATTTCGCAGTAAAAGAAATTGAAGTTTCTTCTTGTTCTTTGTCTTCTCTATTTAGAATCAACTTGCAGCTGAACAGTCTCCATCCGCTCCCAAAAGAAGCCCTTACTCCGCGCCGACCACGGCCTCACTGCCTCCCTCCCAGAGGTGTGGTGCTCACTGCTTCCGTGCGTGCTCACACAGTTCTCTTTCCCGTAGTGCCTTTCCCTCGACCCACGTTTCTCCCTCTGTGTATTGAAATTCTGCTCATTGTTTATGGCCCGATTCACGTCCTGCCTTCTCTGTGATTCCTTCTCTGACTTCTATTTTCTTCGATCTTTCTTTGCCCTGAAATTAGATAATAACCATTCCCTACGCTGTGCAAGAGCACTCCTCATTGTGTTTTTGGATTTTATTGACTTATGTGTACATCTTACTTATTCAAACTAGATGGCAAAGTGTTGAAGGCAGAGCCCAAGTGTGGTTCCTTGTATTCACCATGGTATGTTGCTGTGCTACTGGGTATTAATTATCATCTATTATGAACTTAGTCTTTGCTGCGTACGGTGTTTAGCACTTTCTGTATACTAACTCACTTAATCTTTTACAAGTACCTAGTGAGGTATATGGTATTAACCTCATTACTTGTTTTGCATTTGGGGAAACTGAGTCTTAGAGAGACTGAGGGACTGCTGAAGATCACAGAGTTGGAAACGACAGAGCTTGATCTGTTTCAATCCCAAGTCTTTGTTCTGAGCTACTCAACCCTATGCTTCCTATACATTCAAGAAAGTGTAACAGATTGACTGATGTAGACCTAAGCTCCAAAGTATGGGATTTGTTTGTGGGGGCCTGGAGGACAAGATGAAACTCCACTTCCCTAGGATACATCATTTATTTATTTATTTATTTATATTTTTATTTTTTTTTGTGGTACGTGGGCCTCTCACTGTTGTGGCCTCTCCCGTTGCGGAGCACAGGCTCCGGACGCGCAGGCTCAGCGGCCATGGCTCACAGGCGCAGCCACTCCGCGGCACACGGGATCCTCCCGGGCTGGGGCACGAACCCGTGTCCCCTGCATCGGCAGGCGGACTCCCAACCACTGTGCCACCAGGGAAGCCCCATCATTTATTTTTTCAATGAAACATTTAGTAGCACCAATGAGAAAACAGCTGTGAGCAATAACAACTAATACATGACTTCTCGCAATCTCATCTTTGTGTTGAGTTTGGCATTGTCATGCATTTACTCCCCAAATATGATTTGGCATCACTACATGCATTTTAGTCATCATGAAGGATGTCAAAATATTAGTCATGTCCCTCAAGGAGCTGCCGTGATAAATAAAGGCAACATGGAGCTTGCAGGCATCTGTACTCTGTGGAGCTAATGTTTCCTAGAAGAGATGGGATGCTGGAATCATGACTCATGCATATAGAAATCACAGATGCAATGAACTTCATCAGCACTCTTTCACATTTGCTGTTTCTAAGTAGCAAACAGAGCTTTCCAGAGAAGAAAATGCAACAATCTGAAGAGAGTATTCAGAAACGCATCATGCTCAAATTATCATACATCTGTGGACCACTTGTTATTGTGGGATTTGTGTCACCTCAGCTTATAAAACAGATCTTGTCCAGTTCTAAATAATAGCTCAAAGCAGTCAAGGCCAGAAAGAAAAAGTTTTTGAGATCTCCATTTTACCTTAAAAATTCATATGAGTTTAGTTTTCCATGTGTGTTCTCATTTAAAAAAAAAGTTTAAACGACCACGAAAAATCAAACAAATGGACCCCAAATGAAAGTCATGCTCAAGTTGTTGTCCACTGGGTGATGTGCTGTGTACTACCTTGTGATCTATTTTGGAAAAATACAACCCTAAAGAATCGAAAGCAATTCGCACCTCATATCATTTATATCTTTGCAAATGCTCTACTATGGTGTCACAGTATTTTTAGATAAATATGGATCTTAGTAGCAACATTCAAAAAAAATTTCATTCCTGTTAGCCATGCCTGTTATCAATGAGGAGGGAGTTCCAGAGTGTCACAAACAGGTAGTAAGTTTCAACATTTAAGGATACTCTGGGTGGAAATTTTGATAATTGCATCTCTTTGCTATGAAGTCACATCTTTTACCTATATCAAGAATTGAAGGAGGGAGATCAAGATGGTGGAGTAGGAAGACCCTGAGCTCACCTCCCCCCATGAACACATCAAAATTATAACTACACGTAGAACAGCTCTCACTGAGAACCACCTGAAGACTAGCAGAATGGCTCTTCTAAAACCAGGGCGATAAAGAAAGAACCACACAGAGTCAGGTGGGAGGGGAGGAGAAGTGATCTACTCAGAAACCACATCTCTAGTGGGTAACCCAGAAGAGAAGGGGTATATCACAGGCCTGAGGGTCCTTCTTAAGAATAAGGAATTTGAGTCCCATATTAGGCACCCCAGCCCTGGGTCTGGCACCAGGAAGGTGGGCCCCCTTGGCTGACCTGAAAATCAGTGAGGCTGTAAGAAACAGACTGCTGTTGAAGAGACCACACACAGACTTGCTTGCTCTCAGTCCCAGTGCAGAGGCAGCAGATTGAAAACTGACTGGTGCTCTGGCTGGGCTGCCAGGACCAGTCCAGCGCACCCCTACCCCAAGCATGCCCGTGGCCAAAGTCAAAACCCAAGGCACGGGCTTCCCTGGTGGCGCAGTGGTTGGGAGTCCGCCTGCCGGTGCAGGGGACGCAGGTTCGTGCCCCGGCCTGGGAGGATCCCACATGCCGCAGAGCGGCTGGGCCCGTGAGCCATGGCCGCTGAGCCTGTGCGTCCAGAGCCTGTGCTCCGCAACGGGAGAGGCCACAACAGTGAGAGGCCCGCGTACCACAAACAAACAAACAAACAACAACAACAAAAAAAAGCCAAGGCAGCGCCTACCTCTAGCTTAAACATGTCTGAGCCTGCCCCAATTATACAAAGGGCAGAGTCCTGCCAACACACGCTGATCCCGAGGGCAATGTCGTCTGGGGAAGAATGAGTACTCTGCCTCAGCTCACACAGAAACGATTATTTTAAGAAGCAAAATAAAAACATCTTCCATAGAAGCCCGGATTCCATTCCACCTCCCTTCTTACTCCAGGCAAGGTGGTATTATAGCAAATTTAAACTTTCCTTCATTCCTTTTACCTAAAAATCTGCATAGCACAATCTTTGACACAGTCCTCATCGTTGCCAAAAGATCAATTCTGTTTTTCTCTTATTTTGACCTCTTAGCAGCATTTGATATTCGTTGACATTTCCCTCACTCTTAATACACTGTTCCTTGTCTTTAGGGCCCCACAGACTCCTGCTTTTCTTCCTTCTTTATCATCCCAGCCTCCTTTGTTGTTCTTCCTTCTCTTCCTGAGCTCTAATTGCTGCTTTTCTCCAGGACTCAGTCCTCTCTACCGCCTCTCCATACCAAGGTAATTTCACATAATCTCAGAGTTTTAAATACCATCTATATGTTGCTGAATCCCACACCTCTACTTCCAGTCCTGTCACTCCCTTGAGCTCCAGACTCATGTCTAAACTGTCTGCTCAACACCTCTGCTGAATGTCTAATCCATATATCCCACTTAACATATGTGGAAAATTGAACCACCGATGAACCTCTCCTCAGTCCCGCCACACACTCAGCCCTGCTCAGACTTTCTGACCTAACTAAAAGCTATCTCCAGTCACACAGATGTTCAAGTTCATACACTAAGCCTCACACGTAAATCCTTTGTTTCCCTGATATTTCACATCTAATCCATATAAAAGTCCTTTGGCTTTATTTTCAAAATATATCCTGAATTTGACCCCTTCTCTCCATCATCATAATCCAAGTCACATCAACTCTTGCTTGGGTTACACCCGACAATTATCCTTCTATTTTTACTCATACTAGTCGCATCTAATTTTCACAAAGTAGCCAGTGTAATTTTGGCAAATGTAAATTAGATCATGTAAAAACCTAACAATGACTTCCCATTGCACTTAGAATACATTGGAAAGCCATTTTCATAGCCAAATTGTCCTGCATGATCGGCTCCTGTCTACTGCTCCTATTTCATGTACCCCCCCCCACACACACACTCTTCTTTTCTTTTCATTCTGTTCCAACCCTCCTGTCCTTCTTGTGGTCCCTGAACACACATCCTTTTCCCATCCTAAGGTCTATGTATTTGCCACTTTCTTCTTTGGGGATAATTTTTCCCTACACCTTCAGGTAGATAACTCCCCTCACTTTAGGTTGCTATTCAAATGTCACCTTTCAGAGTTGTTTTCCCTATATTCTCTGTGGATTATCCAGCCTTTATTAGACTTTATATTTCTTCACAGAACTTAACTGCATGTAAAGTTATATATTTGTTTATTTACTCCTTTATTAGAATGTATGCTCTGTAGGAGCTGGGACTTTTACTTTGTGTATTTTATTTAAAGTTGTATCCTCAGCACCCAGAAGAGTGCTATGTGTAGAGTTGTTGCTCTGTGAATGTTTGTTGTATGAATAAAGGAATGAGATAATCTATCACAGCTTCCAGACACTGTCTAGGCTCCCTTTTATAGAAATGAACAGATGGAAGTTGATAGACATATGTCAGTGATGTTTGGGAAAAGGAACCCAATCTGAAGAAACAAAACAAAATGTTTCTATGAGATAATTACTAAGAAAAAAGAGAAATGTATAGGTAATGTATTTAATTCATGTAGTTATCAAGATATAAGAGAATGTTGAAGAGTGAAAAGTCATAAGAAGAAAAAATATGATTTAGGAAAAGTGCATTTTAGCTATTAGGGGTCTTTTGTGGTTCCATATGAATTTTACAATTATTTTTTCTATTTCTGTAGAAAATGGCATTGGATCTTTGACAGAGATGGCATTGAATCTGTAGGTTGCTTTGAGTAGTGTGGACATTTTAACAATATTAATTTTTCTAATCCATAAACATGGGATATCTTTCCATTTATTTGTGTATTCTTACATTTTTTTCATCAATGTTTTATAGTTTTCGGTGTATAGATCTTTCACCTCCTTGGTTAAATTATTACTAAATATTTAAAAAATGCTACTGTAAATAGAATTATTTTCTTAATTTTTTTTGGAGAGTTCATTGTTAGTTTATAGAAACATAATTGACTTTTGCATGATGACTATAGATAATAATACTGTATTTTATATTCAAAAATTGCTTACAGAATAGATCTTAAATGTCCTCAACACACACACACACACACGCACACACATAACCATGTGAGGTGACAGATACATTGATTAGCTTGACTGTGGTAGTCATTTCACAGTGTGTATATATATTTATACCAAAACATCATGTTGTACACCATAAATGTATACACTTTTTATTTGTCAATTATACCTCAATACACCTGGGGAGAAAATAAAAGGAAAGCACGTTTAAAAATTTTTTTACTATTTTCCTGAAGATGTGATTTTTTTTCATGAATTCTGAGTTTTTAAGGGGGCTGTGATCCGGCTCTCCACCCTAGTTCGGTCCAAGGCTCTTCCCTTTCTCCCCAAGTGTGTATGTAGAAGCTGTAAGCCAACTGGATTCTTACATGCCCTCTGGGGATACCAGCAACTTCATCGCTACCTACCTCTTTCAACTTGTGCTCCTTTTTTTGTGTGTATTTGGAGTGATTCACTAACTTGCTCGAGGGTTCATCCATTTATTTAAACACATAATTTAAAAACATTTTTGACATTTATTTGTGTGTGTATCTGTGTGTGTAATGGAGTGAAAGTATTAGGATGTTTGCCTATTGCAGAATCAGTTATCTAGCGTTATCTCTCCAGTCAAATAAAATATAGCGGTATACTTTTAGAATAAAATAACCTAAACCTGTTTTAAATGATGAAAGTAAAATGACATCCTTGCACCCTATTTAATGTTCATCCATAACAGAATTGCCTTCACTGACAGATATTTTGATCCTTTGAGACAGTCTTATTGCAGGAAAAGGGGATTTATTGGACTGTATGGGAGACCCACCCAGATCAAAGACAAGACAGGAATCAGACTGGAGACCAGCTCCAGAGAATCTTGGTAACAGCAACTGAAAAACTGATTAAAGCTATCAGACACCGAACTGAATTAACTCTGACCATTTTTGTTTGCTTTTTCAATTTGTATATTTCACAGAGGGAGCATCTAACCGGTTTGTCTTAGGTTAACTTGCTAATCCCTTGCTGTGGCAGAGAGTGGTAACATTTTCTCCTTCTTTCTTTCCACAACAGAACTCCTGAGATTCAGCTAGGCACAGGCTGACCAGCTAGAGACCACGTTTCCTTTGCAGCCAGGCGTGACCAGGTGAGTTAGTTCTGATCAATACAATGTGAACAGAAATTATTTCACAACTTCCAGGTCCTCTTAAAGATGGAGGCATGTCCCCCAGGACTTGCTTTGTCTATTCCCACATGCAGAAACATGGACACGTGGAGCATGTTAGCTGTGGCCAGTGTTGGCAGACCAGGTGATGACAGTAGCCTAGGGGATGGCAGAACAGCAATATGGAAGCGCTGGGATCCTGAATGATGCTCTGTAGCAAAGCTGCAATGGCTACTATGAGAGAGAAAAACTCCCACCTCTTTGTTTTTCAAAGTTTCTTTTTTACATTTGTTTATATTTTATCCTAACACGACTACACAGACCTAGGGAGGATAAGGTATGAGATTAGCTGACTGTCCTTAACAGGAGATAACTATCTCCTTAAAAGAATAGGGATGCTAGGAACCTCCCCCTCCCCCTCCCCCTCACCAAAGCGGAATCAATTCTGCACAGCCAAAGCAACAAAAGTCCAATGCAGCTTTCATGAGGTAACAAATATATTGTACAGCTGTCATGCCAACAGGCAGTTTAAAACTATTACTGTGTTTGCTTTAAGAATATTTTGAGAACTTTGTCCACGACATCACTCCTTGTATGAAAGTGTCCCTTAAAATACTTTATATAGAGCCGAAGGCTGAGAAAAGTTTTTGTTCCCCCGGGGGGAATGATCTGATTGTGATTTTTTTTTTTTTTTTTAGATGTTGGGGGTAGGAGTTTATTAATTTATTTTATTTATTTTTGCTGTGTTGGGTCTTCGTTTCTGTGCAAGGGCTTTCTCTAGTTGTGGCAAGCGGGGGCCACTCTTCATCGCAGCGCGTGGGCCTCTCACTGTCACGGCCTCTCTTGTTGCGGAGCACACTCTCCAGACGCGCAGGCTCAGTAGTTGTGGCTCACGGGCCCAGTTGCTCCACGGCATGTGGGATCCTCCCAGACCAGGGCTCGAACCCGTGTCCCCTGCATTAGCAGGCAGATTCTCAACCACTGTGCCACCAGGGAAGCCCTGATTGTGATTTTGACAGAAAAACTATGTGCATAAAGATGTTTTCCCCTTCATTTGGTGCCAGGAAATTTAGAGTCGAATTTACAGTTCGGATAATGGGTATATTTCTCCTTATGGCCTGCACAGTGTTGTCTTTCTTTTTGGGTTTCTGCTCTCGCTTTCCTAGTCTACTTTTTATTTCCTGCATTTTGACTTTTATATTTCAGTATTTTATTTTGTGTGCTTTTACTGTCACTAGACTCAGCCACTGTATAAATCGGTGGACCATAAATAAATGAGAAAGTAATTCAATGAACAGAATGCTCATGATTCTAAAAGATACACGTTCAGCTTTTAAAATGTTTTTGGAGAACACATCTGTCTTCCATCTATCTGTCCCTGCCAAGTTCCTATTCTTCTTTGAAGGTTTCTGTATATTTTCTCCACTCTCCTTTCCCTCAGTATTCCAACCAAGCCCTTGTATCTCTAATTAAGGCCACCTAGCCTAATGTTAAGAACGCAGTGGGACCTGAGTTTTGTGGCGCCTGAAGCTTACACAATAACGGGGACCCTTCGTTACTAAATGCACAACTAGGAGTTAAATTGAATATTTACTGAGAATGAGAAATCATAACAAGACAAATTTTTTTTAAAACCTGGCAAATATCACAAACACCATAAAATCTGGAAAAAAGCTAATATTATTCAACTGCCTGACGTATCTCTATAATACTTCTTTCCTACATGTTTTGGTGGCATATTCTCCAATCACATCTTCATATACCAACAAACTTGTAGTACTGTTTTCCATAGATAGAATATAAAGGCATTTGAATTTATTTTACAGTGGGTAATTGGGAAAGTTACTTGTGTCGTTATAACCTATAATTCTACAATGTTATAATTCTATTATAACATAATTCTATAATAATATTATTAGAAATGTCATTCAAACTTTTAGGTTGATTGTTAAATTGAGAAAATATCAATGATCAATAAATATCAATATATAAAACATGATTTGGGGGATTTTTTTAGTGTAGTGACATCTTAAATACTTTCAGAATATTTGACACTTAAACAGTTTGTTCTTTATACACTCCCTGTAGCGGTATATTGTAAGTATTTTTTTCAACAGTATTTGGTGTCTAATCAACATGAAATTAAACAGTATTCTAATGTGTTCAGTAATTCATAACTCTTCATTAATCTTATTAACAAAGAAGTAGAGTCCACACTTTAATTTGAAATTTATATCTTCCTCTTAATAGAAGATTCCTTTTGACAGTAAAATTTGTTATAAATTGCTTCTTGATGTAAGGATACTTTCTACTGATTTCATTATTCATATTTATCACTTTTGTTTCACATTCTATTAATTTTATGATTTTTTTATTTTGGTATTTTTAAATACCAAACTTTTTATATATGTTATAGTAATATGTAATTTCTCACTTATTTTATTACCACATTCCAAAACATCTCATCGAATTTCAGTTAGCAGTGTTTTCTGACCTTATTCAATACATCATTCCTATTTAAAAAGGGAAAAAATGGTGCTTTTATAATATTATATGCTGTACTGTTCAGTATATCCTTGAGACAAGAGAATATCTTTTTGACTGATAATCGATGGAAAAGAAATCTTCAGTTTACAGTGTTAAATATCTCAAGATTGCAACATTTCCCCCAGACTAACATCTGGTTCCTTACATTTCAGACCTTATGTTTCCATCACCGCCCCAAACTTCCAGGGCTGAGTGAAATAGTTCATGTTCATATCAAGATGCCACCTCTGGCCCTTCACCCTGATCCACAAAGCACTGTCAGTCAGCACAGCAGGTACTAGAAGCCCTCTCGGAAGCTGTTCGTTCACTCACTGAGAGAGCTGGGAATAAGTTAAAAATGACAGCAAAGTGCATAAATGTCTTCTACAAAATCCAAGCTAAAGGCATGTCCAATGGGATTTCCCTAAGCCTGATCCCAGAAACGCTGGTGGCCACTCCAGTGCCACCTGACAAAGATGACAGCGCAAGTCAGAGTGGAAAGAGACAGCAGCCTTCACTCAATGTGCTTAAAATATGTTTGAAAGCTGACAAAACATATGACCATGTGAACACCTTACCAGCATCCTTTCAGGGATGCCCTGAAGCTTAAGCCTTATTTGCTGTGTTATAAATCATCATTAGGTTGACTGTAGTTTAAAACTTGTACAAACAGAGAAGGAAATAAGACAATCGTTAGAGGCCCTTTTTTGAAAAGCCATTCTTAGAAAATTATTTTTAAGACTACTTTTAGCAGTAATTATTTCAATAAGTGTAAGAATATATTCTTGAATGGAAAAAATCAAGGTGAAATTATCTTTTAAAATAACTTACTTTGATTTTGTAAGTAAATGATACAAAATTTTACCTTGATACAAATGAGTCAAAATTTCACCTTGAATCACATCACCTGGAGACAATCACTACCAACATTTTAGAATATTTCCTTGAAGTATTTTTCTTTAAGTATATTTATAAAAGGTCAATATCTATAAAAATACTATACCTGTCTTTTCTCACTTGACACTCCATCATTACTTTTCTTATGACAATTAAAATTTATTTGTAAGTAGAAATGATTTACTATTAAAATATTTCAAAATGGAATATATTTTACGGATGTAAAAATGAAATTAGGCAGTAACCATGTAGTTGTGCTGCTGATGCATTTCCTCAAGCTCACTGGGGTGAGAGGAGGAGGCCAAGGGTTAAAAAAATTTTTTTAACTAATAAAAATTTAAAAAATTAAAAACTCATAAAAGTTGAAAAAAACTAGAATGAATGAATCTGTGCATCAAATGTGTGCTATAACTGCATGCTGAAGATAAGGAAAATTAAAAATATATTAAACTTGATTTAGCAGTCTAATTATTCATAGCAATATTAATTTATTATTGTAAAGATATTTTATATATTATGGGACAATGCAAATAAAAATACATTAGCATTTTAGAAAACAAGATTTCCAGGGTAAGATAAAAGAGATACAAGTATAAAATCAAGTTAATTAAAATTAACTTTGAGGAAGTTAAAAATCTTAGAATGCTAAATTTTAACTGTAAATATCCATACGGACTAACGTTTTTTCTGTTTGAAAATATGTATTTTCCAGCTCTGTCAACTGAAAAGGCCTAGAAAAAAACCCAGTGAAAATGAACACACCAAGCACCCAGACTCTGAAGTCTGAATTTCACATCCTACCTCAAGGAACCAGGGCTCCTTGAGGAAATGTTTAATTCTAGGTCTGGGACAGAAAACATATAATATGAGTCTGGGACACCTCTTGCCTAAAAAGGAGGGAAACAAGGACGAGTGGGGTGTGTCAGTTGGTCACAGGAGCAAATGTGAAGGTGCTTTCAATTGACCAAAGATGGGACAATGTGAGCAAAAACTAACAAGAAATTGACTGAAACATATCAAATATACCAAACCATCTGTGTTCATAATTATGCAGATGAAGAGATATCAAAAGTATAATTCAGTGGAGACCACTGAAAGTAACAACTTCTTACTTGGAAAATTGATAATTAAAACGAAAGAACTGGGCTTCCCTGGTGGCGCAGTGGTTGAGAGTCCGCCTGCCGATGCAGGGAACACGGGTTCGTGCCCCGGTTCGGGAAGATCCCACATGTCGCGAAGCGGCTGGGCCCGTGAGCCATGGCCACTGAGCCTGCGCGTCCGGAGCCTATGCTCCGCAACAGGAGAGGCCACAACAGTGAGAGGCCTGTTTACCACAAAAAAATAAAAAAATAAAAATAAAAAAAAGGAAAGAACTGAGTGTTTACCCTGCCTTGAGTACAAACTGTATTTCAAGGAAACTAACGTAGTCCTAGTTGATGAGAGAAAGCTCCTCTTTATCAAAGAATTCCAACCAATAAAAATTTTAAAGCATAAAAGAATTAGAAAATGACCATTTTCAACCCCCTAAAGAAGGAATTAATTTGGCAACTATTGTTCATGGGTATAAGCATTAGATTAGAGATTGATGTGGAGCATTACAATGGAGGGACCAGATTGTCACCACGTGAAACCACTGATCAATCTCAGCATCACTAGAAGTAGAACCACCAGATATTTCAGGCCTCTGATACGAAGCACAAGGCTTTGTTTTTGTTTTTTTTTTTAGGCTCCGGACCACAGGGTCAGCGGCCACGGCTCACGGGCCCAGCCGCTCCGCGGCGCGCGGGACTCCCCCGGAACGGGGCACAAACCCGCCTCCCCTGCATCGGCAGGTGGACTCTCAACCACTGCGCCACCAGGGAAGCCCCTAGCACAAGGTTTTTTACAGTCTTGCCAAAACTGTGAAATCTATTTCTAATCAAGACTCGAAATAACTTCCATTTCGACTAAAAGGTAGGCACAGACAGATCCAGACTATAACAAAATTTTGATGAAAACGTTTGACTGTTACAAATTCACACATAACGGAGCAATATACAAAGGCTAACTTAACATTATTTTCTCGGGTTTTTCGTGTACTATTTTTCCATCTTTAAAATTTAGACATTAGAATATTTTACTTCCACTCCTCAGGAGAAAGGCAGGAACAGACTGAAAAACATGATCAAGTAAGCCAGATACAGTTAGACAACACAATAAATGCATGCCTGAGATGCTCTATGTTCTGCAATGAGAGTTCTGGAGGCTTTCATGGCTGGTGTCCATTTGGCAGCAACTAAGGAACCAACAGAACCATTAAAGACAAAGCAAGCTTGCAGGAGCTCCTTTTTAAGTCTCATGATAGATTTTGGATGTCAGTTTTGTTATAAAACTGAATATCTTTCTTCCAAAAGGCTAAATCGCTCATTTGAAGAAATGATTAAATTGCATCAAAAGGAAAAATTCATTTGAAAAATCCAAAATTACCAAATATTTGTTTTCCATTTTGTAGTGGTTTTTTTTTTTTTTTTTTGCGGTATGCGGGCCTCTCACTGTTGTGGCCTCTCCCGTTGCAGAGCACAGGCTCCGGACGCGCAGGCTCAGCGGCCATGGCTCACGGGCCCAGCCGCTCCGCGGCATGCGGGATCCTCCCGGACCGGGGCACGAACCCGCGTCCCCCGCATCGGCAGGCGGACTCCCAACCACTGTGCCACCAGGGAAGCCCCCATTTTGTAGTTTTTACACCTGTTTCTTTGGTTGAAAACAGAGGTGGTCTATTTTTTTATTTGGTAAAGCATTCTGAGGACTCACAGAGGCACATGGGGAACTGATCAACTTTGGCTGGCTGTTCAAGTTTCCAAAAAATTCAATTTCTTAGTCCTATAATAAATCATCTCCATGAATACTGGCATTTTCTCTACCTGCATTTTTTTGAAATTAGATGTTGGGCACATAGAATTTTGTTTATTTAGTATCCAATTTTTTACATATTCAACTTTAAAGAAGTAGCTTCCATCCCTTGTTCTTTTTGAAAGATAAGACAAAAATGTTTCTGTTCCAAGTTGGTGGAATGTTAAACTATCAACTCTAGCTTTCTCCTTTCTTTCAGGTTATGGAAAATGTCACTCCAAACAAATTGCACAGGTCATCCATTTAAATGACATATAGATGTCTCATTTCCAGACATGAAACAAACTTCCTGCAAAGCTAAAGTATATATTATGGAAAAACACAATGCAAACCTTCGTGGCATCAAGTCCATAGAAGTACCTTGGAACTACTCCAGGCTTTTAGATTGGTATGATTATGCTGTCATGTAAACAATGTATATGGATTCCTTTTGCTCCAGCAATTGCAAAATAAATTGTTGTCAGACACTGGAAATCTTTTGATATGCCCTCTTAATATGAAAAAGAATCAGAGACCACATATTCTGAAATAGCAACATTGGACAAGGTAAATTACGTGAAGAAAAACAAATGGAAAAATACATTGCAAAACAATTTTCATAGAGCAAAGAAATTGCCAACTACATCTTGTTAGAAATATGTGTGGTTTCTCTCTTATAGAAGTTTCATAAGAGTTTCCTAATTCAAGAAGTTAAAGTATAGCAAACGATTTTATAAACCTTTAGACGTGGTTGAATCTGCAGGCAAAATAGTGACAATTGTGAATAAACTAAAAACAATTGAAAATTTTAAACTACTTCTTTGGTGAACCTGGCAAGAAACAATAAAGAAATGTGTCAAACCTCTGGTTCGCTATTTTAGGAGGCATCTAGGTAACAATTAGAAATAAACATAAGAATGACAGCTTTGTATAGCCACGCTGAAACTTTACCTCCCTCAACGGTTTTTTTTTTTTTTTTTAATTTATTTTTGGCTGCTTTGGGTCTTCGTTGCGGTGCGCGGGCTTCTCATTGTGGTGGCTTCTCTTGTTGCGGAGCACGGCCTCCAAGCGCGCGGGCTTCAGTAGTTGTGGCACATGAGCTCAGTAGTTGTGGCTTGCAAGCCCTAGAATGCAGGCTCAGTAGTTGTGGTGCACGGGCTTAGTTGCTCCACAGCATGTGGATCTTCCCAGACCAGGGCTCGAACCCGTGTCCCCTGCATTGGCAGGTGGATTCTTAACCACTTCATTACCGGGGAAGTCCCTGCCTCAACGTTTTTAATAAAAATAAAGATATTGATGCTAAGTGCCCTTTCCCTGGTAACACGCATGTACACATTCACACACACTCTTAAAGGTGCTCTCTTTATGCCCCTCCATGCTGTCCTTCATACAAGCCAGAGTCAGTTTGACTTAATGCTATGGGCTGCATTCCAGAGTAAACCTCTAAGGAATGATGGATGAAAAGGAAAACCCACCTGTTACTAGGATACCAAGGTCCTTTATCTTCTGACATTCAATAGTAAATTGGAAACAAGTCGAAGACACACTCATAATGCAAGAAAGCAGCTTGAAAGGCAAGCTGTTTCCACAGACATTTCATTACACACTGGCTTAAAGAACATTGCCCATATTAAACACATTGGTAGAATCTTCTGTAAAGTAAAAGAGTCACTAAAATGTACATTAGAAACAGTGGAGAGATTTAATTTGAAAGAGCTGCATAAAGTTTGTGTCATACCACCAAAGCAGAATACACCATGCCTGCTTTCACTCTCTGGTGCAAGGCTTTAAGCTGAGCTAAATGAGAAAAAACTTTGAATATGCTCCAAAGCCTGGAAATAATTTTGTGCTTTACATGTGCTCTGTTATACCTCTACAAATGCTATATGAATGTAGTTATTAACTTACCCTCCAGACTTGTCTTCCCTGTCCTAAATAATACAATTTTCTTTAATATATTCTCCCATTTCTCAACTCTTTAATTATTGTTACTACTTATCAAGATTTCTCCAGTTTCTCTAGGCCACCTTGACTTGCCACAATGGAAAACTTGGGTCAAGTGGCTTTGAAACTTCGCTATCAGTATTTAAATTTGTGAAAGTTGTGCTGGGCTGTCATGATGATTTTCATAGGACATATTAACATACATATAATATTAATATTTTCTACTTATTGTAGCATTGATGTGAGGCATCTAGAGAATTTCTATATGATTAATTAGAGAATCAGTATAATTTGAGAGTCATAGGCCCTAGTTTTAAGTGGTTATCTTATCAGTGTAGTAAGGTGTTATTATAATAATGTAAGAGCAGTCAAATTTTACATTTTCTGCAATATTTCAAAGGTAGTAATCACTAGCATTGGAAACGTATCACTTAGCTTTCTCTTCTTTTCAGAGAAATAAGAAAACATGTTGTGGGTGATTTTAGCCGTAAGAGTCCATTCAGTTTTCTTTGCACAGAGTTGCCTTTCTGTTCCTAGCCTTGTGCTCTGAGTGGTACAGTACCGAGAGACTACCATTTAAAAGGACTCTTGAGACCAGGTCATCTGTGTCAGCACTGTGCTTTGTGAAATTAACACATTGTACTTGTCAAGGGGCTATTGTAATGGAAATCTATTCTTCTGCATTGACTCCAGAGACCACAAATCATTTTCCCTGCCTGAAGACATGTCTTCAAGAAAAAAGCCAGGAGATGGTTTTATGTTGTTATGGAGGTGACATTGCTGGCAAAGACAGGCTTAATTACACGAAGCAGAGCCATAGTCAAGCTTACCTTATTTCTAAAAGTGACAGCTACAGTCATTAAAAAGATACCGTGATAGGGCTTCCCTGGTGGCGCAGTGGTTGAGAGTCCGCCTGCCGATGCAGGGGACACGGGTTCGTGCCCCGGTCCGGGAAGATCCCACATGCCGCGGAGCGGCTGGGCCCGTGAGCCATGGCCGCTGAGCCTGTGCGTCCGGAGCCTGTGCTCCGCAACGGGAGAGGCCACAACAGTGAGAGGCCCACATACTGCAAAAAATAAAAAATAAAAAATAAGATACCGTGATAAAGAAATTTAAAAATCCCCAACTTTTCCACACTCTTTATTTTAGTACTTTTGAAAGAATGAGCTGTAGGACTTTGAATCCTATAGGCAAGAGTCTTTTAGAGGTTAGTGTCCCTTCTAGAGGCTATGATGGGGTGTTATGGAAAGAGCCCTTTCTTAATAATCAGGAGACCTGTGTTTGAGTCCGGCTCTGACGTTAGTTGGCCCTGTAATCATTAATCATTAATCATTCCTCAAGTTCTTTATTTGTAAAATGAAGGGATTAGACCAGTATTCCAATGAGACCATAAGAAATCGATTTTGTCCTATAATTTGCTAGTTTCTACTCTCTATTGTTAGAACATATTTAGATTAGTTCAAGAGAATAATTGATCACAAAGATACACATCTCACATCCTGGGAGGCAAAATAGGGGCTTGCTTGCCCATGTGAGGGTTTCGCCATAGCACATAGCACAGGCCTTCCCAAACCAACTCAAGAATGCAGCGCCTTAGACTGCGATAAGCAAACAACTGTTCCTGCTTCATTCCCACAGATTTGGTTTATAAAAACTATACAAAATAAATGCATTTTCAGCTCCTTTTTGGGGGTGGAGGTAATATCTTGGCGCATTTTATCAGCAACCTCCTGTGAATTGGTCATTTTTATAACTGTAATTTGAAAAAAAATCGACATAATTATATTTAACATAACAGATAAAATATGGACAACATTGTCAAGCAAGGGCAGTTACCACAATCTGCATTCTTATGAATTTCTGTCACTGACTGATGTTCAGATTAGTTGGACCAAACAGAACTCGACCATGCCCCACCCCCTACACAATCCACACACAGCACTGCTTGTAATGGCCACTCTAAGACGTCACAACCAAAGTGTAGTAATAGTTTTTGTTATCATGGATACACTATAGAGAAAAGTTAATCATTATTGTTAACTAACATAAAGTTAGAACCACTCAAAAGTTGTTTATGAACAGCAGAAAACTGGAAGCAGGTTATGTCAAAAGGCACCAGTAAGATCATTTTGTAGAACTACAACTTGTGTCCTGTGATTACTTTTGTGTAGGGCTTCACTCCCTTTAGTCTCTGCCTTAACTATCATCCCAGGTTAACAAACCAGTGGGGTAACTGACAGCTTCTTTTACCCTATTCACCTAGGCAGCTTAATCTTTTGTTTTTTTCACTTTAATATTTTATTTTTCTGATTATTAATTTATTCTTATAAAATATTTAAATAATATTTAATTTAAAATAATATTTAATTGAATGAATAAAGTATCTGTCATAAGGCTCCTATAATTAGGAGGAGAGTTAGGGATGAATTCACACTCAAGGAGGTTTGTTGCATGTAAATGATTTATAAGTCCAAAAAAAAGTGAAGCATTTTTGGTTCAAAAAATATGAAACTATGAGTAAGAGTGTAATAGCGTGTCCCTTCTCCAAATATGGTCATTCAAATGGCAAACAAGCATTTCTGAAATATAAAGACAACCATGAGAAGAGAGAGCCGTGGCACATCAAATATCTGGAGAACAATCCTAGTTTTCTATTTTATTTCCTAACAGAACACACACTTAAACATGTCCTTTCATGGTCAGCAAAGCAGAGTGTAGCACAGCAAAACAGTCTGTCTAGGGGTCTGAAACCAGACTTAATAAGAAGTAAAGTTAATAGAACATGAATCAAGAATATATGTGAGCAAAATAAAGACACCCCGAAAGACTGCCTTTTTAAACACTTATGCATTAGAGAAGTATGAATAATTTATGACTACAATGTCCTATTTTTGTTTTTTATGAAAACGCTCATAAGCAGGGAATGAGAAGGTCCTTTCTTAATATAGAAAATAAAACTACTTTAAACCAAAAATAAATATTATAATTAATCACGCAACACTAGAGGCATTATTATTACAATCTATTAAATAATAAAACAAAGATTAGGCTGCCGAATTTGAAGGAAGAATATGAACATTAAATTCACGTTAATGTTTAGTTGCTTTTATCGTCATTAAATAGCAATCAACATTACAAACTTATGTATTAGGCTCCGATGATGTGCCAGTAGATTGGTGAGGTATTAGGGATTTTGGTGATAAGTAAACACAGTTGCTGTATTTAGAGAGTTCTTAGTCTAGAGAAGAGGTAGAACACATATACAAGGAATTTTACATGGTTATGAGACCTGCTGTGATGTTAAAGGCTAAGAACTGATTGCTAGGGAAGTATTTAAGAAGGGTGGCCTCTATACTAAGTCCTAACAAACAAGTAGAACTCAGGGCAGTAAATTGAAGGTGGAGTGCAGATTATAGATAAAAGGAAAGGGATGTGAAAAACACTGACATGCGAGACAGCATGGTGTATTTAAAGAACAGCAAATATTCGGGATGGTTTTCAAGAGCATTGTCTAAACTGTCCCCAATATGTTAAGCCCCACTAGTTTTGGATTTTGATATGTTTTGAAAATAACCAGAATATTATATGACTGCATTCCCTATGGTTATGAGTTGATATTGATTTTTATGGCAAGAAAACCCTTTCTTATCATTAGTTTGACTTGATTCCTACTCATAGCAGAGCCTTCCTAGGTACCAATTCTTGCCTTATCCACTGCTTTCTATAATTCATTCACTCAAACATCAATGCCAAATCTCTGTGTTTATATTTAATACCTGCCCCAGAACCCTAGAGTATTTCCAGCTTTCTCAAAACCATGGGGCTAGCCACGTAGGATTGTCTTGGGAAACCTTACACAATTCGTTATTTACTGTAGAAGTGCTTGATTAGGTCATGTCTGGAAGGCTGACAGAGTTCACATCAAATCTGGAAGTCATCTTCATAAAGTTATTAATCTACTCCCACCCCCGGTTTTACATCTTCCAAACCTTTAACTAGCCTCTGGAATTTTCTATGTGCTCTAATGGGATGAAACATTGTGTTCACAAATAAGTTATCACATTTCATTTCAGCAAGATATCTTTATTTACCTTTAAAATAAGCTTCCTCTCTTGTTTGCAGATAGAAGTCCATTTTGAGTGAGAGTAGTTTCTAGGGTGGCATCTAACCAGAAAGCTTGCAATCTTTGACTATTGACTTTAGAAACTAACCCCTGTCACTCAGCACCTATGTGCAAAACATATAGTCAATAAATACGTACTGAATAAATAAATGAACGTTGATGTATCTGCATTCATATTACTGACTAGATAGTCTCTGAAGGCTATTTTAGCTCTAAATTTTTAAGATTCTGTAGGAAAAGAAAAAGCAAGGGTTTCCCTGGTGGCGCAGTGGTTGAGAGTCTGCCTGCCGATGCAGGGGACACGGATTCGTGCCCCGGTCCTCGAAGATCCCACATGCCGCGGAGTGGCGGGGCCCGTGAGCCATGGCCGCTGAGCCTGCGCGTCCGGAGCCTGTGCTCCGCGGCGAGGGAGGCCACAACAGTGAGAGACCCGCGTACCGCAAAAAAAAAAAAAAAAAAAGTCCGTATCTTCTTGGAGATTTTCAGAAGAAGAGGGCAGAAGGAGGAGGAGAAGGAGAGAAAATCAGTAGCTCGGAGACACAACAGGGAGCCTGGAGTTTTTTATGATGGTCCGCAGTGTTCCATGTCATGCAGATTCAGACAACACTGTTCAAATTCATTACCATCTGCTCCCTTAGGCAGGAATTTGATCCCTAACAGGTAGGTACTGTTGAGGTCTGTTTATTGTATTTGGAGTGCACCTCCTAGGTAACACAAGGAGACCAGCTAGAGAGGTTTTGAGAACTCCAAAGCCGATTTATTTAGTTGGGCAATGTTATTTGCCTACTGTGGAAGAAGCTTGGAAAATTCATTTAAAAAGAAAGATTTCTTTTAATGAAATACAATAGCTTGACAGTTAAACAAAAATTGATATACACCTTGGGAACCTGCCATTTCTTGGTAGGTCCTTTGTAGCACACGCACAGAATGTTATTTTTCCAAGACACAGCATAAAGCTTAGGTCATGCCTATGTTTAACCACAGCTGCGGTTTCTACTGAGGCTTTATTCAGACTGCAGGTGAGTGACACGATAGGGTGATGGAATGGTTACAGTTCTACATGGATAAAACCATAGGGCCTTCCTAATGGTGTTACACTGGTGGGATAAAAGTGCCCATGACCTCAAATTAGGTGGGAGGCTTCTTTTGTCCAAAACAATTTTGGAAATGACTTATCCCTCTGAAAACGTTGGATTATAGAACAATGTTCCTAATATTGCAGCAGAACAGAGGCACAAGAAGCAAGAAAATCTAACTATAAAGTAACCCTTAGAATAGAGCGAGAGAAGGAAAGAGACAAGAACTCTGATTGTTCATTCATTCACTCACTCATTCATTCGTACATCAAATATTTGAGTGCCTGCTACATGCCAAGTGCTATTCTAGGCTCTTGCAATAGGGTAGTGAGTGAAACAGACTAACTATCTCTGTCCACTTGCATTTTATGTTCTTGTAGAAGATAGTAAAGATAAATAAATAAAAATAAGCAAAACAGAGACTGTCAGAACGTGACATATGCCATAGAGAAAAATTTATCAGGAAAGGAAAGATAGGGATTGGGGAATTGTGGGAAAAGGGAAGATATTATGATTTTTAATGGGCAGGTTTGGAAAGGCTTCCCTGAGAAGATTAATTTAAGCAAAATCTGAATCAGGTGAGAGTGAGAGTTAAGGCTGTCTGGGGAAGAAATGCTGGCAGAGGAAGAAGCTCTTTTTTATGCAATAAGATTTGACTTCAGTATTTTATTTAACATATTGAAGAAAAGCCAATGTTCCTTAGAAATATACATGGTGAGGATTCTCAAGGGTAAACTTTGAGCAGTAACAGAAATTTTGAACAGTTGGTATGAAACATCCTACAATGAGGAAATAACTGGTTGTCAAAGACTAGTGTGAACTCAAAAGAACATAGGTTATGCAGGCAGCTTCTTAGAAAATAAGTTGTGGAATGAATTCCTTTAGTTGCATCTGGCTCAGAACTTCATCAAGCTCTGCATAGGTTAATACCAAAACCACATGGTGGAGAATTAGTAGTTTATTGTGATTAACATGTATTGAAATCTCGTTATGTGTCACCCCATGTACCAAGTGCTTTCCAAGCACCATCTCATATAATCCTCACAATAATCTTAAAAGATAGTAGGACTATTGTCTTCATTTTATAAAGAATAAAATTAAGGCATGGGGAGGTTAGGTTGTTTGCCCAGGAAACTAGTAAGTTGTGGAGCCAGGACTTGAACTTAAGCAGTTTAGTTTCTAAGTTACAGGTTAAGAAAGCATATATTCATGTTCAACTGTATAGAAAGGTAACATAACATTCTCATTCCTTCTGTTGTTTTTAATTAAATATATTGAAAAGAAACACAACAAGAATAAGAATATAGGTAACTTCAGACTTCATTATACACATATAAATAAGGTGGAAGCCCCAACTGTCAATTGCTATCAAGATAAACATCCTCCCCTGTAAGAAGCTGCCCTTCAGCACAGTGTATTCCTGATGGGCCGTTATTCTGTACGCTTGGCTGTGGACGTTTAACACTGGCTATGGAAGCTAAATCGGGAAGAGGAAACCAAGGGAAACCCCTTCCTTATACCTGTATGCAGGAGGCCAGCATACAGGGCAATTACGTATAAAACACAAATAAGAAGGGTGGTCTCTGAGGAGGGGGGCAGTAGGTTTTTGTCTACTAATCACTGTGAGCTTGCAGACAGTAAATTGCAAACACCTGGTATTTATTAGTGCCACACCCCTTGAGCAAGCTTCATCTAATTTTTCTTCCCACCATGATTCCCTTTTATGTACTGTTATTTCCTGAAAATCATTTGAATAAAATCTGGGAACAATGCAAAGACTTTGGAAATAAAAACACCATTTTCTCATATCAGGTGTTTCAAACCTGATAAAAGCTCTCTCTTTTTAAAAGAGAAATGTTAACAATCAAAGGTAATTTTTTTCCCAAGAACTATTTTCAAGTGTTAATAAAAGAGCATTAGAATATTTTCTAGGAAAATATTCACATAAGGATCCCTTTGTCATTGACAAAACAAATAACAAAATTAATGTCATTATGCGTCTACTTGGATTTCTTCCAAAGCCATTGTACTGAACTGCTTAAGTAATCCACCTTAGTTATATCTTCTGAATTATCTAGCCAATTGCCTCTATTTTTTACCTTACTCTGTAAGATAAAGGCTTGGTACTTTAGTTACTTCAAAATGTACACATTTTGAAAGCTATGAGTTGTAAGATTTTGTTTGTTGTTTCCCTACTTTTCTTAACGAGTGAATCTTAGTGATTTTAGGTCAACAAACTGGGTAGATCCGCATAGACATAATAACTCTGTTTATGTCTGTATACATGAATAATACCTGCCAGTTATCTCAGTGAAAATCAGTTTCAAAATGGCTTTAACACACACAGCATCCCTTACCATTTCCAGGAAATCTAGGCCTCTGAGTAATGGGAATATCACAAAGAAAATGGTCCATCATTTTTAGGCTAAAGCTACCTCTTTCTGGTGACAGAATGAAATCACTAAATTATAGGACCTTAACTTACCCAAACCGACCCTTTCTAATGACTTAATTGGCTGTCTCAGTCTCAGGTTCTTCAGAGCCATCACTGACTTTGTGGAAAATTGCATGCAATGAGGCATGATGGGGCTTAAAAAGTTGTCACCTCATAGAGCGATTTCTCAGTCTTCCTTCCACCTGAGAAACCACGCCTACTTGCTGTTCTTTACACACTACACGTCTGGGCTTTGCTTTGTGTGCCATAATTCTTTATGTAATCTAGGCTGGAGTCTCACCAGACTACAGATTATCCCTGTGATGGCCTCATTTTAAAGGTCTAAGTTTTGATGCTCCTGACGCATCAATATTGCTACTTAGGCTGTGATATTTGAGCTTCTCTCTGTTTTCACACCCAAGACACAGAGACGCTTCAAGAATATTTGTCTTTGTATCTACTGGAATATTGAATGGTGGCCTAGAGTTCAATTTATTTCTCAGTATATCCATTTGTAGAGTGATTTCCCCCTATAATATTCAGCAACTCAAATTTTCTAAATTTGCTATTGCAATTACATTGTTAATGCTCTTTTCTCTTAGGATGAAAAAAGCACTCGACTGATTGACAAGGGAACTTCGTTTTTCTCACGAGTGAGCTTTGCATTCCTATTAGAAGGCTTAATATCTTGGCTCTTTCAAATTGCTTGCCAGTCATCATCGTATTTAGGCTTATTTTGGGCATTGGATATGGTATGCTTCATTACAAACTGCAGCCCCAATGTCTAGCGCTTAACTTTAAGAGAATTTCAACAATATTTCCAATATTTAAGCCCAAATTTATCATTTTGCTTTCTTTTTGTTTTAACCTTATTGTCCAGGTCAATATTTGCTTAAGTTGGTAGAAATTCCCTTCCACTCATTTTCCTTGGCCAAACATGTCAGCAGGTCTTCATCTTGTTCTGCAATTGCTCCGCATCCTTGAAAGTCTTGTAGACAATGCCAGCTGCCAGCGCCGTCTAGTTATTGTTCCCCCAGAGGCTCGGGAGTCTCTCAAACAAATGGAAGCCCAGACATTTAGCCACTCTTTACAGCTCATTCATGGATCAATATGGAAACTCTGTGTTTTACATCAAACTCCCAGAGAGCAGCTACTAGAGCTATATTTACAAATACAACACTCAAGCAGCAAGTTGATTTTTGAAGATTTGATCAACTAACCAGTTGTTTTATTCATAGCCTGTCAAACAATCATTGCAAATATTTACTCCAAATTGATGACATAGACAGTTTTTTTCATAATGTATAACCAGAATTTTAAATTAAACTGACTATAAAATCCTATGATAGTGCATTGGTAAAGATAGGTTAACTGATGTAACAATCCCCAAATCTCGGTAACTTAGCACAATGAAAAGGAGAGAACCCAGGCTCCTGCCCTTTTGAGCTTTCCCTTTTTCTAGGTCCATGCACTGCTCTCTATTTACCTGGAAGATAGGGAAAGAGTACAAGAGTCATGCGTGGGAGCATTTTAAAGTCCAGTCCTGGTAATATATTACATCACTTCTGCACACATGCTCTTGTCCAGAATTTTGCCACATGAATCTCCTAATTGCAGGGCAGCTGAGAAATGTGGTCCCAAGGGGAAAGGAAACTATTCTGTTAAATGCTTATCACTGTCTGTCACAAATGGCACTTTGTAACTGTGGGCCTTTCTTATGTATTCTTTGTTCACACAGTTGGGATGATAGTGGAAATAATGATAGTGGAAATGACTATTGTCAAATAAATCTATGAAAATCTCAGGTTGGAATATGAAGAAATTGGTGCCCACACTACAGATTCACTCCCAATATATTTAGAGAGATGTACTAAACAAGTTTGTTTCCTTGTTTCTTATTCTCAGCCTTTAACAAAATTTTAAATTTTGTTCATTTCTCTCCTTTAAAATACAAATATCTCCAATAATATTTCATGTGTGTGTAGCACTTTGATCTTCAGATTTTCCAATATATCTCTGAAATTTGAGGGATAATTTTTATTATCCTTATTTAAAGGAACTATTCATCATTTAGATCATAGAATCTATTAAAATAGAAATACAAGTCTGTAACTTCAGCCTTCTGACATTCAGTTTAGGTCTTTTTTTCTTAAATATTCCTCCTCTGTTCAGCATTTATGCCATAAGAACAAGAGAAGTAAAAGGAAGTAAACATCAAGTTCACTAGTTCATTTTGCCTCTATTTTCTAGATCTTACAGGTAAACATGAGGAATTTTTATTGGCTACATTAAGATCGGAAACATTTGTAATTTTGTTCCTCTCTAAACAGCTTAATCATGGTGACTATAGGACTATAGGACTGTTCTGTTTCCCTCAAAACTTTCTTACTTACAACAAGGATAAATTCCAGAATCAACAACAACGAAAAAACATTTTTAATGTTTTGTTCTATTCAGTCTTAAGGACCCAAAGAATCTAAATAGGTTGGACCAGCCGTCAGATGTAAGATTTCACCTTACTCCTTTGAGGATTGCCCATTTATGATTTGGAAGAGAATACACAAGTAGTATTCAAACCTAATACTGCCTAAAATGTTTTTGAAAGAATTAAAGTTAAGTCTATCCACTAGATCTCTCACTGAAATGTAAAATTTTTCTCTAGATATAAAAGTATTTATTTAAAAAATATTTTGTGGGCCAAATAATCATCTTGCAATAAAAGTCAGAAAGCAAACAGATTTTTAGTTGGGTGAAAATAAAGATGCTTACCACAAATGGGGGAATAGGATTAAAAAGGATATGAGGAGAAAATATTTCCAGGCCCACCCACTGTGAGAAGAGGTTCAGCTGGATCCAATAGCAGTAGTCTAAAGCCAACATGACAAGAAACAGAAAAAGGAATGAAAACTTGGACTTCATTCCTGCCCACACACATGCAACTGCAGTGGAAAGAATCAACAAACTAATTGGCATCTGATAGTTTGCATATTAAGGGAATCAGCAAATGCTTTCTTGCTTATGTTTGGTTTGAAAACTGTTTTCTAAGCCCACAATATAAAATTATGAACATATTAGCCAAAAGAATTTGTGTTATTTGTATTCATGAAGAAATGCAAGAAAGTACAGAAATAAATAAAAACAGTAAATAAACATCAATGGAAAGGTTACATTTCTTTTGCCATTGTTGTAAAAATTATGTATACTATATTAGAAAATGAAAGCTATAATGCAGAAAATCTTAACCATGAAGACTTGTCATATATATTTTTTATGACTTTAAGCAAAAAAAGGCACCAGATATATTGACTTATCTGTAGTAATAAATCTCTCCTGTTTAAACACTGGTAACCGATGACCATAATGATTAATAATGTAATGAAGTTTGTTGTATTAAATCATAAATATAGTCTTATTTGCTTTGTAATTCTCCCCAAATGGGCATTTCATATAGCAAAACTCAATATATAGTTGCTATAATCAATAGTAATAATCATAAGAATAATAATGGTTACTGTGGCTCAGACCATCATTTTCTTTTTGACCTAATGGTTTTCAAGCCAATCTATCATTTGGAGACCTCTGTGTACCAAGGTGTTGTATCTAAAACTTACTAAACTCATTTGAATTCCATTAACATATCAAAAGTTTTGTTTTTTAAAAAGTTTCCAATTTCGGGACTTCTCTGGTGGTGCAGTGGATAAAACTCCACGCTCCCAATGCAGGTGGCCTGGGTTTGATCCCTGGTCAGGGAACTAGATCCCACATGCATGCCGCAACTAAGGAGCCCGCCTGCCGCAACTAAGACCTGGTGCAACCAAATAAATGAATAAATATGAAAAGAAAAGTTTCCAATTTCAACAAATATTTCTTAGGAACAAAGAAGCAGATACATATACAAGTTTGCTATAAAAATATTTGGTATGTTAATATATCCACTGACTATAACTTGCTTCAGTAAAAATCCTCTGGAAAAGAAAAAGAATAATGTCATCTTAAGAACTGATGCTGAATGGCAATGGGAATAGCTAAGTAAAAACCACCAAAAACCCTCTCTTTCATAAAAGCAATAAGTTCACTGGCAAAAAGATACCCAAATCAACTTTTTTAAAACTCTGGGGACTTCCCTGGTGGTCCAGTGGGTGAAACTTCACCTTCCAATGCAGGGGGGGCAGGTTCGATCCCTGGTCAGGAGTTAAGATCCCACTTGCCTCGTGGCCAAAAAACCAAAACATAAAACAGAAGCAATATTGTAACAAATTCAATAAAGACTTCACATAGTCCTCATCAAAAAAAAAAATCTTAAAAAAAACTTTGGAAATTAACCAAAGGCTTACAACAATCTGGGGGTCATTTATTTAGGAAAAATGACTAAATCTCAGTAAGAACAGCAAGCTTTGTGGCATTTACCTTGTCCCAGTCGCACTCAACTTCCCCTGTTCTGTGAGTCTTAAAAACCAACAGCCTTGCAATCATGGTGAAAGCCAGCAGCCTAGCAGACTCTGGAGGCCAAAGAAGGGGTTTGAGTTCCTCCAAGGCCTCCTTCCCAGATAACTGTTATTATCTGGCCTCTCTGGCATTTCCCTAGAAAAACCCTTTCGTGAAGCTTGTCTTTATTTGACCTGAATGAGAGCTCTGTCAGTGTAAACAGCCTTTTCTCTGAGGTGTTTGTCAAAAACAATCAATGGCAGCTGTTTAGCATGACAGCTGCTTGAAGCAGTGATAAAGATTGGGGTAAACCACAAGTGGAACAAACACGTAAATAAATACCTGGAGGATGAAATGTCCAGGGGAGGTTTTAAAAAGTTCTGACAGGGCTTCCTTGGTGGCGCAGTGGTTGAGAGTCCGCCTGCCGATGCAGGGGACACAGGTTCATGCCCCGGTCCGGGAGGATCCCACATGCCGCGGAGCAGCTAGGCCCGTGAGCCATGGCCCCTGAGCCTGCATGTCCGGAGCCTGTGCTCCGCAACGGGAGAGGCCACAACAGTGAGAGGCCCGTGTACCACCAAAAAAAAAAAAAAAAAAAAGTTCTGACATATTCCTGAGAAGCTAAAAAACAACTTACATGAGTTGGGCTCTGTACATGCCCAGGAAAAACCTGAGAGGGCCCTACCATCTCACCTCTGGCTGACTTTGAGGCTCTGTGTAATCAGGAAGTGAAGAATAAGACAAAGTTGTAAACTGCCTGCCTGAGCATTTAAGGCATATCCCAAAACATACATGGAGCCTTAAAGCAAAGGCTGGGAGACTCACTGGTTTCAGGTATTTAAAAATATCTCTGTCCAGTCATTATCTGACCACTTATCTAATTGAGCAAAGATTTCAGTGACCACACACACCACAAAGAATACAGATTTTACAGAATTAGTTCTGGAAACAATTTTTTTTAAAGCCATATTAAAAGAAAATAGCAACAACAATGAACACTGGGGAGGAGGAGGAATTTGATTTCCAGTGTTGCCACATTATATCACTAAAATGTCCAGTTTTCAAAAATAATTATAGGACATGCAAGGTAATAAGAAAGTATGGCCTATACACAGGGAGGAGAAAAGTACCCAAAGAAATTGCACTTGGAAAAACCCAGTTTTTGGACTTACTAGACAAAGACACTTTGTCTAGTCTAAAATCTGCTAGTTTAAATATATTCAAAGAATTATATAAAAGAAAAATATCTCATCAAATAGAGAATATCCATATAGAGATGGGAATGATGAAAAAGAACAAAAGAGAAATTCGGAGCTGTAAAGGACAATAACCTAACTGAAAAATTCTGTAGAGAAGCTCAGTAGAAGATTCAACTGGCAGAAGAATCAGTAGACTTGAAAATAGGTTAGTTGAGATTATCTAATCTGAAAAACAGAAAGACAAAGGAATAAAGAAAAATGAATAGAACCTCAGAGTTCTGTGAGATACCATCAAATGTATCAACATACATAAAATGAGAATCCCAGAAAGAAAGGGGCAGAAATAATATTCAAAAAATTAATGGATAAGAGATGTGAGAACATATGTATATGTATAACTGATTCACTTCGTTATAAAGCAGAAACTAACACACCATTGTAAAGCAATTATACTCCAATAAAGGTGTAAAAAAAAAAAAATTAATGGCTGAACTTTCCAAATTTGATGCTAAACATTAGTCTACACATCCAACAAGCTCAATGAAATCCAACTAGGAGAAATTCAAAGATATCCACATCTAGACACATCATAATCAAACTGTCAAAAGCCAAAGCCAGAGAGAGAACCATGAGAGCAACAAGAGAGAAATGACTATCACATACAAAAGATCCTCAAAAAGATGAATAGCTAATTCTCATCAGAAAATGTGGAGGCTTAAAGGGAATTACATTTTAAAATGCATAAAAGAAAAAACTCTGCCAACAAAGAATTCTATATCTAGCATACTATTCTTCAAAAAAGAAAAATAAATTAAGACATTCCCATGTAATCAAACACTGAGAGAATTTATCATTAAAAGACCTGCCCTATAAGAAATACTAAAGGGTGTTCTTCGGGCTAAAATGAAATGGCTCTAGATAGTAACTCAAATCCATCTGAAGATATAAAGAGAAGCAGTAAAAATATTTACATAGGTAAATATAAGAGACAGTATAAATTGTTTTTGTTGTTTCTAACACTTTTCCCTCTCTGACTTAAAAGACAGCTGTATAAAGCAATAATGTTAAATTTGTACTGATTGGTATACAGTGTATAAATATGTAATTTATACAATAAAAGGACAAAAGAGAGAGAAGAGAATGGGATCATATAGGATGTTCAATAATAAAAGGGTCACTCCATCAAGAAGATATGACTAATATTAATATATTAATTGTTATATTAATTAATATATTGTTAGTATATTAATATATTAATTATATATATAAACCATAATCAGAGTCTCAAAATCGAGAACTAAACTGACAAAACGGAGAGGAGAAATATACAATTCAACAGTAAGTGGAGACTTCAAAACCCTACGTTCAATAATGAATAGAACAACTAGACAAATGATTATCAAGGAAGCAGAAGACTTGAACAACATTATAAATCAACTGGACCTAACAGACATTTTAAAAACACTCCACAGAACAACAGCAGAATATACAGTCTTCTCAAGTACACAAGGAACATTCTCCAAGATAGACCATATGTTAGCCTATAAAACAAATCTCAGTAAATGTAAAAGGATTGAAATCATACAAAGTATGCTTTCAGCATTACTAGTCCAGATGCCTTCATTCAAAGACCTCTTCACCTGGAGCCTTCATTAGAGGCCTTCCTCAGTTACCTCGGCAGAGTCCACCTTACCAGGGAAAGGATTCGCGGAACCCTGATGACAGTTTTCTTCACTGTGAGTCAGTACTTTCCCACACTCTGCCTTTGCCCTTGTCTGGGTAGATAAAACTTTAGGAGACTTTTGTTTAGGGCTCCCTCTACAGTGAGATGATTCCCACATCTGTGCTAATTAACCTGGCCCTTGACCTGTGTCATTCCATAGGAAAAATGGAACAGAGGAGAATCAGCATTTTCTCCAGTTTAGCTTCTTACTATCTCAGTAAGTGATTAAAGGCTCGACTGTTACTTTGGCTTGTCATTTTAATTGGCTACTCCAACAGAAGAGCAAATTATAGACTAATATCTTTTATAAATATAAATGCAAAAGTCCTCAACAAAATACTAGAAAGGTAATCCACAGTGCATGAAAAGCATTATACAAAATGACCAAGTGGGATTTTTCCCAGAAAAGCAAGTTTGGCTCCAAAGTCAATCAATGTAATACACCAATGAATATAATGAAGGTCAAAACCCACATGATCACCTCAACATATGCTTTAAAAGCATTTGACAAAACATTCAATACACTAAGAGAGAAAGGAATTTCCTCAGACTGTTAAAGGACTTGTATAAAAACCCCAAAGCTAACATCATACTTAACGGTGAAAGACTGAATGTTTTCCCCTAAGATTAGGAACAAGGCAAGGAAGTCCATTCTATTCAACATTTTACTAGACGTCCTAGTCAGGAAAATTAGGCAAGAACAGGAAATGAACATCTTCTATATTTGAAAGGAAGAAGTAAAAGTCTCTCTATTTACAGATGCCATGATCTTACATATAGAAAATCCTAAGAATTCCTCTGCCCCCAAAACCAAAACTGTTACAGTTTATAAGTGAGTTTAACAGGGTTACAGGGTAAAATAATAAAAATTTAAAAGTGGGCAAAGAATTTGAAAAAACATTCTGCACAGAAGATTATCAAATGCCCAATAAGTACATGAAAAGTTGCTCCACATCACTGGTCCTTAGGGAAATGCAAATCAAAACCACAGTGGGACCACTCATTACTGGCTAGGATAGCTATTTAAAGACAACAACAAACAGAAAATAACAGATATTAGGGGAGGATGTGGAGAAATTGGAACACTCATATATTGCTGGTGGGAATGTAAAATGCTACAGCCACTGTGGAAAACAGTTTGGTGGTTCCTCAATATGATAAACATAGAACTAACCTACAACCCAGAAGTTCCACTCCTAGGTATATACCCAAAAGAACTGAAAACATATGTTCCCACAAAAACTTGTACATGAATGTTCACAGCAACATTCTTCATCATAGCCAAAATGTGGAAATGGCCCAAATGTTTGTCAAATGATAAATGGATGAAAAAAACGTACATTCACGCAACAGAATATTATTCAGCCATAAAAAGGAATGATGTTCTGAAATATGCTACAACATGTATGAGCCTCAAAACATTACACTAAGTGAAAGAAGCTGGTCACAAAGGTTAAATACTGTATGATTCCATTTATCTGAAATGTCCAGAATAGGCAAATAGAGACAAATAGTAGATACCAGAGGCTGGAGGAAGGAAGGAATGGGAATGATGGCTAATAGACATAGGGCTTTTTCGTGGGTGATGAAAATGTTCTGGAATTACCAAATGGTGATGGCTGCAAAAGTTTGTGAGTATACTAAAATCCACTGAGTTGTATACTTTAAAAGGGTGAATTTTATTGTGTTAAATTATATCTTAATAAAAGAGAATTATTACTGGTTTTCATCAAACTTTATGTCACCATGATATAGTTGAGATATAGCTAATGAAATTTTATTTTATATGATTAGCATAGTAGGCATCTTTCTGGTGCTTGATCTTTTGCTTTTTATTTAAAAAAATATTCAATGTAATTATTGGCATTATTACTGTATGGTTTTCCACATAGAGGAGGTATAAGAAAACCTTTATAGATGAAGACATAATTGACAAAGCAAAACAATGTAGCTAACTGGAAATTATGGAAGATTTAAGGCAAAAATATTTGTAGATGTTAGTGATGTTTTGGGGTAGGACTGTGTGTGTTTGTGTGTGTGTGTAGAAATGGCACTGAATAAAATGTGGCTTTCTCATTAATTTGAAGGATGCATGCAAACTGAGATCTATCAGCAGCGTGGTAACTGGTGGATTAATTCCAAAGCAGAAGAATCTTTGGTGCCATTTAAAAAAAACATCTACTGTGATCAGTTTCCCATCATGTGCCACATTTATAGGGGTCCATGAGCTCACGAAAAAATGAATGGTGAAGAGTAGTAACTGCTAAAATTTTACATTGAATGACCTAGTTGTATTAGAAAAGGGTTTTTTTCGTTTTGCTTTAATGATTTTTCCTAAAATAATACTTTCTCCAGCAATGCTTGATTAATATATTCATAGCAGTTATTTCTATACCTTTTCCACTCACACAATGCCAATGAAAACAATTAGATAAGTTAACAGAAGATTCTTTTAAAATAATTAGTCTTTTATTTTCAGCATTAAATTTAAATAAATAAATATGACATTCTTATAGCCATTTTAGTTCTAAAAAAGATGCTAATTTAATGCAAAATTTAAATGTTATTTCTCAATAATTTACTATATAGTAAATTTACTATATAGTAAATTACTATTTACTATAATTTACTATTGAATATTTAAAAAACATTTTTCTTATTAGATACAATTATATATCATGCTCCATTCTTAATTAAATTATTCTTATGTTAAAATTTTGGTACTATATTGTTTGGGTTTCTAATACTTATTGTGAAGAAATTTTTTATTCTTATATCAAGTTTAACCATGTGTTTATTACTAACTGTTGTCTGTTTTGAAAGATATGTTTTTCTATGTCAATGCTCTGGGGTGCCTGCATTTGTTCTTCTTAGAAAGTTGTCTGGTTATTATAAAGGGCTAAAACTATTATAGTGTGTTATTCTTCTCAGAGAAGAAATGAACTAAAACTTGCATCTTTATTTTTACTTAGGCTATAACGTTTGACTTTAGTCATTGCCCATATTACTACTTTTTATTATATGTACTTGCCTTTGGTTCCTGCATCCTTTGTGATTGGGTATAAAATTAATGAGAAATAAATGACCATTATCTTTGGGCAGAAAAGTAGAAAAAAGAAACAGCAGATAAGAAGTGAATTAAGGAGGGAGAAAGGGGAAGAGGGAGATTGAGAGTCAAACAAGGATTGGTTTACAGTCAGTTAAAAGGTAGAATTGAAAATACTTAATAATTTTAGCTTTGAATTAAAAATAAAAAACTGTACACAGGAAATGGGACATATTAATGTGTGTTGAACTTGTAAGGTGATTCTCACAAGTCTTTGGACAGCTAATAGAAATTTTGCCACTCAATATTTCAGCAGAATGTGTGAAGGTGAGAATAGATCAATAATGGGTTGCCTAAGCTTTGTCAGTTTACTTGTTGATGCCTAGAGGTCATAAATCATAGATATTTAGCATCATTTTTTTAATATTTGTGTAGCAGTTGAAGTTTTTCAGAAGTAAGAGACAGTCTAGGAAGTGAGGAGAGGAGCGATGAATAGACAAACCACAGAAGAGTTTTAGGACAGTAAAACTATTCTATGATACCATAATGATGACTATATGTCATTATACTTTTGTTCAAACCCATAGAATATACAACATCAAGAGTGAGCACTAATATAAACTATGGACTTTGGGTGATTGTGATGTGTCAATGTAGGTTCATCAATTGTAATAAATATACCACTTCGGCAGGGGAAACTGCATGTGTGGGGCTAGCGGGTATGTGGAAAATCTCTATACCTTTTTTTCAGTTATATGGTGAACTTAAAACTGCTCTAAAAATATAAAGTTTTTAAAAAATACAACTCACACTAAAAACAAACTTTTGCTGTTATTTTTATGGGAAAACATGTAAATTAATTGTGCTGTTAATTGGATGAGTATCTATGCAATATTCTATGTGTCTGTTTTGCAATCTCTACAAAATAATAAAGTTATAAAGAGCCATCTGGTTTCTCTAAGTACACAAGAGTATGTCTTCAAATGCATATTGGTTATCTTCTGCTGTATTAAAAATTACCCCAAACTTAGCAATTAAAAAACAAATTTTATTGGAGTATAGTTGATTTACCATGTTGTGTTAATTTCTGTTGTACAGCAAAGTGAATCAGTTATACATACACATATATCCACTCTTATTTTAGATTCTTTTCCCATATAGGTCATTACAGAGTATTGAGTAGAGTCCCCTGTTCTATACAATAGGTTCTTATTAGTTATCTATTTATAAAATATAGTAGTGTGTATATGTCAATCCCAATCTCCCAATTTATCCCTCCCACTGCTGTCCTCCCTGGTAACCACAAGTTTGATTTTTACATCTGTGATTCTATTTCTGTTTTGTAAATAAGTTCATTTGTACCATTTGTTTGATTACACATATAAGTGATATCATATGATATTTGTCTTTCTCTGATTTACTTCACTCAGTATGGCAATCTCTAGGTCTACCATGTTGCTGCAAATGGCATTATTTTCTTCCTTTTTATGGCTGAGTAATAGTCCATTGTATATATGTACCACATCTTCTTTATCCATTCCTCTGTCGATGGACATTTAGGTTGTTTTCATGTCCTGGCTATTGTAAGTAGTGCTGCTGTAAACATTGGGGTGCATGCATCTTTTTGAATTACGGTTTTCTCCAAATATGTGCCCAGAAGTGGGATCGCTGGATCATATGGTAGCTCTCCAAACTTAGCAATTTAAAACAGCAAATGGTTTAGCTGGTTCAGAGCCCCTCATGTGGTTGTAGTCAAGCCACCAGCTAAGGCTGAAGACATCTCAATGCTTAATTAGGGCTGAAAAATCGACTTCCAACCTTACCATTATGGTTATTGGCAGGGCTCTGAGAAAGGGCAATGTTTTTGTGAAAGATCTGTCAAGAGAATGAAAAGACAAGAAACAGACTGGGAGAATATATTTGCAAAAGATATATCTGATAAAGGACTGATGTCCAAAATATAAAAAGAACTCTTAAAACTCAACAATAAGAAAACAAAAAACCTGGTGAAAAAAATGGACCAAAGACCTTAACAGACACCTCACCAAAGGAGATACACAGGTGGATAATAAGCGTATGAAAAGATGCTCCACGTCACGTCATGAGGGAAATGCAAAATAAAACAATAATGAGATGTTTTTCACTCCTCAAATGGCATTTGCAACCTTTAGTTCCTTGATGTGCGAGCCTTTTCATAGTGTTACTGAGAGACCTCATGATATGGGAGCTAGTTTTATCCAGTACAAGTGGAAAGAGAGGGAGAGAGAGAGAGGCAAGATATAAGCCAGTCCTTTTGTAATTTAATCTTGGAAGTACCATCCCATTACTTCTGCCATATTCCTTCTATTAGAAGTGAATCATCAAGTCCAACCACGCTCAAGGGGAGCATATTCATAAGAATGAATACCAGGGTGCAGGATCACTGATGGTCATCTTAGAGACTGCCTACAACAATACGCCAAAGTCACCTGAGATTGATAGGAAATCAGGCCACACAGAACTATCTCTCAGGTTTCTGCTGGGAGCAACTAGATAGATAGAAATGTCCGTTATTAAGCAATAGAACACTGGTGGAAGGCTGAGTTTGAGGAAGGAGACCATGAGCTTGGTTACAGATATGGTTAAGCTGGTGGTGAATTTGAGACTTCCAATTAGAGACGCTGAGTCAGCAATTTGCTAGATGTGTCTGTAGCTCAGAGGGAAAGTTTGGAATGAAGATAATTACTTGAAAGTATGCATCATATAGATGATGATTAACAATATGGGCATGGAATAAATTATGAGAGAGAGAATATAAAGTAAGAAGAAGAAGAGACCAAGTTCAAAGCCTTGAATAACTTAAGATTAAAAGTCGATAAAGGATAGTGATCTAGCCAAGGATGCTGAGATGAATTAATCCCAGAGCTAAAAGAAAACAGGGAAAGTTAGATCATACTGAAGCCCAGACTGGAGTGTTTCAAGAAAGACAGAGTAGTCTACAATCTCAAATGTGCTGAGGGGTCCAATAACAGGAAGACAGAAAAATGCCCATTGGCTTAGCTAATAGAGAACTCACTGGTGACCATTGCAGGAGGCCATGTGGATGAAGGAGAGGGAGAGGAGCCCTGGAGAGAGTTGAGGCATAAGTGGCAGAGAAGTGAATCCGTGAGTACAGGCAACTTTTTCAAGGCTTTGTACAGGAGAGGAGAAAATACCGGAACAATCAAAAGGCAAGTAGAGGCCCCAAATGGTGTTTCTTTCTAATATGAAAGTGAATGTTTCTTCACTTTGTAAACATGTGCATATATTTAAATAATAATGAGAAGGGTGCCATAGAAAGAAGTGAAAGAAACAAGAACAAAAAAAGACTGGTGTGAGGTTCTGGGGAAAGCGTGGGGATGTGGGATCTCTATCACAGATGGAGGGTTATCTCCTGCACCCTCATAAGAGGGAATGAAAGCAGATGAGATGAGAGATAGGGATGCAGGAAGGTTTATGGATCTGATGGCAGAAAAGTGAAGGCTTTTTCAGTCTGCTGGTTTTATTTTCTCTGTGAAGTCGAAGAGGTCTCATGTGTATGTGCTTGCGTGCGTGTGCATGGAATGACACTGAAGAGATACACAAGTAAAGCACTTGTTGGGAAATCTTCAAGTAAGCTGGGACAGGAGGAAATACAATGTTTCACCGATATGGCCTAATCGTTTGGAGAAAGCCAATGCTCGGCTAGACTGTGGTGGTGAATCTGGGCCAGTCTCCCCTCATTTCTAACCTTGTCTCCTCCTTCAGGGCTTTTGTGCATCTCCTGCTGCTTCTGTCTTAATGTCAGGGATCTAATGAAGGAAGCCCTAAGTGTGAGGGACCTGAGGGACAGTGCCTCTCAGAGAGTTTGCATTTAAAACAAAAACATCTGAAGAGGGTAGTGATCTCCGCTTAATCCAAGAGAGTGAAGTGCTAATTAAGAAATTCGATTCACAGCAGAGTTTGGGGTCAACAGCTCCACCACCTGCAGGCTATGCAATCTATCTGGGCCTCAACTGTCTCAGCTGTAAAGTACGGATAATAACACTTAATTTTAAAGGTTTTAAAGAGATCTGACACGTTATATATATCAAGTTCCTGACACTCAGACACTCTTATTATACTCAAGAAAAATAGTAGTAGCTCCCACAGCCACCAGCGCCGCTATTATCAACATGGTTATTATGATTCATGTTGTATTTCTATTAATTACAGGAACTTTCTCTGACATGGCGGCCCTGTGTATCAATATCTATTTGGAAGAGGAGTCAACTTGTTCATTCATTAAACAAATATTTCTGAAAGCCTGTGTGCTTCCGTAAATTCACCGTCAACTTGAGAGAGCAGGAAGGCCAGTAGTCACAATCCAACGAGCCAGGTGTGACACCAGAGACAGAACCAATGTACTGTGGGAGCCAAGAGGGAGGCAGAGTCAAAGGTGCCTAGGAGAACTGGAGGAGCTTCACTAAGATGAAAAGTTTAAGATGGATTTTGAAGAGCAAGAGTTTGCTAGATAGAGAAAAGGTACTTACAGCAATGGGAACAGCATGGACAGAGGGCCACTGATCAAGAAAAAAGGCAGTTTTAAGTTCTCCTGAGTTTCTTGGACTTGAACCTACAACACCTCACAAATACTGCTTCTGCTATAGAAATTGGACTTTTAGTCTGAGAAATAGTTCCACAAAGAGAGAAATTCATTTTGGTCAGAAATAACTATTTCCTTAACACAAAGTTCAAGGATAAGGAGAAACACATGAAAGTCTGATTTTAACTTAATGAGTTACTAACAGGCAAACACATTCCCTTCCTACAAATGCTTTTATCACAGCAGTTATGAGACTAACCCCAGTCCACGGGGAGCACATGCAAACCAGCTCTGGCAAAGGCGGTTAGTAGCCCACCATATCTCCTCTTCTTCTACAGTAATAAAATCCCTGATTTGAGGTTGAGTATATCATCACCTGAACACCGATTTTATCTCTCAGTCTTTTCTGCTACTAGTTGTGGTAAAATGACTAAGTTCTGGCCTATAACAAGTGTAGGGAAGTGATTTGGAGATTTTTGAGACGTATTCTTAAATAAAAGTGCATTCTTTTCTTCCTCCTTTTTTTTTTTTTGCAGTACGTGGGCCTCTCACTGCTGTGGCCTCTCCTCTTGTGGAGCACAGGCTCCGGACGCGCAGGCTCAGCGGCCATGGCTCACGGGCCCAGTCGCTCCGCGGCATGTGGGATTTTCCCAGACCGGGGCACAAACCCGTGTCCCCTGCATCGGCAGGCGGACTCTCAACCACTGCGCCACCAGGGAAACCCTCTTCCTCCTTTTTGATCCTTAGAATGCACATGTGATGACTGGAGTTCTTAGGACCATGATCTTGAAGTCAAAGGACCATGATAGCTCACTTTTGGGATGGCGGGACAGAAAACTGGAAGTCCAGAGCCTGCGCAACAATGGGGCCAATCCTTTATGGCCTATGCATAAAATTAAATTATATTTCATATTGCTATATTATTTAAGCAACTGCTTAAAAAGCTGTAACCAAACCGTTATTTGAACTAACACATCGATTAGCAATTAAAATTCTACTTCTTTTGTAAAGTTTTAGCTAGGTTATATATTTATATGTTCTTATTTCTGCTCAAAGGGATATCTCTTTTAGTTGGTATATATTTTCTTCTAAAGGACATTGTGATAATTATTTAGTAGAAGCAAATAAATAGAAAGAGAACAACTTTTAGTTCGACGTGAGAAATTAAATATGTGGGTTTTACCCTGAATTTCTCTAAAAGTATAATTAACTGCCTGGCTACTTGCTCTGAATCTTATAGTCTCTGGGATAAGTTCTTCCAGTGGATTAACTCATTCAATCTTCCCAACACTTCTATGAAGTCAGTGCTATTTTCAGCCCCATTTTACAGCTCACAGAGCTTAAGTAATTGACTAATGCCTCACAGCTGGAAAGCAATGGATTGAGGCTTTTAGTCCAGGCAGTCTGACTCCACATTTTATCTATTACACACTGGTTTCACTGCTCCACAGGTATGGATAGTCCTTTAAATTCTATGACCAGGGCTTGTCCTTGGCAGAAAAAATATAAGTAGAAACACACACGTAAATGACTTGGCCTGAGGCACTCCTGTTGATCTATTTCTTAGTTCTTCTTAGATTTTCTTCCTTGTTCCTGAGACATTTACAGAGTGGATTCCTATTTTGCCCTTGGTGACTGAATTTTCTGTTGCTGAACCCAAACTAAGTTTCCTGTAACCCTGGTTCTGTGTAGTCAGACATCTGGGACGGTAACATGATTTTGACCATTTGAAGTCCACAGCTGTCTTCTTCCTGTTCTCCTTGGGCCACTCTATGGTTTTCAGTCCTAACTTCAGATTTGTGACCCTGTCTCTTTTTCGCTTTCTTTATGGAAAAGTCAGTCACTGACTCGGAACCTTTGTTCCAATTCCATATGTAGCCTGGCTTTTGGATCTGTCTAAATTTCATTGTCTCTTGACCTTATTTCCAAACCCAAATTTTAGACACCGAGGACTGACAGCACCGATTTTGGTTTATAGTTAGATTCTACAATAAAAGTACGATTATCTATAGCATTGTTTGGCCACAATCTAGACATCCATTGGCTGGACCCGTTCACTCTTTTACTCATCAAATATTCATTAAGCACTAGTCATGTGCCAGGTATTGTGCTCTGTGCTGAGATAAGACCGTGCTTGGGTTGATTCCTACCCCTACAGAATAGTTACAAAGTAGTAAACAATTGTTTCAACATAAGCAGTAGTTACAATAGTAGTTACAATAGTAAACAGAAGTCACAATAATAAACAATGGTTACAAAATGGTAAACAAAACGTTACAAAAACTGTGTGATGAGGATGGAACCTAGGAAGTAATCAACCATAAGTGGAGCTTGAGCTGGGTTTTTTTTTTTTTAATTAATTAATTTGTCTGTTTCTGGTTATGTTGGGTATTTGTTGCTGGGTGCGGGCTTCTCACTGTGGTGGCTTCTCTTGCCGTGGAGCACGGGCTCTAGGCACAGGCTCAGTAGTTGTGGCTCACGGGCTTAGTTGCTCTGAGGCATGCGGGATCTTCCCGGACCAGGGCTCAAACCCGTGCCCCCTGCATTGACAGGCAGATTCTTAACCACTGTACCACCAGGGAAGTCCCTTGATCTGGGTTTTGAAAGCTGTATGGTTCACCAGGTTGACAAGGGGAGGAAGGGGATTACAACCAAGGGAGAAGAATTTACAAAGGCATGGAAGCAAAACTGAAAGCTTAGGACAGGACAGAGGGAATAGACAGAGATGATATGGAAGAGGAGTGTAGGGTTACATCAGGAAATGCCTCACATGCCATGCAAAGGAGTTTGGGTTTTGAAGGGATTTCGGCAAGCCAATAAAATGATGAGATTTGCCAGGTTTACCCACTCCTTAAAGGCTTCTACACATCAACCTGCCACCAGGCTAGTGAACACAGAGCAGTGATTAATGAGCTCTGTGACCACCCAGAAAACATTCCTGGCAGCTGCAGGCCCCAAGATACATCTAGGAATCTGCTTCTCTGGCAACATTTAGGTCAGAAATAATCTGTGTTTGAGAGTTTGGCTGTTGCCTTAGTCACATCTCTGTCTGTCTGCCCTTTTGCTGTTACCAGAGCTGACTGCTTCTTCCCACTATGGGTTATTTTCAGGGGTGGATGCATAGATTAACTGATACAAAGAAGGTTTTCATCTCCTTCGTTTTGAGGTGAGGTGAGATGGATTGTGGAAATGTAAAAATAATTTGATAGTACACACAAATTCCTATTAGTAAGAAGTAAGAAATTCCTATTAGTAAGAATTGCACTTGTTATTCCCCTGTGAAATAATAGTTTATTGAAATGGAAAGTGGCAATACCTTCGTGAGAACGGCATGCTGACAGGCTTTCTGATCCCTTTAGCCTACTCCTCACTTTCCCATGATGCCAGAAAGGGACATTTGTAGAGAGGCCTTGGAGTTACTCTTCCTGACTCCAAAATTTAAGATTAATGGATAAAGATAGTCACACTTGATAGACCCATCATCTCTAGCTCCATTACAATTTAACTTCATGTTAACTTCATGCATCTTCTGACAGCATTGAAATATGTAGTGGATTAGTACCAGGGACTTATCAAGACAGTGTTGTTTATTGATATAAGAACCCTTTGGAGAAAATAATAAGTACCCAAGTCTAATTTTTGGAAGATGGAGAAATTGTGTGGTCCTGAAATCATCAGATAACTGTACAGTATTCTGCTCATTTGGGGCTTTCCAAACTAGCCTAGGGGAGCTGCTTCATGTTTCCATCTTTTAAAACATGAGAAAGTGTTTCCCTCAAGTTTTACAGTGATTAGAATTCCCAATATCTCAACTCAGTCCAAAGAAAAAGAGTACAAGCGAGAGGGGAATGTTCCAGGGACAGGATACACATATTTGCTCAATGCAGCAATACCAAGAACAGAGTATCAAGACAAGGATTATCTCCCTGGATTAAAAATAAATAAATGCAGGGGTGGTTACAAGAAGAAATGAAATGTTGGCTAGCAGAAGCAGCAGGGAAGACTTCATATTGGATAGTAACTATTTCTGAGGCATTTTGGATGTCTTCCTGCAGACAAGTAATTGGAAATTAAATATCCCCCATATAAAGGAGAGGTTCCTGCTTGCAGCTGGCTCTTCTTCCTGCCTTCCTTCTTTGATGCCTGATTTTCATGTGCTTGGAATAATTCATGAGAATTACTTTAAAATTTCAGGAAAAAAGCAATGGGTGAAAGCTTGCTATCTAGAAAAATATTACACAGCTGATTTCTGAGATTAAAAAGGAATGTGGCAATCTTTTCCCCTGCACTCTCTTCAGGGGGAAAGATCAACCTGGCATCATGAAAAGGAATAATTTTAAGAGTCAGGAGTCTTGGGTACAAGACCTCACTTCAGTGCTAAGTAACTGCATATCCTTGGACAAATTCATTCACCTCTCTGAAACTCAGTCATGTGGTCTGTAAAATGATGAGGGCTGTCTGATAATCAGTAAGGGCCCTGTTAGCTTTAATGTTCTATGATCATTTATGATATTTTAGAATAAACCTAAATGAACTGAGAAATGATGGACACTGCCATTAATGCACTTAGAGGGATGGGAATCACACATGAAAAAAATGGAGTTGCTCTTTCCCCACACCCAAAGCTGGAATTAGCAACCACGTATTTCAAAAGGAAACTTTAGAATACAGTGAAACTAATATGTAGGACTAGAGAAGAAACCAAGCCACAGCTCTGGGGGCGGTGGAGGTCCCAATACAAACTGTACCCTGTGGTTCTCGCGTATCTGGCACTTGGAGAGTGAGATTATAATTCACAAGGGGGAGCCTTTCCTCTCTCCTGCAGACTTCAGTTCCCACTAATATTCCACATCAGTGGGAGTCCACTGTGTCTGCCTTGGAGAGAGCCAAGTCATTTCCGGGCTGGGAAGGAATAGGTATCAACACCGAACGTTGGAGTAATGAAAGAAAAATACATCCTCTAAGATCCTGGAACATGGGCCTCCAAGGCGGTCCAAGGATAGGATTCAGGGTTGTTCAAATCCTGAATTTGTTTCTTTCGTTTTTGTTCTATTACGTTGAAAATTATCCTTTGGACAAACTGTTGTCAAATTAATAAGGTTGAATTATTAAAGTATTCCTTAAGGCAACTGTACAGTGGCTTGAGGCACTATTGTAGACAGCAAAATGGCACGTGCTTGTCGTGTTGCCATGTTATGATGTCTAGAATAATTTTTCTCTGATAAACATTAGGAAAAAAATGTATTCTTGCTCTTATTAGGTAGTTCTGAAATCCGTTTCTTAAATGTATTCTTTTCTTAAATTCTTTCATTTTAGATCCAAATTCCTCAGATAAAAGATGTATTTGTCCAGTCTGGGTTAGGTGTCCATCTCTTAGTTCAATGGCTGTGGCCACTGAATTGGGTCATGTTAGAGAATCATGGTAGCTCCTGTGAGCTACCACGTTTAGAGGAAAGAAGAATTTTTAGAAAGGTATGATAGACAATCCTGTAAATACTCGAAGTCCCAATGCAAAAGCCAAAGTTCTCTGTGAGTTTTTTATTGTACTGCCAAGTAGAGATGTCACATAAATTGGAGAGCCTTCAAGGAATCTATGCTTTGGAAACAGGAGAAGTGGGTTCTGCCTTGGTTTGTGGTTTGTGCCTGTCTATATCATCCACTTCAGAAATGTGAATATTTCACTTAATATTTTGAGGGAGGTTTTAGAGAATCTGGCAGATGTGCCATTTTTCTTCAGCATAAGCTAGATGGAATTACTGTCTCCAAGTGCAGATAGTTTCTAGTTTTCTTCCCTCGCAGATCACTAGAGGGCATGGGACCAGGTCTAGATTGTTTACTGCTGCATCCACAGTGAATGGCATACAGTAGGTACTCAGTATATTTGTTGAATATGTAAATTATGATGCCATCAAAAATATTTTGTATTTTGTGTCTGTTCTGGAAACTTCAAGGAAACTGATGTCTCTGGATTGTAAAAAAGAAAAATACAGTGTCTTTGACTGCAAGAAAATGTTGGGGCATCATGGTTAGGTAGAGCATTTGAAAGGTTTGGCAGTACATCTGCCTCTTTTTTGTTGGCTAAATATAGAAGTGCTACACATCATTAGGGCTCATTGCAGTAATTATCTTTCCTATTTCTTGTTATATCCTTATAGCCTAAGAGAAGTCTTGATACATAATTGGTACCTAATAAATATTTGCTAAATTAATTATTACAAATACATCAGAATGTAATGACATCAAAGATTTTTGCCAATTATCTTGAAATAAGCCATGTCTATTGCTATGAGGTCATCACCTTCATGAAAAATAAAATTTCTTCAAGAAGTGTATAAGAAATGGAAACAGAGCATACATTTATTTTTCACTATGTACAAAAATCTATGATTTTCCAGAAGACAAGTCTCAAAAAACTTGATTGAACCTGAGGAAGAAGTTTCACTTTTATTGAGGATTAAAGAAAGCCTGTTCTAAGCAATTTGACAAGGAGAGGCTCATTACTGACCTGGTTGGTTTGGTGGATAATTTTAGCCAGGCTAATCGGGTAGCTTTCTGTTTCAATGCCCTGCAATAACTAACATGCTTTTACTGAAGGCCTATAATCTCTTTTGACCAAAGTGATTCAACAGAAAAGAAAATGGAGGCTGAGTGAGATATCTAATACCAAAATAAATGCTTCCATAAAGTGCAGTTTCTAAAGCAACAAAATAAACTGCAGCAAAATTTTCTGTATATAAGTCTTATACATTTCAGGGGAGGCTATCGATAGCTTTCAAAGGATTCTCAATGAGCCTTTGACTCACTGAGAATGTTAAGAACCACTGTTATCCCAATATTCAATTCACAGATGAAACTATTATATACAAAGGTTAAAAAGTACTCTGTTACAGCTTCTATGGATAATGTTCATTTTCCTCTCTTATGAGAGCCTTTAAATGAGGGTGAAGGACCCAGAAAACTGGGCTTTGACCTTCACATACATTATCTCATTTATTTACTCATCTAGATATATTTCCATACTGTCAGGACCCAGTTTTGAGGCCCTGGCTAGAAGCTGGTCCATTTCCTTTCTTGAACAGCTGATCAAGTCCGCATCCCACACACTTCCCTCAAGTTCCCACACCCCAGACCACGATACATCAGCCCTAACTGCCCCTGGGGGCAGATACCAGACAACAAGGGACAGACCCTATACCCTGGAGCCTGAAAATCATTCAAATTGGGCAATCCACTGAAAGACTGTGAAAGCGACCCCTCTCACCTGGCTCCTCATGCCAAAGGTGCCCAGCACCCTCACTGCCACCCCACCCCTTCACCCAGCCCAGCTTGCTGTCACCTTGTCTTGGAACAACTCCTGTGCTATCTTATGGAGTTGTAAGTAACTTAGAGTTTCCCCTGTCCCAGTGTCGTCATGTTGTGTCCCACCACTAATAGTCTTTAAATCTTATAGAACGCTCTCACAATAATCCTGTGAAATGAACATCTTGGTTTCTGTATTGCCGATGAAGAAACAGCCTCAGAGAGGTTAGTACATAGCCCGAATTTAACAGTCTGTTAGTTGGTAGAACTGATATCACAATTCACATCTGTCTATGATACTACTGCATCTGGTCCTGAGAATAAGTTTTAAATTTGCAAATTCAAGTAATCTCAAAATATTGTATATTTCAATGATCATCCTAGATTTAAACACAAATGAGAAACAGAGACAGAGGGACAAAAACTACCAATATGTGGATAAGAAAAAGTGACTGAAAAAAATATGTAAGAATCAATAATCATCACAAGTGATAATGAATCTTTAACAATGAAATGTTTACATACATCACTCTACTACTTATCATTAAATAATTTTATGTATTCTTTCTTTGTGAAATCAAAACTAAAAGATATGAGAAAGGTTCGGCTACAAGGGTATGCATCCTGGCTATGCAGAGGTGTGCAACCTATTTTTAGGAAATTTTCAAGCCAATTGTTACACAGTTGGAAACAAAATCAGTCATGGTGAAAGTACTTACACCATGGAATTTCGCAAACATTACAGATAAGGGCTTTTTTTCCCCAGGAAACATATCAACGTATCACTGTCACCATATACATATTATGAAAAAAATGATACCTGACAACTGAAGATCAGTTAAATAAATTAATAAATTAAGGTGCATTCTTACAAAAGAAATATTACAGCCTCAAAATCTGCAATAGGGCTTCCCTGGTGGCACAGTGGTTGAGAGTCCGCCTGCAGATGCAGGGGACACGGGTTCGTGCCCCGGTCTGGGAAGATCCCACATGACGTGGAGCGGCTGGGCCCGTGAGCCATGGCCGCTGAGCCTGTGCGTCCAGAGCCTGTGCTCCGCAACGGGAGAGGCCACAGCAGTGAGAGGCCCGTGTACCGCAAAAAAAAAAAGAAAAAATAAAAAGAATAGTACCCTTTAGAGAGTGCTAAAGGAAACTAGGAGAAGGGTAGGAAAAAGGAGCAGCTATTAAAAAAGGTAAAATGCTGCCAATGAATCTAACTGATGAAAGCAATTAATTAAGCATTAAATGTAGAGTAGGGAATATATGGCATGGCATAAATTATAGCCACAGTTCATGGTTTTTTGTTTCTTTTTTTTTTTTTTTTGTCCCTAGAAGTTAACACACAAAACCCTGTGGCCTTCCAAAACAATAAATTCAGCTGTTTAAGATGCTTGTTTCCTTGTGAATTTAGCAGATGTCTCTCCAAGTGACTCAATTGCTTGGATATTATTAAAGTTATGTCACAGACAGCTGAGGCAAACAAGCTGTAAGTGGAAGGAATGAGGGGCAAGGGTGTGGAGGAATAGGATTTGGGCAATTAGGAGGAAAGAAAAGGAGGTTATAGAGTTAAAGCTACTCTGACTTTCTTTTCTAAAGCACCTTAACTTTTATCAGCAAAAACGATCTCTCTGCCAGCTCTTTCACATAGCAATTATAGCAATTTCTTAATCTCCGGAGAATGCTAGTATCTTCTAAGGCAATAAAACCTGTTCTAGAATGATGTTATGGGCTTGCAAAATACTTTTTCTAAGCCTTCCTAACAATGCCATCTCAAGAAATTTCCACTTTAGAGATGACATCATACCCAACATATTTGACATATCTAAGAAGAACGGGGATTTAAAGTACAATTTATTTCTGGTGAAGACAAAACAGAAAGTGTGTTCTATATTGATTGAAAGGCAACCACGAAAATAGGTTTGTTTCAGTACTTTCTGTTGTTATTATTAGAAGCCATCAAGCTCTGATAAAAGATATATGATCTTAAATCTGAGTAGGGCCAAATAAATCTGATGGCTTTCTCTAAGCAAAAGGTGAGGACATGGCCTAGAAGCCTGTTTTGTGTGACGGTGGTGAGGTTGATCATACCAATTTAATTGGTATAAAGATTGAAACGGGTTTGCAAAGTTATTCCTCTGGGGCTATTTTATTGCCAAGATATTGTAGATTTACACCTATCTAGGTAAAACTTCTTGAAAAGGGTAATTTCCATCCTGAACCCAAAGTCTAAAAAGAGTTAAGAACAAATGCATGCAAACTTACAGTTGACAGCTGAAAAAACTGCATCTACAGAGTATAAAGTGGCCCTTCCTAACTGGATATAAATTCTGAATACCTCTCATGCATGTATCCCATCTCAGTCAGCTACTAAAATGCATGAGTATATAAAAATAAAACAGAAAAGGGATCTTAAAGGAATTGCATTCCCTCGGGTAGTTTGATAAGTCTCTGAGGGTAATCCAGGTCCATTCGCTTTGCATAAGATCAGCTGAATCTACAGAAGGAATGTGAAAGATTAATGACATTATAATTCAACATTACAGGGTTTGCTAACAATATTTCATTCATTATCCACTAAATTAATGATGCAAGGCACTGCCAACAAGCAGCAAGACAATGCAAAGGGAGAGAAAATCTGAGACACGTTAGGTGCTCGCTAATCACTCTAAAAAGAAACCTGTTACTGCACAGTTCCATACAAACAACATCGGAGTGAGACACTTTGCCAAAGAACCCTAAAACGAAGACAAAATACATTTTTACAAAGTACTATTTCCCAGAGAAATGGCAGAGATTCTTTCTTTGATCGCACATAGAACAATGATGGCTATCTGGTCCATCTGGAATTGTTTCCTCTATATAGGGAACCAATCAATTTCCAACCAGTTATTTCATTTCACCTCCACAGCAGCTCTCTGAGGTATGAATGATCGCCCTTATGTGAAAGATGAAGACATTAAGTCTTAGAGAAGTTCAAGGGCTTCCCCCAGGTCCTTGGCCGGCAGGTTGGGAGCTAGAACCCAAGTCTTCTCAAGACCAGATCTCTCTGTACCTAGCGGGTGCTCTAAAGCGGTGCTTCTCAAATTATGCACAATAAAAGAATTTTTTAAATTCCAATTTGTCATTTTTGTGATGATGCATGGGTTAAAAGAAAAGATTTTCCTAAACTAGTTTTCTAAAAGTACTCCGAAAACACTTGTGAAGAGTTTATAACTAAAAGATGCTATTCTAAGCCCTTTGTACATGTTGACTTATTTAGTCTTTGTAATGACCTCATGAACTAGCAGGTAATTAGTATGATATTATGGTCATTTTAGGGTGGAAGAAATTGAAGCTTCTATTGAACCCTTTTTCCTTTTTTCTTGCTCCTGTCTAGACTGAGATTATCTAGACCTGCCAAACAGCTTTCATCTTTGGCGTTCCCTTTACTGCTCTCTGGTGTGGGATCTACTTGAAACTGGTGTTATCCCCTTTCTTGATTTTCTATCTCCTTTAACTCTTAAGAAAGGGTACATGGGAAATAAAAATTTATGACTCATTGCATATTTGAAAATATCTTTATCCAGCCTATATAGTTAAGGGATAATTTGGCTAGAAATATAATTTTGTCTTGAAAAAATACTCCCTTAGAAGTTTGAAAGAATTGTTTTATTACCTTTAAAAGCTGTTATTTATTTTTGTTTTTATTTTCATTACTCTAGGAAGTGGGTCAAAAAAGGATTTCCTGCGGTTTATGTCAAAGAGTGCTCTGCTTCTGTTTTCCTCTAAGAGTTTTATAGTGTCTGGCCTTACATAGGTCTTTCATCCATTTTGAGTTTATTTTGGTGTATGGTGTTAGGGAGTGTTCTAATTTCATTCTTTTACATGTAGCTGTCCAGTTTTCCCAGCACCACTTGTTGAAGAGGCTGTCTTTTCTCCATTGTATATTCTTACCTCTTTTGTCATAGATTAGGTGATCGTAGGTGCGTGGGTTTATCTCTGGGCTTTCTATCCTGTTCCATTGATCTACATTTCTGTCTTTGTGCCAGTACCATACTGTCTTGATTACTGTAGCTTTGTAGTATAGTCTGAAGTCCAGGAGCCTGATTCCTCCAGCTCCGTTTTTCTTTCTCAAGATTGCTTTGGCTATTTGGGGTCTTTTGTGTTTCATACAAATTGTAAAAATTTTTTGTTCTTGTTCTGTGAAAAATGCCATTGGTAATTTGATAGGGGTTGCATTGAATCTGTAGATTGCTTTGGGTAGTGTAGTCATTTTCACAATATTGATCCTTCCAGTCCAGGAACATGGTATATCTCTCCATCTGTTTGTGTCGTCTTTGATTTCTTTCATCAGTGTCTTATAGCTTTCTGTATATAGGTTTTTTTGCCTCCTTTGGTAGATTTATTCCTAGGTATTTTATTCTTTTTGTTACAATGGTGAGTGAGATTGTTTCCTTAATTTCTCTTTCTGAGCTTTCATTGTTAATTAAACTTAAAAGTTTGTACAGCAAAGGAAACCATAAACAAGATGAAAAGACAACGCTCAGAATGGGAGAAAATATTTGCAAACAAAGCAACTGACAAAGGATTAATCTCCAAAATATACAAACAGCCCATGCAGCTCAATATCAAAAAACCGAACAACCCAATCAAAAAATGGGCAGAAGACCTAAATAGACCTTTCTCTAGAGAAGACATACAGGTGGCCAGGAGGCACAGGGAAAGCTGCTCAACATCACTAATCATTAGAGAAATGCAAATCAAAACTACAATGAGGTATCACCTCACACCAGTCAGAATGGCCATCATCAAAAAATCTACAAACAATAAATGCTGGAGAGGGTGTCGAGAAAAGGGAACCCTCTTGCACTGTTGGTGGGAATGTAAATTGATACAAACACTATGGAGAACAGTATGGAGGTGCCTTAAAAAACTAAAAGTAGAACTACCATATGACCCAGCAATCCCACTACTGGACATATACCTAGAGAAAACTATAATTAAAAAAGACACATGCACCCCAGTGTTCATTGCAACACAATAGCCAGGACATGGAAGCAACCTAAATGTCCATCAACAGAGGAGTGGATAAAGAAGATGTGGTACATATACACAATGGAACATTACTCAGCCTTAAAAAGGAATGAAATTGGGTCATTTGTAGAGACATGAATGGACCTAGAGACTGTCATACAGAGTGAAATAAGTCAGAAAGAGAAAAACAAATATTGTATATTAATGCATATATGTGGAATCTAAAAAAATGGTATAGATGATCTTATTTGCAAAGCAGAAAGAGAGATACAGATGTATAGAACAAATGTATGGATACCAAGGGGGAAGGAGGATGGGATGAAATGGGAGATGGTTATTGACATATATACACTATTGATACTATGTATAAAATAGATGACTAATGGGAACCTACTGTAAAGCACAGGGAACTCTACTCAGTGTTCTGCAGTAACCTAAAAGAGGAGGAAATCCAAAAAAGAGGGGATATATGTATACGTATAGCTGATTCACTCTGCTGTACAGCAGAAACTAACACAACATTGTAAAGCAACTATACTCCAATAAATTTTTTTTTAAAAAGCTGTTATTGCTGAGAACTGTGATAATGGTCTGTTTCTTATTCCATGGTATGTGATATACTTTTTCTACTCTAGAATCTTTTAATCACTTTGGGGTTTTAAAATTTTGTATAATAGGTCTAGTGTAGGTCTGTGCTAGGAAGAATTCTAAGATTCTCTCAAGGTTTTCCACCAACCTGATCTACATGCCCTACACAATCCCAGGGTCTGTGAATGATACAGGCTTTACTTCCATTGAGTAGCTTATGTTTATGACACAGTTGAACGTAAGATAAGGAGATTACTGGGGGCTTGAATTAATTACATGAGCCCCTTAAAAACAGAGAGTTTGGGGCTTTTTTTTTTTTCTTTTTTTGCTGGACACAGAAAAGAAAGCCAGAGATTGGAAGCACAAAAATGATTCAATGCACCATTGCTAGCCTGAAGATGGAGGGGGTCACTTGGTAAAGAATACAGGTGGCCTCTAGATTCTGGGAACTGTACTACCATGATCTCAGTCCTACAAGGAACTGAATTCTGCCAACAAGAATAAGACTGGAAGCAGATTTTTCTCAAGAGCTTCCAGACAAGGACTCAACCTGGCCAACACCTTGTTTCCAAGTCTTGGGATACCCTGGTCAGAGTGCATTTTACTTTAGATTATTAAAAAATTTTGGTTTTACTCTTTCATGTTACAATTTTTCTCATAGTCTGATAATCCTTTTAGTATTGTAAATTGCATGATAACAGAGTTTGTTTTTTCCCACTGCCTATTAAACCCTCAGCAAATATTTGTTGAATTGAGTGAATGAATGAATGAGGTTATAGAACTTTGTACACAGGAGCAAGAGCTCTGGTGAAAAAGCTCGACTTTATGGTGAACAGTCTAGGGGAAGTCTTCTCTTTTAGAGATTGAATCCTCCAATATTTTCTTGGGAAAAGTGTTTAGTCATGATGAACATAGAGTTGATTAAAGGGAATCAGGAAGAGTCAAGTTTCTGCCTACATCTTTATTTTGTCTCCTGTTCTCAACCCCTCTTATTGCTTCTAGTCTTCATTGTAACCACCACCCCACCATACCTAACTACAAAACTTCTCCAAGGTTGTGCTGGCCACATAGGCACCCTCCTTGCCTACATTCCCTTTTCTTCACATGTTGAGCTAATTCTAGCTTTCTCTTCTGTGCTTCCTCAGTAAATGCTTTTCAAATCTACTTTCCAGAAATTTATTCACTTCTTTATCTGCCAGAGTCTCTCCATTCTCTTCATTATTGAAGATTTGTGACATTTTACGCCATTATTTTCATTTTAATATAGCATCCAGATGGGGAGAGGAAGTGAGGACATAAACACATGCTCAGTTCATAATCTTGAACCAGAAATCTACTCTCTATTTTTCACTACTTGCCTTTATTTCTATGACACAACATATGTCTTATCAGAATTTGAAGAAAAGAACAACAAAATTAAATTGAAATATATTAAGCTGTGAGTAAATGATATTACTCAATTCAAAAAATGGTGTTTGATTGTTCACCCAGATGGATCTAATTGGTGGACTTATAGATTATTTTGAGCAAAAGCTTTTCCTTAAAAGAACTCTCAAATATACATTCTTACAAAAGTCTTGGGAAAGAAAAATGGGCCAACGAGTATTAGGATTCTACAGTGCCTGTTTCTAGTGGAAAAAGGCAGGAGAAAAATAAAAGGTTAAGAAAGAAGCTCAGAACTCACAGAAGATCTCTAAATTCTTGGTCATGACTCTGGAGCAAAAGAACAAAAGAGAACTATTTGTACAATAGAAGTCCACAAAGGGACTTCTCTGTTTCAGACACTGTCAGAAGTGCCAATTGCTCTAAGGCAGTGGTCAGCAAACTATGGCCTATGGGCCAAATCTGTACTGCCACCTGTTTTTATACATAAAGTATTGTTGGAACACAGCTATGCCCACTTGTTTATGTATCATATATGCCTACTTTTGCACTATAGCAGTAAAGGTGAATAGTGCAACAGATATTGTATGGCCCATAGAGCCTAAAATATTTACCATCTAGCCCCTTCTAGAGGAAGATTATTTACCTTAGTTTAAGGCAAAGAGAATATTCCCATTCCCCTTTCTAGTAATTGGTTTAGGAAAGGGTATATGACCAAAAATTGCCAGTGAGATGTGAAGGAAAGACAGCTTTGGGACTTTGGGGAAAGGTTTCCACCCTTTTAAAGGGACATTCTTTTTTCTCCTGCTAGGTGTTGTGTCTGGAAATGTGGAAAGGGCTTGGTTCCGGGATGATGTATTTGAATCATTAAATTAATTAATTTAGGAGCTGTTCTCCCTCAGGACTTCTTGTTTTGTGAGATAATAAATATTCCTTGTTTAAATCATTTTGAGTTGCTGTTACGTGCAGCTTTTACACGCAGCTGAAAGTCTCCTGACTGTAACACCACCCTGCTTCCAACACCAAGGCTGGCAGAAGGAGAGGTAAGAAAAACTAAGCCTCTGTTTACATTTTCTCTCCCATACTGTTTTGAGGACGGTGCTGCCCTGGCTATATCTCTACTTTTTAAGGAAGGGAGACCATTTCTGGGAATCAAGCCTCCTCAGAACTGCAGCATTGTGTCTGCCCCAGCTCCTATTTGGAGCCTTTGTCTGTTGGAAGCTTCTAGAACATTAGTTCCACTCAGGGAAACTCTTGTTTTAGAAGTAAGGAATTATGTCTATCTGGATTCTTTAAGATGTCTCTAAGTTACTTTCTTTACTTAAGATTCAAAAAAACAAAAGATGGCATTTAATGCAAACATCAAATGTATCAGGTTTTCTAGTTTCTATAAATTTTTAACACAGTTGCAGATTTCAATTCATTTTACGTGTATATATATGTTTTAAATATTTCATTTTTTCCTCCAGGTAATGATAGTTTCTAGAAGCATAAAGTGATTATTTCATTTTGTCTTACTAATGAATACTTAGTGAGTGAAGTGTTTTATGTGCTATCCCAAAGTAGTACCTTAAATTGAATTTAGTAAATCCAGTAACTTAAATTCCTTTGATTCATCAGCTGATCTACATAACTCAAAGTTCCTCAGAGAACTAATTGAAGCTATTTTCCCATTTGTAGCTGAAACAAGTATTTTTTCAGTGCAACCCCGTTTCATAATAAAATTCTTTCCGGCAAATTCTCTTCTAGTATGTAACTGTGATAGTCCTGAAGGCACTTATAATTTTGTTAGGGGCAAACTGTTCATGCTACTAGGTGCAAAAATCATAAAATAACGGTGAAATTCCCAAGCAATAGAGAACAATTTGGATCCCTTTATTTATATTGCTGTATTTTGTCTATTTAATCTTTCATAAAGTTTCTCTTTGCTTCAAGGGGAAAAATAGACACTGACACTGAGGCGATTTTGAAGCACAAAGCAAATGCAAGTTAAAGAAATATGGTATATTCTTATATAAAAATATTCCTTTCTTTTCCTTTTTTTTTGCATCATTCCCTGTAAGTACAAATTTTATCTATTCCTCAGTCTGATTTGGGCAGAAAAATTTGTAATATTACATTCTTTTTATTTTTATAAATTTATTTATTTATTTTATTTTTGGCTGCTTTGGGTCTTCGGTGCTGTGCGCGGGCTTTACTCTGGTTGCGGCGAGTGGGGGCTACCCTTTGTTGGGGTGCGCGGGCTTCTCATTGTGGTGGCTTCTCTTGTTGCGGAGCATGGGCTCTAGATGTGTGGGCTTCAGTAGTTGTGGTGCATGGGCTCAGTAGTTGTGGCTCACGGGCTCTAGAGCGCAGGCTCAGTAGTTGTGACGCACAGGCTTAGTTGCTCCTCAGCATGTGGGATCTTCCCGGACCAGGGCTCAAACCTGTGTCTCCTACACTGTCAGGCAGATTCTTAACCACTGCGCTATCAGGGAAGCCCCTGCAATATTACATTCTTAATCTCTACTTAAAATTAAACACATAAATTCATTTAAACTTGATAATAATCCTACTACTGTTATTATCATATTATTTTGCAGAAAAAGAAACAAACAGGTTTTTTTAGGGTAAGTAAGGTAGCCAAGGTCACACAATTCATAAGTGATAGTCACCCTACAAAGCGGGTTCTGTCTTGGCAGAGAGCCACTCTGCAATATTCATAAGACATTCAAGATCAGCAAAAAGAAATGAGTCATTGATAAGAATTAAGTTAATAAGAATTTATTATAATAAGCAATAATTTTATCATGAACATATCATAATATGTTTGGATGAGTCAGCATTGGAAGGGAAAATTTAATTATCAGTTAATAGATTTTCCATTCAATCCTCTTGTTTTTCTAATTAAAAATAATAACAATGGTGAAATAACACCTATTTATTCAGAAAAATCAAAGTATATAAAGCTTTTTCACCTCCATGGAACTCAACTTCTCTAAAACTCATAGAAACTCATACAACTCAATAGCAAAAAAAAAAAAAAAAAAAACCAAAACCAAATATTCTGATTAAAAAGTGGGCAAAGGACCTGAATAGACATTTTTCCAAAGAAGACATTGATCATACACATGATCAATAGGTACATGAAAAGGTGCTCAACCTCACTAATCATCAGGGAAATGTAAAGTAAAACCACAATGAGATATCACCTCATGCCTGTTAGAATGGCTATCATCAAAAAGAAAAAAATAAAACGCAAAAGATAGTAAGTGTTGGGGCTTCCCTGATGGCGCAGTGGTTGAGAGTCCGCCTGCCGATGCAGAGGACACGGGTTTGTGCCCCGGTCCGGGAAGATCCCACATGCCGCGGAGCGGCTGGGCCCGTGAGCCATGGCCGCTGAGCCTGCGCGTCCGGAGCCTGTGCTCCGCGGCGGGAGAGGCCACAACAGTGAGAGGCCCACGAACCGGAAAAAAAAAAAAAAAAAAAAAAAAAAGATAGTAAGTGTTGGTGAGGGTGCAGAAAAGAGAACCCTTGTGCACTACCTGTGGGAATGTAAACTGGTGCAGCCACTATGGAAAACAGTATAGACGGTCCTCAAAAAATTAAAAATAGAATTACCACATGATCCAGCAATCCCACTTTTGGGTATATATGCAAAGAAATTCCAATCGCTATCTCAAAGCAATATCTGCATCCCCTTGTTCAGTGCAGCATTATTTACAATAGCCAAGACATGGAAACAACCTAAATGGCTATCAACAGATGAATGGATAAAGAAAATGTGGTGTATATATACAATATAGAAAGAAGGAAATCAGTCATAAAAAGAAAGAAATCCAGCCATTTGCGAAAAGGTGGATGGGCATTGAGGGCATTATGCTAAATGAAATGTCAGACACAGAAAGACAGATACTGTATGATCTCACTTATATGTGGAATCTAAAAAAAAATTGAACTCCTAGAAGCAGAGAGTGTATTGGAGGTTGGTAGTTGAGGTTGGGGGGGTGGGGTCAGGAATGGAGGAAATGGGTAAAGGTGGTTAAAGGGTACCAACTACCAGTTATAAGATGAATAAGTTCAGGGAATGTAATGTACAGCATGATAACTATAGTTAACAATACTGAATGATGTACTGTATACTTGAAAGTTGCTAAATGGTAGATCTTAAAAATTCTTACTTCCCCACACACACAAATGGTAACTGTGTGAAGTGATGAATGTGTTAGCTAACCATTATGGTAATCATTTTACAATAGATATGTATATCAAGTCATCACGTTGTATACCTTAAACTTACATAATGTTATATGTCAATTATATCTCAATAAAGCTGGAAAAAAAAATAAAATTAGACATTGCACAAGAAACCTGAAATGTTGTGATTCTTACAGCTCACAGATGAAGGAAACTAGATAGAGCTTATCATAAATTTGACAAAACTCTAAATATTTTACGTGACATTATAATGAGTTGGAAGTAAAAAAAAAATTTCTAAATCATCAATAATAAAAAAGCCCCACAAATTTCTAGCAGACTGAATTATCTTTCTCATTGCACTATAGACAGATTATAGAAAAAGATTTTATCACATAAAGAGATAGCTAAAAATTTTGAATTTATAGAGGTGTGGTAGGCAGTTCACTAGTAAACATGTTCTGTCAAAATTTTTTCTGGATTTTGTTATGTTTGTGGTATTTTTCAGCTTTTAGAATTTAGTATTTTATTATGATTTGTTACTTCATTTAAAATAAGTATTCAATTCGTACTAAAAATAATAAAGCACAGGTTGTAGGTAAATATAAAGTTACATGAAAAATTTAAAAAAGGACCCATTTTATTCACCTCAGGCTATCAGTTCATATTTCCCATTGCCTCTTCAGATGTCTGTCATATGCGAAGAATGAGTCAAACTGAGCCAGCTAGGGTTATGTATATATTTTTTAAAAGTTTTAAAATGCTGGAATTAAACTGAGTCAAGTACAAAAGAGAAATAAATCAGGTATAAGATATTAAATAAAGTTATTATACACTATAGATATCTTTTATCACTTAGTTTAACTTCACTGGGATTTAAAGATGACACAGTCCTTAATCTTGTCCTATGAATGTCGTATATGCAGTTTAAGTAGATACGCTTTATTTACCTCTCATCCTTTTATATTTCCTGGGGGAAAAATAAGTGAGGGTATTATTTGGTTACCTCCTCCTTGCTAAACTACTATGATTAAAACAAAATAAAACAAAACCCAAAACTTCTGTCAGCATTCTTGATCAGTAATCCAGAAATAAAGGATGCTTCTGATGGGCAAATTTTAGGAAAATATCTTAGCTCTTCAAACCTTTTTTTTGTTGTTGTTGAAGTGTTACCTAAAGGCATGTATATGCTAAATGCAGAGCTCAATGAAATTTCACAGGCTGAATGCCTCTGTAATCAGTACCTTCTATGCTATTCAATATAGCCACGTGTGATCATCTAACTTTAAGTTAATTAAAATTAAGTACAATTTAAAATTAGTTTCTTTTTATTTCCCGACAAAATAGAGGAACGGGCCAGATTCACTTTGTTAACTGCCAACTGAAAGCCTGAGAAGTGTATGAAATAGTTTTCATGATATTGAACTTCAGGCAACAAAAGAAAATTATCCCCGAGAGATGAAAACTGATATCAAGGTAAGCCCTGCCATTGCCTCTGCTTACTGCCTGAAGGTTTCCAGGAAGCAGCACAGTGCAGGGAAACCCAGCAGAACCTGATGAGGAGGTACACCTGGGACTTCTCAGGGTCCAGGATGACTACAGTTCATAGGACAGAGTACCATGGAGAAGAAAGCTGCCCAGAGAGAGAATCTTGGGAATTTGCAGACATTCCTTTTTGAATGTTTAGTTGAGGACTTATCAGTACGTGTATGTGAGGAAATCACCTAAGGCTGGAAAAAAAAACAGCTGGAAGAATTAGAGGAAACAGTGCTCTCAACACTGTTTCAGGAATAGTGTTTGTCTCCCACAGTCAGGGCAGAAACTTCATAACTAACAGGGCATGGGTTAGAGTACTAGAAGGTTATTGGATAAGTAGTGGAAAAAAGTTAACCTTAGACTGAAAGAGATCATCACCAACAGACCTCCACAACCAGAAATGTTACAGGAAATCCTTCAAGCAGAAGGAGAATGATACCAGATGGAAACACAGACCTATACAAAGGAATAAATAGCACCATAAATGGTAACTACATAGATAAAGTTTTTTTCTTATTATTTACATCTCTATAAACACGGTCAACTATTTAAAACAAAAATAATAACAATGTATTGTGGGGTTATAACATATGTATTGATAGTAATAAAGCAAATTAATAACACAATGACTGGGAAGGGAGAAATGGAAACACTGTTGTATACTACATATGAAGTGATGTACTATTATCTGAAGGGAGAATGTGATAAGTGAAAAATATATATTATAAACTCCAAAGCAACCACTGAAATAATATAACAAAGAGTTATAGCTAGTAAACCAATGGCAAAGATAAAATGGAATCATAAAAAAAGAATAAATAGGAAACAGATGTGACAACTAGAAAACAAATACAAGGATGGCAGATTTAAACCTAATCATATCAATATTCACATTAAATGTTAATGATTTAAATGTCTGAAAGGCAGATGTAGGATTTAATTAGAAAGGAAGACCCAACTATATGCCACTTACGAGAAACTCACTTAAAGTGTAAAGACAAAATTGGTTAAAAGTAAAAGTAAATGGATGAGAAAAAAATATACTGTTAACACTAAACAAATAAAAGCTGGAATGGGCTTATTGATATTAGACAAAGTAAATAGCAGACAAGTAAATCATCCAAGAAAAAGAGGGTAATTTCCTAATGATAAAGGGGTAATTCATCAAGAGGAGATAAGATTCCTAAATGTTTACGCACCTAATAACCGAGCTCAAAATAACTGCAGCAAACCAATAGAACTACAAAGAGAAATAGACAATCAAAAATATATTTGAGAGTTCAACACTGTCTCTCCATTACTAGTCGAACAAATAGACCCCAAAACAAACAAACAACAAAGGTAAGAGTTTGGAAGCTCTGAACAATACTATTAACCACCTTGGCTTAATTGACGATTATAAAACATTCCTTATTCTCTGTGCCTTGACACATGCTCTTTCCTTGCCTAGAATTCCTTTCTTTGTCCCTTCACCTTGCCTCTTCTATTTTCACATTATTGACATATAAACATCCTATGTTCTCAGTACCTCTGAGAATCTTACCATTATATCTTTCGCAAATTTGGGCCTAAAAACTCCTTTTTTAATTTTCCAAGTTGCTTGTCCCATATTGCTTTAAAATCAGCTCATTTTGAGACTCTCTGGAGGGTATGGACTTTGTGCCACTACTCATACTACACTGAGAATGTAGCAAATATTTTGTGTTAAATGTGAATGACATAGCCTTGTAATTTATAAAACATATATAAATGAGAGTCTTTGTTTAGAATGCTGATTGCGAGCCATTTATAGAACTTTAGATTATCTTTGGGGCAAACTGTTCTGAACAACTCCAAAAATGCAGCTATATTCTATAGAAATACCAATCTCCAGCAGAGTTTGCAATATATATTGTGTAGTATTTAAAGGCATAATAACATTTTAGGGACTTCCCTGGTGGCGCAGTGGTTAAGAATCCGTCTGCCAATGCTTGGGACATGGGTTCGAGCTCTGGTCCGGGAAGATTCCACATGCCGCGGAGCAACTAAGTCCATGCACCACAACTACTGAGCCTGCGCTCTAGGGCCCACGAGCCACAACTAGTGAAGCCCACGTGCCTAGAGCCCGTGCTCTGCAACGAAGAGTAGCCCCCGCTCACTGCAACTAGAGAAAGCCCGCGCGCTGCAACGAAGACCCAAAGTAGCCAAAAATAAATAAATAAAATTTTAAAAAGGGATAATAACATTTTAAAAGTTATGTTATGCAGATTAACTAATACCTTTAAAATTCTGGATAGACGTGGCTTTCATTATATTCATTAGGCCTTGTAGGAGTACTACAAACATTTCAAAATACATTTACCATTTCATATACATTTTACCATTGGATCTGTTCAACAGCACTATGACAAGGCTAAGGCAGGTATCGCCATGTCATATTGTTGTATCTGCCTCAAGGAATAGTGAAATTCCTGCCACTGCAGATGTTGAAGTTGAGGCTGGATGTCAGACTATCCCCAGTAGGCCTTTCTCCAGCTTCAAAAACTAAAAAACAATAAAACAAAAAAACCCCAAATTGACCACATAAAAGTCAGTGTCCTCTTGGCTGTTGACAATGAACTTTTAGGAGAAGTTATTTTTTATATAGGTCACATGTAACATAAAACTTAAAGGCTTTCATTTTTGTCTTTAAAATTACAGAGCTATAATTTTATCCAACGAAGTCATATTTCACCAGGCACCCTTAATGGAATCATTCATGGTTTTCTTTAGTAATTTAAAAAAGTGCCTTCTTTGTATTTTTCACAAAGCTCTTCTCCCATCTTTAATGACTTGCTGTTTAAATGGGCACGGATTAAAATATGTCTACTGCCAAATGTGTGAACCATCAATAAACATGACAAACCAAATGCTTCTGGTATCAGATGTCCAGTGCCACAGAGGGCTGGCAATACCACTTTGCATTAGACATGGTATTATTTATAGCTTCTATTGTTGACACAGGCAAGGATCAATACAGGAGGTAACAATGGGAAGCACCAATGATCATCTCCTAAACCATAGGTGTCACTCTTCCTCCTGAATCTGGACCCTATTTGCTTAGGAAGAGCTAAGGAGTTTAGCCATTCACTGTTTGTAGATACTGTCTTCATAAGTCAAGACTTTTATTAGCGTGAATAGAAAATAGTGTCTCCCTTGTTGCTTATAGACAATAATCACCCACTTTACAAATTGCTGATTGAAAAGATCATGGACATTAACATTTGTTGAGCAGCCCCTGGGTACAGTGGGGCTATAACAGGAAGAAGAGAGAGGAGAAATGAATGTAAAGTGAAGGGCAGGTTCCAGAGAGTTTTTAAGCTGCCTGTCAAGACTCTTAGACATACTATGTGTGCTAAGAAATCAATTTAATTAAGTAAATATTTATTTAGTATTAACTGAAGCACTGGTATAGTATTTTTTTTTGTATAGTTTTAAAAGGTGATTTAAAAAGGCTCAGACATAGTACGCTCCCTCAAAGAATTAATGGTCCAGCTATACAGATAGGACATAAACATGTAAAAGGTAACTGATAATACCATTCAGTAAATTAGGTTCAAATGAATGATGAAGACCTATGGATGTGGACAGCTGTATAAGGAAGAATATATGACTTCTCAAAAGAAGTTGACTTTGAGATGCGTCTTTAAAACTGGGCAATATTTGCTACATGGAGGAGAAAGAGAGTCAGTGATAGGCTTGCACAACTGCTGTTCACGAGGGCTATGCTGAAGAGGGTGTAGAAGTTGTTGCAGAACAAATCAAAACTACCATGAGGTATCACCTCACTTCAGTCAGAATGGCCATCATTAAAAAGTCTACAAGTAATAAGTGCTGGAGAGGGTGTGGAGAAAAAGAACCCTCCTAAACTATAGGTGGGAATGTAAATTGGTGCAGCCACTATGGAGAACAGTATGGATGTTCCTTAAAAAACTAAAAAGAGAATTACCATAGGATCAGGCGAGCCTACCGGGCATATATATGGTGAAGACCATAATTCAAAAAGATACATCCACCCCCAATGTTCATAGCAGCAATATTTATAATAGCCAAGACATGGAAACAACCTAAATGTCCATCAACAGATGCATGGATAAAGAAGATGTTGTATATATACAATGGGATATTACTCAGCCATAAAAAAGAATGAAATAATGCCATTTGCAGTAACATGGGTGGACCTAGAGATTATCATATTAAGTGAAGTAAGTCAGAGAAAGACAAATAGCATATGATATCACTTATATGTGGAATCTAAAAAAGTGATACAAGTGAACTTATTTAAAAAACAGAGATAGACTCACAGACATAGAAAACAAACTTATGGTTACCAAAGGGGAAAGGGGATGGGGCAGGGATAAATTAGTTTAGGATTAACATATACACACTACTATATATGAAATAGATAACCAAAAAGGCCATACTGTATAGCACAGGGAACTAAACTCAATATCTTATAATAACCTATAATGGAAAGAATCTATAAAAGAATATATATATATATATATGTATATCTGAATTACTTTGCTGTACACATAAAACTAGGACAACATTGTAAATTAACTATACTTCAGTTACAAAAAAAGAAAATGTTGCAGAATAATGGGAGGCAACCACAGGAAGAGGGTTTGGGGTACGACTGTGGCAAACTTGGAGTAATAATAAATATATTTTTCTTTAATGGATGCTGCATGCCCAAACCATGAGGGAGATAAAATCTTTTTAAATGTTCCTTTTTGTGCTTGGAAAATTTGTTTTCCTATAGTTTTAAATAACTTCCCCCCCACACTGACTTTTATTTCAACCAACTCACATATATTGGGTAACTGCTCTGGGAATGGCTCTGGGCTAAGGTAACAAAACTATGTTCAAGAGCTTATTTTGGGAAAACAGAGACCTGGAACACAAATGACTCTAATATAGCACAGCATGTACTTATCTGTGTAAGGGAGGTTTCAGGTGAGACAGAGTTCAGATAAGGAAGAATTTGCATCCAGCTGAAGGCATCAGCACAAAAATATCCTAAATTTTTTGGTCATAGAGCCTGAGATGGCATTTGGGCTTGAGGGCTTTTCCAAAGTTTCTTTGCACAACCAGGAAAGAGCTGTCAAAACCCAAGAAGTGGTGTGGTTTCAGGCTCTATGACCCAAAATTGGGATATTTAAGTGAGGACCAGTGCCAGGATTTTGACATCTTTCTCATCAGGTGACTGCCTCTCTGTCTGACGAGACTCACTGGAGCACAAGGAATCCTTAACTCTATGCACTGTAAAGAGTGGATTGCAGATAAGTAAGCAAACCTGTGGGCCACCGCATGTGGGTAAGACCATGGGGTCTCCAGCTCAAGAGGAGGGAGAGTCTGCACAGGCACCTCTCAAAGCTGGTTGTGATCTTCTGGCATTAATATGTAACCACTTGGAGAAAATGTCCACATCTGCTTTCATATTCAGAGGAAAAGTACACGCCAGACTTTTCAAAGAAAATTATTATGAAAGAGAGGAAATGGGGAAAACTGGCTGTCAAATGGACACGAGGGAAGACTTGCCCCTGTGTGTTAAAAGGGTCTTCCTTTCTTACAAAGAATGAAATTATTGACCTGGTTGAGAAGTAACACTACAAACTAAATGTGAATTGACAAAATAATTTCTTTTATTCAAGTTAATTTTAGTAAGGAATTGTTTTCTACCTTTAACTTTTTTAAAATGATGATTCAATGACTATCACATACTATGGCAACTAAAAAATATCTGTGTAGTGGTTTTTGGTTAACTAAATATGTTTTCCTTAAAAATTTGTTTCTGCTGCACAGTAAACTTAGCTGTAGGTTGAGCAGATATTATGCTTCCTCCTTATTTTATATTAAAAAAAAAAGAGGACCAAAGAAATTCCTCATCTGGAATATCTAGGAAGTCCAAATTCCATGTTCTTTCCAAATTGCAACACTAAAAACCCCATAAGAGGGCACTTTGAAATATACCTTTCTAAAATTAAGGGAGGTTAAAAATCTAGAAATGGATCTGAGTAGACATAAGAATTTAGTATACAAAATGGAATACATGAAGAGAGAATATTCTCTATTCAAGTAGAGAATACATGAAGATGATATACACACAGATTTACCACCAGAGGAATGACAGATCATTTGAATTTTATTTTCTTCTTAACTAATATCTCTAAAGCTTTACAGGGAATACTTTTGTAATAAGAACAACAATAATAAAAGTATATTTTTGTTGTTTTCTTTAAAAAAAATGGCAAAGAAGGAGCGGGGCATGGAGAAACACTGCAACAGGCATTTAGGGAAAGTTGGTTTTAGATACTCATATGGTTGAATTCTAACATGGTAAGAGTAATTCAGATCTTATATGGCCTTGCAGACAAATATAAAGGTCTTTGTCTTTTACTCTGAAGTCAGTGCATGTTTTCAGCATAGGAGGCGCATGACCTATATGCTATAATAGGATCACCCTGGTAGTTTTCCTCATAATAGATTGAAGGATAGCAAATACTAAAGCAAGTATACCCATTATGAATATAGAGCACTAATTCAGGTGAGGATGGAGGTAGCTTGGAACAGGTTGGTGGCAAGGGATTAGGTGAGAAGTTGCTGGATTCTGAATATATTTTGAAAGCAGAGTCAACAGAATTTGCTCATGGACTGGAAATAGGGTAGCATAGGAAGAGAGAAGTTAAAAGTGACTATTGTTTTAGCATGAGCAAGGGAAGAATGGAGTTGCCATTGAATACAATGAGAAAGACTAGAGGAGGAAAAGCTTTTGAGAGGGAAGGATAAAGAGTCCATGGCTTGACATGTGAAGCTTGAGATGTCTAATAGACGTCTACATGAAGATGTCAAGGAGACAGAGGCATAGAAGGAGTTTAGGGAAGAGATTGAGGCTGGAGATAGAGACATGAACATCATCAGCATTTAGATGGTGTTTAAAGTCATGGGATAAGACAATGCTCATAGAGACTGAGTATAGATAGAGAAGAGAAGACGTTTGGGGACTCCAATGTTAAGAGACTGGGAGAATGAGGTGGAACCACCCATGGAAGAAGGAACAGTCTCTGGAGTAAAAGGAAGATTAGAAAAATATCCTGGAAGCCAAGAGGAGGAGATGTTATAAGGCGGCAGGATTGATGAACTGTCAAATGCTGTTGGTAGGTCAGGCAGAAGTAGGACTGAGAAGTGACCGCTAGATTTGGAAACATGAAAATCAGAGATGTCCATAGCAAAAGAAATTTTAGAAAAGAGGTGGGATCAGAAGCCTGAAGGGAATGGGTTCATGAAAGGATAGGAGGTGAGGAATTAGATACAACTGTTCCAAGAGTGTTGTGGTTCGAAAAATAGAAAAAAGGAAAATAAAAAAGAGGAAGAAAGTGGAGCAGATGGAGAAAGACGTGGCATCCAGATTTTTATTTTTAATATGAGAGAAATAACACTGGTCTGTATCCTTATTTTAAAAATCCAGAATAGAGAGAAAAATTGATGATGACAAAGGGGAAATTACTGGGTCAGTGGCCTTGAGAAGGCAAGGGAGTATCTAGTGCACAACAAAAATTGTCTTCGTGAAGTTCCCTAGAAAAGCAAAGCTTCACATGGTATCATTTCATTGGGAGGGCGAAGTCTCAAGGAAGCAGAAATGTGGATAAAGAGAGTGTGGTGGGAAAGGAGGAAAAACAAGAGAATCTTACAGATCTGACTACACCTTTGTGACAAACTGATCACTCTGTCTTGAGGGACATCTTCAGAGATGCCATATCAGAGACATTAAGTCCTTAAAGAGTCCAGAATTTATTCAACAGTTCATGCCTCCCATCTGTCAAAGTTGTCTTGCTTAGGGGGAGAGCCGGGGTAGCAGGCGAGAGGTGTGCATGCATAGCAAAGGAGTAAAAGAAGTTGCCATTGGGTTGTGCTCACGGCAACTCTGGAGACTGACAGCAGAGCCCAGAACAGGCCCCTTGTCCTGTAACAGCAGTGGTGGCAGCAGCATACACCTGGCTCTTTGACGGTGGAAACTGTTGTTAGGGTGCTCCAGGCAGAGGACAGGACAGTGCACCGGTCTGGGTGAGGCATAAAGTAGAAATAGTACAGAAGGATCAAGCCTTTGGTTGAAGAATTGATAGTTCATCTAAAATAAGAGAGATGGCAACTTATTTGGACATTGATGCAGATAGGTGGGTAGTGGTGGAGTTTGTGAAAATTCTATTCTGTTTGCTTCTATTTTCTGAGTAAAGTTTGCTGAGTGAGGACAGGAGATGAGGAGGTGTGGGAGGCTCATGGAGAGAGGAGGCTAAAATGATCATCTAGGAGAATGGGAAGACTTGCCTTATCTAGGGAGTCTGTAAAATCTTCCTGGGGAAGGGGATCTTGAAGCTGAGACATTAAGAATGAGCTGGAGTCAACAGAATGGACAGGGGACTTAACCTTCTGAAAAAGGGAATATAGTATATGTGCTAAGACCTGGAGACCAGGAAAAGCATAACACAATTGAATATAAATATTGCTGAGTATAGTACACAATGAGCGGAAAGCAGGAATTGAGTTTGTAGAAATAGATAGGTGGAAGGTTTACTCTTCCTGCCTTATATTTCATGGGACTATATAGATAATATCTATAATAAGAAAGAAAGATTAAAATATATTAACAAAGAGATAATTATTCTTAACTACTTAATTACTTTTGACTAGGTAGGGATTTGGTCTTCTCTGACATTGATAATAAAAATAGTTGGTGAATTAGGATTCTTCAAGTGCAAGTCAAGAGTTAAGGAATTTATAAATACTTAGGAAATTCAGATACACTGGGACTTATTGATATCCACAATTAAAGTCACACTTAGTCCCATGAATGGAAAAGTAAGCATAACTGTGAAATTCAAATATGAAAAGTATTAATCATTTCACAGACAATAGACTATATTATCTTTAGCTCTGTAATATCTTTATAGCTATTATATCAGATAGGAATTTAATGACATATAATCCTTCATATCTTTAGTAGTATCCTAAGAGCATACTCAGAATTACACAAACACACATCTATGCACATACATAGATATTCATAACTTTGGCAGGGAAGCTAGATAAACTGTGAAATGGAAGAGCGTAAAAATAAAACCAATTACTATCTTGGCAATAAGAGTTCTTTCGCTCTACTTAGGCATCTCCCTGAAAATAAGAGTATGCATTAACATCAATTCAGATAGTAATATGTTTTGATACTTATATCTCTAAAAGGTTTTTATTCCTCTCATAAATAATGGAAATATACTTGGACATAATGACGTCTAAAACTTTAAAGAATTAAAAGCAAATTTGACAGAGTAATGAGACTCCAGTTTAAGAACAAGTCATGCTTGCAGTATATTCAAATTTTAGGTGTTCAGCTAAACTTGCTAATACTGCCCTACTTATCTTGTGTCCTGATATAATGCATCTTTGAGGACACCCCTTTGATTTTATTCATTCTTCACTGCAGTATTTTCGTGTCTACTACGTACTCAGAATCATGTATGTGTCCATCATTAGTCATTAAAACACAGTGGAAAATTCAAGTCTCCGAATGCATGGCATGCTGTGGTCCACAGAAGGGGAGAAGTAGTGTGCCTCCTTTAATTACTCCCATGGAACGGAGCATACGTCTAGCCATGGTTTTTCCTTTTACTGTTTTCCAAATAATGAGTCCTCTCATTATTGTTTCGGCCGGTGCAGCCTCCCTCATTTTAGTACCGGCAGTGTTCTCTTCCCTTCTTCCTCCCCTCTATTCTCTACACCACATTCTCCTCCCCCCCTCCCTTTCCGCCCCACCCTGCCTTTTTTGGTCTGAATTTGATGAAGTTTAAGTGGTTGAATTAAATCACAACTTGCTTTGGTTAATCATCTAGGGAGCTCTTTAGGAATTGGGGAAACATTTTATTTACGACTCAGCTTTCCACCTGTGCTGACATGGCATGGAATTTACAGCTATATTGAAAGTGTTATAACCAGCACATCAGAAATTCCACATTCTCTTGAGCTGTATTATTATGGAACATTTGTCAGGCAGCCAATTGCTGTGTCAGCCCCTAATTGATTTATATTAGCATCTGTAGGAATGAGGTGGAGTGAGGGTTGGGGGGAGGCTGGGTCCACTTCAGACTACCCAGTTCCCAAGTCTCCCGTGGACAGGAGAGGTTTGCGCACAAAACTGAACATAGACACCATGTTTTTCTGACTGTTTTATTTTTACGCGAAATGTTTAAAATTACAGATGTTAACAAAACCAGTATAAACTTTTATGACGTTGTGAACAGTTGATTGAGCTTAGCCTCTCCCTGCCATGCTATCACTTAACTGAAAGGAACACCTGGCCCTAAAAGGTGGGCTTCATTTTTCCCTGAGGGGTGAGGATAAAGAAACCAAGAAATTCCTTCAGAACATTTTCCTCTGACAGCCTTCATTTACAAAAAAAAAAAGAGTAGTTAGCTTTAATAGATCTTTTTTTATACTTAGATTCCACTCTTCCTGGATTAGAAACATAAATCTACATTACTCATTTAGAAACACCTGGTCTGAGGTTAGGTCCAAGTTGAGAGAAACTGGAGAAATCAGCCAAAGGGGATGGCAGTGAGAATGCCAACGGCATTCCGTTCACTGCAGCATTGGGTCCTTGGGCACAAATGGTTTATACAAGAGCTCCCAAACAGTGGAGCCCGCAGAGTGTCTTGGGCAACATGATTTTAGCTGTTGGCACCCTTAATGGATGCCACAGTCCCTGCCACTCCCTAATGTATCCTATCTGGCTCCATCACACATTTAGGTTATGTGCCTAGACTCTGTTGGTATGTGAGTTTGCAACGATTTACACAGTGCCATCCTGAAGCTTCTGCAAGATGTGTGTGGCAGGGGTGGGGGATGAGAGGAGATAGGCATGGTGTGAGCGTGGAGACTATGAGCTCTATGATGAAGGAAAGGAGTTACTTAGGTTTACCTGCGCCTCTGGCTGTGGGGTGGTCACAGCTGACGGTAACTCTAGGGAAGGGGCGTCTTTCTGCTGCTCCCAGAGAACTACTGGCTGGTCAACGGGGTCCTGGTGTCAGGCCAGGGGCACAGTGTGCCTGGGTCTTAGAACTCCTGGGCCACAGCAGACCTGGGTTACAGTGTTCCTTGATCCCCGTGTGCCTGGGTTACGCTGGGTACACTTTGTTCATAGCATGCCTCGGTCACAGGGCTCCTTGGGTACCATTTACTTTGATCACAACTTGCTTCAGTTACAGACTCCTTAGACCTGGCACATCTTGGTCAGAATGTACCTGGGTCACACCATGATTGCGTCGCAGTGCTCCTTGGTCCCCATACGACTTGGTCTCAGCATGTTGGCACAGAGCTCCTCTGACATTGTATATCTTTTCTTTTTTTTTGCGGTACGCGGGCCTCTCACTGTTGTGGCCTCTCCCGTTGCGGAGCACAGGCTCCGGACGCGCAGCCTCAGCGGCCATGGCTCACGGGCCCAGCCGCTCCGCGGCATGTGGGATCTTCCTGGACCGGGGCACGAACCCGTGTCCCCTGCATCGGCAGGCGGACTCTCAACCACTGCGCCACCAGGGAAGCCCGACCTGGTATATCTTTGTAATGGCACCAATGTGTTGGTCATATGATATCTCGGCCACAGCTTTCTTTCTCATGCAGGTATCTATGTGGGTGGGGCTCAGCAGCCCTTGGTTATCGTGAGCCTCTGTCTCCATGTACTTGAGTCAGAGTATCTAGCATGCCCCGGTCACTAGTTACACGATGGTTACCGTGTACCTGGGTCACTGTGTGCCGGAATCATAGCTCATCTGGGTCACAGCACGATGTGGCTACAAGGTGACTTCTGTTTGCAAAGTAATGGTAATTAGAAATAATCTCTAAGCTAACATACCATTGTAAAGCAATTATACTCCAATAAAGATGTTAAAAAAAATAAAAAAAAAAAAGAAATAATCTCTTAGAGTATGGTGGTGGAGGGCAAGGGTGGGATTCCAGAAGCGAAGCAACAGCGACATAAATATAGCCAGGAAGATAGGTACTCAAAATCAGATTGATACACACAGTAAAAGATACACAGTATTTAAGTTGATACATAGTAAAGAAATTTGTGCCCCATAATGTTAGAGTGGGCATTCTGGAAATATGTATGCATACACGCAGAAGACAGCTACAGGATTTACACCCAAATGATAACAAGTAGTTCTCTGGGGAGTGTATTACAGTCCACTTTTATTCTTTGTAAACTTCTATATTGTTTTTCAAAGTTCTAATTCATTTACTTTAGGGAAAATAAAGCGCTTTATTCTTCAAGACGCACCTCTGATGTGACCACCACTGGGAAATCTTGCCAGATGGTTGCCAGTGAGAATGAATCACTTCTCCCTTTGGCTTACGGTCACTGTCTCTGCCATTGTCAGGAACCACACTGAGGTAGTGGTGGCGACCGACGGGAATCTGTCCCTTCATCTTATTCATCACTGTCTCTTTAAAAACATGCCTTTCCTTCACCAACAGAATATAACAGCGCATTTCTATTCACAAACTACTCAGTGAGCCTTTGTTGAATTATCCGCAGCGCACTCCACTCTCCCCATCACTGTATAAATTCTGTATAGCTTAAGGAAAAATGTATAGAGATCATTTTCTCATATTTCTTCCTTCATGTTGAAACGGGGCTGAAACCTTCTAGAGAGCAGGTCACTTTGCTATTCTGAAGAACAGAAGACAGGTGATTCTGCAACATCTTTTAGACCACTGCAGCTGAAGAAAGCTTTCATAGTCAAATCTGCGTCCTCTTCTTCAGTGGAGGCTTATGGCTGATCCCAAGAGCAATGAAAAGACCTGCCTCAACATCCTTCAAAAACTATCAGCTCAAACACAGTAAGAACGTGGAATCCATTTTCAACTGTGGGGTCCTGGGCCCTTTACACTCAGCTGTGTCTAGGACACCGTAGTCTGAGTGCTTTCAGCTATGTCATTTTCCTGATCTCCACAACATTCCTGTAACAAATACTGTACTCATTTTATGAACCATATTTTAAAAGTGAGGAATAAAAAATAGTTCCCAGAAACACTCAAAGTATAGTTTCAGGTCAAATGGAGAACCCAAATCTCTGTCCTCAAAGATATAGCTTTTCATTTACATCTACAATTTCAGAGTGAGATAAGTATACGAGAAGGTGTTTTTTTTTCCCCATTACAAAGAAGTTGTCCAAGATTTTCACTGGCAGAAATGAAACCAGGTCTCCTATTCGCTCTATGTTATTCAATAACAAAGTAAGAGTAAAATAAATAATAATAGTAGCTATCTTTATTTAACCCAGAGGCTTGGAACCATATTCTTTTGTATAACATAATCTTCACAGAAACTCTAGAAAGTAGGTGTTGTCACCCAATGGCATATAGGGAAACTGAGGTTTGGAGATATTAAATAATTCACATCTTAGGTAATTGGAGTTAGAGCAGGGATGTCTGACTCCTGAATCTGCGACTTCACCACTAAACTGATGTGTCTCATTCAATTATAAACACTTGTTTTATTTGTAATATAATAGTCTCAATGCTTGTTCCAAAAATAAATACGAAGCACTGATGAGGTTTGATCTAATTTTTTTGTATAGGAAGTTTCTCTCTTATTCTCACCCCCTTCACACACTTATCTCTCATTCAATAGTGAATGCTCCCCCAAAATTCCAAAAATATGGCCTCCCTGAAAATAAATTGAATTGTGAATCCTAAAAAGTTAGGTAGGTTTCATTCATACATTTCTTTCCAACTTGCCCCTCAGAAAGTTGTTGAGACTTCTTGATTACGGAAAGGTAGACACATAATTTGACCATGGTTACCAATATGTATTAAACTGGTCACAAATTAGTAATTTAATCATACAACAATTACATCATTAAAGAGTTAGCTTATCCTGTCATTCATGAAGCTTTAAAATGTGGCCAAGAGGAATCCAGAGTTTATGACCCATCTCTTCAGGTTCTTAGAAAGCGTTGTGTTGGTGGAAGTGCATTGTCTGAGTTACATCACTCTCTTACTCTGCTGAGATCAAATCAATCTCTAACATTCCTCCTTTATTTCAATCTCAGCCAACTCCTTGTTCACTGAGAAGTTAGAAGATAGTATTGACAGAAGAGAACTCCCACTATCTCCCATCACCACATGTACCCACCCTCCAGTATCAGTGTCCATATGGTCCACTTTCTCTCCTGACACCAGGGTGGATGTCACCCATGCTCATGGTTTCATGATTAAGGTGGCCCACTGGTACACTAAACTCTGGTCCTAAAATTCTGTCTCTCTCTCTCTCCCTCTCTTTCTCATGCATTAGCAATTTTTAATTCTCCACTAGATTTTTCTCATTAGCCTAAAAACATACTGGGATTTTATTGACCGTCTTATAAAACAAAGTCAAACAAACAAACAAAAAAACCTCTCTTTGCCTGGCTTTTCTCTTGCAGTGGCTGCCCTATTTCTCTTTTCTGTTACAGTAGAACACCTTGAAATAATCATTTATACTTTCTGTACCTAAATTCTTTCCTTCCACTCTACCTTGAACACACTCTAATCAAGTTTTCACACCCATGACTCCACCAAAACAGGTTACTGTCAAGGTCACAAACGATCTCCACATTGCTAAATCCAATGATAAATTCTCGGTCCTGCTCTTTCTTGATCTGAATTAGCAGATTTGACATAGTCAACTATTCCCTTCTCCTTGACACATTTTTTTTTTTTTTCTGCTTGGCTTCCAAAGACACTATCTTTGCTTGTTTCTCTCCTACTTAACTACTGGCTTCTCAGTCAGTGTAGATGGATTTTCCTCATCTCCCAGTCCACATTGTTGGAAAAACCCAGAGCTCAGCCTTGGACTCCTTCTCTGGCTATGCTCATTCCCTAGGTGAGCTGATTTGGTCCAAAGACTTTAAATACCATCTTTATGCTAATGATTCCTGAATTTGTAAAGCCATCCAAGACTCATTTTCAACTACCAACTTGACATTTCCACTTGGATGTCACTAAGAATTCATGGATCCGTCCAAACCCAAGCTGATATTCTCTAACCTGATCTTCCCACAGTCTTCCGCATCTGAGATAAGACAACTCCATCCCTCAGTTGCTCAGACTAGAGCCCTTATGGTGATCCTTGATTTCACTTTTTCTTTCACACCTCACATCCAACCCATCGGTAATCCTGTTAACTGTAGATTCAAAATATATAAACAATATAATCCTCACTACCTTCACAACTATAACTTTAGCCCAAAGGACTATCATATCTTGCCTGGATTAATAAAATGGTCACATCATTAGTCTCTTTACTTCCAATGTGCCCTCTTTAGTTTACTGTCAACACAGCCATGAGATGAACCTGTTAACATAGAAGTCTTTCCTCAGATCAAAGCCCTTCAAGGTCTATGCCTGCTGCACTGAGAAAAGGCCAAAATCCTTGCAATGGCCCCTACGGCCACATGATCTGACCCCTGTGTTACCTCTCCAGCAGCATCACCTACTCTTTTCTCACTTGTTCCCTCCACCCCTACCCCAGTTGAATGCTCCTGCTTCAACACCCTTGCACTTGCAGTTTTTCCACTCTGTGTGGACTGCTCTGCCCCCAGATATCAACGTGGCTGGATCCCTCACTTTTTTTTAAATTGGAGTATAGTTGCTTTACAATGTTGTGTTAGTTTCTACTGTACAGCAAAGTGAATCAGTTATGTATAAAATAGATAACTAGTGAGAACATACTATAGAGCACAGGGAACTCTACTCAGTGCTCTGCGGTGACCTAAATGGATGGATCCCTTACTTTTTTAAGACCACTCAAATGATAGTGAATTTTCTTTGGCCACCCCGTATAAAATTTTAGCCCCATCCCTGATACCTCTAAACCCATTTCTTTGTTTCATTTTTCTCTTTAGCATTTGTCACTAGGTAACATACTATGTATTTAACTCATTTTGCTTATTGTCTGTCCTCCACATTAAGTTCAGTGAAGGCAGCAACTCCAGTTATTTTGTTTGTCCTTGTATTTCCTGCAAGTGGAATAATGCTTGACATATAAAAAGTGCTCAATACATGTTTGTTAAATAAACAAATGAATACTAGGCAATTAATACATTTTAAGTCTTTTTATTCTTTATTTTTCTTTTACCTTTCTGAAAACTCTTTCCAGGCTGCATCGCTAATTCCACTTCATTGATTTGTCCCCTATACTTTTGGCTCCTATCTACTCACCCTACAAACTTTCTTGGTCTCATAACTTCTCAGGGCTTAGACTAACTTATGTGATAATGATTCACATCTCTCCATCAGGAGCATTTTTCACTCTCCTGAGCTGTATGCTCTCTTCCTAACAGCCTCCTGAAGTTTACACTTGCTTTGCTAATAAGTTCTTCAAATTGTGTAAAATAAAATTCATTCCCCTCTCTCTCCAATCTTACCATGTTCTGTATCTTGGTTAACAGTGCTACCATCCATCTAATCACAGAAGGTAGAACTTTGGTATCTTCTTCAGTTAAATATTCATATATATATATTTGTGTGTGTGTGTGCATGCACACATATATGACATAATGACTCTCAAAAATGACATGAAAATAGCTATGGACCAACTCAAGTAACAAAAAAATAGCAACACACAGCAGTAACAGAGGCTAAAGTCATGGTTCTATTAAGCTTTAAGTCAGAAAACTAGCAGATAAAACCAGAAGTTTGACCAAGAGTCAAAAGTTTCCCAGGTGTCAAAGGGAATGAAGCCAGGCTCACTGCATGAAACTGGACACGGGGACAGGGTTTCTACCTGTGAAATGTTGTAGGAAAATCAGTGACCATTGACCAGGTCTAAGGCATTTGTCAATCTGTTCACTTGCAGTGTTTGAAGGAGACAGGCTGGACTTACCCCAAGCTGCCAGACAGCTCTTGTGACTGAATCTGAAAAGTGCCCCAGATCATGTTTAGCTTCCAATATAAAACTTCTTTCTGGACTAGGGGTCCAGCAGTGCCCCAAGGCAAATTATAAGATGACTACAGAGGGAAAGCGGTCCTTAAATAAGCAAAGAAGAATTATAAACCTGCAAACAAAAAAATCCCAAAGCACATAATTAACACTAACAGAGATAGCCAACAAGATCTACAAGTGGAAGACTGTGTCAGTCTTGAAAAAATAAAAATAATAGAACAATCTATACATGATTCCGAAATCATTTTGTTTTAAGATTCTCAGAGACACAAAAATGTAAGACCGAGAAAAAAAATTGTGAAACACAAACTAGCAGATATAACTCAAGAAGGAATGACTAAAAACAGAAACAACCAGCAATCAAGTATAGAGTCCTTGACTTTAAAAAAGAGAACCTTCTAGAATGTCATTAAAGAATTAGAGGATTCAGATACTACTGAGCTTGTTCCTAGAAAGAACACAGAGGAGAGTAAATGAAAAATGCGAAAGATTACTTGAGGCTTCAAAACACATCTTAAAGAAATTTGAGAATTCAAAAACAAACAGAAAGACAAGCAGTTTTCTTGAAATTAATTTTTCAGAATTGAGGACATGCATTTTCAGATTAAAAGTACATCCTTAGTGTCAGGCATGTTAAATAAAAATAAACCCACATTTAGACCCATGCCTGTGAAATTGAAAAGCATGAAAGATAAAGTGAAAAGTATTAAAAGCTACAAGAGAGAAAAGATGAATTAGCAGTAAAAAGAAAGACAATTACACTTAGAACTGATTTCAACAAATGATACTGGAAGACAATGGAGTAATATTTTTGAAATACTAAGGGACAACTACCATCAATTTAACAATTTACACTAAGCTAAACCATAATTCAAGAGTGAGGACAATGTGAAGATATCTTTAGACCCACAAAGGCCATGAAAATGTAGCTTTCAGCAGGCTAAAAGAATTCCCAAATAATATAGTTCATCATAAAAAAAGTGAACCAAACTTAATGAAATTAAATATGAAAACAAAAATGATTAAAGGGGTGTTAAAATGTGTTGGGCAATCTATACTTTATGCAAAAAAATTCCAGAAACGTCAGTAGCGATGGTGGGGGTAGTAGGACGTGGTGGGAACTCAGTGTGTAGAAAAATATGTTTAAGTTATTACCTGGTTTGAGAGAAGGACAGAAAAGTTTCACCTTTTGTTAGGAAAAAAGAAGGAAGAGACAGAAAAAGAGAGAGGAGAAAGAGAGAGAGAAATACATGTCAAAATTTTAGTGGTAACTTCCTAAAGAATAAAAAGAAAAAATAGAGGAAATAAAAGTATACAAGGAAAATTTCAGTAATGTAATAGAAGTCAGGAAGGGGAGAAATGAAGAAAGCAAAGAAAAAGGATGGGAAACAGAACAAAATAAAATGGCAGAAATAATTCCAAATAAAGTAGTGATCCGAAATGATAACAGCTTGAACTCCTCTGTTAAAAACTAAAGAACACCACAGTGACTGGAGTCTGTCATACAGAGTGAAGTAAGCCAGAAAGAGAAAAACAAATATCGTATATTAACGCATATACGTGGAATCTAGAAAAATGGTACAGATGAACCTATTTGCAGGGCAGGAAAAGAGACACAGACGTAGAGAATGGACATGTGGACACAGGGATGGAAGGGGAGGGTGGGACGAATTGGGAGATCAGGATTGACATATATACACTACCATGTATAAAATAGCTAGCTAGTGGGAACCTGTTGCATTGCACAGGAAGCTCAGCTTGGTGCTCTGTGATGACCTAGATGGCTGGGGTAGGAGGTGGGTGGGAGGGAGGTCCAAGAGGGAGGGGATATAGGTATACATAGAGCTGATTCACTTCATTGTACAGCAGAAACTGACACAACATTGTAAAGCAATTATACTCCAATAAAAACAACAACAACAACAAAAAAAAACTAAAGAATACCATGTAGGGAAAAATTTCAGGTACATGTTCAGTAGTGTTAAGTGTATTCACATTGTTGTGAAACGGATCTCCAGAATTTTTCCATCTTGTAAATCTGAAACTCTATACCTATTAAACGACTCCCATTTTCCCCCTCCCCCGCCCATGGTAACCACTGTTCTACTTACTCCTTCTATGAACTTGATTACTTTAGGTACCTCAAATAAGTAAAATTGTACTTTAAAAATTGCACAGAAAGATTGAAAATGACAGTATTGGAGAAGATTACACCAAGCAAATAAAAATTAAGTGGGTATAGAATAAATAGATGGACGTTAGGCACTCCAATCAGGTTAAGCCCTGAGCAGCATTGCTTTTGAAGGAGTGGGTCATGGAAGAAGCTTCAATGAAGGAGAACAGGAAAAAAATGATCGGCAAAACACCAGTAGAACTAGAAGAATGTAGAGATTCAGAAAGGAAGGAGCCTGCAACAATGTATTAGTCCAGTCAATAAGGAATATTGATGAGCTCTTTTGGTGATCTTGGCAAAAGCAAATTCAGTTAAATTCGAGCAAATTCCTAACTCCCAAGTTGAAGAGGAATTATGCTTTTGAGAAGTTTGAGGAAAAATAAGAGAGAGGATTACCTAGAGGTGAGGTTAAGGAAAGATGAATATTGCTTTATAGGACTCATATAACCATAGGTTGAGGACAAAGAGATTAAGATGGAGGGGTGGCAACTTCTCTTTCCAGTTACATCTCATTAGTCCCCACCCCCCCCCACATAAATCACATTCTCTTGGCCCCCCCAAGGCCACTCACTGGTCCCTGAATAGCCTTATACCTTCACCTCTCTTTGATACTGATTACAGTTTCCAGAGCCTGGAATTCCATTCCCTTTTTTGCCACTTCTTTGGACTCAGCTCAAATATGCCCTCCTCTGGAAAATCTCTGACCTCTCCTAGGAGAAACAAACCCTCCTTCTATTGTATCCACTGAGTTAGTAAAAACAGTCTTTTCTTCTATAACAAGGTTAAATATGTTATTTATATGTGGAATATAGTTACAATGAGTTTTTAAACATCCTATCTACTAATTTTATTATCTGTGTCATTTCTAGATATGTTTCTAGCCATGGATTTTCCCCCTTTATTACGAGTCAGGTTTTCCTGCTTCTTTCCATGCCTGGTGATGTTTTATTGTATATCAAATTGTGTGAATTTGACCATGTTGAGGGCTGGATATTTCTGAATTCCTATAAATATTCTTGAGCTTTGTTCTGAAAGACAGCTAAGTTACTTGAAAACAGGTTGATCCTTTCAAGGCTTGTTTTTGAAGATTTTTAGGTCGAACAAGAGCAGTCTTCAGACCAGGCTTAATTTTGCCCCACTGCTGAGGCAATGTCCTTAGTACTCTCCCTGTTGCCAGTTTGAACCATGAGGTTTTCCACTCTGGTTGGTGGGCCCCTCTGGGAGCGTCGAGAATTGTTCGTTCTAATCCTTTTACAGGTTCCTCTTTCCCTGGTCTTTGATAGTTGCCTTACACGCAGGTTCTGATTGGTACTCAGCCAAAGACTCGAGGGGGACCCTCTGCAGATCTCTGGGATTCTCTATCTGTGCAGTTCTCTTTTGTAGTGCCCCAGTGGCCTTGGCCTTCCCAGACTCCCAGCTCTGCCCCCTTGACTCAGATAGATGGCTGGCTCCATTTTCCTCCTGTGCTATAGCCTAGTACATGGGTCTCACCTGGTATCTAGGGCTCACCTCATTTGTTTTTCCCTTTTCTTAGGTATCACACTGCCCTGTGATGCCTAATGCATAATGCCTGAAAACTATTGCTTCAATTATAATTATGGTTCAATGAGGAAAATAATAGGAGGTCTAGGGGCTAGTCATTTTCAGATTTAAAAAGATAAATGTCAATAATAAAGTTTTTATGTTATAAATGTGTAACTATAAATTTTAAATATTATGGAGAAAATTCTAACTTTTGATCACAAGGAGTTTTGGCACAGATTTAATGGCTTTTCTTTTCCTACACTGCTGTTATTATTATTAGCGTAGTTTCTTAGATATTAGCATCCATGTAACATATGTGAATTATAAGGCCACTCAAAAGAACTATGCTGCGTGGGCAACAGCACTTTTTATTTTTATTGTTTTTTTGAGCAGTGATCAGCTGTGTCATAAGAAAGGCAAATCACATCCACTCATTAATTGATCATATTAATATCTTTTATTATGACACACCTAGCCACCTGTTTACCTTTAGTAGACCTTTAATAGACTGAATGTGAGTTGATTTTCCTGATGAGTGATAGACCAAAACATCTGGTGATTTTTTAAAAAAAATCCACTGATCTTTTAACTTACTTTATTTCTTCCTAGAAAATGTCCTATTGACATACAAGTTAACTGTGCTTAGTATTTCTTGTACAATGACATCACAGCTGGCTCTGTAATTAACAGCTTCCCTGTGGTTTTTCTCACCATGGTTCATAGAAAGTCCTAAGGGAAGAAGTTTCTGTGCTTGGGGTAAAAGGAAAGGCTTGGTTTTGAAAAAGGAGCTGGATTCTGCCAGATAAGAGAAAAAACATTTCAGGGTAGTATTTCTGTCATCTGTCCAGGAGCTTTTTGGGGGAAGAATATTTGTTTTAATGGTATTACAGCTCAAGCATCTAAGACAGCGCCTAGCGTAGTAGTCACTCAAAAACTGTTGAACCAAAGATAAAATATGCACAGGGACAACTGACAGTGTTGTTACCAAATTCCAACTCTGAGAGGTATATATGTCAAAATAAAGCCACAGAGGGGCATAGGGGCTGGTCACAGGTACTGTGTGTACAAATGTTGGGAGTTGGGGGGTGGGGAGGGGACATGGCTTGAAGGGTGGGCTGGGATCAGTGTGTAAAAGGTCTTATACACTGTAACTAGGATTGAAAGTTTAGCCATCGGAGGTTTTAAACAGAAAAGTGACCCATTTAGATCTATTTTAGAAACATAATTCTGGTAACAGTGAAACAGAGAGAGAGAGAGACAAGGGACAAGAAGACACCACGGCAAGAGACAGATAAGGGTCTGAAGTTGGCTATGGCAATGGGATAAGGGGGAAGATATAAACAGCTTTGAGAAAATTCAGGTGTAAAACAACAGGAATGGTGATGACTGATGATTAAACAAAAAAGGGAGTGCCCCATCTGGAATCGTTTTGGGACGCAGGTGGAAAAACCAGGTAATCAGCTTGTTCTAGGACATGCTGAGTGAGCGCATGTAACACATCGAGGTAGTTCAGTTAGAATTAGACGAAATCGGTGCCAGTGACAGGCTCTCTACTAACCCATAGCATTTAACACATTGCATGATAAGAATTTATTTATGAACCCGTTTCCTGTCCCACTGGTAATTGGGACAAGTATCATTTTAATCACTTCACATCACCTATGCAAAATAAATACATAAAAAAGTTTGACAACTGACAGTGTGTTGTTACCAAATTCCAACTCTGAGCTGTAGATAGGTCAAAATAAAGCCATATGCGGGGGGCTGGGGGGTAGAAATTAGGCATTTAGGATTAACGTATACACAACTATTATATATAAAATAGATAACAAGGATCTACTGTATAGCACAGGGAACTATACTCAACATTTTGTAATAACCTATATGGGAAAAGAATCTGAAAAAGAATATATATATGTGTACATAAATACATATATGTATAACCGAATCACTTTGCTGTACACCTGAAACTAACACAACATTATAAATCAACTATACTTCAACTAAAAAAAATTTTTTTAAAAGAGATAGCTCTAGGGCTTCCCTGGTGGCGCAGTGGTTGAGAGTCCGCCTGCCAATGCAGGGGACGCGGGTTCGTGCCCTGGTCCGGGAAGATCCCACATGCCGCGGAGCGGCTAGGCCCATGAGCCATGGCCGCTGAGCCTGCGCGTCCGGAGCCTGTGCTCCGCAACGGGAGAGGCCACAACAGTAAGAGGCCCGCGTACTGCAAAAAAAAAAAAAAAAAAAAAAAAAAAAAAAAGAGATAGCTCTAGATGATACGTTAAAAAGTGTGGATGTATATCTGTTATATGTAGTTTTACTCTGTACTATTATTTTTCTCCCACTCTGTAATGAGTGGGGGAAAAGAGCCATATGCAGAGATATCACAATAACCACCAAAACAGTGACAGTACTCTCAATGTATTGCCAAACAATGAAGGCACTAGGTGTTATATTCAAACAAGATTTAAGAAAAAAGTTAAACTTGTTCTTTAAAGGCCAAATCAACCATGAAACCCAATAAAGACAGGAGAAAAAAGTAGTTGTAGAAGAAATCCAAGAATGAAATTGTAACAGTCGTGAATTGCTTTGCCTTATGCTTTAAAATGTACTCTTAAAAATTCTTTAATTAAAAAAATAATTCTAATAAAAAGCTACAGGTGAATAGTAGATATAATTTCTGTGTTCATAGGTATCAATCATTGTATGGTAGGATATGGAATTCAGGATATAGAATTCAGATCCTTGATACTAAATAGAATACAAATGGGAAAAGAACTTGAAATTTTTGCAATGGTAAGAATGTATTCGATAAACTGTATACCTTTCAATCTATAATAGACTGTTATGTATGTTTTATTTTGATTGTATGCCTCAGGTAAAATTGAACATCTTTATTAAAAGACACCCTACCGGTATCACATTTCTCAAAACAAAACAAAAACCAAAAACCAAATGGCCCCAAATATTGGGATAATTCAGTATAAATATTGTGGGCAAATCCTCTTCTCTTTTGAAATACCTACTAAAGTACCCCTGAGCCATTTTAGGTCAAATCTGAAACCTCTCGAGACTGTTCAGTACTCTCTATACGTTAGTTTAAGAAATGCCCCACAGAAATGATAAGTTCCGGAAATGGGATATTTCTGGAATATTGAAGCTATTCAATTCATGAAGAAACCGTACCCCTCTCTGAAGACTTTAATAGCTTCTTTGGCAGGACATTGTGTTATTCAATGTGTTAAAAGAATGCTGTCTTTAAAAATAGTGAGTTCTAAATTATCCCATTACACAGTTCCAATCACTGCAGATTCCAAGAGCAGGAGAGACAGAGCAGGCATTTTGCAATGACATTTGGTTCTCATTCTCTTTGAAAAATACCAGGGTAGCACATCTATTGTAATATTGGTTGTAAAGTACTCCCTATCACATTAAATCAAGAGGACTAAAACTCCTCAAGTGTGTACAAATACCAAATCATCCCTTCTTTTTTCTATCAAGTTTTTAAAATGGTAACTACCATTGGCTTTATTCTGAGAAATAACTTTTGGTTTCTTTCTTTTTTTGGTTTTCTTTCTTTCTTGGTTATTTTCTAACTGAAAATAAATGGTGATGTTTCATAGAAATTTAATTTTTATAAAACGCTGCCTACCACAATTAAGAAATATTTATTCCCCAATATCTTAAAAAAAACAGATAAGATTATACACAATAACTATCCCATCATTTAGTGTCAATAGTGGAATTGAGAGAAAATATATAAAAGTTGTGTGAACATCTATTAAGATACACTGTAAAAGAAGTCTTGTACCACAAAGCACAGAAAGATCAAACTGAAAATTGTAAGCATTCTTTCTCATAAATAAGTCAAGTGATTTGATATTTATCTATTTTTTTAATTAAGTCTATGTTATTTTAGGATATCTTAAACTACTAGATTCACTTTGTTAATTCAATATGGAGTCTCAAAATTATAGATATTCTTTTCCTGCAAATTCTTTTCCTGCAAAGCTCCCACTGTTTCTCCAGACAGCTAAGATTATATGTCATCCATAAGTTTCAGCACACAAGAAAAGTAAAAGAAAAATCACGTTAATGTAGAGTGAATCTAACTTTTGAATTTCAGGTGTTAATGATTTAAACCTTTGCGCTTAAGTCCGGAAAAATTAAATCCTTTAAAAGAAGTTCCTAATCCTTGCGTAGACCCCTTATCGATGCCTGGATCACATCTGGCAATAATGAAGACAAATTAACACGATTTGGAAGATCTAGCAATATGATAAAGTCAAACCATACAAAATCACTTCTCTGCTCTTAGTCACTGGTGGTCCCAGGAAGGATCAACTTCCTGTCTTGGACTCTGGTGTCTAAATTAAAGGAGGAAAATCTTACTGCAATCTCGGTTCCAGGCTTCTGGCTCACAAACAACAAAGCTCTAAACTCACTAAATAGGAAAACTTTACCCCCAACAAACCCTCTGAGAAGAATTTGCTTTTCTAATACATGCTTGTAATTTAGTTCAAAGAACTGACAATGACATAAATTCACACCTTCAACAGATTAGTAGATTTTAAAGTTTAATGTACTATATGAACTTCTTCAGTGCTAATAAGGGAAAAAAAAGTTTCACCGTCTGAATTATTAAACTTAATGTTTGTTTCATTCAATTACTTCAAACTATGTCACTTAATTTTGGAAATGACTATATTCTTTTTTGTATGTGTATATAGGCCAGTCATGTAATGATATTTTCACCTAAATACTGCTTAAAACAAGTATTTTAAATAACTGTATACGTTTAAGTAACAGATTGGATACTCAGTTTTTAACAAGTAGAGTTGTGGTGACCAAATTAGGAAAATATTTTAATTCTTCAAGAATGTTGCAGAATAGCTTAAGCGTACCTTTTCTGTAAGAGCTGCTCATTCAGGAGAAAGCCAAGCACAGCAAAGAATTCCACCAGCATCCCATTATAACCTGGAACAGAGGATGAACACCACATCTGCTCTAGACATTTTAACCATAGAAATGCGAAATAAACCACTCTTGTTATAATCAAAGTGATGGTGGATGTGAAACTATTTGGAAAAGCACAAAGCATTAGACGACATAAAGCATTATTATAATTAAGGAAACGTGGCGTGAGCAGTGATTTCAGCAATGGTGGTTGTACTACAGTACACTGGACTACAACACATCTTTTCATGTGTAGAGTTAGAAATAAATTAATGTACCTCAGATCTCTGGAGCTCCCTGGTTTGAGTCTATATTACAACCACCCTGGGAGGTACGAAGAACAATCATGTGTTCGTATTTTAACGTGCTGAATGCAATTTTCACCAACGTGAGACGTGATAATATGAAATCACTAAGCCTACAATGTGTTGAAAATAATGAAGATTGTTCTCGTATAGATGGGGCTTGGGATCAAAATGACACATTTATTCAATGTAATGTGCAAACTAAAATGAAGTGACCTCTATTCAAAAAACGTACAAGACAGTTATTGTTTAAAATGCTTTAGTACTCATTTTCAATAAAAAGGAATCTGGCATTATAAAAATACATAAAATAGTCATGGATTTATACCATTAATTTACATAAGATATTTTCTGCATAAAGCAAAGTTATAAAATAGTAAAATAGTTTTAAAAGGTATTCTTATATGAAAGTTACTCCCAGTATAAAATTTTTATAACTTTTTGTAATTTTGGTCCATTGGTATAAATAAGACATTTTATCCTTTTAAAATTCATAGCTCCGCTTAAAAACATAGGATTCTCTCTCTTTTAAATAAAAGTCCACTTGAGGTAGTATGTTAGAACTCTTCCTTGGTCCCATTCAGTCTATGTGTCCAAGTCATAAGACTGAAAATTTGAAGTCCTGTGGTTTTCTAAGGTCTGTTTATAGGTACATGCGTGATTTTCTTGCTGAAAATCTGTCCTTTCTTTCCCATCTTCCTCTGACTCACAGTCCAAGTTCGGGGAAGAACGAGCTTTCAAGTGAAAGGTTCTTGGCTGACAATCTGATGACTGTCCAGAGCTTGAAAAGGCATCCAGGTGAGGTCTTCTCAGAGGCTTTCCAAACGTTCCTGAAAGAAAGAATCCCCTTGAGCACATGGGGCCTTTCGGAGCAATCAACAAAATGCATTTCAAATGAAGGAGCAGCTTCCCCCATGAATGTGAATACCCCACGGACGTTCTACAAGTCCACATTATGGGACTCAGGTGTATGGTTGTGTATCTGTGCTATGGAGAAAGACCTTACAGAATGGAGCTGAGGGCATGTGTGCCCCTCTTATACACACATCCACTGAATACAAGCAGCCCTTCTTTACCACGTCTCAGGACTTATAGTAACATTCATCACTGAGCAATGAAGTTCCCCAACAGAAGTTCTCCCGAGTCCTAGCGGTATTAATTGAGAGCCCCCAATTCTCCACAAAGCGCATTTGGATAGTAACGTACAAGTCGACTGTTCCTGAGTATAGCACATTTCTCTCAAAACAACCCGTATGTCTTGCCCTTTCTTCCTTAGTAGCAAATTATTATTCCATTGACTCAAATTATTGCCTCAGCCATGTAAAAGATATTATTTTCATTTTTTCAAAAAGGAATATGAATAATTATACCATGACAAAACATGAAATTTCTTAAAAGCTGGGTAAAGTATTTTAAAATTTTATTAAAAAAAAAAGTTGTGGTTAATGTTTCCATATTTCCATGCAGTGAAAAGATGATCTCAGTTCTTCCATCTCATCGTTCCCCTGCACTAGACTAAAAAATCCACAGATGAACCTCAGAGCCTGCCAGTGTCCACCAGCACCACCGAGGGCTTTAGGGCTCTGACAGTCTCCTTCGCGGGAGGTAGTCCAGCTTGGTTAATGAGCAGCTGCTGCCAGGTAGGACGCCGTCTGCCCTTTGACTGTGAGTTCAGTTATAAGCCACCAGACATCCCAAACCACAGTCATGCTGTGCACACAACTCCACCCCAAAGGCTGTTGTAGCCCAAAACCACTTTTTCCACATGACTGACAAACTGCACTCCTAAGTCACTTCCAAAACTCTTGTCTTCTAGATGATGCCACACACAGAGTTGCCCAGAAAGTTCCTAAGGCCTAGTGCTGGATTAAATACATAATCAAGTAAAATCCGCACATCTGCCTTTGCTTTTAGAAACAAAGATACTCACTAATACAATGTCACGACAGCATCATTAAAAAGGAAAACAAACAAAAAAACGACACCAAAAACTATTTTTCACCAGTCTGGCATTCAAAGCTCTCATAGCTCTCCTGCATGCAGCTTGGAATGTGGGTCCTAAGTCAAGGTGTCTAATAATTTAATAAACTTACCCATGAAAGATTTACTCAAAGTAACTGATGCTGGCTCTGGACTTGGACTAAAATCTGCCGAAGACTTGTTCAGACATAAGTTGTTCATTCCAGGTCCTTCGTGTTGAGAGTAAGAAGAGCTGAGTAACTTCCTCACATGGGAAGGCCATCCTGTATCACTGACACTCTGCTCGCAGGATTCTTCTGAAGGATGAGGACACGGGTAGCCCTCCTTCTTCTTTATGTAACTGGACTCAAAGTGTTCCATTAAAGCTGTTCTTGGGTCAGGACCACAACCTTTTAAATTTGGGGACAATATCCGGAGACAGAGTTAATGCTTCTGGAGGTCTCTCCAGGAAACGGAACTCAGATAAGAAAACCACATACCTGTATGATAGGCTTCAAAAGGATCTGAGCCATACACACTCCCCTTCAAATACACAGGGCCTGAGGGTCCCAAAAAGGGACAAAGGAACGGGTCTGTGGCAGCTTCCACGTCGGCTTCACTGCTGTTGTCAATGTGGCATGTCCCTTTAAAAACCACATCTTAGTCACTGAATCAATTTTGTTCAAGTACCATTCAACAGTCTCTCTCCACTTCTGACAGTTTCCATATTTATAGATGAAAAGTTTAGATAGACTATTATACAAAGGAAACACTGTAGAAATTTATGGTAGAGTTTTTTCAAAATTTATTGATGCCTACGGATTAGTAACTGCGTAAATGTGTGGTATCTTACTAAAGGAGGACTTGATTAACCATTGAACTGGAGCTAACCTCGTTGCTGGCCCCACCTAGTTTCCAAGAGACACTGATCTGTGTAAGGACACTGCAGCTGAAGCAGCCATGGTCTGAACCACATGATGCCGCCAGCACTGCCTGCTTCCTCCAGAAAGTCACTGATGACCAGTATAAGGCATTGGCATTTAACCAATGACCTCTTAATGGCCAGCTCAAAGATGAGCCCAGCCAAACAAACAAAAACGTATCCATGAGTATCTGAGCTAAATGACCCAGAAATGATATGCTAGTTAGTAGCGGACACAGCAGCTGAAGGACAAGAGACATCATGAGGGTGAGAGATGCCACGATGGACCATGTACCTAGGCAGCAAGAACTGGGCACTCAGAGGGTGGGTGGTGGTCTCAGCGAGAAGCAAGTGTGCAGAATGTGACTCAGTAATGCCAGTGGCCTCTAGGGCTGCTCTGAGGGGGGGCCAACCTCCAGCCCCAGCATCCAGGCAACATGGCACTACTATGCTCCAGTTCTGTCCCTTTAGACTTTTGTAAGCATCTTTTCAGTAAACCCTGCTCCAGCTGAATAAGCGTGGGCCTCTGCTCTTTGCAGCCAAACGAGTCTAACAGGGACTACACCTTTTTTTTTTTTTTTTTTGCGGTACGCGAGCCTCTCACTGTTGTGGCCTCTCCTGTTGCGGAGCACAGGCTCCGGACGCACAGGCTCAGTGGCCATGGCTCACGGGCCCAGCTGCTCCGCGGCATGTGGGATCTTCCCGGACCGGGGCACGAACCCGCGTCCCCTGCATTGGCAGGTGGACTCTCAACCACTGCGCCACCAGGGAAGCCCAGGACTACAGTTTTTTTGCTCAAATCTTCTATCTCTATACCCTCTATCACTGCCTTGCCAAGCACTTTGCAATTATTTGTGGAATTTTTTGTCTCACCACTGACTAAACTGTGAAACTGAAAATAAATATTCTTCTCTCCCAACTATGGAGTCCATCACAGAGCAGATATTCAATCAACACTTGTGGGAAAAGATGGTAAGATGTTTGAGAATAATGTCACTAGCTGCTAGTTACTGAGCCCTTAATATGTGTCATTTTCCGTTATCATTGTATTTAATGTTCACAACAACTTAATAGCGAAGGATCATAGCTGTCCAAGATTACGCAGGGAATGTCAGAAGTGGGTCTTGAACCAAGATGATGCCCTTGTATTACGCTGACTCCTTATTATTCTTTAAACAATACAGTTCTTAAAGTGAGAGTCAGTATTAGATGTCTCTAACAGAATGATTTTAAATCCTTTGACTTTTTAAGACCACACATGAAACCAGTTAATGTCATTTAAGTAAGAAGAACACCCAGGGCCAAAGAACATTTACAACGTAAAGGAAGTATTACATCGCCTGGTGGAATTAAATTTTATTTAACCTACTTGTCTTCTGTTATTGCTAGAAACAAAGATTTGTCTAGTATTTAAGAGAAGGGCATAACTTTAATTTCAGCTTTGCTAGAGATTTTGGGCCAGGGCCCTCCATATATGGGGGTATCAATTTCTTGTGAAAATTAGTATTATATTTGAATTTCCACTGGGTTATTTCAAAACAACTATAGCCCACGTTCATTTTAAGCACGTACCATTACTGCCGTGTTGTGGTAAGAAAAATCCGCCTCCTGAAGAAGTGACGAACTGGTGGTGGCTTCCACTTTCTGAGGAGACGTACCCATCCTGTCTGTCAGCTAATGTTCCCTGAGATGACAAATAACTCGGGGTGTCAGCCGGCAAGTTGGTCTCATCTGGAATCAAACAACAGCGTTCCATTAACCAAGAATGATCGTAAATGCCACAGGGGGTTCCCTGATGAACGGTACGTTCTGCTTGGTTTTCAGTTCAAATCACATCAGTTGACTCTTGCAAAACCTTGATGTAAGGCAAACCAGGGCTCTGCTGCTCTGGGGCGCCTGAGCTGACTTTCTACTTTATGGCCCGTGGGATATTCCTCCCAAATTTCAAAAACAACAAATGCTGACAAAGGTAAAGGTAATTTTCATGGGAGCGTATCTAAGGTTTTGAATTAAGCTTGATCTCTGCCATATTCCCAACTTAATAGTATTCACTGATGTAGGAGTTTTGCACATATAAGTCAAAGCCCCTCTCCCACCAATAACTAGAATCTTCCCTAGATGCCTGTACACACACATGCACACATGACAAAACGAAAAACGACGGCACGGTGTGAGCCTCATGACTGAAGGGCTCTTCCTGGTCCTCCATCACCAGCCTGTGACAGGGTCAGACTGGTTTACGCTGTGATTTGGATCATCTCTCATAGCCAACAGGATATTCTGATGAGGTTTTGACAGAAAGCACTCATCTTTAACCATCAGCTTTATTCTGGGCCAGGGTGTTATTTTTAGCTAACCGTAGTTCTGCAGCTTTGAAACAAATGAGTCACCCTTGTGACACGGCCTGAGACTGTGAGACACACACTCAGAAGGAAATCACGGCGGGACCATAAGCACACACACGACTCCTGCATCCTGTGCCAGGCTTCTGCTGACACACCTGTGTTGGTGATGCTGCAATCTTCGTTCCTCCGCCGTGTGTGGTATATGATGACCACCCACACGAGTGACGTGCCCACCACACAGCAAACCACCGCGATGATCACGATGCCCACGGTGGCCCATCCATCATCGTCCAGTGATGAGGCGGTCATCTGAGGGGAGTCGCAGGTGGGGGTGGGGATCACGCTGAGGCGCACGTGGCCTCTCTCGGTGCCCAGGGTATTAGACATTTCACATGTGTACTTCCCGGCGTCCCTGACATCAGAGTCCACAATGATTAGCAGCTGGTTGCCTGCTGCAAAAAAGTGCCTTTCAGTGACCACCAAAGGGCTGTCATCCTTGGTCCAGTTCAATCTGGGAGGAGGGCTCCCTCCCGCGATGCACTGCAGGACGGCCGTTTCCCCCTTGGTTACAGTTCGATCTAACAGGGGCCGCAAAAATGATGGCGTCTCTGAAATGACAAGTTATGTTTTTAATCTCCGACATGAAATTAGGGTTCGCACAGCATAAGACCTCGCGCTTAAATTTATTCAAGTGGGAGCTGAAAACTGTATTCTCCCACAACCTCACGCCCATGCTTCTTTAAGACCCTACACACGTACACAGCATCTGGGATTTCATTTTATCATTTGGCTGTCATTTACTTGTAACATCAGTTAAGGATAATATTTACTATTTCCTTTCTCTCAGTCTGTCTCACTCTTGGCAAGGCTGGGGAATGGTGGAAGTGGGGCAAAGCAAAACATTTTAGACATTTTTTAGAATTAGAAAATGTATAAAAATAAATTCAAGCACAATTGTGTATTGATGGATGAAAAAAATCAGAATGTTTACATTTTTAAAGGGAAACTTCCTAGTGCTAGATGTCCCAGCCTATATTAAAATTCTGAAAATAATTTACTTTTATTATTTGGTGTTCATAGGTTACTCTGATTTACTCTTTCAAAGATACACAAATGATTAACATGCTCACATTTTTAAAAAGCATCTGTTTAGGTAAATGATAAAAGATGAACTCAGATTTCCACAGTGGTTATGGGAGGCTGAGAAAAAAGTTAGGGCCCTTTCTATCTATTTATACACTTATTTTCTTATATTCTTTATATTGTTAAGACTTCTGGTAGAGACTGCATGACGGAAAGAGCAGAGAAAGGTGACTCCTGCAAAAGGGAAAGCATCAAAGCATTTACTTTTCCCCCTCCTCACATGGGAGGGAGCAGATTCATTTCACTGGCCACAGGCCTGAAGATGTAACACACTCGCGACTTCAAAGCTTCTGAGAAGCCATTGTCCCCTCCAGGAAAGGGCAGTGTCCTATGATCATCTCTCACCCTCTCAACTTCGGACACAACTTCTCACAGCTTCTTAGGGCCTTTGGGTGAGCTGGTATATTTAAGACTCACATATATCACAAAATCTGAAAATATCCACTTACCGAGCACAGTCAGAGTTGCATTTGCAGAAATGCTTCCTGCACTGTTTTGAGCGGTGCAGCTATACACCCCGATGTCCTCTATCTTCACGTCCACGATAAAGAACACGTCATCCTCGGGCATTACATGCATGCGTCTCTCCCTCGCGGCCGGGAAGTCTGTGCCCCCGTCTTTCTGCCAGGCTATCTGTGGGGTCGGGTGTCCCAGGGCAGCGCACTCCAAGCGTGCCATGGCCCCAGCGCGGATGGTGAGGTCCATGGGGGTCTTGGTGAACGAAGGAAGCACTGAAATCAGAGACACAACATGGGCAATTAGCATTCTGGAGTTTGAGAGGTTCATTTTCATTCCCTTTTTTTTGATACTTATGAATGTCCCTGACATAGTAAGGCAGGGGTTATTTCCAACTGCAAGATGAGATGGAGTGATTAAGGTACTCCCTCAAGGTTACACAGGTACAGAAATGATGGAGTCAGGATGAAACAGGTCACCTGAGCTTCAGACTGATGGTCTTTCTATTTTCCAGTCGCTTTTTAGTTTCCTCAGTAATTACCTGTGAGACTTCAGGCAAATGAGTTTATCTCTTTGTTACCCTGACCACACCATCTTTTTTTTTTTTTTTAAGTCCCTCCTGGCTCTAACATTCTATGACTTTAGACATGTGTTTTGTTCCACAATTTTTTGTTCGATGTGTCAGGCCTCAGCAACCATTTATTGAATGAATGCATTAATGAATCATATTTTCTACCATGAAAGATACAAACAATTAAATGCTAAACTGTACAACTGTCTACCTGCCACACAAAGTACAGGATGAGACACTTTTATGAACAGCAGCTAAAGCTTACTGCATTTACTGAGCACTTACTCTATTCCAGGCATTCTGCTAAGTTCTTCACACAAATTATTTTATTTAACAATTATCATACCTCTATAAGGTAGGTACTATTACTCCTAACTGAAAGATGTGGAAAAGGAGGCACAGAGAGGTTAGGTAACTTGCTGAGAGTTCCACAGCTGTAAGTAGGAGTGGCAGGGTTCAAACCCAGATCTCTGAGCTAAGGGTGGTGTGCTCTCTATTGGTGGGAATGTAAATTGGTGCAGCCACTATAGAAAACAGTATGGAGGTTTCCTAAAAAACTAAAAATAGAGCTACCATATGACCCAGCAATTCCACTCCTGGGCATGTAACTGGAAAAGATGAAAACTCTAATTCAAAAAGATATATGCACCCCCATGTTCATAGCAGCACTATTTACAATAGCCAGGACATGGAAGCAACCTAAGTGCCCATCAACAGATAACTGGTTTAAGAAGATGTGGTACATATATACAATGGAATATTTACTCTGCCATAGAAAAGAATGAAATATTACCATTTGCAGCAACATGGGTGGACCTAGAGAATTTCATACTAAGTGAAGTCAGACAGAGAAAGAAATATTATCACTTACATCTGGAATCTAAAAAATAAACTAATATATATATAAAAAACAAACAGACTCAGACACAGAAAACAAACTTACGGTTACCAAAGGGGAAAGGGAGAGATAAACTAGGAGTATGGGATTAACAAAGTACTTTACATAAAATAGATAAGCAACAAGAATTCACTGTATAACACAGGGAACTATATTCAATATCTTATAATAACCTATAATGGAAAATTATCTGAAAAAAATACATATAACTGAATCATTTTGCTGTACAACTGAAACTAACACAGTATTGTAAGTCAACTATACTTCATTTTTTTTAAAAAAAGGTGATATCCTTTAACCCTACACTTCATGGCCTCCCACATCAGACCAGTACATTGTGAACTCTCACAGAGCAAAAAGTGTCTGGTTCATCTTGGTTACCCGCCATGCTAAGTATGGGGTCTTCAACACAAAAACTGCTTGCTTAACCAAGACTATTAATCTTGTGGAGTGAGAAGGGTTAGGTGGAGAACTGTAAGAGCAGAGGATAGGGTTAGCAGTAAGAAAAAGAGAGGAAATGAGAAATATGTTTCTAAAACATATCTTTAAACGCAAAAGGAAAAGTCAGATCACATACTATTTACTGTGAGCTTGGCTTTGACAGAGTAGGATGAACCAAAGTGATTGGAGATGACACACTGATATCTCCCTTCACTGGTAAATTCCACACTGCGGAGCCGAAGAATGGTGGTGTACTCCATCACCTCCCCACCTTGGGCCCGGAGGTGTGCATAATTTTCCATTTCAGCATCATGCAGTAGTTCATTGTCTTTTTTCCAAGCAAAAGTCATTGGGGAATCACTGCTGCTGGCAGCTGAGCAGATAAAACTCAAATTGGAACCTTTTATTGCCGACTGTGTTTCTGGCTGAACTGTGATCTGGGGTTTAGGAAAATCATCTGTTCAAAATGGAGAGGAGGAAACAAAACAGTTTTAAGCTTGAGTCCAAATGCTACTCAGATCTGAACACCAAGAAACTCAAAACAAACAGTGGCTTAGGTTTTTACCCTCTGTGTATGTTTCACAGATGGACCAGCAGTCCCAGGGTTGAAAATAACAGACTGGGAGAGAGTTTATAAAGTAATTCATTCATTTCAACTAGAGACTGAGCCCTATTTATCCATCATTAACTGGGAGGAGACTGATATATTGGAATACAGTTTATTGCAGACCTCTTGGCTTTTTTTTTTGTTTTTTTAACATAAATACAAGAAGAAATCGGTTAAGACATTTCCAGGCTCATGATCATCTTGAAATGCTATTAGGAACTGAATTTTTCCCCATGTTCTTCATAAATAAGCAGAAAAATTAAGAAATCGAACATCAATAATGATAATCAATACCACTAAAGGCAGCAAATTAACACCACTTACCAAAAATAGAACTCATTAAAAAGACCAGTCATTTTTAGGTAGAGCAGGAAAAAACAATCCTGTAGTGAAAGGAAAAGCATTTCTCAAGCTCCCTGTGAGCCCCTGGCTCCAGCCTGGAGTTGAGAGTGGACAGTCCATCAGGTCGCGGTGCCACATTGTCAGAGCTACATTATAATTACAGCTAAGCAACTCTTTCATTCCAAACAGTTATTTTTAGTTCTCTGTTACTTTTTGGAAAAGTTACCTTTTTGAACTTCAGTTTCTCAGAGATGGTCTAAACCCAGAAGGAAGCATCTTAAAGCAACCAAAATGTATTACTTGGGTGCTCTGAAAAAAATTACGTGTGTGTGTGTGTGTGTGTGTGTGTGTGTGTGTGTGTGTGTGTGTTTATGAATGGGGTATGGGGGACCCTCTGACAACTGCAACGCAGGTAATTTCCAATGCCACGCCTGCATGCTGTAATCAAGATAGTTTCTTCTTCTGTGTGATTATTCTAAAATTCTCATCTGGTAAAAAATCTATGGGTACTATATAGATATGGGAAAGTGTGTGCGTGTGTGTGTGCGTGTGTGTGCGTGTGTGTGCGTGCGTGTGTGTGTGTGTGTGTGTGTGTGTCTCAAAGTAATAGAGAGTTCATATCTCGAAGACTACAGAACTGAGAAATCAAGACCATGGAAAAGGAATAGCTCAGGCCCTTACAGATGAATGCCAAATGCTTACTTAGATCCAAAAGCTACATCAGATGTTTTATTTCCAGAAACTGTTGGGACCACTTAATGCTGCAACCTAAAAAAAATATGGTTTTCTTGTACTTAGCTAAACAATCCTAGGCAAAGCAGTTTTAAATAAAATTTTAAAGGCCAATGTAGAATTAGGTTCTGCAGTATCTTAACACACATACTAAAATTCAAACAAGTTTTGATTTCATGTTCTGTACGCACATTTAGTTTTACAAAGGTCTCCATGGCAGCAAATAGTAAACGGCAGTGTAGTGCAGCAGACGGAAGACGGCACCAGAGAGAGGAAAACTTGGGTTTTTGATCCAGATCTGCTATCTGAAGTTGGGTAAGCAAATTTCTAACGCTGAGATGCTTAGATGCTAAGACAATGGACCTTACATTTATTTACAATAAACTCAAACTTTCTGTTACTTGTAATGTTTTACCCACTAATAGTAAAATTTCTGGCAGACTATAAATCACTAGCTAATAATTTTCTCTTTCTACTCACCATAAACAGCATCTGCACAGGATTTAAGTCAGTCTCTTCACTGAGCTCACAAGAGCCTCTCAACAACCCCCGGAACTGGGGAGAGCAGAGAGCAGCGCTCCCATTTCATAGATGTGAAGACTGAGATTCAGGGAATCACAGTTAAGTAGCAGGGCTGTGACTATCCTTCAGTTCTCCCAAGATCCAACATCATTCTCTTTCTACCAAACCACTCTGATGCCAATTTTATAAATTATAGAAAAAATTTTTCTTTCCATCAGTAAATCTGTGGTCCTCAGCAAGCTACAGATCCATTCTCATCTACCTCAGCAGAAATAAGAGCTTTATTAAGGGAACATAAATTTATTGAAGTCCATTATTTGGACAAATGGGAGAGAAAAAAAAAAGAAGAAAGAATAAAAAAGTCAAAGGCCATAGTTCCACTCACCACACACAAAGCCATCTGGGCTAACAGCAAAAATACTTCTTCCCTTCAGCAACTGAGGATGGGCACAACTGGCATTTACAAAGCTCTGAAAGTTGTTTTCCGCCACCCACTGTGGGAGCCATTTTAGTTGGCAATCGCACAAAAGGCTTGATGTATTTAAGTGCCTGAGGAGAGTAATTACATTCAATTTGTTTTGTACGAAATGCAGATTTCTACAAGTATAAACTAAACTCAAGTAAATATTAACAAAGCAATGAATGGGGAAACCAAATACACACATCCCATGGACTAATTATTCTATATAGTCCATCTTAAAATGCAAGACATGGAACTCGCACTGTTTTTTGGTTGGTGGTGGTGTTCTTACCGACCAGCAGAGACAGAAGTGCTGATACACCAAAAATACCTTACTACTGAAAACTGGTTACTGTGATGAGGCACTGTACTGTATTGGGTCCCACAAATTTCCACCGCCAATTTGTAACAGAAAGAAAAAGAAACTCCTCTTTTCAACAAAGGGAACAAAAAACCAACTCCTCTTGCTTTCTGGTAACAAAAGTGATGTGATGAATGTGCCAGACACTTTCCATAGATACATAATCCAGGATAATCCACCCCACGTCAGTTTCCCCCTGCATGCTTTATGTGAAACTCTTGGAAGGAAAGGAAAAGCTTACAGTTGCTGAAGTTTCTTCATTTGTGAGAATGCATTGCCTTGTAATGACATGATTGCGTTGTCGCTCAGGTCTCTGAAAAAGCAAGCAAATCAAATACATTCGAGGGAATTATGGTCACTATGTGCCTTCAGGCAAAGGGTGGGCCCACGCTGCCCACACCATTCGCCACAAAAATACTCTCTGTGCTGAGATGCACAAATGGGGGTGACTAGAACTCATTAGGAAGCCTGGATTCAAGAACAAGGATATCTGCATCAGAGGCAGGTTCTGTTACGGTGAGAGAGATTTCATATCACCACACACAGGTTTTTTGACTCTTAAGGGCCTAAGCTGTTCTGCCATGTTATTTTATTACACTTCTTATTATTCAAATTAGTAACCATTAGTAACTTTTAAATGCACAAATAAAATTCCTCGTAATTATGCTTTTAAAAAACCATCATGTATAGAATACCTTCTATGATACGCAACCATGTTAAGTGATTTACGTTTACATATTATTACATTTAATCCTCACATCGACCCAAAAGCAGATGATATAAACCACCTTGGCTTGGCGTGAAAGGGGCAGGTAAGATTTGAACTCAATTATTTTCAATTTCCAAACCTATGCTCTCAGTCACTAGCCTATTCTGTCACACACAACTCACTCGTGGGGAGACAGGTAGGTGTTCAGACAAGAGGTTCTCACTAAAACAAACAAAACAACAAACACTTCAGGCAGGACATTTATAAAATGAGAGAATGTTCTGGGCTGGCTTTATTTTTAACTGGTGCTTATGAGCGCTCTGGATTAAAGTCCTCTCCACAGTGATTACTACTCTGTTTTCCTTTAAGAGGGTGGAGAAAAGGGATTTTGAATGAGACAAGCGGCAACAGAAGACAGAATCGAGGTCCCAAACGTGGGCAGAGAAAGAGGCTGAGAGAGTCACGAAGGTTTAGGAAACTGAAGCAGAGGCGAATGCCCCACGGATCCACTAACTCCACTTTCCCAGAAATGAAATGGGTCAGATGACAAACCCTTTTGGCTAGCTTCCCTTTGAAAATAATTTGTTTCAGTGAGCCCAGCAATACTGGCCCGCCTTTCCAGATGACGCTTTGCAGAGTTATCCCCTACAACCTGCCCTGCTACACTGTCGGCGTGGCTGGCGATCCAGAGCTCCCTGCAACCAATGAGTCACTACGAAGACGGCAAGATGGTGGTGCACAGATTAACAGCTAAACACACAGCACCAGTGACGGTACCAAGCAAATGTGTATCTTACATGATAACTTCTTTTGTCCAGGTTAACAGATAATACAACTTTTGGCTATAAGCATTCCTTAATAGTCAGGGTGGACACACTCTGCTGCTTCAGACTCCCACTGAACACATACATGTGCACCCACGGTTATCAGAAGCTGGTTGGCTCTGCGCTCCTGCAGGCTTTGACTCCTATCAAGGCTGTGCTCCTAGTGCCTGAAAATATTCGAGTGCCTAAGTGTCATTTCAGAAATGTGTGCCAGGAGTTACTGGGGGCAGAAGATGTGAAGGCAAGAGCTGCTGTGAGAGCAGGGGCTGCCCTGGTTTGAGCCCTGCTTCTGTCAGCTGCTAACTTACAGGTTAGTTGCAAAAGAGAGTGAGAAAAAGAATAAAGGAGGAAAAACAGGTTGTATGCTTTATAATTAAACAACAGTAACAATAAAAAAATTCTCAAAGTAGTGTTAAAACTCTCCCGTCACTCTCCAGGACTGGAGGGATTGTCTTTTTTGAGCGTTAAGATGTGCGTTGCCTTCTTAACTGTCTGATGGAATCAATGAACCCTCAGAGCCACTGCATCTTAACTTAAAAATTAAGATAACAGTAGCTATTAAATAGTTTTCTCGTAAGGATTAAATGAGAAAATATAAATAAGTACCTAGCATAATGCCTGATGTGCACTAGGTGTGTGATAAATGGTAGTTTTTTTAAAAAATTAAATATACCACTGCTTGAGAGAAATAACTAAGAGAAAACCCCAAAGTGATGTATAGCAATGCCCTTAAAGGCAAAAGAAATATGCACCTGTACACTTATACTTTCATACAGATATACAGACAGACAAGTAGGTAGGTAGGTAGACAAAGGACAAAGGATAGATGTGTATATTTTATTGCACTGAGAGGATACCAACAAAATTATGTACTAGTTTGTGTTACCTTTCATGACATATAAGTAGATAACCATTTCAGACTGCCTTTAGGGTAACTAAATTCCTGCTACTCACAGATGTTCTAATGCATCCAAACCAGTGAAGGCTTTTTTGGTAATGGATCGAATCCGGTTTCCCTGGAGTATCCTTAAAAAAAAAAAAATTATAATGGAACAGTTAGTAAAAGCCATTGTGGAGTGCAACTCTCCTGAAAAGAATTGCTTTTTAAATCATTTGTGAATATTCTATTTTCTTCAATTAAACAAGATATCCTTAAAAAAATGTATCCGTGCCATCTATTTCAGTCATATGGTTCAGTATGGTTGCAAAGCATTCGACAGAGAACCCAGCAAAAATACGTATTCGAGAAGTTATACTGAAGGTTAAATCAAAGCAGTGATTTTTCAAAGAGGCAGAAACTTTATTCCAAGTAAAATGTCTCAGAACACTAATAAATAAAGCAGGTAATACTGGAGACTTTCTCCTTACCCAGCCACCCCATGGATATCTTCATCACCCACAGAAGTTTAGGACTAAATGGAAGTCAATTTGAAGACTGCTTGCTTAAAACACAGAACTTAGCCATCTTCAAGGCCTATTTTGTGGCTAAATAGAAACATGTTTTTATCCCGAATTGCTCGGAACCCACTGCAGTGTTATCATTGGTCACTGGATCGCTTCATTTAAACATTCCTGTGAGGGAAGGGCAACACTGCACGTTTCAAAATGCTGAACTTAGTGCACTAACCTTTACACAGTAGTAATCCCAAGGGTCTAAGCACTCAAAACAACTGAAAATTCTTATCTGAATACTAAAGTCAGCGGCACTAACCCAAGTGTTGAGTAAAACCACTATACCCAAGGAAGAAGATCTAATCAATACACATCTCGTATAACAGGAGTCATTTGGGGAGATGACAAAGGGTAGCAACCAGATTGAGCACCTGTTTTAAAACTTTTTAAAGATGTCAACTTGTGTGTGGAACTGAGCGCAATTAAGACAAAGTGTTTAGGGAGTTCCCTGGCGGTCCAGTGGTCAGGACTCGGCGTGGCCCCGGGGTTCAATCCCTGGTTGGGGAACTAAGATCCCGAAAGCTGCGCGGTGTAGCCAAAAAAATCCCAAAATGTTTAGGTCAGAAAGCAACGCCAATTATGAGGCAAATCATACTCACAGCCGCCTCAGTTTGTCAAGCCCAGAGAAGGCACCATTCATGTCCTCAATGGTCCAAGAAATTTCATTATTCTTCAGATCCCTGGTTCAAAAAAGGGAGAGTTACGGAAAGTGGTACCAGGTACTTAATAAAAGATACAGGCATTCTTGTTAGACATATGCTTAGAAAGCGAAGATTTCCCCCCCCAGGTGGCATGTGATTTGGAATAATTCCTCATAACTGCCCATATCATCTCTCTCTGCCCCTTTCAAAACAATAGAAAACTGTTTCTCTCCCTAACATAGATCTTACCTCCTGCCCTCCTCCCTCAGCAGCATTTTATACTTTTGTCCGAGATGAGGAGAGTTGATTCCGGCCCTATTAACTCCTCTATCAAGATGACTAAATTCTGAAAGACCTGAATAGTCTGAAAAATACATTAAACTTTAAAACCTCTGCTCCAACCACACAACGAGCAGCTCGCCAAAGCACACGGCATGTCTTTCAGTCATGTAATGCTTCAAACAGTGAACACAGCAAAACTTTCTGACAGTGCAAAAATCAAAAGCCCGTTGCACAACGTTAAAATTCACATTTGAAAGATTTTTCAAAGGCCATTTAATCCAACTCCCTCTTCTTCCTCTTGGGACAGAGATCAAGTCTGGATGTAACTGGTCTGATAAACAGGCGTCTTCCTTTGCTGCACTTTGTATATCTTTTTTGCTCTGGGTAATTTTTAATCTGCATTTTTACGAAGAAAAATTAGTGGATTTGAAATTGTTTTCCTCTTGAGCGGTTACCAACTTCCTGGAGATCCTGAGAAGGCTGACTGTAATCACCAAACCAATCTGATCACTGTCCTTTTTAATCCCTTTAAGAAGCACACATGGATGAAATGGACCGATCTTAATCAAACTGATCTGGGAAAGATTAAGACACTACTTCTGAGGCTGTACACATTTCCTTCATAACAAAGGAAATCTGCTTGGAGAAAAGTGGGCACATTTAGGAACCAATTAGGTTCATGGAGGAACAGCAAAATGTGTAACTTACAAAGTCTTTAAACTGGAAAGCCCCCGGAAGGCACAATCAGCAATGTAGCTGACTTTGTTATTCCCAATGTGCAGTGTATTTAGCAAGCTTAGGCCCAGGAAGCTTGAATCATCCAACCTTGATAAGTGATTGAAAGTTAAGTCCCTGTAAAGGAAAAAGGAACCAAAAAACAAACGATAGCTTTTATTTTCCAGTTCAATGCAATGATTTGTTTAAAAAAAAGAACAGAAACAGGTAATATATATTGCCACAGTTACCCTTATTTTAAAACTCTGCCTTCTTAATAATACTCAGGTAAACATTATTTCTAATCCCAGTAATTAAAAAAAAATTCTCTTTATTTGAGAATCACCACCATGGCTTTAGCCCATGCGCCACAGAACTGAAACGGCAGAGCTGGCTTCAACTTATCACAAAACTATGACTAGGTTGCCTGTGCAAAAGGCTGTCACCTTGGAAACTTTGTTATGAAAATTTCACAGATCAGTGGTAAGAAGCTCATGCTCTGGCATGATTCCTGCTCTCAAACCTGAGGAGAATAAAAGGCAACTCACAGCTCACTGAGTTTCTGGCAGAACTCCCAGGCATCAGGGCTGATCCTGGTGATGGCATTTTGGCTGAGATGAAGTTCCTGCAGCATCAGCAGGCCGTAAAGCCAGCCTTTGGTAATCTCTGTTAGGTTGTTATGGTCCAGCTGCCTACATTTACAATAAGAGTCAAAAGCAGGATCCCAAGTTCATTATCTAGACTCTTCAAAGGGGACATATTACAACCTATTACATATTCCTATTGTTATGAGATGTGTAGCTTTTGTTACACAAAGACATCAGCAGAAAAGACTATGCTTATTAAATTCTCAGTCACATTACGTGAAACAAAACTTAATATTAAATTATAAGATTGTAAACGATGAGATTTTAACATAGGATTTCAAATAAGAGCTGCTGAATGCTCACTGAGCATTCCAAGATCATACCGCCTGAGTAGGAATTGATCACCCGCACTTACAAGATTTCCATGTTGCTCAGCCCCCAGAAAGCCCCATCCATAAGTTTTGTCACTCCATTTCTTTGCATTTTCAGAGACTTCAGAGCACCAAGCCCTTGGAACGTGAGCCCATCGACGTTTTTGATCTTGTTTCGGTTCAGTTCACTACATTGGATGTTACAGTTAGACAGTTAGCTTATATGACAAACTCTGGAAGCAGTAATAAAATGTGACATTACTGCAATATAGTTAAACCAGCCTGTGTTAAATTACATAGAATGCTTTAAATTTCTAAGCATTTTTATTGAGAAGAATTTTGATTTACTAGCAGTGAGTAAATTTCCTTCCGAAACATGTGATGTATTTTTGCGATCATCAAATTCTGACACCAGATTGCACTTCAATTTCTAAGCTGTTGTCCATTCAGGATGGAAGTAAACACATTAATATTGGTCTTTAAAGTATCCAGAATGGGAGTACTGAATATTACATTAGAACACAAGGTCTATTCAGGAGCAGGGCCGTCAAGTTTATCCTGTTCAACTGCTTACAAAAGTTGACTCCTCTGTGTCACAATTTGTACTGTGTTGAATGCTTCCTCTTTCAGGCAGTCATTCTCAACCTTGGTTGCACCCTGGAATCACCTGGGGAGTTTTAAAAAATTACTGAAGCCTGGATCTTACCCCAGAGGTTCTAATGTAATTGGTCTAGGGTGTGGCCTGGGCACTGGGATTTTGAAAAGCTCCCCAAGTATCTGTCATGTGCAGCCAAGGCTGAAAACCACTATACTGCAGGAGCCTGTTCACAGATTATTCCACCGTTATTAAGGAGACAGCACTTTACAGCTCCTTAAGCTATGAGGGGCCCTGCAGTCATTGGTACGGTTCTCATGATCCACAGCTGTGGAGAGTCACCATGATGTCTTCAGTGCCATCATGATGGCTTTGTATGGAGGTTGTTCAATGATTACACTGCTCACTCTTTCAGGAACAATCCAACTTGCCTTGTCAGGCAGAAGCCTGTACCGGGTGACTTTTTTTTTTTTTCTTTTCGGTACGTGGGCCTCTCACTGTTGTGGCCTCTCCCATTGCGGAGCACAGGCTCCGGACGCGCAGGCCCAGTGGCCATGGCTCACAGGCCCAGCCGCTCCGCGGCACGTGGGATCTTCCCGGACTGGGGCACGAACCCGCGTCCCCTGCATCGGCAGGCAGACTCTCAACCACTGCGCCACCAGGGAAGCCCCCGGGTGACTTTTTTTTTTTTTTTTTTTTTTCCGGGTGACTTTTAAGGCTCTTTCTGATTCAGTGGTTCTACAACTCCAGCTCTCAGAGGAAAGGTGGCTACATCCTTGCTTCTAAACTCCTTCTGCCACATTGTGGATTTTAGGGGGGAGGTGCCAAGGGTTTAGAGGAGGTGAGGAAATAGAATCTAAGAGGACATTTTACTTACAGGTGTTGCAGTTGAGACAGTCTAAACATCTTGGCTGGGAGAGCTGAGATTCGGTTCCTGTTCAGCTTCAGCACCAGGAGTGTGTTGGCCAGACTGTCAAAATACCCAGGTTCCATGGATGTCACTCGGTTGCTGTTGATATACCTGTTGAAAGTCTGAAGATGAGCTTCTCTTTCTGGTTCTTTGGGAAGTTAAAGTGCATGTATTCTCTGTATATGAAAGACTCTCCAGAGAACCTACCCATCCCTTGTAACAATGGACACTTAAAATAATTAACTCTTTACGCCCTTGCAGGCCAATATCGACTATGATTCACACATATCTCTGGGGGAAAAAGTGACTAAAATATTTGAAGATAACAAACATTATCCAATTTTTGTGAAATTCATTTATTAATGAAATACACGGGGGGTTTAATTTTGATTATTTTTTTACAGAATCACTTGGTTTTTCTATAACAGTCAAAGGATGTCTCCATTTTTGTAATCCAGTCGTGTAAGAATAAAATGAAGACTGTGGTTATCCAGGCTTACAGAAAATTACCAGTCAGTAAGAAAGTGACATTTTTGATCCATCAGCAGTAAGAAATGGTCAGCGTTCTGGTTCCTATCTTAAAGTTGTTTCCTTTTTTAATATAGCACAATATTTTCATCATGGGTGAAAACTGTTAAAAACAACTTGACTTACAGATATTTGAGTTGTAGGGGTGGAAGTGCAGTTTTAAGCTCTGAAATGTTATTGCCACTCAGGTCCAAAGTTTCGAGGGACTGAAACCGTCTCAGATGTTCAGGTAATATTTCCACAATCTTGTTTCCAGCTCTGGATTTAAAGAATAGCACAGATAACAGGGTTAATGGTACAACAATCTGAAAGGTGAAAAATATGTTCTATTTCTAACTCGTTCTTTAGAAATTTGGAAAACTGATTGTTCTACACAGCACGTTAAAAAGTTAAACAGCAACTCTTCAGTCACTTTAATGTTGCATTAGATAGTAAATCATAATTTTAGAATTATGAAAAGCTTTCCAATATAAATCTGGGTGCGTTTAACAGCTGTGGTTATCTAAATGCGATGCACTTAAACTGATTTTTCTTTCTCTTATTTTGTTAACAGTCTTTCTTCCTTATCATTTCATGAAATGGGATATGAAATGACTAGCACCAAGTTGGCATATTCCAGGCACTGGTGTGTTAGTTCCCTATTCTTTCTTCTTGAGTCCTAATTCATTTCTAATTTTTCCCTTGGAAAGCCCACACACTACGGGTGCCAATGAACTTAAGATACTCATCAGATTGGGCTTTTTAAAAGCCATCCTAGAGAAATCTCTTTTTCTTTGGAAATAGCAAGTTTCAATGCATTGCCATCGTCTTCAAAACCAGTGGATATGCTCCAAGGCTTTGACTATTATAAAAATAAGAGCACACCAGTCTAAATAATCTCTGGGAGCAATTAGATTTTTTAAAAGTTTGACATTAACTATCTTAAACACCAGACCATGATGTCCAACATTGTAGTCACATGTGGCTCTTTACATTTAAATTAAAATTAAACGTTAAAGTTCCGTTCCTTAGTCATAGTAGCCACATGTCAGATCCTGAATAGGTGCCTGGTATCTGTCAAATGGGCCAGTACACATACAGAACATCCGCACTATCGTGGAAAGCTCTACTGGTGAGGACTAGACCACAAAGGAGAAAAGATAAACAAAATAAAACAAAAAGAGGCCAAGGCAAAGCTTTTAGAAGGTCATCAATACAACAGTTTCCAAGGGGGAGATTCAGCATTCAACAACAATCTTGCTAGAAAACAGGAACCAAAATGATGCGCAAGCCATCTTAACTGTCATATTAGACCAGGTAGCTTGGACTTTTTAGACGTTAGGCAGGGGAAAAATGACATGTCAAGGGAGAAGGGCTGGGATGATGGCAGAGTCCAGGGTCTTCGCTTTACAGCTCAAGGAACAATGAAACAATGGCGGGCTCTAAGTAGAACTCTGTATATCATATAAGTCACGTGCTGCCATTTTTAGGTAAACCCTCACTTAAGGGGAAAACTTAGAAAGAGATTTCATATGTGTATCTTTCTTACCAATAACTGCATTAGTATAGCGTTTTGAGTTCATTAAGTTCTTCTGCATTATTGTAACTCTCAGGCCTCTCACCGTCACAGAAGGTTCCTGAGTTAGGAGCACCTCTTACGTGTTTTCACAAGATCCTCTGCTGTGTGTGACACAGCACTTTTTACGTTGTTGGTCTTTTCTGCCATACTGTGAGCTCCTTTAAAGCAGGGCTATATATCTATCCCCGTCTTGGAATGTATATGGAATCTAATAACGCTGACGGCATTGGATGCCAAGCCCTATGCTACGCATTTTTCATTTATTATGCCATTTAATCATAATAACATTTCTCTGCTGTTGAAATTAGGAAACTAGAGCTTTTAACCTAACAAGTCCAAGTACTCCCCCCAGGCCACCTCACAGAGTAAGTCCCTATTGGTCCCAAAGCAATCCCTGAAGGCTGTTTCATAGAACACAGTTTCCAACATTCAAACAACTTAATTTTGGCAATTAAGTTCTTACTTTCTGGAGGTGAGGATGCACCTCCAGAAAGTCTCGCAACTTCCCACTCTTGCAAAAATGCTGAGCTACTGGTTCCAAACTGCTGTGGGAATCCATACCAGCTCACTGAGCCCTCATCATGCCAACACTAAGGATGCCCTGGAAACTGGGGTCCCCCCAGTCTGTGCTTGCACCTCAGGAGAAAAAGAGGGTCACCAAGAGTTTGCATGTGTTTGGCAGCCAACAGAGTAGAAGACCAGCTTCCTGAATGTGTGCAAATGCCAGGTGCTGCTTTCCCCAGTAAGTGGAGAAACCAGGTTGTACATTTTAAATCTATTTAAATAACAATGAACTAACAAAACTTCTCAAAATATTGTGAAAAATCTTCCCTGTGTTACTTCTAAGGACTGTCGGGGAGTCGTCTTTTTTGACCCAAGTCATCCAAAAATCTAACCCCATTTTTAAAGTAATCCTATACAAGGTACCAGGCAGGGGTGATGTATACCCTAACAGCTGAACTCTGTGATAATAGTAAGGTTAAAAAAAGGGGGGGGGGGCGCGGTTAGCAGTCCCATGTACAAGTCACAACTATCAAGCCCCTCAGATTCCCATGAAGTCTTACAGATTCTGTTTAGAGTCAAGTCAGCCATGACCTCTGATTCTGACCATTTCCCACATCTGGATTCCTCAGTGTGTAAACCCCTTGATCTAGCTGTGAGGTACAGGGTAATGCAAGTGAGACAATTAGTCAATTTCTACATCCTGGAGATGGATTCAGTCCAAGAGACAAGCCACAGGGCCTCAGGGTCAGGGTGTGTGGGTTAAAGGAAACCACACTTTAGGGGACAAAAATGTTCTCTTAAAAACACAACCCAAATGTTTGCATTACCAGGAAGCCCCCCCCCCAAACAGCAGAGTAACCCTGAAACACCCTCCCTCATCTCCTTCCCTCTCCCTCCGGTCCGCAGCCACTGCCGCCCATCAAATTCTGCATCCGGTTTTGGTCCCCAGGTTGTCTGGAGCTAGCTAGTACAGCTACGCTTACATTTAACAACAAGAAGAAACAGCCATAGGTTTTCGCAATAAATGGAGCAAACTGGTTTCTGGTGGGAGGGAGAGGGAGACCCACAGGTGTCTATCACGTTGCTCAAATAAGGCTACAAGTTAGATAACAGGCCATACAATCTTTGGTTTGTGTATTCGTTTGTTTATAAGGTAATTATGAACAAGGTATTAAAACTGCCAATTACTTGAGTGACGAATAAAATTTTCCTTGCAGTTCAAGTATGCTCCAGCCAAAGCCAGCCATTTCCTGAGCTGCACACCTCCTAAATTGCAGTGTGAAAGTGCTCAGTTATAAACGGAGCCTGTACAGTGCGTCTTTGTCAGCACTGCTTCCTAGCACAAAAATCCCTTACAACTGCCAGGATAATGGTCCCTGTATCACAAAATTTTAACTCTGTTCTAATGGAACTGAATTAAATCCAAATACCAGTTTCATATTAGCTCTCAGACTAACTGGCAAATAACCACCTAATAGGTACGAGTTTAAAATAAAAGAAAAAAAACTTGCTTTATGTCAAACAAGAAGGGTTTAAAAAAAAGACAACTACCTTAAAAAACTAGATTCAAAAATCTTTTTAATCACCTAAAACCCTCAAAATAAACATACTTCATAATAGAGTGGGTCACAAGTAACCACTTCTAGGAGCCAAAGATTCAATTCAACTCCAGCTTCAATTTTTCTCCAAATAGGGATAAATGCCAAAATTGATGAACATATTAAAGCACTGCAGTTGATTAATAGTTTTGGCAGGAAATGTGCAATGCTGCAACAAAAAACAAAACAAAACAAACTATCTTTTTCCATTACTTAAGTTAATGTGGAAATGTCATCTTTCCATTGTTCAAAAATCTGTACTCTGAGCATAGGAAGGCGTTTCAGCCTTGTGCAAATCCATCTTAACAACCACGAATATTTTGGTCATCTATGTTTGTTGATAGTACAAGGCGTTCCATGGTCAAATCACTGCTGAGGTCAAGTATAACCAGTCCCTTACAGACAAACACAGACTTGGGGGCCTGGTCAGCTGGAATGCAGATGGTTCCCTCAGGGTTCTCAGAGGCCATGGGAATAACAGGAGGCTCAGGTATGTTAGCCTCGGCTTCTCAGGCCCAACAATCATGGTTTCACTTCATTGCTAATTTCACCTTTCAGCCTTTGCCAAATACCTTTAAGCAGAAGCAAACCCGACTTATGATATTTACATGATGATATTTGCTCTGAGAGTCCTGAAGATCTGACAACGAACAAGACGGATATGGTCCCTGACCTCACAGCACTGAAATTCTAGTGGGGGAGAACAGGCAGGCAAAAGGGAGTGGACACCAGAGGGATAAGTGGAAGAAGAAAGGACAGTCTCCTAAAAAGTGATGGGAGGGGTGTGGGCGTCAGCAAAACTTCCCGTGGCAAGGAGGAGTCTAGAGTTCTAGGCAGAAGCAAGTGAGACCAAGGCAAGGCTTCTTTCCCTTGAGGAAATGAGTGGAAACGGGAGAAAGAGGAAGTTGACGAGTGAGGTGCTGGGAGGAGAAGAGAGTAGGTCAAGTGGGACCCTGTAAACCATGTTAGGCATTTGGCCTTTGTCTCAAGATCAAGTAGAGGGAGGAGGACAGAGGATTTCGAACGGCGGGGTGACAATATTCGATGTGCATTTTGAAAAGACTTCTCTGGCAGCAGTGGGTTGAAAGACTGGGTGGGGGACAGGCAAGAGGAAGTACAGAGGACAGAGGAGGGATGGAGGGGCAATGGCCACCGTCTGCCTGGACACCCGTTTTGGGGGTGAAGCACCGTTCTTCCTCTGGTTTCCAGGGCACAGGCCATGCTTTCCCCCTCCCCTGACATACAGGCTCAGGTTTCCAGCTCTGCAGCCTCTGGACACTGGGACCCAGTTCAGCACTACTGGAGTTCCCATCCACACTCCTCACTACCCCTGTGTTCTGTCTGCTTGTACGAGAGGCCCCCTAAAGCAGGGGGTCCCCTTTTGCTCAGGTGTGAGATGCGACTGACCAGAATAGCCCAGTTCTGGCATTTTCATGTCTGTAATCACTAGGAACATGGACAAATGTGTTATTCTTATATATAAGAAATGTGTGCATTTGTTCTGATAGTCGGAACACCTGCAATTAATGTAAACCCGGACTAGATTAATAACAGTAAAATATAATCTATGAGGTTATTGACCACTTGGTACGATGATGATTGGTTCTTTTTGACTCACGGTGATCTCCAGAAAGCATGAGCGTCTCAAAAGAACTTTATGCACACCTAAGTGGATATAAATGGTATGAGTTTATTTCTGGAGTCAGAGAAGAGAGTCCCAGAGTGGAATATTCTTTGTGAGGAACCAGAATATCAGGTTTTTTCACACTGGAATTCCTGAAACCAATTAAAGTGTAGCTTCTTGGTGCATAAGAAATATCTGTCAATAGTTTCAGGTGTCTCCTACCTACTGCACAACATAAAGGCAGTTGAAGGCTTTGCAGCTTGATGTGTAAAGACGTGCAAACTTGGCTATTTAGAGAAGGTATGCATGTGTGGCATTTTCCTTTTAGAGAGGGTATGCGCAGTGAAATTTAATCTGAAACCATTTTTTTAACATGTTGCAATGCCCCCCTTTCTTAGAATGCATTACCCTGACCACATCCCTGAAATCCAATTCAGTTACTGCAGCCAAAAAATTGCTGAATCCGTGGTCACTGCACACAACCATAGAGCAAGCACGTTAACCATACTGACTGGGACAGTTGGCCTGGCCACAAGGAAATACTGATTGCTATATGTAACTTGTAAGCAACTGGTTTAACACCATTTATAAAGGTATTACAAGCTGTTAAAGAAAACACGACGCTTTGCAAACATATTAAAGATCACTTATATTTCCAACAATAACTCCTCTCCCCTCCCAACCCCCCCTCCCCACCAAAAAAAAGCTTCCTTGAAAACTACCTTGGCTGGAATAACTAACACCCTATAATATTAGGCTTCTTTTAGCAGAGAGACTTAGCAAGCAAAGAACCTCTTCCATGCAGATAAAAATAAACTGTCTCTGCTCATCTTTTTTTTTTTCCTAAAAAGATAATTAAGAAGTTTCATTAAAAGAACACATGTTTAGACTGGTCCACTGGTCCTGTGGCATCTAAGGATAAAGCCAACTGAGGAAGCTTTTGCAAGGAGAAAGATTCTTGATGAAGAAGCAGAGATATTAAGCAGCAAAGGAGCCACCGTAGGAGCAAAGAATCCGTTCTTTCTGCTAAAAGTCAGGTCAACATAAAATATAATTATCTTTTGGATTGTGAACATGATAAAGTTGCCCACAATGTTTTAAAATACAGAGATCCTTCAATAATCAGGGCCCTAGTTATGTGCCAATTATAATACATGTAAGCTTGAAAGAAGAACTATAAGTTGGAAACTCATTTACACCACATAAAAAACCTTTTTTGATCCCCAAATATAAATTCTATTTAGTCCTTTTATGTAAACAGAAATTTAAGGGCAGGTCCTAGAAGACAACAGGATCCTAAACAAGATACTTAATCATTATTTTAATCTGAAATAATTAAAGTATATACAGTAAAAATTAACTCTACTTTTATTTAGTAAAATTAAAAAAATTTTCCCTACCTCTCTTTTGAGGCAGGGTCTTCCACAGCCATTTTCACAGGTCAAACCACTGCTATGGTTAAACTGTGAGTTTGAGTCTCCCCGTAAGTTTGTGATTTACTTGTGATTGAAGAAAATCTCTGATTCATACTTGGTTCCCAAAACTCAGGATTAAGTGAATGGATTCAAGATGCTGAAGTGACCAAATAGTCTTAATTAGTCTTGAAACTCTAGATCAAGCTTTAGATTGGCCCATAAGGATGTACCTCAACTGTGGTTCAAGATGCATACATCCATCAGAAAGTGGTATGACCACCACAGCTGCCAGCCAGAAAAAGTAAACATAAAACTGGGATTCCATACATCAATCAACCTGTCACAAGTAGGATCTCTTTGAAGCAGCAGTTCATACCACAGCTCCCCAGCAAGTAGATTTTGATTCTGTTCCCAGTTGTATGTCTTGATCTACCATACTTTGTAAACCTTGATTTTCTCACTGTCAATGGGAGGAAAGGGAAGGAAATGTCCTCTTCCAGCTCTAAGGAGTTGTGGATTTGGATGACAATTCAGCAAATGACCAGATTTGCTACAGAGGCTTCACATAATCATCATATAAAACTGCAGCCTCTTACAGATCCTGGCCTCACTTTTGGGGGATTTCTTTCCTAGGGGAGTCCCAATTCCTGGCTGCCCAGTCTTCCTTGGTTTACTACCTCATTTTCCTGGGGCATATCCTCCATGAGCTTTCTAAGAAACCATCTGTAGAGGTACGTCGTTTTTTTTTTTTCATACTTGGAAATGTCTTTACGGGATTGACAGTTGGGCGTGTACCGAGCTGAGATTAGAAACCATGTTCCTTTGGGTTTTGAAGACTGTTTTACCCTATCACAACACTCAAGGATGTAAGTTTGAGGAGCCAGAGGCCATTCTGCTTCTCAACTCCAGTGTTTCTTAAATTGCAACAGGCACCAGAACTGGGAGTGGGGGGCTTCTTGGAGCACAGATTGTTGAGCCCCACACTCGGGGTTTCCGTTTCGGTAGGCCTGGGTGTGACCTGAGAATCTGCATTTCTACCAAGTTCCCAGATGCTGCTGATGCTGTGAGGCTCACACTGGGGAGGGGAGAACCACTATTTATCCTTACAGGGGACCTGCTTTGTATTTGATCTTTCCTCCTCTCAGAGCTTCTCTTTAACCCTGATGTTCTAAAAGAGCACAGTAATGTCCCTCACTGTAGGTTTTTTTTTTTTTTCCATTTGCTGGCACTCAGTAGGGTCTTTCAACCTAGAGATGTGTGTTCCGTGGCTCTGGGAAATTTTTTTGCCTCTTTGATAATTTCCTCTTTTCTAGTTCCACAGATGTCTCTTCATGGAATTCCAATTAAATTTCCAAGTTGATCCTCTCATTTTTTTATTTTTTCCTCTCCAGTTTTCCATCTTTTTATCTTTTGGTTCTTCTTTCTGAGAGCTTTTCAACTGTCTTCCAATACTTCTATTACCTTTTTAAAGTGCCTGTTATATAAATATATATAGATATATTTTTTTTTGTTGTTGTTGTTGTTATGGTTGTTTTGGCTGTGTTGGGTCTTCGTTGCTGCGCGCGGGCTATTCTCTAGTTACAGCGAGCGGGGGCTGGGCTACTCTTCATTGTGGTGCGCGGGCTTCTCATTGCAGTCGCTTCTCTTGTTGTGAAGCACGGGCTCTAGGCGTGCGGGCTTAGTAGTTGTGGTGCACGGGCTTAGTTGCTCCGCGGCACGTGGGATCTTCCCGGACCAGGGCTCGAACCCCTGTCCCTTGCACCATCAGGCGGATTCTTAACCACTGCGCCACCAGGGAAGTCCCTGTTATTATATTTTTAACTTTTAAGGGTCCCTTTCTTATTTTCTGAAATATTCCTTTTATTATTATTATTTACTACTCTTTTCTTATTTTGTGGATATAACATCTCTCTTCTCTCTGGAGATATTGTTTTGAAGTTCCCTTCTCCTTCCATTGTCTCTGGTTCCCTCTTCCTATGTATTTTGGACTCTGACTTTATTCTTACAAACCCTTTCAAGAGACAGTGATCACTGGCTATCCACTCATATTTAGTAAAAAGCGGCCCCGGAAAGCTTGCTGAGGGCTGTGAGGTAAGGACTTGCTGACTGGTGAGTCTCACCACAGGTGGTCTGTTTCATGATGGATCCACATGCATCTGTCTAATCGCTCAGATCCTCCAACCTCCAGGCTGGTGGGGATAAGCCTGACTGCTCGTGTCTGGGAAGGTGAACAGGAACATAAGCTGAGGGGAACACTGTCATCCTCATATTCAGATCAGACTTAATTTCCCTGACTGCAGAAGATGCTGCCCTCAATCCCCACCCCTTGCCCAGCTGGGCCTGTGCCCCAAATTCCAGAGACTTCGTTTCAACTCTCTAGAGAGTAAACTTCTAGTTTTCTGCCTCCATCAAGGGAGGGTTGGTCACTGGGCCTTCAGTTTTGGAGGGGGAACCTGGAGGTCTGCTTCTTATAAAAGAGTTTTCACCAATCCCCCATTTTCAGTCCTACTCTGCATCCCTATCTTTACCGACTTTGAATTCCTGAAGCATCTTGAGCTTCTGCAGCAAAAAAGTGTTTGCTTCTTTTGGGATTCACTCCACTCTCTCTAAATCATTTACAACTTGTGTGCAGGATTGAAAGATTTTAATGAAATCTTTCATTTGAACTGTCTCCTCTCCTGTTTTCTCTTTGTTCCTGTCTGTGTGCACTTTAGTCCTTTATTTTCATTTTAAGGAGGTTCTAGGATGGAGCAGAGTGAAACAAATGTGCTCAGTCCACCATGCCTTATAGGACGTCTTTAATGGGAATCTGATCAGTGAATAAGACCAGTTTTTCTCTAAAAACCTTCCCTCACAAGTTACTGTAATTTTTTAAATTGAAACATCATTCAACTTAGTCTAACAAAAAATTAGCCTATGTAAATTTTACCTTAAGATGACACTATGAACCAGAAAACATGGCATCATTATTCTGAACCTCAAATTAATAAACAGTTCTCATACAGGGGATTAATCCTGTATGAACACATCAGGCTAAATTAATGTCATTTTATTTTTCTGATATGGTCCACAGACCAATGGGCTAGGAACATCACAAACACAGAACGTCTTGATCTCACCAAGTACTTAACTTGTCCGTGTGAATAAGACACAGAATATGCGGCGGTGATGATCACACAGACAAGTGAGTTTGCATCCCTAGTCTTTATTCAGAGACTGGCATGGACCTTTAGGGAAGATGCTAAGTGGTCTGCTACTGAGGCTGCCTGTGGCCTTGTGCTGTCAACGTTTGTATGAATATGAACAGAGATGTGAATAATCAAGTGCAACTCATCCATTAGATATGCTCCCAAACCTCTCAATATACTAAAATGATGGTCTAGAAGCAACTAGAGAAATTAAGCTGGGGAAAGGCAGTGTTTTGAATTTTTAATCAATCATTTAAAAAGGCCTATTTGGAAGCAATTCGTGCGAGAATGACAATAGACTTGGGGATCTCGGCTGACCGCAACTTGGTATGTGCCAATAATACAACACGGTCCTTAAAAAGCTAACATAATGTTATGCTTCATTAACATCCCATATTCTGGTCAAGAGACACAGTCCACCATGTTCTGCATTAGACCCCATCTCAATATCTTGCTCTGGGCACTGGAGGTTAGTGTCATGCTAAAGGACGAGTGTGACAGGAGGGCTTTCAGAGTCTAGACCTGCACTGCCCAGCATAACAGCCACCGGCCACATGTGGCTCTTTAAACTTAAATGAAATTTAAAATTTAATTCCTCCATCACACCAGCCACATTTCACGTGTTCAATCCCCATGTGTCCAGCGGCTACCTCAGTGGACTGCACACATTTCCATTATCGCAGAAAGCTCTACTGGACCGCACTGGTCTAGACCCCACATCGTATAGAAAATGGGAACTGGAACTTGAGCCAGGAGAAGAGAAAGCTTTAAGAAGACCTTACAGGTTAAGACTTGTCAGTATTATGTTACGATGCGGAAAATAGACTGAAGTTGTTCTCCCCGGTGCACAGACCTAGGACAATAGGCAGAAACTACAGAAAGGCAGAGCCCAGCTTAACAAATAAAGAGTCCCAGCAATTAGAACTATTCCAAATGGAACAGCTCCTCACCCAGGAGTGAGCTTTTGTCCCCAGAAGGGCTCAAGGGGAGGTTGCATAACCTCTCTTCCAGAGAGCTCTCTTCAGTGAGAAATATCTCTTCCAACTCAAAGTTACAAGGATTGCATGCAGACACTCAAAACTAACATGACATGGGTTCTGACCAGTTATATAATATAGTAAACCATTTCTAATTCCCTTCACCCTTTTCTTGATACTTGTATGAGGACAGAGGTGAGGAAGTGAAAGCAAGACTGACAGGAGGAGGAGAATAAGAGGAAAGAGGGATTTATACGATGAACTGATGAGTGTCCTGACTCTGTAAACATGCATTCATCTTTAAAGAGTACTGCCCTCTGTTCCCAGGCCAATACCTTATGCAGGATGACATGGCCATTGGTGATGAAGTACAAAAGCATCTTATTTTCTTCAAAAAAAAATATGCTCGTTTTGATTCTAACTCCGTATGTTCGTTTTGTTATAAAAAATTTAAAATGGTTTGTGCATTGTAAAACTGACAGTCCCAGAATGTATACCATGTTTATCCTGTGCTGAACGGTACTTGCAGTGAATATTACCTTAATATTTCATGCTGCCTTCAGCCTCAATCTAGAGACTGCTCTATCTACCAGCTAAGGCTTTCTGGAGAGGAAGGGAGACAGCCAGGCCGGTGACTTTAAGTGCTAGAAAGGACGTGCTAATATTTATAACTGTCTTTTCTTTCATGTTTTGAATTTAGTACTTAAGCAACTTGCAGCCAGACAGAGAAGGGGAGGTGCTGGTTAGAGCCCTGTTTCATTGTTCTGGTCTCTCTAACCAACAACTAGATCCCATACCTCTAGGCTACGGAGGACAGCACAGACAGTAAAAGAAGGGAGAGAAGGAGGAAAAGTAACTAGGCCAGGACAGAGACACATGTTGAATCTTGCCTCCCAGTCATGAAAAGCAACTGCTATAACGTTATTGTTTTGTCTGGTCTTGGAAGCACAAGCCTCACAAGCAGAGAGAAGTCTCTGGCAGGAGCTGTATTTGATACTTCAAAGCAGCCAACAAAAGGCTAACGTGAAGTTGAGGGAAAGGATGAGAAAATGCTGTAGGTTCAGGATAAACACTGGTAAAACAGGAGTTCTTGTGGCAAGTTATACTGGAAGGTCAAGTTCGAGGGACTGTGGGTCAATTTTATGGGCTCCAAGAGCCATCATTGAAGAAAGGTGCCCAACTGCGTCACCAAGTCAAATCTAAGAATGTTGCCACCTTGGAACAAAGTTTTATTAATGAAAATAATTTTAAGTGTGTACAGAGAGGCAGGAACAAAAAGGTTAACTGACTAGTCTCCTCTGCAATTAACTATGTATTAATTTGGACTGGGAAACTGACTCAGTCATTCATCTCGCAAACATGGACTGAGTGGCCACCATATGCCAGGCGCTGAGTTACATGACAGAGTTACAACGGGGACAAAAACAGACATGATCTCAGCTTTTATAAAGTTTCATTCTGGTGGTGGGAGTGGACATTAAAGAATCGCAAATATACAACTGAAAATGGGATTGCATTTATGATAACAACATAGACACTGTAAATAAATGAGATATGAAAATGTGTAAGGCTAACTTAGCAAAAGCTGGGGGAGGGTGAGTATTTCTAGGCAAAGGGACTTGAGGCAGGAACAAGCTGGCATATTCCTAGAAATGAGGAATGATTCTAGAGAAGGCGAACAGGAAAAGAGGACTCAGGTCACGCAGAGAATTGTCGATCTTGCGAAGGATTTTTGCTCCTGATCTAAGAGCAATGGGAAATTCTTGAAGGGTTTAAAGAGCCATGACACGATCACAAATTTATGTTTCAAATACAGCCACTGTAACTTGAGAACACAAAAACCTAGCAAATGTGTATTTTGGGGACCAGTTTATGATTAAATGTGAAGGTAAACTTAGAGAGTATTACACATACGGCTCTGTGTACAGTGAGCTCTCTTATGTGCAAATCACATACACACATTTTAAAATCCAATAAAAGATTACAACTTATCATATTAAGGTGTTTATGTGTTTGTTCTGTAAGACATGGGCTTCATGAGCTTACTGCTATTAAACACAGTAATGTCTGGCTTGCTTGTACTGGTGAAGGTGGTGGCCCTCGAATGCAATGTCCTTCACATATGAAGACACTAGTCCATTTATCCTCATCTGTAGAGCACACAGTTGGGGATGAATTTTTCAGTTAAGGTGGTCAAATTCCTTGGGCTCGTCTACACCCACATGTGGGTAAAGATGGGATACAGTTTGTGTCCACTTCATCAGAACCCTGATTCCCCAGAAACTGAAGTTCTCATCATTTAAATAAATTCTGTGCCAAGCAACCAGGCAATAGCCTCTTCAGTCTCCCAAACTGATTTTTCATTAGCCTGATTTGGGGACTGTAATGAGAATGCATGCTTCTGGATGGAATTCCCACTTGACATGGTGCCGGGTTCAGTACACAGTTAACAGAACACTGCAGATCTGACTTCTAGTCATTAGTCCAACTCTACTCCTTTCAGCATACAGAAGCCCACGCTCACGTGACTCCCACGCAATGGTCAATTTCCTTTTGTGGGAAAAGGAGGTGTGGCCCTAACGTACAGCAAGGCTCAGAGCAGAGAACAGTTCTAAAGGTGGATGGATAACAGGTATTCGGCAAGGCATAACTGTTAATTATCAAAGTCACATTACTGAGTGGTCTATGACACTTGAGTTTGAATATGAGCACTGTTTAATGACTACTTGAGAAAAAGGAGAGAAGCAGATTTGGTGCTTAATTGAAATGTAGTTATTTCATTCCTCTGCTTAAAAAAAAAGTCAATTATTCCCCCAAAACCTGTAAAACACCGAAGCTGATCCCTGTCAGTGTAACCAAGTCTCCTTCCCAGTCTAGGCCTCACTCACCCTCTCACTCTACATACATTGAAAGGACAGCCCTCCTCTGCTTCTCTCTATTAAGCAGGGCATCTCCTCCTTGGAGTATCTCTTTATTCTTTATTGTCTGTCTGCCCATTACATTTATTCAAAGCCCCTGGGAGGCAGAGGCCGGGTGCTATTTTTCTTTGTTCTCCAGCACTCAGCACACAGTAGGTGGTGTTCTGGGGGCACTTTAAACAGCTCCAAATCCACCTTATAATTATATAAACCCTCAGGTTAGAAACAGTGTTCATTTAGTAATTATAATTGAGTGCTCACTGATTTTTCTGGAACTATTGGAAGAGAGCAAAAGTTTTCCTGATAACTCACCCCAAACGCCAAGTTCTTCCTCCCTCCCTCATCTATTGCTACCAGGATATTGTTTCTAAATCCTGCCCTCCTCCGGTGACCCTCCTGTTCGAGAATCCACTGTGCGCCCGCCCCCCACCCCGCCGCCCCAGTCTCTGTGCCTTCCCCCAGCCCACTGCAACTGTATCAGCAGCAGCTGCGGTCGCTCACGCCATCCGGAGCCCTTTCATGTACAATATGCCATTTGATCCTTCACCGGAACCATATGAGATAGACGGGCAGACATCTTACACTGTTCCTACAGATAAACAAAGCAGAGTTCATTAGCTCTGCCTGAGGTCAGACAGGTCATTAGCGTGAAACAAGACAAAAACCTGGGGGGCCCCATTTCCAGCTCAGGTCTCTCTACTTCCGCACAAGGGCCCGAGATCTCTCATCTGCTCAGATATTTAATGAGAACCTCTTATGTGCCAGAGACTGGACTGGGCTCCTGAGGCGACAGAGAGCTCAGTAAGACACGAGTCCAACACTGGAGTGAGAGGTATGACACATGCCATGGGAGAACCACAGGTACTGCGCTTGTAGGAGTTCCAAAACTGAAGAAAGAAAGGTCACCACCCTTCTCCAAATTCTACAATGACTACTGTTCATGCTACAGGAATTGCTAAGACTCCCTACTACCCAGGATTGTTCTCCATAGCATATAAATCAGATCAGACCTCTGATGGAAGGCAGGACTCTCATCCCCAAAGCCTCTCCCATGCAGGAGGACACATGATGTGATGGGGCCACGTCTCAGGCAGACTCAGGTTCTAAAGCCTGTGGAGGGGGGAAGATCATCTATCATTGATACACCCCTGAAAAACCCTTAAAACACCAGCAAAGGTTTTTTATGCACACATGTGTTCTCTCTCTCTCTCTCTATGATTCCTGTAGGGCCAGTTTTTCCTTTGGTGTTAGGACAGATCAATTTCCTGTTTTGTTGTTGTCGTTGTTTTGTATTTTGAATTTTTAGTTCAGGACCTGATGAAGTAGTTCCCATGCACACTGGGCACAGGGACTAGGAAATATATCTATCTCTGAAGACCAGTCATCCTCAGTCGTCTGAGATATACACACTTCAAAAGGCAAATGGGAAAGGGGGCTTTTATTTCCTGCATACTTTCACTTCACACACACTCCAGGGCATGCGCTCGCTGGGCAGAATGGTGAGCTAAATCCTTCTGCTACTTAAATTACTTCTCTTGTGTTCTTCCTTTCTTTCTTTTAATTATTAGCATTGCTGTTGCTATAATTTTTTATTTTGTTTCTTGCCAAGCATGCACAGCTGAACACAGGTTAAGACATAGGTAGGCATTTTCTCCACTGTACATTTTTAGCCTCTTCTATAGACTAAGTCTCTAGGAGGAGATCTGTCTGAATCATGTTAAATGCATGTGGTTGTTCCATAAGTATTCCTTAATTCAATTCATGTACGAATTAAGCCCCGATTGTATGCCATATAACCTGCATTAAGTACTAGGGAAAACAAGAGTCAGCCCCAGAGGTCTCATAGTCAGGGGAGAAAAGTATGAACAGGGTCATCTCATGGCCATGTAGCAGTTGGATATACAAGGCAAGATGGGCCTGGACAGGGCAGGGGAGGCTTACGGAGATGACCCCCACCCCCAGGATGCTCCTCATGACTCCCTCCCCCACCTGCAGACCTTAACTCAAGTGTCACATTCCCAGTGGGCCCCTCCCCTCAGCCCCATTTAAAACTGTAAACTGCTCCCCCTCTTCCACCACACATACTCCTAAAACTCCTCTCTCCCTAGCACTTAGTTCCTTCTGATCACATCTCTCTCTTTTTTTGCGGGGGGGGGGGTGGTGTCAGGTCTTTAGTTGCGGCATGCGGGATTTTTTTTTTTGCGGTACGCGGGCCTCTCACTGTCGTGGCCTCTCCCGTTGCGGAGCACAGGCTCCGGACGCGCAGGCTCAGCGGCCATGGCTCACAGGCCCAGCGGCTCTGCGGCATGTGGGATCTTCCCGGACCGGGGCACGAACCCGTGTCCCCTGCATCGGCAGGTGGACTCTCAACCACTGCGCCACCAGGGAAGCCCAGTTGCGGCATGCGGGATCTTCACTGCAGCGCACAGGCTTCTCTCTAGTTGTGGCGCACGGGCTCCAGAGTGCGTGGGCTCTGTAGTTTGCGGCACGTGGGCTCCTACAGTTGAGGCACACGGGCTTAGCTGCCCCGCGGCATGTGGGATCTTAGTTCCCCAACCAGGGATCAAACCTGTGTCCCCTGCATTGGAAGGCGGATTCTTAACCACTGGACCACCGGAGAAGTCCCATCTCTTATTTATTTTACTCTCTGTCTTTTTCCTTCCATGAGAAGATCAGGCCCACGAAGGCAGGGATTTCTGTCTGTTTTGTTCACTGTTGAACTTTGGCCTTAGAATAGCACCGAACACAGCAGGATTTGGTAAGTCTTCAAAAAGCAGCCTTCCTGACCATCCTAAAGGGCAGCCGACCGAGCTCTCCATCCCTTCGCCCTCCTTTCTTTTCCTTCACAGCCATTATCAAGAACTGAAGTTACCTTTTCTTTTAAAGTTTGTTTACTTATTTTTCTCTCACCCCTCACATGGACAGAAGCTTCACAGTAAGGGGGAGTTTTTTGTCTGCTTTGTTCATTGTGGTGTCCCCAGCACTCTAAACAGAACCTGGCACTGTTTGTTTCTTTGATAAATTTTCGTTGAATGAATGACCGTCATCCCCATGCCTGTGGCTCATGTCCACTGACCACTCAGCTTATGCCAGGCAGGTTTCACTACATTCTCTCTCCCAATCCTCACAACAACCTAATGAGGTGTGTGCTTTTATTATTCTCGTTTTATAGAGTAGGAAGCACAGACAGACTGTACCTTGCCCAAGGGCACAAACTACCAAAGAGAAGAGCCAGCTATTAATGGCAAGCCATCCAACTTGAGCTTTGCTTTTAATCACTGTTCTATTGACTCGACGGAAGCTGCACTATGGGACAACAGGGCCACCATCGCATCAGGTCTACTGTGGTGGCTTCCTCATTATCTGGCCCCTCTAAGCCCCCTCCTGCCACTGCCAGGCCATTCTCCACACTAAAGCCAGAATGACATTTTCCAATAGCAAAACTAATCACCTCACTCTGCTTTAAGTCACTTCAATGGCGGTGGCGCATACCTGTTGGGGTCCCACCGGCAAAAGTGATCAGTATTTGTAATAACCTCTCTAGAAGGATGACACTGTCATCTCTGAAAAAATGACAGGTTATGAAGAAAAGGATGGACTTGGGAGAAATGCTCTACCTTCGAGATAATAATGAAAAGAGGCTTATCTGGTTATGACAACTTGGCCTCTTCAGTAATTCAGAAATATGTATGTAATATCTGATCAGAATCTCAAGTAGATGTGTTAAAATGGATTTACTTGGGCCCCACCCAAACACATTAATTCAGAATCTCTAGGGATGGGGTCAGGAAATCTACATTTTCACCAGTAATCTAGGTCTCCCTTTGACATTCCTTCATGTAAACCTTTTCAAGTCTAAGATACCAGGCAAAGCACCTGCATGTTGGACGATACCATATAAACGATCAGTGTCAAGACAAGACCCAACTAGCTCTATTTTATGACCAATAAGGCCTCTTGTTCAACAGTAATGTTACATAACTTATGGATTCAAACCTGCCCTAACTCAGGTTACAGGTTTCAAAAATGTCCAAAGTTGGGCAGCTCGTGCAACATACAAGAAGCCAGAACTATCACATCTGGTAAAATCAACTCGCTTATGCCAGGTCAACGGTTTTAGTATATATGCTCATTCCAAAAATTATTCCACTTCTTCCCTTAAAATATACTATCCTGCCATGTGTGGCTAGGAAATTAAGAAAAATAAACACAAAACACAAACCATGTTTTGCCCACAGCATGCCAGTTGACTTCTGAGCTACTGCTGTGTGGGATTCAAAGGAAAGCAAGTCTATTCAGGTCTTTTACCTCCTGAAAATTCCCATGGTCAGAGATGAGCTTTGTTAATGGGGAAGTTGAATGCTCATCCAACCTTCATTCCAAGATGCTGGCATTCTACCAGGCTTCCCTGACATTATCAGAACTGGTCCCTAAGTGAATTCATCTCTGGCCATGGGTGACAACTGACCCAATATTAGTTGTTGGCTCCTGCAGCTGAGAGAAGAGGAAGGTCTTACCAGGTACAGTCTTCCCTGCATCCAGGCCATCCAGCTGGCAGAGGCCCTCACCGCACAGAGCAGCAATGGTATAAGAAAGAAATCTTGACAGAAGTCAGATAGTCTTGGGAACTACTTGGAAAGATATGGGATTTAATTGTGGTGCTATAGCAAATTTCTAATCTGAGCCATGTTATGTGGTTTAACATTTTTTTTTTTTTGAAATTTCAGAAATGTATTTAAGTACTGACTTTTGGCTCTGGTTATTTTCAAGTGCTTCTATATAAACAAAAACAGTCTACCCTTTGCAAGATGGAAATTAACAGTGCTTTAGAAACAATGACTATGTATTATGAAATCCAAAGAAGCCTACAGAAGAAACAAAACATTTACAGAAAAGAACAGCCAGAGAAGTAAATTTTTCAAGATATTTCACAGATATAAAAACAATGTTTACTATGCACATGGAATTAGCAGCCCCGTGACATAAATTACTCTTTGGAGAGTCTATGTGATCTAGGCAATAAATAGGATCTATCATTATATAAGAGGAACAAAGCAATCCCTGGTTAGATGTACTACGACAAATTAAGGGGAAGAAAGTGAGATTATTCGAGTTCAGTAAAGTTTATTCAGCACTCACTAAAGTGAAACACAAACAAAAATATGGAGAAGAGTTCAGATGTTGAAGGTTTCTAGTTTTCTAATTACAAACTACAGCTTTAAAGTGTAAAAATCACTAGGCTATTTACTTCTCATCAAACTTTCTAATTTCCTTACAAGTTCTTACGCTTTCACCTCTATACCATGCCAAAGAGAAGATTGTTTTCCTCATCCCACCCAGATTCCCAAACTCTACTGCAGACCCTCTCAGCCATGAATCATGCAGTGACCCTCAAGACCCCCTGAACATGCTGACAGTATCTGCCAATACACAGGACAAGGACAGCAGGGCAAGGAAGTGGCATTCCCTGGGATTTAAATAGGCCCCAGTGGTCAAATGAGAATAGCTAAAGATGTTAAGGATACCCAAAGCAGTATTCCATTCAGACTCCAAAATTTTAAGCAATTGGGAAAGCCAAAACAGGTATTAATGCTAGCATAAAAACCTTTTTTAAATTCAGTGTTTATTTGTCAAATACCAACTGCTTTTTCTTTTATTCCTTTCTGTTTCTGATCTTTGGAAAAACCCCATCAGTATCAAATGTCACTTAGTTCTCATTCAGACAGAGGAAAGCAGACACAGGGGCTGTACCCCTGACTTAGCTGACCTGGGCCCTCAGTAAAAACAAACCTCTATAAACCACCAGATGTAAGCAATCGGGTAGTGATCACTGTAATTAATTGAACAGATTTCCTGAAATTTACTGTACAATTTCAACCCTCCTAACACCTTTCCCAGATACAACTAACAATGGTGCTTTTTTTCTTAAGTTGTTTGAAGGAGGAAAACATTTTAAACTTCAGTGGCTTAAATATATTTTTAAATTACTCAAGATTAAGGTGGTAGACTATTTAATTTTAGAAATCAAACCATGCTCATTCTAAATGCTGTCTTTAAAGGCCAAAAGTTAACATTATTCCAAAACATCTCCACTGCATGAATATAAACACGTGATCTGCCCTAATAATACACAAAATTTAACACAATTTTACTCTTATCTGAAAACTCAGAACTGCAAAATAACATGCAATGATATTTCTAACTTCAATGACCTATTGAATTTTAACTGTATCAAGTCGATATTTTGATTTGATGTTTCTGGACCTTGATTTCCACGGCAGGCGCCACACTTAAAAGAGGATAAAAGAGGATACCTCAGTGCTTCATTATCGACTCCATTTCTCCTCCCCAAATAACTCCGATCGTTCTCCACTAGGAATTATGTAATACCGGATCCACAGATCCCATGTAGACCATTGAGTGATAACCAGAATTTAAGTCCTAGTCACCATAATTAAATACATGTCCCTATGGGGTGAAGGTGGCTTCTCTGAGTCTTGAAGGCCACAGCAGCAATAACAGCATAGTGTTAAGTGTTCTTGTTACAATGATACTTAAAATTTAGGAGCGCGCGCGTGCGAGAGAGAGAGAGAGAGAGAGAGAGACAGGCTAGGAAACAAGTCAACCAGTTTAAAGGAAGCTTATTTTGCTTGTAAGATCTGTACTCTAGCCCATATGGAACTGCCCCCTCCCGCCCCGTCCCCGCAAACATACATTCAAAACCCTCCTAACGTTCACTTACAAGGAGAGAAGTGTAATATTTGCTGAGACTGGCCCTAGATTTGGAATGGTCTCCAATTCATTGTTGTTCAGTTTCCTATAAATGCCAAAAGAGACAGAGAGAGAGAGAGAGAAGCAGATTATGCAATCTGTAATCCACAGAGGTGAAAACTTTATAACATTATTTAAAGATCCCTCCCAAGTTAAAAGTTTTAAATAATTCCCTGTAACCCAAACGTTCTTTACAATAAAATACTGTGATAGGTGGTACATTTGATTCCAACCGCAAGCAGAAAGTAGCTGAACTCACACTTCTCGAAGGCTGTGAAGGTGGCTCGTGGAACTTGCCTTGACGAAAGACAATCTGTTGTGACTTAAGTCCCTATGAAAAAACAAAAATAAAATGATAAGTAGTTTCCAAAAATCACTAATAATGCTTAATGATGGGCAAGACAGAGTGGATTTATGAACTCCTCTCAACACTAGCGACAGCATAAGAAATAATTGGTCCATCCTGCCCATAAACGAGAGGGCAAACTCCAAAATACAAACTCTGAGGACAAAGTTAGTTCAGGAGGCTGGCAGATTCAAATGCTCCAAGCCCGCAAATGTTTTAGGAGATGGGTTTTGGTCCAGGGTGAACAGATCCTTTGTGAACTGGTTGTTTTGCTTCACCCTCCCCATCCACTACCAACTCCTCACTTCCACCTTGATATGATGAAGTCATAGCTTATGAAAAGTGGCTAATTAGTCAGGTTGCTGAAACTAAAACCTCTAAAGAAACCTTATTATCACAAAACTAAGCATCAGAGTCCTTATTACAGTCAAAGTAGAAATTCCTTTTCACACATATTTGTTTCCCTGGGTTAAGGCAACAAATTGTTTAAAGTACTGCTCTGTGTGTGTGTGTGTGTGTGTGTGTGTGTGTGTGTTGAGCAGGTAGGAAACAACCCAAACTCTCTGCTTTCCTGAATTCTCCAAATCTCAGTATCTCAATATAATGTATAATTTAAACCACATCAACCACCTAACAAAGTTTAGTAGACTGTTCAGAGATCCGTGATCAGATTTCTTTTCAATTATTAAAATAAACCTGCCTCTAACTCAGAGACTCAATATAACTTAGTAACCATTTCCATAGGACATCAACCAAACGCCTACGTATGCAGTATTCTAGGCTAGGACGTCAGCTCAGCATTGAGGATGAAAATGTGAAACAAAATCCGGCAAATACTTGGTTATATTGGTCAATACACTAAGTGCCTTCAAACTGGTCTAAGGAAAATGAAATGGCTGAACAGCTACTGAAAACCAGGCTGCCACACAGGACGGCTGAAAGCTCTCCCACTGAAAGAGGCATACCCACCCTTCCTAGATTAACTCCTTCAGTGCTTAAAAGTGAAGAGTTTTTAATAATCGAAGTTAGAGATAACCAGACTTGATTGGAGAAAAGCAGGAACCATTTGCTATATATCAATACCTAAGTATGCCTCCCGCAACAAAAATAAAGGCAGAGAAATCACATCCAGAGAAGCGCAGTGTTACTTTGTGCACATCCATTAGGGTAACAATTAGAAATCAGAGATCCTTTCAGCCTTTGAATTTTTGTTTTGACAATAAACCTGGATTTCTCTATTTCACCTAAAAGGAAAAAAAAAAAATTTTGCAAAAGGTTTTATTTGAAACATGTTTGCCTAAAGACCTACCAGACAGTAACAGACATGAGCAGATTTGTTCCGGTAGAGTTATAACATGAAAAATATCTGGCACAGTCTTTAAACTATAAAAATCCTGCAATTACAACCACTGCTGTGCATGCTCCCCACGCTGGAACCAGACACTTTCCCTCACGGCCCAGCTCGCATCCATCTGGAGTTCATCAAGGAAACCATGGGCCCCACGGCTCACGTTCGGATTCAGACAAAACCTGTGTGCTTTTAGCACCCCAGACAGTCACAGATTTCCCACAGGCTTTAAAAAACAACCGTGGAAAAGAGGTCTTCACCTGGGAGGTAGCCTGAATCAACAGAAAGGCTCATTTGGACCCACTCAACTAAAGAACGTTGCACTAAGCCTACAACTGCATCCCCTGTTGTTTCAAGTGTTCAGTGGAAAGGGGGCACCCATCTGGCATTCCCAGCTCACACAGGTGATTTTCTTTTTGATTAGAAAAACAAAAATTCCACTTTTCATTTCATTTTAAGGATTATTTCTCAGGGCAATCCCGTGAGGAAAAAAATAAAAAGATTGCGTGCTTTAACTTTTTTTTTTTTTTCCTGACCAGTAACAGGATGAAATCTCCAACAAAAGACCTGTAAAATGAGAAACTGTGCCTTCAGAGAACAGGGCACATGCTGGGGACCCCTCACTTCTGATCCAGAAGCAGGAGCTGGCAACCTTAAATATTTCAGTTATTGTGACCCACTTCCATTCCAGTGCTGTGTGTACTATTAAAACCACATTATATGGGGAAGAAAAAAAAAAATCATCCCTGAAGTGACTTTTACTGCTAAATACTTAAAGCCATGAAACTTTTAATGCACCTAAATTTAGATTTAATACAGTTTATGTTTCAGAAACGATTGAAGGATGCCATATTTTCCTAAATCTCCTTGTATTGCTTTTTATGGCTAGACCATTAAAAACAAATTCAACTTGTACAATGTCGATGTTTTCTTAAACCCCATTACATTCAATAAGGAAGGCAGATGCTTCGTTTGTTTAGATTTCCAGTAATGACCACCTTCCCCAGAAACCTTTCCTAAAAAACTTTTTGTAATGAGGTTAATAAATGGGAAAGGTGGCGAGGTAGGGAGGTGTGAACTATTTACCCAAAACTCAGCCGGCCAAACACTTGCAAACCAAACTCTACACAATAGAGAGAAGTCTCTTTTCCTGCATATTAGCAAGCGAATAAATATATATGGAAAATAATTAATATACAACATTTGGTTCCAGCTCTCATTTTCCTCCTTTTAGCATTTGGAAATCTGACTTCCAAGTCAAATTTTAAAATGCAAATCCAGCACAGCTTCTTAATCAATCCCACTGGGGCCTGCAGAGCTGCTAATTCAGCAGAAATCTGGAAGGCTGAAAAACAAAAAGCCAAGCTGTAGCTGTTTTAAGACACTGATCCAAAGTGACTCATAAATCAGCCTGCTATGTTCAAGTTTTAGTCTGGAAAATATAGAAAAACAGCTGTGAAAATCATAAGGACTAATACCCCTAACCCGAGCCCCAATTTTGGTACGAACCAGAGGATTTATAACAGGCAGACACTAAAGAAGCCACACCAGCAGAAAGTACCTTTCAGACTTTTTTTTGCCTGAGCCCAGCTAACTCAAAGCTTTCTATGTGAGAAGACAAATAGTTCTGAAATTCCATTGAGATTTTAATAATACTTGAAACTCTTCTTGATAATTGGGCAACTTTTCCCTCTTTTGGCTAAGTAAACATATTCTAACTAGCACTCCTCTTTGGGCTCCCAACTCGTTGTAAGCACACACTCCAGATGTAAACTCAAGTCTGCTTTTAAAGGCAGTTGTAAGGAACGCTGAAAATACTGCCTGTTTTAAGAGCCACTTTCATTAAAGGATTAAAAGTTCCTTTTTGAAAAGAGAACTAACTACAGTATGACGATTTTACAGCTCCAACAATTCAACTTTTCACACATGGGATTCCTATGGCCATAAATTACAACTGAATAAACTGGAAAAAAATACACGCACACACGTACATTAAATAGATTAAGTTTTTAACTTACCAATTCAACAAATGAAACAAAAGCTAGACACCAAACTTTTTCTGAAGAGTGCTCTCAAGAAGTATTCCTAAGGAGAACTTTTACTTTCTTAATTACCTGAGGAAAAGGAAGTTAAGATATGGGGAAGACCAATATGCATTTTTCTACTTATTTCTGAACTCTGGGAACAGTCTCCTTAAAAGCTTTTCAAATTATGTAAAATTTAAGAAGCAGCTATCTTATGCCTCCTGCTCCAAATACCAAGTTAAAGAGAAGTTAAAGCTTAATTCCACGTATTTTTTCTGCTCCTTTCAAAGGTGGAGAAAGGAGACCTCTAGAGCTTCAGGCACAAACAAAAGAAACATTTACAATCAAGAATTTGGACCACATGGTTTGGTGACAACTACAAAGTCACACAAGTACAAGAATGACAGAGCTGTCCAATGAGTGATCACAGCAGGGTTTCTCACAACGGGCGTAGTGCTTATTTGTACAAGTGGAACTTATTTTCGCATACATTTAAGGAATGTGGACTTGTATTAAGACAATTTACTGCTGGCGGAAATGTAATTAAAGATTGTGCTAACCAAATAAACTGTAATTTGTTTTTAGTGTGCCACCAAATTATCTGCAAAACAAAATCCTAATTAGGTCAGCTACTTTTAAGACCATGTTTGAATAGGTATCAAACCCCTTTGGGTTTAACTCAACTTCTAATCAAGAGCAATACAGTTTGTTTTTTTTTTAAGACATCCAATTTTAAAAGAGATATTCACACACAAAAATATACTGCACCCTGACATGATCCGATAGGCCACTTAACATTGAGAAACTACTGAATATAAGTTAGATCTGGTGAATGATTTGAGCATTTCTAAACACACACCAGGAAGCACTGTATTTTTTCTCTTTCTCATCCCTCTATTATTCATACGTGTTCATCTCCAGTCATTCAAATGTTCAGTTCCATACGATGTCAATAGAGCCATTCACATCTCATGAATAAGGCAACATGACCTCCACAAGAGGCAATTGAACAGAATTAGCCACAACTAATTGAAAGTCTTCCTGCTTTAGGTTAAAGCCCTTATCTCCTTCTTCAATTGTAATAAAAACTACTAAACAAGACATCCCATGATAAGAGATTACGTATCAACCTAAAACTCTCTACTTCTACTCTTTTTTATTAAACTGAGGCATATTGACACAAAGAATATGCTTTTGATGGCCCACAGTTCTACAAATAAAGACTTTGATGAGCACAGTGATTTAAAAACACAATTTCTTAAACTACCTGACCAAACTTCCTACCACTATTATTTGGATGTTAGGACAGTCGACTAGAGTTGTTTCCAGAGTTTCAAATTTCCACTGCAATTCTGCTATAGCCAAATCTAAGGATTAAGGATGGACTGCACTTTTGTTATTTTAACAGGATAGCTACTTTGAAAAAAAAGAAACACAAGTTTTGACTGTTTACATTTTGCACCAATCTTCCAACTTTAACAAAACGAGAGTGGGAGAGAACAAGATGACATTTGGAACTAAACTACATTTTCTTCCTCGTTCTGGCAGTTGGCAGTGATTTCAGGTTTTCGGACTTCACATCTAGCATCCCCAAACTTGCATAACAGCACCCAGCGCTCTCTCCTAAACCTTCTGGACCTGCTGAGAAGCTACATAAATCACGCTCTCGGTTCTGAAACAACTCTCGTTCCTTCCCTTCCTTATCCATTGATCACTCTTGCCAACTTCTTACAGTTTGGTCGAAGAGGGGAATTTACTAATGCGAAATTAAGCCCAGGGTAAAGAACAACAAAAGGATGTCCACCACAGCTTGGACAGTGACCTAACTCTGTAGAGGGGGCTTCCCAAACGAAAGGAGCGCGTTCGATTACTAGCTGGGAACGCGAAAAGTGGCATGAACCTGTTAGAAACTATTGAGCCGCGGGATCATCCTCTCAAAGTGAGAACTGCGAACTCAGGTTGCCAACTCTCCCGCCCCGGCCTGGCAGGGCGCGCATCTGAGCCCCCTAGGCGAGCTCCAGGCGCAGGACGTCGATTCTGCCCCTGGGAGTTGTCAGCGGCTGCATCCCCTCGCCCACCTGCGGCCGGGTGGGGCGCTCTCAAGGGCCCACCTGCGCGGCCCGCCAGGCGCTGGGGGATGGAGGGAGACTGAGGCCCGGTCGGCTCCTTTTCCATCTCCGCGGAGGGCCGCTGGAGGCCTGGGCCAAGAGGAGGTGCCCTGGAAAAAGCTGCTGCGCGCCGAGCATCCTGGCCCCTCGCCCGCAGTCCCGAATCTCGAGTGGCTCCCCCTCCGCCCTCAGGAAGAATACTTACAGCCGAGCGACCCAGGGCGGGAGCGGCTCGGGCAGACGCGACAGCCGCTGGCGACTGCAGTCCAGAAGGTCCCCGAGGCAGCGGCACGGAACGGGGCACCGGTGCTCTGCGCCGACCCCAGAAGGCGGCCCCAGGGCCCCGCGGCCGCCGCCCTCGGCAGGGCCCGCGCATCCCAGCACCGCGCACAGCAGCAATCCCAGAGCCGCCGCGGGCGCGCGGAACGTCGGCGCGCCCATCGCGGTCCTGCAGTCCCTCGCTCTGACCCGGGATCCGCGCCGGCGCGCGCTCGGGGCCCTGCACCAACTTCCAGTCCTCTAACGCTCCCAGGTAAACCCCTTTCTTTTAGTCCTGGCAGTAAAGTTCTTTCATGCCCCGGGGAAGCGAGAGGGAAACCGAAAAGAACGGCCAGCTGCGGCAGAGTTGCAGTGGGAGCAGCGTCCGCGCGCCAAGGCCTCTCCTCGCCCGCAAAAGAAACTTTTTCGCCTCCTCCCCTCAGCGGAGCGCCAAGTCCCCGCGCGGCGGAGCCGAGGGGCGGGGCGGCCAAGGCCCGCGCGAGCCCATTGGCCTGCCGGGCGCTTCGCCCCCGTGGCCACGTGACAATAACAAGGCTCCCGCCCCGGGTCGGAGCGCTGAGAAAGCGGAGCTGAGATTGTAGGAAATTCCGAGTTACATTTTCCAGCCTCTCGGGCCAGAAGTCTCCACTACGTCCTGGGAAACATATATCAAATGGAGTTGAAGAGAAAAAGGGAGTGAGCAACCAAGTGAGCAAATATTAGGCCAGCTCTCGGAGTTGGAGGTATTTGGGGGCACTTAAGGGGAGTAAAGTTAGTTCTGTTATTAGGAAACCTTGCATTCCAAATTTTAAAATAAGTATAAATTATTCCTACTATTCACAGAGGAAACAATGGTTTCAATAAAAATACAGTTGTTGGTTTTTTTTAACATTAACACTGGTCGCGTTTTTTCCGTATGTCAGTTCCAAAAGTAAAAAGAGTAATAAAATGAAAAAGTCATGGTATTGGAAATGGTATATTGAGTTACAAATAGACAGCGTTAGTGCATTGGATAGAGCTGGGGGGAAATTATGGGAAATGACCTTCTAATATACCGCGATGGCAATCACAGATCGCACGCCATAGGTAAAAATAATAAAAGTAGTCACCATAATATTTCAAAGCCAAATGAAAACAAGGACCTTGCAGGAAAAATTAATATATGCACCATGGTCCACCTGTGCCTTGAGTGATGACAAATCCTGATTGAGAGTGCTACCAGGCTAGAAGTAGTACTTGCTGGATCCCTCCGCCAGGGGAGGATTCAGGCCTACAGGACTTGCCAGTGAAGTCTGTGCCTTGTCTTACTCTTGCAGGTGATTGAGGCCACAGGAAATGATGGAGACCTCAGAGATCATCTGGGAACACCCTCCTCCTCTGGGTGAGGAGCTACACTTGTTTGTGGCAAAAACTGAAAACTTACTTTTATACTTTCACCTCTGCACATTGTTTCTTGCATGTTGTCTGCCAAAGCATGCTTTGGGCTGCTTAAACTGCTCATTATTGAGGAGTGGAGATCGCTTGGAGAGTTGAGACTTGAACTCCAACTCATGCCCATTGATTTCCACTGTGGCAAATTACCTGTATGAACACACCATTCACGAGGGTGGGAAAAGACTCAACTGTGAAGTTGAGGCACACCACTTTAGATATGATACCCCATCCTCTTCTTTCCAGCTACTGTTAACATCCACCCCACCGCCTTTTTTTTTTTTTGATGATGTACAATTAGAAAATATTTATAATGAGGGTATTTCAGTTTTGAGTTATTATTTTGCCTGCTTGGGAGCGTCAAGGCACACCCCAGTCATGGTATGGATTTTCCAGCCCAGTCTCTCTCATCTATTTCATATAAGGAAAATCAGGCTTAGTGCATTGGAGTTTTTAAAAAGAAGAAAGATGCCATTATACACGTGCCATTAGATGTAGGCATGGTGCCACGAGTATGGTGGCCTGCTCACTGATGTGTCACGCATGTGACAGATGATCAGAAACTGGGTACCATTTGGGGGGGGTTGGCTCATTTTCTTTCCCCATTCTATACGCTCCTTATATTACTTCATCGTCTTTTGTGAATTGCATTTACATCCATATTCTGATATTTACCACAACTATATTTCTAGCCCAGATCTTTCTCCTAAACTCTAGACCCATGTATTTCAACCACCTGTAGGTTGTCTCAAATTGAATGTTCAAATGTAACAACATATCTAGAATTAAATTTCACCACCCCTGAAACTTACTCCTTTTCCTCCTGAGTTCACTATCTCAAGGAATGATACCTGCCTCCATTCAGATGACTACTGCCCCAGAAGCCTAATTCACATTTCCTCATTCTCACCACCACCCCTACCATCAATCAATTAGCAAGTCCTAATGAAGCTAGCAACTAAATATATCTCCTATCTCTATAGACATTATGCAAACTCAGCCCCCTATCAGCTTCTTGCTTGGATTACTGACACAGCCTCTTTCCTGTCTGGCATTCCAGTCCTTTCTCCACAGTGCAGTCAAGTGATATCCCAGAAGCTCAAATCTGCTCCTGTGACTCAACTGCCTAATTCCTTTCTCTTGCTCCCATTGTCCTCAAAGTAAAGCTTAAATTCTTTAGAGTGACTTATGCAGCGTTTTTGTGTGCTTGGCCTCTACTTACCTCTTTAACTCATTTTATTTGCTCATCTCTCTTTTACTCCAGGACCTATCTGCAGTTTTCTTCCCATGCTGTGCTCTTTCCCTTTGGCCTTCCTTCACATGCTGGTCCCTCTGTCCAGATCATTCTCTGTCCCTCTTTTGTCTGATTGGTTGGCTCTTCGGCTTAAGCATCCCTCTTTTGGAGAAGGTTTTCCTGAGTCCTGTTTTAGCTATCCCTCGAATGCACTCCCAGCACATCCGGTATTCACTGGAATGTAATTGGTCATTTTCACTTTAGTACTTACTAAATAATGCTTAATGTGTGATAATGACTTTCCATATAGCCATGTATCCTATATATCCTTTACGGGTTTTACCAGTTACGTGATGTTAAGTTACTTAAATTTTCAGTACCTCAGTTTCTTCATCTGTAAGTTGGGGATACAATAAACACTCTCTTATCTGATTTTCATTTATCAGTTTACTGGATTAGCTGTTATTCTCTGTTCCCCCTCTAAGATTTATGGACTAATGCCTAAGACTAGCTGAAATCTAGTGGCTACCGGCCCCTCCCCAGTCCTCTCTTTGCAAGTTTGCTCCTACCCACTGGAGTTCCAGTCTTGTTTATATCTATAATTACACAATTAAATATTGCATCTACCAGAAGTAACTTCCTTTCTATGATAATGAATTTGAAGCTTTGGAAAGATTCTTTACAGGTAATCACTAACATGCAATGCTGTCAGATTAGATTTGGGTGAGACAATTGTAAAAACTGGGGAGAAATTAGAAATCTAGATTTCTTCACACACCTTGCTTTGCAAGCATCTTTAAGTTCTTGTTCCACTTTAAAGGCATCATAATTGGGAATCAATTAGCAGAGGATGTTTTATGGGTGTGGCTTGTGCTTGCTCAGAAGTTCACATAGTTTTTGAGAGAGCAAACTATGATGATACAGAAAGTCATTGTCGCACATTAAATATAGCTATTCTCCATCTCAGTATATCCTGAACCATTCAGTCAATAGAAAGACGAACTAGTGCAACATGGAAACTTTAAATCAATGTAATATTTTCACAAACTAAGATTTCCCAAACCCTTCACAAACTACAGGGCAGAACCTCCATGGCGTGTCTCCCTGAGCAGGTGAGGACTGAATGTCTTTGAGGTCTCTCACAGCCCTGTGCAGTTTCTTTTAGTACCTAAACAATAGGGATGAAGACACAGTGCCAGGAAAGATGGTCTGTATTAGAGGGAAAAAAGGAACATACAATTTTGTTTAATCTCCCCAAATTTATCAGTGAATAACTGTGACCCCCAAAACAGCCTTAATGTATCACTGAATTCTCTGATCCTCTCATGGTGTAGTTATTCTGTAGTTATTCACAATAACTACATACACGCGCGCGCGCACGCACACACACACACACACACACACACACACACACACACAGGGTGCAGTAGTATCAAATGGCAATTTTCAGCTCTTGTGGCTACTTTTTCATAAACAAGGATTTAGTGTGAGGTGATCAGATTCATTTTGAATGTAGGTCTTTTAACGTTTGGATTAAAATGCGATCACGTGTTGAATTTCTCTACTCCTTAGAGGTTTATACAGGTTAACTGGGTAGTTGAAAATTGACTCTCCATTGGAAATGATCTAAATCACACTGGACAGTTTCTCATTTATAACTTTGTCTTGGAGAATGGCAAGGTCCATCCATTTTCAAAACAGCCTCCCACCCTCCATTCTGTGGTTAGTACAACTCAGCCCCAGTGCTCTTTTCAGTTTTCCTGTTTTTTTTTTTTTCTCCCTCTGGCAAGTGTGAGACTTTCTTATCTTGAGTGCTGGCAAGGGCAATGACTCACCGATAAAAAGTAATAGAGGTGCTAAGCTGTCAGTTTTAACATCCAAGGACAAGAATGAAAGCTAAACACTCAGTACTTGCTTTATCATTACAATGAATGACATAGTTTGTGTAAGTGTGAACTGTGAAAAGGGAAAAGAGATAAGGCAAAGGAGGAAGAAAAGCACAAAAATCCCCAGATACTGATGCCAAAAGCAAATGTTGCTGTACTCTGTAACCTAACCATATCTTTCCCATTCATTAAGGCATTTTAGAAGAAATAGAGAGCCTCCTTTTCTCACAAAAAAGTTACCATGCTTCACTTAAAGAGCAGGAGAAGAGAATCTTACTTTGTAAAAACGCTGCAATGAACATGTCTGAACTCTTTAGAAAATATTTAGAAAAATGAAGATAGCCACGCATCTGTTTCTCTCAAGTTGGCCAATTGTGGGAAATTGCTTGAATTGAGAACAATGTTATCTGCGTGTTCACTTAACTATAAATTAAACATATGATAGCTTTTATTTTACTCATTTCTCAGGTCACCCACTAGGAATAATATGTGCCCTGAGGAAAACTCATATGGTGGACAAAACTGGGTTCCCTGGAAATCACCTCAGTGGAGGCTAGAGCTGCTGGGAGCTGGGAGCCCTGTGGTGGAGGTGGGAAATGGGTGAAGGCTCACAGCGGCTGTGACCCTCAGATTTTTCTCAATGGTGAGTGTCCTTCCCCAGGAACAGAGCGTTTCTGTGTGTGGTCTTCAAATTTCTCCACTCCTTTAAGGACCTCAGGATATTTTCTCTTATTCCTACCCTGTTCCATGTCTTCCTCTAGCCAGCAGCAATACTAAGACTCCCCTGGGAATCTCAACACATAGATAATAGCCCACCCTGTCAGAAATGCAGAAATCCAAATGCTTGAGAATTTGTTACAGGGGCTGCAAGGTGGTCCCAAGTCTGACACTGAGGTCAGAAGCCCTGTAACTTTGGCTGACCGAACAACTCTATGCTTCATTTTCTTTACCTGTAAAACAGAGTGACGAATGTTACATCAGTACACTATAAAGCTCCTGATAGATTCTAGTGACTATTACTTAACTCTCAAATTGCTGCTTTCTTTTCATTATTTGGGGAGATAAAGTGAGTTAACTACAGAAACATTCTCCTGCTGGGATTATTGACCAAAAGAATGTTGGAATTAAATAAACCCTCAACTATTTGTCCTAAGTAACAGGAGGGAAAGAATTAATGCTAAGATGGAAAACAAACCAAAAACATTTTTTAACTTTCATATAAAACCCTTAATTTGTGTGTTAGGACAGCATACTGTACAGATCCTGAGATATTTTAATAGGAATTTTGTCATGCCGTATCAGAAAGTTACTGTATAACTCAATTTGTTATGATTTGTGCCATGAGGTCAAAAAGAATGATTAGGCATATTTACTAAAAATATTCCCATATCCCTCCTGGGAACTTTTCTGAAGAATATTTTTCTCCCACTTCTTAGATGAACAATTGGCCTATATACTAAGAATTCATTTGCATTTCCAAACCAGAAGAGGGCTTATACATGAGTTACTTACTGCTTTTATTTATAGTTTCATTCTCTTACACATTGGATATTCACCCAGGCCTGACTCTCAAATTATTAAGGTGACTTTGTCATGAATATTCTCAAAATCAGGTTCCCTGAATTCAAAACTCTGTATCTGTCCCTAAATCTGAGGGTCACTATCAAGCTACAGAATTCCCAATATTGTTCTGTGTAAGTATTTTCAAATAGAGAATGAAGAAGGATTTTCAGCTTTCTGGGGTCCCTTTCAACATGACATTGTGCTCCTATTACACTGAGGCAGAACAAATACTTTCCTGGTAAAATCGTAAGTTTTTAGCCCAGAGATTTACACACTTCTATTATGTTTAAACATACATACAAAAAGATTTCCAGGGAAATACTGACACAGAGCATGAAGAAGCTTTCAAGGGGACCTTGCTCATCTCCTTGCCCCCAGCACAACCAAGTCTGCAGCAGGCAGCCTCCTCCACTCCCATGGCAGTGATTTCAGACTTGAACAACTTTTTCAGTCTGAGCATTTATCTTTAGAACCCACATAAATGAATTCCTTCTGCTCTCTTGCTGCCATTTGAGCTTTTCTGCTTCTTCTGGGCAAAACAGAAGCTATTACCAGAAATAGTCCTTAGCAGATTAAATAATTGCAGTTCTTTTTTTAAATTTTATTTTTTTTAAATTTTATATTGGAATATAGTTGATTAACAATGTTGTGTTAGTTTCAGATGTACAGCAAAGTGATTCAGTTATACATATACATGTATCTATTCTTTTTCAAATTCTTTTCCCATTTAGGTTATTACATAATATTGAGCAGAGTGCCCTGTGCTATACAGTAGGGTCTTGTAGGTTATTTTAAATATAGCAGTGTGTGTATGTCAATCCCAAACTCCCAATCTATCCCTCCCCCCTACCCACCCCCCCACCCGCCCCCAGTATCCATAAGTTCGTTCTCTAAGTCTTTGAGCCTGTTTCTCTTTTGTAAATAAGTTCATTTGCATCATTTTTTTTTAGATTCCCCATATAAGTGATATCATATGAGTGTGGCTTTGTCTGACTTACTTCACTTAGTATGATAATCTCTAGGTCCATACATGGTGCTGCAAATGGCATTATTTCATTCTTTTTAATGACTGAGTAATAGTCCACTGTATATGTGTACCACATCTTCTTTATCCATTCATTTGTCAATGGACATTTAGGTTGCTTCCATGTCGTGGCTACTGTAAGCAGCGCTACAGTGAACACTGGGATGCACGTATCCTTTAGAACTGTGTTTTTTTCTCAATATATGCCCAGGAGTGGGATTGCTGGATCAGATGATAGCTCTATTTTTAGTTTTTTAAGGAACCTCCATATGGTTCTCCATAGTGGTTGCACCAGTTTACATTCCTACCAGCAGTGCATGAGGGTTCCCTTTTCTCCACACCCTCTCCAGGATTTATTGTTTGTAGACTTTTTGATGATGGCCATTCTGACTGGTGTGAGGTGATACCTTATTGTAGTTTTGATTTGCATTTCTCAAATAATTAGCGATGTTGAGCATCTTTTCATGTGCCTCTTGGCCATCTGTATGTCTTCTTTGCAGAAATGTCTATTTAGGTCTTCTAATTGCAGTTTTTTAAAAATTTTAGAATTTTATTTATTTACTTATACAGCAGGTTCTTATTAGTTATCCATTTTATACATATTACTGTATATATGTCAAACCCAATCTCCCAGTTCATCCCACCATCCCACCCCTGCCACTTTCCCCGCTTGGTGTCCATGTTTCTTCTCTACATCTGGTCTCAACTTCTGCCCTGCACCGGTTCATTGGTACCATTTTTCTAGGTTCCACATATATGCTTTAATATACGATATTTGTTTTTCTCTTTCTGACTTACTTCACTCTGTATGACAGTCTCTAGATCCATCCACTTCTCAACAAATGACCCAATTTCATTCATTTTTATGGCTGAGTAATATACCATTGTATATATGTACCACAACTTCTTTATCCATTCGTCTGTTGATGGGCATTTAGGTTGCTTCCATGACCTGGCTATTGTAAATAGTGCTGCAATGAACACTGGCTGCATGTGTCTTTTTGAATTACAGTTTTCTCTGGGTATATGCCCAGTAGTGGGATTGCTGGGTCATATGGTAATTCTATTTTTAGTTTTTTAAGGAACCTCCATATTGTTCTCTATAGTGGCTGTATCAATTGACATTCCCACCAACAGTGCAAGAGGGTTCCCTTTTCTCCACACCCTCTCCAGCATTTGTTGTTTGTAGATTTTCTGATGATGCCCATTCTAACCGGTGTGAGGTGATACCTCATTGTAGTTTTGATTTGCATTTCTCTAATAATTAGTGATGTTGAGCAGCTTTTCATGTGCATCTTGGCCATCTGTATGTCTTCTTTGGAGAAATGTCTATTTAGGTCTTCTGCCCATTTTTGGATTGGGTTGTTTGTTTCTTTAATATTGAGCTTAATGAGCTGTTTATATATTTTGGAGATTAATCCTTTGTTCATTGATTCGTTTGCAAATATTTTCTCCCATTCTGAGGGTTGCCTTTTCGTCTTATTTATGGTTTCCTTTGCTGTGCAAAAGCTTTGAAGTTTCATTAGGTCCCATTTATTTATTTTTGTTTTTATTTCCATTACTCTAGGAGGTGGATCAAAAAAGGTCTTGCTGTGATTTATGTCAAAGAGTGTTCTTCCTATGTTTTCCTCTAAGAGTTTTATAGTGTCCAGTCTTACATTTAGGTCTCGAATCCATTTTGAGTTTATTTTTGTGTATGGTGTTAGGGAGTGTTCTAATTTCATTCTTTTATATGTAGCTGTCCAGTTTTCCCAGCACCACTTATTGAAGAGACTGTCTTTTATCCATTGTATATCCTTGCCTCCTTTGTCATAAGTTAGTTGACCATAGGTGCCTGGGTTTATCTCTGGCTTTGCTATCTTGTTCCATTGATCTATGTTTCTGTTTTTGTGCCAGTACTGTATTGTCTTGATTACTGTAGCTTTGTAGTATAGTCTGAAGTCAGGGAGTCTGATTCCTCCAGCTCCATTTTTTTCCCTCAAGACTGCTTTGGCTATTTAAATTTGTGTCCCCATACAAATTTTAAGATTTTTTGTTCTAGTTCCATAAAAAATGCCATTGGTAATTTGATAGGGAGTGCATTGAATCTGTAGATTGCGTTGGGTAGTATAGTCATTTTCACAATATTGATTCTTCCAATCCAAGAACATGGTATGTCTCTCCATCTGTTGGTATCATCTTTAATTTCTTTCATCAGTGTCTTATAGTTTTCTGCATACAGGTCTTTTGTCTCCCTAGGTAGGTTTATTCCTAGGTATTTTATTCTTTTTGTTGCAATGGTAAATGGAAGTGTTTCCTTAATTTCTCTTTCAGATTTTTCATCATTAGTATAGGAATGCAAGAGATTTCTGTGCATTAATTTTGTATCCTGTAACTTTACCAGATTCATTGATTAGCTCTAGCAGTTTTCTGGTGGCATTTTTAGGATTCTCTATGTATAGTCTCATGTCATCTGCAAACAGTGACAGTTTTACTTCTTCTTTTCCAATTTGTATTCCTTTTATTTCTTTTTCTTCTCTGATTGCCGTGGCTAGGACTTCCAAAACTATGTTGAATGATAGTGGTGAGAGTGGACATCCCTGTCTTGTTCCTGATCTTAGAGTAAATGCTTTCAGTTTTTCACCATTGAGAATGATGTTTGCTGTGGGTTTGTCATATATGGCCTTTATTATGTTGAGGTAGGTTCCCTCAATGCCCACTTTCTGGAGAGTTTTTATCATAAATGGGTGTTGAATTTTGTCAAAAGCTTTTTCTGCATCTATTGAGATGATCATATGGTTTTTATCCTTCAATTTGTTAACATGGTGTATCACATTGATTGATTTGCGTATATTGAAGAATCCTTGCATCCCTGGGATAAATCCTACTTGATCATGGTGTATGATCCTTTTAATATGTTGTTGGATTCTGTTTGCTAGTATTTTGTTGAGGATTTTTGCATCTATATTCATGAGTGATATTGGTATATAATTTTCTTTTTTTGTAGTATCTTTGTCTGGTTTTGGTATCAGGGTGATGGTCGCCTCATAGAATGAGTTTGGGGGTGTTCCTCCCTCTGAAATTTTTTGAAAGAGTTTGAAAAGGATGGGTGTTAGCTCTTCTCTAAATGTTTGATAGAATTCACCTCTGAAGCGACCTGGTCCTGGACTTTTGTTTGTTGGAAGATTTTTAATCATAGCTTCAATTTCATTATTTGTGATTGGTCTGTTCATGTTTTCTGTTTCTTCCTGGTTCAGTCTTGGAAGGTTATACCTTTCTAAGAATTTATCCATTTCTTCCAGGTTGTCCATTTTTTTTGGCATACAGTTGCTTGTAATAGTCTCTTAAGATGCTTTTTATTTCTGCAGTGTCTGTTATAACTTCTCCTTTTTCATTTCTAATTTTATTGATTTGAGTCCTCTCTTTTTCTTGATGAGTTTGGCTAATGGTTTATCAATTTTGTTTATCTTCTCAAAGAACCAGCTTTTAGTTTTATTGATCTTTGCTATTGTTTTCTTTGTTTCTGTTTCATTTATTTCTGCTCTGATCTTTATGATTTCTTTCCTTCTGCTAACTTTGGGTTTTGTTTGTTCTTCTTTCTCTAGTTCCTTTAGGGGTAAGGTTAGATTGTCTATTTGAGATTTTTCTTGTTTCTTGAGGTAGGCTTGTATAGCTATAAACTTCCCTCTTAGAACTGCGTTTGCTGCATCCCATAGGTTTTGGATTGTCGTGTTTTCATTGTCATTTGTCTCTAGGTATTTTTTTATTTTCTTTTTGATTTCTTCAGTGATCTCTTGGTTATTTAGTAACATACTGTTTAGCCTCCATGTGTTTGTATTTTTTACATTTTTTCCCCTGTAATTCATTTCTAATCTCATAGCTTTGTGGTCAGAAAAAATGCTTGATATGATTTCAATTTTCTTAAGTTTACTGAGGCTCGATTTGTGACCCAAGATGTGATCTCTCCTGGAGAATGTTCCGTGTGCACTTGAGGAGAAAGTGTAATCTGCTGTTTTTGGATGGAATGTCCTGTAAATATCAATTAAATCTATCTGGTCTGTTGTGTCAATTAAAGCTTCTGTTTCCTTATTAATTTTCTGTCTGGATGATCTGTCCATTGGTGTAAGTGAGGTGTTAAATCCCCCACTATTATTGTGTGACTGTTGATTTCCTGTTTTATAGCTGTTAGCAGTTGCCTTATGTATTGAGGTGCTCCTATGTTGGGTGTATATATGTTTATAATTGTTATATCTTCTTCTTGGATTGATCCCTTGATCATTATATAGTGTCCTTCCTTGTCTCTTGTAACATTATTTATTTATTTATTTATTTATTTATTTATTTATTTGTGGTATTTGGGCCTCTCATTGTTGTGGCCTCTCCCGTTGCGGAGCACAGGCTCCAGACGCGCAGGCTCAGCAGCCATGGCTTACGGGCCTAGCCACTCTGCAGCATGTGGGATCTTCCCGGACCGGGGCACAAACCCACGTCCCCTGCATCGGCAGGCGGACTCTCAACCACTGCACCACCAGGGAAGCCCCATTCTTTATTTTAAAGTCTATTTTATCTGATATGAGTATTGCTACTCCAGCTTTCTTTTGATTTCCATTTGCATGGAATATCTTTTTCCATCCCCTCACTTTCAGTCTGTATGTGTCCCTAGGTCTGAAGTGGGTCTCTTGTAGACAGCATTTATATGGGTCTTGTTTTTGTATCCATTCAGCAAGCCTGTGTCTTTTGGTTGGAGCATTTAAGCCATTCATGTTTAAGGTAATTATCAATATGTATGTTTCTATGACCATTTTCTTAATTGTTTTGGGTTTGTTTTTGTAGGTCCTTTTCTTCTCTTGTGTTTCCTACTTAGAGAAGTTCCTTTAGCATTTGTTGTAGAGCTGGTTTGATGGTGCTGAATTCTCTTAGCTTTTGCTTGTCTGTAAAGGTTTTGATTTCTCCATCGAATCTGAATGAGATCCTTGCCGGTAGAGTAATCTTGGTTGTAGTTTCTTCCCTTTCATCACTTTAAGTATATCATGCCACTGCCTTCTGGCTTGTAGACTTTCTGCTGAGAAATCAGCTGTTAACCTTACGGGAATTCCCTTGTATGTTATTTGTCCTTTTTCCCTTGCTGCTTTCAATAATTTTTCTTTGTCTTTAATTTTTGCCAATTTGATTACTGTGCGTCTCGGCATGTTTCTCCGTGGGTTTATCCTGTATGGGACTTGCTGCGCTTCCTGGACTTGGTTGTCTATTTCCTTTTCTATGTTAGGGAAGTTTTTGTCTATAATTTCTTCAAATATTCCCTCGGGTCCTTTCTCTCTCTCCTCTCTTTCTGGGACCCCTATAATGCGAATGTTGTTGCATTTAATGTTGTCCCAGAGGTCTCTTAGGCTGTCTTCATTTCTTTTCATTCTTTTTTCTTTATTCTGTTCTGCAGCAGTGAATTCCACCATTCTGTCTTCCAGGTCACTTATCCGTTCTTCTGCCTCAGTTATTCTGCTATTGATTACTTCTAATGTAGTTTTCATTTCAGTTATTGTATTGTTCATCTCTGTTTGTTTGTTCTTTAATTCTTCTAGGTCTTTGTTAAACATTTCTTGCATCTTCTCGATCTTTGCCTCCATTCATTTTCCGAGGTCCTGGATCACGTTCACTATCATTATTCTGAATTGTTTTTCTGGAAGGTTGCCTATCTCCACTTCATTTAGCTGTTTTTCTGGGGTTTTATCTTGTTCCTTCATCTGGTACATAGCCCTCTGCCTTTTCATGTTGTCTATCTTTCTGTGAATGTGGTTTTTGTTCCACAGGCTGCAGGGTTTTTGTTCCACAGGCTACAGGATTGTAGTTCTTCTTGCTTCTGCTGTCTGCCCTCTGATGGATGAGGCTAACTAAGGGGCTTGTGCAAGTTTCCTGATAGGAGGGACTGGTGGTGGGTAGAGCTGGCTGTTGCTCTGGTGGGCAGAGCTCAGTAAAACTTTAATCCGCTTTTCTGCTGATGGGTAGGGCTGGGTTCTATCCCTGTTGATTGTTTGGCCTTAGGCGACCCAACACTGCAGCCTACTTGGGCTCTTTGGTGGGGCTAATGGCAGACTCTGGGAGGGCTCACACCAAGGAGTACTTCCCAGAACTTGTGCTGCCAGTGTCCTTGTCCTCCCGGTGAGACACAGCCACCCCTCGCCTCTGCAGGAGACCCTCCAACACTAGCAGGTAGGTCTGGTTCAGTCTTCTGTGAGGTCACCACTCCTTCCCCTCCGTCCCGATGCGCACACTAGTTTGTGTGTGCCCTCCAAGAGTGGAGTCTCTGTTTCCCCCCATCCTGTCGAAGTCCTGTAGCGAAATCCCGTTAGCCTTCAAAGTCTGATTCTCTAGGAATTCCTCCTCCTGTTGCTGGAACTCCAGGGTCAGAAGCCTGGCGTGGGGCTCATAACCTGCACTCCAGTGGGTGGACTTCTGTGGTATGTGTTCTCCAGTTTGTGAGTCACCCACCTAGCAGTTATGGGATTTGTTTTTATTGTGATTGCGCCCCTCCTGCCATCTCATTGTGGCTTCTCCTTTGTGTTTGGATGTGGGGTATCTTTTTTGGTGAGTTCCAGTGTCTTCCTCTTGATGATTGTTCAGCAGTTAGTTGTGATTCCGGTGCTCTCGCAAGAGGGAGTGAGAGCATGTCCTTTCACTCTGCCATCTTGAACCAATCTCTTCTGCAGTTCTTCTTAATTCTTTCTCCCACGTACTACTGTTCCTCTAGCACTCTTGTGAGGAACAGAAATGTCTTCCTTCTGTTTATTTGCCTTGTAAGGTCGAGTGGAAGTAACAGAAGCTTGCACCTCCACAAATGAGGATATTCAATATTTGTCAAGTTCTTGCCATTCTTACTATTCTCTAAATATTCAGTATGTATTAACTCAGTTATTTCTTGCATCCACCATGTAAGGTATCATCCCTGTGTTAGCAGATAAGGAAATTGAGGTATGGAGATGATAAGGAATTTGTCTGTGGTAGAGCTGGGATTCGAACCCAGGCAGTTTGACTCCACAGTGTACTCTCTTAACCACTGTGCTCACTGCTTTCCACTAGTGTCAGAAGAAGCAAGGGTTTCCAGGGTCTTCCTTAGTGCTCAAGAGAAGGGGGATCCAGTCAGCAGACTCGGATCAGTAAGGGAAGCAAGGAAACCTGCCTGGTAATTCTTGAAGATGATCGATTGCAGTCACTCCCTCTCCTTTCCTTCCGTCCTTCTTCCCTCCTGTCTTCATTGATCCACGTTTGGGAAAACATACTTGTCTTATGCAGATGTATGAATTAGTCACCTTAGGTTCTGCTTTATAAAAGTTGGTGTCTCTGCCTGGGTATCAGAGTGGTGCTTGAAATCTCACCATTAGAGATTAACTATCTATGCTCAGGTGTGACTGTCTCCCTAAAGTTCTCTTCTGTAATGTCAGTACACCCCTACTTCCAGGAATGTTGTATAAGGTGGTGTTGGCATTTAGGGTCGGTGTTCTGTGAAACTAAATATGGCTTGCAGAAGAACGTTGGTGGTTGATAGTCAGAAGAAACAAAAAGATGTAGAAAGGGAAACAGGCTTTGCTTTCTTTACAGTTTTGTCTAGGGCTGTACCTAACTAGGGGAACCATGAATGGGATATGTGTGATCCAAGAAGGCCAGAGAAATGAAATATTAATACTAGAGATTATATTTCAATTGTTGAGACACTTTGCATGTGATAGCAGAGTTCTCTTTTAGTTTTTGGTTTATTAGCTAATGCTAATTTTTATGCTTTTTTAACTCTTGTATAGGATATGGAGAAATTTTTTTTAAAGTGTCCAAGATTGGCTAGTTTTGAATTCTAGTTTCCCAAACAGTTTTTTGAAAAAGGCTACCCTTCAAATCCATTGCTCCAGGAGCAACTCAAAGGCTTCCCTTCTTTAGGGGACTTTGCCCAGGTCCCTTCAGTGATGTTTGAATTAGAGTCTTTCTCTCATTCAAAGACCCAACTCAAGTTATAAGATACTAGCTTTCATTATCTTCACTTATACTTATTAAGCCATCCGTCACCATGACAAATAATTTTATTATGAATAATGTAATAGACATCATGAAAATGAACTTGCTGTAATTCCGATAAAAATCTATATTTTCTAATATTATAAGAGAAAATGCTAGAGATACAAGCTACCCTGTGTTAAAAGTTGGGAATTAATTTTTAATGGATTAGGAGCTGTCATCTATGATTTTATGAGACGCTACACAAAAATAATTAATTTAGAAGTGTATTGATTTTTTCATATATTTTTTAAATACGTTATTAAAAATAAAGTTTAGCTGAACAGTTTGTCCTAGAACATTAAATTATTTAATATAGTGGTAAAATTTTTAAAAGCCAAGGAGTATCTTAAAAACAGAAATTTGTACAAAACCTTTATTTCACCTAATGAAAGTACACCTAGGAAGTTAATGGAAACATGGATAATTATAATTACATTAAATGCTGGCGGATCTGTTCCAAAAGGATTCTATAGCATTAGAAGTTGATAATTATTTTCCTGAAGTTTGTGATTACTCACTGAAATTCATATGCTTGGGAAGAGAACAATAAAATGTACCGTATTTTTTCCTTGTAACTTTGAATCTTTTCCTATAGTGTTAGTGAGAGTAGATGTTAATGTCTCAAGGTGCGGGTAGAATTCTCCATCTTGTTAGTAATTATACTTGACTTCTTGTGATCCAAGATGAGAATGTTAGAAACAAAATTATGCATAATGTGAACATACTGACTGCAGTCACAAAAGCTCTTCCTAAAAGTTTTGCCCTAGGCAAAAACATAATTTTTTTAAAAAATCAGCTTTTATAAAATCACTCAAATGTAGCCTGCTTGACTCCATTAGAAATAACTGGAATAGCCTAAGACAATCCATATTTGGGAACTCAGATGTGTTTTATATGTGACTAGATCTGAAATTAAGAGCAATCATCTTCTTGAAACTCTGATATTTAAAAGAATAGAAGGAGGTTTAGTTCATAGAATCTTTAAACTATCTATCATCTTTTATTATCCTTAGCTCTAAAACTTTATATTGAATATGATTCCTCTGTCTACCCTTTAGAAAGCATAGGATACAATGAAACAATTAATAGATACTAGTATTTCTCCAAGGGTGGTCAGTATAACTCTAGCATCAGTTACAGGGGAGGCTTGCCCACATAAAGACTATTTGGCCCTTTTCCCAACTTACTGAATCAGAAATTCTACAGATAGGTTCTGAGGATCTGCATTTTAACACACCCTCCACAGTTTGAGAATCTGCAACGTGCTCCTCTGGAATTGTTGGGGACTAATTTTCCTGTATTACCACGTAGCATTTCTTATGGTTTCTTTCCGTGGGTGATGAAACCCTTACCATGAGTGCCTGAAACTCCTCTCTCTTCCCACCCTGCTCTGTCAAATGTAGACGAATCATAAAGAGCAAAGAAAAAGACACTATGATTCTATTGTGAGTGATTGAGGTTGCCTGGGACCAGTATGGAAATTTGGAAAAAAAGAGGGATACTTGCCCATATGTTTACACGGATGAGGAGAATACATTTTGTGGCGCCAAGCAATAGATACTTAGATGATAGAGAACAATATATGCTGCTGTACGAAGAAATGTGTACAGTTAGCCAGGACTGAAATATCAGATATCCCAACAGGCCACACTATTCAGTTGTCTAAGACAAAAGAAGTGCTTAAATAAAAGTTATGGAAGATCCAGAGATCAGGAAATTGCTGAGTATATTTCTATTACATCACTCATCAGAGGATGTGTGACTCTGTGTGTGTGTGTGGGGGGGGCTCTAGACAGACTGACAGTGATCCGTGAACAGCCATCTCAGCTGGTAGCACTGCCTGTCCCGCAGCCACGGACTCCTCAACTCTTCTCTTTCTCTGACAGCTTACAACCTACCTCCCTCATCAGCAAGTCCTGTCAGCTGTGTTTTCAGAATGTGTGCTGATTCTCACTAGTCTCAGCACCTCCACTCCCACTCGCCTGTTCCAGCCATAATCCTCTCTCCCCTGGATTCATGGAAGAGCCTATTACCCAGTCTCTGATGCCTCTCTTGCATCCCAATAATCAGTTCTTCACCAAGCAGCCCAAATCTTCTTTTTAAAGATAAACCAGGGGCTTCCCTGGTGGCGCAGTGGTTGAGTCCGCCGGTGCAGGGGACACGGGTTCGTGCCCCGGTCCGGGAAGATCCCACATGCCGCGGAGCGGCTGGGCCCGTGAGCCATGGCCGCTGAGCCTGCGCGTCCGGAGCCTGTGCTCCGCAACGGGAGAGGCCACAACAGTGAGAGGCCCGCGTACCGCAAAAAAAAAAAAAAAAAAGATAAACCAGGTCCCTCTCCTCTCTTGCTCAAAATCTTCCCGTGGTTTTTCTCACACTTCGAATAAAATCCAAAGTTTTCCCAGTGGTCCACGAGGCCCCACAGGATCTGCTTCTTCCCCAACCTCATCTCCCACCACTCCGCTGATATTGAACCACTCTCCCTCTGGCAACACCACCCTTGCTCCCCTTCCTTTTATGTCTGGAACATACCAAGGTTTTTCTCACTTGAGGATGGTGTCTGCTGCTGTTCACTGGACCTAGAATGTGCTTCCCTGTAGCTCGTTCACCCTCTAGCTCGTTCTTGCCTCACTAAGGTCTCCGCTCAAATTTCACCTGCCAGAGAAACTTTTCTTACTACACCTTCAAAATAGCTTCCTTCCTCTCCCTGCTCCCGGGCAATCTCTAGTCCTTACCAGGCCTATTTTTCGTGTTTGTAGTATCACTTTCTGAAATTACATTGTACATATATTCTATATGTATATATATATTACTGCTTACATCCTCCACCAGAAGGCAAGCCCTCTGGCTCTCAGCTTGGTTCTGTTGACCACTGAAACTCCATGTTAGAGCAGAGTCTGGCATGGCTTAATAATCAGTCAGACTTCATTGAAGGTCTGCATCCCCAAAGCTGTCACATAATCTGAGGTGTGTGTACCTGGCTGAATGTCTAAATGAGTGACTGTTAGAAGCTTTGCGTTTCTGGTTGCAAATATTTCCCTGGAGCAGAATGTGCTCCTTGCAGATGAGTGCCCTTACGTAGTCCTCCCCTCTGCCTCCTTGATCATATTCTCCCATTGGAACACATTTATTTTCTCCTGTTTGGAAGAAGGAAGTCAAGGAGAAGGCTAGTTCTCATTAACTGAAAAGGAATTTGGGGCTTATTTCATCCTGTAGGATAATCTGATGCCGCCCAACAGAGGGATATAGGGTGACATTCAAGTTATCATGAAACAAGTCAATATCAGAGATAAGACAACAGAGACTTTATAATGGGCCTTTTCCATTTGTTTCTCTCTTTCTTATTCTATATCAATGAGAACCCAAATAGCCTATAAAAATCCACCTGTTATTGGTATTCTTCCCGGTACAATTTCAGATTCCTCATCAAGATTCTCAGAGGATACCAGTTTAGGTTTTAGACACTAACAGCCTCACTGTCACATTTCTAAACAGAAAGTCTTTATGGGACAAAAAACCCTTTAGAATATGGGTAATTAAAAAGCTGAGGAATCTTGGGCAGTACAGTGGTCTTATGGAAAACTGTATTGCTATTAATACTTTAAGAAGTGTCTTGAGATTATCATCTGCTGTCATGGGGGAGAAGTATGGCCTTTGAGAATCTTATCCAAAATATTTGGAAAATGACATTAACGGTGAATGCAAATAGAATCATAAGATTGCTTTATGTTGCAATTCTCCCTCATCCTTAGAATCAGTTTGAGGATAATTTCGCATTGGTAGACAACTGCTTCCCACATGTGAATTAAGGTTAAATTATACCAGTGATGTCATTGATGTGGAATAAAAAGTGTTGTGATTTTTAGTGATGGATATTTCACCACAGCTGTGAACAATGTGTTCCATAAAGACTGGTATAAGTCTCCCAGGAGCCCTGTTAAAACCTTACCCATGCAACTCTTTTAGCAACATAATAATGATTAAAAATGGATGCAAAAGTCATTTACCCACAAGGTCAGCATTTTATGTATTTCCTAGTTAATAAGTAAGAAAAAAGGTTCCAATATTATTATACACATGATATATTAGGCTAAAGTCCAGCACGTACTTTATTATTAAGCAAGTGTGCAAATTAAAATAAGAGGGTGATCAAATACAGTAAGAGTGACTTTCTGGTTTGAAATAAAAGTATAAGCACACAGTGACTTTGAACTTTAAATATTTGAAGAAAAATAGCCTGGGTCAAAGGTAGAACTACATTTTTTTTTTCTTTAAAAGCTCTAAGACTGCCTGCTCTTATTTTGGTTGGATTAAAGCAGATCTTTAGCATTACCGTAACCTGGGTCAGAGCCAGCCTGGGGGGGATGGCTATGTGCCCAGCAGACCCACTCTGCGGGAACTGCCACGGTGGCCCTCTCCACAGGTGTCCTCCACGGAGCACGGTTCTCTCCTTGTGGGGTCTCAATGATTCACCACCGAATTTTCATTGAAGAAAGAGAGTTTCTCAAAATGGGAAAAGGAAAACAACACCCAGCAACCAAAAACAGGCAACTGTATTTAGCATAGAGAAAGTGAATTATTCCTTTTATGTGCTGTCCTTCACCTGTATGTCCAGATCGGATGTGACGTGACTCAGAGCAGATTGCAGCCTTTGCCCAAGACGTCTCTCTGTCTGGGTCCTACTTGGCCACATTTTCAGAAGGACTATTTATTTGAGTCATTTCAAAAATAAAGACTCCTGGGTTGGGGTTGTCTGGGGGTGATGGTTATCCAGGATGGTTGAAGGCTCAAGAGTGACTGTGAATAATGCGTTTGCCATCTGTGTTCCGAGCTCATGTATTCACGAGTTCGGAGAATGCACGAATTATTTCTAGATGATTTATCGCAGTATCTCCTGATCTAGCCAAGTGCCTAGCACCTAGCACATTTTATGTACTCAGAAGAATGTGTGTGTGTATTGAAATGAATAAAAGGAAAACGAAGAAACTTAAAGTGGGAAAATGAAAATGATGCTAAGTATCAGGTCTAAAAGGTAGTATGTGGCCATTTTCAGGGAACTACCCAGAACTCTGACCCAGAAGAACGAGGCTGTTGAGCACAGGACAGATCAGTGGGGGTGTTCAGGACGAAGACATGAACTTTGCAGGGTAAGGATATTGGTTGCCTTTCTCAAAGGTCCTCATAGTGTGGGAACAAGGCTGGCCTGGCAGTTTCCGGAAACCTTTCATGACAGCACACACACCCCAGCGGGCACATCTCCTCCTCTGGTAGGTCCCATCCAGGAATACTTGCCTCCCTGAACAGTGCCTTCTGTCCCTGTGGCATCCCCTCCTCCTGCTTTCCCGGCCAGAGAGTACATAAATCTTAAGAGCACCATGGATTGGCCTCTAGGCCTGAAAGACATAGAATGGTTTCCAAAGACACTTAATTTGCCATCAGGAAGTAGCTCAGACATCCAGCTATTTTGGCTTAATTAAGAAAAAAGATCTTTGACAGCTACAAGTGGAAAGTTCTTGGGACGGGACAACCTTTAATAGCCCCAGACTTGGCAACTTTCAAAAGAAATGCTGCCAGTTCTGATTTTAAAACGAACGCTATATTTCTGCAACATTTAAACAATTGGTTGATTGAGTGAAACTATCTCCGCAATGTAATTTGACGACATGTAGATGAACAGACGTTTGATTAATTCATCTTCCAATCACTTGTCAAGATGTTGCAAAAGTGGGCTGATTTCTGTTTCACACAGCTGAGATTTATGATATCATTAAAGAACTAAGGTTCAGTGACTTTAAATTATGCTTGAATTATGACTTAATGTCTTACATTAATAACGGTGGGATATGAAGATTTTCTTTAAAACTTAGTGTGACTTTTTTGGCTTTTAGTGACATTTATCAAGGATAAGTAGGTGCTGAGTGCTCAAATGCACTTTAACCATGCTTTTATCTTATGCTTAGAAAACTACAATAGCCTCTTTGTTTTGCATTTTATGATGCTAATCTCTTTCCTCCAGTCTATCCTATACTGTTAAGGAGATGTCCTTAAATATTATTTAATAGTATAATTTTCCTCCTCAAAAACTTCAACACTGTATATGTGTACAAATCTCATTATAACCAATCTAAGTGAACATATGGAAAATAATAAAAGTATTGACAGATATACATGAAGGTAATGAATATGGAATGTTTGGTTGCATTTTAGAAATTCTTGTTCCTTATCTGTGTTTTCTTATTTTCTGCAATGAGTACATCTTGCCTATGTAAAACTTTTTAAAATTCCCTTTCATATTTTTAAAGTTTCAATAATTCCCATTTCCTTGATTAAAAAAGGAAACAGGAAAGGGACAAAAAGTGAAAAGCATATAGGAAGAATATAGAAATAATCCAGATGTATTAGTAATCACTATCAATATAAGTAAACTAAACTCTCCAGTTAAAAAACAAATGTCATTCTCCAAAGAAGACATACAGATGGCCAAGAAGCACATGAAAAGCTGCTCAACATCATTAATCATTAGAGAAATGCAAATCAAAACTACAATGAGGTATCACCTCACACCGGTCAGAATGGCCATCATCAAAAAATCTACAAACAATAAATCCTGGAGAGGGTGTGGAGAAAAGGGACTCCTCCCACACTGTTGGTGGGAGTGTAAACTGGTATAACCATTATGGAGAACAGTATGGAGGTTTCTTAGAAAACTAAATATAAAACTACCATATGATCCAGCAATCCCACTACTGGGCATATATCTGGAGAAAAGCAATTTGAAAAGATACATGCATCCCAATGTTCATAGCAGCACTATTTACAATAGCCAAGACATGGAAGCAACCTAAATGTCCATCAACAGAGGAGTAGATAAAGATGTGGTACATATATACAATGGAATATTACTCAGCCATAAAATAGAACAAAATAATGTCATCTGCAGCAACATGGATGAACCTACAGATTGTCATAGTGAGTGAAGTAAGTCAGGAAGAGAAAGACAAATATCATAAGCTATCTCTTTTATGTAGAATCTAAAAAAAATGGTACAAATGAACTTATTTACAAAGCAGAAATAGAGTCACAGATGTAGAAAACAAACTTACAGTTACTGGGGGGAAAAAGGGGGAGAGGTATAAATAGGGAGATTTGGCTTGACATATACACACTTCTATATATGAAATAGGTAACTAACAAGGACCAACTGTGTAGCACAGGCAACTCTACCCAATACTCTGTAATAACCTATATGGGGAAAGAATCTAAAAAAGAGGGGATATATGTATATGTATAACTGATTCACTTTGCTGTACACCTGAAACTAACACAACATTGTAAATCAACTATACTCCAAGAAAAATTTTCTTAAAAAATCAAAAAAAAAGTCAGATTGAATTTTTTAAAAATAAATTTATTTATTTTTGGCTGCGTCGGGTATCTGTTGCTGTGCGCAGGCTTCCTGTAGTTGCTGAGAGCGGGGGCTACTGTTTGTTGCGGTGTGTGGCTTCTTATTGCGGTGGCTTCTCTTGTTGCAGAGCACAGGCTCTATGGGCTCTAGGCATGCAGGCTTCAGTAGTTGTGGCACATGGGCTCAGTAGTTGTGGCTCACGGGCTCTAGAGCGCAGGCTCAGTAGTTGTGGTGCACAGGCTTAGTTGCTCTGTGGCATGTGGGATCATCCTGGACCAGGGCTTGAACCCACATCTCCCACACTGGCAGGTGGATTCCCAACCACTGCGCCACCAGGGAAGCCCCAGGTTGAGTTTTAAAACAAAAAAATTCCAGCTATATTCTTCTCATAGGATATATACTTAAAACTTTTGGATAAAATTTTAAAATCAAAGGACAGAAAAAGTTTATCATTCAGTGGTAAACAAAACAAAGTTGGTATGGTTATTTTATTATCATAAAAAGTAAACTTTAAGTCAAGAGGCATTCCTAGGGATGAAGACTTTAAGTCAATCCTAAGATATAGTAGTTCTCTTTTATATGCACCTAATAATGTAGTCTCAGATTGTACTAGGGGATCTTATAATACATCTCTCAGTAACTTATAGATCAAGCAAACAAAAACATCAGCAAGGAAATAGAAGATTTGAAAAGTATGATTAACAAGTTTGATCTATTTAACATTATCAGAGAACATTGTACTCTATAAGTGAAAAAACAATTTTTTTTCAAGCATACCAGGAACCTTATGAAAACTGACTACATTCTAAAGCATAAAAGTACTCTCAACAAACGTCAAAAGATCGGTATCATATAGCTTATATTTCTTAAACACAATCCAGTGAACTTAGAAATTGATAACAAGTTTGAATCTAAGTTTCAAACTCTTAAAACACATAAAACACTTAAAAACACAATTTCAAAGAACTCATAGATTTAAAGAAACCTAATTAAAATTATAAGTAGAAGTAAATGGTAACAAAAATATTATATAGTAAAACTTTTGGTAGAAACTAAAGTAAACTTTGGAATGAGTTTTATCTCCTTAAATACTTTCATCAGAAGTAGGCTCAAAATTAATGAGCTAGATTGTTTATCCAATAATACAATGTTGGTTTAATAGTAGAAATTATTTAATATAATTTACTATATTAACAGATTAAAGGAGAAAAAGTAATTATATTAATAAAACCAGTTAAAAACAAGTTTGACAGAATTCAGCATTCATTCATGATAAAATGCCTTAGCAAGCTTGGAATAAAATTGAACTTTCTTAACCTGAAAAAGGTCTTATACAAAAGTGTACAGTAAGTGTCATACTCAACGTGAAGTGTAAGAAGCATTCTTTTTATAACCCAGAACAAGCCAAAGATGCCTACTGTCATTGCTTCTAACCAATATGAAATCAATGAGAGAGTTTTGCAAGTTTATTTGATACTGAAATAAAAACACGAACTCAATTCTATATCCATGTACCTACAACAATCATGAAATGTAATTAAAATAAAACAGAAAAATACATTTTTTCTGGTATCCCCCAAATCAACAACAATTGCTAATCACCACCACCAAAAAAACCTGTCAAAATATGCATGCCTTTTATGGAGAAAATTATAACATTTTGTTGTATGATATTAATAAGACCTAAACAGATACATATATACTATGTTCTCAGGCCTTACATTATGAAAAAGTGAATTCTCTCAAATTTTACCTAAAAATTTAAAGTAATTCTAACTTGGTTTTCATGGACTTGAATAAAGTAATTCTGAAATGTATATGGAAGAGCAGAGATGATCAATGTGGTGTTACTTGCTCAACCAGATGTTGGGACAGTGTGTGTTGTCATAGAAAAAGACAATTAGACCAATAGGAACAAATAAAGAAACTGGACAGATCCCTTTCTATTTGGAATTTGAATTTTAGAAGAACAGGCATTGTAAATCAATAGGAAAAGGAAGAACAATGTAATAAATGGTGCTGGGAACAGTGATAATCCCTGTGGAAAAAATAAAATTGGAGTGCTATCTCATCTCACACACAAAAATTTTAATTCCAGGTGGATTAAATGAAATGCAATATTTAAAACAAATACTTTGAGAAGACAATATAACAGAGTATCTTTATATTCTGGTGTTTGGATATGGAAGTGTCTCTTAAGATATTTAATGTTAATTTAAATTAAGTACTTCTTTCTAGCAAAAGATAACCATAAATTAAAAAGAGTAAAAGATAAGCTAAGGGCTGGGACAAAATATTTCCAATATATGTCACTAAAAAATTATTACTAACTAGTATGTATAAAGAACTCCTATGGCTCAAAAAGGCAAAAGGAAAACTCAACAAAAACTAATAGAAAAGTTGGCAAAAGAGATGAATAAACATTTCACAGATGAGGAAACAGGAAAAGCTCATAAGCATATGAAAAGATGATAAACATCATTAGTAATTAAATCAAATTCAATTTGGTATATTTACATGTTAAACCATAATGAGGTATTTCTTTTTTTTTCAGTTTGCTAGTATTTTGTTGGTAATTTTTTTAAATTTTAAAAATTTTATTTAATTTATTTTTTTTATACAGCAGGTTCTTATTAGTCATCAATTTTATACACATCAGTGTATACATGTCAATCCCAATCGCCCAATTCAGCACACCACCATCCCCACTGCCCCGCGGCTTTCCCTGCTTGGCGTCCATACGTTTGTTCTCTACATCTGTGTCTCAATTTCTGCCCTGCAAACCAGTTCATCTGTACCACTTTTCTGGTTTCCACAAAAATGCGTTAATATACGATATTTGTTTTTCTCTTTCTGACTTACTTCACTCTGTATGACAGTCTCTAGATCCATCCACTTCTCAACAAATGACCCAATTTCGTTCCTTTTTATGGCTGAGTAATATTCCATTGTATATATGTACCACAACTTCTTTATCCATTCGTCTGTCGATGGGCATTTAGGTTGCTTCCATGACCTTGCTATTGTAAATAGTGCTGCAATGAACATTGGGGTGCATGTGTCTTTTTGAATTATGGTTTTCTCTGGGTATATGCCCAGTAGTGGGATTGCTGGGTCATATGGTAATTCTATTTTTAGTGTTTTAAGGAACCTCCATACTGTTCTCCATAGTGGCTGTATCAATTTACATTCCCACCAACAGTGCAAGAGGGTTCCCTTTTCTCCACACCCCCTCCAGCATTTGTTGTTTGTAGATTTTCTGATAATGCCCATTCTAACCAGTGTGAGGTGATACCTCATCACAATGAGGTATTTCATATGCACCAAATTGGCAAAGATTTTAAAAGTCAGAAAATACCAAGTATTTACAAGGATATAGAATACGGGTTGGCAAACTTTTTCTGCAAAGGGTGGAAGGTAAATATTTCAGACTTTACAGGCGAGGAGTTCTCTTATAAGGACTCAACTTTGCCATTGTATCTCAAAAGCAATTGTAGACAATATGTAACCAATTGGTGGCTGTTTCCAATAAACTTTATTTACAAATAAAAAAAACCCCCAAAACCCAGCAGGCTTGCTTTGCCTTATGGGCTGTAGATTGCTGATCCTTGATGTAAAGGAAAGAGAAATCACATAGGAATGTAAATTTGTATAAACCTTTTGTAATTATCTACCAGAAGAATCATGCACAGTCCACTCCTACATACATTACTGTAGAGGAACTCCAGCACGTGTACACCAGTGGCCTGTGCAAAAATGTTCATAACAGGATGTTCATGACAGCAAAATGCTAGAATCATCTCAAATGTGTATCACCAATAACACGGAGATGAAGTTTTAAATATTCATAGAAAGAAATACTATATAACAGAGAATATGGATGAACCCTGGCTAAAGGCGGTAAGAGGGATGCATGTCAAAAACATAGTGCTGAGAAAAAAGGTCACTGAGGAGTAAAAGAGGCAACACTAAAAATATACATATTTTTAGAATGTCATGCTAGGTGGCAAAACTAAATTGAGAAGCCATAGAATGATTAATATAGAATGCAGGACTATGTTCCCTTCTTGCGGGCAGGACAGAATGTAATCTGGGAAGGTCACACAAGGGTTTCTAAGGTACTGGTGCTGTTCTCCTCCTTAATGCAGTTGGTAGATCCTTGGGGATATCTTTCATTTTATTCTTTAAATACTCAATATATATTTTATGTTCCTTTATCTATGTGATATTTTCTGATAATATATCAATTCAATGACAGTGTGTGATCAAGGCAATTAGATTTTTTAATTTATTTTTTATTGAGGTAACATTGCTTTATAATGTTATATAAGTTTCATGTATACAACATTGTATTTCTACTTTTATATACTCTACAGTGTGCTTATCCCCCCAAATTTAGTTTCCATACATTATCATAAAGTTGATCCTTTTTGACCCATTTCACCTTCCCCTCTGCCTCTTCCCCACTGGTAACCACTACTCTGTTCTTTGTATCTACATGTTTGTTTTTGTTTGGTTTGTTCATTTATTTTGGGTTTTTTTTTTATATTCCACATATGAGTGAAATCATACAATATTTGTCTTTCTCCATCTGACTTATTTCACTTAGCATGATAACCTCAAGGTCCATCCATGTTGTCAAAAGTGGCAGAATTCCATCTTTTTTATGGCTGAGTAGTATTCCATTGTGTTTATATTCCACCTCTTCTTTATCCATTCATCCATGAACTGGCACTTAGGTTGTTTCCATATATTGCTGTTGTGAATAAATGCCTCAATGAACAGAGGAATGAATATATCTTTTGGTATTAGTGTTTTTGTATTCTTTGGATAAATACCCAGAAGTGGGAGAGCTGGATAATATGGTAGTTCTATTCTTAATTTTTTGAGGAATCTCTGTACTATTTTCCATAGTGGCTGCACTAATTTATATTCCCACATCCTGGCCAACACATTATTTCTTGCCTTTTTGATAATAGCCATTCTAACAGGTGTAGGTGGTATCTTATTGTGGTTTTGATTTGCATTTCCATACTAATTACTGATGTTGGACATCCTTTCATGTGCCTGTTGGTCTCTGTGTTTTCTTTGGAAAAATATCTATTCAGCTCCACTGCCCATTTTTTAATCAGGTTGTTTGTTTTTCTGTTGTTGAGTTGTATCAAGTTAACTAATGTTTTAGAACAATTACTCTGGTACAGGTATTCAGTACTAACCAGAGGGATGTAAAGAAGTATTAGGCAGACTAGTTAAGAGATTGTTAGAGTACTCCATGCATAAGGAGCCTTGGTCATGTAATTTGAGAGAAAGAAGTAAATTCAAGAAACTTTTAAGATACAGATGTAAAGATCTTGGGTAGAGGTGGGAAGCTTGGGAAGCATGGATAAGGCTAGCAAACTTTTTTTGTTGTTGATGTTGTTTACATCTTTTATATTTTCTGAGCGCTTGTAGACTATGTTAAGAAAATGAGGAAAAAAATTAATGAAGAACTTTTGAGTGATCTAACCAAGTAATTTTGCCCCAGAAAAGCCTACATGAAATGTTTACTGGAACAAACACAAAACAGGAAAAACAAAACAAATATTTATTGTAAAAATTCCCAAGAAAAGTTGAACAGCATTTATTTTGACGTAGTGATGAAAGAATAACTCACAGTAATATTATTTAATGAATAATGACCAAACAGTTGACACCATATAAATAGTAGCTACTTTGAACAGGAAAAGGTAGGAAGAAATGTGATCAACTTACCCGTGGTGGTTAAGAGTGTGAGTTCAAACCCTGAGTGATCTTTGGCAACGTTTTTAATGTTTTTAAAACTCAGTTTCCAATCTATAAAATGGGTGTAATGATATCTATTTCAGATAATTTTTGTGGGACTTGACGTAGTGTTTTCATGTGCTTACTACATTGCATAGCACATGAGAAAAACTTGGTAAATGACAGACAGCAGAAATATAATGATATAAAACATAGGAGACATTGTGTCTTTTAAAGAAGTATCTGGTAAGTTTTTTTTCCTAACATTATCTTGACCTGTTTATATCGATAATAATGTTTTTACAAGTGGAACCATCAGCTGCCTGGCTTTGCTGCTTTGCTGGTGTTGCTCTTTTCCTCCAACACTTTGAAAAAACACAGGATGATACAACTGGATTTATTTTAGCTCATACTTTGATACAGTTACTTTTCTCTCAATGACTTTGGAAAGGGCAAATTCACTGAATAAGTGTAGCTGTGATTTCACAAAAGTATCTCACACTTCTGTGCTTTGGAGTGTATCCTTAGAGAAAAAAGTTGAACATACCCGTCTCACTCCTAGCCATCTGCAAGAGAGAAATGGGCAAAAGCTGGGCTTACGTGCATTGAAATTCTGAGTTCTGAGCTTCTCATTTCTGTGGGAAACTCAGTTATAATAAAAAAAATAGAGTGGGTAAAAGGAAGGAAGGTGAGAGCCCTTGCAGGAAGGACAACGGTCACTGTTGGGAGTGAATGATTTACATTAACTGCCTATACAACTCAAATTGCACTGATAATAGTTGAATTTCCTGCTGTTTTTTTAATTGGGTACATTCAACCTTTAATGGCTCAAAACTTTTTTTTTTCTCATTTAATAGTAAGAGCAATAAAGTCATATCTTAACTACATGAAAGGGGAGTACTTTAGGATTTTAAAAATATGCATTGCCTTGGGAGAAAAACACACAACCTTCAAGGTGAAATGTGAAATATTGCCTTTCAATTATTAATTATATTTTATGGAGATACTATTTCAATCTTACTTGACTTTTGAATTAGACTGTTTAACGCTTGGGGCCATATACAGCTACTATAAGAAATTAACTTCAGAAATACTTTAAAAGAAAATAAAGAGAAAGAAAATGGAAACTTGGCTTCTTTATGAAAACCTGAAAACTTTCTAGTAATTTTCTCAGGTTGATCAAGCAGGTAGTCTGTTAATTGTCATATTTGTGATATTTTAATAGTAAGTTACTAATCACCAAAACAGTGCCTTATTTGGAAGTGGTTTTGGTATATTTTACATAAGAGTAAAAGTTAGATTTTCCTAAAGATGTAGCTGGTCTTTGCAACTGGGGAGGTGGGTCGGGGGAGAAGTAGGTTTGTCACTTCTAACTATAATTTGTTTTCATTCACTTGTTCTTCTTATGTAGTTTTAATATGTCAATTTAAGTAAATAATGAAAAAAGAAAAGATCAAATAAATACACAGGGAATATCAGAGATATTCTTGACCAGGAACTCATTCATTAGAAAAATTTAGTAATAGTATTTCACAACTTCCTTTACAACTAGGACAAATAAGTAGTGACCAAAGCACCGTTTACATAGATTAAAAGCATGGATACATTCAATCATAGCAATTAAAAACATTTTTCAGTTTGGTAAAATCCAAAGTAAATTCTTGTAACTTGTTAAAAAAATAAATGATCTGAACGAATGTTTTGCTTTTGGAGAGTTGTGTAGACAGGAGCCAATCTCAATGTCAGTTTGGTAGTATATGCATCGTCATCAAAGTGAAGCCACTGGTTACAGTGCCCACAGTGCTCTCTGATGGGTGACACAAGATACGATAAGCCACGGACTGAATTGGAATCTGTTTGCTCAGGCCGTTGGCTGTCTCTCAATGATGAAGGATGGAGGTATATGACTGGCAGGAAAACCCAAGAGTGTGTTAGTAAATAAAGTGAAAAATGAGGGCTAGGCTCAGTCTTATTAACTCCACAGCAATAAGAACACATGGCAGAGTGTAAACTTTATTCCACAAGTTTGAGAAATGATTATAATGGCCAGTACTCTTCAGTGCTTGTGATACGCTAGACACTTGACTAAGAACTTCACATACCTTATGCCATCTCTTGATTCTCGATCCTGCTGACAACACTGTGTAGTAATTACTGTTGTTATCACCATGTTATAAGGAGGAAGCTGAGGCCAAGGAAAGCTAAATAAATTGGATCAAAGTCACCAGCTAAATAAATAAATGAACTAGGTTTTGAACTTAGGTCTCTGATTCCAGAGCCCATATTTTAAACCCCTTACTGTGGTTCTGGGGTAAGGTAAGACTAAGTGACTCCCACTGTAGGAGATTCTACTGTGAGACCAGGATTAAGTGTTTGATTTGAGGATCTAGTAATAATACCTATGCCTTCTGCGTGACCAATGATAAATATGAAAGATCTGATAAGATATATTGGTTGTTATCTATCATAAAAAGTCTACAAATAATAAATGCTAGAGAGGGTGTGGAGAAAAGGGAACCTTTGTACACTGTTGGTAAGAATGTAAATTGATACAGTCACTATGGCAAACAGTATGGAGTTTCTTAAAAAACTTAAAATAGAACTACCGTATGATCCAGCAATCCCATTTCTGGGTATACATCTGGAAAAGAAGAAAGCTCTAGTTCGAAAAGATATGTGCACTCCAATGTTCACAGCAGCACTATTTACAATAGTCAAGACATAGAAATAACCCAAATGCCCATCAACAGATGACTGGTTTGAGATGTATACACACACACACACACACACACACACACACACACACAATGGAATATTACTCAGCTATAAAAACAATGAAACATTGCCATTTGCAGCAACATGGATGGACCTAGAGATTATCATACCAAGTGAAGTAAGTCAGAGAAAGACAAATATGTTATCACTTATATGTGGAATCTAAAAAATAATACAAATGAATCTGTATGTGCAAAACAGAAACAGACTCATAGACATGGAAAACAAACTTATGGCTACCAAAGGGGAAAGAGAGGGATGGATAAGTTAGGAATCTGAGGTTAGCAGATACAAACTACTATACATAAAATACATAAGCAACAAGGATTTACTGTATAACACAGGAAACTATATTCAGTATCTTGTAATAACCTATAATGGAAAATAATCTGAAAAAGATATATATAACTGAATCACTTTGCTGTATACCTGAAACTAACACAATATTGTAAATCAATTATGTTTCAATAAAAAAGCAATAGATCATTGAAACAAATGCAAAAAAGAAAACCCCGCGAATAAGTATTGCCTGTTATAATTTAGGTAAGCTGAAGAAAGCATTCTTTGAAAGTTCCATCTGTTTACTAGACACTTGCTTATGAACATCTGTCAAATTTCCAAGTGCCTATGGAGGATCAGCAAGGATATAAGAATAAAGATGTCCCCAAAGAGTTCGTTTGGGGGAGGCTCTGAAATAAATGTGGCAAAGTGCACTAGGTTAATTATTGCAGCCATTTAAGATAACTTAAAATCTATATAGTATCACAAAGAAAAATGATGAGAATATTAATGGCATAGGCAAAATATAAGTTGCACATACATTATTATTATGGCTGTATTTTAAAAGGCACTCTTAAAAAAACCCAGAAATATACTAAGTACTAATTACTTACTAATTTTTTCTCTAATTATGAGTCTTAAATAATGTAAATTATTGTCATAATAGAAAAGAATGAATAAATAGGAAACCAAAACAGGAAAGTAAGAATGTATTTGAAAGAGACATTCGGGCTTGGGATCCATGGGGTTTCTTGACCTGTGGCTGTGGCTGATGATGAAGCAGAAGGAGCTGAGGATGATGATTCCTAGCTTTTCTGAAGAGTGAAATGCACTCTTCAAGATAAGAGGAGCAGGTTGAGAGGAAGATAATTGAGTTCAGTTTAGACATTGTAGAGTGTTGCAATTAACCCGAATACCGAATGCAGAAGAAAGAGGAGGAGATGTGGGGGGAAGAAAATTTGTTAAGTTTTTGTTAAGTTTATTATATGCTGACTATCCACCAGACAACTGGTAATTTTATACCAGTGTTTGGAACAGAGGTTAGGAGTAGCGATTATCATAGGGGAGCTGGGGCTTCCCTGGTGGTGCAGTGGTTGAGAGTCTGCCTGCCGATGCAGGGGACATGGGTTTGTGCCCTGGTCCGGGAAGATCCCGCGGAGCGGCTGGGCCCGTGAGCCATGGCCGCTGAGCCTGCACGTCCGGAGCCTGTGCTCCGCAACGGGAGAGGCCACAACAGTGAGAGGGCCGCGTACCGCAAAAAAACAAAACAAACAAACAAAAAAAACAATATCATAGGGGAGCTACCGATGCATAATGACTGCAATTCTGAGAGTGTATGAAATTGTCCAGGAAAAGATCCCAGAGAGAGAACAGAGCCAAAGAAAGAACCTTGAGAAACTCAGATGGGAGTAACGGAGCAGCTGAGGCTGTGGGCGTGGAGTCTGTTTCAGAGGCTGGCACTACGTGTCTTCTGTGAGTTACTGAGGGCATTAGGAATGGACTCAGGCACTGAAAGTAAAAAGTATTTAGGTGTAAATCTGAGTTAGAGAGGTGATTAAGACAGGAAATGAGGGTAACTTCCAGGTAACTCCAGGTTTGAATGACTGAATGAATGGTGGTGTCACCAACTGATTAATGGAATAAAGAGGATTAGCAGATTTAGTGAAAATTCATGGATCTAGATTTTGAGTCTCAAATGTCTATGGTATATCTGAGAAGAAACAGCCAGTCAGCAGGGAGATCTGATTGGAGCTCATGAGTAAGGTCAGGGCCAGTGTGGAGATGGTGGTTGAAAACCCTGGCAGTGGGTGTTGTATCCCAGAAAGAATAGGTCAGAGAGCATCCAATGCTGCAGAGACGATCAGCACAAAGTATGAGAGGGAGCCACTGACTTGGCTGTGGGAGGGTCATTGGTACTTTGGTCAGGGTATAGGATCCAAAGTGCTGTTGCACTGGGTTGAGTAGTGAATGTGGAGGACGGAATGACAACAGCGAAGACAGCCCACCCTCTTAAGAATGTTGGTACATATAAAGTGCCGAGTCTTTTAGACTCAGGAAAAGATGCACCGCATGTTTTTAGAATGTAGAAAATGAGCCAGAGAGGAAAGAATGGTTGAAAATACTTCAATATGGAGATGATGGATAAAGTAGGTCCTAGAGAAGGTCTCAGGGGGTCAACTGGAAGTAGAGTTGCCATGGAAAGAATAGGGATACCTACTGCTCTGAGAAGCCCACCATGAAGTGCTTTGCAAACACACATTAAAGCAATAATTCTTTTTTGTTGTTGTTGTTGTTTGTGTTTTTTGTGGGGGTTTTTTGCGGTACGCAGGCCTCTCACTGTTGTGGCCTCTCCCGTTGCGGAGCACAGGCTCCGGACGCGCAGGCTCAGTGGCCATGGCTCACGGGCCCAGCCACTCCGCGGCGTGTGGGATCCTCCCGGACTGGGGCACGAACCCGCGTCCCCTGCATCGGCAGGCGGACTCTCAACCACTGCGCCACCAGGGAAGCCCTAAAGCAATAATTCTTGCCCTCTCTCTCCATGCCAACCTAAATCTGTGTTACAACTAGACTGTCATTGTTCCAGAAAAATAATTAGCAATCTTCAAATTAATAAGTCCCGACCACTCTTCAGCCTTGAGCTAGCTATTGGAGTTACCCAAGTAAGAGCAGCTCCATTATTAATCAACTCCTGAAATGTGGATCATCTGCCCTTTTGACTTTGAAATCACAATTTATTTCCTCTCCATCCTTTGGCAGTGGAGACTCTTACTTCTGAGATGCCATTAGACCCCCAACATAAATAGTCCATGGAGCTTATATGTTAAGTCAGAGCACTCCAAATTTGGTAAAAATTCATCGAGCTGCTTTTTTGTTTTAATTCATGAGGCAGAAAATGAGAAAAAATTAAGCATACATTACATATTTTGCATATATTGCGTCAAACCGTCATTTCCAGAATGAAGGAAAAAACTAAGATCTGAAAGGATGAAGTAACTTAGTAACTTGTGGTGACAGAACAGGAGCTGCAGGTGAGGCTTCCTGCCTTGAATTCTGGTGCTTCATCCTGTGGCATACAGTTAGAACTTTCCATTATTAAACACGGGGATGCTTTTTCCCACTTTCACTTCTTTTTCTTTAAAAGTACATTCATACTTTATTGTATTTGCCCTCAAACAGTAGGCTCATCCTCTTATTCCTGCGGACGATCTAATCTGGGTCTGTTTGAGAGTTCTGCTACTTACATACGTGACAGGATTGGGCTGTCAAATAAATAAAACGGTGTTTCCTTTGGCCTCAACTGCTGTAATTGGCTTATTTTGTAATTATCCCCTTTGCCAAGAGAATTGGTTTGAAGGACTTCTTCAGCTTTCACATTTGCATGGTATGATGTACCATGTCCTGAGTAGTACATGAGTATAAAAAATAAGAATGGAAACAAGCAAACCTGTCTTAGAACTGGTATGTTATTGGCCCCTGAATTTGGTTGTTTCTGGTTTTATAGATTTAAATGTAAAACATATGAAAAGATTCTTTTGAAATTCAACCTTTAAGCTTTTCTGAAAAGAGGAGGTTCTGCATGTGTCAATTGAATTAAACATGACGTGGGATTCCCAGAGTGGAAATCTGAGCTCTTCAGACAGTGTTAGGTGGTTGGACTGAAGGGACAAATAAATCAGAGATTTGGAAAGCTTATAGGTCTTATCAAATCTTATTTACACTCTGGAGGGTGACAGCATGTAAAACAAATTAAGATGTGTCATTATTGGTATCTAAATCCCATGGTAGTTTTTCAGCTCTTCTGTGGCAATAATCCTACTTATTTAGTTTGGGTTGATGCCATCTTATTTCAGAATTGGAAGTTCTTTTGTCTTCCATGGATTTCTGTCTTTCATTTGAATGATATTTTTGATGGTAGAGCCAGAGCACAACTAAACAAAACAAAGCAATCCCCACTGGTGACTATGTTACATTTAAGGGTATTCCTTCAAAGACAAGACATAAATAAAGTGCATCAATTAGGAGGAGGTTGGTCTAACTTTAACAATTATGTGGGCAGGAACAGGCTTAAATTATAGCTCAGCAGTTGGGGAAACCCTTCTTAGTCTAAGAAGCTGAAGTCAGTAACTTGGAAGTGACACTAGTGTGTTAGAAGCACAGTGTGTGACATGTGTTCCTTATTTGAAGTGGTAATCACTATAGTGCATACGCTTCAGCATTTCAAGGTTTGAAAATTGTCATAGCAATATTTTGTTCATGTCTACATCAGGTGATTTCATTTTTCTTGGATTTTAAAAGCCTTGCATGAATCTCTTCCTAAATTTATAAAAAGCAGAAAAATATAAATAGAAACTAACAGTCCCATATTAAACCTACAGTGTAGAGATAACCACTATAACAATTTGGGTCCTCTTTTCTCCTTGATTAAAGAAAGTTATTAATAATAATAATATTAAAAGCAACAATAATTATAACAGGTAACATTTACTGAGGATTATGAACCGATAACTTCATAGTTTATTTTGCGTTTATTAAATGAAGAAATTTATATAAAGTACACAGAGTAGCACTTTATATACATTCTATGTGCTTTATATAATTTTCTTCATTTGATCCTCACAAAGATATTATGGGATAGGTAGGTTAGTGTCCAGCGTACAGGGGACTGAAATACAGAGAGGTTAAGTAACTTGCCTAAGAGCACACAGAGTAAAGTGGTGGGGCGTTTGAATACAGATTCAAACAGTCTAACCCCGGAGTCTGAACATTTAACTATCACCCTCTGCTGCTTCATAAACATGCTCATTTATATTTAATTTAAATCATTCTTTAGAAATAATGTAACATTTTGCTTTTTCTACAGACTTATAATCATAAGGATTTCCTATGTTAATAATTCTTCATAAACATAATTTAGTCACCTAAGACATCATTATATGACTATCTTATTATATGTAATTGTTCCCTTTAAGTGAGGCATTTGGATTGTTTGTAGATTTTTCATATTATAAACAATGCAATGATGAAGTTATTTTTCCATAGATCTTAGCATTTCTGATCCTTTTCTTGGGATGGATTTCTAGAAGTAGAACTATTGCTCTGAAGACATTTTAAGGTCACACTTTTCCAAATTATAATGAGTACAAGTCAATTTTGAAAAAAACCCCACATCTACAAGTAAACTCCAAATCTTCTTTAAGAGTTAATTAATGGGAGTGCCTACATTTTAGAAGCTTTTATGACGTGATGAGAGAAGGCAGGGGGCTAAGCAATGGGGAAGCCATTCTCTTAACTCAAGCCTGACCTTTGCTCATTAATAAGCCATGGCCTTATCTCTGTATGCGACCCCTGGAGCTAATCCACCTGCGGATTGCCCATTGATTTTGAATAAGCTGTGTTTTCAGAACAGCTTTTTAAGGGGGATACAGCAAGAAGAGAAATTACGCCAAAGATTGCAAAGCATGTACAAATGCTTAGTTGTTTTTAATCACAATTCTTTGTAAGACAAATATAAAATAAAATCAAATTCTGTTCTAAAATAATATTCAGCATGAATATGAGAATTTCAAGATCATTATGAAATAAAAGCAGGATGAGTCTTCTGCAAACATCTTTATTCCCAGAGCAGAAGCCAGAACCAGTGAAGTGAGTTGATCTCAAGCAGTGGTCGTGTGATTCAGTAGCTGAAATGCGGTAGCTTCCTTTGGTAACCCGCCTGCTCTTCACTATTTTCTTGTTCAGTGCTTCACTTCTGTCTTTAATCCTGGCCTAATCAATCCTATCTCCAAATCTCAATCTTATTTACTCACCACGCTCTTCTCTTCTTGCCCCTGGTAGTTTCTCTTAAATTTTTTTTTTTAATCTTGCTATCTATCTATCCTACCCTGGACTCCAAAAGAAAACCATGTACTTGGCTTTATGTTTTTATATACATGTATACATTTGCATATACATATGTACATGTGTGTGTATGTGTGTATATATACATACACACACATGAACATGTACACACATACACTTATATTTGGGGATATTTTAATTATATATTGTCTTCATTAACCAATAAGCTTGACCCCTAGGTGAAAATGTAAATCATTATTCAATGTCCCCTCTTTATTCTTTGTCTTTGTTCAGTGTTTTCTTACTGTCCTCTGTCCCAGGGTAGGTTTACCCACCTGGCCCAAACTTGTCATGACTATTTTCTGAAAAATGACAGCTGAGTAATTGAATGAGCAAACTCAAGCTAAACGAAAGGGCATGTTCCTGGCTCTAGTAAACTGACAAATGAAAGCAAGAGGATTAAATACAATATGATTACAATGAGAACACATAAATATGTAATTGCATTTAGGGCTGGCTAGGAGATTAAGTTCTTGCAGTTATACCTCGCCTTAAATAACGTACAAATGCCCCTTTTCCAATGCTCCCACAGGGAAGGTAGAACTGTGTATAATGTTACCTATTATGAAGGATCTATTGGTGCTTCATTCAGAGGCTAAGCTTTAAATTCTTGACTTTCAAGGAACACTGCGTAAAGAGCTCCCCCTCGGTGAGCCTCTAGGCACTAAAGAGCAGTGGCTCCCATTTGGCTGCACATTTAATCACCTGAGGAGATTTATAAACATGCAGTAGAGCCTGGGAATTTATATTTTCCAAAAGTTCTCCAACTGATTTTGTTGCTCAGCTAGGTTTGAGGACTCCTGTTGAAGTGGTTGCTTGGAGATGAGCTAAGTTGGTTTCTGTGCCTTCAGTGGGTGTTCAGTAGGAGGCTAACAGTTACTGAGCGTGAAAGCTGTGCCCATAACCCTGACCTTTTATAGCTGAGGACGTTTGTCTAGGTTTGTGAATGGCAGAGGCTGAGTTCAAAATAAGACTGAGCACTCATTCTTATGGACCCTCTCAACAAAAGGTTGATGAAGGCACACAGAAAGGTAATGAACAGGCTCAAGTTAAACATTTGCTCTTTAACTCTCACATCTTAATCAAACTCTTTCTTCACCGTTAAATGGAAATAATATCTTTGTAGGCTATTTTTTACTTAACTTTGTTCTAAAATAATTTTATCCTTAGAGAAGATTTGCAAAGCGAGTACAGAGGCTCCCTATATACCCTTCACCCAGCTTCCTCTAATGTCAGCAGCTTACATAATGTAATACCTAACATAAACATTTTATGGAACCATGGTATAGTTATCAAAACTAGGAAATTGACGTTTTGGTTTCCCCAGTTTTTCCACTAATGTCTTATTTTGTTCCACGGTCCAGTCCACGATACCACATTGCCTTTAGTCATCATTGCTCCTCCACTGTGTGACAGATTCTCGGGCTTTCCTTGTCTTTTGTGACTTTGACACTTTTAAAAGCTAGTGGTCAACTCTTTTTAAATTATAAACTGTTTCCTTTTCCCTTCTCTGCTTTACTTTTCTTCATGTGTAAAACTTTCGAATGAATTATACAACTTACTTGTTTGGTTTATTATCTCCCTCCCTCTACTAGAATGCAAGTTTCATAAAAGCAGGGATTTCTCTCATTGTTATATCCAAACACCCAAAAGAGTGACAGGCTCATGGGCGGAACTCAATAAACTTTCACTGAATGGAAGCATAAAAAAAAAAAAAAAACCCAAAACAAACAAAAAACGGACAAAGAAAAACTGGTGGTCAGGTGTTTTTTAGAATGTCCCTTCATTTTGGGTTTATCTGATTTTTTTTTTTATGATTAGATCAATGTTACGAATTTGGGGGAAGTATACCACAGATGTGATACAGCCCTTCTTGTTGCATTGCAATAGGGCTTTTATAAGATTTCTGACAGTGGAATCCATGTGTTCCCTCCCAGTGGAGACGTTTAAGCAAAAGCTAGATGATTGTTTGCAATGCTGAAGGAATCCCTGTATTACACAAGATCTTCAAGACCTCTTTCAACTCTAAAAGTCAAAAACTAATAAGTGAACAAATAAAAAGTCACACATACAAGACGAATATGAGATTTGGGTAGAGCTCAAAAGAATAGAAACAATCAACTTTCCAAATAGCAACCTCCGCTGTAGAGAGTACTAGGGTTTTCCTACATGGGGGCTGAACTTAGAATATCTCCATTACACTGAGGACTTTTCCCAACATTACAGCCCTGAAGAGGCATCTGTAAGTGAGTGTTTGCTCTGGGTAATTGAAGCCACTGGGTTGCTCTTGTGGTTTTCCTCTGTGTTACAAAAAATTAAATTGATGTGTAGTTAATTAGAAAGCAATCTAATTTGAAAGAAAGCAGTGACCTGACTCTAACTATGACTCTGTGGTTTGGATATGTTAAGTAACCTATTTTGCCTTAATTTCTCTAACTGTGAATTATAATCATTCCTGACATGGATTGACTTATACTGGACTTAGAACATATGTCCAGAAATACAATGCCTACGCTTGGCAAAATGGGATGTAACATGGTTAACTCAGAAGAGTTAATACTTTATTTCAACATATGCCTAGTAAAGGTGCTTCATTACAGTATGTAGTTTAAAAATGAAGACGTCAAAAAAACTAGAGAAGTGGAGGCACAACTGTCACATTGCAAATGTTCTGTTGGAACGCTGACTGCAAATTTTGGAAAGACTGTGGTACCACGGAGGATGCTCTTGGAAATCAGAATGCCTGGTTTAGTGCCAAGGCTGCAGCTACCTTACCACATGTATGACCCCCAACAAATCATTTAGTCTCACCATTTGGCTTCTTCTTCTGTTCTATTAGAGAATCAGACGTGATTTTTAAGACTCTAGTTTCTAATTTCTGTAGCTCTTTGATTTTGGGGGGGGGGACTTCATCCTTCATAGCTATAAAGCCATTGATTCTGTATTGCTAATACACTGTAAGTATATTGTGCTGATATTCCTTTGAAAATTCAGGAAACGCTTGGGTATACATTTTTGCAGCTTGGAAAAAAACTTGTCAATGTCTCACAGTGCTTAATCATTTCTTTGAAAAATGGATACATTTTTGTTTTTGTATTTCTTAACCAGATAAAACCACTGCTTCAATCCCCAAGGAGAGAATAGCTTTGTTATGAGATCTGAATATTTGAAATAGAAAATTACATCATAAATGAATACATATACAATTTAATGAATAAACTGTCTATCTACTCAAGATGTTCCAAGTTATTTTACTGGCGTGAAAACTGTAAAGTGTTTGGAAAAACAGTTTCATTGTGATAAGTATAATCAACACATTTCCTGTACTCTAGTTGCAGACCTGTTCATAAACAACATTAAAAGAAAAATAGAGTGACATAATGTCTGGGAAAGAATTCTCTAATAGAAACAGACTCAAGTTCAGGGGTTGTGGTTTTGCAAGTACACAATTCCTTCTGGGAGGCCCTCTTGACAGATTGGCCCGGATCAGAAAAGGAGTGTCATTTAGCTTTGCACAAAGGTGGTTCACATCAGTGTGGTCTGGCTCATTCTGTCATCCTTGCTGACCAAAGAGGGAGGAGCAAATTACTCAGACTCCGAACTATACTGCAAATGTCCTAGCTCCTTCCTGGAATTTTTGCCAGCTCTGACTAACCCTTTAACGTCCAAGATGAGATTACTTTTGAGGGACCTTCATGACACCTTCAGTGAGTTATACTGAGAGGCAAATGGAGCTTTGTGATGGGCCTGATGTGTCATGAATAAGCACCTGTCACTTCAATTAACTTCTAGCCTGGGATCAATCCCGACCTGAAAGTTCATTGTTTTTCAAAGTAACAGGGAATCAAGCTCTTTATTAATGATTTTCTATAATGGTTTATAATGAACCCTGTTCAAATAAACATGTAGACTGCTTTGGTAAACAGAGTCAGAATATTTACAATCTACATAGAAAAAAGCAAAATCAAACACTTTTTAACAATGTCCCTAAAGCCTGTCAGCACACTGACAAGATGGATACTGTACTTTATACTTTGTTTTGCGGTAAATGTTTAACAGCTGGCTCTCTGGAGAAAAGCTGTGATTTTTGTAGTGTTCTGCCATGTCCATGGTGTCAGGATTCCCACCGCGGCCAATTGCAGACTATCAGGGTTCCTGTACGTGGAACTGAGGAGAGAGGTGCGCAGTCAGCTCTCAGGAGCTGAGATGAGCAAGCTCTATCTAGCACAGCACTGATTATACCCAGGACGTGAATGAAGAAAGAGGAAGACCAGGTGGCAAACTCAGGACCACAGAGTCATAAACACACAGAGAAATGCCTGCTTCCTAGGTTCAGTCAGGCAAACCCAGCAATTTCACAGACATGCCTGTCTACTTTGGAACATTAAGAACAACCTTCTGCACAAAAGTAGATTAGGATTGAGATGTCATCCCTTTTTGCTAAGGTTTTTTACTACTGTTTTCAAAATTGGATCCCTAAGAATTGTGGAATTTTGATCCAAAAATGTGTGTGTAAGTAAAGAGCCCCTAAAACTACTCTTCAGGCATTTGACGGGAAAAGACTCTGAAGATAAACTTGATGGATGGTGACTTAATCGTCTTATTTATGAGCGTATTCATTTAAGTGTTTTATGATGTTTGCTATAATCAAAACACATATAAGCCTCACACCTCTTTTGAATGCTGGGATTCCTTAAATGTCTGCTTCAAATCTCTCTTCCTCAGGCTAAGGACTTTTTTTTCCTCCTGGGTGGGAGGGAATGATCATTTAAATGTCAGCTTCACAAATCTTTTGAACACTTTCTCTTTTTCTCCCGTCTCCTTCCCTCTTTTCCTCTCTCTCTCTCCTTTCTGTTCTCCCTCTCTCCTCCCCGACAACCCTCTCCCTAACCTCTTTTCAGGAAGAATGAGGAGAATCAATCCAGAAAATGAATTATAATTGAAATACAAATACAGGAAATTCCAGGCTTAAGCTTCACGTGGCAGAGTTAACTTGGCCATCAGTGGGTTGCATTTTATATTTTTCGGATGCACGGACTACCTTAGGATAAGGTAACCAGATGTCCTGCATTAGGGAAGACAGTGTCTTAGGTTTCAGCTTTTTTTTTTTTTTCTCTTGACAATGTTTCTGCTCAGAAATTTCTACCAGGCCCATTCTGCTGAGTGGCTCATTTTGATTCCAGAAATGCTAAAAGCCTCCCTGACCAAAATTGTCTTTTGGAGTCCTTGAAAGTGGGCATTTGATCTGGGAGAGCTCCAGTAGAGCTCCAGAGCAGCAGAGAACTGAATTGTTCTATAGTAGGATCTCTTCCTCTCATGAATAGAGGACCACTTCTTACCTTCCAGCAGAGGATACAGCCCCATAATAACGGGCCAGGAATGTTTTCTTAGAGGAGGGAAGTAAATAAAGATTCTTTGCTTGAACAGTGACAGGGCAAATAGCGACGAGAGGCCAGAGAAGAGGAAGGCTAGACACAGGAGGAAGAAATTACCTAAAGGAGGGGTAAAGGAAAGAGGAAGAGCAAGGGGCTACCTGGGAACATTTAGCATTTCTGACTCACCCTTCGTTCTCAGAAACCTCTGCCCTGTTCCCCAGTCTTCCTATTCTTCACCCTCCCCCATTTAAAAAACTGATTTGCTTTTGCTGCTCTGTTTAAATTTGCTAATCTATAGGGCATTTATTTCTCTAATTTCTGCAAAGAAGGGAAAAGTCTATCCACCTGACTCGACTCACTCTTTATTCTCTGATGGCGCTTATTGGCTGGTTTTACACACCCTTCCTAAGATAGATTTCTTCACCTAGAACATGACTTGCCTGGCCACGAGCATGCATCCCACAGCTGTGCTACGAGTCTCTATATCTGAAATCACAACTAAAATATATGGTGATTTGACAAAATTGTAATGAGGTTCCACCTCACACCGGTCAGAATGACCATCGCTAAAAAGTCTACAAATAACAAATGCTGGAGAGGGTGCGGAGAAAAGGGAACCCTCCTACACTGTTGGTGGGAATGTAAATTGGTGCAGCCACTATGGAGAACAGTATGAAGGCTCCTCAGAAAACTAAAAATAGAGCTGCCATATGATCCAGCACTCCTGGGCGTATACCTGGACAAAGCTATAATTCAAAAAGATACATGCACCCCTGTGTTCATAGCAGCACTATTCACAAGTAGCCAAGACATGGAAACCACCTAAATGTCCATCGACAGAGGAATGGATAAAGAAGATGTGGTACACATATACAGTGGAATACTACTCAGCCATAAAAAGGAACAAAATAATGCCATTTGCAGCAACATGGATGCAACTAGAGATTATCATGCTAAGTGAAGTAAGTCAGAAAAAGACAAATACCATATGATATCACTTATACGTAGACTCTAAAATATGATACAAATGAACCTATCTGCAAAACAGAAATAGACTCACAGACATAGAGTTGTGGTTGCCAAGGGGAAGGGGCAGGGAGAGGGATGGACTGGGAATTTGGGGTTGGTGGATACAAACTATTACATTTTATTTATTTATTTATTTTTAAAGGCATAAAACCAAGTTTTTATTAAGTGTCTTTATGATCTCATGGATTCACATATATTTGATATTGTTTCAAGTCCACTGAGTTGTGCTAATTGGTGCTCAGGTCACCCCATCTCTGGCCAGTGGAACTGCCTCAAGTTGGCCCCTGGATCCCTTTGACACGACACTGGTAGTCACAGGTAAATAGTTGCTTCTAGGCCTTTCTTATAAGACAAACCTAGGTTCCAAGCCCAGCTCCACCACTTGCCAGCACCTGACCTTGTAAAGTTACCTAAATTCTGAGCTTCTGTTTGCTCAAGGTCCTACAGTATAGCACAGGAATCCAATCTCCTGGGATAAACAATAATGGAAAAGAATATTACAAAAAAGAATGTCTAGGGCTTCCCTGGTGGCGCAGTGGTTGAGAGTCCGCCTGCCAATGCAGGGGACACGGGTTCGTGCCCCGGCCTGGAAGATCCCACATGCCGCGGAGCGGCTGGGCCCGTGAGCCATGGCCGCTGAGCCTGCGCGTCCGGAGCCTGTGCTCTGCAACAGGAGAGGCCACAACAGTGAGAGGACCGTGTACTGCAAAAAAAAAAAAAAAGAATGTTTATATGTGTAAAACTGAGTCACTTTGCTGTACAGCAGAGATTGGCACAGCACTGTAAAATCAACTATACTTCTATTATGTATATATATATATAGTAATTAGTAATTAGATGCTAGTGATGGAACTCTAGGTTTAAATTTGTGCATCACACAGTTAGGTAAATACGGTAGAGTCAAATCCTGTACTATAATCCTGGAACACATGAGCTCTCGATGAGCTGATCCCCTCTTCCACTTCTCAATTTACCTCCTGTCACTACCTGCCACCGCTCAACATGTGCTCCTAACATCACAGTTTAATCATCAAACATACCGTGTGGCTTCCTATTTTTCTGTTTCTGCAGAAGCTTTTCCTTTTTGCTGGAATGTACTCCCCTCAATGTGTCCCTTTTTTTCACCTCTGCTTGAAATAGATGTGCCTTTTCATAATGAGGAAGACAAAGTATGGTTTTTACTTTAGAACTAGGTAAGAGTATGCTAAATGTTATTTAATAAAATAAGCAAAAGAAGGTAGAAAATTTTTGAAAAGGAGTAGTAATGGGGTAGTAGTAGTAAATAGCCTACTAGGTATTAATGGTATTATCAGGTATTAAAATGGAAAATAAATGAATACAATTAAATCAGTTAATTAAAGTAAATTTTACCAAGGCTTTGGGAAGTAGAGCTAAATAAACATAGAGACATAAAGATCACGGATAAGAAGACTAAATCATGAAAAAATTGTGAATTCTCCCCAAATTAGTAACTAAATACTATTTATATTATAATTTCAAAATTATTTTTCATGCAAATTAACAAACTAAATCTGATATGAACGAGAAAATATCCAAGAATAGGCATTTTTTAAAGAAGAAAACAAAAGAGGCACTTGCCTTATCTATAGGCAAGATAACATATAAAAAGAGTTAATGGTAATTTAAACAGTGTGGGGTTAGACAAATGAATTAGTGGGATACAATAGAATCCCAGAAATGGACTATGGGTAAGTCATAATTTGATATGATAAATGTGGCCTTTCAAATTAATGGGAAAAAGTTGTGGGACAACTGTATATTTTGAAAAAATATGTGTTTCTACTTCCCACAGTTAAAGAATAAAAGTCAAGTGTATTAAAAACTTGCAAGAAAAAAATATGGAGTAATTTTCCCTACCTTGAAGTAGGGAAAGCTTGCATTAGCAAACTGAAAATCAACTTGAAAAATAGACCCTAAACAAAGTTTAAAAAACAAATGAGACACTGGAAAATTACCACATATAACAAAAGATTGGTATCTATATTTCACATTTTAAAAACTTCCAAATTTCAGTAAGAAAAAGACCAACTAACAGAAAAATGGGCAAGTATTTAACAGTCAATGTATAAAAAAGAAAGTACTGATAGATAATAAATGTAAAGAGAAATGTTTTACTTCATTAATAATCAAGAAAAATACAAAACAAAAATTAGGTGCTACTTCGTAACCACCAGATGGGCAAGCTTTTAAAAGCACGCTTGGACCAGTGTATGGGGAAATAGGCACTAACACACAGCACAGCTGAGAGAGCAATGTGGCTCCCCTCCTGGCCTCCTTATAGCAGTTCTCTCAGGGTTACTTGAGGTGCTGCCTCCCGGGCTTGAAGTCCTAAAAATTCCCCCCGAATAAAACATAATTCTCAAGAAAAAATAAATAAATAAAATGCACATAACCTTTTGAGCCACCAATATGCTTCTCAGTAGACATCAGAGAAATGAGCACAAAGAAGCCTCTGCTAAGATATTCTCTGAACTGTTGTTTGAAAGACTGAGAAACTCCTTTGGTTTTATCAGCAGAGGAGTGTCTAAACATAAAGGAATTGTAGAGTAGTGTAGACATGCAATTACATGTATGATATAGCAGATGAGAGGAGTACATTTAAGAATAAATAATATGTAATATTTGTTTAAAATGTATATATATTCTCTGTGATTTCATGTTTGTATGCAAATGTAGAGAAAAAAAAAGTTTGGAAGGATTTACATCAAACTGGTAACAGTGGCTGTTGTAGGGGATGTGCCTTGGATTGGGAAGGTATGTGGCCAAGGGGATTTCAGCTTCATCAGACTAGAACCTCCCTGCCTCTTCCTTTCCTTCTTGCCTTCTCTCTCCCCCCACCTCCTTCTTCTCAAGGAGAATCATTTCATGTATTACTCATTTATTAAAAAGTTTAAAATTTAATCTTCATGCATTTTGTTCCAGTAAATTCAGTTTGTAGTAATGTATTTTATGGAACCAGAGATATACACGTCTATATGAAAGAATGTTCGTTACAGCATGATTGATTAAAACACACTGCTATATTTAAATAAAATGCCTTTCCATGAAAAAATAAATTAAAAAACCCCCACCAAAACCCCCCACAAAGTTGGAATCAAACTAACTGTATAACAATAGAGACACACCAGCTTGTGTGGCTTCTCCTGTTCTCTTATCAAATATCAAACAGTTTCCTATTCAAACAGAGTTCTGTTTTTTCCCTTTCAAGGGGATGCTTTGCTATGTGATAAAGGAATCCAAGCAAAGGGACTACTGAATAATGATGGAAAGTGTGTTTTGATTCCATTGAGTATTTTTATTTTAACAGATATCCAGGGAGTAGTTCCCCTAGAGAAGGAATGTCTAATGGTCAGAATTTCAGACGTGAGGAGATGTTCTGGGGCAAGCCAGACTTCAGGAACTTCTTCATCTACTACTTTATAATGTGTCCTACTTTTCAGATCTGTCTGGAGATCTTAAGTCCTGAGAAATTCCATTCTCAACTTACAGGAACCTGTGTCATAAGGGAATAGCTGAAGGTATAGGGTATGTCTAGCCCAGAAAAGAGAAATTTGGGGTAGACTGGATAGCTGTCTTGAAATGTGTGACAGGTTGTCATGCAGAAATGGTTATGTTCTGTGTTGCTTTATATAGTCAATACTGGGAGTAGTGAGTGAAAATTGGAGGAGGCATTTTATAACTTTCATGGATGAAATTTCCCCCATCATGATAAAAATACAGTGAATTACTTGGACAAGAAATGATAGCCCTGTTCCTTGAAGTATTAATAGATGGTGGATGAAAACTCACCAGGGATGGTGTAGACTGGATTCCCGAATTGTGTGAACAGTGGGAATGCACATCTCTCAAGTTGTTTTCAAATCTTAGACTCAATTATGTTCTGCAAACATGTATTAAGCACTTACTCTATTCTCAGCACTGTGCTTAGTAATAAGAAAATACACAGATAAAACAAGTGTGGCTAGAGAGATCCATGCTAGTATTTTCAACTCCAATCTCACCAGTTTGAGCAGAAGACACACTGTTGGAAGCACCCATTGAAATAAGAGCTAGATGGAACCTGACTGCCCCCTCAGGACCTCTGTGGAGAAGCTGAACCGTCACCTTGATTTGATCAAGGGAATTGGTGTTGGAGGAGGCCATCGAGAGGACATGACCACTGGTTGACCCAAGAGCTGGACCTGGGCAATCAGAGACTCCTCAACTTACTCCCCTGTCCTTGGAAGGTATGTTCCACCTACCATTCCCACACCAGGAGGTGGTTTCAAGGATACAGTCGTGCGAAAGTAAGGTGTTGTTGAGACCATCTGGACTGAATATGTGACTGAATCCTGGTCAGGCCTCCATATGAACTTTAAGATTCTGGTGGACAGATGCAGAGATCTACTCATTTTGTGGCGTTCTAAGACAGGTCTCCTATGTAAGTTCCCTTGCTCATTAAAACTGCCACCTACCGATCTAGAGTGGTCTGCCTTGCCCTCCCTGGGTCTCTCCTTGCCCTCCCTTTGTAGCAGCCAGTTTCAGATTTTGCCTGAGAAGTTCCCGAGGTTTTGAACCAACAGTGGGTTTTGCTCATAAGCCTCAGGTTTGTTGAGTTTGCGTCTTGATCATGAGCTTCAGTGGGGCTGATGTCTTGTTCTGTTCTCACTTTGTTTTCCTGATTCTCATTTTCTGAAACAGTGGCTCTGGAACTAGGCAATGATGCATTCATGAAGGTTTGTCTTTACATTTTTATTTTCACAAAATCGTTCCTTTTGGCAAAGCTCTACATTAGATCTTCCTTGATGTCAGTAGATACATATACTGGCAAGTCAACTTCATAGGGGACCCAGAGAGCGACGAAGAAGAAAGTCCTTTCAGGATGTGTCCTGCCCTGGAGCCCTTGCTGGCAGGAGATGCCAGGAAACAAACATATGCTTTCTCCACTAGGGGATCTTCCCACGGGACTATGATGGGTGCGTATTCCACGTCCTCTCAGGAGGCTTTTCATTTAAGGAGAACCAGTGCTAACATAAAACTAAGTATTTGGGGGAAGCTTGAACATAAGATAATGCCACACGATTAAGGCCATAACATGTATGTGCTGTTAAGTTCTGAGGGGAATCCTTGCTTTCAAAAACGAATTTTTGGAAATGCGAAGTTGGAGAATCTCTTCTTTTCCTCCCTTCGCTAGTGGTTGTTTGTGGCCAAACGGGTGATTTGGGAACAATCAGTGTGACTCCTAGAGTTCTGAGCCATCGCAGGCCATATATTTCTACTCCATGGATCTCAGGGGGTCAGTATTCAGAGCTTTAGTCTTGGGGGATTCACATAGCCATGGTCTCTAGTCTTAGATGATTCTTCTCTGACTTCTTAAGTGTCCTGGCTTTTTTTTCTGTGCCTAAGTTAATCAGGTGGTTGTAATTACTTGGAAAGAGTATGTGTAGACAGTTGTTCATTTTGAGTAATTGATGGTGACTGGGAAAGTGGCCACATGGAGATTTCTCTATTGAGAATCCATGTGAACCCTGAAGGTCTGGAGCATCTGACCTATTACACAGGGGTTGAGATGGGTTTGAACTTAGTCTCTATGATGTATTTTGCCTCAGGCTCTCAATTCCTGTCATAGTTGAATTTGGAACTTGAATTTTCCAGATAAGTGTCTCAGTTCATAACTTTTCTGTGTTAGCAGAGACCTGATTTTTGTGGTTGGAAATGTTATGCCCTCTCTTATTTATTGGAGGGCCCACTGTTTAATTTGGGGAGTCCTCAATGCACCTGCGAGAGAGATGCACAACATTGTATTCATTGGAATATTTAGTATTTGATACACAAAATAATATGACATATATGTTCATTATAATTTACATCAGGCCCAGGTTATATACGATGTTGGAGATGCTTAATATTGGTAAAATCTCAAGTAATTTAAGTTCTAAGAATGGGCAATCACAGACAACACAGTTATGAAGGGCCAGTTGATGTCCAGGGTAAGTTGATATATGTGAGATGAGAATAGTCCCTTTCTTATTTCTTTCTTTGAGGTTTTTTTTTTTTTTTTTTTTTTTTTTGCGGTATGCGGGCCTCTCACTGTTGTGGCCTCCCCCGTTGCGGAGCACAGGCTCCGGACGCGCAGGCTCAGCGGCCATGGCTCACGGGCCCAGCCGCTCCGCGGCATGTGGGATCTTCCCGGCCCGGGGCACGAACCCGTGTCCCCTGCATCGGCAGTCGGACTCTCAACCACTGTGCCACCGGGGAAGCCGTGCTTGGGCTTTTATAATATATAGTACTTATGAGTGGATGGTGTGTGGAAAGAACATGAACTTTGGTATTAGGGAGACCAAACTTCAAAGTTTAGCTCTGACAATTGCTGGTTTACTTGTGTGACCTTGGGAAAATTTCTTAAGCCCTTCATTTAATAATAACATGTGTATTATAAGGACCTTATGATAATTAGAGAAAATTCTATGCATGCACTCATGCATACACATATACATATATGTGTGTGTGTGTGTGTGTGTGTGTGTATGTGTGAGTGTGTATATACACATATATATCTAGGTGTTTTGAGACCTGGAATCTATAAAGTCTATACATGAAGGTGCTTGTGAATTAATTTTCAGAAATAAAACACTTTGATGTAATAGCAATTTTTTCCTTTTCTAAAAACAAAAAATTCCATTTTTAACCTTAAGTTCCCTGGCTTCCTTTTGTAATTTTCAGGCCAGATCAAGGGCTTGGAAATCAAATCAATGACAAGAAAACACAATGCACAGAGCTACTCTGGAGGGAGCCTCAATCACCTTCGCACCCAAATGTTTGCAATTTTTCAGCCTTGCTTCATCTGCAAGTGATTCCATTTCGGAGACCAGGAAGGGGGAAGTTAAAGGTCAAGGGAATCCAGTTCTCTGGGGTAGTTTGTAACAATCAAGAGAACACAGAAAGTCGAGGGAAGCCGATGGTCTTCCTGTCCTGGCTACAGGCACCATATGGAAATAGATTTGTTCGACAAAAAAGGGTCCGGGAGGGTGTAGGGAAGAAGCCAAAGAAAAATAAATTTAGTTCAAAATTGTAATGAGGAAAAGGGAAGCTGAAATGCAAAGCTGACAAATGCCAATAATAATTTGCATCTGCCCCCAACTCGATGTTTTGAACCTTTCAACTATTTAAGCAAGGGTGTTTTTATGCCATTCTTCTAAGGCTCTTTATTTCTTACTAGTGCAAAGACCTCAAAAATGTGAACATTCACCCAGCAGGGGTAATTTGTGGCAATCCTAGCAGCTTCATTTGCCTGAGTAACCCCACATCAAGGTTACGTTACTGTACTGAGTTCATAGACCACACTGGCAAGAAGGGGAAGGCTCTGGTGTGCTGGGTGTGTACAGATGGCAAAGTTCCAGCAGTCCGGAGTCTGAGTATCACACACACACACACACACACACACACACACACACACACACACACACACTGCTTACATGCAATATAGCATATTATCTATATTAGATGTAAACCTGAAATAAAAGTCTTCAAAGTATTGTTCTTTAGTTTTCCAGGGCAAATATTCCTCTTCCAAAATATAGCTTCTATAAACAGAAATGAGCCATAATAACCAAGAGCAATACATTTCATTCATTCACTCAATGATTTTTGAATGCCTACTATATGCCAGACACTGTACTAGGGAAGTAACACTGAAAGAGCAGTGACTTCACAGAGCTGATACTTTAGCAGAGGAAGGTGGAAATGATAAGAATGATAATAATATGAATAACAGTATTAACAAAAATAATAAGAAATTATAAGCAATATTTTAGGGTTATACCCAGGACACCTAAGTCAATGTAACAGGGCAAAGATGGAAGGCTTTGCTGAGAAAAATTTGTTTTTAAAAAATTTTTTGTTTTGAAAACTGGCAAATAGCAGGAGAATGTGATCAAATTTGTACTTTGTAAAATCATCCCATGGAGAATGAATTGGGTTTGGGGGTGGAGCCACACAGGGTGAAGGTAGACCTTTTCCGAGGTCTTTGGGGGGAGTCTTCTAGAAGCTCAGATCCTTTCAAGCAGGTGAAAACACATAAAGGCACTGGGAAATACAGGACTGAATGCACACGTCAGTCCATATGTGGGCATGTAGGAAGCAGGACGGTTGTGAGGCCTTGCTCAGCCTGGGTCCGGGGGAGACGCTCGTTCATTGTCAGGCAGGTTGGTGGAGGAGGCCCTCCTCGCTGGCTGCAGAGTGGACAGGTGTTCAAGTTCCTGAGTGTTCTCTTCCCTGTGGGCAGGGCGCCTCTCCTGACTTGCCCATGTTTTTTTTTTTTTTTTTTTTTTTTTTTTTTTGCGGTACACGGGTCTCTCACTGTTGTGGCCTCTCCTGTTGCGGAGCACAGGCTCCGGACGCGCAGGCTCAGCGGCCATGGCTCATGGTCCTAGCCGCTCCGCGGCATGTGGGATCTTCCCGGACCGGGGCACGAACCCGTGTCCCCTGCATCGGCAGGCGGACTCTCAACCACTGCGCCACCAGGGAAGCCCTTGCCCATGTTTTGACTTGTGATCAGTTTAGACCTTCACTCAGCAAACAGAACTCATCTTCCATAGGAGATTTTGCCTCCTGTTTTTCTGTCTTGTCTCATGACCCCCTAATTCTCTGAGCAGGTCTGCAACACATTTGCACAGTTGTAGAAATTTTCCTTTCTGAACTCAACTTTCTAAATGAAGCTTCAAGATTTATAAGATATTGACAAATTGCAATATAGCTCAAAAAATCTTGAGAGTTATTTAAACTCAAAATCAAAACAAAAAAACCCTTTTTTTAAATTGAGTTAGAGGTCTAGAAGTTAATGAGTAAAATAATCTCTATCCTTTAAGCTCTTCATTTGGTTGTCTTGAACCTGATTACAACATGTGTCCACTGCAGATTAACCGCTGCAATGCAAGTGGGTGATGAATTTCCTTGGGACCAAAGCACACGCACGACCAGACAGCTGTTGCATGACTTCATGCCTAATCCTCTACATGTGTATAGTGAAAAAATAACAAAGGGAGCAGAAGGCCGCTTCGTTCTAGGAATATCCTAATCCTTCAAGTTGAAAGCGATCGTTGAATGAAATAAGTTGCTTCTAGTCTTAAAATGGAACAGAATTTAGATATTCTGAAATTCAACTCTCAATGTTAAGCCAGACTTAGGACTCATCACTGAGAATGTACCAAGTGCTTGAAAGGTTCTTGCTTTGTTGTAGAGCTTTTGATGATCTTTGATACTCAGAATCACAAAGAATTATGCTCTAAGTAATCACAGATGTACTGGGAACGGATGGTTTCTCATGCATACTGATACAGTTATGTTTGGCTGTTTCATTTTTCTTTTGGCTCAATATATACCATAGTAATCAAATTCCAAGCTCTAATTTTACTTGCTGTGCTTCCACATTTATTTTATTGATGACTGATACATGATTTATGAACATGTGCACTTTTGTCTGCACATGTGTTCATATTTCCCTTCTTTAAAGTTTTAGTGTTAGTTTCTTTAGTAAAAGAGCTATTTTTAGTGACTTACATTCCACATATTTAGGGTAAAGTTTATTTTCTTTGATAATCATTTATAATTCAAGAGGCGAGTTATAAAGTTTTTATGGAATAACATCTGAAATTATGAGAGTTTTGAAAATTCAGTTCCTGGTGAGAATTTTTATCTGATATAGACTGAATGATTTCATTAAAAGCAAAGCTCTACCTGAATCTGTCTTGTTGTCTTCGTATCTTAATTACTTATTATTCCATGAAAAAATCATCAAACTTTATTGTAATATTTGGCCTTCAGTAGTCATTGTTTGGTTTTGTATGGTAAATGCAGTATATAGGTTTTAGGCATAATCTTCACACAGTATATTTAGATTATGCAATAGATGCCTCTGGAAACATAAGGGCATATTGGTTTTTTAAAAAATATATAAAACCATTTGTAAAATGTACTAGGGACACATTAAAAGCAATGCTGCCGCAAAACATTTTGCCATGTAAAGAATATTCATACTATGAATACAGACCACCTATTATATTTGTTTTGTCTTTCTGGATTCTTCTTTAGAATGTCCATAAAACAGGGCTGTTTTCCTCTATGAAAGGATTAGAGATGAAAGGCTGCTCTCTCCCTGATCTAACTTCTTCAGTAGCATCCTTCCCCGTTGCAACATCTGGTAAAGCAGCCTGCAGACAAGAAAGTATCTCCTGCAGGGAATGCAATTTTTGGCCCCCTTTGTAAGGAGGATTTTAAATAAAGCCAGGCCTGGTTATAAGCTACCCATCCATTTTAATATAGCCTTTGCTGATTTCACTTGGGGTAATCTTTACAATCATTTGCAAAGGAATTGTAATCTGCTGTGCTTTCTTTGTGGTTTCTGAGAGTCATTCCTGTGTCTTCTACACTCGTCTCTTAAGATTATTTTCTCTGAGCCAGCCTGTCTAGCCCAGTCCTGAGTATAAATAGCTCCAAGTTTGGATTTCTTGAGCACTAATGCCCTGCTATTGCTGGGTTATGTGAAACCCTTTCTTATGTTGAACACAAGAAGCCCATGATTATTGGTACCACAGATTCTCACATTCTTAATCAGTTCCACCTGGCCAATAAACAGTAAAGCCAGGACAGCTTCTCTTCTGTGTGGGTTTTCTACTTTATGGGTAATAAAACTGTCCTCAGTGTGATTTAGGAATCCCTTTGATGCCTGCTAGTTTACTGTATTGGTATTTCAGGGGTGTTGGCAGTCACTGGTGATACTTCACTACTGGCATCCCAGAACTGTGGCAGTGAGGTAGTTCTGCTAAATAGTGGGGAAACACAGCTGGTAATGCATTTTCTTTTACTTAGATCCATCAAAGGAAAATTTAGAAATGGTCTTGTTGAAACAAGCAAGGTCAAGGGTGGTTAGATTTCTTTCAAACATAGAGAAAGGAAATGAAGAAGGGGCAGGGAGATAGAGGGGAAGAAGAGGAGAAAAGGGACAAAGAAGATGGAATGGAATGTTATGATCCCCATGAAAATTCCAAATTGCTTTCTTGCAATGGTTCTTTCTTAAAATAAAATCATTGCTAGAAATCAAGCTCTTTGTCTGCAAGTTAAAGAAATGAAGCTGGGCTAATTCTTAGCTTTTCTGTATTGAATTAGCTAGGAAGTAAAAGTGCTGTCTGCAGATTTCAGGAAAGAGAGGAGTGTTAAGAACATTCTCTCTCAGCCCCTTTCCAGCTCCAAGTTTGAGGGCTTTTTATTTTCAGTGCATGGTTTTGGTAATATGTTAATGTTTCATGGGGGGTCGGTTGTGTTTTTGTTTTTATTTTTACTTTTTCTGACCAATTCGCTAGGATGTTGGAAGTGGGAAAAACTAAATGGTGTAGGAGGTTAACTCCTATCAGATCAAAAGAGACAAGAAACTGGGGCGTCTGGAAACAGTGAATGCTTTGCAAACTTGGGGAGCTCTCATTGGTTGGCACTATTTATTGTGAACTATTTCTTTTAACCACACTAACCATTAACTGTTAAAAATTGGAACTCCTTTGGACTTTGAAGTAGTTTTGTTACAAAGTGCCCTTCTTTGTATTAGCATTACCTACTCTTGTCTGTAATTATTTGGGTCACTTCTTGAATGAAATAAATGCCATCAGCCTTATCATTACTATCATCATCACTTTTTTTTTTTTTTTTTTGTGGTACGCGGGCCTCTCACTGTTGTGGCCTCTCCCGTTGCGGAGCACAGGCTCCGGACGCGCAGGCTCAGCGGCCATGGCTCACGGGCCCAGGTGCTCCGCGGCATGTGGGATCTTCCCAGACCGGGGCACGAACCCGTGTCCCCTGCATTGGCAGGCGGACTCTCAACCACTGCGCCACCAGGGAAGCCCCATCATAACATTTTAAAGATAAGTAATATTAATTAGCTACAATTTAAAGAGCTTAGGGAAAGTTTTATAATGTACAAGAGAGAACTCTCCTGTGAGTGCCTAGTGCCCAAGAGTTATATTTATCAAATGCATAATTGTTGGCATCATCTATGTATATGTTTAAAGATCCAAAGTTTCTCCTAAAGTACTTTCCCCCCCAGATCAGTTAATGTACATTAATGAATATTTTTAAATATTGGTACAATTTTCTAAAAATCTCACTGTAAAAATTTATTAATCCATATTGCAGGTGGTGAAATAAGTGGAGACAGTGCAGTGTGTTAACAATGAGCAGAATCTGTGTGTGTGTGTGTGTGTGTGTGTGTGTGTGTAATAAGACTTTAACAAACATGTACTGAACACCTATTACGCATGTGCTAGGTACTGTAATAAATGCCGTAACTATAAAAATGAATGAGGCATAGTCTCTATCCTTGAGAATTATGTGTGTGATGGGGTGATAGATTTTCAAGTAAATAATTATAATAAAAAGAGTTAGTACTAAAATAGAGACTAATTTTGCTTCAGGGAGTTGAGAAAGGCTCCCCAAAGAGGTACCTTTTGAACTGAGTTTTGCATAATGAACTCAGGTTTGGTAAGAGCAGGGCAGAGAAGAATATTTTGAAAGGAGAAGTCTGAAAAGGCGTCAAGGAGTGAAGTACACCATCTGTCTGGGAAGAGCTGGAGTATGGAAAAGAAAGACAAGAATTAAGCAATGAAAGTTCTTTTCTCTGCCTGATTTTTACTTATGAGTTGCTCTGATAAAAAGTTTATGAGGGAGCAGGTTGACACTTGTGATTAATGTTCCACAAATGTAGTTAATTGAAAGTATTATAGAAGAGTGAAAAATACAGCAATGTGAAACCAAAATGATGGAGTCTCTAGCCAGTACTTCCTGACTACATATTGAATTCTCCTAGGATTATTATATCTGCTTATATTAATTCTTTATGCATTTATTAATAATGTATACCTAGTCTTTTAAAAAGTATTTGAAATAATAAAGATTGTGACAGCTTTACATATTTGATCAAAACTAACATAGCAATTTCTTACATTTATATAAAGTCAACACTTCTAGCTGGCTTTAAAGGAGAAAACGATTTAGGCATTGAAAAAATTGGATTTCAGTAAATCCTAAGTGTGAAAGGAAACAACTTTGTTTTATCTTAGTTTTTGTCTACATGGGTTAATATTTATAATACTTTGTGTCATGTGTTTCCCATGGAAAGAGATTTACTCAAATACTAATAAATTAGTGTCATCCTAATTGAAACTTAATAAGCAAGAGAAGCTCAGTTACCCTGCTCCCATGCTGCATGCCTACCTCTTTCACACTCGGACAGCCAAAGAGTGACATGTCAAAATATCACTTGAAATGCTTATATTTTTAAACTTAAAATAACACAGAGTAAGACTTTTGGTTTAGGAAGTGATATGGGAAGCCACTGAAGAATACCTTCCTGGACTATTAGAAGTCTTTTTTTTCCTGCATAATTATAATTTCCTATGGAAAATTTAAATATTTTAGCCTGTATCCTATTATAGAAAACTTACTTATTTAAAAAAATAGAATATTATTTAGCCTTTAAAAAGAAGAAGATCTTCTTATATGCTATAACATGGATGAACCTTGAGGACATTATGCTAAGTGAAATAAGACCCTCATGAAAAACCAATACTGCATGATTCCACTTATATGAGGGATCTAAAGTAGTCAAACTCATGGAAACAGAAAGTAGAACGGTGGTTGCTAGGCATTGGGGGGAGGGTGAAAAGAGTTGTTCAATAGTATAGAGTTTCCGTTTTGCGAGATGAAAAAGTTCGAGAGATCCTGTGCATGAAGTTAACACTACTGTATACTTGAAAATGGTTAAGATGGTAAATTTTATGTCAATGTGTTGTTTTACTATGATTTAAAAAAAGCAACAAAACAACAAGAGGTATTCATTCTACCATGCAGATTCACATTAAAAAGAATAAGTTTCAAGATACAGCTATTTAAATCCTTGTAACGTAGTATGGACATATCTTTGAGACTGTCTGGGCACATACATTTTAAATTTAAGTCAGGTAAAATAATTGAAGATACGATTTGTAGGATTGTATATGATATGAACCTTTTTCTGCTTTAATTGATGTTTTCATTTTACAGTTGAGTATTTTACTACTCGTAGATATTGTTCCTCCATAGATGTGTTGTTTCATGTAGGCAGGAAACCATTTCCTTCCCCTGAAGTCACACTTCATTGTTGCTCTGTTTACTTCATACACAAGAAAGGCTCATCCTGCCTGCTTTGCATTGCTGCTGAATGGGTGGGAAAAACCTGGAGTGAGGAACTATAATGACCCTGGGAGTCTGAGAAGCTCTGGGTCTATTCCTGAGCAATGGTTCTTACTGCGTGATTTTGGTCAGAGCAAGGAGAAACTTGGGTGGATAGATGGTGATGAGACCATCCCAACACAGATGCCATATTTTTGTTTGTTTGTTTCAGTTAGGGCACTGGGCTAGTTACAACCAGAGTTGTAGTTGTGATTGTATTTGCCTGGGTTGTGAGATTTCCTAGCTTCTGGTAGCATCCCTGGGGTACATAGGGGCAATGGCCTGCTTCCAGAGTTATTAGTCAGCCATTTACAAAACTTTAATTTTTACCCAGACTCTCTGGATCACCTCAGATGTATTAATAGTACTAAAGCTGATAGGAAACTCACTTTCCATTTATTGATGTGTCCACTAAACAGATCATAGGAATTTTCGCAGGAGTCTTAGTAAGGGCTGGTGTTCTCTCTGCTTCTCTTCTTCCTCAGGTAGTCACCTTAGCACCATTTCACTTATCACCTTTTAACATACTATATAATTTACTTATTTATTATGTTTTTATCTGTGTTCCCTCCACCCCCCATAAGAATGTAAACTCCAGGAAGGCAGAGATCTTTTTGTCTCCTTTGTTCACTGATGTATCACGATCATCTAGAACCGTGCCTGGTCTGAACAGATATTCCCTAAATATTTTTGGAATGAGATGGTCTCAAATTTAAACTGAAACAATGTATCCTCTCCTTTGATTACCATCCACACACCAATGACTTTCAGATCTCTACCTCTTGTCGGAACTCCAGCTCCATCTTTAGGCTCTTGTAACCAATTACAGGGATGTTTTTAGAAATGCCCAACAACTGGCTAATACCTTGTGATTCAAATGTAGAGTTGTATACTTCTTAACAGCAAGGCCATGCTATCACATAGACGTGGGTTTGAAGCCTAGTGGTTCTGTAACTGTGGATAAGCTGTTTAAATTCTCTGAAACTCAGTTTCTTCATCTGTAAAAGTGATATTTACTTATTGTAATATTTACTTATTGGGGTGTCATGAAGTTTAAATTATTTTGTTTTGTACATAGTAAGCTCTCAATTAGTAGTAGCTGCAATGAAAAGGAATAATTATTCTGGTAGTTAGAATTACTTTATCACAACACTACTGAAAGTAGTGCTTCACTTTCCAACATTTTAGTATGACCAATGTTACCCTCTGGAAAATCAGTATAGCATTCACTTTTCCCATGATATTTCCCACTAGCAGTAACAGGTAGGAATTGTCCGGAATAAAAGTTACTCTTTATATGAATCAAGTTTCAGTTGGTCATTTCTTGCAAGCCATTAAGTGAATCACTTGCGAAAAATCCCACTAACTATAACGATTTCCACTGGAAGAGATGGTAAAGGTAGAGTGTTTTTGTTTTTGTTTCTTCTACCATTGTACATTTCAGGCAAATTCTTAAATGCATTCAAGTTCCTTAAGTAGAATTCGTAGTAAATAACCAATTTCCTGCCAGATTGTTTCGATCATTTTAAATCTCCCTAATTTGTTCTCAGTGAGTTCTAAAGGTTTTTACCTTTACTTATGGGACCAGAGTATGAACACTCTGAGTGCTTTGTGAGCTGATACGGAGATTCTAGGCTACAAGTCGCTGACCAGCATTCATCTGTCTCTTAAGGAACTAGTAAGAACTCAAGTAAGAACTCTGGTAAGAACTAGTCAGAGTGTTTGCAGAGTGACTGACTTCCCTGGTCATGTCAGTAGCTGCTATGTGATTTTGGGCAAGTCATTTCTCCTTTTTGAATTATATGATATTTAATGTCCTTTTAAGGTCAAAAATGCTATCCTGCAGAGGTAGTGTTTGCTGCCTTTTGAAAACCTCATACTTTCACAAGGATAATCATTAATATGCAGTGACTTTGATCCTAAACAGTCTGATGAAAGGCATAATTTGATAAGCTCTTATTTACACATAAGATAAAAGGGTAAATGGTATGTATTAAACTACAATGACATTTAGTAAACTCCCCAAGTTAAGGAGGCGATAGCCTGGGAACCATTTAATAAAAGTTGAGAAAAATTAGATCATGTGATGCCATTTTCTCCAAATTGTCCCCTTTAGCAGAATCTGATGTATTACGATCCTGGCTTCACTTTGTGCTTTCTCAGTTGTCCACTGGTTCAGGTCCATTCTGTTAATTAGGTATAACAGGCATGTGACTTAGGGCCTGAGAGCTTTTTTAAGGCCTTTTGAAAATATCTGAGTCCTAAAAACAAATGATATGCTCCAAAATCTGAAAAAGGAAACCATAAAACTAGCATTGATAAATGTTTAAATGTCTTCAGAACATAATATTAAGTCAACTTCATTAATTGTTGAAATTAGTATTCACAAAATTTTCATATTTGGAAGTGATCTGTAGCTTAGATTTCCCTTTTTGTAAGAATTCCTGAATATGCAAGTTGCTTATAAGAAAAATATAACAAATTGTAAATTCACTGAGATGCCGTAGGCAAAGAATTTCAGAAGCAAAACTATAAAAATCCTTTCATGATTTTGTACTAACAAAAAATCATATTTATGTGTGCTTTAGTGTATTTTAACATATTGTATATTAAGTACAGTAGTAATAATAACACTTATTGAATGTTCATTATGTGCCAGATGCTATTCTAAGCTCTTGCAATTACGTTTGCGACATGGATTCTTTTCTTTCTCTCCGTCTACTGCATATCTAAACAGTCTCCAGTTCACCATTTTACCTGCATTTTTCCTTAAATTCATCCAATGATTTTTCTCTCCACTGACACCTGCCCTGTCCCCCCAATCCCGAATCCCACTGTCTCTTTACTGAACTACTGCAAAAGTCTCCTTGCATCCCCACCTGTCCCCAAAGTTCAGTCTCCAGTGAAAGCCTATTTAAAACTGTTGTGTCTCCTATTACTACAATGAAAGAGTATAAAATCCTGAACATAACCTACAAATCTCAACAATTGTGTAACCAGCCTTGTCTCAGGGGCCCCCTCTCTATGCTCAGTCCAGAGGTGCTGAACGTGTCATGTAGTCCTCTGCCTCGGGGACCAGGAGAGCTGGCATGAGTCTTACTCAGGAGGTGTTGGGGGTAGGGTAGGACCTACTTGAAACCAAGGTTACTATCAAGGAGGGATTGAGAATTGGAGAGGGAAAGGAAGAAAGACACATTTATTGAGACATGCTGCTGCATGCAAGTCCTGGCTAGGTGCTTTACACGCACAGTCTCACTTGATAATACTCAGAATAGCCTGTGAGGTTGACGTGATGACGAGCGCACGGATGAAGACATTGATGCTAGGAGAGGCCGAGTTGCCAGGACAGCAGAGCTTGTGAACCGCACAAGTTGGGATTTGGAACTTGACTCCAAAGCTAATGTTTTTTCCACCCACTACGCCACCTGCCTTGCTGTTGGATCAGCTTTATAACCCCAGTTGCTTCAAGACACTGAATATCCATCCAATAAATGTTGGGTGAATCGAATGCCAGGGTAAATCATCTCTAGCCTAAGGACTTCTTTGAAGCACACTGCCCCGCTTTGTCCTGGAAGCTGAGATGGTTCTGTGTAGGCTAAATGACCTTTCCCACATAGACCTACATTCACAACTGCATTCTAGACATCTGAGACCATGTCAGTAGTTTACCACTGCAGATCAATCTGACTTTCATATTTCTACATACACAAATTCTTTCAGCATGACTCCTGTGAAGCACTGTGTTCTCAAAAGTAAAATTCAGCAGTTCCCTGAGCACAGTGGCACAGTATTTTCGTGACTTTTTAAAGTACCTGCGGGCTTCCCTGGCGGCGCAGTGATTGAGAGTCCGCCTACCGATGCAGGGGACACGGGTTCGTGCCCCGGTCCGGGAAGATCCCACATGCCGCGGAGCGGCTGGGCCCGTGAGCCATGGCCGCTGAGCCTGCGCGTCCCGAGCCTGTGCTCCGCAGCGGGAGAGGCCACAACAGTGAGAGGTCCGCGTACCGCGAAAAAAAAAAAAAAAAAAAAGGTACCTGGGTACGTTGTTTGGTTTTTATTAGCACGTACATATAAATATTTTAAAAGGTTCACTCAAGCGAGGCAGGCAGCCACTTGGAGGCTTGTCGGGCAGCTGCTTACCACCAGCCGGCAGATATCTCGTACCAGAAGCTCCTTCTCCTGGCGAAGGGGCACGTGAACCCCCAGATGATCACCACATGTGAGAGGTGGAATGTCAGCCTCCATCGGCGCTCCTCAGAAGCTCATCCATAATTCTAGTTTTCTTTGTTGCTTTCCCTACGCTGGGTTTAAAAAAATCTGTTTAAAGATGTCACAAATACTTACGATATTTTTAGATCAACTCTGAGTAAAATAGAAACCAGCGATGGCTTCAAACTGTCTTGCAATTGTTTCCTGAATCCTTTTTCTAAAAAAAAATTTTTGGCCACACAGAGAGGCATGTGGGATCTTAGTTCCCCAGCCAGGGATTGAACCTGTGCCCTCGGCAGTGAAAGCACGGAGTCCTAACCACTGGACTGCCAGGGAATTCCCTGTTTCCTGAATCCTTTAAGCTGACAACTAAGAATGTTTATTTGAGAAGCTACTACTTTTTAATCTCCCTATCGAAAGTTTTCAGTACCTTTGATTATATTTCCTTTTCAATAAGTCAAACTTCAGCAAATATCTTATATCTGATTAAATGTAGGAAGACAGGGGTGTGGGGCTGCTCAGGATAAGCACACAGGTGCTGTGGAGGAAGGCCCCAACTGATCTGCACTTTGCTTTTATTCCTGAACCCTACCTCTCCCCCCCAAGTCAGGTACTGAAGGAACTTCTAGCTCCCTACAGATGATGGCCAAAAACTGGGCGCCTCTGGGATGGGCAAGAATAATTAAGTGGAGGTGGAAGCTCTGTTGCGTAAGTCAGATGACCTTCATGCCCCCAGTACTAATGTGTGTGACATTCCCTGGGTGAGTGCCTGTTGTAGAGGGGAGCAGGGAGCCGGGGATAGGAGTCAGGAATTCAGACCTGGATGGAGTCTGTTTCTGCAGTTTTCTAGTGTGTGACCCTGACCAAGTTTTCTAACCTCCTCAGTCTTAGGATTTCCATCCGTCATTAGAGAGCCTAATTCTTTCCGTACTATTGCTGTAGAGAATAAAGCGTGCGTATCAGTATTTTAGGGCTGCCGTAAAAAGTACCACAAACTACGGGGTTTAAAACAGCAGAAATGTATTCTCTCAAGTTCCGGAGGCTAGAAATCCAAAATCAAGGTGCTGGCAGGGCCATACTCCCTCTGAACACTTTAGGAAAGAATCTTTCCTTGCCTCTTCTGGCTTCTGGTGGTTACCAGTAATCCTCGGCATTCCTTTGATTACGTAACATAAATCTCTGCCTCTGTCTTCACATGGACTTCTTCCCTTTGCATTTACGTGTCTCAAATCTTTCTCTCCTTATAAGGACACTGGTCATTGGATTTTGAGCCCAGTAATCCAGTATGACCTCATATTAACTTGAATATATCTGTAAAGGCCCTATTTCCAATTAAAGTCATGATCACACGTTCTGGGGGCAGTGGAAGGACTTCAACATAGCTTTTTGGGGGACACAGTCTAACCCACAGCAGTATGTAAAATATTTAGTACTCTGACTATGTATATGCACATTTAATGGCGCATTACATTTTCAATTTCAAATGTGTGAAAAACACAGTTTGCTACTGGAAAGTTTTGGTCCTGTAGAAACCATTTTTGTGAGCTTTAGTTTATTCACATTTTTCTTACTTATATTCCCTGGTTTTGTAGAGTCGTAGATTCCTACTCTTGAGACTCTAAAGATCATTTAGTACGGTTACTCCATTCAGCTGGTTTTGAAACGTTTTCTAGAGCATCTCTGTCATGTTATTGTCTAGCCCCTGCTGATACGGCTCTAGGATAGGAATCTCAGGACCATGCAAGGATTCTGATTATCAGTAAGTTCTTCCACATCTGAAGTCCACATCTATATCCTTTAAATTTAGTCACCAGTCCTCTACGAGCAAGTCGAATTCCTCTTCCCTGTCTTAGCCTTTCACCTAGTCCAAGTCAGGGATCAGATACACCTGATCCCTTATTGTTTTCTACTAATCAACCCAGTGTCTTTGTCTGGGCTTCTCTGATATGATTACCAGCTTCCTCAACATTTTGGTTACATTCTTACTAATACCCTTCAATTTGTTTATGACAAAGAGAATTATTTTCCTTGTGAGGACAAATAGTGGAGTGGAATCCCTTGCAGGTTTTAGCTCTGAAGCACGGTGATGAAATGGGTGCTGGGTCTAAAACCAAAGGGGAGTAGATCCAAAGCTGAGCCCCTGGGCTGACCAGTGGGCTAGGGAAGGAGACCAGGGGCTTCCCAGTGATTCTAGCAGTGTTTGTGGTTTGACTTGATTCTCAAATAACACAAACAAATGATACGTACGTACTTTATATAAGTAAATACTCATGGTTGTGAGCATTTTAACTCCTTGGTTAAAGCAAAATGCATTTAGACACGTAGGAACTACATTTCCTCAAATGTTAAATAATAGTACAGCAGAACCTGTGTTTTCTCTCTGAATTTCTTATCTGTGCTTTTTTTTTTGTTTGCTAATATTGCTTCATAAGAAATAATATTTCTGATTGTTGTTATTTATTTATTTATTTATTTTTGCGGTACGCAGGCCTCTCACAGCTGCGGCCTCTCCCGTCGCGGAGCACAGGCTCCGAACGCGCAGGCTCAACAGCCATGGCTCACGGGCCCAGCCGCTTCGCGGCATGTGGGATCTTCCCAGACCGGGGCACGAACCCGTGTCCCCTGCATCGGCAGGCGGACTCCCAACCACTGTGCCACCGGGGAAGCCCTGTTGTTATTTTTTATCCACTTATTTGCAAGTTTCTATCAATGTCCAACAAATGGATGCACGAAATCGTAAGTATCTTTTTCATTTGTTTTGTTATCATAGCATACTTAATGAATGCTTACGGTGTGCAGAGCACTGTGAAATTCATAATCAGGATACAGGGCATGTGTGTAATCAGGATTTTAACACACACACATGCAAACATTAAATACAGTCTACAAGGATATAGTGCATAAAAAAAAACTAGGACTGCATATATCTGTCCTACTTAAATATCTTGGCTAATTTGAACATCAAATGATATAATGTGTGAAAACAAAATTAGGGAGTGATAGTAGACACGTACTGAGAATCACTGTGCCAACCTCTGTTCCACAAACTCCACATGTGTTCACTCGTTTAATCTTCACAACCACTTTATGTGGTTCATGCTTACATTTTCACCAGTTTGCAGAAGAGAAAACTGAAGTACAGGATGGCTAAGTGACTAACTCAGAGTCACATGACTATGGAGGAGCTAGGATTCAAATGCTGGCAGTCGACCTCAGGAATCTATTCTCGTGACCACTATGCTAAACTGCTATTTTAACACATGCATGAACATGTAAAGTGGCGTACAAAATGTATTACAAAATGATGTGTCTTGGATGGAAATGGAATGATTGGAAACAGGCAAGGTTTAGCTACTTTTTGGAGTTTACATTTACTTGATTATTTTACTCTAAAATCAGTGAATTAGATATTGGACAGCTATATTAGGATAGGTATAAAAATTAGTTTAGTTACTAGGAAATCTTTATTATATCCCAGGAGTTTTGTGCAATATTAAGGAAGTCTTTGTACTTGGCTTGAGCTGTAAAAAATATTATCCTTTTATTGTGCCCTCTTGGAAGAAAGATAAAGAAGCACCATTTTTTTATAACAGAAATTATATTTTACTAGTCTGAAAGATTGGTTTTATTCCTTGATTGTTAGAGGGTTTACTTCCCCAATAAAACAAAATATCCATAGTTTGCCTTAAATCCCCTTCTCATTTCTGACAATCCAATATGGACAGTCAGGTGTCACGTCTACTGTGAATGACTATGAATTTCTAACTCCTGCTTTGTACCAATTTGAAAAGGAAAACTATTGATAAAACTGAGCATCTCCCAAATTCTTCCAGTGTTTACTTACCTGACCTTGCTCTTTCAGGTCACCAATACTTTGGTGACATTGACAGATGAAGTAGCAGGTGATTCCCAGGGATGGATATCTTGTTCCAAATCTAATTGATTGTGGCACAAAAGCCTTTTATGTTTCTGTCCCATGACCAAGGAAGAGGTAAGGAGATTATACCCTCCGCTCTCACAACATGTGGGAAATCAGTGTTTGAGGAACCGTCCACAGGGGAGGTGGCTAGAGAGATAGGGTTTGAAAGTAGGATTGTTTATTTCTCCCTTTTAACTTCTGTTTTGTTTTGGGGTTTTTTTTGACAGCTTTATTGTAATTCACATAACATGCAATTCACCCATTTACATGTACGATTTAAAGTCTATGTAAATGATATATATGTGCAACCACCACTGCAGTCAACTTTAGAACAGTTTTTATCACCTCAGAATGAAATCTGATACTTTTGAGCTATCAGCCTTCATCTCCCCCAGCCCTAAGCAACCACTGAGCTACTTTCTGTCTCAATATATTTGACTACTCTGCACATTTCATATTAATGGTCTTTTGTGACTGTCTTCTTTTACGTAGCATAATGTTTCCAAGGCTCATCCACGTTGTAGCATATGTCAGTACTTTATTTCTTTTTGTGGCCGAATAATGTTCCATTGTATGGATAGACACAGTGTTTATTCATTCATCAGCTGATAGACATTTGGGTTGTTTCCACCTGTTGAATACTTATGACTAATGCTGGTAACATTGCTGTACAAGTTTATGTGTGGACATATGGTTTGCATTTGGGTATACAGCTAGGATTGGAATTGCTGGATCATATAATAACTCTATGTTTTTAATTGTTTGAGGAATTATCAGACTGTTTTCCAAAATGGCTACACCATTTTACATTCCCACTAGCATTGTATGAGGGTTCCAATTTCTCCACATCCTCCCAACACTTGTTATTTTTCGAATTTTTGATTACAGCCATCCTAGAGGATGTGAAGTGGTATCTCACTGTGGTTTTTTTTTTTTTTTTTTTTCGGTACGCGGGCCTCTCATTGTTGTGGCCTCTCCCGTTGCGGAGCACAGGCTCCGGACGTGCGGGCTCAGCGGCCATGGCTCACGGGCCCAGGCGCTCCGTGGCATGTGGGATCTTCCCGGACCGGGGCACAAACCTGTGTCCCCTGCATCAGCAGGCGGGCTCTCAACCACTGCGCCACCAGGGAAGCCCCTCTCACTGTGGTTTTGATTTGCATTTCCCTCGTGACTAATTACGATGAACGTCTTTTCAGTTGCTTACCTGGTCATTTGCATATTTCTTTGGAAAAATGTTTATTCAGATCTTTTGCCCATTCTTAAATTGGGTAAAAATCCAATGTTATTATTTTATTATTAGTCTTTTATTACTGAGTTGAAGAGTTTTTTGTATATTCTAGGTACAAACCCTTTATCAGATATATACTTGCAGATACTTTCTCCTTTTCTGTGGGTGTCTTTTCACTTTCTCTAGAATGTCTCTTGAAGCACAGCAGTTCTCAATTTTGATGAAGTTCCACTATGTGTTTCTGTTGCTCATGCTTTTGGAGTCATACCTAGAAAATCCTTGTCAAATCCGAGGTCATGAAGAATTACCCCTAGATTTTTTTCTAAGAGATTTATCATTTTAGCTCTTAGATTTAGGTTTTTGATCAATTTTGAATTAATTCTTGTATATGGTGTAAGGTAAGGTTTCAACTTCATTCTTTTGCATGTGGATATCAGTTGTCCAAGAACCATTTTTTTGGGAAACGACTCTTCTTTCCCAGTTGAATGATTTGGCACACTTGTGAAAAATTAGTTGACCCATACATACATGGGTTTATTTCTGGACTCTCAATATTATGTGTTTATCTTTATGCCAGTCCCACACTGTTTTGACTAATGTTGCTTTGTAGTAAGTTTGGAAGTCAGAAAGTTCGTCTTCCAAATTTGTTCTTTTGAAAGATTGTTTTGGTTATTTGGAGTCCTTTACAATTCCATACACAATTCTGTATTTCAGAATCAGCTTGTGAATTTTTTTTTTCACACACACACACTGTATTTTATTTTTACAAGAGATAAATAGACTGGCACCAAGCATTGTAAATGGATGACCACAACGAAAGCAACAATGATTGCAATTACCAAACACGAAGCACACTCATACTATGTCATAATATTGACATTCAGTCCAGTAATCCTCCACTGTAACAGCTCCTTTACTTTGCAGTGAAAATTGATTTGTATATTTTTTGCCTCTGAGTCCTTGTGGGATTTTTTTTAATGCAAACAGAAAGTCACAAAAATTATAATCATCCTCATCAGTTCACTCAGTCCCATGTAATTATTTTTTTTTCATCTTGATCTTTTGTTAGCACTTTTATGAGTTCACCAGTTTTCCATTAGCTGAAAATGCTTATTCATTCAGTTCAGCAGTATAGTCAGTTATCAGAAAGCTGTACTTGTCAGAGTCTTTTCCATGAATTCCTTGAAGATGAAACCCTTTTATAGGAACACATTTGCAAAAGCATCAGAATACACCCAGAACTGTCTGTAAATGACAAAAGACTTAAAAATGACCACGGTTAAAGATTTGATGAAAGTTCATAATAATGCAATTGACAAGGAAATTTAGTTATTTCTGAGATATACATTTTAAAGTAATAACTAGAATTATGACTTATAACATTATACCAGACATGTAAGATTTTTAGAAATTTAATGTCTGAAACATTTATATTAACATATTTCCATACAAATAACCCAAAGAAAGTTTAGTATTAGTTGTTTTGTTTGTTTGTTTATACTGCAGGTTCTTATTAATCAATTTTATACACATCAGTGTATACATGATGTGTATACACATCTTTTTGCTAAAGAACATTAATTAGATAGGAAATTAGTGCAATGCAATATATGCTATAGAGAAAGAGCACATGATTATGAGCATGGGGTCTAGAATTAGATTCCTCAGATTCAAATATATCCTTTATTCCTTCAGAGCTAGGTGTCCATAGGCAAGTTATTTAATAAGTCTGGGATTTAGTTTCCTCATCTATAAAACAGGAATAACACTAGTAGCCATTTCATGGTTTATTATGAGGATTGTCAGTTTATCCTTATAAAACACTCAGAATAGTAACTGACACATAGTAAGTGCTCAATGAATGTTAGTGATAACCATTATCAATAAATAATGCTATTATTTCTTCTTCCACTTATGACTGGTAAACCTCTACTAATTCTTGGATATCCCATTATCCCCTCCATGAAGTCTTCTCTGATGGCCATTTGCTCTTCTTTGGAACTTTCATATTAAAATTCCACCACTTTCCAAGAATATGCTTATGTATTTTTCTTCCCTACTCACTTTTGAACTCTCAGATATCAGAACTTATTTAATTTGGGAAGAATGCACAGCATACTACCCAGTATATTAGATACCTGTGATTAGTTAGTAAATAAAAATTGAGAGCATGCCATGATATAACATGGTTTTTGCTATATTTATTATCTACTCTTGGTTCTAAGTGTGCTACCAAGATGCAGTTCATTGCCAGAATCTATTATTGGCAAGATTGAGGCAACTGAATTGCCCTAAGGAAGATGATCAGAATCCCAGTAAAACTGAAGATGTAGTTTCGAGTTATACTTACTTTAGGCAGAATGGTAGGAGGCCATACAAATTATAAAAATCATAACTGGTTTCTCTGCCTCTGATTTCAATCCTTTCTAATAATTTCTATTTCTTGTAAATAGACTCTTCTTTCTAAAACACTGCTTTTAACTTTTTTTCCTGCTCCCAAACCTACAATGTTACCTAATGCCTAATAAAAATGATAATAGCTAAATTTCTGAGTGGTTATTTGGTGCCAGGTACTGTGCCAAGCACTTCCACGCATTATCTTACATAATAAACACATGCGATATTTATTATAATATTAGCCTATTAGAAAGGAAGTTCAATGAGAATAGAACCCTTGTCTTTTTTTATTTTATTTTATCTTTGGCTGCATTGGGTCTTCCTTGCTGCACGTGGACTCTTCTCTAGTTGCAGCGAGCAGGGGCTACTCTTTGTTGCGGTGCGTGGGCTTCTCATTGCAGTGGCTTCTCTTGTGGAGCACGGGCTCTAGGCACGTGGGCTTCAGTAGTTGTGGCACGTGGGCTCAGTAGTTGTGGCTCGTGGGCTCTAGACGGCAGGCTCAGTAGTTGTGGCGCAGGGGCTTGGTTGCTCTGCAGGCATGTGGGATCTTCCCAGACCAGGGATCAAACCCGTGTCCCCTGCATTGGCAGGTGGATTCTTAACCGCTGCACCACCAGGGAAGCCCCAAGAACCCTTGTCTTTTGAAGTGGAAGACTAAACTGTTTCTAGATTAATGAATGGGTGAACATGTTGAGCGAATGAGTTTGTTATCATTATTCCTGTGTTAAAAATATGGAAAATAAGAAACAGAGACATGCACTCAGAAAGTAAAAGGCAGAACCAGGATTTGGACACATGTAGTGTGTCTACCTCTGGCACAGGATAGATAGCTTAAAGATTAATCTCCATGCTTTTCAGCCTAGCATTCAAGGAGCAGCAAATTCTGGGCCACCGTAAGTTTGAGACAGGCTGCTTTCCTCCACTGTGCACTGAACTTGCCATGCTCATTTACAGTAGCACAGTGTTGGCCCTCCCTAGATTGTCCTTGTATTTCTATTTGTGTTGTATGTATTGAGCTTGTCCCTCCAAAGAGATCTTAGCTCTTAGAAGGCAGTGTGTCTTACTATTCTCTATCATTTCTCATTGGCCTAATTCAAGTAGTTGAGCTTTATATTTAAGAAACATTAAATATTCATTAGCTCAATGAATATTTATTGAGCACCTAGTATATGTGTTTTTAGACATGGAGATGAAACAATACTCATGAAAGACAATACCCGTATTTTCAAGAAACTTATATTGGAAGGCATAAATAAGTAATGCCAAGTATAACAAGATAAATAAGTAATGAACAAATATAATAAGACATAGATGGAGATAAGTACAATGGAAAAAAGTAAAACTGAGGAAAGAGGTGATAAGTGATGGGAGATAGCAATGTGAGCTTGATAATGTTGCCGGGGGGAGGGGGAAGAGTGGTGTGGTGAGGGAAAGCATCTCTTAGAAGATAGAACTTGAGGTAGGTTGGCGGGACCTGAAAGACGGAGGCAGCTGCGAGACATTCTGGGGCATAGTGATCTGGCCAGAAGCAACGGCAGGCGGAAACACGAGAGTAAGCATGGCATGTCTGAGGAAGAAGAAGGATGGCCCACATGCTTGGAGACCACTGTGATTGGAAGGACAGACATAGGCCGTGGCCAGATTATGTGGTACCTTGTTGGCCAGAGAAAGAAGTTTTGAATTTATTTAAAGTGCAATAGAACCCCTCAGAAGGATGTTCTCAGAGAGAAGTATCTGCTTTATATTTTAAAAGATCACTCTATTAAAAGAGTAATTAGGTATGGAGCAGCAGGAACTCTCATTCATTGCTGGTGGGAATGCAAAAGAACACAGCCACTTCGAAAGACAGTTTGACAGTTTCTCACAAAACTAAACATACTCTTACCATACTATCTAGCCATCCCATTCCTTGGTATTTTTACCCAAAGGAGTTGGAAACTTATGTCCATACAAAAACCTGCACACAGATGTTTATAGCAGCTTTATTCATAATTGCCAGAACTTGGAAGCAACCAAGATGTCCTTCAGTAGGTAGGATGGATAAATAAACTGTGGTGACGGTGGTTTATAATTCAGCTCCAAAAAGAAATGAGCTATCAAACCATGAAAAGACATGGAGGTGACTTAAATACGTATCGCCAAGTGAAAGAAGTTAATCTGAAAAGGATGCATCCTGTATGATTTCAGCCATATGACAATCTGGGATAGGCAAAACTGTGGAGAAGTAAAAAGATCAGTGGTTGCCAGGAGTTAGGAGTGGAGCGAGGGATGACTAGGTGCAGAGGAGAGGATTTGGGGGGCAGTGAGAATACTCTGTGTGATACTAATGGTGGATGTGTCATTATACATGTGTCCAAACTCAATGAATCTACAACACCAAAAGTGACCCCTAATGTAAACTATGGCCTTTGGGTGATGATGATATGTTAATGTAGGTTCATCACGTACCACTCTAGCGGGGGCGTCGGTAATGGGGGAGGCTATGCAGGTGGAGGTAGGAGGTATATGGGGACTTCTGTACCTTCCTCTAAATTTTGCCATGAACCTAAAACTGCTCTAAAACTATAAAGTCTTAAAATTGGAACTGTAGTGGAATAAGAGGGGAATAATAGAGAATCGTTAGTGATTTCTTTTTGCACTCCAGAAGAGAGCTGGTATTCCAGGGCAGAATTGATAGAGATGGAGGGGGGAAAATCCAAAAAAATCAAACAGGATGTAATTAAGAGGAAGAGCCAGTAGAATTTACTGATGAATTGTACGTGAAGGATGGTGAAAAGAGAATTATGGATAATTCTTAGGTTTTTGGCACGAGATCTGGGTAGACATTGGAGCCATTTACTGAGGAGAGGATGCCTTGGGACAGAGGATAAAGAATTAATAGGTGGATCAAGGTATTAAGGAGACATCATAAATATTCATTTAGTTCCTTACATATTCACCACCTTGATACACAAAGGATTTGAATCCTTACAGTGGGAATACATATTTATAATAATAATAAAGTAGACATAGAAAATAAGGAGGAAGGGAAACATAAGCAGAAGTAGGAAGTCAAGTGCAGGGTAGGAAAGAGATAGGCAGTTGCTTAGATTCTAAATTCTATTATTCAGTCTCAGATTTGGCTCTGAGGGAAAAGGGAGTCTTGATCAGTTAATTTTCATTATCAGATCAGAGGCAGCATCACCATGCCTCAGGAGAGGTAAACTTTTTCAGGCTTTAAGTTTTAAAAGTCTTCACTGTGAAGGTTAGAGAAGGGTGAGCTGAAGAAGGCAGTGTGAGAATTTTGATTCAGTTTCAGTCAAGAGCCTTCTTTGGAAAGGACTGAACAGACATAAACTGCCTAAGAGTAATGCAAAGAAGTCAAAATTTTGAATAGCACCTACACCTGAGGATTGCCTGGTTTTATGGTTTCTAAGCTCAAATTCTCCAAAGGGCTCTCCTGAATGATACTAACAGTCTTCAGTAGAGAGACCCAGCTTCCCGTCTCCTTGTTGGACTTAGCCATTATTTCCCACTGAGGGCTCTGAGTCACCTACACTAACCGGTAGTCCATATAACTTCCTACTTACTGTGTCGTGGTAAAGGTCTTGGTTTGTTCTATTCAGGTCCAGAATGACTTGGAATCTAAATTTCAAACTACTTCTACTGCTGTTTTTTTCTTCTTTTGTATTTTATTTCCCAAAAAATAATTCTTCCCATGTATTCTCAGAGACAAGTTCTAAGCAGGTCCATAGGCAGTGTCATTTGTTGATAAGAGCATACACTCCTACAGCTCTACACAGACCAGGTTATCTTGACCCTTGGGCAATGTCTCAAGACACACATGTTTATTTAAACATCTGGCTGAACTGGTAATTAACAAAATTGGGTGGGGGCAGGTCTCTGTTTCTCTGAGATGAATCTGTACAACCATTTCATCTGTAATCTGTAGTTAAGGATGGAGTTAATAATAATTAACTCCAGTATCTCCTTAAAAGGTACCAAAGATGTAGAAAGATAACTTTACAGCAAATAAATCTGCTCAAAGTTCTAATGAAATTGCTTCTTTACAACAAAATATTCAATCAAATAGCATAAAGGTTTCAAAGTGTTACCTTTGTTTGCATACGTGCTGAAAATGCTTATACTATAAAGAAATCATGATGGGAGAACTTTATAATATTCATGGAAATATAAAGTAAGGTTTCGTATCACTTAAAATTCCAGATATTAAGTATTTAGAATGGGTGATACAAACATTTTCTGTACTTGTCTTGGTCTAACAGAATACTGGGTGGCTTAGCACAAAACATTTATGTTTCGATTAGGAGGCTGAAAAGCCAAAGCTCAAGATGCTGGCAGATTTGGTGTCTGGTAAGGGCCTACTTCCTGGTTCATAGATGGCCGTCTTCTGACTGTGTCCTTACATGGCAGAAGGGGTGAGGGAGTATTTTGGGTCTCTTTTAGAGGACACTAATCCCATTCATAAGGACTCTGCCCTCACGACCTAGTCATCTCCCAAAGATCCCACCTCCAAACACCATCACATTGGGGATTAGATTTCAACATATGAATTTTAGGGGGACACAAGCATTCAGTTTATAACAATATTATAATATGCAGGATTGTAAAACGAGTACCAAAAAGCATAAAGACATTAGTTTGCTAAAAAGAGTTAAGTACTTTCAAAGCAAGGTAATTCCATAGAAGCTAGAAGCAGTTTTGTTTTGTTAAGATAATGGGAATAATAAAAATCACAACATACTAATATTATATATTAACACTTATCTTTGATCTCAAAATATATTGGCATATATTGTCTTAATCATCTTTTTTTCCCTGTGATGGCAGTCACATAATCAATGTTTTAAAATCATAAAATACATAAAGATACTTCTGTGCGCTAATGTATTCAATTACACAAATGTTTATTGGGCACCAATGTGCAAGGCCCTGTTAGAAATGGTAAAGATGATTTACAGTTCAGTTGGGAGATCAAACACAACTAACTCTAATAAATAGCACACTTTAATAAATGCTTTAATGACGGACAATGAAATAGAAAGGAATTGGTTTCTATTATGAAAAAGGTCTTGTCAAGCTGAGAGCATTTTGAGGAAGGCAATGAGGTTAACTTTTCATAAATGGAGATGAGGAAGTTAGAAATTTACTGGAAATATATTTTAACGTATTTCCACTTCTGTTCTTTACCTACTGTTCTTCCTAATAATTTTCAAATAGTATAAGGCAACATTATTGAACACCACAAAGAAAGGTTTTCTGGTTTGACTTTATATATATATATATATATATATATATATATATATATATATATATATATCTCCAGATTTGTTTATCATTACTGTTACTCTCAGTCTAGGCAGTAGGATGAAAAGTCTTCATTCATAAATACACCTGTATTTATCTTCTGGCCTCCTCTCTTCCTCTGTTAAGAAGCATTAGAAAGCTAGCCTTCAGTGTCGGGTGTCAGAGTGCCTTTTCAATGATTACGCTGGGCACATTAGTTAACTGAATTGAAAAAAATGAGATAGAGAAAGATTTTCCAGGCAAATATGAACCATGTGCTTAAGATAAAACAAAACAACAAAGCTTCATAAGGGACAGAGAGGAACAATAGATCAGGAATCTGTAGAGACCATGAATATAATTATTTGGAAGATAGGTTGGAAGCAAAGACAAAGAGAAAACATAAAGAGAATGTTGCTCATGCAGGAGAGAAAGGAAGGGGATTGGGGATAGTATTGGATGGAAGAAATAATACAAATCAGAAGAATGTGCCTGAACTAATGGTGATATATGCCATGTTTAATTCTATCCACCTGAGATTCAAAAGAAGAGAAATAAAAGGAACGAAATGCTGATGGGTGCCATGAAAAGCATCCAGTTGGAAGGCTATGGGGGTGATTAGGGAGCTCTTGAATAGTCCTGAATTTGTGTATTTTTTGGTCTAATGTTTTGATGGAAAGATATCCTAATAATTATTTAAGGGAATTATCAAAACTAGCAAATAAGAGCAAGGACTTTGTCGCCAAACAGACTTGGGTTGAAATCTTGACTCCATCTGGTATTAGGTATGTGATCTTGAGGGGAGTTACTTAATCTAGGCTTTAGTTTCTTCTTTTTTAAGTGGAACCAAAGACCTATATTGTAGTGATGATAGGAAGATGAAATGAAATAATATGTGCAAACTATTTAACATAATGTTACCATAGTACCTTCAAGAAGGGAGTATGTTTGGGACATTTCCAGGTCTCTTTCATTTCTCTGACAATATCTATTGTCGTTATATTCATTTCACTGCATATAGAATTTGGAATCAGTCTTGCCATTTTCCCACTGTTTTAGGAATTCACAGTTGCAGAGAAGGATGAGGGACACCATATTTATTTCCATTGTAGGACACCTGTTTAATCAGTTTGGATTACTTTTGTAATATTTTCTACGTCTCTGCATTCCAAAACTTTGCTGATATGTATGTAAGTATGGGTACTTTTATCGGTGGTCTAATCTAGAACACGTGTGACCTTTCAATCTACGCATGGAGTTCTTTCTTCAACTCAGAAAATAGTTTATTATATTTTTGATTATCGCTTTGGTTTGAATTTTATTGTGATTTTATGTTCCAACGTACTTTTACTCCTTACAGATATTCTGTGAGCAATGAAGTACACAGTCTGATGTGTGTGTATACGTGTGTGCATGCACACGTGTGTGTATATGCATGAAATCAGCCCTGTTAATTATATTATCCTCTATGTTCATGTTTATTTCTGACTATTTGAGGCTTGCCTTTTGAAATTTTAATTAGCTGTTTCTAAATTCAATAATTACTTTCTTCTCTAAAAAACAATTTTCCTTCTTTAAGACTTGAATTTCTAAGACAAATGTTGATTTCACTGTGGTGTATTAAAAGATAAACTTAATGCTTCTGAATTTTGATCTGTTCAAGAACAACTGTCAATACTAACTATAGTGATTTTGCCCATTTCTCCCTGTATTTAACAATATTTAATGAAACATAATTTAGGGCATACAAATGTATCTCACTTTTCCATGTACATTGTAAATTTACCCTTTATCATGTTAAAATTTCACTCTTCTAAGTTACTTATTTGATTTTTATCTTTTTTTTTCTGTTGTTAATTTATTCTTCATTTGCATAATTTGTATTTGTTCATATTTTTCAGATTTTTATGATACTTTTTTTTAGGTGTGTTTCTTATAAAGAGCTAGTTGGATTTTTTATTCAATTCACAGGTCTTTTTTTTTTTTTTTTTTTTTTTTTGCGGTACGCGGGCCTCTCACTGTTGTGGCCTCTCCCGTTGCGGAGCACAGGCTCTGAATGCACAGGCTCAGCGACCATGGCTCACGGGCCCAGCCGCTCCGCGGCACGTGGGATCTTCCCGGACCGGGGCACGAACCCGTGTCCCCTGCATCGGCAGGTGGACTCTCAACCACTGCGCCACCAGGGAAGCCCCACAGGTCTTTTAACATAGACTGATTATCCATTTTATGCTTGCAAATTTTTAATTAATACTCTAGTCATGCTTCCCTTTGCTCTCTGTTTTTCTATACTTCCCTCCCTGATGTTCCTTTAAACGTTTTGTCGTAAAAAATAAATTTAAAAAATAAAATTTTTGTCTTTTTTCTGTATGGTCTACTTTCTTTGTTTATACATCCTCCACTTTTTTGGAAAGTAAAATTTTGCAAAGCAGTTTCCTTTAAATTATCCAAAGTTATGTTTAATCTCTGTTCAGCTCATTTTCAACATTGAGTAAAATACTAAAATACTATATTTGAGTGTTCCTGTTTGAGGCATGATATTTAAATTTAATTAACTCTCTTTGATCTTTTCCCTCTACCTCCTTTTTAAGATAAGATAGAATTTTACATGCAAATAATTTTTATAATATTGCAGACTTTTTACATTATACAGTTTTTTCATGAACAGAATTATATTGTTTTTAAAGTCTCAGCTCAGGTATCTCCTCCTCCCACTTCCACCCCTACTTAATAAAGTCTCTGATTTCCCTATCTGGACTCAATCACTCCTTCTTCTTTGAATCTACTACATGTGTTCTTTCTGGTCTGCTCCCCATAGGTATCATAATTATTAGTTTAGATGTGTGTCTCCTCAGTCAATGGTGAACTTTTTGCTGATCAGAACCATCTCCTTTGTTCTGTATTCACAGGACATAGTATAATGTGTAATGTTTAATAGAAGCTCGGTAATATTTGGTAAACAGATGAAGGTGTAAATGAATATGGAATGTCTACATGAAATATGTAGCTTTACTTTTGGAACTCTATACGGATTTTGTTATTTTAAAAATAATAAGAAGGGGTTATGAAATAAAGTTTTTAGGTGACCTTTTCTTAGCTTCTAGAAAATCTTCAGTGACTTAGATCCTATATAACAATGAAATGACTGTCATCTTACTAGCAACAGTAAAGAGCTACAGCCTGAAAGGTACAGTCCTTGCTCTTAAAGGGTATTCATTCACTAAATATTCAGTAAGTTCAACATGTAGTAAGTGCCTACACCATGCCAGACACTGATACATAATCTACCCTCTCATAAAGGATTCTGAGATGATATTATAAACCTTGAAGATTGCTGTAAGATTGACCAGTTTTAACATGTTGATCAGTTCATTAAGGTCCAGAGGGTAAACTGGACCTTAATGAACTGATCAATATGTTAAAACTGGTAAAAATATTTAAGTAACTCACATGAATTCTTTAATTCCCTAATCCCCAGCCTTGGGATTTGTCCAGTACAAAAGGATCATCCACCATTTGGTTGTGAATACATGTTGTCTAAAATCATTTGGTCATGCATCCTAGGTATAAAACTTATTGGTGGGCACCATGGAGGAGTCCTGTAAATTTAAACCACTTTCAGAAGTTTTATATTGTTGGATATAGATCACATAGCCTACTGTCTAGTTAATACTGATTTTACCTAGTAATTTACATGAATTCTTAGTATATATTTATTCTGATTGAAATTGTCCTTTTTCTCCTAGATGGGAGATGAGGTGTGGATGGAAGGAATTTCAGATGATTCCGATTTGGCTTGAATGTGTTAAGTTCATTTTCTAACTGAGCTCCTAAACAAGTGAGATGATTTCTAAGTAAATCAAGCGTGACACTGTGTCCTTCACTAACCAGTGCTCCGGTTTCAAACACAGCGCAGCTGCTGCTGCCGCCCCCATCCCTGGGTGCAGGCCTCCGTCCCTAAAGTCGTTAGGGTTACTGATACCATCTATAATTCCAGACACACCACTCATTGATAATGTCCTATTTTACTCTTAAAAAAACTAAACTCATTGATTTCTAGGATGTATCTGAGTGAGGTCACAAAGTTTCAAACTTACATTTGTCAAAATTAATAGGAAATTTTTATAAGAACAATCTCATTTCAAGTGTGAAACATGTATCTGATCATTGTAATTCCAAGTATTAAATTGAAATATCAGCAATAATTTATACATGTGTATACACATACACATGTGTGTATTATATATATATATAAAAAGATAAAAGTAAACTCATTAGCTCACATCTACTTATTACATAACTTATTTGTAATACCTTAGAACACAAAAATGAAACTTTATGATAAAAAAGAAAGAAAAGAAGAAATACAGGGAAAAGCAGTGGACAACGAGTTTTCTCATCCACACCTTCCCAAATCTCCAATTAACTTTAATGGTATCAGTTGACTCCTCTCCCCTCCCCACTCCCCCCCTACCAAATTATAAGGCTTTGAAATTCTACTCTCTTGAAAGAAAGAGGTGATGCCCTTTGCTTACATGCTTCCTTAGCTAGGTGAGATGGGTTTCTCTTTCTCTCTTTTGTTCACATACTGAGTCTTGAAAATACAGGGAGACACTAGAGTTTTCACTGTCATTTGCTTGCTTTAAAAATGTTCTAACATACACTTTCTCATGTCAAGTTTAAACTTTTCTTTTTTATGCTAAAAATATGTGAGAAAGTTTCAAATGACATGACTGACGGTATATTAAATGTGGAAAGCTCCGTTACTTTTCTTCTTCCTAAGAGACTACTGTAGGGGCTATAAGGAAATATCTTGTCGATAGGAAATAGTTAAAACTGTGCTTTAATATGTTCTTAGCAAGAGCAATTCTTTTGTTCTGAACTCAAAGGATAGGGCCCCAGAGGGAGGGGCCAGTTGGTCTGGTTTTGTTCTCTTGAATCTCTAGTGAAGAGTTTAGCTTAAGAAGACTGCGTACATGTTGAATGAACAGTTTTTTCACAGCTTCATTAAGGAATGATGTGGTTGGATGTAGAAAATAAATAAGCAACAAGGATCTATTTGTACAACACAGGGAAATATAGCCATTGTTTTGTAATAACTTTTAATGAAGTATAATCTATAAAAATATCGAATCACTATGCTGTACACATGAAACTAATATAATATTGTAAATCAATTATACTTCAGTAAAAAAAGAATGAAGTGGTTCGGCAGGAATGTTAAATAATTTTATAGTGGGTTCCTTACACATTAATGAATTAAGTATGTTTTCCTATAAGAAACTTTTCATACCTAGAGATCATATACCGCCCTCTGCATAAAAAGATATCTACGTTCATAAACTCATATATATAACTTAAGAAACAAGTTTGGAAACTTTAACAAATTACATATACTTTTGCAACTTCTGCTTCCAAACAAAAAGGAGTAACAGGGGCTGGATTTACCGTCCCATGTGAAACAACTAGAAAACAAGATGAAATATGTGAGAAACACCAAGCATCAGACAGTGTTGGATGATGATCCTTGAGAGATGGGAGACTAATGGTGTGAGTGTGATAAGTGCCTCACTCACCGCCTTGAGAGAGTTTTCAGACCATAGTACAGGCAGAGGGACCCCAGGCAGAGCTTGGTGGACTCTCTGAGTAGGAGAGATGGAGCCAGGGTATGAAGGGATCAAAAAAAGCAGGAGTTCAGGGTACAGAGTGCCAGAGGAGAGAGGGCTGCATGGAGGAGAGTTTAGAGATCTGAGTTCCATTCGAATATTCAGTGGAGTACTGTTAGGCACATGTGTGTGAGGGAAATACTTGAGGCTGAGGAAGAGCCACTTGAGAGTATCAGAGAAAAGTGACTGGCACTCACACAGGGATATGGATGGTACCTACCAGTCAGGCTGGACAACTTCATAATTCATAGGGCATTGGATAGAGAACTCAGAAGGGGTTTTGCCTCATTACTGAGGAATAATTAACCTTAGACTTAATGCTGTTCTGATACCACCTAGCATACCTTAAAAGTAAAACTTGAATGGATCAAACTGTTTCCAAGTAACTTAACCACATCCCAGAATAAATTTTAATGCTTAGAGGAAAACAAAAAGATCTAGTGTCTGACATGGTAAAATACATAATGTCTGACATCAATCAAAGATTACCAGCCATGCAAAGAAGCAGAAAAATGCTACCAATAATGAGGAGAAAAATTAACTGCTTAAAAAATGATGTAGAATTAGCAGGTAATGACATTAATGTAGCTATTATCATTGTATTCCATAGGTTTCAAAAGTTTAGTAGAGACCAGTAAGATATAAAATTACCCAAATCGAACTCCTAAAGAAGATAGTAAAAGTTTCTAAGAGGAAAAAATATTCTGGATAGAATTAACTTGAAGATTAGATATTACAGAGGAAAGGTTAGTGAACTTGAAGGTACAGCAATAGAAACTACTCAAAATGAAACACAGGGATAAGCAAGTACAAAATAATTGAATAGAGCATCATTGAGCTATGGGACAGCTTCAAACAGCTTAATATATGTGTAATTAGAGCCTCTGAAGAGGAAAAGGCAAACAAATATCTGAAGAAATAATGGCTGAAAAGTTTCCAAATTTGATGAAAGCTATAAATGTACAGATCCATAAAACACAACAAATCAGAAATATGAAGAAAAATATACTGACACATCAAAATGAAACTGCTCAACACTAACGATAAAGAGAAAATCCTAAAAGCAGGCAAAGGGGAATAAAAAGACATGTTATGTAGAAAGATAAAATGAGAAGGATGGCAGAGGAAAAAACATGTTACGCTGAAAGGAAAGATGATAAGGATAACAGCAGATTTTTCTGACAACAAAGCAAATCAGTGGAGCAACTGAAAGAAAGGTGAAATAGACAAATCCACAATTATAAATGAAGGTTTCAGTGTCTTCACTCAACATTTGGTATAGAAAGTCAGCAAGAATATGGAAGACTTGAAAAATACTATCAACCAGTTTGACCTAGTTGACAATTGTAGAACACTCCACCAAAAAACAACAGAGTAAGCATTCTTTTTAAGTGCACAGAGAACTTTTACCAAAATAGACCATATTTGGGGCCACAAAACAAGTCTCAATACATTTAGAAAATTACCTGGAAAATCCCCAAATGTATGGAAATGAAATAACAGACTTCTAAATACTTCATGGGTCAAAGAAAATAAAAAGTGAAATTAGAAATTATTTTGAATGGAATAAAAATGAAAGTAGAACATATCAAAATTAAATGCTACCACTTAAGAAACTAGAAAAAAAGAAGAGCAAATTTAAGGCCAAAGTAAGCAGAAGAAAGAAAATAATGAAGTTCAGAGTGGGATTCCATTGAAACAGGAAACAGAAAAACAGTAGAGAAAAATACATGAAAACAAAACTGGTTCTTTGAGAAAACCAATAAAATTGATAAATCTCTAGTCCAAGTGATTAAGGAAAAAAGGCAGAAGACACAAATGACCTATATAAAGAGTAAGAGAGATAAGATGACTACAGAGTCTACAAATATCAGAAGGATAACTTTATAGGAATAAATTCAGATGAAATGGACAAATTCCTTGTAAGACACAAACTGCCAAAGCTCACTCAAGAAGAAATAAATAACTTGAATAGCCCTATACCCATTAAAGAAATTGAATTTGTAGTTAGAAACTTCTCCACAAAGACAACTCCAGGCCTAGATGCCCTAACTAGTGAATTCTACCAAACATTTAAGGATGAAATAATACAGTTTTAAATGAACTTTTCCAGAAAATTTAAGAGAAGAGAGTACTTCCCTTTTCATTCGATGAGGGTATTGTTATGCTGATTCCAAAACCAGACAGAGACATTACAAGGAAAGAAAATTACACATCATTACCCCTCATGAGAATGGAGGCAAAAATTCTAAGAAATTTTTTTAAACAAATAAAATCTAACAATTTATAAAAAGTATAATGCATTGTCACTAAATAGAGTTTATCCAGGAAATGTAGTGTTGGTTTAACATCTGAAAATCAATCAATGTGATTTATTAACTAAAAACCATATAATTATCTCAATAGATGCAGAAAAAGCATTTGAAAAAATCCAACATCCATTTCTTATAAAAATTCACTAAACTAGGCGTAGAAGGGAGTGTCCTCAACTTGCTAAAGGGCATCTAAGAAAAATCTTCAGTTGATATCATAATGGCGAAAGACTGAATGCTTGCCCCCTAAGATCAGGAACGATACAAACATTTTCACACCTATTTCTTCTATTCAGTTCTGATCTATATGTTCTAGCCAATGCAAAAGGCAAGAAAAGGAAATAAAAGAAAGATAAAGAAGGAGGTAAAAATGTCTTTATTCACAGATGACATGATTTTCGATGTAGAGTTTGATGGAATCTGCCAAAAGCTTTCAGAATTAATAAATAAGTTCAGTAAGATTGTAGGATACAAAATCAATACACAAAAATCACTTGTATTTTGATAGAGTTGTAACTAAAAATAAAAACCGAAGTTAAGTAAACATGCAATTATTATAAGTATAAGCTATGAAATACTTAGGCATAAATCTAACAATAATGTGCAAGATCTGTACACTGAAAACTACATACTAATGATGAAAGACAGGAAAAAATACACAAATGGAGAGATATGCCATGTTAATGGGCCAGAAGACTCACTATTCTTAAGATGTTAGTTCTCCTCAATTTGATCTAGAGATACAATGCAAGCCGATCAAAACTCCAACAGACTATTTTTTTTAAAGAAATTGATAAACTGATTCTAAAATTTATATGAAAATGGAAAGGATCTAGATTTGCTCAAACAGCTTTGAAAAAGAAGAACACAACTGGCGGACTTACGCTACCTGATTTCAAAACTTATAAAGCTACAGTAATCAAGACGGTGTGATACTGGTATCAAGGTAGACACAGATCAGTTGAACAGAATAGAGAGTCCAGAAATATAGCCACACATACATGGTCAGTTAATTTTCAGTAAAGGTCCAAAGCAAGCTGGTGGAGAAAGGAGAATCTTTTTTAACAAATGGACTTGGAACCATTGGATATGCATATGCCAAAAAATAGACTTTAACACACACTTGGTACCGAATTAAAGACTCAAAATGGATTATAGTTCTAAACATAAAATGTCAAACTATAAAACCTTTAAAAGAAAACATAGTAAGAAAATTTTGTGACTTTGGATTAGGCAAAGATTTCTTAGATATGACACTTAAAGCAAAAACTATAAAAGAAAGCATTGAGAAATTGGACTTCATCAAAATTAAAAACTCCTGGTCTTTGAAAGGCAGTTAAGAGGATGAATGAAAAGATAATCCATGGACTGGGATAACATATTTACTAAGCATATTTCTGATAAAGGACTTTGATTCAGAATACGTAAAAGAACCCTCAATATTCAATAGTAAAAAGCCAAACACTCCGATACAAATGGGCAAATGATGTGAACAGATACTTCACCAAAGAAGATAATACAGATGGCAAATAGGGACATGATAAGATGCTTGATATTGTTAGTCATTAGAGAAATGCAAGTTAAAATCACAAGATTACAGTATAGGCTTATTGGAATGGCTAATATTAAAAAGATTGATCATACCAAGTATTGGTCTGGATGTGGTAATAATGTTCTCTGGAAACCAGTTGGGCAGTTTCTTTAAAAGGGAATATATAACTCCCATATGAGTTGCCATTCTACTCCTTAGAAATTTTTATCATAGAAAATAAAGCATATGTCCAAAGATCTACATGAGTATTTTTTTAACAAACTTTATCTGTAATAGGTAAAAACTAGAAACAACCTAAATGTCCGTCACCAGATAAATGGATGAACAAATTGTATTGTATTCATATAATAGAACACTTCTCAGCAATAAAATTGTATGAACAATTGATAAACACAGGAACAGGAAAGAATCATGAAATAATTGTGCTGAGTCAATGAAGCCAGGTAAGAAAGCGTAGATACTGCGTTTACTGTACACACTGTGCCATATGGTTCCACTTATATAAAACTCTAGAATTAAAGTTAGTAAGTTAAATACTATTTTTTAACCCACTGTTTAATTTATAATTTTTACGCTAGCTACTGGGAATTTCTATAACTCCTTAGGAAAAAAATTCATAATACTGATCTTGAATCTTAATATTATAAGAGAAAATTATTAGGGACTCAGGATCATTCTTAAACTGACTTGAAAGAGTATTAAATCTTTTGGGAATCTTTGACTGAAATTAAGGAATGTGAAGTTTGAAATAGATTTCTCTTTTTAACTCACAAAGATTGGTTATACCTCTGGCTTAAATTGGATATATGGCATAAAATATCACGGAAGGTTTATGTAGAAAACTGTATGAAATATGAATTCAGAGAGCTGTAATGAATTTAACACATTTTATCTTTTTTTCATTGATGTATAATTGGCAAATAACATTGTAATACATTTAAGGTGTACAGTGTGATGATTTGATATACACATACAGTTTTAAAGGATTCCCACCATTGAGTTAATTAACACATCTATCACCTCTGATATTTACCTTTTTTTTTGTTAGTGGTGAGAACACTTAAGTTCTCTCTTAGCCAGTTTCAATTATACGATGCAATATAATCAGTTTTAGTCATCATGTTATACATTAGATCCTCAGACCTTATTCATCTTATAACTGAAAGTTTGTACCCTTTTACCAACCTCTGCTCTTTCCTCCCAGCCCCCCCACCCCCACCCCAGCTCCTCCTGGTATCTACCATTCTACTCTCTATTCTGAATTCGACTTTTTCTTTTTGGATCCCATGTAAAGTGATACCATGCAGTATTTGTCTTTCTCTGTCTGGCTTATTTCACTTAGCATAATGTCCTCCAGGTTCATTCATGTTCTTGCAAATGGCAGAATTTCCTTTTTTATGGCTAAATAATATTCCATTTTGTGTGTGTGTGTGTGTGTGTGTGTGTGTGTGCGCGTGCGTGCACGTGTATACCACTGTATTGGATAAATCACTTATCTCTGTTTTATTAAGACTGCTTTCTGGATATATATCTTTGTTTGGAACATATTCCCCTGTTTCTTATTTTCCTTGATTCTCTGTGTTGGTCTCCGTGCATTAGGTAAATGCAGGAGGTGAACCTCCTCAATCAACTTGGCCCAGACTTCTGGTTGCTTCTCAAATCTTTGTGTTTATCCAAGCCATTGTCTTTGTATTTTGTGACTCTCTGTAGTATAAAGTGTGCCAAGACCCATCAGTGTTTCAAAAGGGACGATCATAGTCAACACCTAGCTGCGGGTGGATTAGAAGCTTGACCCGCAGGCAGCAGCTAGGAAAGTGTGCAGTCAGACCCCCTCTGGGGAGAAACTGGGATGTGGGCATTTTTGCCTGTTTCTTCTGTGTTGAGCACAGGTGTACAGCTGCAGGAGATGCTCCTGCACCTTTGTAAAAACTGCTGCTTTTTCTGCTGTAATCCTGTGGGACGTGTGAATGTCAGCCCTGTTGGCTCTCAGACCTAGGTGATTAGGAAGCACGCCTCTTAGGTGGCAGCCTGAAAAGTTGGGATGCTAGATATGTGGTCCAAACCTTCACTCCTCAGGGAGAAGCTGGGAGTTAAGGGTTCCCTCCTGATTGTATGGTGCTGTGCTGGGGTGGGGGGAGGTTATGGTGATTCTGTGTCTCAGGCATCCCTACCCATTTTCATGCAGCTGTTTTCTCAGTTGCCGAATGTGTAGGAGTCACTCAACTGGTTTTTGGATTTTCCTCAAAGGAAACTACTCTGTGTGTAGCTGTCTCTTTGGCATGTCCAGGGGAGGAGGAAAATTCAGGAGCCTCCTATGTCGCCATCTTGGTCCAGAATCTATCTTTTTTTTCTGATCTGTTTTTATGAAGGAAACACAATGGATAAAGTGCAACTTCCATAGTTCCACCATCTGTGAGCAAACTCAAGTTGAAAATGTGCTGTTGGATGAATGCATCAGTCCTTCAGAAGCTATAGAGACTTGTTTAGGTTGGGAGCATGTTCTGACAATGCAAAGTTCTTCTAGGGATGTTTGCAAAGTGAAACTTGATTTTAGCATCAACCTGTGCACAGTTTCTAAAATATTTTAAACCAGATTTTATGGTATTTTGAACTTTAAATGAAGAGTAACTTCATATATATATATACATATACACATACATGTGTATATGTATATATATATCAGGGTCAATCCATTCATAAGTCCTGCAACAGATCCCAATATGAGACTTGTTAGAGATCACTGAGGTACCTGGTACCTGAAACCTCAAAGAGGATGTCTTGGCATGCGTTCTACAACGGCATCTGTGTTTTCTAGTGAAATCATTGCTCATATAGATTCTTCTTGAAATGTGAGATCATTAGGAGGAACTCATGGTGGTGTATATCCTCTTCAGAAACTCTTCATTGTCCCATTGTGAAATTTTTCAAATTTTAAATTTGTCAATAAATTTGCTATTGGCATACCTTGACTTTATGTATTTATTATTTATTTTAGACTAATAGATGGTACCAAAAAGGGAAGGAGTAAGCCTGAAGGAAGACGTGTAAGCATTGGCAGTTAAGTTAAATACAATGCAAAGTGCTCTTTAAAATAATCTGTAATGTTGGACTGAATTTAGAAAAAATTTAGACAGTTAATGCAGCCAGGCTAGTTTTACAAATATACATATACACATGCTCTGTCCTCTATTGGATTTGCCGATGCAACAGCCAATGCAAAAGGATGTTCAGTTACAGTATTTAATTCCAAAACCAGTCTCAAACTAAAAATAAAAGGACAAGTTTGGGAATAATTAAGCTGGTGCTGGCCAAAAAATTTTTAAAGGCTTTCAGTCCGGCTTTGTGGGTCATGTTTTTACAGCAAATATTTCCTGAGTTTATAGTTAAGGAACAAATTATCAGCTGCTCTTTTTGATATGTTGGAAAAATGGGTGATCTAAATTGAATGTGATAATACCATGTTTAATCGGATAGATTTGGTTAAACAATCCTTGTTAAACAAACCAGGCCTTCTTGAGCCAGCCATATCAGTGAGTCAGTCTCACTCACCAATTATTGTTACTATCTATGAGATCCTTTCCTTTAAACCTATTAAAAAAAAAGAAAAAAGATGGCTGATAGTCACATAAAGAGTGTTTTCCTCTTTTTTTTTTTTTACAAGTTTCAATTTTGTTGAATTAGAGTAGAATGTGTAATTGTGTTTTTAGCCATTCATCTGAGTAAACTTCCACAGTTGTACAGCATGGAGGTCATAGAACACCTCTTCAAAGCTAATTAAATCAACATGATGGTTTCCTACAGCTGCTCGCTTTTTGTCTATGGCTTTCCAGTGTGTAAACCAAATGTGTTTTGGTGGGATAATAAGGCTCTTGCTTTTTCCACCACCCTCTCTCCCCTCTACAGATTTTTTTTTTTTTTTTTTTTGTGGTATGCGGCCACTGTTGTGGCCTCTCCCGTTACGGAGCACAGGCTGCAGACGCGCAGGCTCAGCGGCCATGGCTCACGGGCCCAGCCGCTCCGCGGCATGTGGGATCTTCCCGGACCGGGGCACGAACCCGTGTCCCCTGCATCGGCAGGCGGATTCTCAACCACTGAGCCACCAGGGAAGCCCCCCTCTACAGATCTTTATGTATTTACCATCAAGCGCAATTTCATATATTCTATATTATCATCCACATTTAACACATTTTGAAGAATGTGGTTTAGTAAGACAACCATTATTTTTCCTGAACACTTTTTTAATCCATTTTGCTACAACAATGGCTGAATTCTCATATAGAAAATGGAATAAGCCTTTTCTGCTGAAACTATAAGCCTGAAGAAAGAATATAATTCCTACATTGCTAATATTTTAAAGTGTTTTATATCAGTTATCAGTAGGCAAACTGCAAATATTTAATATTGTTACTTTATTTTTATTTCCATAATAATCCTATGAGGTGTTATTATCTTCAATTATCAGAAGAGAAGACTATGGTAAAAAAAAAAAAGGTAGACTGATTTTGGGGCAGAGAGAGCTGAGATTAACATTCAGTTCTTTTGATTTCCACCTTAGCTTTCTTTGCATTCAAGCAGAATATTAGCTTTGGAAATTAATTGGGGTCTTTCCATTGAGGGAATAGACTACATTCTACTGGCTTTAAATAGTTTCTTTCTATATTTAGTGGCTAACTATTCTGTGAGCAACTCATGGTCAAGTTCTTTTTTCTTTTTTGGTAACAAACAAGTTGCTTTCCCTAAAACAGCAGCAAAAATAATGAAGTTTGGCTCATGTTGACTCATTTCTTTCAGAAGTAAAAATATTCTTCAGTTATGCACATGTTAACACTTGATTTCTTCACTCTTGTCCTTGAAAGTAGGGCAGTCAGGACACCCCATGTAATTAAAGGCAGTGCAATTTACATGTGATAAATAGAAGATACGTTCTGACACATTTTTATTCTTTTAAAGAGGTATTGCACTGCAGCCATGCATATATAACACATTGCATACACATGTGCATACATAGAAATTTGCAAAGATGTATTTGGGGTGGAAGCCCATGCCTCAAGTTTCATGGAAGTGTTTTCCATTTCAGAGCAGAGAAGTCTCACTCTTCTAAACCATCTGGCTCCAATTACTGCAGGTTCTGCTGTCAGCATTTACTTAAATAGGGAGAGGCTACGCCTTTGTCACCCTAGGGAGGGTCATTATTTAGTGACTGGAATGGTTTAAGGTTTTTTTTATCTACTACAACAAAATGGTAACACAAATAAATGCTTCTGAGTTAGAGATGATTCATTTTCAGAGTTTAATCACATTCATTTAAATATAACTTCATTGTTCATTCCCATCACAGTCTTTATGAATGGAAACTATCTTACTAGACTGTCAGATCAGCATACGATAGGCATTTTGCTATAGACATGAATACTGGACGATATAACTCTTTAAAAGTTTTGTCCAGATTCTCTGTTTTATCAGAGTTGGTACATTTGGTAATTCCATTTCCATCGTTACAAGAAATAGTATGGTCTGGTAATTAAAACCTGGACTCTGGAAACAGACCACCTGGGTTTGAATCCTAGCTCTGCCCCCTCCCACTTATCCACTGTGTGATCTTGAACAAGCACTTTACCTATCTGTGCCTGAGAATCCTCATCTATAAAATGGAGATTTTAGAAATACCTTGTGTATGCTTGTGAGGATTAAATAAGTTAATATATGTTTAGTGCTTATATAGCATCCAGTGCATAGCATTAGTTGCTATTTTATTATGAGTATATAAAAGTGACTTAAATGTTCTCTTTGAAATATACAGTATTTAATAATATTTCACCAAAGGAAATTTTGACTTATCAATAATCATTGTTAGAGTTACAAAGTATTTTCCGTCTATGTATTACAAAAAAGGCATGCGAATTCATCTTAAGGCAATTCTAGTAACTGGATATATTGAGACCAAGAAGGAAGTAAAGTTGCTTTATAACAAAACCCATTGGAGTTAGATGTAAATTCATTTCAAATTCTTTCAGAAAATTCTATTTCCTTTCTTTTGTTATTCTTCTTACTGTGAAGAGAATATTCCCTCGGGGGGTAGAGAGAAGAACTTTAATCGCCAGCTTCTCCATTTCCTTGCCCCAATTTTATTTGGTCAGATAAAATCTCCTGGGAATCTGTCCGTTTCTTTCTCCCTCCCTCTCTCCCCTTCCTGCCCTGCCTCTCCCATCCTCTTTTCTCCCAACCTCAGCTGCCTATATAAGCTCCCTTTCTTCATTTTCCTTAGTAACTCTTGCTCATTTACTCATTCTTTAAGACTCAGCCCAGTTTTCACCTCCCCCATAAAATCTTTCACTAATCTTCCAGAAGTGTTGATTTTTCCCTTCTCTGGGTCCTCACTGGACTTTGATCATTGGGACTTATCATGTTGTAATTATTTTTTAATATGTTTGTTCACCATGCTTGATGGCGACTTGAGAACACCAACCACGTCTTACTGGCCTTTGTATGTCAGTATCTAGCATAGTGTCCACTATACGTTAGGTAGTCAGTTCATATTTATTGTCTAGATGAACTGTGTAGAGCATACGCATCAGGATTTGGGCAGAGTTCCTCCTAGATGTACCTGGTGAAGGTGTCTGCCCAGTAAGTATTATTTGTAGGATACCAACGAACCCAGTCTACTCAATTTGTCTTTACAAATGGCTTGTTGCTGATATCTGTAATTCCCTGTTAGTGATCACCTAAAGGTCTTGGTACATGTTAACCCGGTTAAGACATTATCTTGTCTAGGATTAGTAAAAAGTAACAAAGCAACAAGCCTATTAGCAAGGATTAGCTTATCTGAAAGTGAAGAGATTGGTGGACAGAAATGGTAAATTGTGATGTCGGTAGGGTGTAGTGTGTGGGTTATTAGAGGGGGCGTTGTTCAGTGAGAGTGACCTGGGGCACTGCAAACTTTGTGAGTAGGAGCCGGCGTGGAAAGGAGTCCAAATGTTGATAGGAATATCCTGAAAGTCAGCTTGTGTTACTATTCAGCTGAGATCTTGCCTGACTGAGTCATAACATTCGGAAAAGGGGAAGTTCCAGGTGAATTGTTTGCTTGAGCCTAAGTGCAGCTCTCCTCGGCTACAAAGGTGGGAAACCAATCTCCTTGTGCCAGAGATCACTGGGTTCCTTGTGGTTTTGCAGGACAGGGTACTGCCTACCCTCAGCAAAATAAATAAGGTTCAATTAAAAACAATTCCATAATTCAATCTAGAGCAGATCTTTGCCCTGTCGTTTCTTGAATCCTTGTTCAGTAGAGTTGCTCAGATAGTTCATCAATCCACACGCAATTCATCACGTGTGTTTATATTTCAAAAAGTTGCAGAGACGGAAATTATTGGCCTTACAAACCGTGTCTGTCTCACTATTAAATCATTCACAGACTGTCAAGCAGTGCTCATTCTGGAGGGGTTGCAAGGTCCCCGAACTGCATTGCCCCCATTTCCTCCACTGGAAAAAATCTGTTGATATATGAAAAGTAGGTATTTAAATAAGCTATGTGAATGTTCAGAAATGACTCCAGGCATTTTCAGCAATATGAGCAGTTGGGTAGGGTACCTCACACAAAACTTTGGAGCCAGATTTACACAGTGTTTAAAATAGCTCTTGCTAGAGTTTAGCCACATTTGGAAATTCCATGAACAGTTTTAAATGAGTACTCTATTATTCCTGGGCCAGTTTTAATAGCATTAACTGCAGCATCTTCTGATTTACTCTTTTCCACAGATACAAACAACAGCGCCAGAACTGCCTGTACCTCTCCAGGATTTGATATATTACAGCAAGAGTTAATTTTCTTCCAGTGCCATTTTGATTATTCCATTTTTTTTATTTTTATATACGTGCAATGGCTCCTCCTTTATATTAAGTCCCATTTTAATTTAGTGGTTCAAGAATGGGTCTCAATACTGTAGACTACCCTCTGAGCCACATCCTGTCTCATCCTCTCCATCCTACCCAACCGGCAACTACCTCATGCTCCCCTTACCTCACTACCCCTAGATTTAGCTTATTGTGAGCCTTTGTGTCCTATTCTCATATCTAGAAAATCTTCCCTCTTCATCAGCCAGCGTTTCCTTCTTTCCATAAGACTTTTCTCTGGTTCAAGGATCAGAATAACCTGTGGCTCTTCAGTATTTAATTTGTTTATAAAGAATGAAATCAATGAATTGATTGTTTCTTTATCATGATGTTTATGCACTATGGTAAGCATTGTAAATATCATAAAATAATTATAAAAGATAGTTCTTTGCCTTCAATTTTGATAGAATTACAACTTAAAGCACACTATTAACAGGAAAGACTAAATACTGTGATATAAACACAGGTAAAATATGATGCAACTGAATGGTTGAAGAACAAGACTCTAAATGCTAAGGACATTCAATCTCTCAAGCATTTCTTTCCCTCAGACAATTGGTATTCTTCCTTTAGAGAGCGTGTCCAGGACCAACCCTAACCAGTTCTAGTTTTCTAAGCTGTTCAGTATGGTAGGCATTAGCTACACGTGGCTATGAAGCACTTGACATGTCACAATGTGACTGAGGAATACAAATTTAATTTCATTTAATTCTACTTAATTATAAATTTAGGTTTAAAAACTAATATTCAATTCAACTGTTGGAAAACTTGTATATACATTGGGAACAACTTGGGTTTGTAAGTTTAGTTTTCCAGCTGTACACTTTTAAAATCTAAATATGGATCAAATATTACCAGTGAAAATTTAACATCTGGATTAAGATGTGCTATAAGTGTAAAATATACCATGGATTGTGAAGAAAAGAATATAAAATATCTCATTAATTTTTTATATTGATTTCATGCTGAAATAATATTTTGGACGTGTTGGGTTAAATAAAATACATCCTTAAAATTTCTTTCTTTTTTTTACTTTTAAAAAGATGAGTACTAGAAAATCTTAAATTACACACGTGAGTTGCAGTATATCTCTTCTGGATGGCACTACTCTAGATAAATAAGATCTAAACTAAACTCCTACATGTACCTGGACCTCAGGGCCAGCTACTCCAGTGATGTTTATTGGTCATCTAGAACTCTAGTGCATTTTGGCCTTCTGCTGATCGTACCGTTATCAATTTGAGGTTGCGTTTAAAAACATAGTCCTGGACTATCAGGTGCCATTGGAGTAAAACGTAGACGGCTGTTCGTTTGGCCCATTGCAAATGGATATACCTTAAACTTTCACTTTTTTTTTTTTTTTTTTTTTTTTTTTGCGGTATGCGGGCCTCTCACTGTTGTGGTCTCTCCCGTTGTGGAGCACGGGCTCCGGACGCACAGGCTCAGCAGCCATGGCTCACGGGCCCAGCCGCTCCGCGGCACGTGGGATCTTCCCGGACCGGGGCACGAACCCGTGTCCCCTGCATCGGCAGGCGGACTCCCAACCACTGCGCCACCAGGGAAGCCCTAGATTTTCACTTTGATGTTTGTCTCTTTATGTGAATAACCCTACTCCTTCTTGTCCATTCCCTTGTGTATTTGCTACAATGGCTTTAGTGTCTATACTAGACTTTCTTCTTTTTCCTCCATCTTGTGTGAGAAAATTAGGTCATTTTTGGCTTTAGCGTCTTGTTGTAGTCCTTACATTCTAGGAAAAAGCTGATTTTAGTTTTTGGCTTTGAGCCCTTCTTCCCTGCCCCCTCTCCACTCTATTCCAGGTAAACTGGAGGACAATAGGAGCTCTGGGGAAAACCATTCAGGTTCCATGTGCATAAATTCATGCAAAACAGTCAGTATTGTACTCATGATACTTGGAGTGCATGAGACTCTGGGGCCCTCGCTTTTTTAATTCTTATTTTCTGAAATCTTTTGTACATGGTTTTTAAAAGTCTTGTCAGCTTCACCGACAGACTATTCATCATTCATCAGATTCAGATCCAGAGTAGCAATTTCCCTAGGCAACTCCTCTCTTCTTTGGGAGATGAAGTCCAAAATATTTGCCTTATTTAACATTCTGCATAATTTAACCCCAACTAACTCCAGCAACTAACCACCTAGAGCAACTAACTAGCCCATCCTGGTCTCTGTCTTTCCTGGTTCTCCTAGAATTAATTCTTTAATATAACATTCTAATGCTGCTCTTCCTGATTTTTAGTTAAATGGAGAAAACAGTATTTAGTGTGCCTGAGAGTTGTGAACCTGTAATAATAATAATAATAGTTGACATTCATATAATCCTTAGCATGTGCTAGGCACTGTTCTAAACAATTTATATCCATCTTCTTTCACTTTCTCTCAATAACCTATGAAATAAGTAGTTATTATCTCATTTCATATTATCTCATTTCATAAAGGATTGAGGTATAGAGAAGTTAAGCACCTTGTCCAAGGCCACACAGTAATAAGTAGCAGAACTAGAATTCATTCGAGCTTTCAGGTCTACATGTATTGAGCTAAATTGTTTTGGATACTTTGTCCCAGACGTTTAACATGGATTATCTCATTTAATCTTCACAATGTGTAAGGAGAGTGACCTCAGAGTGTAAAGTAACAAAAAAGATTTTGGAAGTGAAAGATATTCCAGTGGACTGAACATATGGCAATGACTCAAGAAACATTAGTTTTGCTAATTCCCTAGCCCAGAAGTCAAGCCTGCAGGTGAATTCTGGCCCACTAGTGTTGTATAAATAAAGTTTCATTGTATCACGACCACACTCCTTCATTTATGTATTCTCTGTGGCTGCTTTTTTATTGCAATGGCAGGATTGAGTAGTTGTGGCAGAGACTTTATGGCCCCTAGAGCCTAACATATTTTCCATCTGGCTCTTTTTAGAAAAGTTTTCCAACCCCTGTATGCACCACACCTGAAGAGTACATAGACTTTGCAATTAATGTTAAGATTACACAGTAAGAGAAGTGATTGTTTAGTACTGCTTGCCCAAACCATTCTTTCTTTAAAGACTCCCTTTGTGTTCTCTGAGAGGAGATTGGGAGATACAAGGACTAATAGTTTTTTCACTTCCTGTGGCTCAGCATCACAACAGCCCTTCATCTTCCACAACGTATTGACTCCTTAAATAGCAGGTGTCATGCTGCTTGATCCAATTGATATGTCCTTGAAAAGCTGATGTACATCAGAGTTTGGTACATTGAAACACATTTTCTGTTCATTTATATTATAATTTGTGTGATGCTCTATCCGCTTGAAAGGATCTATACCTCTTTAAAAAACGTTGTTTGCCTGCTCGTTCACGATGCTATCTCCCCACTGCCCCAGTACTCAACACTGATGTTTCTGTCCAGTTGTCACCATTCTACAAAAGGAATTGTATCCAATTGTGGAAGGTATAATTAAAAAAAAAATCAAAACAAAACAAAGACTATGTATAATGTTCACAGGATGAGTAATCTTTCTCTGATTAAAATAATTGTACTATTAACATTTAATATTATACATTTTCTTAAATTGAGGTATGTCTCTTGCAGAAAACAATGAATAGTTATGGGCTACCTATTTTATGCCAAACAGTGTTGGGTAGCATTGGTGATTTTTTTACCATTATTAAAACATGCCAAGCAATGACAATGCTAAGGTCATGAAAACCTATCTTCATCATCATTTAAAAAATAACAGTAAATTACGCAAGTGCTACTATGTGCTGGCCCTCATTCTAAGTGCTTACCATGCATGATCTAATCATCCTAACTATCCTATGAATTCGGTTCTGTTATTGTCCTCATTTTACAATGTACTCTTTGTAGCGTGTCATTTGTAATACATATTTTACATTAATGGAGTAAAAAAGAGTTAATCCACTTTTACATAATAATATATAAAATGGAGGGTTAATTTAGGGGTTATTTTTAAAGTGAGTTATAATGCTATATACTTAAGTATTGTGATTTTTTTAAAGCTATAGTGGTATATCAAAAAAACAAAGAGTTCCATAAACAAAGTATTACATTTGGACACTAGAAGTCATATTTTTAAGACCAGAATATTGAGACATGTGAGATGAAATCGAAATATTTGTGGGTCATTGATGCATTTATTTATTGAATATTTACTACAGTCCATTTCCTCATGATCTATAAACAGGGAAGTATTCGACAAGCAAGTAAATATATGATTAATGTGAAGATTCTGACAAGGGCTTCCAGCAGCATGAAGAGGGTGGGGATATGAAGAGTAATAGAGAGATCATATAGGTTGGTCAGAGGACATTCTTCTGAGAGAATTTCAGCTTAGAGCTTAAGAATGAAAAAGAGCCAGCCACGTGCAAGAATGTGGGAAGGAGTAGCACAGGCAAGTAGGAGGAATGGCATCTCCAAGAATATGAGGAGAGAACTTGACTTTAAACTCATTGCTTAGTGAGTTTATTTTCCCTCCAGGAAAGTTCTGTGGCCTATCTACCTGCTTACATCTGCCAGCCCCTACTGGCAAAACCACACATGCGTTAAAATATTTTCATTGTCAGATTAGTTAGCAGTTATTGTAGTTGCATTTAAAGTAAACTACAATATTGATATTAACTGGTATAGAAAATGACTTTTTTAAAAAAATCCCTAACCTTTGGAGAAATGTGAGTACATGGCATACTGTCAGCTGACTCCTGGAGGGCTGACCTTTGGGTCTCCAGGGTGCACCTGCCGTTCTCTTTGCTCTTCAAGTCGACCTTCAGTTCAGTCACTTACCAGCTCTGTGAGTTTAGGCAAGTTAGGTAACCTCTCTGAGTCTTGGTTTATTTATTAGCATAACAGGGGGAAAAACATGTACTTTAATATTACTATGAAATTGATTAAAATATTTGAAAGCATCTAGCACTTATAATGTGACAGATCTTTTATATATGTTCATGATAGCAATGATTCATATTTATTGAGAACTATTATGTATCAGGTGCTCTTCAAGAACTTCCAGTGGTTTTGACTCATTTTATCCTCACAACAATCCTATGGTGTAGGAACAGTTTTACATATTTCCTTGTGTCACATCTGAGGGACCGAAAGCACAGAGAATTAGGCATCTTGCCCAAGATCTCAGAGCCAGTAAATGGAAGAACTAGGTTTCCAACCAGGCCGTCTGGTTTTGGCACTTGTGCCCTAAAATGTGTTTTCTCGTTTAGAAAGAAATCATTAATAACTGAATCTTGTCAGTTTCTCAGGTAAGCAACTCAATGCAATGATTACTTTGGGGTGAAGTCTGAAGCTAAAACAACTTGCTTGCTTCACACAGAACCTATGCGCTCGATTTATAAGTGACTTCTGTAGCAGATTAAGGCCAGTTTTCAAAAGCAACCCCCCTCTCCACCCCCCCAAAAAAAGAAAAAGAAAAAAGACAGATTAGCCATTAAGATATATAGCTTGTTATTAAAAAGTGCCCTGCATGTGTATCACATAAAGGATTTACACAGCAATTTATTGTCAAACGGATAACAGCATGTAAATTTCCAAGAATCAACTTGGTGTCAGTGGAAAATCACACTCTGGAGACACAGACACTAGGCAGTTCCACAGCAGCTGAATCATAAAGACTTTTATAGATCAATAACCCTCAACCTTGCTGCATGAAAAAGCATCTTCATCAACAAAGAGAGTTTCAGGGAGCCGCAAAAGCATAGTAGGATTATTAGAACAGGTGGGCTTTTGCATGCGTGTGTGTATGCTATTTTCCCAAGGTCATTGTCGCATAGCTACATCAGGATTTAGTTTTGATATTCCAATATTATATAGTAAAATAGTACCATAGCCAAATACATGATAATGTATTCTCCTGCTTTTGTGGGGGGGAATAAAATGCTTTTCAAACTATCCTCAATTAAGTAGAGGAGAGATGAGTTACTGGAATGTGTTTAGTTTGGGGCAACAGTCTAAGTTTCTATTCTGACCCTTATGGTGTCCTTGCGTCTTGGTTTCTTCATTTGTGAATTTAAAGATTAATAATAACCACTTCAAAAAGTTCTTGATCCCCAAAGTACGCATCTCATTGAAGTACTTTACCTGAGAAAAATACGAATGAGGAGTTGTATTTCATACCAACTAATTCCAAGTAAAGTTGAGATTGCTAATTATCTTTCTTTACTGTATTATCCAACATGAGAGAAACAAATAAATTCATACATCTATCTAGTGAAAACATTTTAAAAATTATTATGTATTTTTGAATGAGTGCCATCTATTAATTGTTAGTTATATGGGACAGTTAGTATTTGAAATAATCTACAAGATTTTAAAAGACATATGAACTGAGGATAATTTTTAGGTTGTTTCCATCTCATTGTTGACTATTGACTGGGAAGCTATTAAGGAAGGAATTTTATTTATCATATAGCAGATGCATTACATACATTGAATTCAAACAAGTTTTATGATAGTTACAATGGCATTTTTATCCCCATAATACAGATGAGGTTATTGAGACTCAGTATACTAACTAGCTGAAGTTAACAAAGGCATTAATTAAGTAGCAGAGTAGAGATTGGAACCTAGGCTTGTGTGGATTCCAAAGTTCTCTTTCCACTCTTACTGCCTCTGTGTTTTATTGGTTTGAAGTGATCTTGACATAATCTAATTGCTTAAATAGTAATCAACTATTCTAAGGATTTCATAATCTGGCATCTATATAAGTTGACTATGATGTGGTTGATTTGGTCCAGTATATACACATTCAGATGCTTATTTTTCAGATGGTAAAACCACAAGTGGTTTTTACTGGTTTGACTATTTAATATTGCAAAAAAAGCAAAACAAAAAAAGCCCTTTAGTGCAGTTCATAACTGAATTTACCAAATTCAATTAAAATATTAGACTTGGATGGTAGAAGTATGGCCAGACTAAATATTTACACTGAAATAATAGTATTGAGATACTAAATCGTATACACTCTATTCAGTAAAATTCAACTGACAAATTTACTAGGAGACATAATAAAGTAAGACATTAAAGGACTGCATTATAATGGCAACGGAGATTATATAGAATCAATTAGATATACACATTGAAGTATTTATGGGTAATACAGCATGATGTCTGGGATTTGCTGTAAAATACTCCAACAACAACAACAAAACGTAAAAACAAAACAAAACAGTGGGTTGGATGGAAGAAACAAGATTGGTGAAAAATTGTTAAAGTTGACAGTACATGGGAATTTATCTGTTGTATATATGTGAAAACGTATACAATAAAGAGTTTGAAAAAGCAATCAACTACTCATAGCTATTAGGTTGAGGCTGAGAAACCAGAAAAGTTTGATTGCTCCAATTGAATATATGTTCAGATTTTCAGCTCTACTTTGTTTGGTTAAAAATCTGTGTTTCAAATCGTTAGCATAATCAGGCAGCATCCAGAGTGTATATTCTCAGCAAGCACTGATCTCATTAAATAGTTTTTGATAAGATATAACTTAATGATATAAAGGTATGAATCTCAGAGATATATGATAGTGTATATTCTCAACCAAAAGAGACCTGACTTTCGGATAATATTTAAACTCAAATTTTTATCTCCTGAAGATAGCACTATAATATCACTTTAATACAAATCTTATATGTTTTCACTGAATTTTAATTAAAAATAATACTTCCATTCAAATAATATTTAGATCCTAAAGGATGATGGCATATAGCTTCCTTTATGCTACTAACATGTCATAATTTTTTTTGTTAATACACTATGTCATCAAAACAATTATACCTACATTCTGCTAAATCTCATGTAATTAAAGACATCTTATTAAAATGAGATTTGCTATGTAACTTTATTTTACTATATAACAAGAGACTAAAAACTTTAGTTTTAAGTTTTTAAAGTGTGCAAATGAATGAGAAATTACCTCTTCTTTTTATGCTACAAGAACAGTTTAATTCCTTGTCTTTTTCCATTCATTTTCTAATAGCATGTTCTTCTAAATCAAGTCATTGTAATTATTAAGCATCATTCTTTGACCCTAGGCAAATCGTGAAGTAAGTTTGACTTTGTTTCCCTTTAAGCTTTCCGTCTAGCCACTTGTTTCTTTCTTATGGCATCATTTTCCTCCTAGACCTATAGTCGCATTGGAGCAGCAACTCCTCGCCAGAGTTGAGGCACTTCATCTCTCGTTGCTGATCCCGTCTTCACAGCATCATGCTGATGACCATTCATGGCTTAAAGGTAAGCATGCCTCAGTAGATCCAGATAAGTACTTTAATCTTCACATTAAGTCAAACAGATACCTTAGGCAGCGGTAGGCACAATTTGCATGCATTTTAAAACTATATCACAAGATTTCAAAGAAATTTCAAGTTTGGAAGTGGGTTGCTTTGGGAGCTGCCCTCCAGAGCCAAGCTGTATGTATTCACTCTTCAGTCTCCTCCTCAACAGCGATGCCTCGCAGAAAAGTTTGAGAAGTGCCAGAACATGACCTCTCTTAAGCACATTTATGTTTCAACTTGATTTGAATAACATGGCAAATGGCATTCTATGAAACCGTGGAAATAGAGATACTTTTGAAAGGGGTGGGGATCTTGTTTTCACATTGCCCCTCTGTAGATAATTACCTTCATTCATAGAGATTCTGGGGCATTGACGGCATATACATTTTGTTTAATACAGAGACTTGGCCATTGCCTTTAAGACGTACAAATATTAAAGGAAATTATGAAACGAAAGCAAAAATTTATTGGTGAAACAGTGTCTAGGATCAAGGGATAGTTGGTATAATTTTCCAATTTCCTATGACAATTACGGGAAAGATGCGCTTCAGAACTAGAATTTAAATAACATCTTCCCCCTTTACTATTTCCTATATCAAGTACATTAAAAAATGCACCTGGTTCTAAAGTTCACTTTTCTTTTAATTATGTTTAAAGACTAATATCTGAAATGTTAAACATTGTATCAGAAATAGAACAATAATTTGTAAACTTAAATTTTATCGCCCTCTAAGTTGTTTCCTTGTTAATATTAAGAACTTTTTTGTCCCAAAACTTGGACTTGGAAATTAACACAAAAATGTATGGAAATGTAGGATAAAATATGCTCGGAGCTTTTCAAAATGTCTGCCAGTGGTTAACAATGAGAATCTCTGAGTTTGGTTTTACTTTAGTCCTTTGTATTATAGTTAATATGAAAAGAAAAATAGAGGGCGGCAGGAAAGGCTCCTTGCTGGCAAATTGAGTTCCTTGGGGGAAAAAGCAAAAGAGAGAGACCAATTTAGTTAGGGGAAATTATAATACACCAATCACGGAGATTGATCCTGCGTGAGCAGAGGGCGCATGGAAATAATTTAAATGTTGTCCATAAAACTGCTGCTTTCAGGCTTAATGGCATTTTGCTTATCGGGATCACTGCTTTCAGGGGCACTGTAGAGATTCTGTTGTTCCAGGAAAGAATAAGAAGTTTGGCATTCTTCCTTGGGATTAAAGTTGGAAAATGTAGAGGAAGCGGGAGGCCATTGGTACCCCTTCTTGTTCCTTGTCTACTGCTTCTCTAATAGTGAGAATTTCCCTCAGAAGCTCCTGTATTCAATGCTTAATTCAAATATTCCATATGGGTGAATTCTGGAGAATTTGGAAAAGGTATTTTATTTAGTGCCCCATCTCCACCTTTTATTCTTTTTGTTTAGCTGATTCAGTTTCCATCTGGGATGTAGGAATTCACTGAGGTGGGCTGGCTTTATAAAACTAAAGAAAAGATCATAATTACCATTATGTGGGTTTTACATAGAGATACTCCCTCTATTTTGAAGTATGACTCTTTCTTGGAGTCACTTGAGACATGGTAAGGCAGCACACGTGTAATCCTGCATATTTTTCTTCTTACATGTATGGAAGAAAAGTAAAACCATTGCAAAGTAGTGACATTTTCAAGAAAATTCTTCTTATGATCAGTGTCTTGCTTTCATTTAAGGTAGATTTTCTCCCAGTGTTGGTAGTTTGTTTTTGAGGGAAAAAGGTAATGATTTTTTGATGATGGCATTTAGTAGAGGGATTATCTGATCTTCCAAGGTCATTTGGGACCTTTGGGCTATGGCAGGAATTTTTCAGTATTATGCTGCACTGATCCTGATGGTGAGGACTGTCAGAAAGCTGTGATTGATTGAAAGGATGGGAAACGTTCCTCTGAGCTGCTAGCAGAATAAGATGTTTATTTTCAGTTGATTTACTTTTTTTTTTTTTTTTACAGAAATGGTAAACTTGGTTATTTGTATAACTTGACTTACTTGCAAGCGCTTATAGAGATCTTATATCTAGAGCACATGAACAAATCCTTTTCTTGAGTTTTGCATTTAGTGTTTGAATTCTGGTTTCCCCGCTTGTTATATCTGTGACCTTGGAAAGCTGACATCACTAAACTTTAGTTTTCTCATCTGTAAAATATGAATAAGAATACCACTTGCCTCATAGTGTTGTTGTGTTATTTAAATTAGATAATCTATTATTGCAATGCCTAGCACAATAAACATGAGCTATTATTATTCAGGTTCATAATAATATCCTGGGTTTCTTTTCACCTTTTAGGAACAGAGTGAAAATTCATAATTGCTTATGGTGAAAAAGAGAGAGGAAGGTATTCTTCTATCATATAGATTGAGAAGCTTGGGCACAGGGGACTCCAGAATACAGATTACCAATTATGTGCCTTCTGTTTTTAATATTTTGTTCCCATCATGTACATTTCTCCAACCCCAACCTTGCCAAGATCTTCTCTCTTCCTATGTCTGTTTTCCAATCATCCCTGTTACTTGCTGTTCCTTAAAAACCCAAGGATTTTCCTTCTCTGAGCCTTTGAACATGCTATTCTTTCTGACGGGGATGCTCTTCCTCTCTAATCTCTCTAAAATTCATTGAATTTTAAGCTATTGTTCAAAGCTTCATGCTCTTACTTCCATATATTATTTTCTGATTCACTAATTGGGTATTCGTTACCCTCCTCTGAGCACTGTGGTACTCTGAACTTCTCTTAAACAGTTTTCCTAACTCTGTGATAGTAGTCATTTATGTACTTGGTTTTATATGCCCACCAAATTGCATATTCTGAGTGATGACGTATATAGGAAGCGGTGGGCCATAGAAAAGGATCCCTCAGATAACCATTTAACTCCTCAGGGATTAAGCATCTTACAGCACTTGACTTCCTGTGTTCTATCACATCTTCCATAGCCATGAGTTCTGTACCTCCCCAAACCCTGACTTTCATGGCCTCTCTTAACAATAGAACTGACCTGAATTCCTCCTGGGGATAATCACTCACCTGGACAAAGATGGGAATGTACTATATGCAGCCTAGAAATCTATGAATCTCCAGCTGCATCCTGGTACCCACCCTGTCCTCCACCAAATGGCATCAGTGGCTGTGGGACATGTGTCCTCTTCCATGATGCCGACAGTAAATGGATACCACATTTACTTCCTGGGGTCCTGGATAAATAAGAAGAAAGCTAAGAGTGGAACATATTCTCTTGACGCTTAAGTCTTAGTAGACACTTAAGGTAGTCCTTGAGATCATATAATATGGTAGGCTTTATCCTATAGCTTAACTGGTACACAAAAAACTGCCTACCAGCAACCCAAGTGGGAAGCCACATCTTTATCCTCACCTACCTCTCCCCTTCGCCAGTGGTGTTCAGTATACCTCCTTCTATCCACCCCATATCCTTGTCCACACCTGTGCCAGTTTTCTCTCTAAACCGAGTCATCTCCACACTCCAGCCTTCTGACAAAGATGGAAATTCTCTAAGATCCAAACGTTATATGGAGCTGCCCCTGTGTAAAAACTGCCAACAGCTCCCACTTTATTATAGGATATGTCATATAACCTCCTGGCTAGATTGTGTTTTCCTATCATCGTCCTCCTAAGATCCTCTCTAAGATCTGGACATCCTAAGATTCCCTTTGTTTTACCACATAGACATACTCATGGCCCCGCCAACACAGTCTCTCTTTTCATGTATCTTCGCATTTTCATAGCTTGTTACCTGCCAAGAATGCCTGGCCCTGAATGTCACTCCCTTTTACTTAGTTGTTATTTATTCTTTTAGACTGGGTTCAAATGAAACCTTCCCCCTCATATTTCTGTGTAGCCACAGCATTTGGTATTTATCCATTATGGTGTTTCTCACATTAAATTCTAGCTATTTGCATAATTAACTCTCTCTCACTTGACTGTGAGCTCTTCATTTTTATAATCCCACCTTCCCACATATTTCAACTATCCTTTTTCTGACACCTAGCAGTACCTGTTTTATAATAGGTACTCAGTTTAATAAGAAATAAATGAATAAATGAGAATGACCACAAGTTAAATAAAGTATTGAAATATTTCCAATGATCAGATGAGTGTTAGCATAGAAATACTCCAAATTCTGTTCATGTGAGCCCAGAATGACTGGTTCATCTAATAACATTTGCTATAATAATCAGAATTCCTTGATGAGTAGGTGGACTCTCAGTGTAATAGGGAAGAACCTTTTGTATTCTATAACAAGTTAATCACTAAAGGGATGTTGCCTATAAGCTTAACTTATACATAATGGCCCATCTCTGGGAACCCTGCTTCCCAGGTAATGAGCATTAAGCTAAAATACCTTTGGCTCACAGGAAACATCCTGACCAGGCCCACCCGTGAATGACTGCAGGGAGGAAGAAATTAACACATACTCTCTGGAGGCTGATGGGAACCAGGAAGTGTTTGACTTTACTCCCTCCCCTTTTAGTATAACAGGAGCCTGAATCCTAACTCAGGCAAGATGGTTCTTTGGGGCACGAGTCCGCCAGCTTCTTGGTTTGCTGGCTTTCCGAATAAAGTCATTGTTCCCTGCCCCAACAGCTCGTCTCTCGATTATTGGCCTGTTGTGCGGCAAGCAGTACGAGCTTAGGCTCGGTAACATTAGTGTATTTTGGCGGGGGATGGAGGCAGAAACAACCAAAAGATCCCTGTTGTTTTACTGAAATAAACTTTCTAAATAAGAGCAGATGATTTCTTTCCTCTTTAAACTATGGGACCTGAAGTCCTCAAATTGAAAAACTTAGGTTATATCAACGATCATGTATAAAGCAAAAATTTAAAAGTACAAAGCTCATAGGTTAACAGAGCTGATCCATTGACACTTACTAATGTTCTAGCTAGTGAACTAGACTTTGTAGTTGAATTATAATGCCCTCCTTTTTTTACCCAACCCCTTCAGTGTCTCTGCAGTGCTCAGTGATAATGTATGAGTTGTTAAGAAAATCCCCTGGGCCTCAGATGTTAGCCAGCTGCACAGCAGGAGGTGAGCCGCAGGTGAACGAGCTAAGCTTCATCTGCCGCTCCCCATCGCTCCCCATCTCTCACATTACTGCCTGAACTATCCCCTCTCCCCCCTCCCCCCACCCCAGGAAAAATTGTCTTCCACGAAACCGGTCCCTGATGTCAAAAAGGTTGGGAACCACTGATATAGACCGTAGTGTCCTGCTTCTATTTTCAAATGTTAATGGAAAAAACTTCAAAGACCTGGATCCTTTAGTTATAACAAAAAAACAATTAGAAAGTTCTTAGAGTTATTTGTGGTTTATCTGGTTTAACTGAAATTGAGTTGTATTCTTATGTTATTGATTTTTTTCTCTTTTTTGGGCAAGATTACCCATTCCAGACTAGAACTCCTTGATACCCAATTTTAGTGCCTCATGTTTCTTCTAACTGCAAAAAGGATTAAAAAAGATGCTGGTTGAGCATTTTAAGATTTTTCTGAAGATAGTTTTCTGAATATCCAGTATTAGTTTTTCACTGTTCTGTCTTTGGGCAAAAATGAAGAGATATGAAGAAAACTGCTGAAGAAGAGTTAAATAATCAACTTTTTCCGAGCCAAACCGAGGGCCTCCCGGTTTGGTGGAGATCAAGTATCAGCAAAACATTTTCTAATTTGTGTCCTTTTAAAAGGGTTCTTTTCAGGACTCTATGAGGAATGTGAGGTTTGGCCTCCTTTTTCACATAGGAATTGCTGAAAGGAGCACTTTATGTCTTTTATGACTATATGTTTCAAGAAGAATTTTTAACTTTGTCACAGTGTACGACTAAAGTGGTATTTATTAGCATTTAGCCATGCGTAGGTGTGCACCTCCACAGCCAGACCCACTACTTCTCCTCTGTCCAGGTGCTCGTACAGTCCGTCTGCGTTATGCCTTGCATCTGACCAGCTGCCCGTTCTATGGATTTGCCATTTGAAATGCTTCTAAAACACACCCCTTCATCTTCCTACCTTTTATTCCTCATCCCATGAACTCACTGCTTCATTCTTCATGGAGCCCTCACTCATCTTGGCTCCCCTTCTCCAAAGCTCCCCTCTTTATTATATCAAATGTGCATTGTTTTACCTGGTTTCCAAAATGCTCTTCAATCTGCTCTTATCTTCTACACCCAATCTTATGTTTTTACTGCTCTTTCAACATACTCACAAGTTTCCTATTTCTCAGAGCAGGGAATTAGAGCATATGCTTCGGAATCAGGGCTATTTATTAAACAATGTAGACTGTTGTTTTCAGACTTTCTGTTCCCAGCCTGGGAATCTGCATTTAAGTGGGTTCCTCAGGGGTGATTCTTATGTGTCTTAAACTGGAGAGTCTGCACACTTATCTCTTCTGTCCTCCCTGACCCAGTATCTCTGTAACTTCTAGAAAACATGCCCCTTCTGCACAGGATGCAGCCTCTGTTACATGTTAACATGTGTTGCTTTCTGATTGTGTTTCTCCACCTAGAGTATGAGTTCCCCAGGACAGAGGTCACATTTATACTTCCTGGTGAGCTAGAAAGATCACTGGGTTAGGAGTTGGGCAAGCTGACTTCTGTCACAAGTTCTAACTGCGAGGAAAAACATGGGCTCCTACGGCCTCAGTTTGCTCATAGGCAAGGGTGAGAACCAGTGGAGATGATGTCTAAATTCACCTATGTTTTAAAAGCCTACAGTGTCATTGTCATAGAAAGGTCAAGAGCTTCACTCTCACATCTGGGTTTAAATCTTAGCTTTGCCATTAGCCTTGTAATTTTAAGTGAAGGATAATTTCTCTGTGTCTGTTTCAGTGGGAGTAATAACATATACCTTTTGAGGTAGTTATGAAGATAACATAGGTAAAGTGCTTAACACGGTAGATCTTATATGAAGGTCTTGGCCTGTTTCTATTAATCTGTGTTCTCCCTCACTTCTCATAATGCTGGATAAAGACACATTCTTTCTTGAACACTGTGCTCCAGCATAGCTTTCTATCAGGAGACAGTTTAGTTTAATGATAAAACATGAAATTGGTTGGGTTCAAACTTGGCTCCAGTACTTAATAGCTCAATTACCGTGTGCATGTTACTTTAACTTTTTTGAAATGGAGACGCTAATATTTTCTTTACTATAAAGTTGTTATGAGGCTTAAGTAAGATAACACATGTAAAGGCCCAACCAATGCCTAACCCAAAGTGAATGGTAGCTATTATTAATCCTTCTGCCTAGGGTTAGTCTGATCCAACTGAAAATGTATTGTCTGGGAGTCAAAGAGACCTAACTTAAGAGCTCTGGAAGAGATCCTGGGTGCATTACATCATCTGCCTGTACTTCAGTTTCCTGTTCTACAAAATGGTACTAATAATAACCCACTCCATGGGGCACCAAAAGGATTAGATAAGGTAACACATGGGAAAATACGCTCAAAAGGCAAGGAGCTATATCAGGAATTACTTATATTTATTGTTATTATTTTCTTTGTACCCATCAAATGAAGGAATTAACCCAAATAATAGGCAATGTTTATTTAAAATTTACCAAGTTACAGGCATTTGATTCTCTAACTTAATCCTCTCAAAATCCACTGGAATAGATATTATTATTCCTCTTTTATAGCATGTGAAAATTGAGGTTCAGAGAAGCCAAGTGACATGCTCAAGCACTCACACCCAGTAAGTTGCAGAACTGGAACTGGACACCAGGAAGGATGACACCAAAGAGCAAACATTTAACTGCTATCAAAAGACCTCGGGCTTCCCTGGTTGCGCAGTGGTTGAGAGTCCGCCTGCTGATGCAGAGGACGAGGGTTCGTGCCCCGGTCTGGGAGGATCCCATATGCCGCGGAGCAGCTGGGCCCGTGGGCCATGGCCGCTGAGCCTGCGCGTCCAGAGTCTGTGCTCCGCAACGGGAGAGGCCACAACAGTGAGAGAGAGGCCTGCGTACCGTTAAAAAAAAAAAAAAAAAAAGGACCTCTAAGAACCCTTCTGGCCAAGTGATCCTGTTCTCTTGGTTATGACTTTTCCATGAAGAGACTGGATGTGATGTTGGAACAGCAAGGTGGAGGCTCTCAAAGTGAGTGGGAAAACCCCTAGAGTTTAAAATCAGAAGTAGATAGCTGTTACATGCCTGAACGTTGCCTTCATAGGAGGCTCTGGATTCTTCATGGTGGGAGATGGAACCCACCTTGGTCCTGCAGCCTTTCCCTTCATCTTCATGGAATGAAGGAGGCTGAACTATGTAGTTTCCTCACAGAAAAGACTAGCTCCTGTCTCTCCTTAATTTTCTCTATATCTTAGATCACAACCACACTGTGAGGTATTATTACCTCCATTTTGTAGATGAGGAAACTGAGGTTCAGAATGGCCAAGGGCTCTGGTCTACAAAGGTAAAACTGTTGGGACTTGAATATACATCTCTTGATACCAAGTCCAGTATTCTTTTCATTTACCCACTCTTCTAGACATGTTTTTATCTCTAAATCTAGATATGTTTTTCTCTCTAAATGATCTAACTTGAAAAAATGTGGTTTACATAAATATTGCAGAAATGTCTTCCATTGATATCGTGTCTTATATTACGTTCATACCTTATTTGTCCTCACAACAGCTCTTGAGTGAAACTTTCACAGTGAGGAAACTAAGGTCCAAATAGGCTAAATGACTTGCCAGAATTCACACAGCTAATCAGAAATATAACATATTATATTTCTTCATGTTTTGTGTACTTTACTACACCACTCATAGTGACTTGGATGATAAGATACTTTAATCACCATTCATTTTATAGAAAAAGTAAGCAAATCAAAGAATATCAAGAACCCAAGTCACCAGAAAATCACACTTGAAGTTGTGTTTTTTTTCTTTTAAAGTAATTGGAGGAATTCTTTTAAAGCTCTGTTTTAAAATTTAAGAATAATGATGGGGGTTTCAGTTGATTCAAAAGAAGTCAGTCCTTTTTCTTTTGAGAAATGAGAGAATTGTTCTCTTATAATACTCACAGGATAATCCAAAAGAGGCTTTCGGTTTTGATTGGGATCTTAGTTAAGCAAATGAGTAAAGACATCTGAAATTTATATTCTTTCACTAATTAACTAATTCTTTCATTCATTATTCAGTAACTGCATTGTGCCAAGTGCTATGCAACATTTGCTGTACTAATGATTACAAAAGAAAATGTGAGATACATTTATAAACAAACCAGAATCAAAAGTAGAGCTAAGTAGTTTGGCCTCCACGCATAGAGGATTAAACTTTATGTCATTCCTTTACTCTTCCCATGGAAATGACAATGTAGCTTAACGTCACTCCGGCTTCATTCCATCTGAGCCAAGAGGGAAAAAAAGGGAGTTCAGTTTGTAGTTGAATTGTCTTTATATCTTCTAGTTGGCAGGTTTTCTTTTCTTCCCTCCCAAAGTTGTTCTGTGTGTGTGTATGTGACTAATTTCGGGTTTATTTTCATTAAAAAAAATCTGAATTTACCTATATAAGGATAAAGATTTAAATGAAATTGATGTTGTTGCTTTAGATATTTAGAATTTATTTTTTTAAGAGCATTAAAATTTGATTTATTGAGGGAATGGAAAGGGGTATTTGACCCATACGTCATATGCCAATCCATACATCTGGAAAAAACATACCAGTACTAGTGAATACCAAGAGACCCTGACAGTGTATGTGATGGTGTTAAGATTGGCCCTATCAGAAGCCAGGATGGTGCCACCAGTCAGGTTCTGCTGGCTTTTGAAGCTCTGCTAGCCTCCTACTATCTCATCAACTCCTCTCCTGATCCTGCCTTTAGAAGCAGGCCACCGTCCAATGCCAGAACTAAGTCCATCAATGCACAATTTAAATGAGAAACAAACAAAAAACCCTGAACAAGTCCTCACTTGTCTGAGTTAGGGAAAAGCATCTCTGAGGTTCCCTACGCACAGGATTGGCTAGAGAGGCTATTCTCCATTTCCACTTCATGTCAGTCATTTTTGCTGCGTGTTTGAATGTGGAATGTAGTAGAATTTTGGTTGGCCTGATGTGTTGACAATTTCTTCATACCTACATTGGGGTTTTCTGTAGGAAATTTCACCTGTGGAAATGGAATACTTCTTAGTTCTCGTGCAACATCGTCAATTCATGAGCCTTTGACTGCACGGTAATCGTGAAGACTCCTAATAACCCAAAGATGTTTCTTCACAGAAAATCAAGAGAAAAAACGTCCATGACTCCAGAATAACTTTCTTTTTTATGAGAGAATATTTCTTTTTTGACTATAACCTTACTTAAACTCTATTAACTCTAATTTAATTTAAGCTATTTAAATACTTCAAATGCTATTAAACTCAAAGAGCACATTTTTTTTAAATGTATTTAGTTCCTGGGCATTTTTCCTCCATATCACACAGCCTTAATTACTATCCACTTATTGTTAAGTATATCATAAAATGAAATATACTGTATAAATTGCATTAATCTCTATAAAAGTAAACTTGAAGCAGAGCCATAAACTAACCAAAATCAGAGGTATGATAAAAAGGCAAAGTACATAAAACATCTTCTAACACTGGGACATAAAACATCTTCTAACACTGGGACAGATTTTACTGCATTCTTCTATTATTTCTGTGCAAAAGAGAACGGGCATTTTCATCTATGGAGTATTATGTAATATTTTCATCTATTATGTGATTATTTTTTCTTTTCTCCATGCCCTATTTTAATGTCTTTTCCCCAGAGTAGAGCTTCTCTACATCTATAATAATTTTCATAGATTTGCCAAGGCATTTTTACTGAGAGGAATGAGATAAATTTCATTGTGAGGGAATACATTTTCCTTTCATAATTACTCTTATAATTATGGCGCCCTGGCACATACTAGTAAGTAGGGAAAGAGGACCACTCAGTTATATCCTAATGAACATTTGCAATTATACAATTTTTAAGATCCGTAAGAACTTAAAAAAAAATGCTTTCTATCAGGCATAATATTGCTTGAATTTTATTTTCAAGAGTGCTGTCCATTAAATCATTGAGTCAAAATTTGCATTATTATAGAACTATAGACGTCAACTTCAGAATATAGAATCACTGATGCTTGGCATTAGAAGCAGTTTTGGATGTCTTCATGTCCAGTTCTTCTATGGCCGCACTAATATATGTTTTACTAAACTTTTTCTAATTTTCAGTACACAATTTTTTTTAAACATCTTTATTGGAGTATAATTTCTTTACAGTGGTGTGTTACACCAGTCAGAATGGCCATCATCAAAAAATCTACAAACAATAAGTGCTGGAGAGGGTGTGGAGAAAAGGGAACCCTCTTGCACTGTTCATGGGAATGTAAATTGATACAGCCACTATGGAGAACAGTATGGAGGTTCCTTAAAAAACTAAAAATAGAACTACCATATGACCCAGGAATCCCACTACTGGGCATATACCCTGAGAAAACCATAATTCAAAAAGAGTCATGTACCACAATGTTCATTGCAGCTCTATTTACAATAGCCAGGACATGGAAGCAACCTAAGTGTCCATAGACAGAAGAATGCGTAAAGAAGATGTGGCACATGTATACAATGAAATATTGCTCAGCCATAAAAAGAAACGAAATTGAGTTATTTGTAGTGAGGTGGATGGACCTAGAGACTGTCATACAGAGTGAAATAAGTCAGAAAGAGAAAAATAAATACCGTATGCTAACGCATCTATATGGAATCTAAAAAAAAAAAAAAAAAAAGGTTCTGAAGAACCTAGGGGCAGGACAGGAATAAAGACGCAGATGTAGAAAATAGACTTGAGGACACGGGGAGGGGGAAGGGTAAGCTGGGACAAAGTGAGAGAGTGGCATGGACATATATACACTACCAAATGTAAAATAGGTAGCTAGTAGGAAGCAGCTGCATAGCACAGGGAAATCAGCATCATGCTTTGTGACTACCTAGAGGGGTGGGATAGGGAGGGTGGGAGGGAGACGCAAGAGGGAGGAGATATGGGGGGGTATATGTATACATATAGCTGATTCACTCTGTAATACAGCAGAAACTAACACACCATTGTAAAGCAATTGTACTCCAATAAAGTTGTTAAAAAAAAAGAAAAAAAAACAATGGCAACAACTAGAGTTTGGTTTATTCAACTTTATATCAAAACACATGAACAGCATAGAAGCCTGAGTCATGTACAGAACATTGAAAACAGTTCAGTGCCCCTGCATGCTTGCTCTTTTGTTAAGGCAGAGAGTTTAAACAGAGAGAAGTATGAAGGGCTCTGATCAAGCTGTTGGCTCCCAAGCTCCACCGATGCGCCTTCACAAGGTCGTGGCTCCCTGTGATCCTATCTGTGTATCCTTTCTGTTTTTTGCATCTTTTTGTTGTTGTTGTTTGTTTTTTAACATCTTTATTAGAGTATAATTGCTTTACAATGGTGTGTTAGTTTCTGCTTTATAACAAAGTGAATCAGCTATACATATACATATATCCCCATATCTCCTCCCTCCTGTAACTCCCTCTCACCCTCCCTATCCCACCCCTCTAGGTGGTCACAGAGCACTGAGCTGATCTCCCTGCGCTATGTGGCTGCTTCCCACTAGCTATCTGTTTTACATTTGGTAGTGTATATATGTCAGTGCCACTCTCTCACTTTGTCCCAGCTTACCCTTCCCCCTCCCCGTGTCCTCAAGTCCATTCTCTACATCTGCGTCTTTATTCCTGTCCTGCCACTGGGTTCTTCATGACTTTTTATTTTATTTTTTTTAGATTCCATATATATGTGAGCATATGGTATTTGTTTTTCTCTTTCTGACTTACTTCACTCTGTATGACAGTCTCTAGGGCCATCCACCTCACAAATAACTCAATTTTGTTTCTTTTTATGACTGAGTAATATTCCATTGTATATATGTGCCACATCTTCTTTATCCATTCATCTGTCTATGGGCACTTAGGTTGCTCCCATGTCCTGGCTATTGTAAATAGAGCTGCAATGAACATTGTGGTGCATGACTCTTTTTAAATTATGGTTTTCTCTGGATTTATGCCCAGTAGTGGGATTGCTGGATCATATGGTAGTTCTATTTTTAGTTTTTTAAGGAACCTCCATACTGTTCTCCACAGTGGCTGTATCAATTTATATTCCCACCAACAGTGCAAGAGGGTTCCCTTTTCTCCACACCCTTTCCAGCATTTATTGTTTGTAGATTTTTTGATGATGGCCATTCTGACTGGTGTGAGGTGATACCTCATTGTAGTTTTGTTTTGCATTTCTCTCATAATTAGTGATGTTGAGCATTCTTTCATGTGTTTGTTGGCAATCTGTATATCTTCTTTGGAGAAATGTCTATTTAGGTCTTCTGCCCATTTTTGGATGGGGTTGTTTGTTTTTTTGATATTGAGCTGCATGAGCTGCTTGTAAATTTTGGAGATTAATCCTTGGTCAGCTGCTTCATTTGCAAATATTTTCTCCTATCCTGAGGGTTGTCTTTTCATCTTGTTTATGGTTTCCTTTGCTGTACAAAAGCTTCTAAGTTTCATTAGGTCCCATTTGTTTATTTTTGTTTTTATTTCCATTTTTCTAGGAGGTGGGTCAAAAAGGATCTTGCTGTGATTTATGTCATAGAGTGTTCTGCCTATGTTTTCCTCTAAGAGTTTGATAGTGTCTGGCCTTACATTTAGGTCTTTAATCCATTTTGAGTTTATTTTTGTGTATGGTGTTAGGGAGTGTTCTAATTCCATTCTTTTACATGAAAGCATCTTTAGCATTTGCCTTATGTATTGAGGTACTCCTATGTTGGGTGTGTAAATATTTACAATTGTTATATTTCCTTCTTGGATTGATCCCTTGATGATTATGTAGTGTCCTTCTTTGTCTCTTGTAATAGTCTTTATTTTAAAGTCTATTTTGTCCGATATGAGAATTGCTACTCCAGCTTTCTTTTGATTTCCATTTGCATGGAATATCTTTTTCCTTCCCCTCACTTTCAGTCTGTATGTGTCCCTAGATCTGAAGTGGGTCTCTTGTAGACAACATATATACAGATCTTGTTTTTGTATCCATTCTGCCAGTCTATGTCTTTTGGTTGGAGCATTTAATCCATTTACATTTAAGGTAATTATCGATATGTATGTTCCTATTACCATTTTCTAAATTGTTTTTGGTTTGTTATTGTAGGTCCTTTCCTCCTCTTGTGTTTCCTGCCTAGAGAAGTTCCTTTAGCATGTGTTGTAATGCTAGTTTGGTGGTGCTGAATTCTCTTAGCTTTTGCTTGTTTGTAAAGGTTTTAATTTCTCTGTTGAATCGGAATAATATCTTTCCTGGGTAGAGTAATCTTTGTTGTAGGTTTTTCCCTTTCATCACTTTACATATGTCCTGCCACCCTCTTCTGACTTGCAGAGTTTCTGCTGAAAGATCAGCTGTTAACCTTATGGGGATTCCCTCTATGTTATTTGTTTCTTTTCCCTTGCTGCTTTTAATATTTTTTCCTTAATTTTTGATAGTTTGATTATTTGTGTCTTGGCATGTCTCTCCCTGTATCCTGTATGGGGCTCTCTGAGCTTCCTGGACTTGATTGTTTCCTTTCCCATATTAGGGAAGTTTTCAACTATAATGTCTTCAAATATTTTCTCAGCCCCTTTCTTTTTCTCTTCTTCTGGGACCCCTATAATTCGAATGTTGGTTTTTTTTTTTTTACCATGAAAAAATATTTAATGATTAAAAACATATATAGATTGGATGAATATTCGACTAGGAGGAGGAATCATAAAGAGAAGTTGAAAAAATTAAAGGACAGCTTTAAACACACCAACTGAAACAGCATTTATAATTGGCCAAATTATTCCTTTGGCATTCTTTTAGCCAAATAAAAATAAAACTTACAGATGGATAATTGAGGTTCACTAACATTAGGTAGGATCAAAGTTCAAGCTAAAAATTACCTCTATATTTGGTTGCAGAGAAATGTGAAATTTACCTATGGCAATTTTCTACTGATGCCAAATTAAAAAGCATGGGTCGACATCTTTATAACAAACGGTTTGACAGATATTTTCTTGGCTTTAAAATGTTTTTTTATATATGCATAGAAATGTAATGAGGATAAGAATAGTCTTCTGTATTATCTGAACAGTTCATAAGGCCTTTGTCACTGTTAGTCACCTCAGATGTGGATATCTACAGGGCTATTAAATTAAAGCTGGCCAGAAAGGTTTACAAAGTGCTACTGTTTCCAACTGATGAGATCCTCAGTTTTCTGGATTTTCTGGATGAGGATTATTTTCAGTTCTTTTTTCTGGCGATATATACAGGAAGTTACAGCAGATATATAAAGGGAAGATCAGAAGCCTGCTGTCCACGTTCATCACTACTTGTTCTTGGTCCTTTTCAAGTGTAAGTATTTGATAGCCAGTTGGTTCTACTCCGTATTAGTTTTACACTACTATCAAAAGAAGCCAAATGTAATCTAAATGTTATGCTCCTTCAACGTTGTAAACTGACAGATCCACTACATGGCTGATTCAGTGTCTTGTGTTTGAAAATGATGTATCGATTGGTGTAAGTTACAAGCAGGTCAAAGCTGAAGTTAAAACCTGTCCACCGCCAGCAGTATTCACCATCTTTGGCAAGCTTTCTACCACACCTCATGCTATTTCCCTCTAGCTCTTCTTTATTGATTTCTTGAGGCCCCACCTCACTGTCTTGTTCTGCCCAGAGCATAGCAAGCCACTGCTGTTTATACACAGAAGATAACCATTCTGAAGGTACTGGAGAATCTTGTTCGATAATTCTCGTGGAGGCCAAATCACTGATAATATACTGTAACCTTAAATGTCTGAATACTGACACAAATGGTTTTCCTTGCTCAGTTTCAAGGAAGGTCATACCTTCAAAATCTTTTCTCCTCTTAGAAAACCAGACATCTGTTTCAGTCAAAAACTGTTTTAAAGATCCATTCCAGGGCTTCCCTGGTGGCGCAGTGGTTGGGAGTCTGCCTGCAGATGCAGAGGACGCGGGTTCGTGGCCCCGGTCCGGGAGGATCCCACATGCCGCGGAGCGGCTGGGCCCGTGAGCCATGGCCGCTGAGCCTGCGCGTCCGGAACCTGTGCTTCGTAGCGGGAGGGGCCACAGCGGTGAGAGGCCTGCGTACCGCAAAAAAAAAAAGATCCATTCCAAGAAGGCACAAGTTGAAGGAACATCCACTTTTTAAGGGCTGTGTATACATCCATCTCCACTTGCATCACAAATAAGTTAGATGAGCCAATGAGTTGTTTCATGACATTTATACTGAGTTCTTTAAAAAGTTCAACATTCTGGTGAGTCATCAGATTGTTTAGAAGCCATTCAAGGCACTTTTTCTTTACAGAGTCCAGTCCATAGGTCCCTGCTGATGTGTAATAGCCACATACGGTTTTCACATTAACTGTTTCCTTCATCGTCTCACCACACTGCTGTATTAAACCATCCAACTGTAGCATACAAGCTGCTGCCAAAATGGCAATAACTGGACTGGGCTTTATTAAGACATCATCTCGATACAATGACCCAAATGCCACCTGCAGTGCTTCTATATCAATATTCTGGTCTGGAATCTCCAGTTCAATAATATTCATGCTGGACTCCTTCCATGAACCACCGAACATACTAGAAAAGTAGCCAGATTGACATAAATATATTTTGTGTAAGCTCCACTCCTCTCCTAGAGCACAAATCTTAATGCCACTGTTTTCACCATTTAAAAATAATGTTTGATAAATATATTTGGACGTACTCTTCAATTTTTTCCTTCGAGGGGTGTTGAGGAGTCGCTGCTGCCCGTCCCCTTCCTGCTCATCCTCGTCTGTCTCAGAATCGGGGTGACAGTAGCAGAAGGCCCCTCTGCTCCGCTAGCGCTTACGGCTGCCCGGACAGTAACAGAAGCCGTGGGCGGCTGCGTCGCCACCACTCTCCGGCCTCCAGGCCGAGCCCCCAGCCCCAGAACCGGGCTCCTGCTGGGCTCGGGCTCACCCCGGGTGGCACAGCACTCGGCTGCTCAACGAGCCCATGGGTCACGGCTCACCGAGACTTCAGGGAGCGCACCTCAGGGAGCCCAGCGAAAACGGTCTCCCGCCATGGCCCGGCCACCACTGCTGGCCTCCACGTAGCCTGTGTGCCTACACCGCCACCTTCTCATGGGCAACCCCGACTGTTGCGTTGGACACTACCGCCTCCATCCTCCGCCATGCCTGCTGCCTCTGGCCGCGCAGCGCGCGCGGACCTCAGGACCTTGCCCCCTCTGTTGGTGTGTTTAATGTTGTCCCAGAGGTCTCTGAGACTCTCCTCAAGTCTTTTCATTCTTTTTTCTTTATTCTGCTCTGCAGTAGTTATTTCCACTATTTTATCTTCCAGGTCACTTATCCGTTCTTCTGCCTCAGTTATTCTGCTATTCATTCCTTCTAGAGAATTTTTAATTTCATTTATCGTGTTCATCATTGTTTGTTTGCTCTTTAGTTCTTCTAGGCCCTTGTGAAACGTTTCATGTATTTTCTCCGTTCTGTTTCCAAGATTTTGGATCATCTTTACTATCATTACTCTGAATTCTTTTTCAGGTAGACTGCCTATTTCCTCTTCATTTGTTTGGTCTGGTACGTTTTTACCTTGCTCCTTCATCTGCTGTGCGTTTCTCTGTCTTCTCATCTTGCTTAACTTATTGTGTTTGGGGTCTCCTTTTCACAGGCTGCAGTGGTAGTTCCCATTGTTTTTGGCATCTGCCCCAGTGGCTAAGGTTGGTTCAGTGGGTTGTGTAGGCTTCCTGGTGGAGGGGACTGGTGCCTGTGTTCTGGTGGATGAGGCTGGATCTTGTCTTTCTGGTGGGTAGGACTGTGTCCGGTGGTGTGTTTTGGGGTGTCTGTGACCTTATTATGATTTTAGGCAGCTTCTCAGCTAATGGGTGGGGTTGTGTTCCTGTCTTGGTAGTTGTTTGGCATAGGGTGTCCAGCACTGTAGCTTGCTGGTTGTTGAGTGGAGCTGGGTCTTAGCATTGAGGTGGAGGTCTCTGGGCGCACTTTCACCGTTTGATATTACATGGAGCTCGGAGGTCTCTGGTGGACCAATGTCCCGAAGTCGGCTCCCCCTCCTCAGAGACACAGGCCTGACACGCGGCTGGACCACCAAGCCCCTGTCAGCCACATCGCTCAAAAGAAAAAGGAGAAAAAAAGAAAGAAAGGAAGAAAAAAAAATAAAGTTATTAAAATAAAAACTAGAGGGCTTCCCTGGTGGCGTAGTGGTTGAGAGTCTGCCTGCCGATGCAGGGGACACGGGTTCATGCCCTGGTCCAGGAAGATCCCACATGCCACGAAACAGCTAGGCCCATGAACCATGGCTGCTGAGCCTGCGCGTCCGGAGCCTGTGCTCCGCAACAGGAGAGGCCACAACAGTGAGAGGCCCATGTACCGCAAAAAAAAAAAAAAAAAACAACTAGAAAAAATTATTAAAATTAAAAAAAATTAAAAAGTAATAAAAAAAGAAAATAAAAAAGAAAGAAGAGAGCAGCCAAACCAAAAAACAAATCCACCAATGATAGTAAGCACTAAAAACTATACCAACAACAGACAGACAGAACCCTAGGACAAATGGTAAAAGCAAAGCTATACAGACAAAATCACACAAAGAAGCATACACATACACACTCACAATAAGAGAAAAAGGAAAAAGAAATATCTTTTGGGAAGTCTGAGGTCTTTTGCCAGTGTTTAGTAGGTGTTCTGTAGGAGTTGTTCCACATGTAGATGTATTTCTGATGTATTTGTGGGGAGGAAGTTGATCTCCACATCTTTCTTCTCCGCCATCTTGAAGATCTCCCCAGTACACAATTGTTTATGAGACTTGCTTAAATACCACGAAGGATGTAATGTGTATCATCAGAGAGGGAAGCCTCTTCCAAGGCTGAATGATGCTAATAGGAGACAGCTCTTGAACACCTAATATGTGCAAGACACTCTTCTAGATATTACACGGGGTATAAATTTGAGTCAGACTTTACGTTTGTACATAAAGTACTGACACTCAAGTTGAGGGTATAATATGTTTTCGTGAAAAAATGACACTGTAATAGCAGAACTGTGTTCACTTGCCCATGTAGATTTTAGATGCTCTTACCTCCAATAGAGAGTTGAGGCAGATATCTGCTTACCAGGGCCTCTGCTTTGAACATTGTCTCTCCAGGGTCCCCTAAGTTGCATCTCCTTAAGTTTGTACCTGAACTTTCCCTTCCTGCCCAACAACTTTTAATTGATAACACATTTGCATAAACATCTGGGAATTTGATTGGCACTTCCTAGAGGCTCTTTGCCTGATTACATTTTCAGTTCCTGTCTCTCAAGTCATGGGCAAGTAATCCCCACCCTCACATCCACTGTAAGATTCCAGAACACTTGGCTACACACAGGTGCTGGCCCAGGCTCAGTGCCCCAGCCCTGCAGAAGCCAGTGGAGCCAGCTATGTGTGTCGTGGAAAATAGCTGGTCACAAAGACCTGGAGAAGTGGAAAATTCTCCTTTGAAAGGGTCTATCAGGAATTGGAAAGTGAAAGCAGGAGCTACCACCCTTTTCAAATATGGAGTCACTTTTAACATCTAAAACTCTCATGGCCAGTCATCTGATCCAGTTAACACTATTAGTCTCTACTGATAAAGTAAATAATAATAATTGCTGCATTCAGAATACTTTAAGTTTATTTCTTATTGTATTAATTCTAATATTTCAAAAAATAATGGCACTTATGCATGTGAGACATATTATTTACTCAACTGTCAGCAGTGCTTGGTGTATATGTAACTTTATGATATCCTGGCAATAATTCCATGGGTGCTCAGGAATACATGTTTCATAGACTTTGAACCATATAATGATAAAAATATAATTATAAAATCATACTGTGCAAAGCAGATTACACCCATTATCTCTTTTAGTCCTCAAAACTTCTCTATGGGATCTGCACTGTCAAACTCTATTTTATGGATGGGGAAACCAAGGCTTCCAAGAGAATGAGTAACTGGCCCCGGACATAGAGCTAGAAGTGACAAAGCTGAGGTTTGACCCAGGCCTGTCTGCCCTGAGAGCCTGACTCTATGACTTTACCATCAGACACCAGGAAAGGGTTAAGAGAGTCTGAGGTGGTTGAGTGCAAGAACTGTACCCAGAATTGCCACCATGCCCAGCCCTGCCACCTCTGTTGTTGATATGTCAGCCTTTCTCTGGAGCTAACTGGAACCTGACAGTGAAGTTAAGACACACACAACAAAGGGATTTTGTTTCAGTTTCCTAGAGCAGCCACTGAGTTAATGTTAAAATTTGATTTTGAGTTGATTTCACTCATCCATGCGATTTTGTTTTCTTAGTGCTTTCCAGGTGCATTTCTGCAGCATGATAAACCACCTTGGTCGGCTGAACACATTTCTTGGTTTTACATCCTGACAAAAGCAAGGTAATTGTATAATTTTTCATCTGGGTCCTCCAAATGAGCACAAGGGCGATCAGAAATTTCAATTATGATAAAATATAGGAAGTGTCAAGGATAATAAAGAGAAGAAGCAAATAAAATACTAAAGGAGTTAAGAGGAAAGAGGCATTATTTTGACCTTCTTAGGTTGGAGAAGGCTTTGTGTAAAAATAAGTTGGCATTTTTCCTGGACGTTGAGGAATAGTGAAGCTTTGGCAACTTGAAGTTGATGAGGGGATGGGCCTCTAGGTAGGAGGATCATTCCTCTATCATCTAAATCAGGGCGTATTAGAGACTAAAAATGGGGCACTTTTAATAATTGTAATAATAATTGTACCTAAGCAACAGAACAAACTGGGACTGTCCCGGGCAAACCGCATGTGTGGTCACCCAAAGTACAGGGGAAAGGGTAGAAGACCTCTCTGTATTTGATTGGAGCAAGAGAGGGGAGTAGTAAAAAATCAAATTAGAAAAGTGCGTTGGGACTACATTGCAAAGAACCTTGAGTGCCAGGTGATATTTTATAGACAGTCTAGTCATGGAAAGTTTGTGAATAGGTGAATACGTGATATAAATGAAACTGTCTTTCAGAAAGATTAATTTGACAGTAGAGAGGAAGATGAATGACAGAGGGCAGACATGGGAATATTTACTTGATATGTCCATGATTTCTTCTCTATCTCCAAGTCTTCTTAGAGAATTTGCCTTGTCACAGTTTAAGTAAGGATAGCCCCATGTCCCATGGATCCTTGTTTTTCTTGATTACATTTGATAGAACCAGCGGTAAACATATGACTTTCGCTGGTTCAGTGAGATATTGTCCTCTTAGAAATTTGAAATCAAGACCAGAAACCAACTTTTTAAACTATAGGAATTCATCCTTTTGGGATACCTGAGGTGGGCCCTGAGTAAGAAATGAGTTTAGCAGAGAACTGGTGTGCTGTGTGCAGAGAGAGAGCAATACTGCAACAGTGCAAAGTGGAGCAGATATGAAAGGCCATGTGCACATGTGAGAGAGAGGCAGAGAGACAGAGAGAAATGGAGACAGACAGACAGAGAGGAAGACTGAGAGAAGGAGAGAGGGGAGGAGAAGGGAAGGAAGGGGAGAGAGAGATAATGACTGATGGCTTTGAGGTCCTGTGATACCTGCTGTACCTCATGCTCCATGATATTCCTCTGTGTTATTGTCATTAACTAAGTCGATCCTAGAACAATGTGGGAGTTAGGGGCACCGACCCTCCAAGGAGTTGAAAATCCACATAATCCACTTGTAATTTATAGTCAGCCCCTTGTATATACTGTTCCTCCATAGAAGCAGTTCCTCCTTATCCTCAGATTCAACCAAGCTTGGATCGTGTAGCACTGTAGTATGTACTACTGAAAAAAAATGCGCTAATCTGTAAAAATACTGAATCACTGTGTTGTACACTTTAAACTAATATAACATTATTACAAATCAGCTATACTTCAACAACAAAAATCCACGTATAAGTGGACTTATGCAGTTCAAACACATGTTGTTCAAGGGTCAATTGTACTTTCATCTTAATCTAATTTGATTAGGTTTATTTTCTTGAAAACAAATGTGTTCTGACTAAGGTAAAGAAGGAAATGTTCCCCAGTAAGACCCACCTATTGATTCTGGATCTGCCTTTTTGAACAACACAAACAAGTCTCCTTCTCATAATAGCCCTTCACATATTTCAAGACAGGCATTGTTTTTTTATACAGTTTCCTATTCTTGAGGCTAAATATTTCTCTCTTCAGCAAGAGCTGTTCTGTCATCTATTTCTTGTTAAAGATGGTACTCAATTGAGTGCCTTCTTTTCACAATCTTCTTTTCTCCTGTGTTTTTTTTCAAGGCAGGAAAATTAAAGCACTCACTGTCCCTGACTCTCTTCCAGTTATGGGGAGATGGAGAGGACCTGAAGAATATTCTTAGCAAATGATATGTAAGTAGAAGTCTTATTACCACACCAAAGTTGGGTCCACTAACCTGTGTGCAGTAAAGCCAATCGACTGACATTGGCTAGTGTTGAAGGAAAGTGCAGCATTTATTGCAGGGCACCAAGCAAGGAGTCCAGGCAGCTAATGCTCAAAAGGCCTGAATTCCTCAATGGCTTTCAGGGAAAGGATTTTGATACAGGGTGAGGGAGGGGGTTTGTAGGGTGTGTGATCAGCTTCTAGGCATTCTTCTGCTTGGTTGGTGGTGAGGTAACAGGGAACAGGGTGGTGTTTCGGAAGTCAACATCATCGACCTTCTAGCTCCAACTGGTTTGGGGTCTACTTGCTTTTGGTCAGCATGCAGTTAACTTCCACCTTGTGAGGCTTTCAGTATCTGAAGAACAGCTCAAGGATATGGCTCAGAATATTATCTATAGCCCTTGAGGAGGAACTAAAGTTCCTTGACTTTGTTTAATGGCTAAGCTATTATTATTTTGTCTTGCTTGACTGTTTTCCTTTGTTTTTGCATTTTCTCACTTCTCTGATTAAATTTGTTCTTTGTAACTCGAGGAAGCCCTAGGAGGCTAAAATTTTTCTACAAAAAAGAGGCAAAAGGAGGTCATGGGTTGGGGGGGGTGGTCCTTTCCTGGGAAGGCCCCATAGAGTCCTGCTCAGTTACAGTCTCTAGGAAGAACATTTTTTCCTGAACGAAAAGGCGAACGTCTTCTAGGGAGAGAACGCTTTATCCTTCTCTTGTCTAGGATGAGGAGAAGATACCTGGAAGTGTAGCATCCCTCTTATGACTTTGAGGAGGTAGCAAGGATGCTGATGTTGGAGAATAAAAAAGACCTGGTTCCTAGTTACTATCTCTGAGCTGGCATATCCTCCATGGGCTGCCATTACAATACTGCTTGTTGCATGAGACAATAAGAGCCATTTTGTATAAAGCCATGTAGCACATTTTTCTGTAACTAGCATACAAATAATAACTAATAAACTTTCTTAGGCTTGGACATGATACTTTTGTAAATATGATATAAGATTATACTGGCTTTTAAATCCTCTGTATCATATAAACACTGTAATTCATTCACTTTAGTGAAATTTCTTCTAATTGTCAAATTTGTCTTCTGTGATAAATATTCATAATTCCTAGCCATAAAGCACAGAAAGAATTTAAATCCATTTTCTTAATCCCGTCTGTTCTGTATACCTGCTTTCCTTTTCTCTTCTATAAGAAAAAAGAGAAATCAACATCTAATAAATTGATAGAAAAATATGGCAGAAGACTTGCAAATTTCTAGGGTTAGTTTATGGAGAAGGATACAGAGAAGAGTAAACCACAATTTGAAGACAGGTTTCTTCTAGTAGGAAGAATAAAGCATAGTCTCAAATAAGTAAACATAAAGCAGAATGAGTGGAGTAATTGGATAATTTTAATGTCTATAACTTTTTGCTGCTCTGCAACTGTTGTCCCACAATAACATGGAGCAACTCCAGTAGAGCAGAAATGATTGTGTGTGTTCAGTCTGTAGAGCACTTGAGATGGAGCCCCTCCCACCCCTGGTCCCCTGCAGCCTGCAGCCCATGTGTGTCATGGGGAGATGCAGAAATGCCCAGGCCCAGAAGGGGAAGCAAGGAGACCTAATGTCAGGGCAGGGCAAGGTCAAATGGGCAGTGTTGGGTCAGGAGCCATGGTGGGCCCTCTGGGCATCAGCAGCAGATGCATACAGGCCAGGGGAGTACCAGGAGATGCAGCAGGCAAAGAGGAATTCATCCAATGGTCAAGTGAGGTGACATGGCTCAGTGAGACCAGTGAGGAGCTGAGGACTGCGCAGGTGACAGGGACCTCTCACGCCTGCCACCATGATGTTTTCTAGGAATCTCTTGTTGCTCAGAAGCTACTGGGAGAGAAAGACTAAGATATAGAGGTGTGAGATAACTGTGAAAACATGTACCCCAAATACACCTAGCTAAACTGCAAGAGAATAAGCTTTAAACAAAAATTGACTCTGTTACCCAGATAAGGTATTTTTTTCCATCGCTATCAAAGACAATAGAGGCTTGTGATTAAATAACATTTCTTTACATCTGACGTAGAGTGTGTGAACTTTAAAGTCACTTCAGTTACAGCATACTTGATTTAAGTAAGTGGTATGTACAAAGTCATAGGAGAGTTCAAATGAGGGTCTCACTCGTAGTCCACGGATTAAAGGGTGACATTCGAACAAAACCATGTGGAATGTGCATGGTTTTTAATGGGAGAGAAGAAGAAGAGTAAAGATGGGTATTTTAGAGTCAGGACACTGGGGCAGAGGAACACGACCTGCATGGGAAAAACATGTTGTCTACTAGCTGGAGCACATTCATCGACTGAAGCATAACATTTCAGAAGTGGAAAGGATTTTAGACATGAGTACGTTTTTAATCTGATCTTCTCATTTACAAGTGAGGCGACTGAGGCACGGGGTGGTGAAGGGCTCTGTCACTCTCGCATCAGCGTTGGGGGCCAGTCTTGAAACCTGGTCCCCCAGGCGCAGGTGAGGGCTTTGTTCTCTACGACACCCTGCCCAGATTGCCAAGGACCCTAATGTGGGCTGTTTCATTGGCTATAGAAATTCACAGACTGTTTTTGAGGAGAGGATTTTTAAGAAAAGTAATGCAGCTATAGGGTAATAAGATAGATTAAATGGATGGAATAGGATGGATAGATCTGGGGAAGAAGAAAACGGACCTGGAAAGGATTATTGCATTTGTTCGGGGATGAGGTAACAGAGCCAGGGTATAATGCTGTAATAATTATAATCTTGGGATTGTAACTATCATTGCTCATTAGGTAATTTCCTAAGGGTCTCTGGTTTCCTAGTGCCTAGAATAGTGCCTAGGGACTCCTGAATGAACTATTGAATGAATGAGTCAACAAACGAAAGTTAGTGACTATAGAAATGCAGAAGGAGATTTCCATGAAAGAAATATTTTTTTGAGTCTCAAGACATAAACTGGAGGATTTTGGAGGAGAAATGTTGAGTTGATTTGGACCTATGGAGTTTGATGTGGAGAAGTGACCTGCACAGGGATTTTGCAATCAGGCAATTAGAAAGTGAGCCTGGAGCTCTGAGAAGGGTTAGGGCTGCAGATGTACAGTTCTGGGGAAACAATCAGAAATATGGTGCCAGTGATTTCAAGGCTGTACTCAGGGCTCTTTACAGAATAAGCAGAATGAAAACTGGTCCCGTTCTCCTCTCATCAAAGTAGACTGTGCCCTCCAGTGAAAAGTGAAAAATTAGAACTTTCCCTCATATATGCTAATCAATCTCTGGTGTGTGTGTGTTTAGTACTATTGTAGCATACATATGAAAGCTGACTGGTCTTTGAATTCAGCAGTTACAGTCAGCTAAATTCTGAACCTGAATAATGCACGGGCGGGGTGCTGTTTACAGGGAGCAAGTGATTTATTTTATTGCTTACATTTCAAATCCTTTAATATGTTTCCCAAGAAGTCGTTATTTGAAAAATTATTGCAAAAATACGACCGGAGAAAAAAAATGAAACCCATGTCGGTCAGCTGATGTGAATTATTAAGTGTATCTGTTTTTCTAGAATACTTTTACTATTAGAAAATTGGTGTCTCCCATTCCATACTAAATAAGTGTTGAACAAAGATTTTAAATTATTAGTTTGAAGTTGTGCCAGGATTGCAGCCTGTGTGTCTCAGTCCTGTTCTTGATGGAGGAAAAAAGGAAGGAAGGAAGGAAGGAGAAAAGGAGTGAAATTGAATAGTAGAGTAGTAGCGCAAGAAGAAGGGCTGAGGGAGAGGGTTGTTTTATATGTTTTTTTAAAGACAGGAGTCCTCACACCAGCAACCATATTACAGCGATTGTCACATCCCGGACATTCATTGTATAAAATTAATAGTAACAGTGAATGGACATGTTTTTGACTTCATAGCCCCCAGCCTGTGGATAAGCTGAGAGCCTTCACAGATCCTCCTTTGAGAATCACCACTCCGATGGCATCCATGCTGACCCTGATGTCAAGGGACTCACATTCTTGTTACGGCTCTGTCTGTGGCTAACCATATGTCCCGGGGAAAGTCATTTAGTGTCTGCTTTGGTTTCCTGTCTGAATACCTGACCCTTCCTGCTTTACGGGGTTGTTGCAAAATGAATTAGAGAAGGTATGAGAGAATGCTTTGTATTCTCATAAGAAAGGTCCTCTGTGATTCTAAAGGGTTATTATTAATTCACCCAGAATAAAGACTACAAACTAAGCTGAACGATAAATAGATCTGATGAAAGTGCTCACAGTTTCCTGCTCTGTATAACACAAATCTCAGCTTTGGCTGCTGTTAGCACCAAACGATCCCAGCTACTTGTTCCAAAAGTTTAATCCGTAATTGTATGTGATTGTGCATTTGGTAATATTTAAGAGAACGTGCCTAAAGAAGAAAATAATGTTACCTGGGTACACATGGATCCAAGGATAGGATTTTTATAATGAGGAACAGTATTTGACACATCACCACCACCGCAAGCACCCAAATAATTGTTTAAACAATGGCACAGCAACCAAGTGCCTCTCGAGGCTGGATTGTTGACTTTAAAGATGAATCCCATAAATAGCCGGCCAGAATTTTAGCCTACACGGGGCTGAAGTACCTTGTGGCAAATCTTTAATTTGTGGCTAATGACTGAATCTATCTCATGTCATTTTTAAATCAGGAAATCTGAGAAAATAAGCATATGAGAGGTTGAAGATCCAAAAGTAAAAGCTATGCAACTTTTAAGCCCTCAGCACTGCAATTTATATTTAACAGTGATTAAGTACTGGGATCATATAAGGGGCTGTCATTTCATCAGGAGACATGTTCATTTTTAACTGAACAAAGCAGATTTAATGCTTTCCTAAGAAAGGACGAAGGTATTGAACTGTTAGAAAGCCACAAATAATCCTAGTTGACTTATGGTGGGCTAAATAGAAACTAATTTTTGTAGGAGTCAATAAAAATAATCTTTACTAAAAAAACCCAGTAATAATCTTTACTGGATAGTGTCTATAATATCCCTAAGTCTCTGAGTTTGTGATTTATAGATCAGCTATCCAAAGAATGTAAACAAGAACATTTTCTCCCTACGTCTACTCCATTAAGAAGTTAAGATGAAAATAACATTAATCTGACTCCTGTCTTCTGGTTTAACCTCATCTCATGCCGCTGCTCCATAGAAGCCCGGCCATCAGGCCGATGGCAACAAGGTCTCAGAAGCAGCCATGTCTCTGCTTGGGGGGTTGCCTCTCCGTGGAATGTTCTTTTCTTCCTGCATCTGATTAACTCCTGCTCATTCTTAGAAAATCAAATCACTATCCTTCCTTCCGTTAATCCCTCCACAAACCCGTCTCTGCTGCACCACAGTTGAGGCCCCATCCTCACCCTCTCTGTTCTCAGAGCTTTATGCATTTGCCTTTTATATTACCCTGCTTTGACTTTTTTTTTTTTTTTTGGTGGGACGCGGGCCTCTCACTGTTGTGGCCTCTCCCGTTGCGGAGCACAGGCTCCGGACGCGCAGGCTTAGCAGCCATGGCTCATGGGCCCAGCCGCTCCGCGGCATGTGGGATCTTCCCGGACCAGGGCACGAACCCGTGTCCCCTGCATTGGCAGGCGGACTCTCAACCACTGTGCCACCAGGGAAGCCCTGCTTTGACTTTTTGAAACTTGTTTAACCTCCCTTTCCCTCTAAAGCCACACTTTCACTTTTTGAGCAGCTTCCTTCTCTGCGTCGTATCACACAGAGTTCTCTCCTTCAGCCCCCACTTCATTCTAGGTCCATCCAGTATTGCAGGCTTTGGACCTGTTGCCTCATCTGAGTGTCCCACTTAGCCTTTGCATACGCATTTTGCCTCTGAAGTGGACCTTTCTGCTTCTTTTCATCGCTATTATAATTTCCTGGCCTAGGCCAAGCTCTCGATGACCCAAATTCCATCTTGGGTCCATTGGACCAGAATCCTAGTGGGATGCAGGTGGAGGGGTAGGAGGCAGTTATGGCATTTCTTACATTGTTTCATGATAGCTTGTTTTCTTGTCTGTCTCCAGTTAACTACCAGTTCCTTGAGGGCAGGACTTATCTTCATCTTGGCATGTAAGGACCTGACACAGTACCTAGTACATAGTAGATGATTAATAAATATTTATAAAGTATATGTGAATGGTAAACTTAGAGCATATTATTCTTAAATTTTAAGCCCTACATGAGACAACGTATTCTTCAACCAGGACAATATAGGTTTGTTTACAAGGAGGCCACATGAAAGCACATAGGTTCATTGGTCAGAAGAAAGACCTCCTCCTTCACTTCTTTGCTCTTTACCTGTGAAACCTACTTTGAAAAATATTTGTCTATAGACTCTGATTTTCATGTTTCCTAGTTACTTATTCGTAAGCTGTCACTGTTTAGAATGGGGACCTCTGATCTGAAAGCTGGCCTCTGGTTCTCCTACCAAAGAGAACTAGGTTCTGGCCCATGAATCTAAATCTCTTGCTGACTTACTGCTGCCTGTGAACTAAGTTCCCAGATGACTCTGTCTATCATGCTGAGCACTTATGCCCCCAACATCGAGCACAACATCTGTAACACAGTAGACGCCCAATATGTATTTGTTGAAAGACTGAATGATGACCTCCAGGGTTCTCGCCTGCCAGCTATCTCCTGGCCCAGATCCTCTGCCACAGATGATGCCCACCCACTGGGAAACCAGTCTCCCACTTGGCAGGTATGGTCTCCTGCCCATCCCTAAACACCATTTTTGGACCTTGTGTGCTGTGTCTCGTGCATCTGGCTGTGCCTTCTGAGCCCATTTCTTTAGAGAAGTCATTGCTCTCAGACTTGATTCCCCTCTCATGCTCTGGGTTTCAAGTCAAAGGCCAGCTTTGTCTTTTCCCTCCCCCTCCCCAAAGCCCAGAGTGGCCCATTAACATCTTTTATCTGAGATACTTGTTGTGATGCCCTACAGCTTTTAGCACCCAGTCCCACTTGCCCCCCAGATGTTGGCTGAATTGAATTTGAATTTCCATAGCTGGGGGCCCCCTTCCTTGTCTTCTCATGTACTGCACGCAGTGAGACTCTAAGGTTGGGCGAGGAGAATCTGGCGAGGGCTAGGGTCCAGGCCCCTGAGAGCTGCTCTGCATAAGCTTTGGCGTAGGCCGCTCCCATAGGAACACGTGTCCTTAATAAGAGTGTATCCATTTTTACTGAGGTTAAGATTAAAATAATATTAAAGTCAAGCCAGATCCGCTCTTTAATTGTCATTCTGGTGTGAGGCAAGTTCTTAGAAGTGGGGCAAAGTCATCTTAGTGATTTTATTCACACTGTGGAGAGCCAGAATCCCAAGAGACCCAGCTTCCTTCCCTCCTTCCTCCCATCCAAGTCATTCCCTGCTGCAGTGTCACGGTGAGATATATTGTGTTGTCTGTGTTGATATAATTTTTAGATCTCTTTTTTCTAAGTTCATTAAAGCCTTTCTTCCTCCCCTGTAAGTGTAGTTGTTAGCCCTGGGGTTCTGGCCAAATTCCAATTTGAGCAATTAATTACATTTCAAGGCTCATCCCTCCCTGCAGTTTCAGGCAGGGAAGGTGCATTCTTTGTCTTCCTCAGCAAGGAACTGCTGAGGGTGAAGCAGCTGTTGCTGCCTCCCCAGAGGAGAGTCGTCTGAGAAGTGGTGAGAAAGCTTCCTGCTTCTCTGAGGGAGCTGCTTGCAAAGTGAGCCGGGACAAAAGGCCTCCCTGTGAACGTGGGGCGTTTTTACAACAGCGACCTTCAAGCCATCCATCACTCCTCTTTTGAACCACTGGCTGAGCCCAGAACAAAATGGGAAGTGATTGTGCTTTTATTTTTGAAGAGCCATTCCTGAATGTGATGGTCTCCTTTGAAGCCCTGTCAAAGGGATGTTTTTATTTTGTTTTTGTTTTTCTGAAATCCCTTCAGGTTTTGTACCTCCTGCAAGACCTCTCACACCACAGCCTGACATCATGTTCGATACCTAAGTGGCTGCCTTCACAGCTAACAAAAGACAAAGAACGCACAGATGCAGATTGTTCTAATGGAATAAATCAAAGAAATGAAAGGTGTTTTCCTTTTTAACTTCAAATAGCAAAAGCAATGAATATTCTTTGGAAAACACAGGTGATAACAACACCAAAACTCTCTCGCCGAGGTTCCCTGTGACATGATCTAACAAGTCAGAAATGCAGTAAGTGTAGTTATATCCTGCAAGTTAGTTTGAAATGGTATGGAGAATAACCCTTTCTAGATGCGTACTCTGTGTTTTCCTTGGCCCAGGCAACAGGGTTTGATGGAATGATAATTGGATGTTGATGAAAAACATCAATCATCATTGCATTGTGACTTGAGGTGTATTTGTTTAATGTTAAACTTTAAGTTGTGAAATAAACAATTTGAGTTAGGGAATGGTGTTGCATTTCTAAAACTTCATTCTTTCATTTATTAGGCAAGAGTCAGTCATTCCTTATATTAATATGGCTTATTGAAAATTCCAGGATTACTCACACAGGTTCGAAGCATTTATCCTGTTAAAAGAAATGCTTTTTCAGGCTGTTGTCTCTAAACTATCCTTCCTAAAGCTCTTGGGTTTTGGTGCAGTCCTATGGCTAACATTCTTGTTGCCCAGGCAAGTCGCATTTATTCTACATTTTCCAAAGCAGGTCATCTATGTTGTTCTGGGATCAGCTACCTTTGAATTCCTTTCTCAGTGGCTGATGTCAGTGTCACAGATACATGTTTCTACCTGAAAACAGCCAGTTGCACTCAGCCTCCTTACATGTTTAGCCACTTCACAGGGGAAACGGAGTCTCCTCCTCGCTGTTTCATTCTTTTCCTCCCTGGCTCATTCCCTCATGGGAAGCGTGAACAAATCCTCTCACTTTTGTTTTCACCAATCACAGTTCAGTTAACATTTCATCCCGTAGATTGTTCTCATGTATAAACACACTGCCTGTGTAAGTTGGTCCCTGTTTCCCTACCCTGACCTTCCTCCCTTTCCATCATCTGGGGAAATCCTTGTCTCCATCACTCTCACTCATTGCATTTTCAGGGGCCTTATCTTAGCCTCAAACTGTATGTTTGTTCTTAACTATCTCGCTCACTAGTCTGTAAGCAACAAGAAGACAGTTTCCGCATCTTCATTTGCTCACTGTTTTTTTTTGTGTGTGTGTGTGGTTGTTTTTGTTTTTTTCCCCCTATTTCCAGTGCCCAGCAAAATGCCTGGAAAATAGACATTTGTTAGATAAACAAACAAAAAATCACTTTCATGACTAAATGAACTTTTTTTACGTGCCAACAATCAAGATGTTTAGATTGCATGTAGGAGCACAAATTTAATTCCTCATTTAAAAAAATTTCCTATGTTGCATTAATTAGGAATGTGGTAACAGTGTGTTTTCTTCTAATTTATTTTTTTATTGAAACAGACACATTTCAGTTATGTAGTGTGGCTATCTAGTTTTTTTGTGAGCGACTTGGAATATAATCACTGTCTCTAACATTTTGATGTTGAAAGGGAATTTATTGAGTCAGGCATCGTAGTAAGTACTTTTGCATATTTGAATCTACTCCGTCTTAACCAGAGCTATGTAAGGTTGTTTTCTTCTCTTTTTAATATACTTATTTATTTATTTATTTTTGGCTGTGTTAGGTCTTTGTTGCTGTGCGCAGGCTTTCTCTAGTTGGGGCGAGCAGGGACTACTCTTTGTTGCAGTGCCCGGGCTTCTCATTGTGGTGGCTTCTCTTGTTGCGGAGCACGGGCCCTAGGCACGCAGGCTTCAGTAGTTGTGGCATGCAGGCTCAGTAGTTGTGGCTTGCGGGCTCTAGAGCGCAGGCTCAGTAGTTGTAGCGCATGGGCTTAGTTGCTCTGTGGCATGTGGGATCTTCCCGGACCAGGGATTGAACCCCTGTCACCTGCATTGGCAGGCAGATTCTTAACCACTGCGCCACCAGGGAAGTCCCAAGGTTGGTTTTTGTATTATCATTTTATGGAAAAAGAAATTACGATCAGGGAGGTTAACTGGCTTGCCAAGGTCACACAGATAATAAAGTTATCAGGAAGAGCTGTATAACTATAAAGCCCATGCTTTCCCTGCTATATGAACTGACTTATGAATAAATATTTTGAGACCAAGAGAAGGACTTCCTAATTAAATTCTATTCTGGATTATTTGGAATCAACCTTCTGCTGAAACCAATAATAAAAGCTGGACGGATGAATCAATAACAGAACTAAAACTTTTGTTCACCAGATTGATCCTCAGTTTGCATTGATAAAATCAAATGTAGTAGTTTTAGCATTGCTGTAGTTGCAGCCTGTGTTTAACCAGATACCAGAAATGCCAATCTGCTCTAAGTTTAATCATCAGTGAAAACCAAAAGTGAAAACCTGATAACGTGGAAGGTCAAAGGCTGGGACCAAAGCTCGTAGGCAGGTATCTGAGCGACTCTCCTACAACCACAGAGAGTGGAGCAGAGCCCCTGTTAAATACCACACACTGATGACCCTGAGTACTGGGGGCTGGGAAACTTGTCAAAAACTATGAAGCCCCTCCAGCTGAATGGCATCATTTCTGCAAAGGGGTGTGTTTGGTAGACCACTAACCATGTGATGGCTCTCATCTCACAATGTTAAAAGTGCTACCTGTCCGTGTTCCCGTGGACAGGGAAATGCCTTTCTATCTGCATGCAGTCTAAATTTCATGAGTTTAAAAAGCAAAATCATAGATGAAATCAGCAAGAAAAATTCCTCTTTTTTTTGGCTGGGGCTGTGTGATACATGATATTAAATAATCAAATTGATTGGAATTTCCATTTTTAGTCAATCATTTCTGCATTATGCACTCACAGGTACAGGCAGAATGGATTTGATTAGAGAAAACAGCTTACAAAGATTCATGTCTTATTTAGGCCTCCCGTATCCAGGAACATTTCTGAATGGCCAAACGAAGACTTCATTTACACACTTATATATAATTTTCTTTCATCTTGGGAATTCAAAGAGCTTTATAATGTTGCTTTTTTAGTTGATTAAACCTCACAACTTCACTAAACACTGTGTTATGATATTATGGATGAATCAGAGGAAGAGGCAAGATTTCAGCTTCTTATGTGCATATTCTTTTTGTTTGAAATTAGTTAATAAGAAGAGTGTTGCCACAGATGAAAGTTTCATTTTTTAAATAAAATGTTTATTTTGGAATAATTTTAGATTTACAGAAGAGTTGCAGAGCTAATACTGAATTTCCATATCCTTTGTTCAGATTCTCCTGTAGTTAACACCTTATAGAACTGTGGCACACTTGCCAAAAGTAAGAAATTAGCATTGGTATATTACTATTAACTAACCTACAAAATTTATTGGGATTTCACCAGCTTTTCCTTGAATGTCCTTTTTGCGTTCCTGGCTCAAATCCAGGACACCACGTTGCATTTAGTTGTCACATCTTCTCAGTCTCTTCTGGACTGTGACATTTTCTCCACCTCTCCTTGTTTTCATGACCTTGACAGTTTTGAAGAATACTAGTCTGGCATTTTGAAAAGGATCCCTCACATTTTATTTTCATGGTCAGAATAGCCATGGGGTTATGGACTTTTGGGATGGACACCACAGACGTGATGTGTCCTTCTTATCACATTACGTCAGGGGACCTGTGATATCACTGTGATGACTTATCACTGGTGAGGTTGACCTTGATCACTTGGTTAAGGTAGGATGTCACAGGGTTCACTACTGTAAAATTACCGTTTTACCCCTTTCCCCACTATATTCTCTATAAGGGAGTCAGTAAGTCCTAAATCCAGCCCACACTCAAGACAGGAGGGAAGATCAAACAGTGGGAGGGAGAGTATCTACATATATTCCTTCATAAGGAAGATCTGTCCCTTCTCCCCCATTTATTTATTTATTTATTTATTTATCTACTCAACCATTATTTATATCAGGATAGATTTGTTTATATTTATTTTATTCTTTGGGTTATAATCCAACATCACATTATTTATTGCTCAAATTGTTCTATATTTGACTATTGAGAGCTCTTTCAGATTGGCTCCTATATAAAGGCTTGTCCTTAAATTATTCTTTAAAAATGTATATTTTTAAATCAGTCATACATTCCACCAGTATTTTGGAGGTTTTTACAATGCGAAAGATACTATGCCAAGAAAATGTTAACCTATATTTATTGAGCTCCTATTATTTGCCCGGTGCTTATAGACATTACCATGTTTAATTTTTAAAGCATTTCTAGAAGGTTCGGTTACTCCCCATAAGAGATGAGATAACTGAAGTTCACAGACTCTAACCTAGGTTCCCCAAATTAGTAAGTAGCAGAGAATTGCAGAAGTGTTATATCCTTTGTAGATGAAAACTAGCATTTCTGACCGGAGTCAGTATTTTCCCAAAGATTTAAGGATATGATAATTACCAGCAAATATAGTGGGAAAGCAAATCTTGACATCAAACAAATCTAGGTCTTTTTAGTTTCCAGGAATTTCCAATCCTCCACCCACCCCTAACACACACACACACACACACACACACACACACACACACACAGATACACTCACAAATGATTCCTGGTATACGTTCCTAGCACCCAGTTATATTAACCACACACACACAAAAAATAGGTGATGCATATCTGTTTGGTTCATGGTTCAGTAAATTTCTGTTAAACTTGTAGGGATTTTTGTCTTATGCTCTGCTTTTTGTTTGTACCCCTACTTTTTAACTGTTTTAGCCGCTGGTTTTCAAATACAGTTTACTGGAAGGCACCATCATTTGTCAGCATCCTCTTCTCTGTTTCTAAGAATAGTCTTTGCTCATGCTAGACATAGAACAGTAATGCATAACTCATGGGTTTCTTGAGTGGAAGTAGGTAGTAATCAATTTGCTGTCTTCATTTAACACAGCCATCCCTACTAAACACACACACAGACAGACACACACACACACACACACACACACACACACGATTGCAGTTGAATCTACTTTTTGGTAACAGCAGATGGCAGAGTTATGGAGAGAAGATCAAACTCTAGAAGTAAGAATTGATGGTTAAAAAGCATTATGCATAAATGAGGGATGATACATTAATGTTTTCTTTGTTCAGGAATTTGTGAGAAAACAGTGGTTTATGTTAAAGAACTTTCAGTTAGCTGTAAATAAAGAAGAAGCTCTTACAAAACAAAGAAACTGGAGTGTAAAGCCCTTATGGGGAAAAGATAACACAGCCTTGATGCGGTGTCATTAAGAACATCATTTTTTTTAAGGATTGCCAAACTCAAATAGATCTAGATCACCAGCCATTATGTGCCAGGCCTTTTCTGGGACCTTGTAAATAAGATGGGGATAATCTTTTCTCTTAATAAGGCATGAAAGTATTTAGCGGAATCACAAACATACAGAAAATGGACACACACACACACACAATTTTAACCTGATTTTGAATATCTGAATATATGTCTCAATCAGCATGAGCTCACGGTAATATTCAGTAATTATAATGAAAGTAAGTAAAATAAGAAGAGCACTTTTAATGTTTTAATTTCAAAGCACACTAGGGATTCAAGTATCCATTGACGTTTCATCTCTGGAAACTGGGTGGGTATTGGGGTTTCTGTGTGGGGTGGGGACCCCATAATGGAAAATTGATACCTAACTACCAACTCTGCTTTCCAGCTGAAAGAGAAATATGCATTGACACACTTGTGGCTGGAGTGAATGTCACCATGGAGAGAAAGTGTAACATTAGCAACTGGCTTATGTGTTAAAAAAATTTTGTTAAGGCTCATGGCCCTTCGCTGGTATGTTTTATGGGTTTGTGGGGGATTTTCATCACTTATATACCTTATGTTACCTGAAACTGGATGTTTCAGGTAACATCCAGTTACCTGAAAATGGAGAATTCTTCAAGTTGACTCCATGGAAACCCTTTTCATTCTCTAATTTTAGAATTTAAAATTCATTTTTATGCTATTCCTATTCCATTTTAAAATTGTGTAACACACTATGGTTTTTTATTTTAAATTAAAAAATTAGAAAAAGGGTTTCTGGACTATACTGGTTTGCAATAAATAGGGAAGGTAGGTACATAATAAAATACAATATAACATGGAAAAATTTTGCAAACTATTTGTTAGAAGTATAAAAGAGAAAGACCCTAGAGGATGCCCTTACAAAAAGAAGAAGTATTTGGGATTCCATCCTGTAGACCAAATTTCTATGCTTCCAGAATTCCTATTTAGATCCTAGGTAGAACCCATAAATGGTTCAATCATTTACTGATTACTTGGGATAGAACATTTCTTCAGGAGAGAAAACTGACAGAATTATCTGATTTAGTTCAGACTGTAATCTCCTGGATTTCTTCCAGAAACAGAGTTAGATGGCATATTTGCAGACATGCTTATTCTTGCTGCCTTGTTTCCTATTTACCTTTCTAAGCTAAAAGTATATCCAATTAAGTTATGTTACACCATCAAATCATTGGCATTTAGGTCTTGGATGGTGTGTAGTTTGTTTTATCAACCAGTGTTAGAGACCAGACCATTATACAGGGCCAGCACAGACATGCCTCTCATTAGCCCATCTATTTTAAAGAGAAACACACTGGATGCTGAGTGAACTGAATTTCCACTCAGTGGTTTGCAGCAAAATCAGCCTGAAAATGGCCACGGGGGGACCTCACTTCAGATTTTATTAAAGTTCATCAACTGCATATTATGCAGATACATAAAAATAGATTAGCAATCATAAAAGAATGACATGTTTATTAGCTTGAAGAATTATTGCATAGGACTCAAAAAAATGAAACATTGCTAAAACTTGATAAAGTTGAGGAGAACTCCTCCTTCTATCAAGCACAGCACAAATAGATTTTGGGGAGAATGCCACATTATATCTATTAGCTGAGCTATTATCATATAAGGTTTTGTCTCATTTAAGGAAATGAGAATCAAAATTAAATCCAGAAAAATGATTATAATTATAGAACCTTTTGTCCTTTGTGGCTAAAAACCACTTGACATGTGTTAATGTCTTGTGGAAAATGTGCAAGTATTTATAGACAACAGTTCAGTCCAATAGGAAGAAACTCCAAGGGCCAACACCTTCATGTCTGTGTGTAGGCATTATGGGCAGAATCGTTATGGACAGAATTGTATCCTCCCCCAAAATTCATAGTTTGAACCCCTAGTACCTCAGAATGTGACAGTATTTGGAGAAAGGTCTTTACAGAGATAATTAAATTTAAATTAAGCCATTAGGGTGGCCCCTGAGCAATATAACTCGCTCTAATCCAATCAGAACAGGAGATTTGGACACAGACACATACAGGGAAGATGATGTAAAGATGCAGGGAAAAGACCATCTACAAGCCAAGGAAAGAGGCAGGCCCTGGGCAGGTCCTTCTCTCACAACCCTTGGAAGAAACCAACCCATTTGACATCTTGATCTTGGACTTCTAGCCTCCAGAACTGTGAGACAATAAATTTCTGTTGCTTAAGCCCCACAGTCTGTGCTACTTGTTTCTTTGCAGACCTAGCTAATGAAAACAGTAGGAATAACTGAAAATTAGCTATCTACCTGCCAATCAATCACTTGCTCCGTGTGTTTTGAAAGCAAGTTCAGGTCCTGCCCACTGCTAACATTTGCAGGGCCAGAGGACAGAGAACAAATGGAAACCAACAGATCACTTAAGAAAGGGAAAATACTAATTGATTAAATCATTCTCTCATATAGCATGAATGAAATAGATTATTGCAAAATAAAATATTGTTTGTCAGTAATATAAATATTTAACATTTATGAATCAATAACTGTTCAATACAGATGTTTTATCCTTTTGCATTGACATAGTTTTACAATAGTAATAATTTTAAAATGTTGCAGCTATGCTTTTTTTTTTAGCATCTTCATTGGAGTATAATTGCTTTCAATGGTGTGTTACTTTCTGCTTTATAACAAAATGAATCAGCTATACATATATATATATATATATATCCCCATATCTCCTCCCTCTTGTTTCTCCCTCCCACCCTCCCTATCCCACCCCTCTAGGTGGTCACAAAGCACCGAGCTGATCTCCCTGTGCTATGTGGCTGCTTCCTACTAGCTATCTATTTTACATTTGGTAGTGTATATATGTCCATGCCACTCTTTCACTTTGTCCCAGCTTACCCTTCCCTCTACCCGTGTCCTCAAGTCCATTCTCTATATCTGCATCTTTATTCCTGTTCTGCCCCTAGGTTCTTCAGAACCACTTTTTTTTTTTTTTTTAGATTCCATATAGATGTGTTAGCATATAGTATTTGTTTTTCTCTTTCTGACTTACTTCACTCTGTATGACAGTCTCTAGGTCCATCCACCTCACTACAAATAACTCAATTTTGTTTCTTTTTATGACTGAGTAATATTCCATTGTGTATATGTGCCACATCTTCTTTATCCATTCATCTATCAATGGACACTTAGGTTGCTTCCATGTCCTGGCTACTGTAAACAGAGCAGCAATGAGCATTGTACATGACTCTTTCTGAATTATGGTTTTCTCAGGGTATATGCCGAATAGTGGGATTGCTGGGTCGTATGGTAGTTCTATTTTTAGTTTTTTAAGGAACCTCCATACTGTTCTCCATAGTGGCTGTATCGATTTACATTGCCACCAACAGCACAAGAGGGTTCCCTTTTCTCTACACCCTCTCCAGCCTTTATTGTTAGAGGATTTTTTGATGATGGCCATTCTGACTGGTGTGAGGTGATACCTCATTGTAGTTTTGATTTTCATTTCTCTAATGATTAGTGATGTTGAGCATTCTTTCATGTTTTTGTTGGCAATCTGTATATCTTCTTTGGGGAAATGTCTATTTAGGTCTACTGCCCATTTTTGGATTGGGTTGTTTGTTTTTTTGATATTGAGCTGCATGAGCTGTTTGTAAATTTTGGAGATTAACTTTGTCAGTTGCTTCATTTGCAAATATTTTCTCCTATTCTGAGGGTTGTCTTTTGGTCTTGTTTATGGTTTCCTTTGTTGTGCAAAAGCTTTAAAGTTTCATTAGGTCCCATTTGTTTATTTTTGTTTTTATTTCCATTTCTCTAGGAGGTGGGTCAAAAAGGATCTTGGTGTGATTTATGTCATAGAGTGTTCTGCCTATTTTTCCTATATGAGTTTGATAGTGTCTGGCCTTACATTTAGATCTTTAATCCATTTTGAGTTTATTTTTGTGTATGGTGTTAGGGAGTGTTCTAATTTCATTCTTTTACATGTAGCTGTCCAGTTTTCCCAGTACCACTTATTAAAGAGGCTGTCTTTTCTCCATTGTATATTCTTGCCTCCTTTATCAAATATAAGGTGACCATATGTGTGTGGGTTTATCTCTGGGCTTTCTCTCATTCCATTGACCTATCTTTCTGTTTTTGTGCCAGTACCATACTGTCTTGATTACTGTAGCTTTGTAGTATAGTCTGAAGTCAGGGAGCCTGATTCCTCCAGCTCCGTTTTTCTTTCTCAAGATTCCTTTGGCCATTCGGGGGTCTTTTGTGTAATATCACTGATGAACATAGATGCAAAAATCTTCAACAAAATACTAGAGAACAGAAACCAACAGCACATTAAAAGGATCATACACCATGATCAAGTGGGGTTTATCCCAGAGATTCAAGGATTCTTCAATATACGCAAACCAATCAATGTGATAAACCATATTAACAGATTGAAAGTGAAAAACCATATGATCATCTCAATAGATGCAGAGAAAGCTTTTGACAAAATTCAACACCCATTTATGATAAAACCCTCCAGAAAGTAGGCATAGAGGGAACTTACCTCAACCTAATAAAAGCCATATATGACAAACCCACAGCCAACATCGTTCTCAGTGGTGAAAAACTGAAACTATTTCCACTAAGATCAGGAATAAGACAAGATTGTCCACTCTCACCACTATTATTCAACATAGTTTTGGAAGTTTTAGCCACAGCAATCAGAGAAGAAAAAGAAATAAAAGGAATCCAAATCGGAAAAGAAGAAGTAAAGCTGTCACTGTTTGCAGATGACATGATACTATACATAGAGAATCCTAAAGATGCTACCAGAAAACTAGTAGAGCTAATCAATGAATTTGGTAAAGTAGCAGGATACAAAATTAATGCACAGAAATCTCTGGCATTCCTTTACACTAATGATGAAAAATCTGACCGAATGATTAAGGAAACACTCCCATTTACCACTGCAAAAACAAAAAGAATAAAATACCTAGGAATAAACCTACCTATGGAGAGAAAAGACCTGTATGCAGAAAACTATAAGACACTGATGAAAGAAATTAACGCTGATACAAACAGATGGAGAGATATGCCATGTATTTGGATTGGAAGAATCAATGTTGTGAAAATGACTCTACTATCCAAAGCAATCTACAGATTCAGTGCAATCCCTATCAACTACAAATGGTGCTTTTCACAGAACTAAATCAGCTATGGTTTTAATATGACTGAAAGTAGCCAAAATGTCAGACAGATACATTTAATTATTATTGTACAGATATGGATGTTCCATTGATGAGCTGGCAAAGTCTGGGATAATAAAAGATACGTACATAATTTGTAAATTATTAGATATTTATTAGATGAAATTTATTTTTGTCTTTATTTCAGCACAACCACTAATTACTTAACTATAATCAGGATTTTTTTCTGATTTATTTTCTATTGTAATTAATTTTAAAGTGCACATAATTTGAATATATCTTCATCAGAATATAAATTAAACAAATTGTAATTATTTTCAAAGTGTATACAATTTGAATACATTATCTTCAGAAATATAAGTTGAATAGGTTGTAAAACATTAGCATTATTTTTCATGGAGTTTTTTTCTCTAAAATATGCAATATCATCTAATAAAGTTAAAATGTAGACTTCAAGTTATAATTATTAGAAATAAAAAATCTGAATCTAAATTATTTAAATAAAGCTAACATTTTAAAATTTAATTAATTAAATATTGTAAAAGATAAGTATTCACCTAGTTGACAACATAAAGAGTTCACTGTGTGTCAGATTTACTTCACTGTGTGTCAGATTTTGACATAGATAGGTAGATAGATAATAGTTGTAAATAGGTATACAAGTTTAAGAGTAATATTAATAGTTAAATCTTACAGAATGTTTCTCAGCTGCTAAGTAAACCTGTGGTGAATACTGTACTGATTCATACACCTTTTGGATCACAAATTGGATCCACAAATTAGAGCAGGAAGAGAAGTAAATGGATACTCAGCACTATGGGAAACAATACTTATGCAACAATCTGTTTCATTCATGCTATTTGAGAGGAAATATTTGTCAAGAGAATTAGTTTTCTTTCTTTCTTAAGTGTTTCTACCACATGTACTCTTCCTGTACCCAGAAGCACTGCTACCAAGGCACATATTCATGGCGTTCACGTATAGATGCCTTTTGTTCTAAGGACATATAGGATAAATGAGGAGAAGCACTTCCTGGGGCCTGATTTGTGTTAAAGGAGATGTTTAGGCTTACAGGTTGGACTGTGATGGTGCTGACAGCCAGACTTCAAGTTACAGTGGCACTCCTCTATTGTTTAATAAACGTATTTTTGCATGTGTCTGTGGTACGTGTGGCCATATTTTTTAATTTGTTATATGTGAGGCCCTCCGAAGAGTGAGAACCAGGGTAGGGACCTCCCTTTCCTGCCTATTGTGGGTTGAATAGTGACCCCAGCCCCCAATATTCCAGTCCACCCCAAATCTCACTGTGACCTTATTTGGAAATAGAGTATTTGCAAATGTAATTAAAGGATCTTGAGATGAAATCATCCTGGATTTAGGATAGGCCCTGAATCCAGTGAGTGGTATGCTTTTAAGGAGGGTAGAGGACACAGACATACCTACACAGGGAGGAAGGCCTTGTGAAGATGGAGACAAGGATTGGAGTTATGTTGCCAAAAGCCAAGGAGGGCCTGGGGCTACCACAGACTGGAAGAGGCAAGAAAGGATTCTTCTCTAGAGCCTTCAGGAGGAGCATGGTCCTGCTGGCACCTTGATTTTGGACTTCTAGCCTCCAGAACTGTGAGAGAATACATTTCTGTAGTTCTTAGGCACCTAGTTGTGGTAGGGTGCTACAGTAATCCCAGAAGACGAATGTAGGGTGGTCCTGGTTATGATGGATAGACTCTGGACATTGACTCTTGTCTTTCTATAACCAGTAAGAATAACCCAAGAAATGTTTTCTCTCCATGCACTCTAGTAGTTATTATGTCAGCATGATGGAATCCCATTATAGCTTCATTTGGCTTAATCAGATCCAACTTTTCAAAAGTGAAGAGGAAAATGATAATTTCAACAATATTGGCAAGTGATATGTTTACCACTCCCTGAGCATATATCCCATTCAGTGTGAGCTTTGGATTTGAAATATGAATCTGTGGCTATCAGTCTAGTTTCCCCATGCTTCTCATAGTATCAGCACCTACCCACCTATCTATCTATGTATCTATGTATTTATCTATCTATCTGTCTATCTTTATTTCTATCTAATAAAGCATGGTTCCTAAACAAAAACACATTCATGCAACTGCTCAACCAAAGAGACATCTGTTCCAATACTGGGGGAAAAACCCAGCTGCACCGTGTTTAGTCACTACTCTGTGATCTCAGAACAGACTATTCTAACTATGTCGTCCATGAACTGAATATTATGTTCTGGACCCACTCTGTGGACATTCAAACACTTATTTCCAAGCTGACTAAAGTGATATAATCCAGAGATCCAGGGCATTCTTGACTCTGCCATTGAATCTGGTCATGTTGATTACAAGTTATTTCTGTATTCTCACTGTAGTGTGAGAACAAATGAAGTAGGTAGGTGTGGTTCTCAAAAGTTTCTTTAAACTATTCTTAGGCCACAGTGTTTACAGGGAAAAAATTATGAGGAAAAAGAAAATACACTCATAAATGTTTGAAAAATCTTGCACCGTATAAAACTTTATAAAACTGCCTTGTAACATGCAGCTTGTTTTAACTACATTTCATTTTGGAAGTGGGAGAGGAAATGCTCTTTGAAGAAACGTTTATGACGGACTGATGAAGGGAACTGGCATGATTACAGTTTTTGAGCAGTTCTTTGCATCTTCAGGGCAGTAAACACACTTTGAGGAGTTAGTAAGTGTGGATATGGGGACCACAAGATGGAGGAGAAGGAAACCCTTCTTCATGTTTTTAGACAGAATCATCAGTGTCTTCAATAGGTCCTTTAAAATATTTGATATTAAAATAGTATATTATTTTCTTAATCTCTGAAATGTAAGTGATATTGGACTTTAAGATAACAGGATTTGAAATCCAAGAGATCTAAGCTTGAATATGTTCCAAAGCCTATTGGGTGATCGATGTTGGGAAACCTATTTAATATCTTGGGGTCTCAGTTTCATCACATAAAAATGGGCAAAATAACAATTGCTCATGGAATTCTCATAAAGATTAGTAAGATAGCTTCTATAAAGTGACTAGTACAGTGCCTAAGGTAGAATAGGCACTGATCAAATGGAATCTACTATCCTTTATCTTATTTCACAGAAATTTGTATATGTATATTTATATATTTGTATAATATAAATCATTTTAATTAATTTTTTTTTTTCGGTACACGGGCCTCTCACTGTTGTGGCCTCTCCCATTGTGGAGCACAGGATGCACAGGCTCAGTGGCCATGGCTCACGGGCCCAGCCGCTCCACGGCATGTGGGATCTTCCCGGACCGGGGCATGAACCCGTGTCCCCTGCATCAGCAGGCGGACTCTCAACCGCTGCGCCACCAGGGAAGCCCGATTTTAATTAAAATTTTTTAAATGAGCGCTATCCATCAATAACAGGAATGTTTTGAAATGATTCTCTGCCTGGAATGATTTTGGTTGCTGGTGATAGCTGCTTTTACTTTCAGACAATTTTGTTACATTTACAATATTTGGGGGACACAGAGGAAAACCTCTGTCAGAGTCACTCACTCCCTGTCACCAGTACTTTATTCTCTCTCCTGAATGCCTAAGATGTTAAGTCCATGGGAAACATAACCAAAGAGGAGAGGCAACAGTGGGAGCCACTGCTGGCTATGCCACTCCCCGCTCTTCCACTTTAAAGCAATTGATGTAAGTTCACCATAGCAGAGAGCTTAAATATTATGCTATCTCAAGAGAGGCAAAGTGGAGTGTATGTGCAGTAAGACCAATTATATGGTAGATTCTAATCTGTGTTTTTCATTTTTCATTAATGATCACCACCACTTGCTAATCATCCCTGCCATCTTGGAGAGGACAGGACGAGTTTTACAGGCTGTGCTGGGAGAACGAACAGTCTCACAGTGCTCTCTCTTGCAAGGAAAAGCACAGGAGACAACCACAGAGTTTAGAAGGCTTAGAGCAAATTATTTTCCACTTAGTAGTCCTAATATTTAGGTTCAGAAAACCAATTAATACAGTTTACTGGTAAAGAAAGGGAATTAGGTTGGATTAGGATACAAATTCAATGCAATTTTCTCTCTTCTGCTGGTGGTGAGAAAAATTTTTTAAAGAAGAAAGATAAAAGCTTACACTGTGGCCACTGATGTACCCACAGACCACCCACATATTACATCAATTTTCTATTTTTCTGAGGTCTTAATTCTAATAAAGATCTGATGAATATTATGAGATGTTTAATATTCTGTTGTTTTTCTTCAGAAGTCAAATTAGGATCTGTTAATATTTTTAGTTTGTTTTTTTTTTCTTTTTACTTAAGTAAACCATTTTGGTCTTGGAATGTTTCTGAGAACTATGTCTTTCAAGGACTTTAAATCACCCCTTACGTCGATCTCCTTTATATTACTAACATCACATTTCACAAAAAGCAGGAATTGCTAAGAATATGAAAACTAAAAGGCAGATCATTTTATCTTTCTTGATTTTAAAAATCAAGCGACTGAAAAATAGGCATACTTTTTCATGACCCAGTTTGAAGGCTGTGACATGGAGTAGGGCCCATTTGTACATGGTGGACCTGAAATTCCAGCAGGTCATTCCTACCTTTTGCTGCCTCTGAAAACACATGCACAAACATGTCACAGAGGCAAAGCGGAGAGCAAAGACGAGAGGACAGCCATCGGACTTGTTGACTCAGGGCTGTCTCCAACAGTGTACGTGCTCTTGCTCTGTTATAAAATGATATCTTTTTTCCTTCAGTAATGTGACTTAGCATTTATATAGCATAGACTATGTGATAAAATATTGCCAGTTTCCAGCTCGTTTCTCTTAAGTGATTTAATCATTTCATGCACCCAGAACAGAAAAAACATACACTGCAGGGCAACAGGTGCTTAAAAGTGCCTTGAGGGAAATGCATCCATCATGTCATTCTATGTTTTATACGCATAATTTATTTATTTTTCCTTCCTGGTCCTGAGGTAGGGAAAGCACCTGCAACCCACAGCAATGCTTTTTGTAGGACGCTTCCAGATTCTAGGCAGTTTTCATCAAAGCATCAAATCTTTGGGGCTGTGATCTTCTTTATACACTTCATATACAGCACACTCTTCAGCTAATATAAAAATAAAGCAATAGAGCTACAGAAATTCATTTTCTTCACCACCTCTCCCACATCTAAACACCCATTTAAAAATAATATCCCTATGTCCTGGAGTGTACCTTTCCTCTTTCCCCCACTTATAACTTTCTGTCTCCCTAGTACCAGGTTGGAACACCACATACTACATAGTTTCTCAATGCATCATAATTACAGAAAGACCTGTGCTATATAGCTTTATACAGGTTTTCCTTATGATGAAAATTCAATGTGCGAACAACCTTTAAAATTTCTCATTTCCTTCACCAAATATAATGTTTTTTTGATTTTACACAGGGGGCTGCAACATAAAGAAGGTAAGACCATTCTGAATGGATTATAAAATAATTCTCTATGGCGACTAAACTCCATACGATTCTTCCCTTCCTCATATTAAGATTTCCTGTGTGGGAACACTTAGAAAAAAGATGCTTTAGTGTAAAGATGGTCTTTGGCTTTAGTTTCGGAGCTGATGTGAATATAATTTGTTTTTCAAGAGGCAAATTTGACAAGGGGAATCATGGAACCATGATTGTTGAGTGCTGGTGATACGGACCACAGCAGTGGGCTGGATGGGTAGATCTCCTTGTGTGTTTCCATTTTCTTTTCCACGTATGTACATCTACTTATTCTATTTTATTACTAGTTAGGAAATGTCAGTAAGCAAGTGTTTAGCAAAGGTGAGTGCATATCCTTCCCAGTGTAGCTTGGCTCTAAACGATATCCTTATTAGATCTCCAGTGCACTGGGCCATGGAGTAGGCTGCTGAAAGAGCACAGGGGAAGTGGTCAATAGTCTAAAGAAGCAGTCAGTGATTGTATCAATCAGGATTTTGTTTTCAACTGCTGGTGTCAGAAAGCCTAACTCAAGTTAGCATGAGGAAATAAGAGGGGATTATTGGTTCTTATAACCAAATTCAGTTCAGTATATGCATGGAGCTGGCCTTAGGAATGATGGAGACAGTGGAGGCCATCACTTTTGAGAATCCCTGCCTCTCTGTGTGGGTTAGATTTATTTTTTACTGATGCAGATGCATTTTCTCCATGTGTGGTAGGAACTCCAGACTTGCATTCCTTCAGCTCCATAATCTGAGAAGAAAATAGTTCTTTCTCTCCCACTTCTAGATAATAAATTCTCTGATGCTAGAAGTTTCTTGAACCAATTACTCACACCTCCTATATTCCTGGGTTCTAACTGCAAGAGAAAAAATAGGACAATTGGGATCAGTATATAAAGTCAACCACCCCAAAACAATAGATTGATTATAGAATAGGTTTATTCCTTCTTCAACCTTAAGTCTTATAACCACCCATGCTTCCACAGAATCAACTCAGTCCACAAATCTACCCAACTTCACAGAGGACTGGAGGCCAACCTCAGACTTTCCTTGGCTGGCAGAAATGAGATAGTGGGAGACATTTTGGTCAGCCTTGTCTCTAGAAAGTAGATCTTATGGACCCCAACTTTGCAACTTTGCATGGCAGCAAGAAGAAGAAGAAGAGACCATTATGTTTCTTAGAGATTGATAAAACAGGCAACATGATGAGATGGAGGAGTCTATTACTTGTTTTTAAGAGTAGTCATCATACTACATGGCCAATGAATGTCCAGCTCTGACCAATTAGATTAACCATTCGTCCTATCATGTGGAGGCATGGTAACAGTGCTCCCTTCAACACTGCCTTCTTATGGGAAGTAGATGTTCTATCTCCTTTAGAAATCAGAGGAGGGGGAAAAACATTTCTCCTTTCCCTTCTACAAGGAAGAACCCTGAATTGTGTAGGTCAGGTCACATGCTAATCCCTCAGCCACTCATTGAGACCGGGGAACCAGGTACTATGATGGACCTGACCTGGGACAAATGTCCACACTAGCGGCAGAATGCGAGCCACAGGAATTTTACCAGAAAGAGAAGGGACAGGAGTTTTGTAGTTCAGACATGACCAGCAGTAATCATTTTGAGCCATACAGCCTTGATGGTAAGGATAAAAGTATAGGCTGGAGTGTTCATATGGAAATTTTAACAGAAGAGTCAAGATATCAGATACCAAAGTGAGAGAGAGACAGACCGTATATAAAACTGTCAATGAAAACTGCCAAGAACTGGTTCCACAATTTTTAAATCCCCTCAAATGCTTTAAGAGTACAAGTCTAGGGCTTCCCTGGTGGCGCAGTGGTTGAGAGTCCACCTGCCGATGCAGGGGACACGGGTTCGTGCCTCGGTCCGGGAAGATCCCACATGCCGCGGAGTGGCTGGGCCCGTGAGCCATGGCCGCTGAGCCTGCGCGTCCCGAGCCTGTGCTCCACAACGGGAGAGGCCACAACAGTGAGAGGCCCGCGTACCAAAAAAAAAAAAAAAAAAACCAAACCAAAACAAAAAGAGTACAAGTCTAGAGAAAGTAGAAAGGAGAGGACGATTTGTGAAAAGATTTCTTTGGGGAGAGCTGTTGCCTCATTGTAAATCTGTTCCTCCCGCTTGAAGGTGGGGATAAGGACCCGAATATGTGACCCCTGAAGTTGTGGGGATATTTGTGCCACCAGCTTCCTGGTGAGCTGTGCTGGTATAAGGACAGGTTTAAAGAGAAAGTGGCTGCTATTTTGGGAATTGATGCTGGTTCTCTAAGATGACTGGTTAAAAGTACATGAAATCCAGGGGACAGATATAGAGTCTATGATAGAAATTTAGTCCTGGAGATGTTTCTGCCACAGAATGAAAGGCCACAAAGGGAGAGTTTGTGTGGGATGAACCCTGGGTAACCAGAAGTGTAGTGCGCATCGGGGATGTCTTGTGGAAGACCTGCCCCCGTATCATGGGAGTTGAAGCCAGACTGGGTGGTGGCCTACAGTCCTCTTCTCCCTTATTCAGTGCCTCCCCTTGCAGGAGGATTATAAATCCCTGCCCTAAAATATTTTCTTTGTAAAATCAACCAGTCCATGCATCCATCCATCCATCCATCCATCCATCCATCCATCCATCCCTGCCCTGATGAACTCAGTGTGACCAATGAGGGTGAGTGGACGTTTGCGCATCTCTCATGGGCAGACGTATAAAGAGGCGGCACTTGCTCCCTGTGCTCCTTCCTCTGCTGCCTTGATCTTAGAAGAAGGTGTTGTGATGTGGAGCCTCATTAACTTAAATTTCGGAATGACTACAGTAAACAGAGCCTGCTTGCCCACCCACCCTTGAGGCACATGGTGAGTAAGCCGAAACTAAACTCTGTTGTCTTGGGCCAATGATTTTGGGGGGTTAGCTGTTGCCACAGCATAATCAATTCTATCCTGACACAAGGGACCTAGTGTGGGAGCCTCTGAAGAGCTCTGAGAACCAACTCTATCCGTCTCACCAATTCCACAGAGTGAGCCAAGTACCAGCCAAGTAAGAATTTTCTCCTATTGCTTCATCACCCCACCTCTGCCCCCATCCTGGTAGGTCTTGGCTGGAAAGAGGGAGATGATGGGCCTCTAATGATGTCCATATTTTAGGGTATTGTCTAGGACTGAATGACCTAATGACTGAATTGAGGTTGTGTTGGCATTTTAATGTCTTCATAGGGTTATTTATTGCCTGAAAGTGACCAGAAAAGAAGTAACCCTGGCAGAATGTTGATCTAGAAGCAAGGCAAAAACTTTTCCTTATCTCCACACCCACCAATTAAAAAAAAAGAAAACTAAGACAAGCAAATCAAAACGAAACAACCCAAAACTTTCCTCCATAGGGCAGAATTATAGGAGAGTGGGAAACTGTTTTTAAAAATGAGAATCTTAAACACATCTTAAACATTGTGCTTGTTAACATACCACCTACATAAATAAATCAAGAAAGCTGATTTTAAAGTTTTAAATTGACTTCAGAACTAAAGTTTATTTTTATTTTTTTAAAATGCATTCTATTTTAATAGTTGCATAATGCCTCATAGTATGAATATACAATAATTTATTCAACTACTCCTATTTTTAAAAATTTATTTATTTATTTATTTTGGCCATGTCCTGTGGCATATGGGATCTTAGTTCCCCAACCAGGGATCGAACCCACTCCCCCTGCATTGGAAGCAGAGTGTCTTAACCACTGGACCACCAGGCAAGTCCCTAAAGTGTATTTTTAAATGCAAATGAATGGATGACACTTATATCTTGCATTTATATATAAGAACAAAATTAGACATTAAAATTTAAACAGTAATGTGTGGGTTGGTTTGTTTTTGTTACTGTGTGTATCAAGTGGTAGAAAGAAGCTGAAACACAGAAGGAAATTTGTGGTGAGAAGAATTGACCGAGTCATTTTTAAGCATAGCGCTGAGAGTCTGACCCCCCTTTTGCAGTTTTGCCTTTTACTGATGTGCCTTATAATCTTGGGCAATTCATTTAATTTTCTATATTACAATTTTCTCATCTATACAATGAGGGTAATAACTGATTTCTCAGGTTTATGTGAGGAATATCTTATTAATGCCTATAAGAGTCTTGAAAATATAAAGTGCTCCCTAAGTATTAAATGGAACTAGGTGCGCATCTTCTCAGTGAAAATTATAGGATTGCTAAAATTTGAAAACTTTAGATCTTCATTCCTCCAAAATGGGAATGACCATACTCCAAGGAGAGAATCTCAGAATATTTTTTAAAAATGTACTTTAAAAGCTGAAACTTTTACATTTTTTTTTACATCCACATAGAATGTTTTACATCCACATAGACGATTTCTTGGACATTTAATAAAAACATGCTATGCATATTTGTAATAATACTGGTATACATTTCAAAGAGTGTACATATCTATTACTTTAATTGAATCACATAATTGTAGGTTAGGAAGAAATCTTAGCCAGCAACTAGTATAGTTCCCTGTTTCTCTTTCCCACATTTGTGAACTGAGGTCATGAGCGACTCAACAACCTTATTAGTTATCACACAGCTAATTTATCAGATACTCCCATAAGTCTGCTGAGATAAGTAGGGAATTTTATTTATCTTCATTTTCTAAATAATTTATCTGATTTAAAATATTTTGGAGGTTTTTAGAGATAAGTTTCAATTTTGGATTAAAGGCAGTGAGGTGAATTGGCTTGAATGTAGGGTTATGGACAGAATTGGCAGAGGAAACTGAGGTTCTCTGATTCTTAATTTTGCTGTTCTTTCCAGTCCACCTAGCTACAATTAATCCTTCCTGTCACGTTAGGCTCCCAAGTTAAGGCCTAAACTGTGTAACCCGCAGTTTAGTTTTATATCAAATATCTCAGGGCTGGTTGAGTTTGACAGGAAAAACAAATGGCTGGCTCTGTCTAGCTTGGCCCTGGGAGAGTAGGATCCCTCAGCTGTTGAGAAATGACTTTCAGTTTTTAACCATAGAGAGATTTGGAGTGTAGTGGCTTGACTGGAGGAGTAGGGCTATGGAGGTGAAGGACAATTGCATGCCCTGAGGTAGTGCTTACAGTTTCTGGCCCTGTTCTCTTTGTTACGGTGTCTGGGACCTAAAGGGAAGGAGCTGAGAGAAACCAATCACAGCAGCAACAATAGTCACGAGGTCACTATTTCTCTGTGAAGAGGACAGTTGGGTAGAGACTAAATCTGGTGTATCCAGTGTGCTTCTTTCTGCTGTCTTACACGAAGAACATGTTGGAACGAAAAGTTGGTAGGCCAGAATGGAAAAGAGAGAAGCATTTTACCGAGATATGTGGATTATTCAAATGCTGATAGTGACTTGCTTCCATTCCTCACAGTACTGGGTACTAAGAATGGATTGGCAGGCATCACACACTACGCATCACAGGTAGAATCCATAGCAACCAGGAAGTGAGGAGATCGTGGGGGAAAACAGGGAATGGAAGTTCGTGTAATACGATCGAGGCCACCTCCCACACACATTGATACGGATGGTGTGTTGATGCTGATGATGGTGATGAAATGATTTTTATTCTCAGGTATCAGCAGAAATTTAATATAACCTAAAAAATATTTTTAAAAAAGAGAAAACAAAACCCTAGCCATTGTCATATCTCTCTTGGCATATTGTGAGCTTGACTGAAGATGAACACTGGGGAAGTAAAGGTGGTTTAATTTTCTGGGCAGTCTATAGAAACCTTTCCATGCACAGGCAGTCTTACTCTTTGCTGACCTTTCCAACAGTACTTTTTGTTTCTTGAGCCATCCGTACCTTCCCGTTTGAGGCCCCTTGAGATGGACAGTCTATACTTGCAGGTACAACTAGGGTAAGGAATGCATGTTATAGACTGTGGAACGTAGAAAGGTGAACTAGTTAACGTAAGAATGAACTGCTTAGTGATATAGCACAATGGTCCAGCCCTGAAGGAATTTCCTAATTAGTGAGTAATAGGCTCACTAATTTTATTTGTTCAGGGCATTTCCAAATTATTGAGTTTTTGTTTGCTTTCTCCAAATGAAAGTAGAGAACAAAGTAGTCTCACTTGTAAGGTTATAAGTTTGCTTCCTTACTGTTATTCTCCCCACTCCCGGTCAATTCTTTGACCCATCTGTCTTCCAAAAACATATTTAAGGCTATAATTAGGGTAATTAAAGAATAAATATCATTCTATTAAGAAACATCATTTATGATAACTGTCCTTTATGTACCACTGTACTCTGAATATACCATGAGCTCTATTAAGTGACCAGTTAATGATCAATTACTTTTAAATAAAATGTAATTGCATTTTTATATCATGTAGATATATTTTCACCCGTTCATATTCACATTTATGTATAGAATCATACGACAATTAGTCTAAATCTGGATAGCAATAACTTTGTGCATACTTTTCAAAATCTCTGTCTTTGTGTGTGGAAGCCATGCTGCTAAAACAAATATATTCTCAACGGTTCTAAAACCCATTAAAGCCCTACACGACCATTAAAAACCAAATGTGTGCTGCTGTCGTCTGGAGGTGCTGTAAAATTGTTTAAGTTAAACTTGTTTCTTACTACTTGGGGGCAAAAACAACACACATCTAAATCAGATGGGTCCTAGGGGCAGGACAGGAATAAAGACGCAGACGTAGAGAATGGACTTGAGGACACGGGGAGGGGGAAGGGTAAGCTGGGACGAAGTGAGAGAGTGGCATGGACATATATACACTACCAAATATAAAATAGCTAGCTAGTGGGAAGCAGCCGCATAGCACAGGGAGATCAGCTCAGTGCTTTGTGTCCACCTAGAGGGGTGGGATAGGGAGGGTGGGAGGGAGACACAAGAGGGAGGAGATATGGGGATATATGTATATGTATAGCTGATTCACTTTGTTACAAAGCGGAAACTAATACACCATTGTAAAGCAATTATACTCCAATAAAGATGTTAAAGTAATAATAATAATAATAACTAAAATAAATCAGATGGGTCATTGTGGATTTTAATGAAGAGGTTTTTTTTAAGTATGAAAATAATTCTAGCAAAATATCCTGGATACTGATATGATAAACAATATACAGGGATCCTCAAAGGATCTAGAGTTCAATGCTGTGCCACCAGCTAAAAAACAGGAACCTAACATATTAAAGACGTGTGGATTGTACCAGGAGATATGGTTTGACTCATATTTTAGCTGGATCTGTGCCATCACACAGTGCTTTTAATTGTCTTTTGTCCTACATGCTTCTCAGTTGCAAATAATTCTGCCACACCTGGATTCAAATACTTCCAGACCTGACCCAATCCAACTTCCTCAGAGACCTCCCAGGCTCAAAAATGTCTCTCTCACTGGCTGCCACAGTACCTGAAATTTCCATTATTAAACTCATTCCTTTAGGATAAACTGACTTTTCCTTTTAAAATGTGAGTATGCTATCTGGAAAGGCGAACTAATTATCATATTAAATTCATTATCAATATGGGATTGTACTGTGATATGGGCAGCCCCCTCTCATCCCTCCCCACCCCCAATTCACAAGACCCTACCTAAGAAGCAACCCTGCTTCTGGTCTTGCTGCCTTTGACTGCTCATTGGTGTGATAGTTTCCACCCAAAGTGCAGGGGATGTGCAAACAAAGGGGGAAGCGTCACCCCTTACCCAGTACCTTTTAGGGAGACCTGACCCCACAAAGCCGGTTAAATAGGGAGAAATGATTAAAAGTGACTTTTGACAGTAGGAAGGAGAGAGCACATAAGGAATTTTTAGACTACTGTAGGGAAGGCAAGCCCAGATTGGATACTATAGAATGAAACCCCAAACAGCTGTGTGGACAGCGTGGCAATGCCAAATGCTGAAAAAGAGCCCCAAGTGGATTGGATAAGGAGAATGGATGCCAAAGACAGACTGGACCCGCTTCCTAGTTTTCAGCATTCTTCCAGTAGACACCGGAGATAGAACCGAACCAGGTGGAGGAAGGAGACAGGGGAATATCAAATATTTATAGGTGTGATAAGACTTGAAGGGTTTAAAGCAGGCGGGAGAGAAAAGTGAGCGTGGACTGAGGGAGGGGAAGGGTATGTTGCACAAGAGGGGGTCTTTATAACTTTCTTAAGGAAGGAGTGATGTCAGTGGTGCAGGTGTGGAGGCAAATAAGACATCCAGTTCTGGTGGGTAAGTGCATATTTTCTTTTTCCACGGCTGGGTTAAATTACTTCCCCTAGGTCATCCAATTAATCACTTGGAGAGCAAGGAAGAGAGTTGAGCTCTCAAGGCTCTCATTTCACATCTGGAGCAGGCAAACCTAGCTTCTCTTTCCCCAAACACCCTCTTCATTTAAAAGAAATCTTTTGCAAATCAATGAGGTTTTGAGCTCTTTTACGGAGAATTTGCGAGACCCTCTTACTGCTTGTGTGATTTAAAACTTGAGGTAGTGTTAGTATGGAGAAACTCTATAGATTGCTTTCCGCTTTATCCTTCATTGAAGAATTTTAGATATCTGCCAAATTACTTTGATTTCCTCCCCCATCCCCCGCTCGGCCTCCAGATTCAAACTATTATTCTGAGGAGCTGAAAAAAATGAGTTACAGATCTGAGAAAGCAGTGTGTGCGGAGCTTAACTGCTGCATGACCGATCGTGTGATATATTGCTCTTTTCACTAATAACCACAAAGCAGGTAGAGGCATGACAGACTAATTTGGTTTATATGTCCAGCTGTAGGGCTAGACACTGCATCATTCTTTGCAGAAACCAGTGACTTTAGGCATGTGGAACTTGTCGTCATGACAACAATAAACCAGCTTTGAGTCTGAGTTTCAGCTCAGAAACTGCCTTGTCTCCATTACTTCCTGCTCATGACCTGACTTTTCTTACTCTCTGGGGCTGGGAGCTGGGGGTTTATGAAAGATCTATTGAACAGAGCTCCAGTATATGTTTAATGCTTGAAATGTCTGGGTTGAAAGTTGTGCTTGCACAGATGGCTAAAGGCTGCAAGGAGGCTAGATCAATCATTATTATAGCTAATGACATGGTTATAAGGGTGTACACAAAGGTGAGCTAATTTGGAAAATGGGAAAAGGCAATGTGAAAAGAGTGACTTGGAAGCATTTCTTTGAATAACGTACACATTGTTATCACAAATAAAATGTTCTTTTAAACACAGGGGAATTATGCTATGTTTCTGAGACGACCTATCCAAAGGTACAATGGAGAGTAATCAAACAAAAATTAGTACACAAAGCTGAGTGTATGCTTCTGTATGTGTTTGTGTGTGTATATACTTTTTTAAATCTGAAGACACAATTTGCAGATGCTCATGGCAAAATCTCTAAGTGATCATTTTTGTGTCCCATGTATTTCATGGATTTAATAGTGACTACAGTAAGAGACAGCATGGCTCGGTGACAAGAGTATGCCAGCACTGGGTTCAATGGCCTTCGTGTAATATCAGCTGCAATATTGGGAAGTTATCTAACTGTACACAGTCTCTGGATATTCAGCTGTAAAGAGAAATTATAGGATTTGCACTTTGGTAGTTGAGAGGTGAAATGAGATAATGGAGGGGAAGAGCTTGGGATAGAGTCAACACTCAACGACGGTTAGCTGTCAGTGTTGATGCTATTGGTGTCATTCTAGCAGGGTTTGTGCAGTAATTGAAATCTGTCCTTCATGTGATTAAAATGGTTCAACTGTTCACTGTTACAGAGACATGATCATGGAAACTAGATGACTTTTTCATTCTGTAGTGCTGTTTTCTGGCTTCACTATGTTCTCCATATAAACTAGACTTTAAGGAAGGTAGAGAATTAATGGCTGGAGAAGGCAGGAAGGGCAGGGTGTGAATTGCCAACATAAAAGGTGATATGTCTGGAGAACTTTGTGCCTTTTTACTGCACAGGATTTTTTCCACAGGAAGTGAGGGATTCTAGTATCATTTTTGTTTCCTATTCCTTTAGCGCATTGACCTAGTTCTATATGATTACCTTTTTTTAAGCTTCTATTTTCTAGCAACTTGGTACCACAAGCCAATAGGCAGAGAAATAAGACACAGATCAAATAAATCCTAGAGGGCGGCCAAATGCTTCCTTTCTTTTCTATGCACTGAGAAATTGAATGATTTGCTTTCCTCAGAGATCGGCTTCATGATTTCACGATCATGTGGTTAAACTTCTTAATAGATGAGATGCTGCTCAGAGACCATGTTATTCTCCATGACCTTGTAGAGTGTGGATCACCATGTAGAAATCTGATAAAGTACGTTCGGTTATTAAGTTATAATTTGAGAAATCATGGACCACAAACTGATTATGTGTTTCTTATTATAAGAGTTTAATGTGGTTGCAAATAATTGAATTTCTGTTGCATTGTCCCCGGACTGGCAGTTACAATTTATAGCAATGTCAGATTATTTTCTGAGACACACAATTAGGTCCCATTTTTATCTTACAAAGTTTATGTGAGAAATACAGTTTTGTATGTTCCTCATTAGTGTGAGAGGGTTAATACACCTCCAGAAAAAGAGAAATATGTTACTTTTCTCTAGCAACATTAATTTTTATATATTTTAGATTGATTAAAACAATGGGCTGATTAATATGAGAGAAATTTAAACATTAGCAAATAAGACATTTGGAAGTATAAAATAAATGTATATTATATAATTACTGTGTTGCAGAAAAGATATGATTGAGTGAATAACTTCTGGACATCATAAGCATTATTGAAAAATATAATTGCATACCATTACAATAACATGACTATAAAAACATTATTTTTTCATCCCAAATGGACTTGTGTTGATAGTTTTTCACCATCTTTTAATTAGATTCAGATAAAAATGTAGCCAAAGTCTGGAAGATTTTTCTCATTCTTTCCAAGATCTCATAATTTCATAAATATTGGTCCTAATGTTTCTAAGCTTTGAAGGAGATTCTGAAAAGCACAGGCCTTTTTTTTTTTTTTAACCAAGTTAGAATGTCTAGTGTATGCAAAAGATAAATCTTTTGAAGATTCAAAGTCTATAATATGCCCAGAGGAAACAATTGTCTTTTTAGGAGTTTCTTCCTGGAATATTTCTGTCTCTTCAATATTGGTATATTTTTGTTATTGCTCACAAATGTTGCTGATAACGGCGTTTTAAGTAAGGGAATCAAAATAATGGAAAAATAAATCTATTCTTTAATATGTAACAGAAGGCCAAGTCATCAAATATGGATTGATGTTTATGATGTGTTTAACAGCCAAGAGCTTTAGTTTTCCTGTTGGACTTGTAGGAATATTAATGACAAAAGGCCAGATTCTTCCCCTTTGAATTCCCTGTGGATCTCTCTCAAGCACCAGGGCAGAAGTGGAATCCAGGGGTACAAATACAGACTTAGTCAAAGCAACCCTCTACTCCAGAGGAGCTTGGTGTATATATACATACATACATACATACATACATACATATATATAAAAGACCCAAGTTTTTTACTAATAAGTACAAAAAGTGAGTTGAATCGTGGATGCTTAATCCAAGTTATTCCATTCAGCAGCCAATCTTCTTAACTTGGGCTGGAACTAAAAACACATTATCTAGTTTGCAACAAACTTTCTGCAAAAGTAAAGATGCTCATTGCAAAGATTCATCATCATTCATTGCCAAGAATTGATATACAATAGCTGGGCTGATTTATTTGTAGTTTAAAATGCACAAATAGTGAGTCTTTGCTAAAAGGTAAATGAACATTAAATGATAGCATAAGATGGTGGTGATGATGATGCTTTGAAAACTTCCACGTGATTTTGTTTGTTTTTGTTGTTTGACTCGTGTTATCACTGTTCAGTGTGAAAGAGTTTTTTTTTCCTTTCCTTTCCTTCTCACTGACCTTATCTTTTACATATTCTGATTATTCTTGAACCAGTAGCTTAAGGATAGATGCAAAAGTGATGAGAGTTTGATTTAGCTTTGGCTTTTATTGTCGGATACCCAGAAGGAAATAAAGCTTTGATCTACTTCCTTGGAAAGTTAATCCCAGTGATTATGTGGAGATGTGTGCAGTGGTAGCTACAGGGATATACATCTTTAATCTCTTGGTGTTGAATACTTAATCCAGTTTGGGTTCTTGGCAAGGAGATTTAAAGAAAGAACAAAATAATTACACTCTTCATGGAGTTTGTTTTCTGGAATGAATATTTGGTAGCTCTGCTTGCTCTTCTACAGTTTAATAAGCATGCTTAGGAAAACAGATTTAGGTTTACTTAGAGTGACATAGAAATTGGTGATTTTGGGCTTCCCTGGTGGCGCAGTGGTTGAGAGTCCGCTTGCCGATGCAGGGGACGCGGGTTCGTGCCCCGGTCCGGGAAGGTCCCACATGCCCCGGAGCGGCTGGGCCCGTGAGCCATGGCCGCTGAGCCTGCGTGTCTGGAGCCTGTGCTCCGCAACGGGAGAGGCCACAGCAGTGAGAGGCACGCGTACCGCAAAAAAAAAAAAAAAAAAAAAAAAAATTGATGACTTTTGTGGTCCTCAATAGGTAAATTTAAAGTACATCTATTAATGATGGGGCAGTTTGTGTGGAGTTTTTGTTATTCAAGCTTGTTTATCTGGGTAGAGTGAAGGCTGAATAGAGAATACTCTACCTCCAGTGGAATACTTTAAAAATTATTCTAGAACTATATCACTCTTATTAAAAAGTGCTTATCTTTTCTAATAAATAAAAACTTCATTTGCTGTTGTAGGCCATAAAATGGCCACTAAATTTAAATACAATGCATCTTCATTAGAAAATGTCTTTAAGCCAAACACATTTATTCCAAAATTGCTACTCCATTTTATTGAGAAAACATAAATTGGGTTAAAATATGTTCAAGCCCACTTTATTAGTTAATCCATTTGTAAAGATAATATATATTATCTTTCAATTTACATCATAGTTATAATTTAAAATTATGTGTCAAAAAGGAAAACAGAAAATAATCAAATCTCAACCTTACATAAACATTTAGCATTCATGATATCTTAATGTAATAAACATACAAGTCTTTTTTCCAATCATTATTTATGAAGTTTTTTCCCATTGTTCCTTTTTATGTGTAAGTATGATCTTATACCTGTATAAAATGCCGTCAAGCGAATTACCATAATTTACTCAGCTACTCCTTCAGTTTTCTTTCTCTATCATGATAATACTGGAACTTATTTGTATTGAAATCTGAAATGCTGGCAAAAGGAATAACATTATTTTGTTACTTACCCTAAATCCTCCTTCTTGATTAAAAGAAGTTGCAAATAGACCTCTACAAATTAATTCTGATATCAGAAAAAGTATAAGTAAAATTTTGTACATTTCTCATTCATTTCCAGTCTAATGATTCATAGTTTTAAATACATTCGTATGTAAAACAAATGTTTAAATAACGAGATTTTCCCTTAGAAGTTAATTTTTGGCTACTGTTATATTATATTAGCAGTTTTGATAGTAATTCAAATTCAGCCATCTGTGTTAATTCATCATAGACAGAGGTGGCCTCTCCCCTTCCTCCCTTCCCTAAGTAGTATAGCTCTTGTTTCTTCAGTAATTGAGGCCCCCAAATTTTGTGACCATTTTAATTATCTGGTAAAAGTACATATTCCAAATGAGATAAAATTTAATCTTCAGAATTTGTCTTGGAAATATGCAGAAGAACAACTGGGCAATACTTGAATGAAAGTGTTTGTGTCATTTGGAGGAAGACATATTTGATTTTACATTCTATCAAATGTACTTTTTAGGAATTCCTGAAACACTCCCTAAAAAATATGCCATAGTTTAAATGGATCCAAACACAGTTTTCATAGAATTCCCAAAGATTTTTAGCGCAGGCATGTATGACTGAAGAATATACATAAAGCTGTGTTCTTATAGACCCCCTCCAAGGAAAGAATTCAACCAGGTGTCTAAATGGTACAAACTTTGTTTTGTTTTTGAAATAAATTGATAGAAAGTTCTGGCATAGGTAGACAAGGATAAAATCTGTTTGTAATCAGCTCTAAGTATTCCTTTTCTTATATATCTTTGCCTCCTGTGCTTTACCTACTCTGCTCAATGGCAATTTGTAAAGGTGAGTGACCTTGGTACTTTATTTATTTTTCAGGAATTTTCCTCCAAGACTAGAGAGAATAAAATCTGCAAGCAGAATCTTTCATTTGGCATAAAACCTTCTCTTCGACTTCCTTTTTGAAGCTAACCTTAAAATTGTAGGTGACACCTGGCTGTGTCATTCCCTTTCTCCTGATGGCATGCGCCTGGCCATGGGCACACAACCTTGTGAAAAGTGTGTAGCAGTGGCAAGGGCTGAGGGAGCTGGTGGGGAGTGGAGTCTTCACGTGTGAAGAGAAACGAGTTGCCAGGTAGAGGCAGCTTTAACCTCATTCCTGGAGTATGTGCGTTTCCTCAACCCTAAAGGAAAAATCAGGTGAACGTCACTGCTTGCCACTACACCTTCTGGAGTCACAATTTATAGTGATTATTGGGGTATTTTTCTCCTTGTCATCTAGATACTGCAAAATCTTTAGTGTACTCAGATTTCCAGGTCAACTTTATAAGAATTTACATCAGTGTCACTCAACATGGGGACCAAGGACTCATGTGGGTCCTAGAACTGTTTGTTACTGACTTGGGATGAGGTAAGGAGTTGGGGCCAGTTGCTATAAGCACACTGTTTAGTTCACCTGATTTTTATTTTTTTATTTTTTATTATTTTTTTTTGCGGTACGTGGGCCTCTCACTGTGGTGGCCTCTCCCGTTGTGGAGCACAGGCTCCGGACGCGCAGGCTCAGCGGCCATGGCTCACGGGCCCAGCCGCTCCGCGGCATGTGGGATCTTCCCGGACCAGGGCACGAACCTGTGTCCCCTGCATCGGCAGGCGGACTCTCAACCACTGTGCCTCCAGGGAAGCCCTGTTTTTTTTTTTTAAATGTAACAAGACTTTCTTGATTATTCCTGGAGTGCTGGTAATAAACAGCTCAAAGGCAGGCAACTTTGAGTAGCAGTTTTTTAGATTTTTCTTTCAGACTTTGTATTAATGTAATTGATTGTAATTAATGTAATTGATGTAAAAACTGAATGTTTACTGATAAAATTGGACAGCAGCTTGAGGTTGGGGGGGTCAGGGAACCTGGGTCTTTGTTTAGACTCTGCCACTTACCTGTTGTGTGATCTGAAGTGAATCATGTAATCTCTGTGAGTTTCAGTTTTTCTCATTTGCAAAATGACCTGGAATTGTTCTGGATTAAATATTTAATGAAATGTAACAAATTGAAAGGAACTGAGTGCATCACATTTTCATATCTATACCTATGTCATTAGCCTATGAAAACAGGTGCTAAATGCATTAATTTTAAAATTTAAGTTGGATACCCCTGCAAGTCTCATCCTTTGATTATTTCCCACCTCTAAACACACACTTTGGTGTTTGAAAAATTCTTCTGTGGCCATAGTGTGTCTTCATTGCTTATAATAGTGTTCTGGAATTCAGCCTGTTGGTTAAAATATATCCTTTAGTCAAAAACCTCATTTATTTCCATGTCACCCTTATGAAGAACCATGACAACATCCATTTTCTCTTTCGTACAAAGTCACAAGACCTAGCAACCTGACCCTCTGGGAGAATACATTGAAAGCTGTCAACTTTTTCCGTACTTCAACATATGGTAAAACCTTACTCCTTCTTACTCATGATAAAAGCATTGTGAATAGGTATTGCAGATACTTTTAATGATGGTCCAGACTCTTCCATGGGAAGAGCAAAACCAAATGCAAAGTATGAAAAAAATAAGGAAAGATATTTTCCTAGAGATAGAAATGACATTAAAAGTGAATTGTTTGGGGAAAAGCTTGCAACATGACCCAAAAAGTAACATATGTTAATTTTCTCCTTCTTACTCTACAAGGTTTATCATTCAGTAAGCTAATCAACTCACATCCTTCCAATTTGCAGGGTGGGGGGAGAGTTTTCCAGGATGCGTGTGTGTGTGTGTGTGTGTGTGTGTGTGTGTGTGTAAACTGCATGGAACCAGGAGAAAGTGAGCCCTTTTTAATTTCCAAAATATATAAACTGAAATAATCATGAAGGCATAGAGCTGCCAGGGACCATCCCTCCCACCAGGAAGGGAGAATCTAATTAAGACTGAATGCAACACAAAGAAAGAAGAGCTGTGAATTTGGGGGTTGACTAGAGAGAGACAGAGACAGAGACAGAGGCAGAGACAGAGACAGAGAGAAGAAATGGTAAGAATGAGCATTATGATAATTATTTTGGTACCTGGATTCAGCTGTATCTGAAGTCAGTCCACTTCTATACTTTTCAGTTCTGTGATTCAATAAAATATGTTTTTTCCCCTTATATTAGTTTGAGTTGACTTTCTGACACTTACCAGAAAGATAGTTTCTATTCAAGATTTAAAGAGATTTAAGATTAAATTTAAGATTTAAATTTAAGATTTAAAGGGATTCAAGATTTAAAGTCATAACATTCTATAACCATAAATTTCATTATATCCCTGCAGTCCTAAAGGAGTATGTTTTCTGAACAAAGCAGATACTAAATAAATATTTTTTTAAATAAATGGAATTGTTCAACCTGCAATCCAGGGATAAAAATAGGTATACCTGGGTTCAAGAGCATGTGTTTCAAATGAATTTTATAGGTTCCTGGCAATTGACTACTTTGATAACAACCTAAAATAATTAAAACCAGTCTTCCATTGGCTTATGGATTTTTCCTGAACCAGCTGACTTCTCCTGGATCTTGTTTGGAAAGCCAGCTGCTCTAACTAGTAGATGGATGCAAACAAAGGGGTGGTTTGTGAGCCCGAAGATGAATCCTTCCTGAAATTAACAAGCAGAACAAAGGATGGAATTGTTGAGGGATAAGTAGGATGTAAAGGGAATTACCAACTATTGTGTCTGTACGAAAATATAAGGACAGAAAATTCAAAGGGGCTCTTGGAAGGAAAGAACCGAATGGCTCTCTCATTTGGGATTACATCCATTTTATATTAGATCCAATTATCCTCACACACCCACACCCACGACACAATCTCATATTCACAAAGATGAAGAGATATTCAGATGTAATGTGTGAGCAACTCACAAAGATGTTAAACAACTGCTTTCAGTTTGATAAATATGTATGCGTATATACCTACTGCTTCTTATGTCCAAATGTATTCATATACTTAGAACCATATGGAGAAACCCCCTCTGCAGTCATCCACAGTTGAATCCTTTAAAAAGAAAACAAACTCTCTTAAATCAGTCCCGTGTGCCAGGAAGTATGCTAAATACTTTGTGCATTACCTCATACTCTTCTCAACAGAGATATGAGACAAAAAAATACCATCATCCCCATTTTATAGATGAAGCAAATGAGATCTAGAGAGTTTAATTATCTTGCCCAAAGTCTAACACCTAGTAAGTAGTGCAAATCTTTCCTGCTTTAAATGCTCACCTTTAATCACCATGCTATGCTACTCCTTCCAGATCTAATTAGTTTTATTGATAAAAATACAGAGATATTGCCTGCCCAACAAAAGGAGTGAAGAATTCAGCTGAGATAGTGTAGAACTGGGGAAATGAGAGAGAGGGAGTAGGTGTATGGTACATGGGAAAAGAATCAACTTATAAACATTTTAGGGAGCTAATATTGGAAAAAAATAAGACTAAGATGTACAGTTCCTTCCCAAGTGATAAATCCTTTCCATTTACTGTGACTCGGTTCATTTCATGTAAATTCTATGTTTAACATGAACTCATAGTTTCATAGCTCAAACCTGCTTGCCTGCTAGCATCCTCCTTAGGGCTCTGCCAGCCAGAAAGTGAGCGATGCTGCCAGCAACAGCGAGGCAGTGCGTGCTGCAGCCTGCCAGATGTAGCTGCTGAAACCTAGCAGCAGATTTAGTGTTTCCTGTAGAGCCTTTCTGAGAAAGAAAAGTTCCCAGCTTGTTTGTATATGACAAGCTTATGTTTTCATGATGCCTTGAACCATGGCTTTTTGGGGGTTATTTCATATCATAAGCATTGTTCTGACTCTATAGGGAATCAGTTACATTCATACAGCCGTGCTTATGAAAACAATGACATTTGATTTTTAAGTGGAAAATATATTGTTTATTATTAACTTACCAAAAGGACTTTTCAGAGTCATGCAAAAGATTAGGGCAGTGTTTGGTGCAACGGTCATCCATTTATGGAAGTGATGGAGACAAGGTAACACTCGCTGATGAGATAAAGCTTTAAAAGCCTTAGAAATGTGAGAGGTCTGTGGGTAAGGAACTCCACTGAGCACAACACACACAGTATTAGCTACTCACATCTGTCTGTAGCTCAAGCAGAAATAGTGATGGAGTCTCTTAGAGCAAGGGATTGCTTCCCAATGGCCTCACTCCAAAGAGTTATATAAGCTTTGGGGAATAGCTTCAGTGCAACTGCACATGTGGTTCCTTTTTGTGACGTCAGTTGAAGAGCTGATTCCACATTACTGAACTTCAGATTTGGGGCTCAATCATTTCTCTAAAAGTTCAGAAGATGCAACATTCCTTTATCCCTAGCTTAATTTGTTTGTTACTCAAGCTTCTATAATGTATGGGGTTCTGTGAAAAATACTTCACGTATTTACCTAACAAGTGTGTTGATATAATGAGATATTATATCTATTTTTTATCAACAACAGTTGCTGAAAGTTTTCTATATATTAGACACAGGATATATTTTACTCTATACTTAACATTCAGTACCTTTTTAAATTTAATTTTAATTTTATATTGGAGTATAGCTGATTTACAATGTTGTGTTAGTTTCGGGTGTACAGCAAAGTGATTCAGTTATACATATACACATATCCATTCTTTTTCAGAGTCTTTTCCCATATAGGTTATTACAGAATATTGAGTAGATTTCCCTGTGCTATACAGTAGGTCCTTGTTGCTTATCTATTTTATATATAATAGTTGTGTATATGTTAATCCCAAACTACTAATTTATCCCTTCCCCCAACCTTTCCCCTTTGGTAACCAAAAATTTTCGAAGTCTGTGAGTCTGTTAACATTCAGTACCTTGTATCTCTTTGTTTTGTTTATTGCTGTCTCCCTTTACTAGAGTGTAAGCATCAGAGGGGAAGGGACTTTTGTCTGTCTCACCCACTGCTGGGTCCGAAGCACTTACAGTCATGCCTGGCTTAGTTAGGCTTTCAATAAATGTATTTCATACAAACGAACAGGGAATATGCTAAGGGTTTTATAGGCATATCTTTTTGAGTCTTCATATCAGCCCATTCAAGCATTAAATCATTAATTTGTGTTATGCTTCCATTTCTGTTTTACTGATGAGGAAAATGAGGCTTTGAGAATTTAAATAAATTTCTCAAGGCCATATAGCAGATAAATTATAAAACCTGGGTCCCAGTACAGGACTCTATCTCCAAACTTCATGTTCTGGTTCATGCTCTTCTCCTGGGCATTTCCACATAAAGTCTGAGTCCACCTGAATAAAATATTGGGCCCTCTTCTGGGTAAAGGAAGTTCCCAGTGAGGAGAGATGGGATTGGTCATGGTCCCTAGAATTCCAGTTGTATCTGTCATGAGACAAAGTCATACTTTCATACTTTCATGGAGTTCCTGTGATGCCTCACTTTCTTGACCACCTGTCTGCCTGTCAGAAGTCTGTGAGAGAGGTCATCACTCCGGAGTTTCCCCTCAAACACCTGAAGGCCGGGGAAGCACGTATGTAGAAGAAAGAACCAGACTCATTGTGAAGCATTGAGAAACCTCTCGTAGCTCTGTCTCTCAATTTCAACTGCCTGGGCGTGTCTTGTATGTTAGAAATGCACAGGTTTGAACAGCGTGTGTTTGTGGTCTGGGTTTAAAGGGAACTGAGAAAAGATTAGAGGCCTGAAGAAAAAAACAAGGTAAGTAAAGACTATGAGTGCCTGCAACACTAGGGAAGAATAGCTTTATTTAATTTGCCTTTATAAAAAACAAACACTAAAACGGACTTATCCATAATGGTTACTCTCTGTCTAGAACAGGAGAAAAGTGCACCACAAGGCTGGCAACGAAAAGTACGGTCAGGTCTTCCTAGAACCTAGGGTCCTGGCCTTGTCCCAGCTACTTGTCACCCCACACCCCATTGCTGTGTCCTTGACTCCTCAGCCTTTGGTTCATGGTTTTGCGTCTCTTGTAGGGTAAGCCTGAGTGGTGGTTCAGACATACATAAGGCACATTTTCTGGGGTAAGATTTTTAAAAAATGGTATGTAGCTACTAACCGCTTTTCCTACACAGAAGAAAGTTTGCCTAGGATTCTGTGTTGAAAAATACTGAAGAAGCTTCATCAGTGAAGTATTGATTCCTAGTACTCTGGTCCTCTCTTTGGAGACCAAGACTTAGCTTGAATATTATCTGTGACCTTTCGGTCTACTCCATCTAAACCTAATAGTTAAAACTTTTCTGTTGAGAACAGCGATCTGAAAATGACGTGTGTGGTTGGGGGGTGGGGGTGGATAAAAGGAGTGAACATAAGGTTATATTGTTTCTTCAGATTCTGTTCCCAGAGATTCATAATGCTTTGGGTGGTAGTACACAGTTACACTACAGTTACTATCACGTGGACTGCCCATTATAATTACCCAGGGAAATTAAAAAAAAAAAACAACCAAAAAACACTTAGACTTGGTCCCACCCCAAACCAATTAAACCAGAATCTCTAGGAGGGAGCCTTGGGCACTGAAAGTTTTGTAAAATCTCCCCAGATGTTTCTAACATGGAGCTAGGACTGAGGGTTCCTAGATCCGAACAAGGACTGTAGGTTTTAGAGTCTGCTAGGTCTGTGTTGGAACTCCAGATATGCCACTCTTTGTGCTGTGTGACATTGGGAAGGTTTTTGAAGCTTCATCAACTCATGTGCTTATCTTGTAACATGGAAGCAGTGTGCCTTCATTAGAGGATTGTTTTAAAGATAAAGTGAGAAAATGTATGTACTGTAGCTAGTACCGTGCCTAGCATATAATTGGTGTTTAATAAATTAGAGTTATGATCACTATTACCATCATTATTAGGCTTGGAAAAGGCCATCATGTCTGTATGCAAACTTTGCTTAGTCATAGAGAAGAGTAGGCACCCACCGGAGACCGCTGCGGCCATCTGCTCCTTGTCAGATAGAATATTGTACTATGATTATTCTTCCTCCTTTATCCAATCTAATTTTGAATCCCAGTGCTGCAATGGTTAAAACTATCCTTTTAACCATTGGATATTTCTAGACATATTTATATGTCTAGAATATAAATGTATCCATCTTTATATTCCAGACATATAAATATGTCTAGAAATATCCAGACATATTTCTGCTAAAGGGTAAAACATTCTCAATGTTCCGATGCTTCCTTCAACATTTAGATTTAGTTTATTCATTTTAATGTTGGTTCTACTATTCTTTTAGTTGTATCCTTCCAATATGCTGAAAATCTTAAAGTATTTGTATTATTCTATTGTGGACTTCTCTTCATCTCTCTTTGGCAAGATCAAAAATCAATTTTTCTCAGTACTCCCTTCAAAATACGTAAGAAGCTGTACCATGTTTTCGGTCTTTGAATAATAACTGCCTCTTGAATTCTTTGCCACGGATTCTACCCTCCTTTATGAAAACCAGGCAGTTCATTAGCTATAGCGTTGCAGCCTGGATTAACTCATCATTAAAACGTAAAAATACAAGGACACAAAGTTCAGGATGAGACTCACCTGATTTATGAACAGTCTTATACACGATAAATGTTCATGTCAATGTTAAATTGAAAGGCAATGCTCTACTGTTAAACAGAAGCAAAATGATTTTCCTAACAATGATTTGTGTACTTAAAAAATCTACAGATGTTTCAAGGAGAATGGTTAAGACCCTTTTTTCCATATTCCAGCAAGTCAGATACACTATGTCTGTGACAGATGACACCAATGTTCTCACAGGCTGCTTTTTGGAATCATTCATGACTTGTGCCCAGTAAACCCAGTGGTTTAGCTATGTAGGCTCTACCCCTGAACCAACTCTCCAGTGTTTTACACTTTTCAGTTACTAGCATTGTTCTAATCTTTATTACCTTTACCTTTGGTCTCTGCACTTGCCCATGCATCCCATACAGTGAATCCAGATAATTCTCTTGCTCCTTTCACAAACCTTTAATAACTCCCTGCATCTCTAATAAAGTCCCAGTCATGTGGGAGCAGATGCAAAGAGCTCAGTTTGCTTGAATTTGGAGGCAGACAGATCTGGGGTTTGACCTGGCTTTGTGGCTTTTTGGCTTTTAGCTGTGTGAATGTGTATATATTATTTTCTTCTCTAAGCCTGTTTTATCATCTGTAAAATGAGGATAAAAATAACTACCTTAGGATCTAATAAGCATTAAATGAAATAACTTCTGCACATTACCTAGTACAATATCTGGCTCCCAGTGGAGGCTCAGCTAAGATTAGTCACCTTCTCTGATGCTCTGATTCTAGACCTGACCTACGTTTCCAATTCCATCTCTCACAGCACCATCCCTCTGTCTTCCACATGCCCTGGTCTCTTTTCCTTCTGTACTATCACTGTATGCATATGTCTTCCACTCCCTCGCTTCTATGGCTTTATTCATCTATATATTTATGTGGCCATAAATACCTTTTTCTTAGTGTCTAACCAGCTCTTCGTTTATTTTTCCCCAAGATTGCCCATCAAAATTATCCTCCAACCTCCCACTCATTGCCCTTGTCCTACCTTCTCAGTGATCTTTCCAGCCTGCCTTGGGTTCCATCCCACGTCGGTGTTTGCATCCACCTCCTCCAACTGATTATGAGGCCCTCAAGGGCAGGGGAAGGGTCTTTCTTATTTTCGTCTACACTTGCCCATCTCCACCACTCTTTTCTGAGAGCCTAGCAGGCTTTCTTGAAAAGGAAACGTTCAAAACATTTAATGGATATATTATTTTAAAAATTCATTGTATTGCTAAAACTATAAAACACTGATGTATATAAGATGGTTATCCTATTATTATTGATCACATAACTAGAAAAATTAATCAAGTCCACCAAGTGTAAGTAACTTCCCAGAGTAATACCATGAATTTTCATTCATATCTTGGGAGCTTTCATAAAAGCTCTGAACAGACCCTGGGCACTAAAGTATACCCAGCAAGCTCACAGCAGCAGTACAACACTCTTAGAAACACTAAGATTAAGGCAGCAGAAGAAAAGACAAAAGTCACGTGATGAGATGCAGGCTAAGGGGCCCAGGACTCGAGTATGGCTGACTTTCGGCTAGTTGCTGAAACTTCAGGTGTGTTTATTCTGGCCTACGGAAGCCTGCAGGACAATATTCCCTTCCTTCCCACCGTTTCTACTGGCAACTAGAGAAATAGAATAAATAGAGAAGAGGACTGAATTCTGAGCTTCACATAAACCAATATTCCATCTGCCTCTAGAGCTTGTATTAATCAACTCTCTTTCTTTTTCTTGTTTATATATGTTTCATGTGTAATAGATCTATGCAAATGATGTGTCCTGACTAGTATGTTTCTCTGCCATATTTTAACTCATTTGATGACCACCTTTGGTTTCTCCATTTAATGAAAACTATAATTATTCAGTGTTTCTACAATCAATCACAGATTTTCTCTGTAGTATCTGATAGGGTGACCAGCCAGCCCAGTTTGCCAGGGGAATGAGAGGTTTCCTGGAACATGGGACTTTCAATGTTGAAACTGGGATGGTTTTGGGAAACTGGAAAATTCAGCACCGTGCTAAAGGCTTTTTCAGCTTTTCAGAGAAAAACGTAAGCTACTGTTCTTTTCCATAAGGTGTTTGCAATCTCTGGAGGAAATAGGATGCAGGAAACCAAATACAGGACAATTCAAGAGAGAAAGAAATCAAGCCTAAGTGTGTGTGGTGCGGAATATAAGGGATGCTGCGATGTTTTAGAGCTGGTAGTGGGAGAATGATGATGAAGAGACACCTTCTTGGCAAAAGTGAGCCTAGAGAGGGAAGCCTCAGACAGGACAGAAGCTTAGAAGCTCAGGAGGAGGGGGTGAGAGGTACATGGAGAAAAGACAAAGTGTGAAAATGAAACAGAAATGCAGCAGCCTGGCCTGGGCCCGGAGGGGGTGAGCTGCGGTGGTGCAGAAATGCAGGTCGTGAATACAAGCTGAAATAAAGTCTGACAAGTATGTGCAGTTTGGAGTAACTTTCGTCTGGCCTTCCAGCATTTGCTTGAATAATTGAGACTTGGCTGCAATTAAGATTTACATTTGGTGGCTTCACTTCCTCAAAAGGAGAATTTATGGGTCTCGCGGAATAAACCAACATATGTGTTACTGAGGCCCATCCGTGTTTCAATGGAATGATCGCTGGGCAGTAAGTCAGAGAGAGACAACATCTATCATGAAATGTTTTGTGTGGTGAAATACTCTATCGCGAGACCAAAATGCTAGATTAAAGAAGGTTCTGCAAAGAAAACAAATAACTGCTCTTTTCACATAGAATTTGTCCTTTATCTGATATTGGCAGCCCTGAATGTTTGGTTTACAGGAAACACCCTTGCCATTTGTTTTATTGCTTCTCTGCAAGTTATTTGCCTCCAATTTTAGCTGCTGAATTATTTTTCTAATCCTTCTCAATTAACATGCCTTCTGCATCATCGAGGAACTGAAATGAATAGAGGAAGTTACATGGGAATGACATTCCATCTTTCCTAAAGAACAATTTTCCTGTCAAAAATCCAAGAGGAAGAATGTGAGATTTTTTTTTTATTCATCTGTAGCCAGTGTCTACTTAAATTCAGATGAACTGAATTTTCTCTGACTGGTTTTGCTTCCATATAAACTCTGTAAAATATTCCATCTTCTTCTCACCACCCCTCCCCTCTCCTTGAAAGCAAGCACTTACAGAGGGGGAGAGACTCTGTTTCTCAGAGTAAACAGCCCCTGCTGAGCAGAGCCCTGGGCCCCTAGAAAGCCCACCCCTTCAGAAGGAAATCAGATCCTAGGGCAAAATAGGTGAAGAAAAAAAGGGCAGCTGTTAAAACATTTAGTCTGTTTTTCTCCTCAACCCCTGCCGGTCCCCTTGCTTCCCAGCATCCACCTCCACGTGATCCTTTCCATCCTCTGGCTTCTGTGCTGGGAAAGGAGGACCTTAGCATGGAGCGTGTATAAGAAGAACGTTCCCCGGCCTCCGCATCCTCGCAGCCGTCTTTCGCCTCTCCACCCTCCGTGCCACATTCCTGGAGGATAGTCGAAAGATTGATTGGATGATTTTCTGGCAGCTCTTTGCAAAGCCTGCAGCCACAGCTTGGTTTAATTAAGGAATCAGCCTTTCTTTTATGTAGGTCACATCAGGTTTTGATTCCAAATCTCATATAGCTTTAACCTTTCTAAAAATTCAGAAATGCATGTGCAATTGGAAGATTTTTTTTAAAAAAAGGTTTTTCATAATTCTCATCAGAGTCATTTATGCTAGTATAGCTGTGGTCTCTCTCTTTGCCTAATTATCAGAATCAGGGCAGCATTCTATCTACGAAGCCTTTTCTTCCACGAGGCTCCTGTCGTCTGAAGCACATATGCCCTTATTATAAAATTATTAACAGGGATCTGGGGCTGGGGGAAAGTTTGATGGTCTTTTGCTTGTTTCTTTGTGCATTTGTGTCCCAAAGGTTTAATGGGTTCCCTGCCTATGAAATCTAATACTAAAGAATCTATTTGGGGGGGTGGTGAGTGTAAAAACATTTAACCAGTTAATCTTTGAGATGGAATTAGAAATAAATATAACGTAGTAAGAGAAACTGGGCATTATAATGACACTTCATGAACTGAAACCCCATAATAATTCTCAGATCGTAGGCAGCCCTTAGGAAACCTTGTCTAAAGAACTGATAATGAACAAAGAATATCCCTTGGCAGGTAGCCATGCCAGAGCCACTGATGATTTCAGAAGTCTGAATGATGAACATGGATCCTGAAACTGCCTTTGAAAAATTCTAACCTAATAATACCCTTTGCCTTTCAGAAATTTGTGACAATTAGCACATGACTCTGATTTAAATTGTTCTTCAGGTACCACGTTTTATGTTTACTTTTGCTATTAGAAAGTTTGAAATTTTATCAGTCAAATAAAACATAAATACAAAACATCCAAATGTTGAAGGGCAAGACAGCCACCTTAACCTTCACCTCCAAAAAATCACATTTTCAGAGTATATGTCAACACAGGCAATGCGTACTTAATGACTAACGTGACCGCATGTAATCTGCCACCCACAGGTAATTAATTAGGCTATTCAGCGAGTGTCATGCAAATAGGTGAACATTACCAGCTCTCAGGAGTGTGAAGCAGTGTCCTGTTTACACTTCCTGGATGGTTAGATGAAGAGCAGTGCAAAACACTGACATGAAATACCATGAGCTTGCAAGTTGCGCACCTCTCCTAATGTTAAGCCTCAAAGGCTGCAGGTCCAATCAATTTCAAATTGTTAAAAAGCAGCTGGATGGGCTTGTCTGTCAAGGAAGGAGATGTCTGTTGGAGAAACTCACAGACTCTTGGGCTCATTATTTTCAGAATGAAAAGGGAACTGCAGCTGTCTGTTCTGATACGTTTGATTAAACTGCTCACCCGAAGGTCAGAGAGATGGAGGAAACTTCGGTTGAGTTCCCCAGCCAATAGTTTCGGTGCATATATTGACTTTGCAGACTTTGTATGGAGCAGGAAGTATCCCAATAATAGGACTTGCCGTGAGATCTCTGGAATGTTCGTTGTTGGAACCACATCATTGAAACCGCCTGTCTCAGGATATTTTACTCTTGTTCTCCTCGCCTGCGACTCTCACCCCAATGAATACTATCCAAGAAGAATAAAATGAAATCATTATGGTTTCAAATTGCCCGAGGCAGAAACTGTGTCTTCACCTTTCAGAGGAGGAGTGAACACTGGGTACCAAATATGCAGAAAGGATGGAGTTTGTATACCTCCGAATCAAATTTAAGTCACCAAAGGTCTGTTGGTTGTGGTCTTAAACCCTTAAAGAAAAGGTGTCTTGGCTATAGCTCTTGAATCACTTCTGCTTTCACTAAATTCATTCTGTAGCATATGGAGTTTCATATTTTTGTTATGGCTGGAGTTAAACCACAGCCCCTCTCAAATTTGCAATTGGTGATAGCTCAGTGCATCTAAATTAAAAAAAAAAAAATCCATGGTGTATTCTACAGGGCTGCAATGCCCCCTCCTGTCTGCTCTGCCTGGGGTGGAGAAACTCACCTGGGTTTAAGGGAGTCAACTTGACAAGTGAAAACTGTGTCTGTCTTTTCTCTATCACCATTCTCCTATACCCATGAAGGGCTGTAAAAGCCAGATCTCCTAGTAGCGAAACTGATCATGCAAATTCTATTCCATTTTCTCACTTGGCCTTCTATAATCTATAGGAAATAAACACACAACACTAAAGGTTGCTGCCATTTTTATAAAAGTACTCAATTATGCCCAATTATCTTTGTGATGAGGAAGATGGGTTAGTAACATCTTGTTTATTCTGATATATAAGTAATCTTAACATACTATATACCCTAATAGCAACATATCTTTTTCAACCCCTAGAATCTTGATGGAAATGATTGATTGGAGTTGCCTGACCTCTGTATCTATTTTCAATAGGACTTTATTTATTCTTTATCTTATAAAACCCATGCAATAACTTATAAAATATATTCAGTGTAGATCATGTTGTAACTCCTAATAACTTCTCAAAAAGGAATTGGTGAGACCATTAAGCAGGACTAAACAAAGGAAAAAAATATCCCTGCTTTGGTCTGTATTCTCTTTTTTCACCATCAGTGTGGCTGGTATTTCCTTGTCTGCTTTTCTGTCTTCCCTATCCTTCATGCTCCCACAAGGTCTGCATGCAGCAGTTGTTTCCCTGGGCAAGGTTTTAATAAATATTGTAGAAGATCTCAGGACCTCTCACTGCATTTGTTCAAAGTTCAGATTTTCCATGGAGTCTTCATTAAGTTTATTTTTAAAGCATGTTTTCATGTTTCTAATATATTCTGGAAACTAGCTCAAGTTTTTATGCAGAAGTGAGGTATGATAAATCTTGCGAACTGCAGGGGTGTGTGTGTGTGTGTGCATATACATGGGTATGTGTTTGGATGTGGTGTGCCTGTGTCTAGATGTCAATTGTGTCTCAATGACAGAAAGAGTTTACAAATGTGGGCTTTGTGCTGGGAAGAGAAAAGCTTTTTCCGTGAGGCGTAACCTAAAAAAATTCTTCCCCATGACCTAAGAATAATGAATGCTGAAACTTCCTACACATCAATACTAATTTCTCCTTACATTTTACATTTTTATTTGCCTTTAATTGTGTTCATGACAATACTTATAAGATTGACCCACTTTTAACCTAAAAAATGAACTAATAGATTCTTTTATAGATTGTTTTCAAATGAAGTTGGGCTTAGAGTCTCCAAATCCTAGATTTAGTTGCTGGGGGGAGGCCTTAAAACTCTGCTCTGTGTACAGAAAAACGTGCCGTGTGTGGAGGTCAGTGCACAGGAGGTCAGGTATGCTTTGTAGTTAGTTTCCTTCTCACATGTTTTGGGGCGTCTATAATATTAGTAAATCTTCGTGTCACCTGGCAGGTAGCTGAGACTCAAATTGAAAAGATTGCAAATAGAAAGAGGTGACCTATTGATACCCTGTTTTCTTTAGTTCCCCTCTTTATTGAAGTCTCTGAAATGATTATAACCTAGACATGAAGCAGCAAATACTCTTCTTTGGCCCAGTCCATGTCCATAAAAGGCCTTTGGTACACAGGGCTTAGGAGGAGGCCTTTAATATCGGGATGCCTGTGTTCTGATACCACTGATGAGTCAGCTATATCTCTAGCTGGCTACAGGATCCTTGGAAAAGACATTCATTCCTGTCAAATTTTCCCTCTGGGCCTTCCAACTAGTGCTCAGTCAGAAAGAGTGACCTGTTTTTTTGGGTTTTTTTTAGCATCTGGTGGTAGAATTCCTTAAGATACCTCAGTATCTGAACCTTAGCCCAGAAAGTTACAACTTTTCATGACTCGCGATGAGGCTGAACCCAAATTTGAAATTCTAAGTGGGAGAGATTGATAAATATTTAAACCGCAATCTGACTCCACGAGAATGTTGCCTTTAGAAGAAAGAAACCTTTAGCTTGCCCTAGTTTTATAGTGTTCCTAAATGGGAAAAGTCTCTACCCACACTGTTACCTACTATTTGGGGGTAGCTCTCAGGCAATCGAATTTGGAATACTTTAGGTACAAAATGGGAAAAGTGACACTTTGAACTGAATAGAGAGTGTACCAGTGAATGTACCACTCTGTCATATATAAAGATCTTAATCAATGGAGATCCATTAGGAAAGTTCTGCAGAAAGGAAGGGATGAAATATCTCAAGAGGAAAACTAATTAGAAAAGAAGGAGTTCAGATGCAAATTATGCCAGCTATACTCAAGTCAAAATAAGCTATTCCCACAGGAAAAACAATAGACTACTTTCTTTTAAGGTATTTGTCATTCTTCAAAAGATATTTTCACTTCTAATTAACTGCTTTTCAAAAACGGCATGCAGTTAAGATATTATCCCCTCCTGGACATTTTGAATTTTAATTTTTGTAATAAAAAATCCAAAAATACTGTAATTATGTGCAGAAATGGTGAAAACTGAATGTTTTATAGTAATTACGGGGTCCTGGGAAGTATGCTAAGAGCTTTCCAAGTGTTCACGTATTCAGTCCTCACAGCTTTCCCAGGAGGTAGGTGCTGCTATTTTATTAGAGATGAAATACTGAACCAAAAAGAGGGGGACCTTGGATTTGAATATGTGTGTCCAGTGGCAGAGATCAAAGTCCTAACTCACAGGCTTTGCTGCCCTAGAATTCATTTGGTGATATGAGGCAAAGGATGCAAATACAGTGACTGTTTCTGACTTTGATGAGGTCATCTTTGGGAGACTAAAAAAAAGAAAGAAAAAAATATTCCAGCTCATTATTTGTTCTGAAATCTTTGTTGAACCAACCAGTAACTTCCAGTTATCTCATTTTGGATCCTTGGTCATTTGGTTAGTCAGTCCACAACACTTATTGATGATCCACTTTTTCCTTTCTTGGTTGTTCACTTTTCTCCCATAGTCTTTTTTTTTTTTTTTTTTTTGGTACGCGGACCTCTCACTGCTGTGGCCTCTCCCGTTGCGGAGCACAGGCTCCGGATGCACAGGCTCAGCGGCCATGGCTCACGGGCCCAGCCACTCCGCAGCACGTGGGATCCTCCCGGACCGGGACACGAACCCGTGCCCCCTGCATCGGCAGGCGGACTCCCAACCACTGCACCATCAGGGAAGCCCCTCTCCCATAGTCTTGATGAAGGGAATGGAACTTTAGTGATTATATTCATTGTATGACATTTTTCATGAGCACAATAAATTCAAGTTTCCCACTTTTGGGGGCAATTCATGGAGGTGCGACATAACCCTACTCAAGTGTGGCTGCATTTAGTGAATTCCTTCCAAAGAGCATAGTATAGAAAGGGAGGGAGAAAGTGTAGCTTTGCAGTGGAGGAAGCTCATAGATACCAGCTCGGACAGGTGATCAAGGTCAACAGCCACAGTGATGTCATGTTGATGGTATGTTCCATTGATATGATATGAGGAAAATGGCATATTACCTCAGTGTTTCTCTTCTGAAAAGCATGTTACCCCTGTATAATCATGGGAAGTACATCAGAAAAATCCCAGTTGAGGGACATTTTACAAATACCTGACAAGTATTCCTCAAAACTGCCAAGGTCATCAAAAATAAGGAAAGTCTGAAAAACTGTCACAGCCAAGAGGAGCCTAAGGAGACATAAAAACATAAGTGTTATCCTAGATGGGATCCTGGGACAGAAAAGGACATTAGGTAAAAACTAAGGAAATCTGAATAAACTATGGACTTTAATAATAATATATCAATATTGGTTAATTAATTGTGACAAATAGATCACACTAATGTAAAAAGTTAATAATAGGAGAAACTGGGTTTGGAGTATATAGGAACTCTCTCTACTGCCTTTGCAATTTTTTTTCTGTAAAAACCTAAAACTGTTCTAAAATAAAAAGTGTATCTAAACAGTGCTGGGAAAAATCTTAACATTCATTTAATCATCTGTTGATTTTGGAATGTGTATAGTCATGTATTTGTTTAATTTCTTTCCCAACTTCACTAGACAGTCTGAGGGGAAAATTTGCTTATTTGTTTATTCTTTCAACAAGCATATTTTTAATAATACTAATACTAGCTAACTTGTTAAGTATTTATTATTTGCCAGACAATGTGCTAAAATCTTGGCTTACATCATCTTATTCAGTACTTAAACACCAACATTTTGAACTAGTTATTGTTACTGCCCTATTTTACAGATGAGGAAACTGAGGCTTGGAGGAGCTAATAACTTGTCAAAGGTTATTTGGCTAAATTGTAGAGCCAGGGTGTGACTGTAGCAGCCTGTCCATGGTCTCTGTGCTATTAGACAGTTTATCAGGAAAGATTGCATTCAGATGCATATAACAGAAGCCCAACTATAAATGCTGGGGTTTATTTTTCTCATGTGAAAAAGATCAGGCTTCTGTGGCTGATCTAGGAAATAATCAAGGGCTCAGACTCCTGGATTTCTCCTCCTTCATCCTGAGTGTATGGCTCTCCCTCTTATAATTTAGCCTCATGGATTATTCTAGGATAAAAGAAGGAAGTCATAAAGAAGAAAAGGTAAGAATGGAGCCCGCGTTTCCACAGAGCTAGAACTCCTGGCTCAGGGTCTCTTCCCTCCACCGTCACTGAACTGCCCCGGAGCCCAAGGGGAGGGCGGCCTCACTGAAGCTGCCGGCTCTGGAGAGGCCCCAGCAGCCGAAGCTGCGACAGTCCTGGGGACCGCGGGCCAGTTGTTTCAACAAATAACTTAAAGACAAAATGGAAAAACAAGGTTTGTGCCTGAGATCATGTTGATGTGAAACCACGGATGGCCACCTTGTGCCAGCCGTGTGGATGACAGGCTCTTGGTGCTCCAGCCAGGAGTCAGGGCTGTGCCTCGGAGGTGAGAGAGCCAAGTTCAGGACACTGGTCCACAAGAGACCTCCCAGCTCCACATAATATCAAACGGAGAATATCTCCCAGAGACCTCCATCTCAATGCCAAGACCCAGCTCCACTCAACGACAAGCAAACTACAGTGGTGAACACCCGATGCCAAACAACTAGCAAGACAGGAACACAACCCCATCCATTAGCAGAGAGGCTGCCTAAAATCATAATAAGGTCACAGACACCCCAAAACACACCACCAAATGAGGAACTGCCCACCAGAAAGACAAGATAAAACCTCATCCACCAGAACACAGGCACTAGTCCCCTCCAACAGGAAGCCTACACAACCCACTGAACCAACCTTAGCCACTGGGAACAGACACCAAAAACAACGGGAACTACAAACCTGCAGCCTGCGAAAAGGAGACCCCAAACACAGTAAGTTAAGCAAGATGAGAAGACAGAGAAACACACAGCAGATGAAGGAACAAGGCAAAAACCCACCAGACCTAACAAATGAAGAGGAAATGGGCAGTCTACCTGAAAAAGAATTCAGAATAATGATGGTAAAGATGATACAAAATCTTGGAAATAGAATGGAGAAAATACAAGAAATGTTTAACAAGGACCTAGAAGAACTAAAGAACAAACAAACAGTGATGAACAGCAAAATAAATGAAATTAAAAATTCTCTAGAAGGGATCAATAGCAGAATAAATGAGGCAGAAGAACGGATAAGTGACCTGGAAGATAAAATAATGGAAATAACTACTGCAGAGCAGAATAAAGAAAAAGGAATGAAAAGAATTGAGGACTCAAGAGACCTCAGGGACATCATTAAATGCACCAACACATTCGAATTATAGGGGTCCCAGAAGAAGAAGAGAAAGAGAAAGGGACTGAGAAAATATTTGAAGAGATTATAGTTGAAAACTTCCCTAATATGGGAAAGGAAATAGTTAATCAAGTCCAAGAAGCACAGAGAGTCCTATACAGAATAATTCCAAGGAGAACCATGCCAAGACACATATCAATCAAACTATCAAAAATTAAATACAAAGAAAAAATATTAAAAGCAGCAAGGGAAAAACAAAAAATGACACACAAGGGAATCCCCATAAGGTTAACAGCTGATCTTTCTGCAGAAACTCTGCAAGCAAGAAGGGAGTGGCAGGACATATTTAAAGTGATGAAGGACAAAAACCTACAACCAAGAATACTCTACCCAGCAAGGATCTCATTCAGATTTGACAGAGAAATTAAAACCTTTACAGACAAGCAAAAACTAAGAGAATTTAGCACCACCAAACCAGCTTTACAACAAATGCTAAAGGAACTTCTCTAGGCAGGAAACACAAGAGAAGGAAAAGACCTACAATAACAAACCGAAAACAATTAAGAAAATGGTAATAGGAACATACATATTGATAATTACCTTAAATGTAAATGGATTAAATGCTCCCACCAAAAGACATAGACTGGCTGAATGGATACAAAAACAAGATTCGTGTATATGCTGTCTACAAGAGACTCACTTCAGACCTAGGGACACATACAGACTGAAAGTGAGGGGATTGAAAAAGATATTCCATGCAAATGGAAATTAAAAGGAAGCTGGAGTAGCAATTCTCATATCAGACAAAATAGACTTTAAAATAAAGACTATTACAAGAGACAAAGAAGGACACTACATAATCATCAAGGGATCAATCCAAGAAGAATATATGACAATTGTAAATATTTAGGCACCCAACATAGGATCATGTCAATACATAAGGCAAATACTAACAGCCATAAAAGGGTAAATCGACGGTAACACAGTCATAGTAGGGGACTTTAACACCCCACTTTCACCAATGGACAGATTATCCAAAATGAAAATAAATAAGGAAACACAAGCTTTAAATGATAAATTAAACAAGAGGGACTTAATTGATATTTATAGGACATTCCATCCAAAAACAACAGAATACACATTCTTCTCAAGTGCTCATGGAACATTCTCCAAGATAGATCATATCTTGGGTCACAAATCAGGCCTTGGTAAATTTAAGAAAATTGAAATCGTATCAAGTATCTTTTCTGACCACAACGCTATGAGACTAGATATCAATTACAGGAAAAAATTTGTAAAAAATACAAACACATGGAGGCTAAACAATACACTACTTAAAAACAAGAGATCACTGAAGAAATCAAAGAGGAAATTTAAAAATACCTAGAAAAAAATGACAATGAAAACACAACAAGCCAAAACCTATGGGATGCAGCAAAAGCAGTTCTAAGAGGGAGTTTATAGTGATACAATCCTACCATAAGAAGCAAGAAACATGTCAAACAAACAACCTAACCTTACACCTAAAGCAGTTAGAGAAAGAAGAACAAAAACCCCCAAAGTTAGCAGAAGGAAAGAAATCAAAAAGATCAGATCAGAAAAAAATGAAAAAGAAATGAAGGAAACTATAACAAAGATCAATAAAACTAAAAGCTGGTTCTTTGAGAAGGTAAGCAAAATTGATAAACCATTAGCCAGACTCATCAAGAAAAAAAGGGAGAAGACTCATATCTATAGAATTAGAAATGAAAAAAGAGAAGTAACAACTGACACTGCAGAAATACAAAGGATGCTGAGAGATTACTACAAGCAACTATATGCCAATAAAATGGACAACCTGGAAGAAATGGACTAATTCTTAGAAATGCACAACCTTCTGAGACTTAACCAGGAAGAAATAGAAAATATGAACAGACCAATCACAAGGAGTGAAACTGACATGGTGATTAAAAATTTTCCAACAAACAAAAGCCCAGGATCAGATGGCTTCACAGGCAAATTCTATCAAACATTTAGAGAAGAACTAACACCTATCCTTCTCAAACTCTTCCAAAATATAGCAGAGGGAGGAACATTCCCAAACTCATTCTACGAGGTCACCATCACCCTGATACCAAAACCAGACAAAGATGTCACAAAGAAAGAAAACTACAGGCCAATATCACTGATGAACATAGATGCAAAAATGCTCAACAAAATATTAGAAAACAGAATCCAACAGCACATTAAAAGGATCATACACCATGATCAAGTGGGGCTTATCCGAGGAATGCAAGGATTCTTCAATACATGCAAATCAATCAATGTGATACACGATATTAACAAATTGAAAGAGAAAAACCATATGATCATCTCAATAGATGCAGAGAAAGCTTTCTACAAAATTCAACACCCATTTATGATAAAAACCCCTCCAGAAAGTAGGCATAGAGGGAACTTTCCTCAACATAATACAGGCCAGATATGACAAACCCATAACCAACATCATCCTCAATGGTGAAAAACTGAAACCATTTCCACTAAGATCAGGAACAAGACAAGGTTGCCCACTCTCACCACTCTTATTCAACATAGTTTTGGAAGTTTTAGCCACAGCAATCAGAGAAGAAAAAGAAATAAAAGGTATTGAAATCAGAAAAGAAGAAGTAAAGCTGTCACTGTTTGCAGATGACATGATACTACCCATAGAGAATCCTAAAGATGCTATCAGAAAACTACTAGAGCTAATCAATGAATTTGGTAAAGTAGCAGGATAAAAAATTAATGCACAGGAATCTCTTGCATTCCTGTACACTAATGATGAAAAATCTGAAAGTGAAATTAAGAAAACACTTGCATTTACCATTGAAACAAAAAGAATAAAATATCTAGGAATAAACGTACCTAAGGAGACAAAAGACCTGTATGCAGAAAATTATAAGACACTGTTGAAAGAAATTAAAGATGATACAGATAGATGGAGAGATATACCATGTTCTTGGATTGGAATAATCAACATTGTGAAAATGACTCTACTACCCAAAGCAATCTACAGATTCAATGCAATCCCTATCAAACTACCACTGGCATCTTTCACAGAAGCAGAACAAAAAATTTCACAATTTGTATGGAAACACAAAAGACCCTGAATAGCCAAAGCAATCTTGAGAAAGAAAAACAGAGCTGGGGGAATAGGCTCCCTGACTTCAGACTATACTACAAAGCTACAATAATCAAGACAGTATGGTACTGGCACAAAAACAGAAATATAGGTCAATGGAACAGGATAGAAAGCCCAGAGATAAACCTATGTACATATGGTCACCTTATCTTTGACAAAGGAGGCAAGAATATACAGTGGAGAAAATACAGCCTCTTAAATAAGTGGTGCTGGGAAAACTGGACAGCTACATGTAAAAGTATGAAATTAGAACATTCACTGACACCATACACAAAAGTAAACTCAAAATGGATTAAAGTCCTTAATGTAAGGCCAGACACTATCAAACTCTTAGAGGAAAACATAGGCAGAACACTCTATGACATAAATCACAGCAAGATCCTTTTTGACCCACCTCCTAGAGAAATGGAAATAAAAACAAAAATAAACAAATGGGACCTAATGAAACTTCAAAGCTTTTGCACAGCAAAGGAAACCATAAACAAGACGAAAAGACAACCCTCAGAATAGGAGAAAATATTTGCAAATGAAGCAACTGACAAAGGATTAATCTCCAAAATTTACAAGCAGCTCATGCAGCTCAATATCAAAAAAACAAACCACCCAATCCAAAACTGGGCCGAAGACCTAAATAGACATATCTCCAAAGAAGATATACAGATTGCCAAGAAACACATGAAAGGATGCTGAACATCATTAATCATTAGAGAAATGTAAATCAGAACTACAATGAGATATCATCTCACAGCAATCAGAATGGCCATCATCAAAAAATCTACAAACAATAAATGCTGGAGAGGGTATGGAGAAAAGGGAACCCTCTTGCAGTGTTGGTGGGAATGTTAATTGATACAGCCACTATGGAGAACAGTATGGAGGTTCCTTAAAAAACTACAAATAGAACTACCATATGACCCAGCAATCCCACTACTGGGCATATACCCTGAGCAAACCATAATTCAAAAAGAGTCATGTATCAAAATATTCATTGAAGCTCTATTTACAATAGCCAGTATATGGGAGCAACCTAAGTGTCCATCAACAGATGAATGGATAAAGAAGATGTGGCACATATATACAATGGAACATTACTCAGGCATAAAAAGAAATGAAATTGAGTTATCTGTAGTGAGGTGGATGGACCTAGAGTCTGTCATACAGAGTGAAGTAAGTCAGAAAGAGAAAAACAAATACCGTATGGTAACACATTTATATGGAATCTAACAAGAAAGAAAAAAAAATGGTCATGAAGAACCTAGGGAGAAGATGGGAATAAAGACACAGACCTACTAGAGAATGGACTTTAGGATATGGGGAAGGGGAAGGTAAGCTGGGACGAAGTGAGAGAGTGGCAAGGACATACATACACTACCAAATGTAAAATAGATAGCTAGTGGGAAGCAGCCGTATAGCACAGGGAGCTCAGCTCAGTGCTTTGTGACCACCTAGAGGGGTGGGATAGGGAGGGTGGGAGGGAGGGAGACACAAGAGGGAAGAGATATGGGGATATATGTATATGTATAACTGATGCACTTTGATATAAAGCAGAAACTAACACACCTTTGTAAAGCAATTATACTCTAATAAAGATGTTAAAAAAAAAGAAGAAAAGGTGTCACAAATATCAGGAAAGCAAAACTTCTCTCAAATTCCTAGCAATCTTCTGTTAATGTTATAGTCAGAATGCTGTCATCTAGCTACAAGAGGGACTGGGAAATCAGTTCAGTGTTTTTTGTCAATTTAACATGAAAAGTTTAAGGTGGGAATTGCTGTTCAGAACAAAACAGGATTCGATTCGTAAGGAAAAAGGGGAGGCTGTCTAGCATAGAACTGGTGAATGAATTAAAGATGAATATTGGGGATCAACTCGATTTTCTGCTGCAGTCGTTGAGCTGTGCTGGGCCCCTGGGGTACAAATCCACCCCAAACACTGCTCCCATTCTTACGTCACTCATAGTTAATTAGAGGAGACAGTCTTATAGGCCATGTGGAATTACAGAGATACTCACAGGGAGCAAGGAGTGGCACTGAAACTCAGCCTGAGAGAAGTGGAGAGGTCTTCTTGGAGGAAGGGGCATCTGAACGTACAAGAAAAGGATGCATAAAAGATATGCAAAAGGAAGGGAAAATTTCAGGCGTTAAGGTGAGAACACGTGGTGCATGTTAGGGACCAAAAGCAACTTGGCATTGAGGAAACTCTGTATTAGTCTCCCCTGATGCCCTCTCCAAACTACACTGGTCTTTCTTTTCCTCTCTCCCATCTCCCTAACAGCCCCTCCTCACCTGCGAGGTCTCATGTAAATGTCTTCTCAGGGAGACTTCCCCATGGCACCACCTGTTAATCTCCAACTTAGCTGCTGTTTCTCTTTTTCTTGATATTTACTCTGTACCAAGTATATGGGAAGCAATCAGCAAGTATTTGTAGAATGGCAGAAATGATAGTTATTTAATTCATTTAATTTTAGAGGTATGAATCTCAAATTATCTTCTGTGTATAATTGCAGACATGCACATCAGACATGTAATCTTTGATTATCCTTTAGCATTAATCTTATAGTTTTCTCTTTTTCTTTCCTGAGAATGTCTTTTATAGGCTAATTTATCAAGAACTAAGGGCATTGAAGTAGGGATCATGTCTAACATGTGTCTGGAATCTTCAAAGTATTTCATATAATATTTACTTATGGTAGATGAGCAATACTTAGTGTTACTGAATGTGCATGTAATAGAAAAGTAGGGATCCATGAAAATGTATTAAATGTAACTATTTCTTTTGAGAAAGCAACTGCAAAGTTAATTTTCTACCATCATTTAAAACTATTCTGGTCCTACCTATCAATATATCAGTTGATATTTTTGCAAGTTCAAAGAAAATTTAGCTACTGTTGATTGCTATGACACAATAGAATAGAATGCATGATATTATTTTATGACTCAGATTGCTACATGATTGCAGAGAGATGTTTATGTATACAGTTTCTCTCCCTGCTGAGGCCCCATCAACTGCAAAGTAATACAGTAATAAGAAAAATAAATTTGTTTTTCAGAAATTCTGAAACAGTTGAATGCAATGTGTAGAAATTTGTTCTCATTGGTTACTCCTCATTGATACTGGCATAGCAAGTTTCCCAATAGCCTTATTCTTTATTTATGATGCATTTTCTTCTTTTGCCTCACACTGTGTCACAGCAAGTAATCTTGTTTTAAAATGCAATACAACAAGAGACCATGAGGCCACATCCCTAAAGCAGTCCCTTCCAGAGTGGAGTCCAAGACTCCCTCGAGAGCCCCAGGACTTCATGGAAAGTTGTCAAAGCTGAGAATGTTATCTGGGGAAAAATGGTTAAAGAGAGATTGGGAACATAGTCCAGGAGGGAACGTCAGTGGTGGGGAGAGGAGAACAAGACTAAATGATGGGCGAAAGAGAAACATTTGGAGAGCCAGAGAAAGACCTAAATGTAAATAAGCTTTGCCTTAAGACTAAGAAAAATAAAGACTAACCATGACAACTGTGTAGTTTTATTCATTGAGGTCTTAGTATAATCACAAAAGTATAGAATTAACCTCTCAAAATCAAAGTAGTTAGGCCTTTTAGTGGGGTGGGTTGCAGATGGAGATTCTGTCAGTAGGAGCCCTACAGGAAAGATATCCAGCCAAACAAATCATGACCTGGTGCCGTTTCTCAGAGATTCTCCCTGATTCTGTCCATGTCTTTTCCTAAGGTTGCTTTAGGCCAGACTGGACCTGGTGCCTTTATCCGGGTCAGGTACATAGGACTGCTAAAAGTCATGTGATCTGCCATCCCCTCTGCTTCAGTCATCACCCTTTCCCATCGCAGGTTCTCACTGCCTCCATTTCTTCCTCCTCAGTGATGTGCAGTTGTAGGTTTGAGGAGAAATTATGAGCTACCATCTTCACATAAAGAGGTGGCATTGGTAGCTTTGAATGGAATGGCTATCTAAGTATCCAAAGTTTCTTATCTGACACAGATTTTGGACATCTTTTCTGCATGACAACTCAGAATCATCTCTTACCCCTAATTCCTAGTGCATAATACATCCTATAGGATTGCTACATGAACTTGAATATTTTTCAGTAGTATCTTCCCCAAACAGTAGATAAACTCTTAATCGTGGTTGGAAATCAGGTTCTTTAGACTTCTATGAGGTTTTTACCAGGATTATGGCAGAAGTTGACATAATGGTTGGAGCATGCTTTCTCTTATGGGTGTTAGCCACTAGCAGAATTTAGTCTCACCCATGGGATGGGGACAAATTGAAGATTAAATTCATTGGTGATGGTATTTCAGGAGCATCCATGGTGCCTGAGGATTTTAGGGATGTTCACAACATAAGGTATTACAGGTGTTACCTCTGGGGAAGCAGTATCTGGAAAAAGATATTTAAACTGAAATCTGAAAAGTAAGTAGGAGTTAACCAGATTAAAGGGAACATGGGGAATCTGAGGTGAGTGGAGAAGAACATTACAGGCCGAGTAATGTGTTGAGGTTTGCATGAGGGAGGACAACTGAGAGAGGACACAGAGATGAGGATAGAGACGTGAGCCATGTGGCCATGTGGAATTACAACTGAGGGAGGACACAGAGATGAGGATAGAGACGTGAGCAAGGTGATACAGTGAACAACCCTTGAAAAGATTCAGAGTCGTGGGAAGAGATTTCGAGTTCATTTTGAAAGCAGTGGGGACCCCCTGAAGGCTGCTAACCCAGGAAGTTATGTAACCGGAGAGACGTTTGGAAAGATTCCTGTGTCCTGCAGAGAGTAGAACGGAAACCGACAAAGGGCAGGGAGAGTGTTTGGGAAGGTCTTACAGAAATCTAGGCAGAAAGAATGGTGACCTGAGTTTAGTTCAGTGTCTTGGTTATCCATTGTTGCATAACAATTCTCCCTCCCTCGCCTAGAATAAAATAACTTAGTGGTTAAAACAGCAACTATTCTATTGCAGTTTTGGTGAGTAAGGGATTTGTACAGGGCATGGGGGATGGACTGTCTCTGCTGCTTGATGACTGGACTGTCAGTGAGAGATGGATATATGTCTCCCCTGGCCCCCCTGTCTGGGGCCTTGCTTTATCTGCTGGGGCAGGGGTATCCAAAATGGCCCCTTGCTTGCCTTCCTCATAATTACATGCACAGGGAACAATGAATATCTCCTTTAATCTTGGTTCCCATAAATATTTTATACATCTTTTTATTATAAATTCATCATATTGATTGTATTTTATAAATAGAATGCAATTCTATTTATTGAATACAATTTATAAAGCAAATATTACCATACAATTTCCCCTTTTATCATTTTCAGTCTAGAACCTAGAAGCTACTCAATATATATTTTATCTCAATTGAATTTAATAGTGCAAAATAAAGAGACAGAATTTTTTTATGTAACTATTTCAGTATACAACAATTAAATTGGCATCAGCGTTTAATTTTAATTAGGATACCAGTGTAGTAAACTGCAAAGGTAAAAAATCTCAATCTTTTCACATATAAAAATTAATGTTCTTTTGTTAACTAGTGATAAGAAAAGAAGATTGTGAAACATCAGTGTGCAACTTTAGGGTACTCAAATTTTATGCTTAATCATCAAAGCAACTGAATTGTCCCCTGTTAATATTTACTGCTGCTTCTTTTAATCACCTTGATTCTGTCTTTTTATGTATTTTAATAAACTATATGGTTAATATACCCTAACTCATATCTCTTTTGAAGAGAGATGGGATATAAAAAGTAAATACATGAATAAACTCAGATAAATGGTTATATCATCAGCTAGAGAGATATCTATGCCTTTTCAAAAAGTTTATATTTTAGTTGATTAATTAATGGAATACTATTTATGGTTCCCTCCAACACATTTGCCTCTATTTAATGGTCTGGAAAAGAAAGATAGTAACAATGCAATGAAAATTTTAATGATATTAAATGTGGTGTCTTGGCAAGCAACTCTAGGAATAGAGAAACTACATGAATGAGCCTAGAGAACTTAGGAATCTGAGCAAAAGAGAAAAGTAGATTCAAGCAGGAGTTAAATGCAGATGAAGACATCTGGAGAGAGGTATTAAGTGCAGACATTCAGGAGGCAGGTAAAGGCTGTGAGAAAGCAATGGTGAGGTTATAGCACATCAGCTATTTCATTATGTAGCGGCAACATAATGACTAATTCACTTTTGTGTCTCTAATTTCGAATCCCTCTACAGAAAAGTGATAGATTATGTATCTCTTGAAAGAACTTTAGAATTCCAGAAGCTTCAGTGCAAGTGCTATATAATTACCAGAATGAGGCAAGTGCCTAGTGTTTTATTACAAGCTCTCCACCTGCTTCTCCCATTTCTTTCACACTAAAAAAGGAAGCATACCAAGCTCTCTATCAAGGGAACTGCTAGTGTGATGAATAAGAAAAGCATTCATATACAGAGTCATGCAAACCTCAACAACCTTTATTAATTGTGGGGTTCTCATCCGCAATGTAGTTAAGAATGGTCTTATGCAAATATAACATTGCAAGGCAGGTATTGGTATCCAGTGTCTGTGTTGCCTACTTGACTGTAAAGGGGGTACTGACTGTCCCATATTCACTTTATAAAAATTATTGAAGGCAGTCAAAAGGTACAAACTTCCAGTTGTAAGATAAATAAGTACTAGGGATGTAAGGGACAACAAGATCAATATAATGAACACTGCTGTAGGTTATACATGAAAGTTGTTAAGAGAGTAATCCTGAGAGCTCTCATCACGAGGAGAATATATTTTTTGTTTTTCTTTCATTTTGTATCTATGTGAGATGATGGATGTTCACTGAACTTACTGTGGTATCATTTCACGAGGTATGGAAGTCAAATCATCATGTCGTGCACTTTAAACACATACAGTGCTGTCAATTAGATCTCAATAAAACTGGAAGAAAGAATACACAAAATCTCCCAAGGAGAAAAAAAAATGTTATTATTGAGGAAAGTTTAAAACATACATAAAGCACAGAAAATTCGTTTGGAGGACTCCCGCGTACCAATTATCCAGCTTATCGAGTCATGTTCAATCTTGTTTCTGCTATACACACTCATGCCCACGCAGCCACCTCAAAGTCTAGGTTATGTTGAAGCACATCCCACCCGTCTAGATAGTATGTAGATCTAAAAGATAAGTATATAAATATACCCCCCCCACACCTATCAGCATTATACTTATGTCATTATAGTACGTAAAACGTTATTGAGACTTCCTTAATAACTTCGTATTCATTTGTATATCTTCAGTGCTCAGCCTGGTCCCCACACAGTATTGCTCAATAAATGTATGCAATTTATTAATCCAGGAACACAATATCACTACTTCCAGGTTATTGCTGCTCCTCTTTATCCCTCAAAACCCATCCCAAGGACCTCTTTTCTGTGACAAAGTCCACAATATTCCTAAGTAAAGCTAATTACTTCAACTTTTATTCCACTGCTGTAAATTCTGAATGTTTTTGAGCACTGACAGTGTACTGGGAACTGTGCTAAACACTTAGCATGGATCAATATGTTTTGGACGTAGTTTGATTCTAGATTCCATGCTTTTCACCATTTTTATTTGTCTTTGTGCTTCACTTACTAGCAAAGTACCTGATACATTGTAGAAACTTAAAAAAAAGTCTTGAAGGAGGAAAGAATGAAAGAAGGAAGGGAGATAGAGAGATAGAGGGGAAAAGGAGAGGAAGGAAGGAGGAAGGGAAGGACGGGAGATGAGAGAGATGGAGGGAGAGCAAGAAAGAGAAGGAAGGAAGGAAGGAGATTATTGAGATTACTTGAGAAGGAGAAAAAACATGACAAACAATTATACAGCACTGTACAGTTTCAAAAATGTGTTTTCATTTATCTTCTTTTCTTAATCTATTGGATAGATATCATAGCCATCTTGAAGATCTGACTCCGCCTTCTATTCTTTTCAGAATCTAAAAAGTCAGTGATATTTGTCTTTTGATATGACTGGAATCCCAACAGAAAGAGCTGAGTGGCCCTTGTCTATAATATAGTACTCTAGATCAGAGGTCTGCAGTGTTTCTGAAGAGAAGCAGAATGGCTGAGCAGTTGAAGCCTCAGGATAACCAAGACTGATGATTTGGCGGGAGGTGGTGGAAGGGTATCTACTGTCAGGGAAACCATAAGTATAATGTCGAGGACTGTGTAGGTAGGGGATATTGACAAGGCAGCATTCAGCTGCCTGTCTCTCCTTTGCATTCTGTAAACCACCTAAAGTCATGTCCCTGGAGAGCACCTGGACCACCAGCAAAGAACTACCTCTTACAAGGTGGTCTCAGTGGCAAGGTGGTTCCATATGGTAATTTATTATGTCTAAGCTCCAACTGATCTGAACTAACCCCTCAGCCTCACCCTGTAAATTTCTCTCAGAGCTCTCTTTGATTCGTTATAACTTTTGTCAAAGTTTGTACTTCAATATTTAAATAATTTCCATTAATTGTCACCACAATTAGGTTATAAACGCCACAGTGGCAGGAACCATGTCTGTTGTACCACCATATATAGCACTTAGAATAGTTCCTGTAACATAATAATCAACTGCTTAGTAAATATATTATGAATAAATGAATGAATGAATAAACCATGTCAAATTTTTTGTAACTTGAAGAGCATTAGTACCATTTTCACTAAGTATGACATGTGATTTTGTAAACATCGTGTACTTACAATTTCCATTTTTAGTTGAATGACCTTACTGAGTATTGCCTTTGTGCACTATTTTATATTTTATGTTTACATTGAGGTGTAAGTTGATTTTAGAGTAAATATTAATTAAAGAAAAAGAAGAAGAATATAAAAGCCCAAGGGACGATTGCACATAAGCAACGTAGGTATCTGTTTAGTCATAAAACTTACAAAGAAATCTTAGAACCTAAATAATCCAATTCCCTTTCCTCCATCATTTTAGGAATTAAGCTAAAAGTTTTACACAAGATCATAGTTAATTAATAGTGAAACTGGGACCAGGCTGAAGGCTTTTTTCTTTTAACCCAGTAATTTTTCCTTAATTCATCCTATCTCACATTGTCATAATAAATTCTCCTTTAAAATTTCTTGGTTTATGGTGGCTAAAATCTGAAAATTTAGCAATGTATTTCCAAGTGTAAAAGGAAGAGATGGTTTGAAAGGTCCGGTGGGCTAAATTGTGAAGAGCTTTGCCAAACCAAAAAGTTGGAATCTTTCTTCAATAACAAATGGAAACAAGAGTTTTGGGGTAGAAACCAAAAACTTAAAAACAATTTGAGAGTGAAGTAATCAGCTTTATTTTCTAAATTAAAAAAAAAACAGAATTAAATAAAGATTTCTCTGGAAGCAACATGGGAAATGTAAGAGGAAAAAAATCAGGAGACGATTGCAACAGTTCTGGGGAGACGTGGTACAGGTTTGAATCGAAAAGCAGTGGCAGCAGAGGTCAAAAAAGAATACATTCTTTAAGAGTCATTTCTGAGCCATAACTTAGATTTGGTGCCCATCTGGATAGGAAGGCGATGAGAAAGACAGGTGAATGAGCCTATCTGGGCTTCTCATCGGGAGACTTGGTGGAGGATTAAAGATTCTAGGAAGCTAAAGTTTTGGAAGAAATTAAATTTGAGGCATCTGTGTGCATCCAGGCGTGCTGCAGGGATGAGTGTGCCTCGCTGTGGGTCTGCAGGAGGGCTTCTGGCAGTTCACTGGGCAGGTCCTTGGTTGGGCAAGATTGGCCGCGGACTGCAGCTGAGAAGGGCTAGAACAGAACCACAGGGCTACTTCAGAATCTGCAGCTGATGGTGGTCAGTAGGCCTGCCTTCAGAGGCACAGACCTGTGAGTCTCCCACCAGATTCCTGGGCAGACTGGACTGCCCCCAGGGCTGCAGCTGAGAGGGGCTTGTACTGTGTCACGGGGCCACTTCAGGATCCGCAGTCAGACCAATGCTGGTAGGCCTGCCTCAGGGGTACAGATAAGCACGTCTCCCCGCAGGTCCCTGGGTGGCAGGACTGCTTCTGGACCATGGCTTTGAGGGGTGGAGTTGGGTTATGGAGTTGCTCCAAGATCCAGTTAGAGCAAAGTCAATGAACTTGCCTCAGGGGCACGGATAGGCATGTCTCCGTCTGGGTTCCTGGGCAGTTACGACCGGCAGCTAAGAGGGACTGGAGCGGGGTCAGGTACCACTTCAGGGTCCACATCTCGGGCTGAGGTCAGTAGGCACAGGTGGATGTGACTCTTCCCAGGTGCCTTGGTGGATTGTGAGTCCAGAGGGGTCTGTAGCCAGGACAGGACCACAGCTGAGCCTACCACCTGGGCACGGACCTGCATTCTCAAAATGGACCTCCTTAGTCTTGGGCTCCACCAGCGTTTCACAGTCTCCTGCTTGGATCCCATACATCCACAAAGGCACTTTTGTCTGTGGATGGTTGCCAAATTCTTGCTGCTGAGTAGGGATGTGAGTGAGGGACCTCCTATTCCATCATGTTGCTGATGTCACTTTGATTAACAGGTCACAATTATCTATTTCATTTGTTACAGTTCCCATAAAAACAGGATTTTTTGACCATTTACTAATTTATGGATGGTTTACTGGTTGGGACATATCAACGTTGTTAGTTATGCTGTTTGATCACAGTTTCAATTTTATATTTGTCCCCTTCTGGGCTGTGTATCTTAAGTAGCAGACACAAAGATGTGACCGTGTTAGACTTGCTTGTGGTTTGATTTGAGGTTGTATGCAGATGCAGTCTGATAAAAAATTGAGGATAAAATATGCACATTTAAAAAATCAGTCTGTGATTATTTTGCCCTGAATACCTCTGTTAGAGAAAAAATACGTCTTTGGAAAGTAAAACTATTCCAAATTTCCTTCTGAAGCATCTATAGTATTTCTTAAACTCATAACATCTTAACTAGGCATTGTGAACTATTAGAAGCTCTACTAGTTATATATTATTTGTAACGCTTTGGTTTAGAAGTAGAAAGAAAATCATCATTAACATCTGAAGCAATATGGTGTTGAGTTAATGTTTTAAAAAATTAACCACTGGGGCTTCCCTGGTGGCGCAGTGGTTGAGAGTCCGCCTGCTGTTGCAGGGGACACGGGTTCGTGCCCCGGTCCGGGAAGATCCCAAATGCCGTGGAGAGGCTGGGCCCGTGAGCCATGGCCACTGAGCCTGCGCGTCCGGAGCCTGTGCTCCGCAACGGGAGAGGCCACAACAGTGACAGGCCCGCGTACCGCAAAAAAAAAAAAAAATTAACCACTGATTAACAGTGACACAATTATTGCTCATTTTTTGGAGTTAGTCGGAAATTGCAGAAACTAGGAACTTTACTCTTGGGGGATAAATTATAATCTCCATATATACATATATATTTGGTACAGCATCCTAGGACACCTATTATGGCACCTGGAATGGTGCTGTTGATTGACATTGGCTGCAAGAATGCCCACAGCAACTTTAGTCCTAACTCCTCCCAGATATTCTGCTTCAGGGAACTCCATGGAATAACATGGGGACCTAAGGGGATACCAAACATAAGAAGTAAGAAGAAACCCATCACAGTCATTATTTTTAACCTAGAAGCAAAATGGTTACTAAAGGTAAGATTTCTGTGAAATCTCAAATGGGCCTTTTTTTTTTCCATCTGTATGATTTCGTAGAACTAAAAAAATCAATTAAATCTATAATATTGTTAGAACGGAATAGAAGTTCATGTAATAAAATTAAATGTATAGCTCAAACATTTTTTTTTTTTTTTTTTTTTTGCGGTACGCAGGCCTCTCACTGTTGTGGCCTCTCCCGTTGCAGAGCACAGGCTCCGGACGCGCAGGCTCAGCGGCCATGGCTCACAGGCCTAGTTGCTCTGACGGCATGTGGGATCTTCCCAGACCGGGGCACGAACCCGTATCCCCTGCCTCGGCAGGCGGACTCTCAACCACTGCACCACCAGGGAAGCCCAAACATATTTTTTATAATTGGCTTCCATTCCTATTTGAATATCAGAATCATCTGTGAAGCACTGTGCACTTTAAATATATACAGTTTTATCTGCCAATTATACCCTGATAAAGCTGAAAAAAAGAATCGTCTGTGAAGATTATTAAAGCCTAGAGGCTTCAGTTCCATGCATCTCTGCCACATACTGTGGGCGAGTTGCCTAATCTCTCTGTACCTCAGTTAGCTCATCTGTTACATAAGGATAGTAATTGTATCTTCCTCATAGGGATGCTGTGAGGATTAAATGAATTAGTGTATGTAAAGCCCTTAGGACAGTGCCTGGCACATAGAAAGCATGCCCTCATAGTGCTTGCTACCGCTCTCCCATGAACAGGTAACTTGGATCTTTGTTTCCAGGGTTCTGGTCTGATGCTCAATATGGATTTTTTCCTAGGGGGAGCATAGTTCACCTAGTCTGGCACTGTGAATAGAGGGCTAAATGGAGAGGAAAAGTCGTGCATGTTGCTGCAGCTGTTAGGGCAGTACTCCTGTTGGTTGTGTGCTGTGGGGGGAGTGCCGTGGCCGTGGAAGAGGGGGAAAGGGAAGGCATGCAGAGGCCATACTTTGGGCCTGGAAGCAGGTAATGCAACACCCTCATGATTCCAGAATGAGACTTCGCCTTGCCATTTTCCCCGAGTGCACAGCCTACTGAAACATGTGTTTACTTTAAAAAATATCTATGAAAATAGATATATTTCTGCAAAGGAATCTCATTCTATAAACTTTGCTTACATTTATTTAAAGCATAGATCCAAAACTTCAAATCTGTAACAAAATGTGGAACCAGTCCTGGCTGCAGCGGAGGTTTGGCAAAGATAGTATCAAGCAGTTACCACCAGAGCTGAATGTCTTAGCAGATAGAGATACTGGACATTTCCCCTGGAAACCTATATGGACAGACACCTGGAAGATCAGATGATTTCTCCCTTCCTAATACTTTGGTCTCTGGATGCTTGACACAAATTCAGAGAGATCGGATAAACTCATGAGGTTGGATTACAATGAGGTTCGAGTTTCTTGCCAGCCCAGGAGGGATGGGGGAGCAGGGAATTAACCAAAATGTGTACAACTGTAGAAAGGCTACCTGAAATTATGGCCTGAGATGCATCCCTGTTCCATTGTAGGACTTGTCTGGTGTTATTAAAAATTCTTATGCTCTGTGACAATGATCAGTTTATTACCTCTCAGCCCTCAATCTACCCTTTCGTTTCCTGCTTCGCAGCAAGTACAATGCTACACTTGTCAGTAGGGGGCGCTGGAGGGACATTACTGGAGGAAGGAATTGGTCCTTCTGGTTCCCCTGTGCTGTCAGTGTTTTTGCCTCTTGCTCCTTGTGCATTGCTGCTGTCCCATCTGTGCACCCAGCAAGCACAGCCTCCCGGCAAACTCATAGCCTCAGCCTCGCTGACTGTAACCCTCCTGATGCAGACCCCACGTGCTCTAGGCCTCTCACTGTCCTGCCATTAAGTGGGATCCCAGCGCCCCACCCAGGAGGCTGCTCCTGCTTGCACAGGGACTGTGAACCAGCTCTGGCTGGGGCAATGCAATAAACTTCACCATCTGATAGGCCCCAAGTTCACATTCTGCAGGAGGTCTGAATCCCTGCTTTAGGAAACCAGCCCCCTTTCTAGGCTCTTCCTTTCTTCGGTTCCCTTCCCTAGCCCTAAGGTATTCTTTAGAACAGGGGTCAGCAACTGCGACCTGCTGTTGGTTTTTGTAAATAAAGATTTATCAAAACACAGCCACACTCATTCATTTCTATTTTGTCTCTCTGGCTGCTTTGATGCTGCCACAGCAGAATTGAATACTGGTTGGAACAGAGATCTGATAGTTTGCAAAGCCTAAAATATTTACTGTCTGGCAGTTTAACAGAAAAAGTTTGCCGACTCCTGCCTTAGAGTTCTCTGTTCTCTTTTATAGTTATTCCATTGTTACAGTTAATAATTCTTTATGTTAAATGTCCTTGTTCAAATTACTATGTGGTTTCCGTCTCCTAATTGGACCTTTCTGATACATGTACTACATATCTGTGCACCCTTAGGGATTATAGCCCATGGAATTGGTACTGGTTCAATTTGGGAAAGAAGCATCTACCAGTTTACCCATGACCAACAAAAACCCCAAGGCAAGGAAGTGCTGTGGACCTTGCTACTCCTTGCAAAGTGGGAAAGAAAAAAATAGGGAGAACAATCATAAGTTAGTTATATCGATAAATTGCCTCACCGCATTCATACCTTATACATTTGTTACACTTAAAAGCAATCCAGATGCCTAGCACATAGTAAGCGTTTACTAAACGATTTTGAATGAATTGAGTGTATGAATGATATAAGAAATACCGAAAACACATCACGGGCAGTGTTTTCCTTTCAATGCAAAGAAGTGACAAATAATAAAGTGTAGATAAGTGACAGGTAATGTTTCCCCAAATATTTACTCTGATTGTATGAAAATTATGGAGAATATATAAAGAAAGAAGATGTGACCATGAATACATTATCTTAAACCATATATACAAATGAAGTGGAAAACACACAAAAAATAATTTTCTCCTGAAACACTTGGATAATTGAGACAAGCACTGCATTTTTGGTTTGAATTAGCTGAGCTGAACCAGTTATTAATTTGACTTTGCTTGTGAGGCTGCAGCCATAGAGGGGTTCATACTGGCTTCACTTCAATAAACAGCCGTGGACTGGGGTCAATTCTTATTTTATTTAGCATTTTTCATTCATTCAGATTCCATATTCAGCTAATTACTTCCAGGAACAGTACGCATTAAGAAGAATAACTCATTTACATGGAAGAAGGCTACAGTTTGCCCTTTTGCTTTTATCTCCCTTCCTTCCCTTTGCCTTTATTCTTCTTTCACTTGGAGCAATGTGAAGCACAAACATCAAATCAATGCACCTTACATTCTGATTTTTTGTTCCCAAAGCATGCAAACCTTTTTGTTGGCAGAAATTAGCCTTTGCCAGGTAATTCAAAGAAAAATGTACATTTGATTTTACCCTCGTCAAGTGAGTGTTTTGCCACGTTTATCGCATCTCCCTGGCTGTTCACAGACCGCTTTGCAGATGGTTCGCTCTGCCTTCTCTTTAGCTGATCGCTGGGCAGTCAGTGAAAAGCTTCAGATGCTGGTGATATTTTCTCTACTGTTTACAAAAGCAGAAAAGAATTTCACACTTGTTTTGAGCACTGCAGCTGTCTCAGTACCTTTAAATGCCCCTTATAAGCCATTCTAAACAAACCAGTCTGCCTACTGGGAAACCAAAATACCTGTTAGCACTTTCTTTCCATGAAGGATGAAGAGTTGTCTTTAATGCACCAAATGAATTCAAGGAATGCATTTTCTTTCTAGACATGACAGAAAGAAACATAGATAGCCCAACATTCAAAAGATAAAAGTAGTTCGTACTGTTATCATCAGTAGGAACTTGATAGAAGGGGAGAGATGATTATTCCCTAATAGCAATCTTATAAAAAATATAAAATGTTAATTATCCTGTCATTTTGTTTAAACCAGCCCTGGATCTCAAACCTGTTTGCATATCGTAATCACCTGTAGAAGCTTCAAATAATAAGAAGAACAGGAGGAGGAGAAGGGGAGGAGGATGCTTGTATCCACCCCTGGAGACTGTGATTTAATTGGTCTGGGGTATGGCCTGAGCTTTGGAATTTGACTTTGGAAGTTTCCAAGTTTGGGAACCACTGCCCTAGGTTCACCTTTAAATTCAAGGACTAGAGTAGTGCTGTCCAATAGGACTTCCTGAAGTGATAGAAATAACAACTGCAGGGAGTATTAACTACCCTGAGAGCAGGAAAACAAAGGGAAGAGGTTGGTGTTTTCACAATCAGGAAGCTTGTAAGAGGACCCTAAAGAGCTGAGATCCAGACCTCAGAGAAGACGGCATTGTCCCATTGGTGCTGGTACCACTGAGTGGAATGCATCATTCTGGGAGTGAATGGAAAAAAGACAGAATCAACTGCTATTAGAATCCACTGCTGCTGCCAGGGAGAAGAGCCAATGCTGAGAAGATGGAACAGACCAACAAGAGGAAGGTCTTTGTCATTGTCTCCTGCTTGGCAGTCTCACTCTGATGCGCCCTAGTAACAGGACCTAACAAGGAAAGAGCTGGCCAAAGGGAAACAGATTGCAGAGTCCTAGCCCCAATCAGCATCTTCAAGCTGGGTACTGAGGAGTGAACTTGTAGCTAAAAAACAATATTTAATGCCCAACATCACTGTAACCAAAGAAGTGAACATTTAACAAATATTTTTACATATCCAATTAACATAGATTTTAAAAACAGTATTATTACAGGTTCTGTTAGCATGCATTCTTCTTTTTTTTAACATCTTAATTAGAGTATTATTACTTTACATTGTTGTGTTACTTGCTGCTGTATAACAAAGTGAATCAGCTGTACATATACATATATCCCCATATCCCCTCCCTCTTGCATCTCCCTCCCACCCTCCCTATCCCACCCCTCCAGGCGATCACAAAGCACCGAGCTGATCTCCCTGTGCTATGTGGCTGCTTCCCACTAGCTAGCTATTTTACATTTGGTAGTGTATATATGTCAGTGCCACTCTCTCACTTTGTCCTAGCTTACCCTTTCCCCTCCCCGTGTCCTCAAGTCCATTCTCTACGTCTGCGTCTTTATTCCTGTCCTGCCCCTAGGTTCTTCAGAACCATTTCTTTTTTTTTTTTTTAGCGTCCATATATATGTGTTAGCATATGGTATTTGTTTTTCTCTTTCTGACTTACTTCACTCTGTATGACAAACTCTAGGTCCATCCACCTCACTACAAATAAATCAATTTCATTTCTTTTTATGGCTGAGTAATATTCCATTGTATATATGTGCCACATCTTCTTTATCCATTCATCTGTCAATGGACAATTAGATTGCTTCCACGTCCTGGCTACTGTAAATAGAGCTGCAGTGAACAGCAGCTCTATTGTGGTCATGTGGTACATGACTCTTTTTGAATTATGGTTTGCTCAGGGTATATGCCCAGTAGCGGGATTGCTGGGTCATATGGTAGTTCTATTTTTCGTTTTTTAAGGAACCTCCGTACTGTTCTCCATAGTGGCTGTATCAATTAACATTCCCACCAACACTGCAGGAGGGTTCCCTTTTCTCCATATCCTCTCCAGCATTTATTGTTTCTAGATTTTTTGATGATGGCCATTCTGACTGGTGTGAGATGATATCTCATTGTAGTTTTGATTTGCATTTCTCTAATGATTAATGATGTTCAGCATCCTTTCATGTGATTCTTGGCAATCTGTATTTCTTCTTTGGAGAAATGTCTCTTTAGGTCTTCTGCCCATTTTTGGATGGGGTTGTTTGTTTTTTTGATATTGAACTGCATGAGCTGCTTGTAAATGTTGGAGATTAATCCTTTGTCAGTTGCTTCATTTGCAAATATTTTCCCCCATTCTGAGGGTTGTCTTTTTGTCTTGTTTATGGTTTCCTTTGCTGTACAAAAGCTTTTAAATTTTGCTACGTCCCATTTGTTTATTTTTGTTTTTATTTCCATTTCTCTAGGAGGTGGGTCAAAAAGGATCTTGCTGTGATTTATGTCATAGAGTGTTCTGCCTATGTTTTCCTCTAAGAGTTTGATAGTGTCTGGCCTTACATTAAGGACTTTAATCCATTTTGAGTTTATTTTTGTGTATGGTGTTAGGGAGTGTTCTAATTTCATTCTTTTACATGTAGCTGTCCAATTTTCCCAGCACCACTTACTGAAGCATCTGTCTTTTCTCCATTGTATATTCTTGCCTCCCTTATCAAAGATAAGGTGAGCATATGTGCATGGGTTTATCTCTGGGCTTTCTATCCTGTTCCATTGATCTATCTTTCTCTTTTTGTGCCAGTACCATACTGTCTTGATTACTGTGGCTTTGTAGTATAGTCTGAAGTCAGGGAGCCTGATTCCTCCAGCTCTGTTTTTCTTTCTCAAGATTGCTTTGGCTATTCAGGGTCTTTTGTGTTGCCATACAAATTGTGAAATTTTTTGTTCTAGTTCTGTGAAAAATGCCAGTGGTAGTTTGATAGGGATTCCATTGAATCTGCAGATTGCTTTGGATAATATAGTCATTTTCACAATGCTGATTCTTCCAATCCAGGAACATAGTATATCTCTTCATCTGTTTGTATCATCATTAATTTCTTTCATCAGAGTCTTACAATTTTCTGCATACAGGTCTTTTGTCTCCTTAGGTAGGTTTATTCCTAGATATTTTGTTCTTTTTGTTGCAATGGTAAATGGGAGTGTTTCCTTCATTTCTCTTTCAGTTTTTTCATCATTAGTACATAGGAATGCAAGAGATTTCTGTGCATTAATTTTGTATCATGCTACTTTACCAAATTCATTGATTAGCTCTAGTAGTTTTCTGATAGCATCTTTAGGATTCTCTATGGGTAGTATCATGTCATCTGCAAACAGTGACAGCTTTACTTCTTCTTTTCTGATTTGGATTCCTTTTATTTCTTTTTCTTCTCTGATTGCTGTGACTAAAACTTCCAAAACTATGTTGAATAAGAGTGGTGAGTGTGGACATCCTTGTCTTGTTCCTGATCTTAGTAGAAATGGTTTCAGTTTTTCACCATTGAGAACGATGTTGGCTGTGCGTTTGTCATATATGGCCTTTATTAAGTTGAGGTAAGTTCCCTCTATGCCTACTTTCTGGAGAGTTTTTATGATAAATGGGTGTTGAATTTTGTCAAAAGCTTTTTCTGCATCTATTGAGATAATCATATGGTTTTTATCCTTCAATTTGTTAATATGCTGTATCACATTGATTTGCATATATTGAAGAATCCTTGCATTCCTGGGATAAACCCCACTTGATCATGGTGTATGATACTTTTAATGTGCTGCTGGATTCTGTTAGCTAGTATTTTGTTGAGGATTTTTGCATCTATGTTCATCAGTGATATTGGCCTTTAGTTTTCTTTTTTTGTAACATCTTTGTCTGGTTTTGGAATCAGGGTGATGGTGGCCTCGTAGAATGAATGAGTTTGGAGTGTTCCTCCCTTTGCTATATTTTGGAAGAGTTTGAGAAGGATAGGTATTAGCTCTTCTATAAACATTTGATAGAATTCGCCTGTGAATCCATCTGGTCCTGGCCTCTTTTTATTGGAAGATTTTTAATCACAGCTTCAATTTCATTTCTTGCGATTGGTCTGTTTATATTTTCTTTTTCTTTCTTTTTTTTTTTTTGTGGTACGCGGGCCTCTCACTGTTGTGGCTTCTCCCGTTGCGGAGCACAGGCTCCGGACACGCAGGCTCAGCGGCCATGGCTCACGGGCCCAGCCACTCCGTGGCATGTGGGATCTTCCCGGACTGGGGCACGAACCCGTGTCCCCTGCATCGGCAGACAGACTCTCAACCACTGCGCCACCAGCGAAGCCCTGTTTATATTTTCTATTTCTTCCTGCTTCAGTTTCAGAAGGTTGTGCTTTTCTAAAAATTTGTCCATTTCTTCCAGGTTGTTCATTTTATTGGCATATAGTTGCTTGTAGTAATTACTCATGATCTTTTGTAATCTCTCATGATCCTTGGTATTTCTGCAGTGTCAGCTGTTACTTCTTTTTTATTTCTAATTCTATTGATTTGAGTCTTCTCCCTTTTTTTCTTGATGAGTCTGGCTAATGGTTTATCAATTTTGTTTATCTTCTCAAAGAACCAGCTTTTAGTTTTACTGACCTTGGCTATCATTTCATTTCTTTTTCATTTATTTCTGATGTGATCTTTATGATTTCCTTCTTTCTGCTAACTTTGGGGTTTTGTCCTTCTTTCTCTAATTGCTTTAGTTGTAAGGTTAGGTTGTTTATTTGAGATGTTTCTTGTTTCTTGAGGTAGGATTGTATTGCTATAAACTTCCCTCTTGGAACTGCTTTTGCTGCATTCCATAGGTTTTGGGCCTTGGTGTTTTTATTGTCATTTGTTTCTAGGTATTTTTTGATTTCCTCTTTGATCTCTTCAGTGATCTCTTGGTTATTTAGTAGCATATTGTTTAGCCTCCATGTGTTTGTATTTTTTACAGTTTTTTTTTCCTGTAATTGACATCTAGTCTTGTAGTGTTGTGGTTGGAAAAGATACTTGCTGAAATTTCAATTTTCTTAAATTTACCAAGGCCTGATTTGTGACCCAAGATATGACCTGTCCTGGAGAATGTTCCATGAGCACTTGAGAAGAAAGTGTATTCTGTTGTTTTTGGATGGAATGTCCTATAAATATCAATTAAGTCCATCTTGTTTAATGTATCATTTAAAGCTTGTGTTTCCTTACTTATTTTCAATTTGGTTGACCTGTCCATTGGTGAAAGTGGGGTGTTAATGTCCCCTACTATGATTGTGTTACTGTTGATTTCCCCTTTTATGGCTATTAGTGTTTGCCTTATGTATGAGGTGTTCCTATGTTGGATGCATAAATATTTACAATTGTTATATTTCCTTCTTGGATTGATCCCTTGATCATTATGTAGTGTCCTTCTTTGTCTCTTGTAATGGTTTTTATTTTAAAGTCTATTTTGAGATATGAAAATATGAGATATGAGAATATGAGATATGAGAATGAGAATTGCTCATGAGATATGAGATATGAGATATGAGAATTGATATGAGATATGAGAATGAGATATGAGATATGAGAATTGCTACTCCAGCTGTCTTTTGATTTCCATTTGTGTGGAATATATTTTTCCATTCCCTCACTTTCAGTCTGTATGTGTCCCTAGGTCTGAATTGGATCTGTTGTAGACAGCATGTATACAGGTCTTGTTTTTGTATCTGTTCAGCCTGTCTGTGTCTTTTGGTTGGAACATTAATCCATTTACATTTAAGGTAATTATTGATATGTATATTCGTATTACCATTTTCTTAATTGTTTTGGGTTTGTTGTTGTAGGTCTTTTCCTTCTCTTGTGTTTCCTGCCTAGAGAATTTCCTTTAGCATTTTTGTAAAGCTAGTTTGGTGGTGCTGAATTCTCTTAGTTTTTACTTGTCTGTAAAGGTTTTAATTTCTCTGTCGAATCTGAATGATATCCTTGCTGGGTAGAGTAATCTTGGTTGTCGGTTTTTCCCTTTCATCACTTTAAATATGTCCTGCCACTCCCTTCTGGCTTGCAGAATTTCTGTTGAAAGATCAGCTGTTAACCTTATGGGGATTCTCTTGTATGTTATTTGTTGTTTTTCCCTTGCTGCTTTTAATATTTTTTCTTTTTATTTAATTTTTGATAGTTTGATTGATATGTGTCTTGCCATGGTTCTCCTTTGGTTTATCCTGTATGGGACTCTCTGCTCTTCTTGGACTTGATTGACTGTTTCCTTTCCCATATTAGGGAAGTTTTCAACTATGATGTCTTCAAATATTTTCTCAGCCCCTTTCTGTTTCTTTTCTTCTTCTGGAACCCCTATAATTCGAATGTTGGTGCGTTTAATGTTGTCCCAGAGGTCTCTGAGACTGTCCTCAATTCTTTTCATTCTTTTTTCTTTATTCTGCTCTGCAGTAGTTATTTCCACTATTTTATCTTCCAGGTCACTTATCCATTCTTCTGCCTGAGTTATTCTGCTATTGATTCTTCCTAGAGAATATTTAGCTTAATTTATTGTGTTGTTCATCATTGTTTGTTTGCTCTTTAATTCTTCTAGGTCCTTGTTAAACATTTCTTGTATTTTCTCCTTTCTATTTTCAAGATTTTGGATCATCTTTACTATCATTACTCCGAATTCTTTTTCAGGTAGACTGCCTATTTCCTCTTCATTTGTTAGGTCGGGTGTTTTTTTACCTTGCTCCTTCATTTGTTGCGTATTTCTCTGTCTTCTCATTTTGTTTAACTTACTGTGTTTGGGGTGTGCTTTTCTCAGGCTGCAGGTTCATAGTTCCCATTGTTTTTGGTGTGTGCCCCCAGTGGGTACGGTTGGTTCAGTGGGTTGTGTATGCTTCCTGGTGGAGGGGACTAGTGCCTGTGTTCTGGTGGATGAGGCTGGATCTTGCCTTTCTGCTGGGCAATACCACGGCCGGTGGTGTGTTTTGGAGTGTCTGTGAACTTAGTATGATTTTAGGCAGCCTTTCTGCTAATGGGTGGTTGTGTTCTTGTCTTGCTAGTTGTTTGGCATGGGCTGTCCAACACTGGAGCTTGCTGTTCATTGAGTGGAGCTGGGTCATAATGTTGAGAGTGCCAATTGATATTACATGGGGCCAGGAGGTCTCTGGTGGTCCAATGTCCTGAACTCAGCTCTCCCACCTCAGAGGCTAGGCCTGACACCTGGCTGGAGCTCCAAGACCCTGTCAGCCACACGGTTCCTAGTGTTGGTGGGTCTCCTGCAGAGGTGGGCGGTGGCTCCGGCTCACCACAGGGTCAAGGACACTGACAGCAGAAGTTTTGGGAAGTACTCCTTGGCATGAGCCCTCCCGGAGTCCGAGCATGCATTCTTATACATTATTGTTGGATGTGTAAATTAACATCCGGGAAAGGAAGTTGCAAGTCCTGAAGTGTTTATAACCTTTGACTCAATCACTTTGCTTTCAGAAATTTATCCCAAAGACACAATGGAAGTTATGATGTAAGATGTGTGTTTAAAATATTTACTAAGATGTTGTTCATACTAATAAAAATCTTAATGACCCAAATAAGAAATGTTAAATACATTAAGGAGTATATCTATTATTTAATTTTACAAAATCATTAAAGTTGTATTTACAATGCAATTTATGGACAAAACGCATTTATGGTATAATTATTGAGATATCATCTTTTCATTAGTACTTTACTACAAGCATTATTGTTGACTTCTTATTTTCTCCTCTCTCTATTGCTATATGTTCTGTTTCTTACAATATATTACATTAATAATAATACAAATAATAAAGTAACAAAATAATAGATTATTATTTTAATAACATTAAAATAAAAATATTTTATGTAAACAAAATACATGAACAAAAACAATACATTGGGAAAAACCTGCAGAAAATATAAATTTTTTGTCTTTAATAAGTAATGAGTATATATAGATTCATAAGAAAAACATCAAAACTCCCAAAAGATAAATGAATGATCAAAATTATTTATGAAAGGAAAAATACATGTGATTAATGAACTCATAGGAAAACGTTGCCTATCAAATTAGCACGAATCACAGAATTTGACAAGAGCAGTATGCAAGGTATAGTATAAAATCATGGAACCCTTTTGGCAAAAAAGAAAAGAAAACTGGACTATTTTGTAATAGTTAAAAGGCACATATCTTGAACCTTGTAACAGTTTTTAGGATCTATCCTGATTATGATTTGAAATTCATGAAAGACTTTATTCCCCTAAATATTCAAACTTTATTGTTAAAAATTTTTAAACCACTGGAAACAAGCTAATGCCTAAACTTGTGAGGATATTTTAAGAGCTTAATGTTCTAAAGAATTTTATAACATTCTTTAAACTTATATTGAATTTAATATCTTATGAATTTGTCATTTTAATGAATCTATTAAAAGTATGTTTATAAAGGTTTTTAAAAAGAATTGGATAATGTTTAAGTTTTAATATTGTGTGACATCCAGGTTGCATAATTTAATATTCAGAATTATCTAAGCTAGGCAACATTATGCACAGAACAAAGTTGGAATGAACACTAAGGAGTTAAATGTGGTTGCCTCTATTTACTACAATTACACATGACCTTTTATTTCTTTATACCTCTGTCAGTTTTCAAAAAATTTCTAAAACGAGCATGTATTTTCTCATAATTTCAAAAAATGAGCATTATTAAAATTCTTTAATTATTATTATTATAATAAGAATAATTCCCTGATTAAGTTACTCTGACCTCTCCCATTCCTAAATTCTCCAATACCAGGATAAGAGACTAGTTTTTGTAGGGTCATGACGTAGGAAACCCTGCATGAATTTTGATCATATGGCCTGGAAGGATTAGGGATATAACAGGAAGCTTAGTTCCTGTGAGGTTTGATATATTATGTTCTTTCAGAGATTTGTGTTCTAGATCAGGGTTGACAAACTTTTTCTGTAAAGGTATGGATGGTAAATATTTTAGGATTTGCATATCACTGTCACATATTTGTCTTTGTTTGTTTTTTACAACCCCTTAAAGTGCAAAAAACCATTCTTAGCTCGTGGACCTAACAAGAACAGGTCACAGACTGGATTAAGCTTGAGGGCCATGGCTTGCTGACCCCTGTTCTAGATCACATATATAGGGAACAACTAGAGATTCTGTGTGATGTTTTTCTTGAGTTCAAACACTGGTACAGCTAATGAGATTCTCTGTCCTCCATATTTTCTGTGGCTCTATAACCATCAGAAGGAGGGACAGAAATTGATAAGTAAAGGTGTCTGATAGTTACTGCTAAAAACAAGTGCTGCAAAACGAATAGCCTAAACTCAGAGGATATCACTTATTCTTAAGAGACTTGTGTTGGTCAGTTGCTGATCTAGGCCTTGCTCAGCTGAGCAGCTCTGCGGACTCATACATCTGAGGGTTATCTGGAACCACCAGAACTGGGCTAGTCTCTGCTAGAGTTGTCTGGCTCTCCTCTAAGTATCTCTCACCCTCGTCCTGGGACCAGTCGGCTTCCCTGGGCTTGTTTTTTCCATGGCAATGGCAGGGATACAAACGAGCAAGCCCAAACATGCAAGTGCTGTTCAAGCCTTTGGTCAAACAATTGGTCAACCACAGCAGAAGCTGAAGTAGAACAAGTAGCTGAAGATCCAAGAAGCAGATAAGTTTGAGGGGAGAGGTGATATAAGACATTTTTGATACAATCCACACCTTGACCCATTCAAATCTACTTCTACCCTCCTTTTGTATCTGGTACTCATTCTACAAGGTGGGGCCATACTTTTTTGTCATAAAAAGATGTCCTTGCTCCATCCTCATTTCAAGATGGTGTGGCCGTAATCTCCTGGGAGACTTAAGAAGATTAATAATGAAATAAACTAGAATCCATACTGCTACGGCTGGTTCTATTTAGGTCAAGTGTCCTTTGGACCATTAATATGGCTAGGGGTCTGGGTACAATAATTAGCAGCCCTCCTATTTGCAATAAGTTTAGGAGAGTGCTGTTTCTGGAAGAGAGGGGTGTTACATAACAATAGGAAAATATGTCCCATAAAATAAAAATAGCTACATATATTGATTATGTATAAAGCAGAAGCTGTGTTTAGTGATCTATACACATGATACCATTCCATATTACAATCATCTAATGAAGCAGATATTACTATTTTTACTTAACATATGAAGAAACTGAAGTATAAGAGGTAGTTTGAATGTCCGAGTATGTGGCACAGTATGTGGTGGAATCATAATTCAAATCTGGATGTTTCCATTTTAAAAAACTAAGCTCTTAGCCACAGTGGCTTTACTGCCTCCTGTCCTTGAAGTCAGATGTGTTTTCTCTAAGTTTTACCTCCAGGATTCTCTTAGAAATTATCTTTCTTCATTCTCTGTTTCCTTGTACTTCTGTTTTCAATGAATAACCACTCTACCTACTCATTCCCAGTGTCTAGGAATCCATTAGCATTTTAGCTATTTTTGATAGTTTGACTGATTGTTCAGCAAATATTTACTCCCCATTGATGTTGGGTTTGGCTGGCTGACAGACTTTGGCTGATAGAATGTTAGTGGACCTGATAGTGTCTACAACCTGGAACAGAGCAGCCCAGTGAGTCCATCCTACATTGGAAGAATCACAGTTGACCTGAAGACTTGTGAGAATAAATGCTGTTGTGTGTCACTGAGTTTTGAAGAGGTTTGTTATGCAGCCCACACCTTCGGCTACTTAGGTAGATTAAGGACTTCTAACAAACAAGAGCTGTCTGATATACATTATATTATCACAAGATAAAGAATGTGTGGAAGTTCTCTAATGGTAGCTAGGATGGTATTGTCTCAATAGTGTTTTCTTTTCCTTTATTGGGCAATAAAAATCTGTCATTGTTGTAGGAAATTGAAAAATGGTAGATAACCATTATTAGAGAGTAATTTGTTGATACACTGTCTTTTCAGCAATTCTATCTCATAAAGAGCTTCAATTCACAGTTAGCAATTCTTGTATTTCCATGCACCTCATTAATTGAGTGCCTCCTATTTTCCAGATATTATGTACCTATAGTCTCATTTAAAGCTAAGGCTACTACATCTTATAAATAAAGAAATTAAGTCTAGAGAAGGAAGTAATCATTGGAGGTCAAAGTGGTATCTTATGGTATCATAGACAAGTTGGGGCCAAAGATGGATCTAGAATTGTGGGTGGGATTTGGAAAGGAGCAGAACAGGGCATCCTAATTTGGGTAAAAACTACTAGAATAAGGATTGTGGAATGGTGGGGATAGAAGTCAGTTGGGATTCTAGTATACCTGGGTAGAGGATTTGATTAGGAATTGGTAATAAACATGTTATAAATGTGCAGTGGAGAAATATTGTCAAAGACATTAAAAGAATGACAGAGAAGTTTATATGTGATGGAATAGGCAGTAGAGAGCTTGTACAAAATCACATTGAAAATACTGATTTACGAAGATCTGTCTTATGATGACAGTCAGTTAAAATCTTTAGAATTTGAAAAACATGTTTTGACTGCCTACTATATGCCTATTATGTGCCAAACACTGTGCTTGGTAGTTATACTTACATAAGTGGAAAATCAGACATTGAGGGGGTTAAAAACTTGAATAAGATGTTGCCCTTTCTCTCAGTAGAGAAGACAGATATTTTAAAGCCATGATACAAGCTATACTTTAATAAGTGCTATAACAAAGGTAAAAGAATTAAGAGAATATAAATGAGAGCGAGATTAATTGCTATTAAGAGGATCAAGGAAGTTTTATATGAGGTTACAAATGGACTTGCTAATAAATTACTCATAATGGGCAAAAACAGGGCAGGATCAAAACTGATGTCAAAGCTTTTAGTCCAGGAGACTGGAATAATGGTGCTGGCACTGACAGAAATAGAAGCCTGGAAATTATGATAATATTAATTTTGCATCAATTTCATAATTGATATGGGTTGTGATGAGTCAACTATACTTTTTTGATTCAGTTCTAAATTATTTGTGTGGCATGGTTATAAAACATTATAACATTTGTTTTTAAGAGTTAACCTCATTGAACTCAAGATATTTAACTCAAATAGGTTGATATTTAAATGAGTAAAGACTAAGGAAATATATCACCATTTGGTTCTTCTTAGACATAAATGTGTACTGGAAAATGTGAATAAACACTTAGTTTTATTATCTTACAGGCTACCTGTAGTATCCTAACTTTTGGGAAGCTTTAGAGGTGGTGTAGAGATAAAAATTTAACTGTAACCCTAAAAAGTTGGGTGATAATCAAGACATATATAGAAACATAGACATATGAAAAGAGGAACTTCATATTGTACTGCAACGGAATTTCAGCAAGCATCAGCTTTGGTCTAAGGAAAGAAAAATCTAAGCCAAGTCCATGAAGTCTTGGAAAAAATGTACAAAGACATTGCCAGTAACATTACATTCCAATCAGTAACACATGCTTTTCATGAGGTTAAAATTACTATTTTAAATAAGTCAGCAAAGACAGTAAAATTTCTGCAGATTCTTTTACTTTTTAAGTTTCTTACTAATGCTCTAAGTCAAATTCCCCTCCCCTATCTAAGATGCTGTGGCCTGGAGACTCTAACATGCTGTATCTGTAGAGTGGACCAGGCACTTTTATCGCTCAGGACTTCAGTTTCCTTGTCTGAGGATGAGAGCTTAAGACTTGACTTCCTCTCTCCCTCCCTTCTTCCCAACCTCTCTTTCTCCTTCCCTCCCTTCTTCCTTCCATGAACTTTTAGTGAGGACCTCCTTTGTCTCCCTGTTTAGATTCATACGTTTTACCCAGAATACTACAATCCGTAACAAGTCTCTCTACCGCCAGTATTGTCCCTTCAAAGTCATTCTGAAAAAATGGCCTGAGTAACGAATTTAAAATTCCAGTGCAACTATGTCCTTTCTTAGTCTGCTGTAGATAATTCTACCTGATGTGGCTCCCACTGACCTTTTCATGGCTTCATCTCAGGCTACTTTCCTGTGTTCTCTTATCTCCTAGTTACTGCAACGTTCTCTGGATATAGGGAGAGCCCTCTCTGACTGTGTCCGAGCAAACTCCTACTCATTCTTCAAACTCTTATCAAATGTCTGTTCTCCGCAATACCTTCAGGAAGAGTTAATCCTTTTCTTCTCCTTAGTCACCATGCTAGGTAGTTGCCTCTATTGTAGCACTTATTCCATTGTGTCAGACTTAATATTTTTGTATGTGTCTCTTTCAGCCCTGGGTACAGTGCCTTGCTCATAATGGGTAGTCACTGAATATTGTGTTGAGTTGCAAGCCTTTCAGTGATTTTTACTTGAACTACATAAGTGTCCTCAATTTTTAACTTCTTCTTGGTAAATTCAGAAATCACTGAAAATTAAAGGACCAGGAAAATGTGATTTCCATATTTCTTAGTGTAAGAAATTATATCTGAGATATGATTCTTTATCAATTTTAGTGTATTGATGACTAAATAAAGCAGTAAAATGTATGATCACTCTAAGGTATAGAGACACATCCAGGCTTCTTCTTCTATGTGTTGAGAAGCATTGGACAATTGTTCATATTATGGATTTTTGAACTAGTTCTTCACCAACTGCCCATAAAAGCAACACATCTATTTCCTGAGAAACATCTGTTTCCTTGAAAAAATTTTTGCTCACCAGTAACTTGACTTCATGTTATGTCTTCTGATATGTCCTTGGAAAGCCTATGCGACACATTTTCCTATAAATTTGGCTACAGCTTTCATTTGAGCCAACTTGACCACTTTGCCTTATAAAAACACCGTAAATTCCACGATCTAATTGGCACAAGGATTACTTTTCCAGAGATGAAGCCAGATGTAGAGCAATTCCCCAGTTACATTCTCTTAGCTAGAACTTTTCTTGTTTTTCCTCTAATAGCATCTCTTTAAATAATATCAGAAAATTGAGCAGAAAAAAAATATTTTGGGGGGTAGTTGAGCTATAATTTAGAGAAATACACAGAAAATGTTATCTTTACTCCTTTACAACCTCTGACTGATTTTTTCAGCACTGATCAAAATTTTACCAAAATTCTACTTTTTAAATGCAGATTAATGCCTATGGCTTACTTGACATGGTTTTAAGTATTAATATCTGAATACAAAACTTAAAGTCTTATACAGTCATTAAAAGAACCATCCTTTGGAAAAAATAACATCACAAACTTTTAGCTTTATTAATACTAAAAAATAAAAAGTTTAAAGGTAAAGGCTGAGGTTAGGAATCTGAAGTTGACCCACGTAATAATGAAAGACAAGCAAGGTCAACAATGTCACATGTAACCTGGATGGAATAGGCCTTTCAGCCGGGTGAGGAATTACTTGTTAGTAACTTTTATATGAGCATTTTTAATAAAGTTTAAACAAATTTAAGCCATTCTATAGTAGATGAAGAAGGTAATGGATGGCAAGAAAAGTCCACTGTGGTTGAAACTTATTTTAACAAACTTGGAAGAGAAAAAAAGATGCTAACCAATGGGGTAGGAGGGCATCATGGTCAAATGAAATTATTTTTCTTTATGATTATTTATAAAAAGGTGCTAGAGAGCAACCAAAAGCAGGCAGAATCTGGTGGGAATTCAACCCTTGAAATATGAATGAGCCATGTTCAGATTTGCTTAAGGGTCAGTCTATGATATGGGATGGGTAGAAGTCAAGCAGAAAACCACAGTCTTATTAGCTTGTGGTATCAAAGGAGAGGGTTTAAGGCTTCCAGAGTGCCTGAGGATTGAGGAGGAAAATCTGAAAAGGATAAATACACAGGTGGGGAACCCCCTAATCTTTTTTATTTTTTAAAATTTATTTATTTATTTATTTTTGGCTGTGTGGGTCTTCGTTTCTGTGTGAGGACTTTCTCTGGTTGCGGCGAGCGGGGGCCACTCTTCATCGCGGTGCATGGGCCTCTCATTATCGCGGCCTGTCTTGTTGCGGAGCACAGGCTCCTGATGCACAGGCTCAGTAGTTGTGGCTCACGGGCCTAGTTGCTCTGTGGCATGTGGGATCTTCCCAGACCAGGGCTCGAACCCGTGTCCCCCACATTGGCAGGCAGATTCTCAACCACTGCGCCACCAGGGAAGCCCACCCACTAATCTTTATATAATCTTCTGACCACTTGCAAAGGCACTGTGCAGACTCTGAGGAGCTCATGGAAAGCAATAGCTGCATGGCTGAAAATATTGAAGAGAGATTTTAGCTGCTGCTAAATTAGTTTGGCTAAAAATTATAAAAATAGGTGCCCATACCAAGTGTTTTGGAGGAATTGCAGCTTGTATACCTTTCTGGTGAAAATGCAAAATGGTAAATCACTTTGGTAAAATTGGACATTTTTAAAAATTATGTTAAACATCCATTTGCTATGTGACTCAGCCATTTCACTCTTAGGCATTTGCCAAAACAAAGTGAAGCATATGTGAACAAGAAGACTTGCAATGTGAATGTTCATGGTAGCTTTATTTGTAATAGCCACAAACTGAAAACAACCCAAATGTCTCACTTGGTGATGAATAAACAAAATGCAGTGTGTCCATACAAGGAAACATTATTCAGCCATGAAAATGAATAAATTATTAATACATTAATAACACAGATGAATCTAAAAATCATTCTGAGAGAAAGATGCAAGCAATAAAGCAGAGTATGCGATATTATTGCATTTATACAAAATTATAGAAATTGCAAATTAAGCTGCAGTAACAGAAAGTAAATTAGCAGATGCCTGGTGAGGGGTAGCAGGTTAGGGCAGGAGGGAGGGGCTGCAAAGGGCAGGAGGAAATTTGAAGGTGATGGAAAGATTTGTAATATTGGTATGGCAATAGTTTCATGAATGAGTTCATATGCCAAAGCTTATCAAACTGTACTCTAATTATGTGGACTTTATCATTCTTCAATTATATACCTCAACAACATTTTGTTTTAATATGTTTATATTCTCTGTTAAAACACATGCTACCTGCTTTACTTAGTCTTTTCTCACAGCAAAATTTAATTTTCCTTGGGGACTGAAAAGTCAGTATTGGTGATTGGTAATCTTGGACCATATCCGATCCTACCTTGAACTCCTGGAGCATAAGGAGGTTGTTCCCCATTTCCATTATTCTGAAGACAAATATATTAATCCATATGAAAAGTTTTTCACCAAATGTATTACTGCCCAGAAGCTGAAAGTGTGGAATGGTGGCACATAAAAATGAATCTAAAAGAGAATTTAATTGGTGTTATTCACTTTCTTACTGTTAGTCTCCATATATTCACTACCAACATTAATATGCATATTCAGTGTTGAGCAAAGAGAAAATAGTCAATCTAGTCTAACCCAACTTCCCAGGTTATTAACCATGGAACCTAGCTATGGACATAATGAGACTGGATAATCTAGGGGCATGAGACATTTAAAGGGGGAGAAGAGGCTTCCAACACTATTAGTGTCTTGTTTTTATCCAAGCTCCTTTAATAAATACTCTGCCTTGAGTTCCTTGAGGGAGATTTTGTGCCTTTCCTTTTCAATCAAGGGATTATTGAAAACTTAAATTCTGGCCACATTTTATCCTACAGATGATTATATCTTAAAGTTTATAAACTCTCCATATGTGAAGATTGGTAAGGACTATCAAATAGAAAATATAAAGCAGCAAAACAGATAGAGGATATGAAAATGAATAAAGAAAAACCTCATTCAAAGTAGAGTCAGGAAGCCCTGAAGGGGGACTTCGCATGCACACACCACTCATCACAGTTTACTTTACATACCCCAGCAGGAAGAAGGATCGTCTTCTCGCCCAGCAACAACTCAGCCAATGAGAAGCCACCACAACCCCTAACTCTCAATCTGCTCCAATGATCTTTTGTTCAAAATAGCCCCTCCCAACTTCCTTCTTTCCTCCATAAAAGATCATTGCTCTCCTTTGTTCTCTGGACTTGCCTATGGTTCTCCATAGTTTGCATGTCCTGAATTGGGACTCCTCTGCTATTCCTGAATAAACTCAATTTGGCTGGCTGAACCGCCTACCTTTTTGTTTTAAAGGTTAACAAGGAGCATTGACAAGTTATTGAGAAGAAACAGTGAGTGAAAATCAGAAAATGACACCTGGACCTTTTTCAAATGTAAATCTTTTAAAATAAATTCTTATTTCCTCAAAAATAAGAGGTATTAATTCCATATGAGTAGCCCTGATTTTGAGTGTCAATTCTCAGAGCCCAGACTCTAGGATGTAGTTTTCCAAAGAATGATTTGTCAGACAAGTTTTCACAAACTCACCAAAAGGCATTCTTGCTCCAGCCTTACAGATAGCTGTCAGGTCACCTCATCTGTACCTGGTCAATCCCACAATACTCTAAGTACGGATGAAGCTCCCTCCTCATGTATAGCTGAATAAAATGTTCAAATTACTTCATGCACTTAAAGGATGCATTTCTAGCACTAGAATTTTTTAAAGATCTTCTTTCAACAATGAATCATTTCCCATCTCTTTACTTTTCGTCAACACTAAGGGTGTTAACATGCTTTTTTCCTAGATATAGCCAGCCTTCACTGTGATATAGTAAATATTGTATTTCAATGATACATAACTTCAAAGTATTAATTTTTACAACACTAATTATGAGAGAGGTATGCATTTCACTCCTTATTTTCCTAGATGAAAAATGCTATATGATTTCCTTAAAGAGGCAATATTAGAGTTCATCGCAAAACTCAAGAATCCTTAAGTGATCAGATCATTAATAATGCTCTGTCTTGATAAAAAAGAAATTGTTTTATAGATGGAACCAGGGACCAGTGCATGAATTTAATGGTGCAAAATTTCTACCAACTTTACAAAAATCATGCGTAAGAACTTGATCTAAATTGTCAGTTCAGATAGTTTTCATATTTTATGTAATGGTATTTGCTTAGTTTGCTCAAAGCGTTTTTACATAACTTACATAACTTAATCTTAACAAATTATCCATGTAGAGTGAGAAATAATATAATTAATTTTTTATAGTTAAAAACGAAAGCTTAAAATGCCTGGTAAAACCCATAGCATATCTATTTAGTAGCAAAGCTTCAGGTCCAGTGACTTCTAAACCATCAGATTTTAGTTTTCCAAGCATTTCTTATTTTACTTTGAAGAGAAACTTTGACATATATTGTTAGTATGTAAGGAGAAAGCACTTGGAAGCAATTATTATTGTAATCTCTACCCATACACTACTTACCTTTAAAGGTTTTGGAATTATTGACAAATTTACTTCTCACAATGTCCCTGCAAAGTAGCTTAAATGAAGGAACAAGCCTTTTTCTAAAACTATGGAGAGTCAAGTCTAGGGAGGTGATTTGAGACTAAGACTTGGTTTGGGATTAAGTGTGAGGTTTGAAACTGCAGGCTCTGCAGCAGTAACTCTGGATTTTGGGACTACGCTTCTAGAGGCGGGACTATCAGGTGGTAAACTCCGCTGATAAGAGCCCTTTGCTAACAACACAAGGTGGTCCATACAATCCCTTTAAGAATTAGTTAGGGACTTCCCTGGTGGTGCAGTGGTTAAGAATCTGTCTGCCAACGCAGGGGACACGGGTTCTATCCCTGGTCCGAGAAGATCCCACCCACATGCCATGGAGCAACTAAGCTCGTGTGCCACAACTACTGAGCCCGCATGCCACAACTACTAAAGCCCGAGTGCCTAGAGCCCATGCTCTGCAACAAGAGAAGCCACAGCAATGAGAAGCCCATGCACTGCAACGAACAGTACCCCCACTTGCCACAACTAGAGAAAACCTGTGTTGCAAGGAAGACCAAATACAGCCAAAAATAAATAAATTAAATAAATAAAAATAAATTTTTAAAAGAGTTAGTTTAACTTGAGTCTCTAATTTAGTGAAATCCAAACAAAAATTTTTATATAAATATATATTAAAAAATATATATCCAATACAAAATGATATCAAAATGAACAAAGTATTTTATTAATCTGGGTAAGGGGCACATTAGACAGAACTAGACATAAGAAGTTAATATGTGTTTAGAAACAAAATTCAGCTGAGTGCATTTTAAAGATCTTATTGGTTTTCTTCAATGATTCACGAATCAGGCAGCATCCAATTTGTGGGTAGGTGGGAACTCTGAAGAGCTATACAAGGCAAGAGATTTTATAAGCAGAAACAAGGAAGTTGAACACGGCAAAAATTTTAAAAATAGGTTGGTTGTTGCAAGATTACTGTCCTTTTGGGGAATGGTAAGGGAGATTACCTAACCAGGGCTCATCAGGTGATTCTTGATTAAATGGTTTAAGAATTCCATGTCTGGGAGAGCTGAAGCTGTAATTAAGTCTCGATTTCGTGACTTGGGGCTTAGCATAAGCAACTCTATTTTGGGTCTTTGTCTTGTTTTTAACATATGTCATTATATCAAATTCTTTTCTTTTCTTTTCTTTTTTTTCCATTGGAGTGTTTTCTACATTTCTAGGGTTTCAGCAGTATGGAGGAGAAATTTACATATATATGTAGTTTTTCTATTACATTTTAAAAAATGACGTCAGTTAGTTTAGATGTCTTGTATTTAGTCTGGAAATGGGTAGGTGCAGAGGGTAGCTGGCTTAGTTTGGCCTAATTTGATATTACAGATATAACCTTTGGATTTTCTTAGATTTAGTAAAATTAAGAAAGTTTAAAAGGAAAGAACAGGCACAGAAATAGCAGTACACTTTAAATTTTTATTGTAAGCAATTATATTTTAAGGTAAACTAAAATGGTATTTCCAATTATTTTAGGAGAAAGTCCTGCCATTGCCATGTTTTAAAGATCAACTTGTTATTAGACAATTTAAATCGTTTCTTAAGAGACAGTGGAAGATAGGAAGGAGTTTGAGGAGAGAAAGATAGAAGAATTGATATCACTCATAGAGCAGTTGTCAATGATTAAAGGAACGTCTGTCCATTGGAGGCTGTGCCAAAAATACCAAAATGTATGCAGCATACGTGTAAAAAAAGAATGTTTTTCTCTGGAACTGTAATTTTCACTTGTAAGGATAAACTTCCTAACTTAGCATTTAAACTGACTAGATTAAAATGTTGTCCCCCCAAAAGTGTGCGTGTATATGGTGTGCATATGTGTGTCCCTCAGGATCATTCTAAGACTGAACTGCTTGGTAGGAATGGGATTTTTCTCCCTACTCTCACATTTTAGAACAGCTCACACAAGTCAGACAAGGACTGCAGACTCCTTGGTTTACAATAATTCTCTCTTTGTGCTGGTGGTGTTAGAGGCGGCAAGACAGAACCCGCCCTGGGAAAATAGGCTCTTTCTCATCTGCTTTCTCATTCTGCCTAGACTAGAAGAAAGAGAGAGAGAGAGAAGAAGGGAGAAGGAGAGAGAAGAGAGAGAGAAATGAGAACTTTCCACTTAACTTTTAGCACCTGAGAAAACACCCACTGAATTGAAATTATTTTCATCCCTCTGGCAAACCTGCACTTGGCCTTTGTTTTGGTTCTCTTTAGACAGAGCTTTATTCATCTGTGATAGCTGGCCACCACCTCAGCCGAGGCAATGTAGAATGAGGCCACTATTTATAATTCAAGGTATGTGTAAAACGCAAATGGAGGAGATTGCTCTGAAGGAAGAGACATTGAGTAAAGGAGACAAGACAGAGATGGCTTTCTTGAATAAAATGACATTTTTAGTTATTTTTCTATGTCTTGAACTACTTCCCCTGAGGCCCTTTTTGGCTCACCAGTGGAGGAACTGAAGCAATCCTAAACATCCCCAGGGGTCTCTATTGATTTTCCAGATGTGGCTTTTCAAGTGGTTTGTTGCTCATAGGAAGGGGGGAACACCTTAATTATTCAATAACTCCTGAAGTTTCCCCCAAACTATGTGTCAAGTAAGTAATTTTTTTCCCTTTAACTATATGCAGCCTTCATTTGACGATAAATTCTATCAAAGACTGATTGTTCAACTTCAGATTTAATTTTAAGATTTAAATGCCTGGCTCCTTAACTCACTCTGTTGCATTCTTTGTCTCATTATTTACTCCATGGACTGACTAGTTATCCTGAAAGAATATGCATTAGTCCCCTTCTTTTCAGATGCCCTCATATTTATGCCTATGTGGATTCATACCCTAATTACTTGGACTACAGGCCTGTCATGACATATAAACTCTAGGCATGTAAATATGGTAGTTTCGCCCTAAAGTCAGATTTGTACCTTCAGTGTACCACAGAATTTATAGTCCAAATAGATTCCTTTTTCAAATGTTTGTTTTAAAATAAGAAATTGTAGTCTCTTGAGTTCTAGAGTTTCTGTAAGAACAACAGAAGGAACACTCAGCTAATGTTTAGTATCCATATGCTTCATTAAAGTGACCAGATGTCCTACATTTGTCAAGGGGGATGGGGAATTGTTTTTTTTGGTCTTTCCTGATTTTTTGCTTCTAAAAGTCTACATGGATACGTTTTGTGCCTTCACTGGCCCTCCTTGCAATTCTTCTTCATGTCCTGCTCTAAAAACCTCATAATTGATGACCTACTGCTTTTTGTACTTGGGACTTCAGGGGAAAAAAAACCAAAAGCTTGCTGTTCCTCTGTGGTTCTATAGTTTATTGTGTAAAAAATTTATATCAGGATCCTCATCTTGCCTATGTAGTCCTATAAAATAAATTTATAGTCTAAAGCAAGCAAGATCCTTTTTTTTAAGGGCTGAGCTCTTCCACACATTTTAAATCTTCTCGTAAGTACTGAATTTAAATAATAAAATGTGATCTTTTATATAGTAAATAGTGTCAGGAAAAATTGTCCAAGATTTGGAAATGGAAGAAGGAGATTACTGGACATCCTTCAGATGGAAAGCCAAGTGTTGCCTATCAGTTTCTTTAGTGATTATTCACTTCTTAGGAGATGTGCACCTGAGTAACTTTGTATTGATTAGGTCAGGTGTTTGAAAACATGATGGTCTCAGAATCCCATTATATTCTTAAAAATTGACCTCCAGGGACTTCCCTGGTGGCGCAGTGGTTAAGAATCTGCCTGCCAATGCAGGCAACACGGGTTCAAGCCCTGGTCCGGGGAGATTCCACATGCCGCAAAGCAACTAAGCCCATGCGCCACAACTACTGAGCCTGCTCTCTAGAGCCCACAAGGCACAACTACTGAGTCCGAGCACCACAGCTATTGAAGCCTTTATGCCTAGAGCCTGTGCTCCGCAACGAGAAGCCACTGCAATAAGAATCCCTTACACTGCAGCGAAGAGTAGCCCCTGCTCGCCACAACTAGAGAAAGCCCATGCGCAGCAACGAAAACCCAACACAGACAAAAATAAATAAAATAAATAAATTAAAAAAAAACACTGACCACCAAATTTTTGTTTACATGGATTTTATCTATTGATATTTACTGTATTGTAAATTAAAGCTAAGAAATTAAAATACACATTTCTTAATTTATTTTAAATAATAACGGATCCATCACCTGTTACCATAGAACTGGCTTATTTTTATGACAAATAATTATATTTTCCAAAATACAATATTTAGGGGAAGAGCAATGTTGTTTTACAATTTTTGCAAGTGTCTTTAATGTCTGGCTTGATAGAAGACAGCTGTATTCTCATGTCTGCTTCTGCTTTCAATTGGATGCAGTGTAGTTTTGGTTGAAATATATATATATTAAAAAAATAGTCCCACACAGGTATGTAGTTAGGAAAAGGAGGAGACTTCTAAGAACCCTTTCATATAATTGTGATGTTCTTTGATATTACACCAACAGTTGACAAGTGGTAATTTCTTAAAGGTTAGTTGCAATGTGGTATCTGATACCATACTAATGAACTTTTCAAACTGTTCCTTTTAAATTCATTGTCCTACCTTGCACTTTAAATGGATCATTTATCCATGTCTGATTATATAACATCGTGCATTAGTCATTCAGAAAGTATTGTTATGTGGTTATATGCAGATTTTCTAAATGCTGACACATTTGACATCCAATATTAAAAAAAAATTAAATTTGTTCATATTACCCCCAATCTCATCAGCCATTTTTACAAATCGGATGGTCTAAAGGAAGCACACGTTCATGGTGGTTTGGAGAATAGAATGCCATTAGACCCCAGGGAGCCCTCTAAAATATATTTTCTTAAAGGGATCATTACACAAGTATGTAAAAGGTATGTAAAACTATAAGCACAAAGGTATTTGTCACAGCATTGTTTATAATAGAGAAAGATTGGAAATAACCTTAGATTTTCCTTAATAGATAACCTGTTAATAAGTGTGGGAATACAAAAAATCAGATTATTTTACTCATTAAACTACACTGTATATATATATATATATAGGTATGAAAAGATGTACATGATTTATTGTAGAGTGGAAATTTTTATCATAAAACTGCGTTAAAGAATTTTGGAGTATGTATATTGGCATAGATAGACAGATAAAGTTTTGAAGGAGATTCTCCAAAATGTTAATCATAAGTATCTCTGGGTTGAGAGGTTTGGGGGCTTTTGATTCTCTTTTTAATATTTTGATTGTTTAATTTTTGTTAATAGATGCATGTATCAATTTTTTATAGTCAGAGAAAACAGTAACACTATTCTATTTTTGGAAAATGAAAGTTTTGTTCCTTAAATTAGAAAATATGCATGTGTTTTCTTTTTTTCTTTTTTTTTTTTTGCTGTACGCAGGCCTCTCACTGTTGTGGCCTCTCCCGTTGCGGAGCACAGGCTCCGGATGCGCAGACTCAGCGGCCATGGCTCACAGGCCCAGCCGCTCCGTGCCACATGGAATCTTCCCGGACTGGGGCACGAACCCGTGTCTCCTGCATCGGCAGGCGGACTCGCAACCACTGCGCCACCAGGGGAGCCCCTGTGTTTTCATTTTGACAGTCAGTGCCAGCAAGAGTTCAAAGCAAGGTGTTGCTTATGTACTACTAGTAGAACTATTAGTGCAATCTTCCTGACAAGTGATTTGACTTAACATTCTTAAAATTTTTATATCTGTTAACCAGCTAGCTTACCTCAATTAATTATCCTATAGAAATACTCAGAGACTTGTGTAAAACATAAATGCCAAACAATAGGAATGATTTGAATTTAGTATGGTTCTCTATTTGATAGGCTACCACGAAGAGGATGCTATGAATACTCTTAGATTTTTGCCTCTTTGAATGTGTATGCTGCTGTGATTTGGAAAAAGAAGGAAGAGGAAGTTGAGAGATGGGGGTCATAAGCCATCTTCCCCTCTTTTTGGCAGGTCTGTGGGATCTCTTGCCTTTTTAGTCCTTCCTTTCCTTGCTCCTACACTTTGACCTCTAGTCTCCACTGTTCTTGGTCTCTAGTTGCCACCATCCTAGTTGTTATTGGTCCATGATTCTAGGTTTTACTTAGAATTACAGGTCCACATTCCTAAACCTTTCTGATAATGTATTTCTGGGACTCAGAACTACTATTGCAGAAACTATTGAAAACAAGAAAGACTCGTTTTTAACCAATTATTTTACAATATAAAGAGGTATAAAAATGAGTATGAGTATGCCAGGGATACTCATAGATACCAGAATATACATTTTCCATTCAGAGAGCAGAAAGAATTAAATATTTAATAGTTTTGTGTCTTTTTTAAGGGTGGTATAAATATAAATTTTCTTTTCTTGTAAAACTATTAAAAGTTATTTTTAAATGCTTTTCCTAAGTACACCTGAGACATTTTTTGGACAGTTTTTCTTTATATTCAATTTAAGTTTCTGTGCACTCAAGAGCAACCATAATAGAATCTAAAGAGCACTAAACTTATGATCCAGCATACATGGGTTCCCAGGGCTAACAGCTAGAAAAATTCCTCATGAGTCAAATTAAGTTGCTAATCTACAGGATCTCTCCATCTTTCTCCAATATCATAGTAAAAGAGAAATTCCCACTCTATCCAAAGGATTACCTTTTTCTTTTCTTTTTTCTTAAAGTAGAATTCTGTAATCCCAGGTTAAGATAGAATAATATGTATATTTTTAATATATGTGTATGAGTTTTTGTTATACACAAGGGGTCTATATTGAATTTCTAGTAAGAAACTGTCAATCTTTAATATTAGAATGTATTTTTGAAGCCAAGCCCAGCTCTGAAGATAGGCCTTATTAATGCATCCACAGAAGTCATATTTTTTTTATTTGGCTATTCCAATATAGGAGGAGAAAAAACAAAGACTTCTAACATTTAAAAAGCCAAGTAGAAAATAATTTTTCATCATAATCGTAAATATTTAATCTTAAATAATTTTTCATCTTAATTATGAAATGATTTTTATTGTCCAAAAATATTCCTACACCTCAGTTATAAAAAGAAATTTTTACTGCCTGTGGACAATGTCAGGTTTATTTTTCATGTATTCCCATTTTGTTACTATGTTTAGTGGTTAAATCGAAAGAAAATTTAAATAGATCCCTGACTAAAAGCAAACACAAAAAGCAGCAGCAGCAATAAGGATAACAATAAAATAGCTGTCTCTCACTAAAGGAACTAGGAAAATATTCTGTTTCAGTTTCTTGGCATCTCTGATTATGGTTTTGTTGTTTAAGTCACACGCATGTGGGGAGGTTTCAAAGTCATGTAAATTTGGGGGGAAAGTTCACAGGGTTTGGAGTTTTGGTTCATGTGGATTCACCCACTCTAGTTGTATTTAGGTTAGGTTTCAGATGAAACCAGGTTTCTAAACAAGACTTGATATTACCGCCAATATTCGCATGGCTTAGAGTGAAAACTATCATTATCTCCATTGATAACAAAAGTGAGCATTATGTATTTCTAAGTACTCATTGCACACAGAATGCCTAATGACATTTTCAACTTTTTTTATGTGAATTTTATTTTATTTATTTTTATACAGCAGGTTCTTACTAGTTATCTATTTTATACATATTAGTGTGTATATGTCAATCCCAATCTCCCAATTCATCCCACCACCCACTACCTGCCCCCACCCCGGTTTCCCCCCTTGGTGTTGATATGTTTGTTCTCTACATCTGTGTCTCTATTTCTGCCTTGCAAACTGGTTCATCTGTACCATTTTTCTAGATTCCACATATATGCATTAATATATTGTTTTTCTTTTTCTGACTTACTTCACTCTGTGTGACAGTCTCTAGGTCCATCCATGTCTCTACAAATGACCCAATTTCGTTCCTTTTTATGGCTGAGTAATATTCCATTGCATATATGTACCACATCTTCTTTATCCATTCGTCTGTTGATGGGCATTTAGGTTGCTTCCAAGACCTGGCTATTGTAAATAGAACTGCAGTGAACATTGGGGTGCATGTATCTTTTTGAATCATGGTTTTCCCTGGGTATATGCCCATTAGTGGGATTGCTGGGTCATATGGTAGTTCTATTTTTAGTATTGTAAGGAACCTGCATACTTTTCTCCATAGTGGCTGTACCAGTTTACATTCCCACCAACAGTGCAAGAGGGTGCCCTTTTCTCCACACCCTCTCCAGCATTTGTTGTTTGTAGATTTTCTGATGATGTCCATTCTAACCAGTGTGAGTTGATACCTCATTGTAGTTTTGATTTGCATTTCTCTAGTAATTAGTGATGTTGAGCAGATTTTCATGTGCCTCTTGACCATCTGTATGTCTTCTTTGGAGAAATGTCTATTTAGGTCTTCTGCCCAATTTTTGGTTGGGTTGTTTGTTTTTTTTTAAATATTGAGCTGCCTGTGCTGTTTATGTATTTTGGAGATTAATTCTTTGTCTGTTGGTTCATTTGCAAATATTTTCTCCCATTCTGAAGGTTGTCTTTTCATCTTGTTTATAGTTTGCTCTGCTGTGCAAAAGCTTTGAAGTTTCATTAGGTCCCATTTGTTTATTTTTGTTTTTATTTCCATTACTATAGGAGATGGGTCAAAAAAGATCTTGCTGTGATTTGTGTCAAAGAGTGTTTTTCCTATGTTTCCTCTAAGAGTTTTATAGGATCTGACCTTACATTTAGGTCTTTAATCTATTTTGAGTTTATTTTTGTGTATGGTGTTAGGGAGTGTTCTAATTTCATCCTTTTACATGTAGCTGTCCAGTTTTCCCAGCACCATTCATTGAAGAGACTGTCTTTTCTCCATTGTATATCCTTACCTCCTTTGTCATAGATTAGTTGACCATAGGTGTGTGGGTTTATCTCTGGGCTTTCTATCCTGTTCCATTGATCTATATTTCTGTTTTTGTGCCAGTACCATATTGTCTTGCTTACTGTAGCTTTATAGTATAGTCTGAAGTCAGGGAGTGTGATTCCTCCACCTCCATTTTTTTCCCTCGAGATTGCTTTGGCTATTTGGGGTCTTTTGTGTTTCCATACGAATTTTAAGACTTTTTGTTCTAGTTCTGTAAAAAATGCCATTGGTAATTTGATAGGGATTGCACTGAATCTGTAGATTGCTTTGGGTAGTAGAGTCAGTTTCACAATATTGATTCTTCCAAGCCAAGTACATTGTATATCTCTCCATCTGTTTGTCTTATCTTTGATTTCTTTCATCAGTGTCTTATAGTTTTCTGAGTACAGGTCTTTTACCTACTTAGGTAGGTTTATTCCTAGGTATTTTGTTCTTTTTGTTGCAATGGTGAGTGGGATTGTTTCCTTAATTTCTCTTTCTGATTTTTGCTGTTAGTGTATAGGAATGCAAGAGATTTCTGTGCATTAACTTTGTATCCTGCAACTTTACCAAATTCATTGATCAGCTCTAGTAGTTTTCTGGTGGCATCTTTAGGATTCTCTATGGGTAGTATCATGTCATCTGCAAACACTGACAGTTTTACTTCTCTTCTGATTTGGATTCCTTTTATTTCTTTTTCATCTCTGACTGCTGCAGCTAGGACTTCCAAAACTATGTTGAATAAGAGTGGTGAGTGTGGACATCCTTGTCTTGTTCCTGATCTTAGTGGAAATGCTTTCAGTTCTTCACCATTGAGAATGATGTTTGCTGTGGGTTTGTCATATATGGCCTTTATTATGTTGAGGTAGGTTCCCTCTATGCCCACTTTCTGGAGAGTTTTTGTCATAATTTGGTGTTGAATTTGTCAAAAGCTTTTTCTGCATTTATTGAGATGATTATATGGTTTTTCTCCTTCAGTTTGTTAATATGGTGTATCACATTGATTGATTTGCATATTTTGAAGAATCCTTGCATCCCTGGGGTAAATCCCACTTGATCGTGGTGTATGATCCTTTTCATATGTTGTTGGATTCTGTTTGCTAGTATTTTGTTGAGGAATTTTGCATCTATATTCATCAGCGATATTGGTCTGTAATTTTCTTTTTTTGTAGTATCTTTGTCTCTTTTTGGTATCAGGGTGATGGTGGCCTCATAGAATGAGTTTGGGAATATTCCTTCCTCTGCAATTGTTTGGAAGAGTTTGAGAAGGATGAGTGTTAGCTCTTCTCTAAATGTTTGATAGAATTCACCTGTGAAGTCATCTGGTCCTGGACTTTTGTTTGTTGGAAGATTTTTAATTACAGTTTCAATTTCATTACTTGTGATTGGTCTGTTCATATTTTCTATTTCTTCCCGGTTCAGTCTTGGAAGGTTATACCTTTCTAAGAATTTGTCCATTTCTTCCAGGTTGTCCATTTGATTGACATAGAGTTGCTTGTAGTAGTCTCCTATGATGCTTTGTATTTCTGTGGTGTCCATTGTAACTTCTCCTTTTTCATTTCTAATTTTATTGATTTGAGTCCTCTCCCTCTTTTTCTTGAGGAGTCTGGCTAAAGGTTTATCAATTAGCAGATTTTAATTTTATTGATCTTTGCCATTGTTTTCTTTATTTCTATTTCATTTATTTCTGCCCTGATCTTTATGATTTCTTTCCATCTACTAACTTTGGATTTTGTTTGTTGTTCTTTCCCTAGTTCCTTTAGTTGTAAGTTTACATTGTTTATTTGAGATTTTTCTTGTTTCTTGAGGTAGGATTGTATTGCTATAAACTTCCCTCTTACTACTGCTTTTGGTGCATCCCATAGGTTTTGGATCATCATGTTTTCATTGTCATTTGTCTCCAGGCATTTTTTAATTTCTTCTTTGATTTCTTCAGTCATCTCTTGGTTATTTAATAAAGTATTGTTTAGCCTCCATGTGTTCGTGTTTTTTACGGTTTTTTCCCTATAGTTGAAAAGATGTTTGATATGATTTCAATTTTCTTTAATTTACCAAGGCTTGATTTGTGAGCTAAGATGTGATCTATACTGGAGAATGTTCCGTGTTCACTTGAGAAGAAAATGTAATCTGCTGTATTCAGATGGAATGTCCTATAAATATCAATTAAATCTATCGGGTCTGTTATGTCATTTAAAGCTTGTGTTTCCTTATAAATTTTCCGTCTCGATGATCTGTCTTTTGGTGTAACTGAGGTCTTAAAATTCCCCACTATTATTGGGTTACTGTTGATTTCCCCTTTTATAGCTATTAGCATTTGCCTTATGTATTGAGGTGCTCCTATGTTGGGTGCATATATATCTATAATTATTATATCTTCTTCTTGGATTGATCCCCTGATCATTATGTAGTGTCCTTCCTTGTCTCTTATAACATTCTTTATTTTAAAGTCTATTTTACCTGATATGAGTATTGCTACTGCAGCTTTCTTTTGATTTACATTTGCATGGAATATCTTTTTCCATCCCCTCACTTTCAGTCTGTATGTGTCCCTAGGTCTGAAGTGGGTCTCTTGTAGACAGCATATATATGGGTCTTGTTTTTGTGTCCATTCAGCGAGCCTATGTCTTTTGGCTGGAGCATTTAATCCATTCACATTTAAGGTAATTATCGATATGTGTGTTCCTATTACAATTTTCTTAATCGTTTTGGGTTTGTTTTTGTAGGTCCATTTCTTCTCTTGTGTTTCTCACTTAGAAAAGTTGCTTTAGCATTTGTTGTAGAGCTGGTTTGGTGGTGCTGAATTCTCTTAGTTTTTTCTTGTCTATAAGCTTTTGGTTTCTCCATCAAATCTGAATAAGATCCTTGCCAGGTAGAGTAATCTTGGTTGTAGGTTCTTCCCTTTCAAGACTTTAAATATATTGTGCCACTCCCTCTGGCTTGTAGAGTTTCTGCTGAGAAATCAGCTGTTAACCTTATGGGAGTTCCCTTGTATGTTATTTGTCATTTTTCCCTCATTGCTTTCAATAATTTTTCTTTGTCATTAATTTTTATCAATTTGATTACCATGTGTTTCAGCATGTTTCTCCTTGGGTTTATCTTGCCTGGGACTCTCTGTGACTCCTGGACTTGGGTGGCTATTTCCCTTCCCATGTTAGGCAAGTTTTCAACTATAATCTCTTCAAATATTTTCTTGGGTGGTTTCTCTCTCTCTTCTCCTTCTGGGACCCCTATAATGCAAATGTTGGTGCGTTTTATGTTGTCCCAGAGACCTCTTAGGCTTTCTTCTTTTCTTTTCATTCTTTTTTCTTTATTCTGTTCTGTGACAGTGATTTCCACCATTCTGTCTTCCAGGTCACTTATCTGTTCTTCTGCCTCAGTTATTCTGCTATTGATTCCTTCTAGTGTATTTTTCATTTCAGTTATTGTATTGTTCATTTCTGTTCTTTAATTCTTCTAGGTCTTTGTTAAACATTTCTTGCATCTTCTCAATCTTTGCCTCCATTCTTTTTCTGAGGTCCTGGATCATCTTCACTATCAGTATTCTGAATTCTTTTTCTGGAAGGTTGCCTATCTCCTCTTCATTTAGTTGTTTCTCTGGGGTTTTATCTTGTTTCTTCATCCGGTACATAGTCCTCTGCCTTTGCATCTTGTCTATCTTTCTGTGAATATGGCTGCAGGATTGTAGTTCTTCTTGCTTCTGCTGTCTGCCCTCTGGTGGATTGACATTTTTAACTTTGGAAAGAGCTGCTTTTATTTAAGTATACTGAGCTGAAAGGTTGGTTTTATAAGATTTTAGCATCAGTAAAATGGAAACAAACTTAATTTTGTTCCATTGAAAATATAAGGTCACTTATTATGGATCAATGAAAAATTATGCATTATTATCATGAATTGTTAAATCATACATGTATCATACACCTAAAGAGAATGTGAATACTGTTGAGGAAATGAGTTTTCCAAAAGGTGCTTTGTTTTATATTAATGCATAATGTACATTGGAGCATGTTTTTTCTCTCCAATACATTTGCTTTTATATTTTTATCAAAGTACTTTGCTTTTCAGCCATATTTCTTATAATGTCTTACTAAAGAAAAGTTCATGCAACCTATACAAAGTGTGATGGGATGACAAGGGAGGGAATTTTTGCAATGAATTCATTACATTTATAAAACACTTTATATTTGCAAAGTTATTTTTATATAGTGTTTCATTGCTCATCAAATAACTTGATTGTGCAAATATTATCTACTGTGATCAGATGATAACACTATGTCCCAGAGAGATTAACAGTTGCTAGTTCAATGGTGCATTTGAAAAAAGCATCCAGTTCTTCTAACTTCTTATTAAATGTTCTTTTCACTACCACACTGAGGGAGGGGATCATTAACTCAAATACTGGAGGCTATCACACTGACATGAATCCTTGATCATAAATGACCTAAATTATTTTGATCTACAGCTGTTGAAATTAAAATTTAACAAATAATTGCTCAACTTCATTTTATGCTGACTGCAGAGACTTGGCCTTGGAGGGCCTGAAAAGGGGATCTATTACCCAGAAAATACAGAAAAGTTTTTATTGGATTGAATTAAAGTGATTCACTTCTTTTTTCTTCTTTAAAGATCTTTTCATTGATTGTTATTTTTAAAAATCCCTTAGGAAATTCTTTATAAATGAATAAGGTTGATTTTGTGATTAAACCACATTCTGCTACTTGTTGGTTTCCTCACTTGGAGTGCTTGGAATTTTCTCCCTCTCCATGTCTACTTTCACTTCATCTATACACCTGTTACCCCAAGTAGCTTTTGCTCATTCTTTCTACCCTTTAATCTCTTTCGTGCTCACTTAAAATAGGCTTACTGTGAAGGTGCATTTCAATCTTGGGCTGGGGTATTTAAAAGTAAAAATTTAAAGAACAGAGTAATGTACTTAACAATCTTCCAGTATTAATTCTGCCTTTATAAGCATATATTGAGCTGAGAAAATTATTTTAATGACATTTTTAATCAGTTTCTTCAGGCTCTTGACCAAAATCTTTTGAGATTTTTACCAAGTGTAGAGGTCTCTCCAATATTGGGAATTAAAAAATGATTAAGACCCAGTCCTTGATCTTGAGAATCCTTGAGTTGAGTAAAATCTTCCAGTTGAGTACATTGGCATATTTATTTTTGCCCAATTTGCAGATTTTTTGCAGAATGTTTAATAGGTCTTTGATTTAACCATCACACTGTGACTCTGACAGTCCATACAATGGAATTTCATTTGTTACATTAAATTGGAAGGGAAGGGATGGGTTAGACCACTAAGCCTTCTTGGGTAATAAAAGCGATCTTAAAGAAGAATTGATCGCTTACACTGATACAGTTTTGTCAAATTTGGAGAGCCATAATTAACTATGTATTAAAGAAAAATCACAACTCATTTTCTGACATTCTATCTGACTAGGTTAAATTCTTATTGTTTCTTTTTTCAAAATTGGTTTGAATTTTCTAGCCACTATCACTACAAATGACCTGTCTCAGTTCAGAGGGATAATATTTTGAAGAGATTTATATAAAGCATTTCATACGCATATCAGTATTTAGGTTTTTCTGCATAAACATTTTTTAGGTTAGCTGATTAAATATTAAAATTTTTCCTAGTTGTGAAGTAGGATTTTTTCCCAAGATTTCCAAAGCCTGGTTACTGAAAACGACGAAACCCTATATTTTATTGGGAAAGAGCTCTAAGGATTTAAACCTTTAATCAAGACTTGCTAAATGCTTGAGTTTATAAATTGTTTATGAGTTAACCAGGACTCTCCAACCAAATCTGTTCTGCTTGAGTGTAAGGGCTGGTTCTCTGCTTACAGTATCCTAGACAGTACAGGCTTCCATGTTCACATGTGACTGGAGCCAAGATGAGATGAGAGTGGTCTGATCATGTATAGAAATGCTGATACATTGTTGGCATGGATCCACTCAAAGTTACTGGGTTTTCACTTGAGAAGGAGTCTGGAAATGTGTTTTAAATGACATTCTATCTTCTCTTCTGCTTGTCTCTTAAAACCCTTGCCTGTCCCCTGTAGCCGATGTAACACATACACTCTTCCAGGAGGACAGTCAGACAAACACAGGGTTTGATTCATAGCCAGCTTTGTTCCAACACAGTTGTATGAGAGCCACATTCATGAAGCTAATGACCCTTTTCTGGCCCTGCTGCAGAATTCCAAGTGTTCTTCCCAGATGGCTGTGCAGCTTCAGCCCCACCAGCAGGCTGGAGTCTTCATCCATCCAACAAAAGAGATGTCTGCTTCACTCTGGAATGTTAGCATGGCATTTCTAATGATGACAATACCAAGATTTATGCAACTGCAGTTATATATGCAGAAGACAATACTGTTAGGTAAAGAGTGGATGTTTTTTTCTTGGCCATCCATTCTAAGAAATGATATGCAGCTATATCCTATCTTTAACATCAGGAGAATACTTTCATTTATGCATTCAATCAGTTATTAAAAACTCATTTGCTGAGCACCACTCACTGTGTTTGTCTCTGTGGTAGGTGCTGGGGATATGGAAACAAATAATACATGTTTCATTTCTATAGGCTATAGACCCATAAACAGTTATTAATGAGACAGATGAGGGAGGTATGCCTAAAGGTAACAAAGAGGCAAGAGTAAACAACATTGCTCTGGGGGAGAGAAAACGGGAAGCAGGAAAGGCTCCACAGAGGAGGCGGTTCAAGTGGAACATGTGATGTTTTTTATTTATTTGTTCCTGTTTCTTATTGTCTTATAAAGTGAAGCAAATTTTCCTTACTCAATTTAACATTAATAGTTTTAATTTTACATCAATGATGTCTTTTAATTCCCGTAACAAATGCCACAGTGTGTGTGTTATTCCTTTTTACTTATCAGAAAGTTGAACTTCAGAGATTAAGTGACTTACTCAAGGTCACTTAACTGGTAATTGGAGAAACTGGAGCTAAAAATACTCCCGTGGCACCAATTCTGCTTTTTTCACCAACATACTGCCTCTATTTGATGGTATTTTGGCTTCATAGACATAATACTTCATGACTTAAATTCAGCTCACGCCTGATTATCCAATTTGATTTTAGTTGACCCAGATGCTAAGGAATTTGCTTTTGCTTTTGATTGCAAATATTAGAGGAACATAAAAGAATTATACAAGGCATGGCATTGGCACTTGAGTGATTTAGTTCACAAAAATCTTATGACGCAGCTACTTTGTTTCCATTTTACAGATAAGCAAACTGAATCTCAGAGTAATGAAGTAACTTGCTCAAAGTTGCATAGTTAGTATATAGAAGAGCTTGGGTTTAGTCTTGGCAGTCTGGTTCCAGAGCTCACCACTATGTTCTGATACCTGATAAGTCACAAGTTTAGTCCACCCTATGGTAGTTCAAGAATTAATGAAATAGATGATTCAAACTATCTGGAGATCCTTTCCAGACTTTTAAAAATATAAGATTATTCTACTGTATAAACCTGAAGAGAAAGTAGAAAAGATAGGGTATTGGGACACCTACACTCTGCTTTTTCCCAATTTACCACTTTACATCTGTTCTTCTAAAAAACATAGGATGATGTAACAGTTTCGTATTTATGCATGACAATTTGTATATTAATGATGGCTTTACGCCTTAAAAGCAAGTGTATACAAGTGTGTTAGATGCCCTTACATCCTTCCTGTCCACACTGTCAAAGAAGTGCTTTCCCCAAAACATAGTAATGCTTTGTTCCCATTTCTTTGGTTCACCTCCTCTATTTGGCTAGGAAACAGGTGAATCTATCCAACAGATTCAAATTTGTTTGTATTTCTCTATCCTAGAAGGGCTTCTGGGATTTTCTCTCAAGAGCATTTAGGAAAAAGAGGAGAAAAGGTGGGAGAGAGAAGAAAAGTAAGAGAGAATGTAAATTCCAGGAGCCTGAGAATAAGCATGCCAGTTTTTTGATTGATGACTCAGTTTGGTGTGGTATATGTGTTTGGTGTGGTATATGTGGTATATGTTTGGTGTGGTATATCACACAATCCTAAAAATTAGTGATGAGAAGACTTTCTGTGAAGAAGTCAGCCGTTTAGTGCAGCAAATGCTCTGGTTCTTATTCGCTACATGGAACCAAAAAACAAAATATAAACGCCCACTGTGACACTTAGAATGGACTTTCAGACTATCTGTTTTAAGATTATTTGTAGAATATATATAGTCTAAAATTTTAATATTTGATTAGTTTCCTTTCCTTAGCATCATACTTACATAAAATATTCAGGGGCAATTAGAGAAGATGGTAGCAGGGTGGGGAATCCAGATGTGCCATGGAGATTTTGAACCAGTTATTACTCTTTATCCATGTGATGAAGATTAGGGATCTAACTCTAACTGAAAAACGAAAGAGGCACCATTTGTCCCAGTTGGAAAGCCAGATTTCATAGCAATTATAGTTCATTGGTTAAGTAGAAGTTAAAGAGCAAGGGAAACATCAACAGCTCCATACACCTGTGACAGATGGGTGTGGCAGCCTAAGGGTGTGTGAAATATTCCATCACACAGGAACAAAGAAAAAACTTAAATCTAAGAAGAAAGAATACCATCATTGGCTCGGGATGGTGCTTGATTTAATCAGATGCCTTATATTGAGGGTCTATATTGTGTAGAAAATAATTTGAGCAGTTATGATATGCAGTATTTTGTTCAGACATAATCTTCTGAATATTGAAGTTCTTTTCTGCAGGTTTGATTTCCCTAATGGTCAAATTAATAGTGACTAGTTTACTAAGTAGATAATTCAGGGGAATCAAGTTAGCATACAATGAACCTGCCTCACAAGTTTACCTGGTAGTGGTAAAATGTCCACATTCTTAATCTCTGATTATAAAATTAATTCTAAAAAATTTAATTGTATTTCCAGCTGCTGCAGAATATGGCGTAAACTGAATGTTACGTGGGACTACTATTAATTCAGGGTTTTTTTTGCTCATCTTCTGAACTGGTTGAGTACTTTACTTTGTAGGACTGGTTGACTTAGAGAATGCTTTCAGAAAAGTGCATGGAATAAAATATTGTAGCTTGCTCCCCCCCAAAACAAAAATGTGTATATATTTAAAATGAACCTAAACAGATGGCAAAAGGACTGCTTAGAAGTTGTTTTTATTTTAAAATGGCTAAAGTAAAATAAAACATGAGAATAACTGAATTAATTGAATTACTATTGGTTTCAGCTTAGCTCTTTTGGAATTGCAGAATTATTTTTACTGCCATTATATGAGAATCATTTTTAAAGCGTTATCTTGATATAGAAATATGTATTTTAAGTGCTAGTCCAAAATTAAAAGAAGAGTATTTTTTTAACACTATCAGAGGGAGGGAGGGAGGGAGAGAGAGAGAGGCTGTGAAGGGGCGAAGGGGAAGGGATAGAGACTGAATATTAGATAAATGTGATAAGCAAGGGAAACTATTTATGTAGCATCTGATTTCTGAATTACTCTTCTTGTGTTCTTCCATAGAAACAGGAAGTGCTATGTCACATGAAATTACTAAAATAATACATTCTCATAGCTTCTTGAGGGAAAATTATGTTGAATCTGATCAAAGAATAATGCAGTGAGCGAAGCAGGAGATTAGCAGAGACTATCATTGCCTTTGATTGTCCTTTGTTATCACCTCTAATTCCAAGGTTATTAGTCACTCACATGTAGTGCGGCATCTCATCTCCAATATCAATTGCTTTGTTAAAATCCCATAAGAATCTCTACTGCTCCCCAGAGCACTAACGTAACCCAAAGATTGACGTGTTTGTAATCAAGTTGTGTACCAGAAAAATAATATATTTGCCGAAAGTGAAGCCATTTTCCATCTTCTGTCACTAGACTTAATTAGGTAGTTAGGTGACTTAAAAGGATTTTCTTGGTGTATGTCAAGTAAAGTTAAACTTGTTGTGAATCCTCCTACTTAGAATGAGATTGTGAAAGATAAGCTTTACACAGAAAGTAATTGACTAATCACTTCTAGAATCCATTTCTCTTTCTTCAGATATTGCTATTGGGTTCAGCCTGGTTTCTCTTGCCTTATCCTAAAGTAGAATTTCAGTTGTGCTGATGATATCATAATTCATAAGTTGATGACATCATAATTCATAATTCCTCCACATTCCCCAGAGTCAGAACATATACACTAAGATCATTCCGGTGGCAATTAGCCATTACAGATTCAAGATATAACAACACCACCACTGTCTACAAATTGGCACCTGCCGTCGGCACTTGCCATCTGCCTCTACAAGGATTACATCATGAGCTGCTGCAGCCGCTGATTTTCAACACCCCCTGAAAGGAGTTCAGGGTGGAGAGCAGAAATGAGGCACTCTGTGCTCTGAGAAAACTGGCAGAACAGGTCTTCAGATAGTTAGATAGTTTTATTTTCAGAAGCTGATTTTATGAGCCCAATTCTTCCCTCATATCTAGAAAAGCACTAAAATCCTTCACGGGGACGACTGGTCCTCATGACTAGAAGAAACCTTCTGCAAGGTTTCTGCAAAAAATTTTGCAGAAATTTTTGTGCTTTCTGCAAAAAGTTTGTGCTTGATTGTATGTGCTCCCCCTTCACCAAAATCACATATATACAGACCATCCCCCCTACCTCTTTGGAGCAGTTTCTCAGAGCTATCTGAAATGCTATCTCCCAGGCTATAGTCCTCATTCTGCCCCAAATAAAACTTGACTCACAATTCTCAGGTTGTGCATTATTTTAAGTCGACACCACCAACAATAAATTAACATCATTATGCACATAATCAAGTGCAGCCACATAATATCAAAAGTACTAATGACAAATATTCAGTTAAAAAGTGAAAGTTCTGAGGAAAAGTGAAAAAATACCAAGGTATCAGTGGGACTCTTGGAAACGGTTTCCAAATTGATTTCTTCTGAGTTCAAATTTTTTAATGTGATGGAGCTTATTTTTTTTTAGTGTTGGGCCAGAAAAATATCTTATATCTTAAAATACCAACTTAGTGATGTACAAATAAGCATAAAGTCATGAATTTTAAAGTGAAAAAGGAAACTTAGCCTTCATTTAGCCCAATGTTTACAATAATGACAGATCATCAGAATTACCTAGAATTGCACATACACACACACATATATGTGTGTGTGTGTATATAATATATATACACATATAATGTATATATATATTTATATTTATGGTGTACATATATATATATGTGTATGTTGTTTGGCTTCATTTCTGGAGATTCAGTTCTAATTTAGTAGGTCTAGAGACTAGCAAAGCAAGGTTTCTGATGACCATCCAGATTTGGAAGTCATTTATGTTACAACTTCCATAATTTTGCATATGAGGCAACTGAAGTCTATGTGGATTAGCCAACCTACCAATTGTCATACAGCCAATGGATAGGAGTCAGGGATAAAACCCAGGCTTCCTGATTCTTGACTTTTCCCATTAACCCAGGCTTCTTCAAGATGTTCTGTGAGAAATGGCTAATCCTGTCTCTCACTTCACTTATAGTTTTTATCTAGTTTTTGTTTAATGAAAAATTATTTATGCTGCTAATTCACTCCTTAGCCTTTGAAGGTAACTAGACATTGTGTTTGTACATAAAAATAAAGCTGCTAACACTTGGTCCCTTTGATTGGAAACAGCTTTCACGTGTTTTCTCATTTCACTTGTTAAGATTTATCTTCTAACTGGTGTTTTTTTTTCCACTTCAAATTTAAACTATTTAAATCCAGAAAAAAGCAAATTGTTTATTAAACTCATATGCTTAACAATTTCAGAGAAGTCGGCCAATGAATTGTTTATTGAGAGGGTTGTGTTCTTTCCTTCTTCCTTTCTTTCTCTCTTCTCCTCCCTCTTATAATCCCAAAAGGTAATGGCAGATTGTAATAGCTGAAACATAATGTAATATACTGATTTCTTTGCCTGGTGTATGTATGACTGCCCTCTGTTGGATGAAATTAGATCTGCTCTAATATGTTAGACTGTCTTGCCCTCTAGTGGTTTGTGCAGAAGATAGTAATGAGGACATTGGGGAACACTACCTGAAGGATCAGTCATTTCTTCGCAAATAATTGGTATTTTCACAAAATTCAACCAAAAGCCTGATTTAATAATAACTATAATTTAAAATGTAAGAACTCACCCTGACTGTGCCTCAAATTTCCTTTATGGATAAATCAATAGGATCATTAAGTTAAATTAAATGAATGTGTTTTATAAGGAATGTGAAATTTATGGTTACTTTTGATACATAACTCAATTTATCACTTATTTAACCAGAAACTTCTAATAGGTCATTTTTTGAAAATGAAATTTCCTGAAGTGGAATGAATTGTATTCACTATGACTGAGATTCTACCAACTGAAGCAGAGGCAAGCAGCAGAGATTTTTAATTTTTAAAAAACACTCATTTTTGAAGAAAAAAACATTTGTGACTTAAAATATGAAAGCCAAGTTGCCTACTGTAAATTTACTACCCTTTAAACTTAGTTGAAACATAAACTTCATAATTTATCATTTAATTAATTCAAAGTCAATTGAGCATAACCTATTTTTTCCAGCTCTCAGGTGAACATGAAATAAATAAGATTCTTGCTCTTTTAGCCTACAGTAATCAGATTTGAAGATGCTGGCAGGGCTGAGTCTTGTTTCTAAGAATAGATTAATTTTTTCCATTTGTTCTATTACCCTAAATTTACCACTCTCATGGCTCTTGTTTATCAGCTCAGTAATTCATCTCTGAATCTCCAGGGTAGAGTATAGTACATGAACCATGGTGGACCTTTAATAAATCGCTTTTTCCAACACCTCTTCTAAGCCTTACCTCTTCTCTTGCTCCCTCTGGTGTCCAAGAAACCCTGAGTCCCTATCATCAAAACCTCCACTGAAAGGTAAATCAGGCATCATTGCCTTAAAATAAAGTCAATAATTTATTTGTCCAGGAGTAAAAACATACAAAGCCTTTTCTTGAGCTTAAAATTGAGGACTGGACTTCCCTAGTGGCGCAGTGGTTAAGAAACCACCTGCTAATGCAGGGGACGCGGGTTCGAGCCCTTGTCCGGGAAGATCCCACATGCCGCGGAGCAACTAAGCCCGTGTGCCACAACTACTGAGCCCACGTGATGCAACTACTGAAGCCCGCATGCCTAGAGCCCGTGCTCTGCAACAAGAGAAGCCACTGCAATGAGAAGCCCGCGCACCGCAATGAAGAAGAGCCCCGCTGCCGCTCCCAGGAACCAGAGAAAGCCCGTGCACAGAAACTAAGACCCAACACAACCAAAAAATAAATAAAATTTTAAAAAATAAATAAAATATAAAATTGAGGACTTACAGGTGTATATACACACACACCTATATATAGAATAGATGCCTATATATGTACATATATAAAAGCTTTGTATATACATATACACATACACATAAATAGATAAAGGATAGATTCTGGAGGAGAAAGGGTGGCTATTTCTAGCCCAGTGAAAGAGATTACCATGTAGGTATTTATGTTCTTTCTTTAGGAAAAAAAAAAGATTTTGTCTTCTCACTTTATAAGACCATATGCCTTAAAAAAAAAAGCTACCTCATCTGTTGTTTTGTTTTTTTTTTAAATCTAGTGTTCATTCTTTTCATTTTTCCCAGATCATATTTGCTCATTTTTAAAACTGTGGTTTGGACACCAGACACCTGAAATTGGAAATAATTAAGCCAAGGAACTTGCCATTTGCTGTCTGTACCAGCAGGAGTGACATTCAGCCAGGTAAGTCATACAGGTTGTGTAGAGCTGGTATCTATCCTAGTTGATTGCTGTATATGTTCTGATGAGCTGGTGCTTATTACATATTTTAATGATCCCCATAGGGCAACAGGAAGTTTTCATTTGTCCACACCAGAACCTTGCATGTGCCGCTCCCTCCTTCTACTCACTTTTACTTTCTCTAATACTGAATTCTCAGCCATATTAGACCTAGAACTCTTCATATTTGTTATTCTAAAAACTCTAGGATAGAGTTGATTGCAACTGCATTTGTGTACTTTGTAAGAAACCCTATTAAGGTACTTCTCATTGTCTAGCATAATTCCTGAGCACTGGGAACTTTAGCTATGAACATTGGTTTTTAATTTAAAAATAATTGTTAAACTTATCTTGCACTTCAAAATTTTTACCTTTTCATTCTTTTGGGAGATCGTATTTTAGTCAGATGTTATATATTCTAACTAAGACCTTTTGCATTTTATCTCTTGTCTCATATGTTCTATCTTTCTATACATTCTAGATTTTTAAAAATATTCTTTCATCTTTCAATTAATTAATCTTCCAACTTTTTTTTAATTTCTAGAAGCTATTTCTTGTGCATGGATTTTTCTCATAGCATACCATTCTTATAATGTTTTAAGGATACTATATCTTATTTAGTCTCTCTGAAAAGCAATTTGCTTTTCAACAAATTCTCTTTATCATGATATACAAATTATATGTTTCTATTGGGTTTCCTCTATCATGATGCAGATATCCTCCAGTCTGTGTTGAAGACTGGTTTTATGCTCATATTTAAGAAGGAAAAAATAGGAAGCTGTGTGTGTGTGTGTGTGTGTGTGTGTGTGTGTGTGTGTGTGTGTAAAGTTCAGCAGACTTCAAATTACAGGAGTGGATAGGAATAACCATTAAATGAGAAAACCTCTGAATACCGAGAGTTTTACTCTATAGTTTTTCATTCGGAGAGCTGTGCTGATGATCCAGAGATAAATGATGCCACTTTTTCTTTTAGAGAGAATAACCCTTTGCTTTCGTCCATTGCTAAGAGGCCTGGTAGCAGGGGTACTGCCTGTGGTGGTGGGAGACTTCTGCTCTCTACTAACCTCAGAGTCCCTGAGTCAAAGTCACTCAAGTGTCTCTTGGAGCAGGTTAAATCTCTTCTTGACCTTGTTGCCTGAGGAGTTCTTTCCACTCATCCTAGTCTATAGTGTTCTGCCAATTCTCATCCTTTTTCCTTTTGTCTTCTTCTAAAATGCATGAGTTATTTGTCAGTTAATAGCATCTTCATCATTTTCTTCATTGTTGTAAAATTTATACCTCTTTATTTTCTATACTATCAATTTAAGATGCAGGGATGAAAAGAGATATATGCCTGGGGTCAGGCCACCGTTTTGAAACGGAAGTCCTAAGAAGGACCAAGAGAGAGAACACCAAACACTTGTACTGCCCTGGTGATGAGAAAATAGAGAGTGACAGAGAGCAGTGCAGGAAGACATATGTTAAGGCCTGTCATGTTCTTAAAGCCTATCTATTGGATTAAATACACTATCCTTATTTAAATCCCATAATAAAATATTAGAATGAAACTGCTCTCTGAGGTCATCTTGCCAAACTTCAATTTGGAGGTTGGAATTCCTTCTATACCATTTCACTCAATCTGCTTCCAAAATATACTTAGTCATGCTCACTGAGTACTTAATGAAGCAATGCACATTGTTGGAAAATTTCGACTTCGTTAGAAACTAATAAAGAAATGAATTCGGCTTCTCTTTTAGTTTCACCCACTAATTCTAATCTATCCATTAAAAACATGTGCTTCAGGGGACTCTGTGAACACTTGAAATTGTATATAAAAATAATTTTTAGATGTGCATAAGAACACTTTTCTGGGAAGAGGGTCCATAGGTTTCATTATGTTCTCAACTTAACCTATAACAAACAAAAGACCAAAAGTCACTAGTCTCAAAACAGTACAAAGAAAGCTGGCTTCCTTTAATTTCTGGCAGTTCTTCAAATATCCAAGGGTAGCTATAATCCATTTTTATTTTTGGTATTTATACAGTGAAATACTTTGATTGTATTTATACAATCAAAGTCATTTAAATACCATGATACTGCAGATATTTAAATAGGATACAGATTTTAAAGAGCTCGATTTAAACTTATTATAAACCTGTTCATGTCCATACCCATAAATATAAAGAAGTCAGTTAGTAAAATAAAGCAATAAATTCAGTACATTCTAAATGATGGGAACTAGAGGCTTGTTATCTCTAAGAAGTGGGATGAACAAAATAATACAGGGAATTCTCTCTGTGCTCTGTGTTTAATCACCACACTTGTAAGCTTTTCAATAACAAAGGATGGGATCAAATCAGTGTGATTTTTGCCTTCACTCACTGACAAATACATCAGCATTATTTACAAAAACCGTTGTAAAATCTTGAGCAATTTTTAGAAAGCCTGTTATTTTGCATAAAGTTATCATGGCTTCACGAAAAGTATCACAATTATCAGGACTTCGAGAAATTTCAAGTTTTTTTCATTTTTATAGCATATAATTTTTCTTTGTTAAATTATTTAAATGAAAAATGATAATTTTAGACATAATTTTTTAAAAATTAGATACAACTAAAATTATATGAAATATCTATACCCAGTGTACCAATGCTAAGATTTTGGTGTATATACTTTCAGAATAAAATACTATATCCCTTGACTTCTTTATTTATTAGTGTATTATGGATGTCCTTTCACAAGAGTGAATATAGATCTACTTTTTAATTTTAACATATTATTCCACTGTTTGAATGTACTACAGTTTACTTATAACTGTCTAAATAAACATTTTGTTTCCATTTTTTTGCTTTTATAAACAGCAGTATAATATAAAGTTTATGCATATATATTGGGTCTTATACATGTTGCCAAACTCTCTTGAGACCAACTTATCCTCCTACCCACAGTAAATTAGAATCTTCCTTTCTTTTGCACACTCAGGCTAAACCAGGGTATCGAAGCCCATTTTAGTTTTTTCTAATCTGTTAGGCAAACTGTGTATATGTCTTTGTTTTATGATGCCTTCTTTTGGGGGGGTATATCTCATTGCAAAAGACCACTGTTTCCTTCTAGAGGTAATAACAAGGTCAATGTGAGTTCTCCTGGGTTTTGAGACTTGTGATTCCATGAATAATAAGGGTTATTGTAAGAAGTCTGCAAAGAGCCTATGGTTTTGGAACAGGCTTTGCTTTATAATTAAAAAAGATGAATTCAATCCATCTCTATAAAGAGAATATATATCCTCATACTCTTATAAGGATGGAAGATGCTGTATAAACATCAATACCTATTATAGTAAATTCCCAATTTGAGAGTTATGAGGGTGAAAAGAAAAAGGAAAAGAATGCAGAGAAAGGAAGGATGGCTGTATTCAAAGGTAATCCAAAAGCTTCATTTTGGCCAATAGCTTATATGAATCTCTCACACCTGATATTTCCCCCCAAACTGCTAACAACGAATTATTTTTTAAAAAAGTAAAAAAATGGAAATAAAGTTGAAATTAAAATTAAATTAAGTGGTATAAAATAGATCTTCCTTATACATTAGTTTGAAACAGTTACTCATAAGCAAAAATTATTTAAAAGAGGATAGAAATATCAGGAAGACTCAAGTTTAGATAAATTGACAGTGAATCATTTCCTGAAAATTACATTATCACACTTATTCAATTATTTCAACTGTAATACATTTTAGAAATTATTCTATTTTACTCAGATATTTTTTCACATCTAAAACCCCAGAAAATGGAGCCAATGACGTAATATATAGTAAAGTTGTTTAAACTTGTAAAAAAAAACACAGAAGAATATTTTTCTTTATTGTATTTTAAACACAATAACCAACCTTTAGTATATTAGAAACTGAAAGGAAGTTACTGTTATCTATATTTTTTTCTTCAGACTCAGTAGGACTTACATGTGGCTTATGGCCTTTTTAAGCTGAAGTTCAACAAAAAAAGGCAATTATGTACCTGGAATGTACTGGAATTAACCTAATTTGGATTTAATATTTTCAGAATAATGTTAAGTCTGTTTTTTCTATTTCTTTTTTTTATGGTACCTATTTCAGAAGGTTATGTGTGATGTTAAATGAGACAACATACTTATTTATTTATTCATATATTCATTTATTTATTTTTTGGCTGCATGGCATGTGGGATCTTAGTTTCCAGACTAGGGATTGAACCTGTGCCCCCTGCAGTGGAAGCGCAGAGCCCTAACCACTGGACCACCAGGGAATTACCTTTCTTCTATTTCTCTACCCTTACCTAGTCACAAGATTTCTAGTATAGATTGCATAACTTGATATTCAAAGTTTTAAAATATATGCCCCTCAAACATCCAAATGACTGAGACCATTATACCTAGTGCTTAAACGAAGCGACCACTGTGATGCCTCTGTGAGGATCCATCCTGATCCCACCTGAGCTGTCTGCGTCACAGGAATTGTGCCTTTCTGGAAGCCTCGGTTGGTCATTTGCATCCTGGCCGATCATATCATCACTATGCAGTGGGCACAGTGAAGGTTACTTTCATCTTAGGTCCGTCTTAACTGATAGCTCTGCAGCCTGCTACAACACTGGGCATCAGGCTCTCGTCTTCAGTAGCATGCCCTTTGCTTTTAGTACATTCCCTTGATGTTTCTCCTGTGTTGAATGTTCCACCCCCTCTTTTGGACCCCATGCTTTCTTCTTTCCTGGTTTGATCCCTTGGTTTTGTTGGAGCACGTTATCCTTTAGCTTCCTGAGAAGCAGGTTTTGAAAACTACATTTTTGATTACTTGCATGTTAGAAATATTTTTCTACCCTCATCTGTGATTGAATTGTGTCAGGGCGTAACACTCTGAAGTTAGAAATAGTTTTCCTTCAGATTTTAAAAATCATTATACCACTGTCTCCTAATCTCCGATGTTTATCTATGAAGTCCCATACCTTTCTGATTCCTGACACCACATGCATTACACCCTGGACCCCTATTTCTTTTAACTCTCTGGAAGCATTTAAGATCTTTTCATCTATATACTTTTGAAATTTCATGATGATGTCCCTTGAAAAAAGGTGTACTTTTTCACCATTATTTTGCAGGACAGTGTCTCAACCCAGCCATTCAGTTCTGAGAAATTTTATTTTATTATTTCTTTTTAATATTTTCCTTACATTTTCTCTGTTTCTTGATCTATTTCCAAGAACTTCTATTAGCTACATGTTGAACCTGGGTCCTTAAAATATGTATATTTTTAATATTTCTTGTCCCTTATTCTACTTTCTAGATGATTTCTCAATATTTTTTGATGTTTAAAATGCATCACCATTTTAATACTAATAGTTACTTGTTACACTCTGATCATTACTTTTTAAAAAAGAATCCTGTTCTTATTTTACAGTTGTAAAATTTTCTCTTATCCAAACGTTATATTTTTGAAAATATCTTCTATGTACCCCCCTGCATTTTTTCTGAGTTTCTCTATTTCTTCTGAGTCTCATTTTTATGTTTGTGTTGGTCTGCTCACTCATGTTGGAAACTTTTATTTTTATAACTTGTCTGGAGATGTTTGTCCAGTAATTTCTGAGAATGAGGCTGTAAGAAATGGTGAGTAAGCTCTGTTGGCTTATAGACTCCTGTTGGGCTTTACATTAGTGTTACTGGGATAAGAACCTGACCAGGAGACCCCAAATATCAAAGTCTGGAGGTCTTTTCTCTTGGGACAGGAGGTATATGCAAAGAAACCCTTGGGTTATAAGCCAGTCTGTGGCCTCCAGGGCCCAGCACTGGGTATCTAAGCACTGTAAAATCCTAGGAAGACATGGTGGATCTCTCCTTTCTGCATGAAGACATTCACTTACTCAGTTTCTAAGGACAGGCCTTACACTACACTCCTCCTTGCCCCAAATCTGGAGACTCTTTGGTTCAGTTTCTCCAGAGTAAAACTTTCTCTTTTGTAAATAGGGAAGGAGGCTATTTCAGTTGTGAAGGAGGGAATCTGGGCTCTGTCTACTCCTAGGCACAATTCTGCTGATCCTTTTGTTTCTGTCTCCATCCTTAATAACTACCATTGTAAACTGACCTAATGCAGTTAGGTTATGCACAATTCTTAAGTCCTTTTTGGTAGATAATAGATGCCCACTAAAAAATTTTGAGGTGAATGACACTAGCTGCTCCACTCACTACCAGGTGCCACTCTAACCTTGCTACCAGGTTATAAAAAAGGTAATTCTCAAACCAAGGGTTGCCCCTATCTATACACACAAAAGAAACAGTTCATATGATCTTTCCTGTTGAATCAAGGAAATCCCAAGCTCTTGGTTCCTTTAGATGTTTTTATTACCACTTTCTGAAGTGGTAGATTTGTCAAATGCTAAAATTTCAGGGCAGGATTCTATAAGCCATATAGGTGGAATTCTGCAAAAGAACACCCCAGAGTTCACAGCTTGATACAGGACCACAATTCCACTTAGGAATTCAGCCCAGTTCATCTTTCGAGGTAAAGGGAATAGACCTAGCTGGCTTCTCATACATGGTTACATAAGCATGGGAGAGTCTCTAAAATATTTTATACAGTGACCCTATTTTGAATAATTTAAATTTTACTAATGAGAATTCATATCCAGTATTCATCAAATGAGGCAACATATTTTACCAACATTTAGTAATATTAACCAGCCAGCTTTGGATGCTAATTAAGATATGGATAACAGAAACAAATACGTTAGCTACAGCTGGAGTAGGGCCTTCCTTAAAATGCCGTCTGATCACAACTCAGTTGTACATTATTGATTTGTGTTTTAACTGACCAACCCTAGCTTGGACATTCTTGGTTAGTACCTGGGTTACAGCCTAAGCTAAGTAGCACACATACCATATCACACTGCCTGTCGTCTACTTTTTTATAAAGTACATTAAGACTGCAACCTTGTCTTCTAAGGAAACTGTGCTCCTAAGAGCCGATCCAGACCTCTTCAGGACTTAATGGTTTCCTTATACAGGCATACCTTGGAAGTATTGCAAGTTCAGTTCCAGACCACTGCAATAAATTGAGTGACATGAATTTTTTGGTTCCCCAGTACATATAAAAGTTGTTTATACTATACTGTAGTCTATTAATTGTGCAATAGCATTATGTCTAAAAAACCAATGCACAAGTATTAATGTAAAAATACTTTATTGCTGAAAAATGCTGACCATCATGTGAGCCTTCAGTGAGTCATAATCTTTTCGCTGGTGGAGGGTCTTGCCTCGATGTTCATGGCTGCTGACCGATCAGGGTGCTGGCTGCTGAAGGCTGGGGCGGCCGTGGCAGTTTCTAAATATAACACAGCAATAAAGTGTGCTGCATTGGTTGACTCTTCTTTTCACAAACAATCTTTCTGTAGCATGTAGTGCTGTTTGATAGCATTTTCCCTATAGTAGAACTTCTTTCAAAATTGGAGTCAATCCTCTTAAGCCCTGCTGCTTCTCTGTCAGCTAAGTTTATGTAATATTCTAAACCCTTGGTTGTCATTTTAACAATCTTCACAGCATCTTCACCAGGAATAGATTCCATCCCAAGAAACCCCCTGTGTTTTTTTTTTGTTTTTTTGTTTTTGGCTCATCCAGGAAAAGCAACTCCTCATCCATTCAAATTTTATCGTGAGATTGCAGCAATTCAGTCACATCCTAAGACTCCACTTCTAGTTCTAGTTCTCTTGCTGTTTCCACCACAACTGCAGTTACTTCCTCTACTGAAGTCTTGAACCCTTCAAAGTCATCCATGGCTGGAATTAACTTCTTCCAAACTCCTGTTAATGTTGATATGTTAACCTCTTCCCATGAATCATGAATGTTCTTAATGGCGTCTAGAATGGTGAATCCTTTCCGGAAGGTTTTCAATTTACTTTTCTCACATGCATCAGAGGAATCATTATAAGGCAGCTAGAGCCTTACAAAATTGATTTCTTAAAGAACAAGACTTGAAAGTTGAAATTACTCCTTGATGCATGGGCTGCAGAATGGATGCTGCGTTTCCAGGTGTGAAAACACATTAATCTCCACCAGAGCTCTTGGATGACCAGGTGCATTTTCAATGAGCAAAAATATTTTGAAAGGAATCTTTTTTTCCTGAGCAGTAGGTCTCAACAGTGGGCTTAAAATATTCAGGAAACCGTGTTGTAAACAGATGCGCTGTCATCCAGGTTTTGTTGTTCCATTGATGGTGCACAGACCAAGTAGATTTAGCATAATTCTTAAGAGTCCTAGAATTTTTGGAATGGTAAATGAGCACTGGCTTCAACTTCAAGGTATCAGCTGCCTTAGCCTTTTACAAGAGAGTCAGCCTGTCCTTTGAGGCTTTGAAGCCAGGCACTGACTTCTCTCTAGCCATGAAAGTCCTAGATGACACCTTATAATACAAGGCTGCCTCATCTACACTGATAAACTGTTGTTTGGTGTAGCCACCATCAGTTATTATCTTAGCGAGATCATCTGGATAACTTGCTGTAGCTTCTACACCAGCACGTGCTACTTCACCTTGCACTTCTATGTTATGAAGACGGCTTCTTTTCCCAAATCTCATGAACCAACGTCTGCTAGTTTCAAACTTTTCTTCTGTAACGTCCCCACCTCTCTCAGCCTTTGTAGAATTGAAGAAGGTTGGGGCCTTGCTCTGGATTTGGCTTCGGCTTAAGGGAATTTTGTGGCTGGTTTGATCTTCTATCCAGACAACCACAGCTCTCCATATTGGCAGTAAGATTGTTTTGCTTTCTTATCATTCGGGCATTCACTGAAGGAGCACTTTTAATTTCCTCCAAGAACTTTTTCTTTGCACTGAGAACTTGGCTAAGTGTTGGTACAAGAGGCCTGGCTTTCAGCCTGTCTTGGCTTTTGACATGTCTTCCTCGCTAAGCTTAATCATTTCTAGCTTTTGATATAAAGTAAGAGGCATGTGACTCCTCCCTTCACTTGAACACTTAGAGGCCATTGTAGGGTTATTAAGTGGTCTAATTTCAATATTGTGTCTCAGGGAATATGGAAGCTCAAGAAGAGGGAGAGAGATGGGGAAATGGCTAGTTTGTGGAGCAGCTAGAACACACACATTTGTCTATTAGGTTTGCTGTCTTATATATGGGTGTGGTTCATGGAGCCCCAAAACAATTATGATAGTAACATCAAAGATCACTGATCACAGATCACAACAAATATATTAATAATGAAAAAGTTTGAAATATTGCAATAATTACCAAAATGTGAAACAGAGACATGAAGTGAGCAAGTGCTGTTGGAAAAAATGTGTCAATAGACTTTCTCAAGATGGGGTTGCCACAGACATTCAATTTTTAAGAAACCCCACAATATCTGCAAAGTGCAATAAGGGGAAACCCAATAAAAAAAGGTCTGCCTGTCATGGTCTAAGTTTTCTAAGTTTCTTCCATTCCACTAAATCATCTACTTTCTCATTGACAAAAGATTGCTGACATTTACCTTCTACTGTTATATATTATCTCATTTTCCTTGTCCTTCTGGATTTGTACTCCTTTAAAAATATATTTACTTTTATATTAGTCGGGTTATAGGAAGAACAAAGATAAACTTTTTTTATTTAAGCCTCACCTCTTAACCAACACTCTATTAAATTATTTTCCTAAACGTCAAAACATTTTCTTATCAGATCATTTAGGCAGCAGTGGGTAAAAACTACACATTTAGAACCAATATTTTCTATAAAACCAGGCAAAAGCTATTGAATTAATATTTCTTAACATCATCTACATCCTTATGCTTGGAATGGGAATTCTCTACAAGCAAAAGCAATGGGTTAGAATGAACAATAGGAAAAATGTATAAGTTTGACTGGCATAGTTTCAGATCTTTTCTATTATTTAAATTATTGTTCAGCAGGATCCCCAAATATTTATTTAAAATAAAATATACTAATAAAGTCTCCCAATTACACCTTTAATTGTGCTCTAAATAATGAATACAGTTGCTGAAAAAATATAGCTATTGTTATGATATTGATAAGGAGATTGTTGAAGGATGTCATCATGCCTGGAAAAGTGACCAGAGAGGGTGTTGGGTGTTGCATGTAAACCAGCTCTTAGGGTTGATTATGAAGGAAAGTCCCAGAAAGAGTGTCTATGATAGTACTGAGACTTGCCTTAACTACCTGAAAGTGACATTTTGTGTTACAGTTTTCTGTAAACACACCTTTGTGCTTGAAATAATTCAAAGTTGAGTTTTAAAATCTAATCTATGTGGCTATGTCATAATAGTTGGGATTGTTTCTGCTGTCTTTGCCTCAATTTGGGGCACACTGACTTAAAAAAAGATTGAAGTCTATTTCTACCAATTATAATTAAAATTCTAAAATGCAAACCACACTGTAAGTTAGATTTCCAATGGGCTACACTTTACAATAATACCAGAATATTTTTGAAAAAATTGTGAATATTAGAAAATGAAGCCATACTTTTACAATTGGTATTTTTACACTGACTGAACTACTCAATTACCATGTGAAGACTGAATATAGGTGGCAAAAATGTAAGTTTTCTAATGGTAATAACTTTTAATACTAAACTTACAGAAAGGCAGTTTTTAAGGTTAAAGCAGATGGATTAATTCTATTTATCAGTGAAAACTTAGTGAGAAATGCAATAACATAATCAGAAGGGTAGTTGGTTCTTGAACTCATAATAATAACATCAATTTTCTGTGAACATTTAGAAAGCAGCTTTAAAAATTCAGTTTTGTACTTATAGACTTTTTCTCTGAACTTCTAACTTACTGCATAATTTGGGGATTTGAGCTGGAATCATGAAATGCCCTACAGAGTATGGCTATTGGTATATACAATAGACTAGCTCCCTGTTTACTCTGTCGGCTCTCCCTTCTTTTCCTGGCAACCACTTGGGGCCAGTATATGAACAAAGAGAACATGAGGTGTGATAAATTAAATAGGAAGCATACATTTACTTGTCGGATTTTTTAAAATAGTTGTAGGGATGAACTATTAAAAAAAAGTTAAGACAACAGGGTTTTATTGTTACCCAGAAAATTTGAGAGTAAATAAAACCAGAAGTACTAGGAATGTTGGTACTGACATTCACAAATAAATTCCTGTATGTTATGGGAATAAATGTTAGAAGGTCTATGTGGCATAAACTTAAAGGAAAGTGAAATTTATTTTAATTTATTCATTATTTCGCTCAACCATTAAATAAACGTGCATGAATTCCTATCATGTGTTAGTCTTGTGCTGGGCCTTGCAGAAAGAATAAAGATGAATAAAACATGTCTCTTGCCTGGGGGCATTCACAGTCATGGTCTAGTGAGCGATAATAAAAAACTAAGTACACGAAGAGAAGGATTTGTGTGATCAATGTGTTGGGAATTAAAGTCTGGTAGGCCATCTATCCACAATGGTTGATTTATTGATTTTTACCTTATCTTATTCTAGAAAGAATGTTTTAGGAATGAGATAGACACAATGAAACAAATATGAAATCTGGGGTGTTAAGGAAAAAAGAAAAAATAACCGTTACAAAGGTGGAAATAAATATACATCTCTTTTTCCAAAGGATAAACTGTAACCCAACCAAGTTTGAAGTGGGGATAAACAAAGAAAACACTGAGAAAGGAGAAGATGATGAGTGGAATGTTGACTTCTTTCAGATCGAAAGAATAGAACAAAATGCACGTGTTTCAAATATTGTTAAAGTTACTTGCTAATGCTTTGAAAAATTAAATATCATCTCTCAGTATGAGATGATATTTATAAATGTGCTTTAAACACTTCAAGAGGCAATATGTGGCACTTACTCTTTGCTATATTTTATCTCTTTACGTACATTTTTTATCATTTTGCTTCTTATTATGAAATCTCCATGACATTAAAAATGAAAAATAAAAAGAGATGAAAAGCTTAAGTCACCATGTTTTCTTACAGCTTCAATAGAGGTTTGATGAAAACATTTGTATTCTGGCACCATGTTGACTGTCGAACTTACTCCCAGAGCAGCTACAAATTTGTCCTATGGCCTGAGGCATCGAAACACCACAGAGCCCTGCAATAATTTCCTGTCTGATCAGACAACCCCGTTATTCCATTTTCCCGGGTGTCCTGGTGACCTGGTGACCTATCAACAACAAGCATTGCTTCAGCTTTAGGTTTAAAATATCTGCTGGGTTTGCAGACTCAGATTCATTTTACCACCTAGCTGAAAATGTACAGTGCACTTTAGGGTGATGGAGTTCGCCTTCATTCATTCATCCATCCTTACTTTTATTCTATTTGGTTCTTAGTGCAAAAGAAAGAGTGCCACCTCCTGGATGTGGGATTGGAAGAGCATATGAACGTAAAAATATACTGTCTTATGAAAGGCAGATTCAAAGTAATTGTGTAAGGAAAAATTTCAAAGAATGTCTCATTTCACTAATAATAATTACATAAATGTGCTTAAATGCTTTTATTATCAATAAACACTGAATGGAAATTATTTTAGAATTCCCATCTAAATATTTAGAAATAAAGATTCCTCTTGTTTTCTTATACCTTATTTTTTAAAGGAAATTTTTAAAATTTAGAGCAGTTTTAAGGTTCACTGCAAAATTAAGAGGAAGGTACAAAGATTTCTTATATAACCTACCCCTATACCTGCATAGCCTCCCCCATTATCAACATCACTCACCAGAGTGGTACATTTGTTACAATTGATGAATCTGCATTTACCAATTACAATAAACTAAAGTCCACAGTTTACATTAGGGTTCATTCTTGGTGTTGTACATTCTGCAGGTTAGGACAAATGTATAATGCCATGTATCCATAATTATAATATTATACAGAGTGTTTTTACTGCCCTGAAATTTCTCTGTGCTCCACCTATTCATCCCACTCCCCCTCCCTTGTGGCAGCCACGGATCTTTTTACTGTCTCCATATTTTGCCTTTTCCAAAATGTAATATAATTGGAAACATACAGTATGTAGCCTTTTCAGATTGGCTTCTTGCCCTTAGTAATATTTAAGTTTCCTTTATGTCTTTTCATGACTCCATAGCTCCTTTCTTTTTAGCACTGTATAATATTCTGTTGTCTGGACATGCAAGTTTATTTATTCATTCACCTACTGACAGATATATTGGTTGCTTCCAAGTTTTGGCAATTATGAATCAAGATACTGTAAACATTTGTGTGCAGCTTTTGTGCGGATAAAATTTTCAACTCCTTTGGGTAAATACCAAGGAGTTGGTATTTACCAACTGATTGATGGATTGTATAGTGAGAGTATGTTTAGTTTTATAAGAAACTGCCAAATTATCTTCCAAAGTGGAAGTGTTTATACTTAGGTATAAATCTAACAAAATATATACAAGATCTGTATGAGGAAAACTACAAATCTCTGATAGACAAAATTTAAGAAGAACTAAATAAATGGAGAGATTCCATGTTCATGGATAGGAAGACTCAATATTGTCAAGAAGTCAGTTCTTCCCAACTTGATCTATAGATTGAATACAATCCCAGTCAAAATCCCAGCAAGTTATTTTGTGTCTATTGACAAATTGATTATACGGAGAGGTAAAAGACCAAGAATAGCCAACACAGCATTGGAGGAGCAGTACAAATTTGGAGGATCGATACTATCCAACTTCAAGACTTAGTATAAAGCTATGGTAATCAAGACACAGTGCTATTAGCAAAATAATAGACAAATGGATGGAACAGAATGGAGAGTTATAGGAGAAAACCTAGATGACCTCTTTAGGCATGCCTCTGTTTACCCCTGATAACTTTCCTTATTTTGAAGCCTGCTTTGTCTATAATTAATATAGTTATTCCTGCTTTATTTTGATTAGTGTCAGCATGGTATATTTTCTCCAGCCACTTACTTTTAATCTTTATGTATCTTTATATTTAAAGTGAGTTTCTTGTGGACAACATACACTTGGGTCATGTCTTTTCATCCACTCTGGCAATCTCTGTCTTTTAATTGGCACATATGGACCATTGACCTTCAAAGTGGTTATTTTTACATTTGGATTAATATCTACCATATTTGTTTCTGTGTTCTATTTGTTGCCCTTCTTTGTTCCTGTTTTTGTCTTCTACTCTTTTTCTGCCTTTTGTGGTTTTAATTGAGCATTTTAAATGATTCCATTTTCTCTCCTTTTTTTAGCATATCAGTTATACTTTATTCTTTAATATTTTAGTGGTTATTCTAGAGTTTACAATATACATTTACAACGAATACAAGTCTACTTTTAAATAACACAATACCACTTCACTGATAGTGTGAGTACCTTATAATAACAAAATATTCCTAATTCCTCCCTTCCATCACTTGTATCGTTGTCATTTATTTCACTAATATATAAGCATACATAAGCATAGATATGTATATATGATATATACATAAGCATACATTATCGAATCCATTGTTACTATTATTATTTTGAAAAAACTCTTATGTGTTAGATCAATTAAGAATAAGAAAAATAAAAGTTTTGATTTAATCATCACTTAATCCTTCTTTGATGCTCTTGGTTTTTTGTCGGTTTTTTTTTTGCGGTATGCAGGTCTCTCTCTGTTGTGGCCTCTCCCGTTGCGGAGCGCAGGCTCCGGATGCGCAGGCTCAGCGGCCATGGCTCACGGGCCCAGCCGCTCCGCGGCATGTGGGATCTTCCCGGACCGGGGCACGAACCCGCGTCCCCTGCATCGGCAGGTGGACTCTCAACCACTGTGCCACCAGGGAGGCCCCGATGCTCTTGCTTTTTTTAATGTAGATTGAGTTTCTTTTTTCTTTTTTTTTTTAAAAACATCTTTATCGGAGTATAATTGCTTTACAGTGGTGTGTTAGTTTCTGCTTTATAATAAAGTGCCTCAGTTATATGTATACATATGTCCCCATATCTCCTCCCTCTTGCGTCTCCCTCCCTCCCACCCTCCCTATCCCACCCCTCTAGTCACAAAGCACCAAGCTGCTCTCCCTGTGCTATGCGGCAGCTTCCCACTAGCTTGATTGAGTTTCTGACCTGTATTATTTTCCTTCTCTCTAAAGAACTTTTAATTTTTTGCAAGGAAGGTCTGCTGGCAACACATTCTCTTAATTTTTGTTTGTCTGAGAATGTCTTTAATTCTCTTTCACTTTTGAAGAATAATTTCACAGAGTAGAGAATTTTAGATTGGTGGTATTTTTCTCTCAGCACTTTAAATGTTTGACTGTATTCTCTTCTTTCTTGCATGGTTTCTGAAGAGAATTTGTATGTAACTCTTATCTTTGTTCCTGTATAGGTAAGACATTTCCCCCCCCCCGGCTTCCTTCAAAAAATTTTCATCTTTGATTTTCTGTAATTTGAAAATGATATGCCTAGGTATAGGGGTTTTTTCTTTTCTTTTTTTTTTTCCGTTTATTCTGTTTGTTGTTCTCAGAGCTTCCTAGATCTGTAGTTTGGTGTCCAACATTAACTTGGGGGAGATTACCAGCCATTATTGTTTCAAATATTTTTTCTATTCTTTTCTTTCTTCTTCTGGTGTGCTCATTAAATGTATGTCACACGTTTTTAAATTGTCCCACAGTCCTTGGATACTAAGTTCTGTGATTTTCAGTCTTTGTTCTCTTTGCTTTTCAGTTTTGGAGGTTTCTACTGAGATGCCTCTAAATTCAAAGATTCTTTCCTCAGCTGTATCTAGTCTACTAGTAAGCCCAACAAACGCATTCTTTACTTCTGTTACAGTGTTTTTGTTTTTATCTCTAGCATTTCTTTTTGGTTCTTTCTTAGGATTTCCATCTCTCAGCTTATGTTGCCCATCTGTTCCTGCATTTTGCCTATTTTACCTATTGGAGCCCTTAGCGTAATAATCATAATTGTTTTAAATTCCTGGTCTGATAATTCCAGCATCCTTACCATGTCCGCTTTTGGTGCTTGCTCTGTCTCTTCAAATTGTGTGTTTTGCTTTTTGGTATGTCTTGTAATGTTTTTAAATAGCCAGACATGATGCAACAGGAAAAACGAACTGCTGTAAATAGGCCTTTGGTAATGTGGTTGTGAGGTGGGGTGGGGGAGGGGAAGAGTTCTATAGTCCTATGATAGTCTTTTAGGGAGCCTATGCCTCTGGACAGTATCCTTCACAGGTGTTCTTAATTTTTCTTATCCCACCCTTAGGTGGAAGGGTGTGGCTTAGAGTGGGTTGGAGTTGAGTATTTCATTTCTCCCAGGTGAATAAGGTTCTGATAAAACCCCAGCAGGTTAGGCTGTGGTTAATTAGTTTCCCCTGAGGTCAGGCCTTCTTATAAAGAGCGGAGTGCTCTGGCAAGTTTCAAAATGGTTCCTTTCCCCTTCCCTTCAGAAGCGTGAGGGCGTTTTCTGCAGGATGCTGTGGAAACCTGGTTGAGCTCCTGGACGTAAATCTCTCCAAACTGTAAGTGCTCCCCCGTGACCGGGTCCCCCTAGAGTTTTTAGCTCTCAGAGTTGTCCTCACTGAGCTTTCATCAATTCATCAGTTACAGTTCTGGTTTCCCTACACTGGCGCTCGTTCCTGTGGTGGTTTTAGCTCATGAATCTCTGCCCCAGTGAGTTATTTTCTGTGTTCGCTTGTGTATCTTTCTGATTTTGGGGGCAGCAGTTTGCCCTGTATTCTCACCTCTCTTATGGATCCTAGAAGGGTTGTTGATTTTTCAGTATTTTCAGCTTTTTACTTGCTGTTCTAACGGAGTGGTAGCTTACAAGATCCTTACATGCAAAACTGGGAACTGGGCGTCTGTCTTATACATTTAAAAAATTGTTTACCTTTTACCTAATAATATAGAATAATTCAATATCTTCTTATGTTGTCTATGTAAAGAAGGCTAATTTTCTTGACAGTCTAATCCTATAATATGGAAAACTCAGGTTATCGAAAGACTAAAAACCCTCAAAACCTGGATTCTAGTAATTAAAGGGAGTCAAAGTTGAGGAGGAGAAAGAAGCTCTCCTGATCGAAATGCGGTCAATGATTTTCATCAGCTGAAGTCAGCATATAAGGTTTAAACGGCTGGTTCTCTATATTGCTTTCTTTGAGTCTCTATTATTTACTCCATAGAATCCTAATTAACTTTAAAAATATAATCATTAATTCCCTTTGCTTTCAGATGCTCTAATATTTATGCCTATTGGGTCTCTCTATACCCAAATACCTTGGAATACCAGCTAGTCATGAACTATAAACTCTAGGTATATAAATATGGTAGGCTTTCCCTAAAAGTCAGATTCATGCCTTAATCTACCATGGAAGTTATATTATCATAACCCCCCCCCTTTTTTTCTGTTTGTGTTAAAATAAGGAGTTGTAGTCTCTTGAATTCTAGAATTTCATAATCTTATTTAGAGTTTATTCACTTAACATGTACTGTGTGTATTTTATGTTGGGTGATAAGAAGCAATAATCAACACACAGAATGATCTGCTCTGATGGAATTCACAGTTTAGTGGAGAATTTTTAGGACATTGTTCAATAATTATCAAAACATAGTGTATAATCATATGCTATATATCCATAATCTAGAGGTCACATTTAGGGAGATCAGACGTAAGAGGCATCTTTTTCAGATTGGCTCATTCAGTATCCACTCATAACTCCTTTCATACTTCCTTTTTTTTACTCTACCATCTGCAAAGGTAAAAATCTACATTTTAAAGGTTTTTTAGACCTGATATTCCCCTGTAGAAGCTAGACTCCATCTGGAGAAGAACCCAAATGATACTAGAAAGGCAAAAGTGGGCAATCTGAGGTAACACCTGGGGAAATCATAGCTGTGGCAGTTACTATGCAAGGTCTACTGTATGATCTCCAGCAACACAGGAACTGAGCAGTGGACATTGGTTGCAGTGGGCTTTACATTGGAACATTCCCGTGGTGTGGTTGTACATTTCTCCAGGGTGTAGGCTTCTTCCTTGGCTTTGTAACAACCAAGCTTGGCTCCCTGGCCCTTGCAGAAATTCTTTAAGTTATCTTAATACTTTTGAACTAATTTCTTTTCTTATTAACCCAGCTGAAGGAGATTCTGTTTTCTATAACAAGGACCATGACAATAGAGTATACTTTCTGAGTCTCCATTAAAGGTCTTCCTTCAGGAACTTAGGTTTTGAATGATTCTGAATCTGATTTCATATGTGAATTTATGAGCTAGTGGTGCCCAAAACCCACAGTTGCATAAACTTGGAATCTTCACCAATCTGTGTTGAGAGCTTGGAGTTTAATTTCTGGTGGGGATTTTTGTTTTTACTGTTTTTACTTTTATTTTTTTTACCTTAGACTCAAGATTCCAAACCAGTGGCAAACTCTCTTCAAGCATAAATATTTTCTATCCCTGTTCCACAGACTATAAACTCTTTTCAGACTCTGGGATTTATGAAGCTCCCCTGCCAAATATTGGATTTAATATCCTAAACCCTGCTCTTAAGACCTTACATCAAAGTCTGAACTCTTAAGGGTTGCTCATTTATCAGTATCCTTTTTTCCCCTTTCTTTCATTTCTAGCACATGTGGCCTTTACTTTCCTTGAGTTCATAAAGTGTTAATTTTTTTTAATTTCGTGACTTATAGTTAGTGACGTCACAATGTCTATTTTTTCTTCCATAGTGCCATAAGTCTATGTTTAAAAATGTCCATCATTAATCAAATCAATTTGTAACATTTACAGGCTGATGATTTCCTACAAAAAGGGCAGTGGTTTGTATGAATTCACGGGTAAAGAAAAAGATATTCAAGGAGAAAAAATTTTTTTGTGCATTACCAACACCATCTAAGGTAGAAGTTATTTCGTTTTGGGACACTGGAACTGATTATCTAGAACTGTACTATGGAATACAGTAGCTATTAGCCGAATGAAATTGAAATTTAAATTAATTACATTAAATAAATAAAAAAATTCAGTTCCTCAGTCATACTAGCTACATTTCAAGCACTCTATAACCACACGTGCTAAGGGCTACTGTGTTGGACACCTACTGTGTGTCAGACACTATTGTCATCATAGGCATTATGAGGTGACATAGCCCCTGTCCTAAGGAGCTATCTCTAGTCTGGGAAAAGACAGAATAAACATGTAACCTAGTTAAAAAAAAAAAAAAAAAAGAACATTTAAGAACAGAAAAGAACACTTTAGGTGTTGGTATTTAATGACAAGGATAAAATAGGATAATATTATAGTGACTAGAGGGCTGCTTAATAGGTAGATTTATAAGTGAAGGCTCTCTGAATCATCAGTTGAATGGTAACAAGGCAATAACATGCAAAAATCTTGAAGAGTGTTTACAGATACAACAATAAGTACAGAGGCTCAAGACAGAAAATACTCAACATGTTTAAGGTACAGACAGACGGCCAGTGTGACTGGAGATTAGTGAAAGGAATAAGAGTAGAGGGAGATGAAATCAGAGACATTGGCCTAAGAGTTTGGGTTTTCTTTTAGTTGCAGCAAGAAGCTACTGAAGAATTTTAAACAGAAGAGTAGTAGCATTGTCTAATATATACTTACAAAAATATCATGAATAAAATAAGAGATAGCAGGACAAATTTTATAGAAGTGACTCATCAACTGAGTTTTGAAAGCATTGCTGCTTCTTCATCATTGTTTATTTCTTTGTTCATTTCCAGGGTAGGAGGAAAGGAATTTCTGCATTATAGTCTCTAGTAATAGACTCTTTTTCCAGTCCACTTGGTGGACTGTTTTGGGCAGGGGGATCTTGGTGTATGGAGAGAGTAGACTGGGGACTGGGATGGTGAATTAAGAGTGGAAGAACAGGTTGCATTTACTGGGGTCAGGTGTGCTAATTTAGCAAAAGTTGGAATGAGAAAATAAAAATGATCACGTGTAAAATTCCTTCAAGTAAATGAAATGTGCTCAACTGATTTCTCATCCTATCTCACTAATATTATCAAAACTAAGGGTTGAAATCTTTTAAGGATATCAATTAGCTACCTGTGTATGACTTTTTTGAAGCCCCATAAATGCAAATGTAATGGGGCAGATGCAAGTTCAAAGCACCGGAGGATAATATTTTCAACCCTGTCTGCATTGTTTAATGAGATGAATTCAGTGGACTTCAAATGTGTCACGTCTTGTAAATCATTGGGTTATAAACTTTAACAGGGTAAGTGGATGCACTGTTTCTGTCTCCACTGCATAGGGTTAGTGCACTAGATAATAGCCAGGCAACATGGGGTAGTAATGCCTACATTATTGGTTTATAGGTAGAGTGACCCTCTTACATGTGAGGGATTTAGAAGGAAAATACATTTATATGCATGAGAAAAGAGGGAAAAATTATGAAAATTTAGATTAAAAAACCTGCATTTTACATTTTCTCTTTATTTTCATGCAGGACATTAATTGGGTGGCCAATTAAAATTTGTGTTTATGGGTACAAGTTATGGTTCACCGTTGCTTATTTCCCTAATCTTTGGTGGTTTTATAGGTTTTAATTTTCGTGTAAGAGTGAGCAAAACCGTAACATTGCTATGCCTCTCTATGTTTTACTTAGAGAGAGTCTCCTGGTGTTTATTTAAGCTTTCTTGGTGGGATTGCCACTAAGTTACAGTGTTCTATAATATTGCTCTAGTCCAAAGACTTGATATCCTAGTGCCTTAGTGATTAGTGTCTGCGTGGTTGGGTAACTTAAATTGTTTTTATGTAGCTCAGGATGTTTTGAACTGATTTGACATTGGTAATAGCTGGGCTGGTTAGGGGTATGAGCAAATTTTGTGTTTCAGGGACGAATTGATGTATCAAGTGAATGCAGCTGTCAGAATTAAGAAGAAAAGACATTTAAGCCACCATAGATACAAGATACTGCTGTGATAAATTGAACCTACAAAATGTGGAGTGGCCCAGTTATGCACATGCAGTCTTGTTTTATTTAATATCTCTTCTTGTTTGGGTGTGAATCTAGCCTTAGGCACCGGGCTGAGGAAGCATTATTACTCAGTTGCCAAATGGCCTGGATTTAAGATTCCCATCCACTCATAAGTTTGGGCTTTATCAAACAGGACATTATGAATAGGTAAGGAAACACTTTTGCCTTTTCTCTCAACTAAATTAATTACATCTAAATGACAAAGATTTTGTTTCTGAGTCACACTTGTCATTGAGCTGTTCTGTTAGATAAAATCGTGTGAACTTTCTGCCTATCTTCTAAAAAATGCTAATTTCTGTACCATTATTGGAATCTGAAAAAAGTGGAATGTAAGTAAAACACAGATCAAGATTAATATGGTAGTTCTCCAATTTTTGCTGGTTGAACCGATCTTGGTAATTTTGTGCTATGAATTCTTACTTGTCTATGCTAATTGGGATGAGAAGGGAAAGAAAAGTTTCCTGCCCTTTTGTTCCTCCTGGATTTCAAATCACTGAACAGATGCAGTGATATAAACCTGCATTTAAGTCCTTTATATTTTCCTTTATAGACACGATTGTAAATTGTGCTCTTCCTGCATTTGTAATTAGAGGGTGAAACAGATTGCAAAGGCTCAGTGTAAAGAAATGTCCATTAAAATAATTTATACTGCCAAGTGATTGTTCACTCCAAGAGGGGAACTCAATTTGCTCCACACAAAAGAATGCAGTTGCACATACACATTTTGAAGAAACTTTGTTATGCAGGGCAAAGTAACTCAGTAACTGGACCATACAGTGAAAATCATAAAACTAAAGATGCATAAATGATTAAAAAAAATGAGCGTTGTTGGAAGGGATAATTGAAGTCGTTGGAAGCCCTTCAAAGTACAGTTTAATACACTAATCATATCTGCTCCTAAGCCTGCTGTAGATAAGAAATGTGTGGTAATAGTTTTTCCCTCTCTGAAATTTTAGCCATTCTTATAGAAGCAAATGTAGCATTACTAGTGGTGATTTGAGATACATCCCTCTATACATTCAATATATATTTAGTAAGGAAAGAGTTAAGGTATTTTAGCTATCATGTGAGGCAGCACAACATACTGCTTAAGAATGAGGATTCTGGAGTCAGCCCTTCTGGGTTTGAATTGCATCTCCATTGACCCTTTGAATGACGCTGGAGAAATTGTCTAACAATTCTGTGCTTCAGTTCCTTCCTGTGTCAAATTGGAATAACTAAAAATGCTAATCTCAATGGTTTGTTGTGCCCGACAACACAAATGTATTGAAATTTTATTATTAAGTAACAGCTCATGACCAGAATTTAATATCATCCAAATATTTTATGTTTACTTAATCGTTTGTTTACAAAAACAACTTTAATAAAGCATTTGTTTCCAAAAGAGAGGCAACTGCAGTTTTTCTGCCAAAAAAGTGGAAGTTTAAAAAAAAATTTATTGTAAAGCAACTATACTCCAGTAAAAATTTTTTAAAAATTAATTAATTTGCCTAAAATTTAAGACAGATCTGTATATAACCACAAGTCTCAAGTTCTAAGCTTGGAAAAATTCCTTGTCTGGTGCTTATGTTTTTGACAGCTTCCTGTTTACACAGAGCTGAAAAATTTTAAATGTAAAAATGTTATCAACATGAAACTTACACCTAGAGAAAGTTTCAGGAAAGAAACTATGCAGTTATTTTGTTAGCTCCTTATGTGAGAATCTTTAATTTGAATGACATAAACATGTATGTTTCCCTTTCAACCAGTATAAAAATATTTTTTATGCCTTTATGTTTCTACTCTACTGGGCACTGAAGTTTGAGATTGACTCAAATTCTGCCCACAGGGAGCTTGGGCCATCTGTGAGATTAGTAGAACCTGCAAATCCTAGGGTTTACTTGGTCTGTAGAACGGCAAACAGAATTGGAATGTTGTGTCAACTTCATGTGTAACCTTGGCTGTTACTTTACCTTCACTTTGAAAGTAAGATTGCAGCTCTTAGAGTTGTGAGGAGAAATAATTGCATTGATCTAGTGCAGTTTCTGGAACGTGTTTGATACTCAGTCAGCAGATTGAGTAACTTTCTCCCTTTTCTTTTAGATTCTACCCCAGATAACTTCAGTGCACTCTATTCAAGGTACTATTTGAAGCCTAATGCCAAAGCTATGCAATTCTATTTTTTTATTTTTCTATGGTTTAATATTATTAGAACTATGTTTTTTTTTAAGATTAAGAATATGCTGGGAACCCAACAGCTCTCGATGTCTTTGTCTATAGTAGACTTTTTAATTTTTGAATTTTATTTAATTTATTTTTTATACAGCAGGTTCTTATTAGTCATCAATTTTATACACATCGGTGTATACATATCAATCCCAATCGCCCAGTTCAGCACACCACCATCCCCACCTCCCCGTGGCTTTCCCCGCTTGGTGTCCATACGTTTGTTCTCTACATCTGTGTCTCAACTTCTGCCCTGCAAACCGGTTCATCTGTACCATTTTTCTAGGTTCCACATACATGCGTTAATATACGATATTTGTTTTTCTCTTTCTGACTTACTTCACTCTGTATGACAGTCTTTATAAGAAGTTAAGACGTCTTCAAAAATAAATCAGCCTCTGAGTCACCAGTACTCAGTGTGGATGAGTATAAATCTGCTATATAATACCTGCATGTCTCTACTTTTCTAGATCAGAAAGCCATGTGGCCATCTGTAGGAGGAAACTGTTTGTGGTGCCTGACGTATTGTTATTGTTATGAAGACTAGATGATCCTTGCAGTTATGTGGGAAAGGTTCTGACAATCTCTAGAGCCTAATGATAATCTTTATATATCATACCTTTTTAAAGTTCTGGCTTACATCATTTTTGATGATTACAACCATTTAAAGTAGAATCACCATACATTGATCATAAAACTGCTTCTCTAATGGATACTTTTAACTTCTGAGTTAAAATCTATCTTGATCAAAATCTATCTTCTGCAAAGTAATATCCTTTGGCATTTAATACATATCAACATATCACTCAGTTTTCATTCTTTACATTGAATATTTATCTATCCCTCTGATAACTTAAAGTTGATTTTCTGAACATGTAAACTAGATTGTGCTAAGAAACAGGAGCAACATTTCAAGAAGTCCGCACAGGTGTCTGTGGATGTTTTCCCCCTAAGGATCTGACATTTCTTGCATCTGTGTTTCTTGTTTTTCTTCTTGATAAAACCTAGTGTTTGGTTTTTATGCTTTGTTCCAGAAGCACATTTGTCTCATATCTTCAGAGAATAGTTTACAATGAATTTTCACTATGAAACGTAACTGATGGTACAAAACCAGTCCTTCTAATCCCTTGGGTCAGTTTGCCAAAAAAATATTATTTTAGTTTTGCCTACAGTGACACTCACATGCCCTCATGGCTTCCTGAATTCTCCCCTACTGATTCACATTTTACTGTTTTAAGGGCTTTGTGTGAATCTGAAAACACATAAATTTCTCCATGTAATTCCTTTTTAGATCATCAAAAAAGTTAAATAATTATTTTGGCATTGAGATTTCCCATCATTAACTTTTCTCTGTTCAGAAAAGTGCCTATTTGTTTCAATTTCTTGTCAGTTTTCAGATATAACAAATGTTTACCCCAGAATATACGTTTTTCTCCAAGTAGAATCAATTTGATCTTAGGGCCTTAGAAGTCATTTGTTTCTCTATCTGCCTAATGATTAGATTCAGCTGAAATATAGGAAAACCTAAAGGACTTCTCTCTGAGGCAAACCATTTTACCTTTAGACAGTATTGTCTGCTAGTTGACATTAACAAAGAAGACATTACCAAAGAGTTCACCACATATTTTCTTTAAATAGTTAAATTTTCTCATATATTGGGGGGGGGTGTATAGAAATTAAATTTGCATAGATTTGCATGAGTCTAAAATAATGTTGTCTATTGCCATGTAACTTGCGAGAAAATCTCATTTCTTTGCAGGTATATGATTTATTTCTATTCAGGAATCTTGTTATGTCCAAATTACTCTTAATAAAGGTCTACTCCTCTCTATTTAGTGAGCTAAAGCAGCATGACAGGATATAAAGAGCAAAGGGTCCAGGAAAAACTAAATTTTATCTTCCATTTTTTCTACTTGCCAACTCTGGACACCGAGTTAACCTCTCTGAGCCTCAGTTTATCCTTATGTAAATTGTAAGAGTAACAACATTAATATGTATATTGTCCAAGTCTCAGGATAACTGTGTGGATCTCGTATGTGAAAATCCTTTGGAAAATGAAAAACATATTTAATAAAGAAACACCAATACATTTCTAAAGTACGTGCTGTGGGATTGATTCACGTGAGGAAAAGCTGCATGCTTATTTAGTCAGAATGCCCTGAATCTTTCAGACTTCATATGAGAATGTTATAGCTCATTTAAAAATTGATACTGTATTTTTAAAGATTGAGGGTAGCCTGGGTAATCTAGCTATGCTATAAATCATAATATATGAGAAATTAAAAACAACCCTTTTGTCTGGCACTATTTTCCTAGGAGTTCATTTTGGAAAGTGCAGTGACTAGACAACTGCCAATTACTGAACTGTCAGTCAATCAGTTTTTCTCCCATGGGAAGTTTGGGATTGGTTATTTTAGGAAAACAGTAAATGTCACAATTTCTAGGATAAGCAAATGGGAACACATGTGGACGGTTACTTAAAGAGCTCTATCCCAGCCTAAGTTCCTTAGAAATAGAGCTTATTATATGCTAAAATTTTATTGGGGATGTTATTCCAGGGAAACAGAGCGAGGGAAAAGGGAAATGAGTAAAGAAAGAAGGGAAAACAAGGACACAGTGGGGCATTGCCAAGCTGGTCACAGCTTCCCAAGAAAACAGAATCAATTCTAGGTCACATGTGAAGTCTCCGGAGAAGACTGAGTCAAATTTGCTTGCTGGCTCCGCCTCCTTTTCTGTCTCTTGTCTCTCATTGATCAAAGTCTGACCCACAAGATGTTAAAGGCTCCGCACAGCTAGGTTATTGTACATTGATTTCAGGGCAGCTGCTGGAAAACCTGAAACTGTGGTGTAGATGATCTGATCTCACCCCTGAGAAGGCTGAGGCTGTAGTGTTTTCAGGAGATGAAGTGATTGTGGTTTTTGACCACCAGAACAGCTTGAGCAGTCACCAGAGCTCTTCAGCCAAACAGGAAACAGGGCACATGGCAGAGCCCCGGATGGGAGGTGGACATGTATACCGGATTTGGTATAATACACACACACACACACATACACACCAGAACTGAAAATAATTACATAATTTGCCTTATTAAATAGGAAAATGCGAGAAATTTTTATGCAAGAAACTTTTCCAAACCCATAGGACTAACCTCATCTACTTAGAGGAATTGTAACCTAAGGAAGTATCTTTTGATTCCTTACCAACTCCATGCTATACTTACAAAACAATCATTTATACAAACGACTCTGCATGTTGTAAATGACCGATATCATTATCATCTAATTGCAATCATCATCATTGTCTAATGGTACTTCTGAAGGGGACCACCTGCCCATTTCAAAGCAGATGCAGCAAGTGATGGATTGATAAGTCGTCCATTACATTAGGGTACATTTAAATAGGTTAAGAATTTATTTTGGAATTAGACCAAGATAAGCTTGCCACTACTTTCCTGAATAGAAAATATTTTTAGAGGAAGAGTGTTTTTGTTTGTTAGGGTTGTTGGAATTTTTAAATAGTTTTTATTTTTTGTTTAATTCTTTACCTGAAAGGATAGAAGAAAATACATTACAATAAAAAACTATGTTAATTCTGACTGGGAAAAGTAGTATACATAGCGATTGGAACGATAAAGAGAGAAATAGAGCCTATTAGTCAATACATTAAAAGTGAATATTTACTGTTTGAAAATATTTGCTATTAACGTAGTCTCCTGAAATAGATAAAGGTACACTAAATTGAAAGACAAAGAAGGATAAAGACTGTCTAGCTGGATCATTATTGGAAAGTCAACAAACCAAACATTCAGGGGCCAGTTTAGTAATATAACTGCTGACTTGAGAAAAATTAATCCTTCTTTAAAATATTTGATTAAATTGTACAAATGAGATTCCAACTTAATCAAATCCAATAAATACGTTCTTGAGCAGCATAAACTATGCTTTGCCTACCTTGGCACTTAAAGTTCTCAGGCTGTAGACTGCCATTTTAGAGCAAAGTACAATACTATATTTAACTGCTTGTATCATGCCTAGTGGAAAGTATTGAACAAGATGGTTATTCCATTGAATTTTGGAGGCATTTAGGAACATTAACAGCCTCTTATTTTTCAAACATATTTAATGATATAATGAATATAAAATAATTCCCTCTGCAAATCAACATGACCTTTCTATAACAAAAGAGGCATCAGAGGATCATTACTTTACAGAAATACTCATCTGTGACAGATGCTCCATTGAATTCTATCCTTAGGGTTTTATAAACAGCACAGACTGTGAGATGAAAAAATACTTTTCTGTCTCACGAATGTTAATATAAGGTGAGATTGTGAAGATTAGATGGTCCAATGTTAATGGCAGATATTCCCATGTTAAAAACGTCTAACTCTCTAGGTATAGAAAACATGAGTGAGTCAATTTTAACATGTATTTCAAGATCAGTTTTATTAGTAATTTTTAAATAAAAACTAGTGTTAATATAAACTACTAATTTATTTATACTCCATGGTGAGAGAACTGCCTGTTACAATCTGCTGGATAATGGAGAAGAATAGGTAGGCAAACTAAAGAAATTTTCCATTAAAAAAATCTTAAATATTTTGATAAAATGCTTGCAGAGAATTAAATGGAAAGTTACTCATCAAAAGTATAGATGTCACATAACATAAATTTGCACTCACGTGAGAAAATCCTTAGACACCTAATATAACAAATTATCACAATCTACGAGGACAATATTACAATGTTGTATAAAGCAAAAGATCAAAACTATAAAAACATCATGCTATAAATCAAGGATTTGGAATACAAAATAACAAGATTATTTGGTCCAAATAAAAGTTACAATAGTGAATTTTGGGGTTAAGATGATCCTTATGCTATTGCTTTAGGCATTGCTACCTCTTCCATCCATCCCCTGACTTTCTTCGTTTCAATACCCTGAACCATACCAGACTTTAAATAATCTTTGCATTTAAGTGATTTAATCTTTTCTGAGCTGCAGATCTGCCAGATTTACTTTGACGTGTACAGAGAATAATCTTTCTCCTGGAGAGCAATCATATATTATGATCTTAGGAAGAAGAGGGGTGAAAGAGGAAGAAACAAAAAGCAGCTGAATAAAATTGTTTGAGATAATTCATATGAAGAAATGAGCACTTTGCAGAACACATTGGAATCCTCAAAAATACGAGTTATTATTATTCATGATTAGACAAAATGAATTTATACTTAGGAACATCATTAACTTGTGTTCTAAGAGGCCATTTAAAAAGCATTGCAATAATATGAAATTAAATCTTATGAATATTTATTAGAGGAATCTGTACATTTGAATGTGTGTGTTTGAATTAAAATGCTTTCAGTAATTCATTTGTTTTTACGCTGTCAACTGAGAGCTCTCCATGGAAGTCCTGCACTAAATACCTCATTTCTTCCTCCTGAGGTGTTACATCTTCCGTATCATTTTATGCATATATCGACAGGAAGAATATTGCCATAATGTTTGCTTTTTTTTCCTTTTGTACCACAAGCTAATAAAAAGCTGAAAACAAAACAAAACACACACACACTCAAAAAAAAAAACCCACAGAAAGTCTGAGTATGGAAATCAGAATGGCTTCTACTTATTTTAATAAATTTATATATACAACATCAGAGCATATATGTGTGACAGAGAAGGAAATCTTTTCCTAAGCCATTAGAGGGCAACAATAACAAAATTAAATGTAAGCCAGTGAAGAAGTATATATATATATGTGTGTGTCTTGGCAGATGAAAATGGGGTTGGAGAGTATTGTAGGGGGCTTGTAATTGCAATTGTCATAACACATAAAATAAAAGAGAGACGGCTATCTCATTACCAAACCAAGCAAGTACCATTTGATTGTGTCTAAATGCAAATCTGTATGATAAAATACACACAGAATGAATTTCATCTAAATATAATTGTTTCCTACAAGTGTTAATTTCTATTTGAGTATTGTCACAGAATTTCACTTTTCCCTTTGAAAAATTTAAAGTGTAAATTCGTTCTAAATGTCTGTTAACTTTAGGATACAGAAAAGTAGATAGGAAAAAGGTAAAGATTTTTGAGATACAGATTTTCTAAGAGAAATCGTTTCTGCATTTTCAACTATTCACATGGTAACAATGTCAAGTTGAGACTGTCAGTATTTTGGGAAGGTCATTTTGCAAGTGAGGCTGCTCTAGTCCCTTAATTTGTCATAACTGACATAGTAGCTGGACAGATTTGAACATGTGCCTAGGAGTGTGTTAGACAAATCCTCAACGTGATGAGCTGATAAAACCCCGGTTCAAGAGCTTGAGTGTTCCCGTTCTTTATTTTTTTACTTTTTAAAGCGTTGAATGAGACAAGGTCCCTGTTTTGAGGCATGTAAAGTCAAGCACTGTGTTATCTGACTGAGATGTTCCCATTCTTTATTGCTTCTTATCTTTGTCTTTGTGAACATTTTCTATTTCCTCAGAGACCAAAGTGACTTTTTTTCCCTTTCTTTTGCTTCCCTCACCTTCTTTACAGCATAAAACTCTTAGCTTTCAATTTATTTCAAGGACACTGCTTCTAGCCTCAATGATATTTTGTCTGTCTGTGTATGTATGTATGTTTGCTGGGGCAGAGGAGAGGGTAGAAAAGGAGCCAACGTATGTAGTTTATTCTGAAATGAGTTATAATTCACGAGCATTTTCAGATGTGTGGGAAAACAGATAAGTTACAAACTAAATGACCAGCTTAATCCACATTATAGCTCTCATCTGAACACGTGAGGAGAGGGATTTGAACAGATAAAATACTCTTCCCGACTATAGAGGCAAGAATCTGTAGGGCACACAACCAACAGCTGATTGATAGTGTTCTCCGTGACTTCTATCTGGCTAAATAAAGCTCATTCTCCTCAGTCAGGCTGTAAATATATTTTCAAATCCTGGAAAAAACCAGCAGTAAAACCCAACTCTACTTTATGCCATCCTCAAAGGCACCTGGGTTAAAGTGTCAGGTTTGTTTCTTTGTTTTTTAATAAGATGACAGTAGATGGTATTTCTTGAAAGTGACTGGTTGAGCAATGTTTGGCAGTGAAACCATATGGAAGGTTACATTTTTTGTTTGTTTGATTTGACTTGAGAATTTCAGAACAGGGGAGATGTTTTTTGTCATTAACAAAGATTTCATAAGGCGAGTTTGCAAGACTTTATAGCCAACTCTTTTCTATACCAACAAAGTTCTGTAAAACAAGATTTGGGATACTTCATATTTCTCTTATTTGGATTCATTTAGAACTGGTATAATTGAAACGAAAAGTTAGATGCCCTATGATAGAGAGAGACCGAAATCCTGGAAATACTAGCAGTCAATTCTGAGACTAGAATCCAGTAAAAATCATGAGTGATCTGTAAGCCTTGAAAATGTGTTTTTCATCCCCAATTCAAATTTCTTATTACAATGTACATCCATATCTCCTGAAAGTTTGTTTAAAGGAAGTTTCTATTCTAAAAGATTAACCTGAAATAGCTCATACCTGAACAAATGTCCTCTGTTGTTTTAAGCAGACAGTTAAAGACATGACTCAGCTTACCCTCATTCAGCTAGTATACTATTCGATAGCTAAAAAAATAGAATAAGGTACAAAATAAAAAGGGGATTTTTGCCTGATTATTTGGGAACAGAAGAGTAGAGAAAGGGGGAATAATTAATTCTGGACAGAAAGCAAGGGTAGAGAATGGGAAGGAAAAACATTTTATTTGTCAACTTTAGGCTTAATTTAAAATAGAGTTCAAGTCAGGACTCTGTAGTATCACTGTGCAAAAGGTACAGGACTGGCTAAGTAACTAAAAATACATGCCATAAAAATATTTGGTTTTTTTCTACCTCTCCTCATTCTTCACTCTCTTCATTCATTAGAAATAGAAGACAAACTAGGTAGAGAAGCTGTATCATATGAGGTGAACCTGGTCCTGATCATCAAACCTAGCGCAGACTGGGGTTATGGGAAGGTTAAGTAGTCAAATGGGAGAAAATTGACTTGTCAGGATCAGGCTATGAGGCTGGCTGGCATAGGTTGTTAGGGCCCTTCGTGGGGATGCTGCACACCGACTCAGAGGTGTGCCAGGTGAGGAGGAGGCCACACCCCCTGAGGCTGAATGACAATCAGGCGATTTAGCCACCAGCCCAGGGTCAGCCTAGTTTTACTAAGTAATATTTCAAACTAGGAGTTGTCTGAGAAGGTGTGTATAAGAGGATAAATTCCAGTCAAGTGCATCCCAGAAACAAGTTCTTTTTCTGTTCTGTTAACTGAACTAGAACCGTGGGTGTGTGTTTAACTAGATAATGTGCAACGAAACACAACAAAATACCTGATGCAGAATAGTCCTATGAAGAAAATTGTCTTTTTTTTTTAAAACACAGGATATTGAATTCCCTTCGGTAACTTATTTTCATGTTTGATATTTAAATGTGTCTCTTTGTACAATTAAAAAAAACTATCAGATTGGCAAAAATGAAAAAGTTTGACAATGTAATATGTTTGGTAAGGCTGTGGGAAATGAACAGTTTCACATATTACTGGTGGGAAAGCAAAATGTTACATGTTACATCATCTATGGAAGGGAATTAGGCACCATCCAAAAAAATTACCTACGAATACAAGCTTCCATTTCTAGAGGTCTATCCTTAAAAAACACTGGCAAAAAAAAAAAAATTCATAATCATCAGGCTATTCACTGTAGACTTATTTTGTGATAGAAAAAAACTGGAAACAACCCAATGTCTTCAGAGGTGTACCAGTTGAAAAAAACAATGGTATAGTCAAAGGGGTAAGCAGTTGTAAAAGAAAAGGAGAAGTGTTTTTATGTATTGCTATGCAATGATCTCTGAACTTATCGTTAACTGAAAAAGAGGAAAAAATCTGTATTGTGTACGTCTATTTATCTAAGAAAGAGGAGGGTAAGATTAAAAATACACATGCATTTCCTTGTATTAAAAACATAAGCCAATATTGAAAAAAAAAGTGTCAGTGGGAGGAAGGAGGAGGCAGTAGAGGGACAGGAATAAAAATTACTATATTCCCTGAATATACTGTCTTTTGTAGATTTGATTTTGGCACTATATAAATATTTTGTACAACTAATTAAATGAAACTTAAAACTGCAGTCCCTAAAAAGAGAAAGCCAATGAACCTAAGTCTATATTGAGGTGATGACATAATCACACAGTTATTTCAAGTGACGTTAATAAAACACAAGAGTTTGATTATGTATCCATTATGAGACATACTCCAAAAATAAAATTTTTAGTATAAGAAATTTGGGTATAAAAATGATTTTCAGTAATTATGTTGTTGACATTTATTCTGAGGTTGTTTGGTGCAGTTGAAACCAAGCAGCTCGGATTGGGACTCGAACCCATGGGCTGGGACTTGAACCCACGTTCTTTTAACTGAGATCACACAGCTGGTCTCAGAACTCAGTGAAGCTCAGTTTCTTGATGTCTCATCACAGAAAGAATTCAGTGAGAGACAAAGTGATAGGTAAGAAGTGAATTTATTTAGAGAGAAACATATTCCATAGATGGAGTGTGGGCCATCTCAGAAGGGGAGCACGGCACCAGGGCACGGGGGTTGTCAGTTTTTATAGAGGTGGGTAATTTCTTAGGCTAATGAGTAGGGGGAGAATTCCAGCTATTTGGGGGAAGGAGTGGGGATTTCCAGGAATTGGGCGACTGCCCACTTTTTGACCTTATGGTTGGCCTTGGAACTGTCATGGCGCCTGTTCGGTGTGTCATTTAGCTTGCTGATGTATTAAAGTGAACATATACTGAGGCTCAAGGTCTAGTGGATGTCGACTCGTCCTCCATCTTGGTCCTATTTGGTTCTAATCAATTTATGTCATGTCCTCGGGCTATGTTATTCTTTTAAAGGTTGTGCCCTGCCCCCTTCCCTCCTCTTTCACAGTTGTGGAATAAAACATACATAATTACGTTGGTATTATTGAGAATTAGGATTTGGGGCATGGGAGAAAGGAGATAGAGGTATAAGATCAAAGAGGTTAGTGAAAACTCTAGTTTTGAATTTGAATTCAAAATACCAGAAGGAACTTATATTGTATTTTACCTAAAAAAAAAAAAAAAAAAAAAAAGAAAGTAAAAAGGAAATGAAATGGCTGATTCCAGTTCTGGGATGAGAAATGTTCAAGATAAGTCTGGTATGTCATGTCATACCTGAAAACAAAGAGACTTTCAAAACCTAATGGAGTTGTATCAAAGGAATGAAGGTGTCCGTTTAAAGAGACTCACTTGCCAAAGACTAATTCATTTATACATGAATCAAACAGAATTGCAATGGATTAGAATACATCAAATGTATTTATTTTCATGAGTTCATAATTGTAATAAAATAATAACTAATTGGATCAACTTTGGCAGATGTTGTAAAAATTATAGCAAAAAATGATAAATAAAATATAACAAAAATGTATTTTCCAAGATGATGGCAACAACATCTCTCATCCCATGTGATCTTCTTACAAAATGACATGGACATTCCTCCTGTTGAGATGTGGAGTCCATGTTTCTTCCCCTCAGTATGATGGGCCTGTGACTATGGTCTGTGATTCCCGAGGCTAGGTCATAAAAGATGACACAGCTCTCACTCTTAGAAATCAACTACCATGGTAGAGAAAGCCCAGGCCACGTGGAGTGGACATGTATAGGTGTTCCAGCTAACAGACCCATCTGAGGTCCCAGTGGTTAGTCACCATTATCCACCATACATGTGAGTGAGGATATGCTTTTGTTACCGAATAGGGTCATGTGAAGCCCCCACTTAGGCCCTAGCCTGGCAGCGAAGGTTCTTTTTCCATTTGGGTTTGCACAGCCAAACACAAAACTGAAGCTAAAATTGAAGCAATGCAAGTTTTATTCAATGGGCAGAAAATGGAGAAGCAGGAATTTAGTTCATAAATCGGCTTCTCACCCAGGAGGATGATTAAGGCAAGATTTTAAGGGCACGATTAAAGAAAGGGAGGCATATGCATTGGTCAGCAAGTGACCTGATCTTTTATTTTTTAATTTTTATTATAATTATTATTATTATTTGGTCATGCCACGTGGCATGCAGGATCTGTAGTTCCCCGACCAGGGATTAAACCTGTGCCCCTGCAGTGGAAGCGTGGAGTCTTAACCATTGGACCGCCAGGAAAGTCCCTGACCTGATCTTTTAAATAAATGTATTTCAAGAGAAGAAAGAGAGAGAGCGGAAAACCAGTAGTTTAGAAGAGAGATAACAAATTGTAATAGATACTATTTTGATGCTGATTAAACTAAAAAAAATTCATTTAAAAAATGTATGAGGTAATCAGGTAATTTGATGATTTAAAGCAATTATTGTTAACATTCTCGTGTGATAATGATATTGTGATTGTGTTTAAAATTTAAGAAATATCCGTATCTTTTAGATACGTATTAAAGTGCTTTGATACCTGAGATTTGCTTCAAAGTAACCTAAGGCAAGGCATAGATAAAATAAGATTGGGCTGTGTTTTGCTAATGGTACAAACTGAGTGATGGGAATATGAGAGTTTTTCATATTATTCTCCTTTTGTACATGTTTGGACTTTCCCATTGTAAATGTTTTTCTTAACATCTTTATTGGAGTATAATTGCTTTACAATGTTGTGTTAGTTTCTGCTGTATAATAAGGTGAATCAGCTATATGTATACATATATCCCCATATCCCCTCCCTCTTGCGTCTTCCCTCCCACCCTTCTAGGTGGTCACAAAGCACCCAGCTGGTCTCCCTGTGCTATGTGGCTGCTTCCCACTAGCTAGCTATTTTACATTTGGTAGTGTATATATAAGTCCATGCCACTCTCTCACTTTGTCCCAGCTTACCCTTCCCCCTCCCTGTGTCCTCAAGTCCATTCTCTACATCTGCGTCTTTATTCCTGTCCTGCCCCTAGGTTCTTCAGAACGCTTTTTTTTTTTTTAGATTCCATATATATGTGTTAGCATATGGTATTTGTTTTTCTCTTTCTGACTTACTTCACTCTGTATGACAAACTCTAGGTCCATCCACCTCACTACAAATAACTCAATTTCGTTTCTTTCTATGGCTGAGTAATATTCCATTGTATATATATGCCACATCTTTATCTATTCATCTGTCAATGGACACTTAGTTTGCTTCCATGTCCTGGCTACTGTAAATAGACCTGCAATAAACATTGTGGTACATGACTCTTTCTGAATTATGGTTTTCTCAGGGTATATGCCCAGTAGTGGATTGCTGGTTTTATTTTTTAAAGGAACCTCCATACTGTTCTCCATAGTGGCTGTATCAATTTACATTCCCACCAACAGTACAAGAGGGTTCCCTTTTCCCCACACCCACTCCAGCATTTATTGTTTGTAGATTTTTTGATGATGGCCATTCTAACTGATGTGAGGTGATACCTCACTGTAGTTTTGATTTGCATTTCTCTAATGATTAGTAATGTTGAACATCCTTTCATGTGTTTGTTGGCGATCTGTATATCTTCTTTGGAGAAATGTCTATGTAGGTCTTCTGCCCATTTTTGGATTGGGTTGTTTCCTTTTTTGATATTGAGCTGCATGTAAATTTTGGAGATTAATCCTTCATCAGTTGCTTCAATTGCAAATATTTTCTTCCATTCTGAGGGTTGCCTTTTTCTCTTATTTATGGTTTCCTTTGTTGTGCAAAAGCTTCTAAGTTTCATTAGGTCCCATTTGTTTATTTTTGGTTTTATTTCCATTTCTCTAGGAGGTGGGTCAAAAAGGATCTTGCTGTGATTTATGTCATAGAGTGTTCTGCCTATGTTTTCCTCCAAGAGTTTTATAGTGTCTGGCCTTACATTTAAGTCTTTAATCCATTTTGAGTTTATTTTTGTTTATGGTGTTAGGGAGTGTTCTAATTTCATTCTTTTACATGTAGCTGTCCAGTTTTCCTAGCACCACTTATTGAAGAGGCTGTCTTTTCTCCATTGTATATTCTTGCCTCCTTTATCAAAAATAACGTGACCATATATGCGTGGGTTTATCTCTGGGCTTTCCATCCTGTTCCACTGATCTGTATTTCTCTTTTTGTGCCAGTACCATACTGTCTTGACTACTGTAGCTTTGTAGTATAGTCTGAAGTCAGGGAGTCTGATTCCTCCAGCTCCATTTTTTTCCCTCAAGATTGCTTTGGGTATTCGGGGTCTTTTGTGTTTCCATACAAATTGTGAAATTTTTTGTTCTACTTTAGTGAAAAATGCCATTGGTAGCTTGATAGGGATTGCACTGAGTATGTAGTTTGCTTTGGGTAGTATAGTCGTTTTCACAATGTTGATTCTTCCAATCCAAGAATATGGTATATCTCTACATCTGTTTGTATCATCTTTAATTTCTTTCATCAGTGTCTTATAGTTTTCTGCATACAGGTCTTTTGTCTCCTTAGGTAAGTTTATTCCTAGGTATTTTATTGTTTTTGTTCAGTGGTAAATGGGAATGTTTCCTTTATTTCTCTTTCAGATTTTCATCATTAGTGTATAGGAATGCAAGAGATTTCTGTGCATTAATTTTATATCCTGCTACTTTACCAATTTCGTTGATTACCTCTATTAGTTTTCTAGTAGCATCTTTAGGATTCTCTATGTATAGTATCATGTCATCTGCAATCAGTGACAGCTTTACTTCTTCTTCTCTGATTTGGATTCCTTTTATTTATTTTTCTTCTCTGATTTCTGTGTCTAAAACTTCCAAAACTATATTGAATAATAGTGGTGACAGTGGACAACCTTGTCTTGTTCCTGATCTTAGAGGAAATGATTTCAGTTTTTCACCATTGAGAACGATGTGGGCTGTGGGTTTGTCCTGTATGGCCTTTATTATGTTGAGGTAAGTTCCCTCTATGCCTACTTTCTGGAGGGTTTTTTATCATAAATCGGTATTGAATGTTTTTGAAAGCTCTTTCTGCACCTATTGAGTTGATCATATGGTTTTTCTCCTTCAGTTTCTTAATATGGTTTATCACATTGATTGATTTGCCTACATTGAAGAATCCTAACATTCCTGGGATAAACCCCACTTGATCATGGTGTATGATCCTTTTAATGTGCTGTTGGATTCTGGGGGCTAGTATTTGGTTGAGGATTTTTGCATCTATGTTCATCGGTGATATTGGCCTGTAGTTTTCTTTCTTTGTGACATCTTTGTCTGGTTTTGGTATCAGGGTGAGGGTGGTCTCGTAGAATGAGTTTGGGAGTGTTCCTCCCTCTGCTACATTTTGGAAGAGTTTGAGAATGATAGGTGTTAGCTCTTCCCTAAATGATTGATAGAATTTGCCTGTAAATCCATCTGGTCCTGGGTGATTGTTTGTTGGAAGATTTTAAATCACAGTTTCAATTTCAGTCTGAATCTTCTAGTACTAGTGTTTTAAACATCTATATAGAGTAGTCTTAAAAAATCACTTATTTAATATGCACATGCAGTGTCTGTATATCATTGAGGGTGATATTTACCCTCCATTCCTGTTTCCATGTGAAAGAATTTCCTTTACACTCAGGCTCCTTGTGCTCCTTGCCCCTCTCACTCACTCCTAAGAGGAATGAGTCTCTTCCTTGACTGATGAGTTTGCAAAAAGTAGGTGAACTTTCTTGTCTGGCCCCTTCCCCCTCACTCTGGTCCATCAGCCTGCCCACACAGTCAACTCTGAGCCGCTGTTATCTTCCATAGGGGAGCCTGCAAATGGCCAACTGCTCGAGACCAGATGAATCTGTCTTTCTCTTTTTTGTGATGATTCATTTGCAGACCCATTTGTCTACAGGTCTAAAATTATGTCATATTTAGTAATCCTGTAAATTTTATTTACTATTCACAACCCATGCAGTAAAGTGGATTTTGTATTTTTAGTTTTATGGTTGAACAGACTAGGTTTCAGAGACATGGCCAGATCATGTTACTAGCAAATTATAAATGTCAGTCCCAATTCTAGCTGGGAGTCTTCAAGAGGGTCCATTAAAGAGTATATTACCCCTTTCCCTGAACCCAGTTCTGGGAAATTTTGAAATAAATCGAAAAGTGGCAGATAGAGGACAAGAATCAACAATATTTATATGAAGAGTTAAGTTGGAGCTCAAGTGCTTGCTAATACCGAACCCCAGAATTAGACAAATTTGCCCACATAGGACTGGGACAGACCTCCTGCCCCCACTCCTCTTGCCTCCCTTTCTTCCTTTCTCCCCCAACCCCCAGCAAGGATGGAGCCTAACTATTAACTAGTCTCGACTCTAGAGAAATGAAGGAGAAAGCTTGCTCCATGAAGTAGCTTGCTTTCAGAGTTAGAATCTCAGAGGAGGGATGAGCGCACTAAATTTAGTCTTCCCCAGTTTGCCAATCAGATAAGTTGCTCAGCTTCCCCGGGTAGAGTAAGGGAAAGATGAGAGAGAGGCTATAGGATAAACCAAATAGTTCTGCATCCACAGGGAAGGAAACATCAGGAGTGGGAAACAAGCATTCACCCCCAAATTCCTCAGATTAAACTTTCTCTTAACCCATTACATTCAAACAGTAATGTCATGCTTAGCCCTCAGAAGAGGAAATGCACAAGCCATCAGACAGTTTCACTCTTAATCTGCATGAGGTTCTTCTCCAAATTCTTACTGCCTGCCCTTTTGGGTTCTCCTGGGAACCTTGGACCACTGTAGAATATGACTCTAGAATGCCCTGAAATGGATATGTACATCGCATTAAGTAAATCAACTTTAAGGCCAGTCTCAATCCAAAGTTGAAAGTTCATTCTCTGTTCTATTTCTATTTCCAAATTATGTCTAGCCACATTTTCCCACAGTGTGTCAGAGGTTCTTCAGTGAGATTCAACGCCAACCAAAAGATAGAAAGCATGAAATTTCTCCTAGTAAGGAGATGCCAACATCAGAGAAATACCCTGAATCTGAATATAAAGATCCCCACTACTTTAAAGTCCCAGGGCAAAACTGAAGTTCAAAGATTAAATCTCCTTTCAAGTTAAAGTCAAAATATATTAAATTCCAAATGAATTAAAGTCTGATATCAAATTATTTTCCCCTGTGGAATTACATATTTGAAGTTTAAAATTTCTAAGTTATAATTAAGATCCAAACTATCCTCCCAAATTTATTATTCAGCTCAGTCTCATCCAAGGGGTTCTGGTTGCCTGGGTAGAGTTGGTCTTCTTTCAACAGCTGCCTTCTGAGATACATCTCAGAGGAATAGGCGTAGTTCCTTCATCTAGGGCTTCAGAATTTGTAATGTCAAGTCTATCTCTGATACACCTCATTTTTAAAAAATCCAAAGGAGTAATAAGAAACAAAATTATTACAGCATTGGCTCCACACCCACCAAATTTAGAAAACAAGCTAATTCCTAGTCCCCCGCGTTAACATCCTACATAAAATTAGGTTGCCAGAAGACCACTGCAGAGACTCAGTGCTCTCTGAGAGAAGGGTAAAAGGATCCTGGTTGGTTCCTACCAGTTGTCTGCACTCCACTACCTAGAAATTGAAACTCCACTGGGATAAATCTTCCAGCAAAAGGCTAACGGAGGCACCATCGACTTGCAGATCTGGGGGTAGGAAGGAGCCCCTTGTGCATACTGCTTCTTTTCTTGGAGAGTGACAAAAAGCCACTGCTGTCTGAACTTCAAGTTGAGAAATTTGCATTGTTTACAGTTCTAAACATCAGGACATTACTAAGGTGCCTTTCTAGCCCCCCAGTAGCGCATGAAAAACCTCTTGGTTTCTACTGCTTCTAGTACTGTGTATGGACTCTATCTAGAGCCATAGCATCTGTGTGTGTGTGTGTGTGTGTGTGTGTGTGTGTGTGTGTGTGTGTGTGTGTGTGTGTGTGTGTGTGTGTGTGTGTGTGTGTGTGTGTGAGCAGTTCCTGAGCCACTGTTATTACTACCATGCCCTTTCATTTAAAGTCATATTTGGGCTCCCCGAAGTTGTTTACCTGAGATTGTTTGTTACTGTAATTATAATTAACCCATCTAGAACCAAAATGAGTTTGTGCCGAGCCCCGTAAATCCAAGGCTAACCTCAACCTCAATCACTTTCCTGTAGATAAAACTACCATAACCTATTTTCATCCACCAAGGTCAAAATACAATGTTGCCCGGGTTAACATCTCTTCCTTATGTCCCAGCAATTAAAATCTAGCTCCATATACATCTCTAAATATACAAAATAAAGAAAAGAAAAGAAAAATACAAGTTCAAAACACCCAGCCAAAAGAGTAAACCCCAAGCCTAACATCTTATGTCTTGGTCCCTCCCAAAGCCTCCCCACATGTACATTTGGTCTCCCATTTGACACTTTGGTTTCATTTCTCAGGGTTCCTGGCCCACGCAGGAAATGCTGGGAATGTTTAAGGGAGATAGAACAAGACACTCCTCTTCCATAACTAGGTTCTGAATAAATTCAGAAATAAAACAAAGACATACAGATGGAGCTTATTTTTGGTAAACTCCAGGTTGGAGTACATGGCTTATACATGAGCAGGTAAGCTTCCTAATACTGCATGTTAGAGTTAGAAGTAGCCATGTGGACAGGTGGCCCTGGACTGGTAGGCCTCCTGCTACAGGCTGTTAGAGTGGCTGTAGGCACTTGCTTCCAGCTCCCAAGACGAAGAAGGGCAGAGCTCAGCTTTTGAAAATGCCCAATTTGTTTGTTACAAATTTAGCATTCGTTGCTTTCCTTCTCCCCAGGGAGGAGTGAGAAAGGGAATAGAGAGTATAATGCTAATGAGTTCTATGCCCAAAAAAGGAAACATCTTAGGGAATAATTCCACCCCTGTCCTCTACCGCCCCTTTACAGATCCGAAAGCTTGTGTCTCCCAATCTTTCTATTAGAGAGCACCTATTTTCCTACTGGTAAAGTTTCTGTTTGTGCTATTGTTCAGATGCATAGCTAATATATATATTGACAGCTATCTTTAAACAGACTACTATCTCTACTGCTATATCATGGACTAAATGTATGTAAAACTATCTATAAATCTGGCAACACATGCCCTGTCATTAGACTCAGCTGAAGCCATGAAAGTGGTAGTGAAATGAGACAACATTAAACTGGTCTTTGGCAATGTGCCTTTACCTTAGCCCCAGAATGCCAAGGTGTTAATGTAGCCCACAGGGACTGGTGACATTATCCTTTCTCTCTTCCCACAGCCTCTGGAATTAGAATAGAAAACAAAGTCAATGAGAGGCCATGCTTGTGAAAGGCACTGCCATAGAGTTAAGGCACAGTACATACTAATTCTCCCTCTCCTTTCCTGTGAAGAGACACATTCTTAATGCATTTGAGAATTTAAACACATGAGTGGAACTTTATGCTGAAATGACATTATTTATTTAAATGCTTGATGACACTTGGTGGAACATAATAATTATAGTTAGAGCTGAGAATAAACTATTTTCAACTTTCCTTCTCTGTTTCTTTTTTTTTTGGGGGGGGTGGTCCTCTCACTGTTGTGGCCTCTCCCGTTGCGGAGCACAGGCTCCGGACGCGCAGGCTCAGCGGCCATGGCTCACGGGCCCAGCCGCTCCACGGCATGTGGGATCCTCCCAGACCAGGGCACGAACCCGTGTCCCCTGCATCGGCAGGCGGACTCTCAACCACTGCGCCACCAGGGAAGCTCTCTTCTCTGTTTCTTAACAGAAGAAGAAATGATGAGGAATTCATTAGAATGAGGCAAGCAATCTTTATTTGACTATGCCTGTTGATTCTGATTTGGGTCACAGACATTCTCTTCCTCATTGTTTGAGATCTGTTGTTTGTAAAAGAAAAGGAGCATGTTGGAATTATTAGCACTGGGGAGTTGGAGAGCAAATAATGCTAATGGAATAAATAATACATCATTTATAAGAACTGCTCTTTAGGGATTTATACCAAATCACTTTACTAGCCTCAACAGCATAATATTTAGCAATCTCTAACAAGTTTCAGGGAGAGATATTACTTTGTGATTCAACAAGGATCCTTGATATACTGCCTAAATTATACAGCATATTAAAAATTAATGGCAGGCCAATTTCCTACAATTATACTTTTAGCTAGGGAACAGTCTGCCTGGTTTGCATGAGATTAATAACTTTTGGCTGTACATCTTCTTTACAATTTCAGCTGAATTTGTCAATGAAGTTTTTTTCACACGAGCTTGTCAATAAGCAGACATATTTAAATATATATGTGTGGATATATATACATATATATATATACACACACTTAAATAACATATATACTTAATTAAAACAAAATATATAAATATATGTACATATTTTTTCAATTAGCAAATAATCCATTATGACTAAGTGTCGTTTATTCTAGGGTTGCAAGGTTGGTTTAACATTGGAAAATTAATAAAAATATTCACCATGTTAACAGAATAAAGGACAGATATATATGATTATATCAGTAGATGGTGAAAAAATATGTTTATATTCAATCTCACTCATGATTAAAATCACAATAACCCAGGAATAAAACAACTTCTCAAGCTAATTAAGGGCATCACCAAAAACCCAACAGCTAACATAATATTGAATGCTTTCCCACTAAGATTGGGAACAAGGCAATGTCTGCCTTGACCACTTTTATTCAGCATTGTTCTGAATCTACTTTACAGAGCACTTTGGCAACAGAGAAAAATAAAAGGCATACACATTTCTGAGACAGAGATATGATTTTACTTTTCAAACAATCTGAAAAGTTTGTCTTGTGTTATTGTTTTAAATATGTTTGTTGTTTGGTTTCTAATCCAAGTACTCAAATTATGCCATGTTTGAATCTTTGCCTGTCTTTCATTTCCACCGTTTTTTTCTCCTATAATTTTAACTTCATTCTTTCTTATTTTTGTTTATTTTGTTGTTTTCAAGCCTTTCTTAAATTTCTCTTATTACATTACAGAATTTTTACTTGAATCTAGTACACCACATAATTGGTGTTTAGTTTTTATAAAATTATTTGTATTTTCTTCAGTTTCTTTCTCAGTTTGATCAAAATATTAAAAAAATTTTTTTTCCGTGTTTTTGCCTATTTGTATTCTGAGTTTCTGATCTAGGTTTCATTAAATGTATGCAAATGCTTGTATACGTATGTTTTATCCAGCCTGGATGCTGTTTTATAATTTTCTCCTTCCTCGTGGTTGTTTTTCTTTGAGGGTGGGGAAGGTTTTTCATCAACTGTATTGCTTTGATTTTAGTTTTCTGTTTCCTTTATAGAGAAGTTTTTATGCAAGTAGACTGGATTTTTACTGTTTATACCCGGGTCTACAATAACAATTTATGTATACAGCAATCAAGTGTTTGGGGGACATACAGGAATAAATGTTTCTTTGGGGAAATTGATGGGCATGTCTTTTGTTCTCTTTTGTTTCTGTGAGATTCTTAAATTCTCCTCTTACTTTCTTCTTTTCTTTATCACCAAATCTGTAAAAGATGCCCTACCAATCCTATTTGTTTCATGATTTTCCAGAAGAGAGCATGTTTTGAATTTGCCTCTTCAGATTCTGTGCACCTTTCTGTAGCCAGAGCTCAGGTCTACCAAGTCTCAGACCTGTTTCAGAATTTCTGTAGTTTGATTGGGCCTTGCCATTCTGGGTCTTATTTTATATGAGCTCCATTATCCTCCTTCTACCCAGCCTCTTCAGACACCACCTCATATCCACACAGGCTTATGGGGTGAGGTCACATTTATGTCTGCTGGAATTTGGTCTTCATTTCTTTCCTTATATTTAGTATGAGGACTGTGGCACTCTTGGTGTCCAAGTGATGCCAAAGAAGGCAGTTTTGTGTGTTTTCCTTTGCTCTCCTTGTTGATCAGTTTGCTTTTTGGAGGAAATATTGAGAGATTTTAGTCTAAGAAGCTGACATTATCCTAGAGTAACCCGGAAGTACATCCCACTGATTTAGCAAATAATTTTCTACTATTTACATTGGAGTGATTGTTATCTATTTAAAATAACCATATAGGAAATTGCCATAAAAGGCAAAATCTATAGAGACAGAAAGTCGATTTGTGGTTGCTAAGAGCTAAGGAGGGATGGGGGGCTTGGGGGATGGAAACTTTCTGCTAATAGATATAGAGTATCCTTTTCTTTTCTTTCCTCTCCTCTCCTTTCCTTTTTTTTTTCCCTTTCTTTTCTTTCCTAATAGAATTTATTTTAAAAAGCAGTATCAGCTTCACAGAAAAATTGAGTGGAAGGTATAGAGGTTTCCTATATACCCTTTGCCCCTACACAAGTACAGCCTGCCCAACTATCAACATCCCCCCATTAGAATGGTGCATTTGTTACAATTGATGAACCTACATTGACACATCATCACCCGAAGTCCATAGTTTACATTAGGGTTCTTTCTTAGTTTTCTACATTTTCTGGCTTTGACAAACGTATAACGACATGTAGCCACCATAGTATCATGCAGAGTAGCTTCACTGCCCTGAAAATCCTCTGTGCTCTGTCTATTGGGTTTCCTTATGGGATGAGAAAAATGTTGAAAATTAGATTGTGCTGGTATTTGAACATCTGTGAATATACTAAAAAACATTGAGTTGTACACTAATGAGTGAATTGTATGGTATGGGAGCTAAATATTAATCAAGCTGTTAAAGTATTTTGTTAGGAGTTTCATTGTTTGGGTGCTTACATTGTTCAGATTTTTGGGTAAGTCTATACTCATAGAGTCTGGAAGCCTGTAAATTATTAGAATCTTTCTAGCCTTTCCTTTTTCCTCCCTAGTAAATGGGTTCTTGCCTTGCTTGCAATTTTGTTCCCTTCACGTCTTCTTCTGAGAGTTAAAGCTGTGAGAAAAATTCTTCCTCTTTTATCCCTCATACAGGTTTTGAAAAGAAAAGGGAGTGCTATAAAAATAAGGCATGCATAGTTTCAGTAGGAATTTTTCAGATAATTTGGTTTCAGTAGGAATTTTTCAGATAATTTGAAGAGAGGCATTTATGTTATTATAGGAAAGGGTTATTGTTAAGCATTGCTGTCACAGAAAGACCCTTTTTGACCCACCTGCTAGAGAAAAGGAAATAAAAACAAACAAATGGGACCTAATGAAACGTAAGAGCTTTTGCACAGCAAAGGAAACCATAAACAAGACAAAAAGACAACCCTCAGAATGGGAGAAAATATTTGCAAATGAAGCAACTGACAAAGGATTAATCTCCAAAATATACAAACAGCTCATGCAGCTCAATATCAAAAAAACAAACAACCCAATCCAAAAATGGGCAGAAGACCTAAACAGATATTTCTCCAAAGAAGATATAAGATTGCCAACAAACACATGAAAGGATGCTCAACATCACTAATCATTAGAGAAATGCAAATCAAAACTACAATGAGGTATCACCTCACACCGGTCAGAATGGCCATCATCAAAAAGTCTACAAACAATAAATGCTGGAGAGGGTGTGGAGAAAAGGGAAGCCTCTTGCACTGTTGGTGGGAATGTAAATTGATACAGCCACTGTGGAGAACAGTATGGAGGTTCCTTAAACAACTAAAAATAGAACTGCTATATGACCCAGCAATCCCACTACTGGGTATATACCCTGAGAAAACCATAATTCAAAAAGAGTCATGCACCACAATGTTCATTGCAGTTCTATTTACATTAGCCAGGACATGGCAGCAACCTAAGTGTCCATTGACAGATGAATGGATAAAGAAGATGTGGCACAGATATACAATGGAATATTACTCAGCCATAAAAAGAAATGAAATTGAGTTATTTGTAGTGAGGTGGGTGGACCTAGAGTCTGTCATACAGAGTGAAGTAAGTCAGAAAGAGAAAAATACCATATGTTAACACATATATATGGAATCTAAAAAAAAAAGTTTCTGAAGAACCTAGGGGCAGGACAAGAATAAAGACGCAGACGTAGAGAATGGACTTGAGGACACAGGGAGGGGGAAGGGTAAGCTGGGACGAAGTAAGAGAGTGGTATTGACATATATACACTACCATATGTAAAATAGATAGCTGGTGGGAAGCAGCCCCATGGCACAGGGAGATCAGCTCAGTGCTTTGTGACTACCTAGGGGGTGGCATAAGGAGGGTGGGAGGGAAACACAAGAGGGAAGGGATATGGGGGTATAAATATACGTATAGCTGATTCACTTTGTTATAAAGCAGAAACTAACACACCATTGTAAAGCAATTATACTCCAATAAAGATGTTAAAATAAAAAGCCTTGCTGTAATCTAAGCATCATTTTCATATTACTTGAGAAATGCAAGTGCACATCTGCTTATTTTCAAATTATATTTTGATTGTGAAACTGTATCCTTAATGATTACTGGACCATTTGGATCATGGCTTCAGCTTATTTATAATTTTGGGGGGTGGGCATAAGGTTTGGTCCTCAGTTGAATCCCAGAAAAAAACATCCCTCTAGACTTGAACCATTTGTTCATTTTTTCCATTTTTATCAGACAGCTGGAAATAGAATCCTAAAGAATAGAGGATTGTGGGGGCGGAGCCGAGATGTCACCAGAATATTATCAAAACAGAAGAGACGTGGTTGACACCATGCTAATATCAAAAGGGAAAATTGTGGGAACATTTGCTTTTCTAGACTAGAAGTACCAGCTGGAGAACCACATCATACAAAGTTTTGTGAGTCACACTAAAGTGAGAAATTGAAAAGCAAAACAAACTTAAAATGCTCTTTGGAAGTAGCAGCCTGGGAATTGCTTTTTATTCCAAAATCTGTTGATATAGACTCTTTTTAGATGCCCACAGGTGGTTAATGCTAAGTATAAAATGGCTATATGTGAATTGCATGGTCTTAAACAATTCTTAATCTCACCAAGCCTTGGGGTTTTTGTTTGTAACATGGAATTATACTACAAATGTCATGCAGTTGTTGAGAAATTTAAATGGGATAATATATTAGAAGGTACCCAGTACATAATAGTTGCTTAATAAATGCTAACTTCTCCTAACTTGCTCCCTTCTCCTTTACTCTTTATGTAGAATTTCTATTAATCTCAAAAGAAGCCATATATTTACATGTAGATCTTCTTTGGTTGAAAACCACAGGGAAAGATAATTAAGTTTAATTGATGAGCAGATATAAACACACATTAACAGATGCCCCATTTTATAGTGGCAAAGGCTGACTGCTTTACAAATGCTTGTTATAAAACATGACACTAATCGAGAAGTCTAATTTTGGTGCTGATGTGATTTGAAGTGCTTCCACTCAAACTCCACCTAGGGAAAGTAATGAATTCACAAACAGTAGCAATTGGGGCAAATCCCTGTGGCTGATCTTACTTATATTAGCTTTTCTGCCTATGGGAATATGAGTGATTTCAAAGTGTAACACAAAGAATTGGATGCTGAGAGAACTTCAAATTTAATTTCTTGTTTAGTTAATGTTTCAGCTCTTAGGGTTTTACTTTTATTCAAGTCATTTCCCAAATTACTATTTTACATGATCTGATCTGGAATGTTCAAATATAGGAAAGCTGATTGACATCATATTTCCAGCACATATTCCTTTAATTCATCTGATAATGAAATTTAATTTTATTGTAATGCTTACCACATCATATTGTATTTGGATACTTACTTGTATGTCTTGACATCCAGGCAAATTCCAAGAGAAGGTAATACCTTTGGCTTGCTCAGTATTGTTTCCCTGACGTCTAGGATCATGCTTGGTACATATGAGTGGCGTATATGGAACTATCATTCTTTAATATGGCACAAATTGAGCTATGGTTGCTCAATAACATTGTTTGAAAAAAAATTCTTAAAGTTTCATTTGATATTGATTTATACCATAAATACATACGTGCTATGGACTGAAGTAAGCATAGGGATTACAATGAACAAGAGAGAGATGCAGTCATAAAGGTTGCACTCTAGCTGTGCAGAGAGCATAGTTAATGTTAAGAGCATAGACTCCAGAACCAGCCTGCCTGGATTTGAAACCCACTTCTATTTTATAGCTGTGTGATCTTGGTCAGGTTACCCAAGCTCTATGTGCCTCAGTTTTCCTCATTGGAAAAATGGACATAAGAATAGTATCCTCCTAAAATGTTAGGACAGTGCCTAGTACATAATGAGTGCTAAATTAGGACTTGATAAATACAGTAAGAAGAAAACAAGCAGTCACAAGTAACATTGGGTAATATAAAGGGGAGTATGAGGTCTGTAGTAGACAGTTCTAAGAATAATCCTCAGTGATCCTAATCCTTGTATAGTCTCCTCCCCTTAAGTTTAGGTGGAGTCTGTGAATATGTTGAGATATCATTCTTCTTGTGATTATGTTATGGTGAGAGGAATTTTTGTGTATCTAACTAAGGTTTCTAATCAGTTATTTTGGAGTTAATTAAAAGGAACTGTATCTGATAAGCCCAATCTAATCACATAGGCTCTTTAAAAGCAGAGAGTTTTCTCTGGCTGTGGCAACAGGGGAAGTCAGAGACATTGAAAGCATGAGAAGGATTTGCTATACCATTGGTGGAGGCCACAAAGCAGGAGTCCTCTGGCGGGTAAAAGTGGTACCTGGTTGACAGCGAGAAAGGAAATGGGGGCTTCAGTTTCAAAAGCACAAAATCCTAATTCTGCCAGCAACCTGAATGAACTCAGAAGCTGATTCTCCACAGAGCCTCCAGAGAAGAGCCCAGCCAAGTTGGCCAACACCTTGACTCAGCCTTGTGAGCCCCTAAACAGAGAACACAGTCAAGGCTGCTCAGGCTTTTGCCCCATAGACTGTGAGACCATCAATGGCTGTTATTTTAAGTTACTAACTTTGTGGTAATTGGCTTCATATCAATAGAAAAAGAAAGATACAGGGTCCTATGAAAGCGTATAGTAGGCTCATCCAACTTAGTCTAGAAAGATCCATAAGGCTTCTTAGAGGCAATGATATGAAGTTGAGACCTGAAATGATGAGTAAGAGTTAGCAAGGAAAAGGCAGTGGGAAGAGGGGCTTAGGTTGAGAGAGATGCAGAGGACTAAAGAGAGAAATAAAGGCACATGGAATGGAGATAAGATCAGTGGGTTACCGGGGTGAGAGGGGTGAGAAGAGTGACAGATGAGCGTGCATAATTAGCAAAATGTAACCAACCAGGCCAGGATGGGTCTTTTAAGCCAAATTAGGGCATTTACATATTATCATATATGTGTGTGTGTGTGATATCCCATACACAAACATCACATACACACACATACACTTTTGGGAAGCTATTAAAGGATTTAAATAGCAGGAGAGTAGTGTGGTTAGAATTTCTTCACTTTCTTTCCCTTCCTAAGGATATTCTATTCATATTTCAAATGCATCCTCTTTTGTGAAGCTTTTTGTTATCCCCAAGGCTAACTTAATGTCTTCTCCCTCTGTTCTCCCATACGTCTAAAGTTTCCCATAGATCGAGCATAGATTGTTTCAGGAACAGTTCTAAACACTTTATACATATTAACTCAAGTATTCATTATTCCAACCCCATGAAATAGGCATGTGTACTTATCCCCATTTTACCTATAAGATGGGCTGAGTGCAGGAGATAATAGGGGTCATGAAAGTCTTCACAGCCACCAATGGTCATTCTGTCGGTAATAACTACTTCACTTATATACACTTATGACAGATCAGTCAATAAGTATTTATTGAGTGCTATTTCATAGCTTAACCAAGTCTAATTTTAGGAAGGTTTTGATGAGGCAATCTGAGAGGAATCATTAGTTGGTATGTGTTCCTGCTAAGTACATAAATTTGATTTTAAAGAAGATAAATCTTTGTAATTTTAGTCATGGTATTGAACACACGTGCATTTTAGCTCAAGCCTCTTCCCAACTAAACCATACCTTTCTATCTCTTTTCTATAATGGAAGACATATTAGCTTATTATTTTAGAGTTTCATTTACTTCCAAACTTTCCCGGAAGCTCTTTTGTTTGCTTTTCCTACTGTGAGAATATTGGAGAGTTCTGCTAGTTATTATAGACAGTTCTAATCAAGGCTTCATTGTGCACAATATATACTCGGAAAAATTCACACCTGATTATGCCAAAGCAAGTTGAGGGTTGTTTTTCATTTCACTCAGTTATGGCATTTTTATTAGGTCCCAGATGGCTTACTTTGCCTTAGACATTTCCTATGTTAATTAAACTGATGATGGTTCCACTGCTTAAATTCTCCCCTTTTAAAGAGTTGAATGAAAGGGAGAATGCCTTAGAGTATGTTTGAAACTTTTGTATATAAACTGAGATATGAATATGTAATCTCATTTCTCCTTCTTATAACCATTGAAATTCCAGAGAGATAAATATTTGGAGCCCAATTAATAAACTCTTGATTGTTAATTGAAAAATTGCTCTTTGTCGAATAAAAGAGCATCTCTTTAGATGTCAACAAAATCAAGCACAATGTAAAAACCTTTTTTTAATATTTCAAGATGAAAGAAAATGTTTTTAAAATAAAAGTGTGACGTTATGCCATAACATTGTCAAACAAAATTTCATATTTATTTGTAGTTAGAGTGGAGTTTTAGTCTCTGCAGTAATTTTTCTATATTTGAAAGTATACACTGATGGTTAAAAAAATCTTTAAAACCTTCTTAGAATCCTTGACACGGATTATAAAATTATTTGTTTTAGATAATACGACATTTGAGTTAAGGAGAATGAGTTGACTATTGGAGGAGTTATTATAACTATGCCGGGCATCCTCACTCCCTTCAAAGGGACAGTAAGTTGTTGTTTTCAGAGATCTGGGGACATTTCTTTCCCTTTGGTTATAATTCTCTGGCAGTATTAGGATTAGAATAACACTTAAGTGTCCTGATGCCATGTTGGCAAATATGAAGCCAGAATCATTACATGGCTCTTGCATTAATATTTTTTTTGAAACAAACAAGGTAAGTTCGCCAAGTGTAAAGCACTGGGCTGAATGGCTGCTGGTCTTAAGCACAATTTCCAAGTCAATCTAGATTGATATTTGTGTTAGACCAGCCCACGAAATTTGCCTGACTAAGGCATTTGGTAAAACTGTCCATAATACGCAACTGCCTCCTAAGAATTGAGTGTCTCTGCGAATTAACGGTTGTGTGATGTTTTTGAAATGCAAACACTATGTAAGAGTTGATTACATGGTGTAATCCCCTCTTTTTTCCTTCTGCTCATTTTTGTTCTGCTGAAATATTTGGACAACTAAACACTTCTCTTTGCTTACCTGCAATTGCTTGCAGATTTCTCCCTTTCTTTCATCTGCCAAAATAAGGCTCTTTTCTTTAAAACCAGACCTACTATTACAAGAAATAAATACATTTTTAGAAGAAAAAAGAGCAGGGTGTAGGAATGAGGTTTTTGGTTCCAGAAGCTACAGAGGAAAAGATTTTCTTGTTCACTGAGTATTGTCTTTAAAAATCATCTTTTAAATGATTTAAATCTCAGTCAGTGGGAATTCTGTTTGACTTTGGTAGTGAATACATAAACAAGCGGTGGTGTATGGTTATATGTAAAAAAAAAAAAAACAAACCTGAAAGTAACAAAACTTCTGCAAAACGACTTAGAATGAAGAAATATTTTCCATCGCAGCCTTTATTGTTCATCAAATCTACTGAATTCCTATTTTACTTTTAAAAGCAGCAAATAGGATTGGATGTCTTATATCACAGGAATATACTTCTAGAAACTGGGCATTAAAAGGTAGTCTAAAATTCCATTTGTGTGCAAGACAAGGACTTAAAACCTTAATTTTATTTGTGTGAAGTTGATATTAGTTTTGTTAAACTATTTACTGATTATAAGGAGTATTATCTAGTGCTGTGTAACAATTTGTCTGGAAACAATGTACATTTATAATCTCAGTTTCTGAGGATCAGGAGTCTGGGCAGAACTTCACTGGGTCCTCTAGAGTCTTTCACAGGCTGCAGTGAAGGTGTCAGCCAGGGCAGGGTTCTCATCTGAAGATCCAACTGAGGAAGGATCTGCTTACAAACTCACATGGTGTTGGCAGCATTCAGTTCCCTGAAAATTATCAGATTGAGGGACTCTGTTTCTTACTGGCTATTATCCAGACCCAGCCATCAGTTCTTTGTCATGTGGAATTCTCCAACATGTCCAATTTCTGTATAAAGATTGCTTATTTAGAGCTAAATAAACTTTAATTATAATTTTAGTTTTCATGGTTATCTCTCTTTCTTTCTCTTTCTCTCTGACACATACACACACACCTCTCTCCTTCCTTTTATTTGTTTCTTATTAACTGTGCCTTACCTAAGGCCTTCATAGCCTATAGCATCTCACGTTTGGGTTTGCAAGTATTTTCTATGTAATGAAATTTATGTATATACATCTTCTGTCACATGACTTATCCCTTTTGACTCCACCTTGCCTTTCTTAAGGACACCCACAATGAAAAGAAATAACCAACCAAAGGAAAGTAATGGAAAAATATGGGAACTTAAAGGGAATCTCCTAGTTTAACTAGTTGTCTTAGAGTGTCGTCTATTAGCATTAGGTCATAAAATGCTAGAACTTAAGACCATACATCATGTTTTATTTTCATTTCTATTTCATTCTCTAAGTGTTCACTGTAGATACTCAGTTAATGCTCGTTTTCATGCATAAGTGGGACTTGTCAAATGAGTATGAGGCACTATCCCTGATTTTGTCAATAAGTGAAGACCTCTATTCACTAACTAGAGTCTTGGAGTGCCTGAGCATATTACGACAGCAGAGAAAAGTGCCAAAAACCTTATAAAAAACAAGATCCTCCATGTGCCCTTTGGCTAGCTGGCATTGTTTTATGTCAGCTACTTTTTTTCCTTACCAATTTATATTATCCTACAAAGACAAAAATATAGTTCCTAGTAAATAAAGTTTTGTTTTATCATGATTCAAGCAAAATCATTATGAAGAAATGACTGATGAATAGAATTGTGCCTACTAATTGTGCGCAATTGACATAATTACCTTTACTTTATCAACCATCATATTGGTATCTGATGAATCTTAACATGTTCCTTCAAGCCAATCATAACAGTAATTTTTCCACAATGAACTACTTTATTTTTCTACCATACCAACATCCTGGTATAATACAGACATTTAAAAAAACTATATAGGGGCTTCCCTGGTGGCGCAGTGATTGAGAGTCTGCCTGCCGATGCCAGGGGACACGGGTTCGTGCCCTGGTCTGGGAAGATCCCACATGCCGCGGAGCGGCTGGGCCCGTGGGCCATGGCCGCTGAGCCTGCGCGTCTGGGGGCTGTGCTCCGCAACGCGAGAGGCCACAATAGCGGAAGACCACAACAGGGAGAGGCCCGCGTACCGCAAAAAACAAAAAAATAATAAAAGCAATGCAATCCTTTAAAAAAAAAAAAAACTATATAATACCAAAACTCCCAAATAAAAATATTCAATTAGTAATTCAAATATTTAGTTAACATCATACCAAACATGTGGACACTTGGAAGCTTCCAGGTGACTGGCAGAAGTGTTCATGTTTTACCCATATGTCTTGCTGTTTTAATGATATACTGATTAACTTTCTTCTTAGCCTATAAATTTGGTCCTTCTACCCTAAAGGAGAACTGAAAGATTGGGTGAGAAAAATTAAACAAATTTCCTCCTTTTTTCAACTTATCATTGTATTCAACAACGTGAGAGATACTGAAATTTAACAGTGTGTGGTTTCCAGCATAGTGGATGGGCGTAGCTTTGGCAAAGTATTTGGCTATCTTTAACCTGATTCCTTGAACACATAGTTCCTCTACATTTTCAAAATCGTTATGAACTTTCTGTAATGTATTAACCCCAGCTCTCCTGCACAGAAGTACATTCCTGTGAGGGTCACACCTGAAGGGAGATCTAATAATGAAGGAAATGAACAAAATAAATACTTTTGCAGGTTTTATATATATTTTACACATCTTATGTTTTAAGGGTAGCAGGAAAAATGTGAATTGCTCAAAGGCATCTAAGATTTACTATGTTTGAGAGCCACAACTTTATCCATTCAGTCTTATTTCAGCACTAGATTGCATTTATCTGTGTAGTTTCAAGGACATAATTCATCTTCGCTTTTCTTATGTTGCAGAGAAAGAAGAAGACCAATTGATCATTGCAATAAGAACCTAAACAATGAAATATAATGATAAAGCCTTTAGTAATTGTTAGAAGAATCAGGATAGGGAAAAACACGGTGGAAAGTACTATTTTGTGGCCTGGTTCCTCATAGGTTCATTTAAATATTGAGGGTCAGAGATCTAAATCTAAATCCTGTTTCACATTTTTACAGCTTCTTTTAAAGGCACAGATCTAATCTTCTGAGAAAAAATATTAGGGTGTCAATTTCCACAAAATCTAAAATAATCTGATTTCTGCTTGGAGCATTTCTAATATGTATAGGATAATATCTAGAAAGTACTATAAAGCATGAACTCCATACATAATAAATTAAAATGAATTCAAAGTCTGCATTTGGTTTCAGTTTATCTTTGGGGCAAATTATGTAAAATGACAAATTTCCTATAAGAAGTTATTGAAAACATCAAGAAAATGTTAAAGTTTAATGTTTTGCTGCTATACTGAGATTTCTAATATAGAATACTTATTTTTAAGGAACCTGATAGAACAATACATTTTAAAAGAGTTAATTACTTGTGAAATATCATTATGTTTAATTTCTATGCATTAGCTAGCTTCTGTTTTCTGACGCTCTGATCATAGTTCTTCTCTGTTTTCATTCATGGGCCACAATGGGCCAATTTTCCCCATTTCTTACTAAGTCTCTCACACAGTCAATTCAATTCAGTACTTTTGCCAAAATCTGCTGCAGAGACAATGACATGAGAATATATTGCAACCTTTTCAAATTTCAACCTTAAATGTTACCTTTTCCCCAAATTTCATACAGAATATTCTTTATATGTAACAAAATATCTAACAATTGGAAAGCACTTTGTTTCATATTTTCTATCTAACTTAATATTGTACCAATAAATTTCCTAACTTTATTTATTTTGAAAATTAAACAGTAGTAATACCTTTCAGTAATACTAAAATTATTTTGAGTTTTAAAATTTGACATTTTTGAGATAATTTTAGGATTGGAGTTCCATAGTCTGTTCCTTTTACCTATATAGTTCATGATTTGATTTTAATCTACAAGTATATATCTCTTAAAATAATTAAGGGAAATTAATAAGTGATATGAGTAATTAGTTTCCAGAATAAGAAATATGAATTGACAGTGAATAAGTTATGTTACTCAATCTTTTTTATTAATCAATTAATTTTCTTATTGGGGTATAGTTGCTTTACATCAGTCTTCTTTAATAATAAAAAAATTCACAGCAAAATGAGGCATCGTTTTTTTCACCAATCAGATTAGTGAAAGTTAAAAAAAAATTACTAAATGTTTGCATGAGTGATGAGAAACAGAAGTGCCCAGCTAATTTTAGTGGGATATAAATACAATACCGTCATTTTGGTTATTAACAACTGTCTTTTAAATTTTTAGATATCTATACACTTTGATCCAGAAAATTTGCTTTTAGATGGTTACCTTATTTTAAACTATATTACAAAGCTATAGAAATCAAAACAGTATGGCACAAGCATTAAAAACAGACACAGGGACCAATGGAACAGAATAGAGACCCCAGAAATAATTCTGTATATACATGGTCAACTAATCTTTAACAAGCATGTCAAGAATACACAATTGGGAACGGATAGTCTCTTTAATAAATGGTATTGGGGAAAAAATGTCTTCATGCAAAAGAGTAAAATTGAACCCTTATTTTATTGCATACCAAAAAATTAACTTTAAAATGGATTAAAGAGTTAAGTGTAAGACTTGTGATCATAACTCTCCTAGAAGAAAACATAGGGAAAAAGTCTCTTGACATTGATCTGGCAATGATATTTTGGATATAACACCAAAAGCACAGTAAACCAAACAAAAACAAAACAAAACAAAAACAAATGGGACCGCATCAAAATAAAAAGGTTTTGCACAGCAAAGGAGACAGCCAACAAAAGGAAAAGGCAACCTACAGGATAAGAGAAAATATTTGTAAACCATATACCTGATAAGGGATAAATATACAAAATATATAAGGAATTCATACAGCTCAATAGCAAAAAGTCAAATAACCTGATTTTTAAAATGGACAAAGGACCTGGATAGACATTTTTGCAAAGAAGATACACAAATGGCAAACAGGTATATGAAAAGCTGCTCAGCATCACTAACCATCAGGGAAGTGCAAATAAAAATCAGAATGTGATGTCACCTCCTACCTTTTAAGATGGCATAGACCAGAATAAATATTTTAAACATTTCTTTTACAACCTATGGCAAATCAGTATATGGTGTCTTTTGAACACCAGTATAAAGATGTTTTGTGCACAGTTGAGAATAATAAGAGTGAGGTCTTGCTGGAGAAATAAGTTTTTGAATCCTTAGCAGTGGGTCTGGATGAAATAACCTAGGTAAATGCGTATACTGAGAAAAGCAAATAGATGGAGGACTTCAACATTTAAGGAGTAGATATAGCAGAGGGGACAGGAAAGAGAACCTGATCTTCAATAGCATTCAAAAGAATTTGTTACATATATGAAGGAAGAAGTTAAAAGGTTTTCACAGAGAACCAGAAAAGTTTTATCTGATATCAAAGAAGAAGAAATTTTCTAAGAGGGAGTATCTGTAGTTTAAGGGTTGAAGAAAGATCAATTAAGGTAAAACAAAAACATACACGTTGTTTTGGGCAATATGGAAGCCATTGTTATCCTTAGGAAAAAAATCATTTCATTAGGATGGTGGAGGTGGAAACCAGATTATTAAATTGAGGAGGAAATGAAAAATGAAAAATTGAGGACTGAGTTAGGCATATTTCTAATAACTTGACTGTGAAGGGGAAAATAAGGATAAAGACCTTTGGGTACAGGTATGCTTTCTTTAAGACCCAAAAGGTTAAACCTGAGTCAGCTGAACAGGAGTGTGTTCTGAGATAACATCAGAAAAAGAAACAAAACCTGATAATGACTTAACACTATATTTCTCTAATACCAAAAAAGAGAAAAGATGGAAAAAACTCAGAATTCCCAATATTTAAATATTAATGAGGAACTATTTAAATAATGGGATGTTATTTTTTTTCCCTTAAAAGTTATCTGCCTTCATGTCATGTCACCTTCAAATGTAAAGTTTGTTAATACTGCTTATGTTTTAACAACTCATGAAAACAATTTAAAAAATACGGAATGGAAAATTCACAGTGTTATGCCCAATAAGACATCTTTTCATGCAGGAAATATCATCCAGACATAGTGGTGTAATCTTCCAGAAAGATATCTAAATTGCAGGGAAAAGTTTTGGTGAGTTTATAATTTTCTTGAAAGTTTAAAAGGCAAACCAAATTTATCAATCAACAAATCCTTGCTCAGTGAAGCTTTAGATAACCTTTGAATTTCCTTATTACAAATAAACTGTATATGCTTGAGATTCAAAGAAAATACATGATTGTTTTATATTTCTTGCCCTATGCTTGAAGCAGTGGACTTGGAACAGGTCAGTTAGAAGAAGTGTGTACTGGAGGAATCCAGGCTTTTAGATTTTATGGCATTAGGTCCATTCTCATGGGATGTGATTTTATGTTAGAAAGTGGAATAGTTTGAGATCAATTGTAGTGCATGGAAGGCAAAGGGAGCACAGCATACTAAGAACATATTTTGCAAATACTTTCTTTCACTGAAGGCCATGTGCATTAGGGGTAGGGGGGGAGATACTGAACTCTTAGCTGAACTCATCTTTCCCTCACTATTTTTAAGAGAGAAATTTTTAAAAAGGCAAATGAGAGTAATATTTCTACTGGTAACAGCACGAGGTCCTTTTGGATCAGGTGATTTATGGAATTGTTAGTAACCCTGTGTGATTAGGATTGGCCCTCCCCTTTTCTTTCTGCCTTTTTATGTGGTGCTTTCTTCATTTATTCCTTCTTAACGACTCTACACATGAAAAGTAGACTAAGGTACCTGGCACCAGGAAAATCAGAGAACTTATGTCAATAACAAATGGAATCTTTCTCTTTTTAATTAATGTGATTTATTAGATTTGACGCTAGATAAACAACTCCTGCTGGAGTTTCCATGTAGTTTTCTCATACTATTTTAAGTTATTGAATATCTCTACTGTATTCTCCTAGTTAATTTTGATACACTTTCCAACAATTCTAAAACCCATGACTGTTGCTGTTGTTATTTGTAAGAGCTTTTGCAATATCTAGCTTTTTTAGGTCCTGTGTAAAGACAATCAGGTAAGATAGAGAGATGTCATGTTATAATATGATTACATTAAACAATCAAAATTCTCTTCATAACCCACAAATAAAATGGCAGAAAGGTGAGTAAGAAGAACATTGCTAGAAATTTTATTTCTCCTAAATAATTTCAACAGGAAAAATGTTTCTTTTGAAATAACTTTAACAGTTCCTAGTTTTACTCTATGAATAATGATATTAATCCTAACCCTATTGTTAAAAATGTATCTTTCTCCAGAATGATGAGACAAAATTATATTTGTATCTTAATCTTAACCCTGGCCTAGTTCTAACATTTCATTTAATACCTCCACATAGTGGGATCTATTGACAATTGCATAGTACTAACTCAAAATGATATTGTGTCCATTTGACTCTATTTTTATAGACACTATTGTATAACACTTATGCATATGCTGTCAAGATCAGCACTTGGTTAGTTTTCACCTTCTCTTAAAGTCAAGTTCAAGGTCAACTATTTTAGCCCATATTGATTCTTCTACTTCTTGTTATACCAAACCCTTTATTAGCTCTATCACAAATTCTGATTCTCAATTATATGCCAGGATTTTTCATTGATTGAAAACATATCCCAATTAGAAATTAAACTCTTTAATATAGTAATCATATAGTGTTTTTATACTCACCATTACTAACACAATCTGGAAACTGAACAAACTAATGCTTAGTTTAGAGAACTGGAAATGTAAGTGCAACTTCCCCAAAATAAACATGAAAAGGAAGATTGTTTTATAGTTAAGCTTTAATATTACACTTTGCATCAGCTTGGGAAATCTTTCTTCCAGTTTTCACAGAAACATAAATATCATGAGGTGTGTAGTCTAATTTCTTTAATTTACAGCTAACTAAGAAACGGTTGGCCAATCTCTGGTGAGAGGGAATTTACTACTTCCTAGGGCAGATATACCTGTTCAGACAGCCCTGACAGCAAGTTTTATAGTAAGCTGAAATTCATCTCTCTGTGACTTCTACAGACAACAAAATCATTCACTCTACCCATCCTTTTGAAAACAGTGTTGCCATTTGGCTTTTCTTCTTTAGATTGTTTAATTCTTCCTCATCTCCCTTCGTATATTGGTTAGTATGCATTCTGCTATAAGAAATAACAAACCCTCGTGCAAATAAACTTAAACAATATGGAAAATTATTACCTCACATTACAGTTAAGAGGTAGGGTGGACCCCAGTGCTGGTTGATTTATCTATTCAAAGATGGCATCAAAGACTCCAAGTTTTTCTTTTTCTCTTTTTTCTTTCTCTCCTTGGTAATTCTTAGTGGTATCTTCATCTTTAGGCTGTTTGGAAGATAGCTTCTTTTCACTTATCAGACAAGATAAAGATGAGAGATTATCTTTTCTTACACATCTCTCTTAAGAAAGAGATATATTTTTCCAGACCCCTCAGCAGGTTTCATGTCTCATTAGCAAAAATTGGGCAACATACCCATGCCTGAAGCAATTTCTGGCAATCATGATGAGATTACCATGATAGAAAAATTATCTGCAATGAAGCAGTCAATCACATTTCTACTTCACCTGGTTTTCACATGCTTTTTTGTTCTCTTCTTGTAAAAGCTTTTCCCAGCTCTTTTGAGATATAATTGACATATAACATGGTATAATTTTAAGGTGTACAGTATGTTGATTTGATATATTTATATATTGCAATTTGATTACCACGGTAGTATTAGCTAACACTCCATCATCTCACGTAATTACTATTTCTTTTTTGTGGTGAGAACATTTAAAATCTACTTTATTTGTTCTTCTTTATCCAGGTGATTACAAACTACTGGATTTTAACCCCTTAAATATTGAAGGTCATTAATAAGCCACTATTTTGTGTTACCACCAAGCTGTACCTAGTAGGAAATAAACAAAAATTTCAAGTATTTATTAAGTTTAAAAAAGGTTAATTAAAAAAAAAAGAAGGGAGGGGGAGGGATTCCTTATGGAAAAAAGAAAAAAGTGTTGATTTATTTGTATATAATCTATACATATCTTTAGAGTGTATTTGTGTATTTTTTGTACCTTGTAAATTATTTTAGATTTACATTCAGTTTAGTACATGAAAATCCCCATACACTCAAAAACAACCATCTCATGTGTTGAAATATGTCATGAGCTTATCCAAAAGTATAGTTGGTTGTTTTCAAGCAAAAACTATATTTTTGTCTCTGGTGACAAATTTTGTTCTTTTCAAGGTAAGAAAGAAAGAACTGAGGCTTTTTGATTTTTCTTTCTTTTCCACCAAGCTCATTCTGGGTAGTAATTAAAAGTATAATTGGTAAAGTAAACGGGTATTTATTATACTTTTATGCCCACAATGATTATAATGAGACTTACACAATTGCCAATATAAAAGAATAAAATCAAACAGAAGCAAAGCAAGCTATCAAATGTTTAAATTCTTTCCTAAGACAGAATTGAATATTGAGAGAAGTTGTTTCAGTAAGCTATACTAGCTGCAGCTTGACAATAATTGAACATTTCTGATAATACCAGGTGCTCATCAAATATACACACAAACACATTCCCTGGCGATCATAAAATCTAAGCAAGAAAAATTATCGAGTTTTTCTTTCATTGCTTAGATTATTACTTAGCTGTCACATAAATATTTGACAGAGCATACTATTCCAATAGTATACATATATGATACAAGAAGCCTCTTTTCTTCTTTAACTGTTGGGAGAAATTTTTTGTTTCATTTATTATTTAATTCATTTATGAAATAGTCTTGAATAAAGCCCTTTCTAGGTACCATGGGGACAGGATAAGAACTAGTTCCTGTATTCTGATTACATTATTTACAAAGCTAATACTTCTCTCTTCTGAAATCTTCTAATATGCAGTAAATGGATCATAAAAGTATGGTCCCATAAAGGCAAAGAGACTTGGAGAGGCAACATAATAGATAAGAGGTGTAGATCAACTTATGAAGGAAAAAAACCCAGAAGGATGAATAGTGACTGTCTTCGTTTTCTGTTATTCTGCTCTGCTAAGGGCCAGCAGAAAGGAAAACCAACAAAACATCAAAATGCAGAACTCGGGACAGGTTTAGGAAGTGAAGGACCCATATGTCGAGGTGTGGTGTGGATTGATTGAAAGTGTTGTAGCAAGTTGTTAAAATGGGACTCGTTTTCTGCTAAGGTCTCAACAGATGGAGAGAAAACCATAAAGCTGAAAGAATTCTTGCCTTCCAAAAGATAAACCAAAAATGACAGTGATGACAACAACGAGGTTGTAGCAAAGCACCCATCTAATAGACACAAAAGTATTAATCATGAAGGGACCAAGACGGAACTTTTTTTTTTTTAAGGGAGTTACAAGAGCTTTGGAGACAGCGTGCTGTAATATTTCTCCTCTCTACTCTAGCCCTCCATGAGGCTGAATTTGAATTAAGAACTTTAGTTTGGTCCCAGAGTCACGTGCACTAAAGTTGGGCTCATTCTGGAGAAGTTTAAACCTTGCTGCATTGGGGGCAACTGGAGACAGGAGTTTCTTTCGTGTTCAGATGTGGACCTCCTGGGTGAGCAAGATCCACCCTGGATCATTTAATAGGGAACCTCTGTCAAGATTGCTTCTTGCCATGGGCAGTACTACAAAGAGACTGCACTTGTACCCATAGAGACAGAAGCTTAAGATTTTGTTTGTTTTCATCATCTTCTATTTGAATGTATTGTTAAATGTCCAGCCAGAGGAAAGGCACTGCCTCATTGAGGCAGCTGCAGTCAGATGTTCCCTCGGGGGGAATCTCACAAGAACTAACTAACTAACTAACCTCAGGAGGAAAAGAGTCAACTTTCAACTTTCCAAATAACATGAAAACCTGATGGTGACAGAACCTGTTAAATATAGACCTTTCTTTTCCCTCCTCACTTATTCTTCTATTATCCCAACTCTGGAGGAATAAAGAACAAGGGGCAGGCAGCTGGTGGAAGGGAGGAGAAGGAGCTGGGCAGGCCTGGGAAATAGAGAAGAAGGTCAGTAGCTCCCTCTCTTCCATATTGAGGTTGTTAGAGATTCCTATTGAAGGGGCATAGAACTGGGGAAAGAAGACTAAACTTTAAATTCAGACAAAAATCTTTGATTATTAAGCTTAATGCACATGTTCATTACTGAATTAAGACAGTTGTTAGGTCTACAAGTGACTGAATAATATTTTTTTCAATTGTGAAATATCCTACATATCCAGAAGAGTGTATAAACCATATATGTGACATATATATCATATATGTGAAGTTAATAATTATAAAGCAAACACTATGTAACCACTACCCGAGTTAAGAAATATAACATTTTCAGACTTTTCTAATTTTTTCTTTAGTTTTGCCAAGATTTATTTATCTTTTTTATTCTTGATAAATATTTTTTTCCAGCATTTTTTTTCTTTTAGAATTGATGTTGCTATGAACATTCTTGTATGTGTCTCTAGGGATTATATTTCTTATACAAACTCAGAGTCAGAGAATATGCATTTCTTTACTAGAAGTTTACTAGTTTAGACCCCCTCGCAACACTGCATGAAATTTCCTGTTGTTTTATGTGTTCACCAACACTGATTATTATCTGCCTTTTTGATTTTTGTCAATTAGTAGATACAAAATGTATTATAGTTTAACAAAGTTCTTTGATCATCAATGAAATTGATCACCTTTCCTTATGTTTATTAACTTTTTTGGATTTTCTTTTTTCTGATATGGCTGTTCAAATAATTTGCCCATTTTTAGTTTAGGTTGTTTGTCTTTTTCTTGCCAATTTAAAAGAGTTTAATATATATTCTAAATACTAGTCCTTTGTTAATTATATGTTGTGAAAAAGTATCCCACCTGGTAATTTGTCTTTATTCTCTTCAGCTTTTCCTGAATCACAAATTTTCAATTAAACACATTTCAATTATACACACAATTCAATTTATATTTCATACATACGATTCAATTTAATGCTCTTGATTTATAGTCTTTTTATTTTTAATAAGTACTTTCTGTGTTTTAAGAAATCCTATCCTTATAAAGATGATGAAGATACATTCTTATTTTATCTCCTAAATTTTTTAGAAATTTCCTTTTCACATTTAGATCTTTAATCCCATTGGAATGTTGTTTTGTGTATTTTTTGAGATAGGATCCTTTTTCTTTCCAATTTTTTTCCCTTATGGTTACCCAGTTGTCCTGGCACCATTTAATGAAAAGGTGCCCTTTACTTTGTTGATGTGTATAATCATTTTGGTTTTATAAAAAACATCCATTTTATTAGATCTGTTTCTGGGCTATTTATTCCGTTCCATTGGGCTATTTGGCTATCCCTGTATAATATCGTACTGTTCAAAGAATATAACTTTATATATGCTTGAAATCTGAAGAAAAATAACCATCATGTTGTTTATTAATAGTGTCAAGAATATTCTTGGCCCTTTCTGTTTTCAAATAAATTATAGAATTATATAATATAACTAAATACTATAAGAAATATAATTCTATAAACTATAGAATTATAGAACCAGTTTTTCAAGTCCACATGGAAGCACACACAAAAACCTCATTGGGATTTTTTTTTAATTGAAGTATAGTTGATTTACAATGCTGTGTTCAGTTCTGCTGTACAGCAAAGTGATTCAGTTATGCATATATTCTTTTCCATTATGGTTTATCAGAGGATATTGAATATATTTCCCAGTGCTATACAGTAGAACCTTGTTGTTTATCCATTCTATATATAATAGTTTGCATCTGCTAACCCCAAACTCCCAGTCCTTCCCTCCCCCAATCCACTCCCCCTTGGCAACCACAAGTCTGTTCTCTATGTCTGTGTTTCTGTTTCATAGATAAGTTCATTTGTGTCATATTTTAGATTCCACATATAAGTGATATCATATGGTATTTGTCTTTCTCTTTCTGACTTACTTAACTTAGTATGATAATCTCTAGGTCCATCCATGTTCTGCAAATGGCATTATTTCATTCTTTTTTTATGGCTGAGTAGTATTCCTTTATATATATGTACCATATCTTCTTTCTCTATTCATCTGTCAATGGACATTTAGGTTGTTTCCATGTCTTGGGTATTGTGAGTAGTGCTGCTATGAAAATAGAGGTACATGTATGTTTTTTGTTTTTTGTGGGTTTTTTTGGCCGTATTCGGGCCTCTCACTGTTGTGGCCTCTCTCGCTGCGAAGCACAGGCTCTGGACGTGCAGGCTCAGCAGACATGGCTCATGGGCCCAGCCGCTCTGTGGCATGTGGGATCTTCCCGGACCGGGGCAGGAACCCATTTCCCCTGCATCAGCAGGCGGACTGTCAACCACTGCGCCACCAGGGAAGCCCTACATGTATCTTCTGAATTAGAGTCTTCTCCAGATATATGCCCAGGAGTAGGATTGCTGGATCGTATGGTAACTCTATTTTTAACTTTTTAAAGAATCTGTTTTCCATGTGGCTGCATCAACTTACATTCCCACCAACAATGTAGGAAGTTTCCCTTTTCTCCACACCCTCTCCAGCATTTGTTATTTGTAGACTTTTTATTGATGGCAATTCTGACTGATGTGAGATGGCAACGCATTGTAGTTTTGATTTCATTTCTCTAATAATGAGAGATGTTGAGCATCTTTTCATGTGCCTGTGGACCGTGTGTATGTTTTCTTTGGAGAAATGTCTGTTTAGGTCTCCTGCCTATTTTTCAATTGGATTACTTTTTGTTGTTGTTGTTGAGTTGTATAAGCTGTTTGTGTATTTTGGAAATTAAGCCCCTGTTGGTTGCATTGTTTGCAAATATTTTCTCCCATTCTATAGGTTGTCTTTTCATTTTGTTTATGGTTTCCTTTGCTGTGCAAAAGCTTGTAAGTTTAATTAGGTCCAATTTGTTTATTTTTGCTTTTATCAATATTTCTATTGCCTCGGGAGACTGACCTAAGAAAACATTGGTACTATTTATGTCTGGGAATGTTTTGCCTATGTTCTCTTCTAGGAGTGTTATGGTGTCTTGTCTTGTTTAAGTCTTTTAGCCATTTTGAGTTTATTTTTGTGTATGGTGTAAGAGTGTGTTCTAACTTCATTGATTTACATGCAGCATCCAACTTTCCCAACACACCTTGCAGAAGAGACTGTTGTCTTCCCATTGTATATTCTTGCCTCCTTTGTCAAAGATTTATTGACCATAGTGTGTGGATTTATTTCTGGGCTCTCTATTCTGTTTCACTGATCCACATGTCTGTTTTTGTGCCAATACCACACCATTTTGATTACTGTAGCTTTGTAGTATTGTCTGAAGTCTGGAAGTGTTATGCCTCTTGCTTTATTCTTTTCCCTCAGGATTGCTTTGTCAATTCTGGGTCTTTTATGGTTCCATTTAAATTTAGGATTATTTGTTCTAGTTCTTTGAAAAATGTCATGGGTAATTTGATAGGGATCATGTTAAATCTGTAGATTACTTTGGGTTGTATGGCAATTTTAACAATATTAATTCTTCCAATCCAAGAGCAACCACATTGGGATTTTGATTTGGATTACAAGTGATCAATTGATCAATTCAGAGACAATTTACATTTTACATTACTGTCTTCCAACAGGGCATTTCTCTCATTTTTATGTAGATCTGTTTTAATATTTGCTATGGGTTGAATTGTGTCCCCTCCAATATCATATGTTAAAATTCTGACTCTCAGTGTGACTGCATTTGGAGATAGGGCCTTTAGGAGACAATTAAGTTTAAATGAGGTCATAACAGTGGGTCCCTAAATCAGTAGCACTGGGGACCTTATATAAAGAGGAAAATAGAGCCGTATCTTTCTCTCTGTGAAAGCATAAAAAGCAGAGGTCATGTGCGTACATAGCAAGACAGGGGTCAATATGCCAAGAGAAGAGTGAAACCTAACTTGTGAACCCTCAGAATGAAATCTACCTCCTGGCACCTTTATCTTGGACCTCCCAGCCTCCAGAACTGGAAAGAATACATTTCTATTGTTTAAGCCACCTAGTCTGTGGTATTTAGTTAGGCAGCAAGTAGACTAAAACAATAGTGCTCAATGTTCTCCACAGAGAGAAAGTAGATTCCTGGGCACTTCATACTTTTGATGCTAATCTACTTAAACATTTCATTTTTCTGTTTGTTACAGAAAAATGAAACTGATCTCTGTATTTGACCTTGTGTCAATAAATCTTACTAATCTCCCTTGTTAAATGCCAAGTACTAATCTAAAAATTCTTTTACAGTATTCTAAAGTGACAATAATACTTGTGAATAATGAAAGTGTATTTCTTTCTTTGCAATCTTGATTTTTCTTCCTGGTCTTACTATGCTGACAAGGACCTAATTCATAGGGCCTGAGGTAGGATCTGAGAATCTTCATTTCTGACCATATCCTGGGATGATTCTTGCAAGTTTATGGAACTCCAGCTTAACATAATTATATTGGGTCATAAAGATCTGGCGCTATTGGCAGATATATGTTGATTAGCTCACATTTGTTGTTTGATTCATATTTCTCTTCATAATAACAATTTATGAAAAGTTAAATGTATCTCTAGCTCAGCAAAATGCAAACAGAGGTATCTGTGTCAGAGGAGGCGCCTCCACCAGGGGAAAGGCAGAGTAGAAAACTGAAGGGCAGAGAAATAGTGAGATAGGTGACACGGAGAGGGAGATACTTAATGAAAATTAATATCAGATTTCCTCGTACACTCCAAGCTCACAAGGAGCTCTTCTTGAAGTTCTCCTTTGTCTTACAGGTCAAATATAAACTTCACCAAATCTGTTAAGCCCTCCTTTTCCCCTGAATAACTACCCCTTCTGCCTCTAAAAAAATACATTAAGTCCAACCTCAACATGCTTACTTCCACATGGCAATATGGACTACTACAAGGGGGTTCGAACAAGAAATACATTTATTTTACAAGTAAAATGAAATAAATATATACTTTAAAAATAATATTTAAAGGCAGAGGTAATTTCAGGTGAATAATGGGAACGGATTCATCAAAGAGATAACAACGGAACTGAATTTTAAAAGAGGTAAGAATTCAGAATGTAGGCTTCCTGAATGTAGGGACTTCCCTGGTGGCACAGTGGTTAAGAATCTGCCTGCCAATGCAAGGGACATGGATTCCATCCCTGGTCCAGGAAGATCTCACGTGCTGTGGAGCAACTAAGCCTGTGTGTTACAACTACTGAGCCTGCTCTCTAGAGCACGTGAGCCACAACTACTGAGCCCGTGTGCCACAACTACTGAAGCCCGTGAGCCCAGAGCCTGTGCTCCACAACAAGAGAAGCCACCGCAATGGGAAGCCCACGCACCACAACGAAGAGTAGCCCCCGCTCGCCGCAACTAGAGAAAGCCCGCATGCAGCAATGAAGACCCAACACAGCCAAAAATAAGTAAATAAAATAAATAAATTTATTTTAAAAAAATGTAGGCATGGGAAGGCACAAAGTATGCCATTAGCTAGAGAACATGGATATTTAGCAGTGGATGACAAAGCTTGTGAGTCAGCTTAGTAATAGATTTTAGAGACTGTTGAGGCCAAGCAAAGATGTGACAATATATGCTAGAGAAAGGTAACGTCATCTAAGGTTTTTGGATGGTCATGTGACACATACAAAATTAAATTGGGGCATGTTGTACAAGAAAGAAGGAAGGAAGGAAAGAATTGGAGCGAAGGTAACCATTTAGTAAACTGTAACTTAGAACACAATGAGGACCCAGTGTAAAAGGGCAGTGAAAGTAGAATAAAGAATGTTTAAAGAATGCTCTAAAAATTCACCAACATAAAAGTCACTGCTGGGGGAAAAATGCCTTCAGATATTACCTAACACTCCTATTTCCAGAAAGCCTCATAACGGGGACTGCTCCCGCTTTCTAAACCTAGAAAATACATTGGATGAGACTCAACATATTCTGTAGAATCAGATCACTAATCAAGAAAGTGTTCTTCTGTAGAAGGATTAAAAAAGAAACAGCCTATGATTTCTGAAATCATTGTGCTTTTGGAAAATATCAGGCCCTGGTTTGTATTCAAGAGGAGTAATTTCAGGAGATTTCTCTGATGCAATCCTCTAAAATTTTGTCAGGGTGACAATACCTTGTTTATCCCCTGATTAATGTATTATTTGTAAAGAACCACTGTGGAGATCTGATGTGTCAGTTGATCTAAATGCTGCCAGTTTGCTTTTGTTGGAGCAGCATGGCAATCACCCTCACACTGCAGTGAATAAGACCTTGACAGTTGCTTCTGTGAATGTCTGATCCATCTTCATAACTTAGGCAGACAGAGGTGGAGAGGGAAGAAGGAAGAAGGAAGAGTCCTTTTATATCCATATTTTCCAGAACTCCACTGACAGACTGTGCAATTTATGATTTAGACTGTATGGAATGAGAGCTAGGGAATGTCTCACTTCCTTTGCAGCTTAGCTTCTTTGAAAACAAAAACAGAGCATGCTTTGTCAGCAAGTCAGGCATATGGCTTTAACTTTTATGTGGAATATTCAATTGTCTAAGTGTGTAGCCAAAAAAATATAGAATTTCTTATATTGGCATTATTTTACTTTATACATGTGGTTTGATTTAGCATATGGTACCTTGAAGAATTTATTTCTTCTTTGGACTCTCTTACCTTGGTCAATGTCACCACCTTCTATCTGTTCAGTTGTTTATGTTAAGGATCATGGAGTCCTTCTCGACTCTTGTCCTACTTGAAACATTTACACTGTATATTCCAAGTCATTCCCAAATCCTTGCACCCCTCCCCATGTCCATGGCCTCTTCTCTATTTTGGCTTTTTTCAGCTCTACTCTAAATAATTTCAATAACGTATTAACATGTGTTCTTCACTCCAGTTTCCCCTCAAAAAACTGATCCTTTACACTGCTGCAGAGGTTGACGTATTCAAAGGTAAACTTCTTTATTCTTTATCTCATTTTCTCCTTTGTTTAACATCTCCCAATCTCCACCCTCACCTCCCAGAATTTCTTGTACAGATAAGTACAAATAACATCCATGCAATATCTTCCAAAATATGAATTCAGCAATTTTTGTGACTTCATGACTTTCACAGTTGCCTACATGAACTGCTCCCCCTTTACTAAACCTAGAAAGTACATTGGATGAGACTCAGCATAGATGTTTCCTCCTACATGTAACTTGCCCACCTTCTCTACATTTAGACATTGTGAACATGCCCACTCTCTGTTCCGATAGCATTTTTATAGATTTCTATTAGACATTTTTATTTCTTTGTAGTTATTTTATGATATGGCATCTTGTCCATGTATCAGACAGATTGTGATTTCTTCCAACCTTTCATAGCTAATTACCACTAATCACTTGCATAAAGAAATCTGGTGCTATCAAAATGAACACAACAAAAACTGCTTTATTTTTTCCCAAAAAGGATATATATATATATATATATATATGTGTGTGTGTGTGGTGTAGATATATATATATATATATATTCTAAGCCTTCTGTAAATTCTTTAGCAATTTTTTTTAACATCTTTATTGGGGTATAATTGCTTTACAATGGTGTGTTAGTTTCTGCTTTATAACAAAGTGAATCAGTTATACATATACATATGTTCCCATATCTCTTCCCTCTTGCGTCTCCCTCCCTCCCACCCTCCCTATCCCACCCCTCCAGGCTGTCACAAAGCACCAAGCCAATATCCCTGTGCCATGCGGCTGCTTCCCACTAGCTATCTACCTTACTACATTTGTTAGTGTGTATATGTCCATGACTCTCTCTCGCCCTGTCACAGCTCACCCTTCCCCCTCCCCATACCCTCAAATCCGTTCTCTAGGAGGTCTGCGTCTTTATTCCTGCCTTACCCCTAGGTTCTTCATGACAGTTTTTTTTCTTAAATTCCATATATATGTGTTAGCATACGGTATCTTTAGCAATTTTTGTGAACACCTTTCCCTTGAGTAGTATCATTGGTTGAGAAGTACTGAAATATCCTTATTTATTACTTGAGTCCTTAGCATAATTCCCAGTAAAGAGAAAGCACTCAGTTGACTTGTTAAATGGCTGACTCAAGGGATACTTTTTAATTCAGTTATTTCTTATAGCTCTGGCTTATCATTGTCATAGCTCCTCAGTGCTACTTTTCAAGCATGCTCTTTGAACACACTTGTAAAAATCCTTGATCATTTGAGGATTATGTAATCCAGAAACATCACCTTCTATTTCTCTTTTTTTTTCCCTTCTATTTCTCTTAATCACTGTCATCTACTGACCGGCTGACACTTACCTACTGAGCAAAATTTAGCACCAACCATCTTTTCCTTTAACCCAACTCTTAATCTGTATCCTATATTAATTTAATAGTTATATGGTTAACTTCCTGCTGTTTCTAACTTTCTATTTTCTTGAATTACTTATTTATCAACTCCTTATCATTAATTTCCTCATATGTGTTTTTTCTTCAAAATATAAAAATACTCTTATGCCCTCAGCCTTGCAGTAGCAACAAATCTTTTTCTTCTTCACAGTTAAGTCTCTTGCAAGAGTTGTATGCATTCTTCAATTTTCTTCTTTCTCTATTTTCTTCAAACTGCTGCCATCTAGCTTCTGTCTCTCTGACACCAATTAAATCATTTTCAACAGTGATCTCTTTTTTTGCTAAATTCAGTGGACAATTTTGTGTTCTTTTGTTTCTTAGTCTCTACCATGTGACATTATGACTTCATTCTTTTGGAAGGCTTGCTTTGGCTATATCATTCTCTCTCTCTAATCGATCCTTTCTGTGTCTATCCAGGTTTCTCTTCCTTTTTCTGTTCCTTAAATATTGGTGTTCCAGCATTCTGCCCCTGGCCTCTTTCTATCAGACTAGTCTGAGTATATCTTTACCTGTATAAAGTCCTTCCATAGATTCCCAGTGCTTCCCAACAACGCTGCTGCTTCTCAGCCTGGAATTCTAGACTATCTGCGCCCTGGTCTTCACCAACCTCATGTTAATTAATGTTCCCTCCCATTTCTCATGATGTGTATCTTACACAAGTGATTTAATTTCTCATTAACTCAATTTATCCAAATTTAAAATGGGAACACTAGTAATACCTGCATCAGTATTGAAAGGATTTTATGAATAAATATTTGTAATATGTAACATACAACAGTTCTCGGGACAAAGCAATTAATAACGTTATCTACTCTTCTTATTTAAGTATTTACTTTCTCCACACAATATTTTTTGGAAAGCACTCTATGGATAACATGCATCTGAATCAACCGGGGTGACTTTGTTAAAAAAATAAAAAACAACAGATTCCTGGCCTCATAGTAGACCTATGAATTATAATCTCTGAGGTTAGGTTTTAAACCTGTTCATTTTTAGCTACTATCCAAGGTTATGAGCTTTAAAAAAAAAAAAGGTATATATATCTCTGGAGGCACATAAAGATTTGCCAAAGAAGGGTAGGGGCTCAAATAGTTCTAAGTGAATCAATTTCCAAATTTTCAATTTCCACGAGTGCTATTCCTAAAACTAGTCTGCCTGAAAATGTACTTGGGTTATCCTGGTTTTCTTTCACCACATTCCCACTTATACTGGGTCTTTTTCTAGTTCACATAACTAGGCCTTATCTAACAATGGCCCAGCATCACTGCCATGTGCAATCCCCCAGGATGCCAAATACAGAGATAATTTAAAATATCAATGTTGATGTTGAGAAGGTAAATGTCACTAATGACTAGAAAATAAATCTTTCTGCAAGTACAGTGTTTTCTAATTACTTCCTTTCAACAAAATTAAAAGAGAACTAATTGAGTTGTCAGCTTTTAGATCACTGAACATAATTTTTGATAATGGATTACTGCAATTTGGGGCATGTAACTCAAAAGTAGTTCAAAGAGTCATGTTATATTGCTATTATGAAACTCCTTCCAATCTCATCTACATTTTTATGTGAACAAAGTTTGTCAGTGATTATTATTTTTAAAAGTCAGGAATTGATTGGTATTAAAACCCTTCTCATTCTGGCCAAAAAAAATATTCACCCTTGGTTACATGATCTAAATTGGAAGAGAGTACCTTATATCTCATTAAAGGTTGAATTTACAATGAAATTTTACTTTTATGTTACATTTTGTTATCAAAATTTGAAATGTATTTTCAGTCTTTTGTTAAAACATATACTAATACTAATCACAATGATGACTCAATCCTGAAGAAAAAACTTAAGACATAGAACTTTATGGTCATAGACTGTTTTTAACATTAATTTAAAAATTATCATAGAACTATGATAATGTGAACATTAAGATTCTTGATCATAAGATATTTAAATTAAGACTAAATTCTCCAGTGAAAATAAAACGGACAAATGAGTTAAAAGAGAAAAAAATGAATATTGTTACTTTTTCAACTATTGAATGAGTTTTTCACTTTTTTTTAAATGCTGGGTATCAAATCACTATGGTATTTTTATTCCATTGGATACATTAAAAAGAATGACTAAACACATATTTTTTAATGCTTGTATTTACAGTACTCTGGAGGTTGTACCCTTTGTAACTATTTAAAATTATGTTGGAAAGCTTTAGATATCAAGTTGAATATGCGAAAGGTAGTTTTCCAAAATTATCTTAGGATAATACACAAACAAAAATCAGAACCCAAAATCACTTGAAGAACACTGAAAAAAAGTGGCTCTCATATACACTAATCTTTGAGAACCAATATACTCCATGACATACTGCTTTTATAAGGGGTATAAAAACTCAGGGGCATATCATGGGATCAAGTTACTTTGAATAGTGTCCCAAAAAGCACTGAATGCCTTAAAGAAAATGACGTTATGAGAAAGTTCTGTTAATTAGTATTACACTATTACCTAGAGAATATCATACTTTTCATTCATTCATTAGCTAATCCTTCATTTAATTAATATTTGTTGATCACCAAATGTTTTCAAGAACCTGCTCTAGTTGTGAGGACTATAGATATGAGTAAATTGGGATCTGTGAATTCAGTAAGCTCAGAAAATAGTGAGATGCACACACATACAGATAACTAAATATAATAAAATAAATAACCATAATAAAAATAAGGACATTATGCTTTGAGATGGTGGCAGGAATAGTGTTGCTTTTTTTTCAGTTATATATATATATATATATATATACACACATACATACACACACACATATATATATATATATACATATATATATACCTATATATGAATATATACTTTTTCAGATTCTTTTCTGTTATAGGTTATTACAAGATATTGAGTGTAGTTCCCTGTACTATACAGTAGGTCCTTGTTGTTTATCTATTTTATATATAGTAGTGTGTATATGTTAATCCCAACTCCTAATTTATCACCCCCTCCCCTTTTCCCTTTGGTAACCATAAGTTTGTTTTCTATGTCTGTAAGTCTATTTCTGTTTTGTAAATAAGTTCATTTGTATCATTTTTTTAGATTCCACATATGAGTGATATTATATGATATTTGTCTTTCTCTGTCTGACTTACTTCACTTAGTATGATAATCTCTAGGTCCATCCATGTTGCTGCAAATGGCATTATTTCATTCATTTTTATGGCTGAGTAATATTCCATTGTATACATATACCACATCTTTATCCATTCATCTGTTGATGGACATTTAGGTTGCTTCTATGTCTTGGCTGTTGTAAATAGTGCTGCTATGAACATTGGGGTGCATGTATCTTTTCAAATTAGAGCTTTCTCTGGATATATGCCCAACAGTGGGCTTGCTTGATCATATGGTAACTCTGTTTTTAGATTTTTAAGGAAACTCCATACTGTTCTCCATAGTGGTTGTACCAATTTACATTCCCACCAACACTGTAGGAGGGTTCCTTTTTCTCCACACCTTCTTCAGCATTTGTTATTTTTAGTCTTCTCATGGCCCAGCTCAGTATTTATATTCTCTGTTAGGTAGTGGGCTACAGTAAAACTGAATCATCTATTTGTAGACAAACACGCTCAGATCTGAATCTTAGCTTTTCCCTTTACTAACTGTACAGCAAGTAAATCCTATTTTTCTAATGTATAATCTCAGACTATTTCTCAAAATGTTAATTATGAAGAATAAATGAGAGAAATACAAGGTGCCCCACAGAGTGATGGGAAACATGGTGCATAAAACTGTCTACTTTCCCCCTTTTTTGTCTCTGCTTCTCTTAGAATAAGATTCTAATTTTTTATCGGGAGCCCCTTTTACTTCTCCAATCTCATTTCATCTAATCTCCCCTTACTCATTATGTACCACCCAGATGCTGCTTTTCTGCTAAGAATTCCCCTAAGGAGCTGCACATATTTTATTTTCATGTTGGAATCTTCTACTTGTGGAACAGTTAGCTTCTTTTCTTTTAGTTCTCAGATAAAATTTGGCCTCCAAAGAATCTTACCTGAATTTTTGTCTATGTAGCCCCTGAACCATTGTTTTCTATCACATTTTTTTGTTTCATTACACTTTGCTCAATTTATTTACTTAAATTTCTGTGTGTATATTATATATATACATACATGCATATATGTATATACACACATATATAAATATACATACACATATATACATATTCAATTCCTATAGATCTGAGTTCCATGAGGGCATGGATTGCATCTTCTTCTGACAAAAAACAGGTACTCTAAATAATCTGTTGATTATATGAATGGATGAATGTCATCAGTATCATAGCATGTCCTAAGATCGGAAACACAGTCGTCTAACATAAATTTTACTGTACACCAAGAACAAAACATGTCAGATTTTGAATTTAAATAGTTAACTAGGTTTGTAACATACATATTTGCTTTGTTAAAAAGGTTTATGTAAAAAACTTTAAAAATAGACGTTTATGTAAAGAGACTAACTAGAAAGCATAGTAAGATGCAAATGAAGCCCCATCAATAAGATACTACATTAACTCTGTGTGACTGAAGGAAAGCAGATCAGGTACATTGCCAATAAAGGTAGGTTGTTTTTTAAATTAGAAAGTATTCCCAATAGACTTAATTTATAAACTGTTGAAGTCTAGTGAACTTTTGTCCCAGTTTTCATGGTAAAGTTTACCTTTGTATCAATTTTTACATAGGTATCAAGAAAAAATAAAAGTAATCATCAGGAATATCTCACACATTTCTTGAGTAGACGTATAGGAGCTTAAGACATATTTGTTGAGAAATGTCTACAGCAAAACACTGGCCTGTACATGATAGAAGAGTAAATTACGGAAATAGAAAAGAGATTAAGAAAAGGTTTTAAAAGCTCTGAATGCTGTTCCCTTAAATTGTATAAAAAGCATTACTTCTGAATGGAATGGCCCACTGTATTAAGATGCAATTTAAAATTTCATAGTGTATTGAGTTCAAAATATTTTAGTTCTGAAAAAAGTGGACGTTTATATTTGACCTTTTACAACGATATGTTCCCTGAGCTTAGGTGATAAATTCATAGATATAAATTGTTCTCAAGTGTCATTCATTTTAGAAAGGAAACCAAAATAAGGAGACAACTCAAAAGTCAGAATATGCCACTAGGACATTATATAGAAAATCAGTATGAGAGTAAATTAATTCATGAAAGAAGGAAAGAATGGCTATAAAATTCTATTTAAGTTTGTGGTTTTCATGCTATGCACCACTTCAGTTATCGACAAAAGCTACTGATTACCTGACTTATTCATACCTGCTAGTCTCTGAAAAAGCCTGTTTGTATATGAATAACAATAATGGCATGTAGTTCTTTTTTTACTTACAAAGGAATTTGGCATTCCTTTATTCTTTTAATATTTGCAATCATTCTTAAAGTTGCCGTCTCACCCTCATCACCCACCACTCGGCTCCTTTTTTTTTTTTTTTTGCGGTACGCGGGCCTCTCACTGTTGTGGCCTCTCCCGTTGCGGAGCACAGGCTCTGGACGCGCAGGCTCAGCGGCCATGGCTTACAGGCCTAGCGGCATGTGGAATCTTCCCGGACCACGGCACGAACCCATGTGCCCTGCATCGGCAGGCGGACTCTCAACCACTGCGCCACCAGGGAAGCCCGGCTCCATGTTTAAACTAAGCAAAATAACACCCATAGGAAAAGGTAGCTTGAACTATGTCACACAGGTGAGAAATACTTGAGTTGAGATTTCAAAGTTTTCTATGAGTTTTAATTATACAAAGTTGGAGAAACAAATTCCAATCAGATAGAACATGTACTCTCATTTAAGCAAGATGGAGGGTAGTGCATTTGAAGAGCTAAAAACAATGTGAGTTGATCACAAAGAGAGAGAATGGTGGTACAAGTGGAAGCTGGCTAGGGTCTTGCTCTCTACAAGCAATGCTTTAGTCATTTTGATTTCTTCTCTCTGTCATGCTGTCTCTCATTTCTTGCCCATTGCATACTCTGTTGCTTCTATTGGGAGTATCTTTTCTGAGTCTTTAACCCAATTCATCCTTGAACAATCAATCGCGTTTGCCTCCTCAGTTGGGTTAGGTGCTCTGCTTGTGTTCACTCCTTGGGCTGTGCATAACTCTGCCGTAGCACTTTCCGTACTGTAAAGTCATGTTGTTTTTGACTAGAACATTAATGCCTTGAGGGAAGGAGCTGAATATCATGCCTCTTTGTATCTCTAGTACCTCGTACCATTTCTAGTGCAGTTTCATCAACAAATATTTATTGAGAATTTGTTATGGAAAGGTACTAGAATAGAAATACTGAAGAATACAAAGTTGTATAAACACCACCTTTAAGGAACTTGATGTTTATTACAAATGGTATATGATGAAGAACATCTGGGTTCATACTTTCCTGAAGCCAGATGTGCACAGAGGGGACAGATACAACAGCTTGCTTAGACTAACACTTTGAGGGCAAGCATATATTAGAGTTTAACAAATAATTATCTTTTAAGAAATAATATTCATCTTTGTGCCTTCTAGCTTTTTCTTTTTTTCTCTTAACATTCTGTGTTCAGTAGAAACTTAAGAAGAAGGTGAGAAATCTACAGAAAAACAAGAAAAAATTTAAGAACTCTGTTAATACTTTGTTCAACCAAGCCAATGCCGTCTATCAGAATATTTAATCCAAATATTATATCCGCTTTCTTTTTAACCATATAGTTTCTGTAAGCTATTTTCCTACATTCTTATATTTTATATACAATTTTCATCAAGCCTACCTTAAATTTATATCTTTCTTTCCTATTTGAACATTATTTTAACCCCACAACACCAACACAAGATCAATATTGACCTCAAAATTTCAGTTTTAGCTTTGTTCAAACCTACTGACACCATTTTTATTCAGTTTGCCTGGGTTCAGCCTTTCTGATGAAAATTCTAGCTCTTGTACCTTGATTGAGCGGGTGTAGAATACATCACAATTATAGAACCCTCTGGAGTAGAAGTGATGCCTACATCTTCAAGTGTATTTTTATAATTCCCAGCATATACTCTGGAGAACACTAACCAACAAGATAAACTGTGGAGAAATGTTGTATATCTTAATAAGTTGGGAAAGACTAGCATAGCTCTTTGTTGGAGAAAATATTTTTAATTTTAAGACTCTGATAATCCTATAATAAAGAATCTTTTGACATTGCCCAAAGCTGTTTTACCATAGACATGATATTTTCATGAATGTCTGTTAAGGCATGGAACTAAAATTTTAGGAACACTTTGGGAAATGTTAATGTGGTAAATTCTTTTAATTTTATAAATGAATCAAAAGAAACCTACATCAGTAATGACTTAATACCATCACCAAGGTAGCTACTGGTAGAATTGGGAGAGAATCCAGCTCTTTTTCCTCCCGGTCTTGACCACAAGGTTCATGTTCTTTAAGAAGACAGGTAGGTATGCAAGTGCGTGAAACAATCTGTGGAATCTCTAAAATAATTAGGACACCATATACAAAATCGATGGCTTAGCTAATGCTGTGATTTAACTAAGCTTATGCTTAATATCACATTTAATGACTTTATATATATATATCAGTGAAAAGCATTTCTTATTGACATTTAGGAAGGATAATAAAGTAATCCACTTGTAAGATTATATGAGATTCATGGTATATTCTCGGTTTGTCCGTGTAAGTAACTTGAAATTAAGTTCTACATGGGAGGATAAGCCAAATATAATGCATATAATGAGACCATATTTCAATAAAGTATACAGCAGAGACTTTTTATTTTACTTGTAAAAAAAATGGAGAAATACAGTTGGGATGGTTGTATAATTTGGTGGATTAGTATCTAGTTAAAATACTCTACTCACATAGTGCTAATTAAAGAACTGAGGATAACTTGGAGGGAAATGTTTACTTCTCTTTTCCTGATCCTGTTCTATTCAGTGCTTTTATCAGTAACCAGGAAGAAAACATAAAAGGGACAATTATAAAAATTGCTAATGGCATAAAGCTCAAAGAAACTGTGAATTAGGTAGAAATCAGAAAGTGGGTTTAAAAATATTTTGACAATGTGTTGAATCTAACATAAAATTCAACAGGAAAAATGTAAAATTCTGATAATGACTAGGAAGCAAAAGAAACAAACTAAAGACAGTACTGTATTCTGCAATCCAGAATGGGGAAAGATACGCAAGAATCTTCAGGTTAAGTATAAATGTGTAATAACGATCATTTTAATGAATTCAGTGAATTGGACTCCAAGCTCTCAAGGATGGTGAGAGTAAAAGGAAAAGGGAGGAGGAAGCATGATGTAAAGAAAAGAAGGTTGGCTTAGAATTAGGAGTTCAGGATTTGGTCTACATGTTCAAATTGCAGTTCTATGACTTATGAGTCATTTGATCTTGAGCAGGTCATTTTCCTTAGCTTTAAAGTGGAGATATTGATAACTACCTTAAAAGATCCTTCATTCTTTTTTTCTCTATGTCTTAGTCCTCTTCTCCCTTCTTCTTCAACTTATACCCTCTATTTCTCTTTTACTTTTCTTCGATAACCATAATTCCTCATTTCTTTCTTTTTTCTTTTATTCCTCTTCTTCTTTGTCTTTTATTCTAAGTTTTCTATCAAATTCATTGTCCAGTAAGTTTCACATAGCCTTGGTCTCCCAGTTTCCTACTGATGTGGTGTCCAAGTATTCTGGGCCCTGATGGCAGCTCCATTTCCCTATCACTGTTGTGGTTATGGGCTTCCCATCATCTTGTAGAACATTCATACTAATGGATCTTGGCCCTAAATTCACATTGCCAGAGAAGGTTCAGGGGACCAGTTTATAGTAAAATGAGCTGAGGGAAAGGCAAATATTCAGAACCCTATGAACACTACAATGATCTTTATGATACTGAGAAAATATGCATTTATATCAAGTTTTCTAAATATTTCAATGTAAACTCCTTTTGGACATAATTGAATGGGTGTTCAGTAACATGTTAGATTATATTTTGCTATTAATTATTAATTGATAATTGCTGCTAGAGTAAAATATTTCCAATTACTAAAATACTTTTACATTTCTGGATGAAATTGGTAGTGAGGTTTTGTGTGTATCTGCATATAGACTTGTTACCTTTTTTTTTAGGTTCTGTATTTAGATACATATTTTCACAAGTGAGAATGGTCACTGGTTTTCTTTTTAGTTCCGTAGCATTTATATTTTAGTATTAGATTACACTAGCTCTACAAAGTGAATTAAGATGTTTTAAGATTTTCCTAAATTCCGTGGTAGATAACATTGGACTTATATGTTCTTTGGAAAGTTTAAGAGAAATCATCTGGAAAAACTCTGGCCCTAGGTCCATTATTAGATATAAATTTTTGATAAGTTTTTCTGATTCTTCTGTGATGCTTGGTCTGTTTAGGTCTTCTAATCCTTCTCAGATATATTATTTTAAAATTATACATAAACAGAAGATTTTCCATTAAAATTATTTGCCAATTTGTTACCACAGAGTTGTGTACAGAGCGCTTATATTTACAAATCTGTATATCAATGGTTATAATACCATTTATTCTTCCATTTTTTGTTTTGAATATTTTTGTAGATTGTTACACTGAGTATTCCTTCTACTAGGATCTGACTCATGTCCATATTATTTTATATTATGGCCTCAGATTCTAGATTATTACTGAAATGTGGTCAACAATAACTATATGTTTAATTAATTATTTTAGTTCTTTTTTTGAATTTTATTTTATTTTTTTATACAGCAGGTTCTTATTAGTTATCTATTTTATACATATTAGTGTATATATGTCAAACCCAGTCTCCCAATTCATCACCCCACCACCCCACCACTGCACCACTTTCCCACTTTGGTGTCCATACGTTTGTTCTCTACATCTGTGTCTCAATTTCTACCTTGCAAACCAATTCATCCATACTATTTTTCTAGGTTCCACATATATGCGTTAATATACAACTTTTTTTTCACTCTTTCTGACTTACTTCACTCTGTATGACAGTCTCTAGATCCATCCACGTCTCTACAAATGACCCAATTTCATTCCTTTTTATGGCTGAGTAATATTCCATTATATATATGTACCACATCTTCTTTATCAGTTCGTCTGTTGACGGGCATTTAGGTTGCTTCCATGTCCTGGCTATTGTAAATAGTGCTGCAATGAACATTGGGGTGCATGTGTCTTTTTGAATTATGGTTTTCTCTGGGTATATGCTCAGTAGTGGGATTGCTGTGTCATATGGTAACTCTATTATTAGTTTTTTAAGGAACATCCATACTGTTCTCCATAGTGGCTGTATCAATTTACATTCCCACCAACAGTGCAAGAGGGTACCCTTTTCTCCACACCCTCTCCAGCATTTGTTGTTTGTAGATTTTCTGATGATTCCCATTCTAACTGGTGTGAGATGATACCTCATTGTAGTTTTGATTTGCATTTCTCTAGTAATTGGTGATGTTGAGCAGCTTTTCATGTGGTTCTTGGCCAGCTGTGTGTCTTCTTTGGAGAAAGGTCTATTTAGGTCTTCTGCCCATTTTTGGATTGGGTTGTTGGTTTTTTTAATATTGAGCTGCATGAGCTGTTTATATATTTTGGAGATTAATCCTTTGTCTATTGATTCATTTGCAACGGTTTCCTCCCATTCTGAGTGTTGTCTTTTCATCTTGTTTGTAGTTTCCTTTGCTGTGCAAAAACTTTTAAGCTTCATTAGGTCCCATTTGTTTATTTTTGGTTTTATTTCCATTACTCTAGGAGGTGGATCAAAAAAGATCTTGCTGTGATTTATGTCAAAGAGTGTTCTTCCTATGTTTTCCTCTATGAGTTTTATAGTGTCCAGTCTTACATTTAGGTCTCTAATCCATTTTGAGTTTATTTTTGTGTATGGTGTTAGGCAGTGTTCTAATTTCATTCTTTTACATATAGCTGTCCAGATTTCCCAACACCACTTATCGAAGGGACTGTCTTTTCTCCATTGTATATCCTTGCCTCCTTTGTCATAGATTAGTTGACCATAGGTGTGTGGGTTTATCTCTGGGCTTTCAATCTTGTTCCATAGATCTATGTTTTTGTGCCAGTACCATGTTGTCTTGATTACTGTAGCTTTGTAGTATAGTCTGAAGTCAGGGAGTCTGATTCCTCAAACTCCGTTTTTTTCCCTCAAGACCTCTTTGGCTATTCAGAGTCTTTTGTGTCTCCATACAAATCTTAAGATTTTTTTGTTCTAGTTCTGTAAAAAAAAAAGCCATTGGTAATTTGATAGGGATTGCACTGAATCTGTAGATTGCTTTAGGTAGTATAGTCATTTTTACAATATTGATTCTTCCAATCTAAGAACATGGTATATCTCTCTATTTGTTGATATCATCTTTAATTTCTTTCAACAGTGTCTTATAGTTTTCTGCACACATGTCTTTTGTCTCCCTAGGTAAGTTTATTCCTAGGTATTTTATTCTTTTTGTTTCAATGGTAAATGGGAGTGTTTCCTTAATTTCTCTTTCAGATTATTCATCATTAGTGTATAGGAATGCAAGAGATTTCTGTGCATTAATTTTTTATCCTGCAACTTTACCAAATTCATTGATTAGCTCTAGCAGTTTTCTGGTGGCATCTTTAGAATTATCTATGTACAGTATCATGTCATTTGCAAACAGTGACACTTTTACTTCTTTTCCAATTTGGAATACTTTATTTCTTCTCTAATTGCCTTGGCTAGGACTTCCAAAACTATGTTGAATAATAGTGGCGAGAGTGGACATCCTTGTCCTGTTCCTGATCTTAGAGGAAATGCTTTCAGTTTTTCACCATTGAGAATGATGTTTGCTGTGGGTTTGTCGTATATGGCCTTTGGTATGTTGAGGTAGGTTCCTTCTATGCCCACTCTTTGGAGAGTTTTTATCATAAATGGGTGTTGAATTTTGTCAAAAGCTTTCTCTGCATCTATTGAGATGATCATATGATTTTTTTTTTTTTTGCGGTACATGGGCCTCGCACTGTTGTTGCCTCTCCCGTTGCAGAGCACAGGCTCCGGATGCGCAGGCTCAGTGGCCATGGCTCACGGGCCTAGCCACTCCGCAGCATGTGGGATCTTCCCGGACCGGGGCACGAACCCGTGTCCCCTGCATTGGCAGGCGGACTCTCAACCACTGCGCCACCAGGGAAGCCCGATCATATGGTTTTTATTCTTCAATTTGTTAATATGGTGTATCACATTGATTTATTTGCATATTTTGAAGAATCCTTGCATCCCTGGGATAAATCCCACTTGATCATGGTGTATGATCCTTTTAATGTGTTGTTGGATTCTGTTTGCTAGTATTTTGTTGAGGATTTTGCATCTATATTCATCAGTGGTATTGGTCTATAATTTTCTGTTTTTGTAGTATCTCTGTCTGGTTTTGGTATCAGGGTGATGCTGGCCTCGTAGAATGAGTTTGGGAGTGCTACTTCCTCTGCAATTTTTTGGAAGAGTTTCAGAAGGATGGGTGTTAGCTCTTCTCTAAATGTTTGATAGAATTCACCTGTGAAGCCATCTGGTCCTGGACTTTTGTTTGTTGGAAGATTTTCAATCACAGTTTCAATTTCATTACTTATGACTGATCTGTTCATATTTTCTATTTCTTCCTGGTTCAGTCTTGGAAGGATATACATTTCTAAGAATTTGTCCATTTCCTCCAGGTTGTCCATTTTATTGGCATAGAGTTAATTGTAATAGTCTCTTAGGATGCTTTGTTTTTCTGCGGTGTCTGTTGTAACTTCTTTTTGATTTGTAATTTTATTGATTTGCATCCTCTCCCTCTTTTTCTTGATGAGTCTGGCTAATGGTTTATCAATTTTGTTTATCTTCTCAAAGAACAGCTTTTTTTTTTTTTTTTGCGGTACACGGGCCTCTCACTGTTGTGACCTCTCCCATTGTAGAGCCCAGGCTCCGGATGCTCAGGCTCAGCGGCCATGGTTCATGGGCCTAGCCACTCGGCAGCATGTGGGATCCTCCCAGACCGGGGCATGAACCCATGCCCCCTGCATCAGCAGGCCGACTCTCAACCACTGTGCAACCAGGGAAGCCCCAAAGAACCAGCTTTTAGTGTTACTGAGCTTTGCAATTGTGTTCTTTGTTTCTATTTAATTTATTTCTGCTTTGATTTTTATGATTTCTTTCCTTCTACTAACTTTGGGTTTTGTTCATTCTTCTTTCTCTAGTTCTCTAAGGTTAGATTGTTAATTTGAGATGATTGTTGTTTCTTGAGGTAGGATTGTATTGCTTTAAACTTCCCTCTGAGAACTGCTTTAGCTGCATCCCATAGGTTTTGGATTGTCGTGTTTTCATCATCATTTGTCTCCAGGTATTTTTCAATTTCCTCTTTGATTTCTTCAGTGATCTCTTGTTTATTTAGTAAATTATTGTTTAGCCCCCATGTGTTTGTGTTTTTTACATTTTTTTTCCCTGTAATTGATTTCTAGTCTCATAGCATTGTGGTCAGAAAAGATGCTTGATATGATTTCAATTTTCTTAAATTTACTGAGGCTTGATTTGTTACCCAATGTGATCTATCCTGGGGAACGTTCTATGCGCACTTGAGAAGAAAGTGTAACCTGCTGTTTTTGGATGGAATGTCCTATAAGTATCAATTAAATACATCTGGTCTATTGTGTCGTTTCAAACTTGTGTTTCCTTATTAATTTTCTCTTTGGATGATCTGTCCATTGGTGTAAGTGTGGTGTTGAAGCCCTCCTCTATTATTGTGTTACTGTCAATTTCTTCTTTTATAGCTGTTAGCAGTTGCCTTATGTATTGAGGTGCTCCTATGCTGGGTGCATATATATTTATAATTGTTATATCTTTTTCTTGGATTGATCCCTTGATCATTATGTAATGTCCTTCCTCGTCTCTGGTAACATTCTTTATTTTTACGTCTATTTATCTGATATGAATATTGCTACTCCAGCTTTCTTTTGATTTCCATTTGCATGGAATATCTTTTTCCATCCCCTCACTTTCAGTCTGTATGTGTCCCTCAGTCTCAAGTCAGTCTCTTGTAGACAGCATATATATGGTTCTTGTTTTCATGTCCACTCAGCAAGCCTGTGTCTTTTGGTTGGAGCATTAATCCATTCACATTTAAGGTAATTATCAACATGTATGTTCCTATGACCATTTTCTTAATTGTTTTGGGTTTGTTTTTGTAAGTCCTTTCCTTCTCTTGTGTTTCCCACTTAGAGAAGTTCCTTTGGCATTTGTTGTATAGCCGGTTTGGTGATACTGAATTCTCTCAGTTTTTTCTTGTCTGTAAAGCTTTTAATTTCTCCATCGAATCTGAATGAGATCCTTACTGGGTAGAGTAATCTTGGTTGCAGCTTCTTCCCTTTCATCACTTTAAATATGTCTTGCCACTCCCTCTGGCTTGTAGAGTTTCTGCTGAGAAATCCGCTATTAACCTTATGGGAGTTCCCTTGTATGTTATCTGTCGTTTTTCCCTTGCTGCTTTCAATAACTTTTCTTTGTCTTTAATTCTTACCAATTTGATTACTATGTGCCTTGGTGTGTTTCTCCTTGGGTTTATCCTGTCTGGGACTCTCTGCGCTTCCTGGACTTGGGTGGCTATTTCCTTTCCCATGTTAGGGAAGTTTTTGAGTATAATCATTTCAAATATTTTCTCGGGTCCTGTCTCTCTCTCTTCTCCTTCTGGGACCCCTATAATGCGAATGTTGTTGCATTTAATGTTGTCCCAGAGTTCTCTCAGGCTGTCTTCATTTCTTTTCATTCTTTTTTCTTTATTCTGTTCCGCAGCAGTGAATTCCACCATTCTGTCTTCCAGGTCACTTATCCGTTCTTCCGCCTCAGTTATACTGCTATTGATTCCTTCTAGTGTATTTTTCATTTCAGTTATTGTGTTGTTCATCTCTATCTGTTTTTTCTTTAATTCTTCTAGGTCTTTGTTAAATATTTCTTTCATCTTCTCGATCTTTGCCTCCATTCTTTTTCCGAGGTCCTGGATCATCTTCACTATCATTATTCTTAATTCTTTTTCTGGAAGCTTGCCTATCTCCACTTCATTTAGTTGTTTTAATGGGGTTTTGTCATGATCCTTCATCTGGTACATAGCCCTCTGCCTTTTCATCTTGTCTGTCTTTCTGTGAATGTGGTTTTTGTTCCACAGACTGCAAGATTTTAATTCTTCTTGTTTCTGCTCTCTTCTCTATGGTGGATGAGGCTATCTAAGAGGCTTGTGCAAGCTTCCTGATGGGAGGGACTGGCGGTGGGTAGAGCTGGATGTTGTTCTGGTGGACAGAGGTCAGTAAAACTTTAAACTGCTTGTTTGCTGATGTGTGGTGCTGGGTTCCCTCCCTGTTGGTTTTTTGGCCTGAGGCGACCCAATACTGGTGCCCACCTGGGCTCTTCGTTGGGCCTAATGGTGGACTCTGGGAGGGCTCATGCCAAGGAGTACTTCCCAGAACTTCTCCTGCCAGTGTCCTTGTCCTCACTGTGAGAAACAGCCACCCCCTGCGTCTGCAGGAGACCCTCCAACACTAGCAGGTAGGTCTGGTTCAGTCTTCTATGGGGTCACTGCTCTTTCCCCTGGATCCTTATGAGCACACTACTTTGCGTGTGCCCTCCAACAGTGGAATCTCTGTTTTCCCCAGTCCTGTCAAAGTCCTGTAATCAAATCCCACTAGCCTTCAAAGTCTGATTCTCTAGGAATTCCTCCTCCATTTGCCAGACCCCCACGTTGGAAAGCCTGACATGGGACTCAGAACCTGCACTCCAGTGGGTGGACTTCTGTGGTATAAGTGTTCTCCAGTTTGTGAGTCACCCACCCAGCAGTTATGGGATTTGATTTCATTTTGATTGTGCCCCTCCTACCATCTCATTGTGGCTTCTCCTTTGTCTTTGGATGTGGAGTATCTTTTTGGTGAGTTCCAGTGTCTTCCTGTCGATGATTGTCCAGCAGCTAGTTGTGATTCTGGTGTTCTTGCAAGAGGGAGTGAGAGCACATCCTTCTACTCCGCGATCTTGCTTCCTAATCCCCCATCATCATATTTTATAATATAAAAATTTAGAAACCATCTAAAGAGCCATTAATAGGGAATTGGTTGGAGACATTGAGTTTCATCAACCCGTAAAACGGAATACGATTTTTTTTGTCATTTTAATAAATGAAGTAAATTTGTTAAATAGTAGTTATATAGCAATAATAAATATAACTATATCAATAGCTGAAATATGCTGATTGCTCTCTAATTGCTAGGCAATGTGCTAAGTGCTTATTGTATCATATGTAGTCCTCACAATAACCCTATGAGATAGATACTGTCCTTATTTTACAGCTAAGGAAGGATTAAAATGTTAAGTAATTTACCCAGTTTAATACAGTGCTGAGTGGAGGACATGGTATGTATGTCCAGATAATCCAATTACAAATCTCATGTGCATGGTTGGTACTGATTAGGTAGATACAATACCACATATTAATTTTAGAAAGCAGCAAATTGAAGAATATTCTGTATATTGTGATTCCATTTTGGAAAAATTGTGTGTGTGTGTGTGTGTGTGTGTGTTTAAAAGATAGAAGTATATATAACACAGGGGGTGGAAATGGGAAGGAGAATTCAAATTACTGAGTGGTACCTACCTAACAATACCCAAAACTTTTCAAGTTGTAGGATAGAAATATGATTTAATACTCTCTTTTGTCATATCAGAAAAAAAAAAAAACCCAGATACTCTCAGAAGTGAAAGGAGATCTTGAAGATATGTTTGCAGGTAAACAGTTTATTTGTGCACAGCACAGTTTTCTACTGTACAGTCCTGGAAGGGCTTCCCCAATCTGATCATCTTGGTGTATGACAGATCTGCTGTCACAGGTTGCTTCTAGAAAAATTACATTTGGTTCTGAACAGGAGGCAGAGAGAGACATTGAGATTGCAGGATTGGTAATGGCAGGTTTAGAAGGGCTGAGAGAATTTTTTTTGATCTGCCAGGAGAAAGAATGGTGGGGTGGAGAGCAAGGAAGCTTTTCTCTTCTCTCTCTCTAATACGGGTGTTGGGTGGGGAGAGACTTGGAGGGATTTATGACCCTGGCCTCACAGAGAAAATAGTACTCACAGCTCAAAGTGCTCATTAAACTGCCAAAGCTTGGGAGCTCCTCATATGGGGAGGCAGCAGGATACTGACAGTAACAGTCGGTGGATGGGTGTAACTATTCAGCTACTTGGAAGTGACTGAATCTTTGGAAAAAAGTTTCATGATTAGAGCCCAGCAGTTTTGACACATTGCAATCAAGCTGTAAAGAAACACAGCATAGTAGTAGGGGATATGCCTGTCAAAAGAAAAAAAAAAAAACCAAGTACATTCAGGTAGAGCTGAGATACAAGCTTCTGGAAAGAGGAAAGCAAAGTAACCAAACTAATTTCAGGCAGCATTGTTTTCATCTGATTCAACTATTTGAGATGAATAAATACCTGTATGTTAGAAAGGTAAAAATAAAACTACTTATAGGGCTCTAAATACCCCAAAGAAAATCATTCTCAAATTGGAGACAAGGAGGTAAATCCTTCACTTAAAATGTATTGATGAAATAGTCTAAAGGGAATTTTTGTTATTCTGAGTAATCAATCGTGCTGTTTTAGGTATGCTTGTTGTCTAATGGTTCAATTCAAAGTCTTCTATTGTTGACAAAGAGAAATACATTTCTGACTATGGAATATAGCTGAGCTATTACAGTTAACACCAACTCATAACAGTCATTAAAGCTTATTGGACATTTATAATGTGGCAAGCAATAATCTAAGCATTTTATTCACATCTATGCATTTAGTCCTCAGAAAAAGCCTAAAATGTAAGAAATATCATTAGCTCCTGTTTGAAGAGGGAGCACTGAGGCACATGTTAGTTAATTGACCCTTGATCCACAGCTAGTACATATTAGAGCCAAGACTTTGACCTGGGCAGTCTGGCCCCAGAATCTCAGCTCTGAGCCACTACACTGAATGGTTCTACTACCTCATAGGTAATTGATAGAGAATTAGGTGTTACCAACATATGCTAGTCTCCCTATAAGAGCCCAATACTGGAAATAGCTGTAAAATAAATAACTGTGCTAGTTTGAAATATGTCCACAAATTATCTGATACTCTTCCTTTCAAGAGGTAGATCCTAATCACATCCTCCAGAGTGTGGGCTGGATTTAGTGATTCACTTCTAATGAACAGATACAAAAAGAGGAAGTGACCATGTGAGACTTGCAAGACTAGGTCATAAAAGCCAGGGTGGCTTCAGCCGTCTTCTCTCCTGGCTCACTCAGGGAGAAGCCAGATGACATGTTTTGAGGATATTAAGCAGGCTGTGGAAAGGCTCATGTGTGAGGACAACTGAGAGCTCTTGCCAACAGTCATGTAAATAAATAATCTTGGAAACCACTGCTACAGCCTTAATTAATCCTTCAGATGACGGAAGCCCCTACCAACATCCTGACCGCAGTGTAATGGGACCCCAGCCTGCTAAGTCTTCTCTTGAATCCCTTAACCATGGTAACTGTGAACTGATGAATGCTTATGGTTTTCTACCATTATGTTTTTAGGATAAATTGCTGTGCATTTGATAACTAATATGCTTATGAAAAAATAGTTTAAACTCATTTGACATATTTAGTTACAAAATGCATAATGAAATAAATGAGATGCTACCCGTTCACATTTTACTTACAAAATAAATGAGTGCTCTGAAAATTCAAGGATACATTTTGCAGAAAGAGGCATACCCAGTCTTATTTGATTAAAAAATTGCTCAGTGAATATTACTTTAAAAAGGAAAGAATTACTTTTGTTTCTATGTGGGTTTTGCAGGTTTTTTCCTTAAAAAGAATTAGTTGCTGTTTTAAGTTCTATCAGTCACACATAATTTTAATGAAGATTCTGTGCATGAATTCATAGCAGTCTAGATGATAGGTGTCTGGTTCGTTATTTACAGAGTTTATACTCACCTGCATGTGTTTTTCTGGGATGTTCTACTGAGAGTTTGCTTACTGTTATTTACATTGTCTCTTTCTCTCAGGAAATAAAGTACTGAACAAACATTAAATTCCCTCACAGCTGCCTTGCACTCTCCCCTTAAGGGGCACTTGTCTTAATCCCTAGTTTAGAAGTAAAGGTTGGCTTACTGGGGAAATCTATGCCCAAGATGAGGCAATTTAGCTCTTCACATTTGCACAGGACACTGGGTTGTCTGCATATAAATAAACAGCCTTAAGCTTTTCAGTAGTGCTACATTCCTGGATGGAGACCAGGTGCCTGAATCTTAGTATCTGGAGTGCTTTGCCATATGATAGGCACTCCAGGAGTTATTTGTTGACCTTTCAATGCATTACTTTTTTGTTTTCCCACAATCCTGTGAGAGAAGCTTCTGTTACTATATCAATTTTTAAAGTGAGGAAACTGAGTCACAGAGAAGTTATTTTGCTCAAGGACAGATATCTAGTTAAGTGGAGGATTATAGAATTAAAAAGACATTTTCTTGTCAGAATTCACTATGATTTCTGTTCTACCTATCTGGAAAATCATTCTTTTTGAAGAATTTTTTGCATTAAGAGAACTAGTTTCAAAAGAGTTCTTATGCATTTTAAATGTCCATAGACACTTGCATATGTGTTCTATTCCTCAGGAAAGGAACCCCATGGAGTCAGTACCACCTGCTAGCCTGAAAAGGAGAAGGGCTTCAGGCTCTAATCCCCACCACACACCTTCCCACTGACTTCCTAGGAGACCCCCTCACCACACACCTTCCCCCTGACTTCCTAGGAAACCCTACACACTTACCCTCTCTGCATCTCCATTTTGTTCATCTGTAAAATTACGATGTTAATTTAATTTAAGCGCTGAACTTCCTTACAGGATTGCTGTAATGGGCCATGGATAAAATTTCTTGAAAGGTTTTGCAAACTTGGCATCCAACATAAATTTTAACCTCCAGCTTCTTATTAAACTTTCTTGTTCTTTGCCTAATATGGCTGCGGTCTACATGATTTTGGATTAAAAAAAAAATCTGAGCTTCTTTTCAAAGAAAATGCTGCTTTCTTATAAATTTACCAATTACGGAGCATGACAGTTTAACAGACGTGTTAAGGAAGACTGCATTTAAATATGATCATAGGAAATATTATGATGACATTAAAACACAAGCTTGTTTCTCTGAGTTTTGATGTGTTGATTTTATTAAGATACTTATTCAATAGGTGTCAGTTTAACAGATATCTAGGCCATTGCTACGATAACAAGGTGTTTTGCCGTGAATGCAGAATAACACGTTATAATCTTTTACTAATTACTTCTAAGGATTATATAGCTACCCTGGGGCCAAAGTATCTTTCACACTTATCCTAGCTGGCAAATTATTATCCTTATCTGTTGTGCTAGGAATGCTAGGAAAGTTCACCTTCTGGTGAGCTAGGGAGACCTTAATTAAAGTCAACTGAGCTTGTCTGTGTGTCTTTGATACTAAAGGTGACCTACTGATGAGTTCCCTTTGGAGATTGTCTCTGTGCTGCTTCCCACTGCCATTTCAGTATTGACTTTTCCTGATTTTCAAGGAAGCCATCAATGCCTGCTTTCAAAGATCTGTCCATAGTAATTTTTCTTTCAGTAACTAAGAACTTCAAGGGGTTTGGAGGGAAAGAACTAAATAGGCATAAGTCGTCTTTGGAGGCTTCTTCTGAAACTGTGCTTTATTTTGGCATTGCCTCTTCTGCTTTCCTTTGAAACGTGACAAAAGACTAGTCCCAGATGTGACTGCTGTGTGGAGAGTGCATTTTAGCAGGGACAAGGGGGAGGCGAGGAGACAAGTGACAAGTGAGGAAGCTCTGAAAGTCATCCTGATGAGACTGGGTGGAAGCTTATCTGGACCAGAGGATGTCTTCAAGCCTTTGTCTTTCATATTCACTGTTTACAACATCTGAGCAAATTTGCAATACATTTTATCTTCCTAAAATGAAAGTTAAAAAATGTCATTTCTTAATGTTTATGTTGATGAAAGGCTTTATAAATTCATCCAGCAAATATTTATTAGGGACTTACAGGTATTGTGCTTATTGCTGGCGATATAGTGGTGAACAAAGCATGCTTTGGGATATAGTGGTGAACAAGCATGCTTTCCTCTCCTTCACGGAGCTTACACTCTAATATGGGAGTCAGAGACTAGACAATTAAACAAACTAATGGATGTAAACTCTGTAGTGGTGAGAAGGGCTCTATGCCATGTGATACAAACAGAGAGAGTGAGAAGGAGTGGTCCAGAAAAAGAAACAGAATCTGCAAAAGTTGAAGAGTGGGAAAGAGCTCAGCGCATTAGAGAAAGAGAAAGAATGTCAGTGTGTCTGGGGCAGAGTGAATTCAGGGAAGAAGAAGGAAGGAAGATGAAGAGTCAAACAAAACCCATGTGATGCAAGCGCTTGTAGAGTGTGGTAAGGAATTTGGATTTTTATACATTTTATTAGAAGGTTTTTCATATGATCCTGTTTGCATTTTAAAAACATCACTCTGCCTACCCTTTGGAGAATGGATTTTTGCAGATGAAGAGTAAAAAGGTTATAGAAGGGGATCTGGATAAGACCTGATGGATGACATGTACTAGAGTCATGGCAGTGGCCATAGAGAGAAGAGGAAATGCGTATTTTGGAATTCAAATTAAGTATACTTGGTATACTAAGCATATGAGTATTAGATTTCAGGCTTAAAATATTGGATGTTCTGGAAAAGAATATAAAAATGCATTGGATGTTCTGGCTATAAGCATATTGGAAGATTGGAGAAACACTATCGTGTATTGGAGGGGGAATTAAGGATCAAATGTTCAGTTTTGCACAGTTAGGTATGTGATGCTTTCGGGGCACCTATGTGGAAATTTCAAAGACATATTTGATATACAAGTTGGGAACTCAAATAAGAGATTGGCTGGAGATATAAATGTGGGAGTCATCTCATAGAACTACTATGAAACTCAATGCAAAGAAATAATGTGGGATTTAACAGAGAAGTGAAGGGATGTAGGAAACAGTTCTGAGAACGTAAAGATTTTGGTCTTAGAAGGAGAATGAAAAACTGACAAATCAAGCTGAGAAGGAGCAAAGAGAAGGTGGCAGGCAAGGAGAGTGTGGTGACGTGTATTTAAGAAAACCATATGTAATGAGATGTGTCGAATTCTAAGGAGAGACCTAGCAAAGATAAACACTAAAAATGTGCTTGAGATTTGTCAAAACGGTAGTTGTCTGTGTCTTTGGCCAGATCTGTAACAGTGGCTTTGTAGGGACAGAAGCCATCATGGAAGGTAAAGAAATGGAGAAAAAGCAGTGTCAGACTCCTCAGCTCTTCTGGCTCTAATAACATTCTGCTCCCATTGCCTTGGTCCCTCACAGCACTGTTGCGTCCATCATGAGTCATTACAATGTGGAAATGACCCCCACTGTCTCTCCCTTCTCCACCTAGAGATGCCCGAGGGGTTAGAGTCCTTTTCTTCCTCTGTTTACTTTTGTTGCAGGAATCTCTTTGCTCAGTTTTACTTATTTTTCTCCTCAGAGAATGGATGAGAACCAAGAGGCTAGAAAGACAACACATTATCACAGGGCATGTGTTGTGACATGTTTTGCACAGGCATGTGTGTATGGGAAACGCAAATCTACACCACCCTTCAGGAAAGGACTGGCTCAGCAGAGGGAAGTTTGGTCATTAGAGGACTATAGCTGTCAGTGGCTCAGGGTATGCCTTGCTCCAGAAAACTGCCTCATCTGAGGCCACTCCTTCAACAAGTAACTGACTGAGGTGGGGACTTAAAGGCTGGGCCATTTTGGTCTAAAGCAGTCTTTCTCTTATGGGCAAGTTTTGTTTCGGAACTTCTCATGGGGTTGACTAGTATTGTCAGACCTGCACTGCAGGTCTTATTCCTCCCACTCTTGCTTTTCCATCCCCAGCCTTTCTTTCACATGTGTTGATCTCTCATAAACATCTTTCTCCCCAGACTTCTCAGTGTCTGCTTTCAAAAACATCTCAATATACACAATGTATATGCAGAGGGTGACTTCTAGCACCCTCTAACAATTTTTGTTTCCTCGCATGAATTAAAATATACTGAAAGTTGAAAAAAGAAAATAATCTTTTGGACATTTGGGATATTTCTATTTGATCTTTTTTCCTTTGTACGTTGTGCTTGTGAATTTGAGATGATATTGGACATGTGCATGTAATATGATTGAATATCCTCCTTTATCACCTAAAATCGTAACATAAATGCTTAACACATTTATTACACTTGGATGTAAAAGTGTTAATTGTGGAAGCTTCTGGGTGCTGAGTCCAATCTTATTTAACACTTTATAATAAATATAGAGGAAGGAATACAAAGTGAAATATAAAGCTACATGATAGAGCACTTCCTCAAATAAACATAATGCATTAGTGGATTTCAAATAGATAAGTGCCAGGGAGAAAAAGTGAGAAAAGAATTGCAGTGAGACAAATGTAAAGTGATGCGTCAGATCATACCGTTTGGCTGGAATAAGCTCTCTAGCCACTACCCAAGTCAATCAGAAAAAATTCCAACATCCTTACAATTGCCTAAAAGCCCCACCATCATCTGACTTCTTATTTACTCCCCAGATCTCATCTCTTCCTACTTTCCCCTTCACACACTGGACCATATTCATTTAACTTGAAGATTGTCAAACATGTATGCATATTCCCGTTGCTGGCCTTTACACCTAATGTGTTTTTTCTCCATATATCTACATGGCTCATGACCACACCTCTTTCAAATCTCATAATATCATTGAGCCTTTCCCTAACAATTCTTTTTTTTTGGTGGTGGTGGGGACTGTGCCATGCAGCTTGTGGGATCTTAGTTCCCTGACTAGGAGCCGCAGCCGTGAAAGAGCTGAATCCTAACCATTGGACTACCAGGGAATTCCCAACAATTTTATTTACAATTGCAACTCCCATCCCTGCCTTTCCCCATTCCATTTTCCTCCAGATTTTTTCACTGCCATCCACTATACTCTAATAAACAACTTATTTTAGTTATTTTGACTTTTTTCTAGCTCTACCACTAGAATATGAGAGCAGATAATTTTGTCTGTTTTGTTAACTGCTGTATCCTGCACCTTAACACAATGTCTGACGTATAGTAGGTATCCAATCAATATTTTTTGGATGATTGAATAAATTACACTGTTAGTTTCAAAAATGCAAGCGTGAACCTTTCGTCTATAGAAGCTTTAAATAGGAACAGTCTAAATTTCCACAGATGAGGATGTGTCTACGTGAAGGAAGAATTCTGGTCAGTGGCATTCAATTTCTAGACAGGTACCTTTTTATGTGATTTATAGAGGCAATCCACAAAGAGTGTCTACTTTTAGAATTTTGGTAATAATTAAAGCATTTTTGATACAAAATACTATCATATGAACCACGCTTCTTAGGAGCATTCACATTTTTCAAAGAAAATCTGCATAACTAAATTCATTAGAACTTTCATTTAAAGGAATTTTGTCAATAGGCCCTTATTACCCAAGTATCCTTCTGCTAGAGAGGACGCAAAACAATTTTCTAAGAAAAGTTTTTATTTTACATGTGGGTCCTACCTTTGTAACTTCCAAGGAAAGCGTGAGAATTGTTAATCAGGAATTCAATCTTGTCAGGCTCCTTAGTTTTCATCAGAGATGGGTAGTGTTATATCTAGGTTGGTTGTCTTCAAAGCCTATGAACCTGTATTTAACTGGTAACCCCAAATAGTTGCATTCTACATTAATATGTTCTCCATTATAACGTATCTCTCTACCACTAGATATTTACCAAGTCTGAGCTAAGCAAAGGACCTCTTGAAGAACAGATTATCCATTCAGTTAAAATGTATTCTTAAAAAAAAAAAGTATTATCTTCTTTTCAGTTGACTATAGTTGGTTTACAATGTTATGTTAATTTCTGACATACAGCAAAGTGATTCAGTTGTACATATATACATTCTTTTTTTAAATATTCTTTTCCATTATGGTTTATCATAGGATATGGAATATAGTTCTCTGCATTATACAGTAGGTCTTTGTTGTTTATCCATTCTGTATGTAATAGCTTACATCTGCTAACCCCAACTTCCCACTCCATCCCTCCTCCAATCCCCTCCCCCTTGGCAACCACAAGTCTGTTCTCTATGTCCATGAGTCTCTTTCTGTTTCATAGATATGTTCATTTGTGCCATATTTTAGATTCCACATATAAGTGATATCATATGGTATTTGTCTTTCTCTTTGACTTCACTTAGTATGATAATCTCTAGGTCCATCCATGTTGCTGCAAATGGCATTATTTCATTCTTTTTTATGGTTGAGTAATATTCCATTGTATATATGTACCACATCTTCTTTACCCATTCGTCTGTTGATGGGCATTTAAGTTGTTTCCATGTCTTGACTATTGTGAATAGTGCTGCTATGAACATAGGGGTGCATGTATCATTTTGAATTAGAGTTTTGTCTGGATATATGCCCAGAAGTGGGATGTATTCCCACTAAAATGTATTCTTGGTTTTGTGTAAATGGACCAGGAAAAAAAAAAGTTTTGATAATCATCTCTTCAAGGAAAGATTTTGACTAAATTTGTGATGTGTGCATAGCAAAGATATTCATTCCCTTATTCTCTAGCTAATTTTACAACCGCATCATTTTGCTTCTAAAATTAATCTGTGCTTTCTTATCTCATTTATATATCATTGTAAGTTACCTTGTATTCTTTCTGGGGCAAAAGTAATAAATGTACAAATAAACACAAGCATCTTTTATTTACTTGCAAATAAATGGAATTTTATTTTAAGCAATTTCTGCTTTTTGAGGGATCATTACAGATCGAATTCTTATGAAGGGAACAGGGAAAATGTTGTCTCACTTTTTGCTGAGATGAATTTTTTTGAAATCCTCACCTGGCTACATGTGAAGTCCAAGCTGACTGCTATGCATATTTATCATATAGAGTTTTTTTTAAGAAGTAAATGTGGTGTTGGCTTTGCCTTAAGTGCTGAGGACTGTGGACTGTGCTGATTAGCACATGTTTTATGAAGCTATTTGGAGAGGGTGGGACTCTGCCTTGGAGGAAAACTGAATATTATCTCAGGGAGTTGTTAGTACATTCCCTGAGGCAGGGTCAGCTAGCAGAAAGATTACAGAGCGAGGAATTAGGAATCCTAGATCCTAGGTTTTGTCTGGAAGAGTCCAATCTCTACTCACTCTTGTAATGGCTCATTTGTAAAACACTTAATTATGCCAAAGTCTCTCCTGTAAAATGGAGATATTTCTATACCTCCATAACTCAAAGAATTCTGGACAGGGTGAAACGTATGGTGGAAAGAATGTATTATATAATGGTGGAGTCAGGAGAAACTAACTTGAATTCTAACACTGTCCCTTACTAATTGTGACATTGGACAAATTATCTAGCCTTGGGGAACCAATTGCTACTTTCTAAAACTAACTCAATTTCATTTCCAAGTTAAATAAAGGCCTACTTTCCCAAGTTGTTATGAGGATTAAATGAGATAATGAATTGAAAGAGCTATACAACTATAAACTCTACAGGCATTTTTATTTCTCTGGCTAGGAGACAGAGAGAAACTTAGATGCTTTTGTTAGGCAAAAGCTTTGAGACTCTATTGGCCTACTAACTGAATTTACTGAGGGGGGAGAGAGCACCTACAGGTTTGCTCCAACAGTGCAATCCAAACAAAATAGATGCCAGTGCTTTAGCGCCACCTACCAAAGTGAAGCTGAGCTCAGCAGGCCACCAATTAGGTTCCATTAGTATTCTCATGCCCTTCCTAAATTGTTGGATTGGCTTGATAAGTTCTTGAGTATGTTGATATATTATAATTAAATTTTATTACCTTAGTATCCATGAATAGTTCACAAAGGAATCATTTTACTGTTCTAATTATAAGGACTTTATATTCCCAATCTCCATGCGATTATACCTGGTAGTCCCAAGAGAGATAGTGAAGTCTAGGCTGTGAGTTTCAGAGAATAGAAATGAAAGGAAGCTGGGGTCAGGACAGTCTTCTTTTGAGCGCTCTGAATTCTCTCTGAACTCTTGCATTTAGAGAGATCGAGGCCTGGGGGAGAATATTCTTAGTCTGATACCTTGGGACTCCCTCATGACCTCCTGGATGTCTGGAAAGGAGAGTTCTTACCCTTTCTCACTTTGTACCTTCCCTGGACGGGGTCAATCTTATTCAGAGAGCTTGGGGTGCACTCTTTATACCTGCAGTTCTTGATAATTTAATCTTAATAGTAAAAATCTCTATTCCCAGGAAGCTATAATAAATCTTGAGTTGGTTAATTTCAATAAAATATGAAATAAACATGAAGTATAAAGACATATGTATCCATCTACAGTTCTTCTATGTTTGATAGACTGGGCAGGAAAAAAAAAGATTTGAACAATACAATTAATGAGAATGATTTAATAAAGAAAAATGGGACCCCGTGCCCAATTATTAGAGAACATATGTTTCTCAAGAACATAGGGAATATCTCTGCAAATTACTGTCCATGTAAGTCAAGTCTCAACACATTTTAAAGGATTGGTATCAAACAGCAGTATTTTCTAACCATAATGTAATTAGGTTAGAAATCAATAACAAAAATGATAACAAAAGAGGAAAACAATATATTTAGAAATTTTTGGGGGAACTAAGATCCTGCAAGCTATGCAGTGTGGCAAAAAAAAAAAAAAATTTTTTTAACACAAACTTCTAAGTAACCAGAAAAGCAAAGAAGAATTTTAATGCAAATTAGAGAATAGTTGTTGGAGTGATGGCAAATAAGTGTTACATAGAAGTGTATAATAACACAGGCTTACTGTAGGAAGAAATGCTGAAAGCCAATGAACTTAAAGTTCAGTTTAAGAAGTTAGAGAAACTTCTTTATCGCAGAACAAATCCAGAGAAATTTAATGAATGACAATAATAAACAAGTATATAAAATAATGGGATAGGAAACAAAGCTATAATAAAGAGGATAAACAAGGCCAAAAATATGTTCTTTGACACTAATAAAGTGGACCATACATCAAAAGGGAATAAACAAATAAATAATAAAATGAATAACAAAGTGGGGCATAACTACAGATGTAGCAGAGATTTTAAAAATAATACCAGAGAACCTACCAGTTTATTCAATGGACTAGATCTCTTTATTTTTTTTATTTTTTATTTTCTTGCGGTACGCGGGCCTCTCACTGTTGTGGCCTCTCCCGTTGCAGAGCACAGGCTCCGGACGCGCCGCAGGCTCAGCGGCCATGGCTCACGGGCCCAGCCACTCCGCAGCATGTGGGATCTTCCCGGACCGGGGCACAAACCCGTGTCCCCTGCATTGGCAGGCGGATTCTCAACTACTGCGAAGCCCCATAGATCTATGGGAAGCCCCATAGATCTCTTTAGATATAAGCAGAAATGAACTTCACTTTTTCTGACACATGTCTTGCAAAGATATAGTGAAAAATATGCTGTCTTGCTGTTGAAAAAAATCTCTGGCAAATTCCGTAATTTTTCTGATCTTAAAAATAAAAGTAAAAATAAATATTTTTAGTAATAGAAGTCCAGTCCACATTAATATGACTGCTCTGAACTTCTTAGAAACTTTCCTTCCTCTTCCAGTTAGGGCCTGCTTCAGTCTTCAGTAAGTGGGGGGAGTGGGGAGGATGGTTGTTTTCTCTCTTCCCTTAACCTTTTGTGGAGTTTTACTCCTTTGGGGAAGATGTTAAGGTAAAGGGGGCTAAGAGAAAAGAACAAATGCTTCTTTGGCTAACACAGTTCACCTCTAGCTATGGCAGATGCATTCTTATCTGGTGTTGATTTCATGAGCACTTGTATGTGTTCCTCAGAAATCCCCCACTGGGGATCTCCTGATAGAGGACACCCCTGCTGTCTGGCCAATTATAACTCCCCTCAGCCCTTGAGTTTCTGGCTGGGTCACATTGTTCCTCCAGATGATCCTCTTGGATTGTGTTCCTTTTAAGATAACTCTTGGCTGACTTCCTTCTGTGGACATTCGTACCTTTGTCCTTCTCTTGGAGGAAGAGCCTTTGGTTTGAGTACAGCCTTATGTCTCATTGCTATGTTAACTTCAGACTACCTCTTGTGTTTCATTTGTTCCTATGAAAATTGATCACCAATCTCTACATAGTCTCTCAGCTTCTCTGCGTGGCTCTCTTTAAGTCCTCTTTACTTAGCTTACTACGGCAAGGGGAAAGGAAACTGCTTCTGTTCCACACAGAGGAAGAAGGATGTGAAGAGCACGTTGACATGGACATGCTCCCTCCAAGCATTATTAACCCATACTCTTTCTACCATCAACAGTGGGTGATAAAAAAAAATGCTGGCAATCTCATAAATGGTAACTTGCTTTAAGAAGACGTACCTGAGAGCTATCATGTTGTTTGTGTTGGAGTTTCAGCAAAGGCTGAGACAGAAGCAGTCTCATTTTAACAACCTGTTATATTACAAGTAACTGTATGCCAATCAACTTGAAAACTTAGAAAAACCAGAATTTTTTTTGAAAAATATAGCTTAGGAAAGAAATTTTAAGAAAAAGAAAAATGAATAGACCTAATCATCAAAGAAATTAAATGAGTATTTGCAAATTTAACCTACTCCCTCAAAAGTAAAACAAACAAAGAAAGAAACAAAGAAAAGTAAAACAAACAAAGAAAGCAAAGAACCCTGTATTTCACTATGTGAAAATTTTAATGGAGATTCTAACAACTGAAGTAAGACAATACAAAGAAACAAAATCTTTGAAGATTCAAAAGTAAGAAACAGTTATCATTATTTGAAAGCAATTTAATTGTCCTACATAGGAAACCCCAGAGAATGTGTAGAAAAACTATTAGCATTTTTGAATCTAGCATTTACAGAAATCAATCATATTTCTTATATTAACACAAATAGTTAAAAATATAATTTAAGAAAAGAGGTTTAATGTGGCTAAAAATAATTCTGTCAAAAATATGGAAGAACTTTATGAAGGATTTTACAGAATTCTATTGAAACATATTAAAGAGGACCTAAGTAACTAGAGAGATATATCAGAATTATCGTGTATCAGAAGAGTTGCTGTTATGAAGATGTCAATTCTTTTGTAAAATGAGGACAGTTATGAATGAATTCACATGGAAGCTTATGATATGGAACTTTGTACCTTAAAATTACCTATATGGGTGTAACACTGGAAGGATTTTGCATGCCATCAAGGATAAACGTACTCCTGTTTCAAGACTACTGCCTTAAAGAAATTCTTATATGTGTAAAAAAGAATACTTATACCAGAATTATTGGAGCAGCATTCTTTATAATGAAAAAAAAATGGAAACGACTAAACATTCATCAGTAGTAAAATAAATGAGTTATACACATATACAGTAAATCCCCTGCCTATGAACAAGTTCCATTCCAAGAGCACGTTCATAAGTCCAGCAAAGTTAGCCTAGGTACCCAACTAACACAATCAGCTATATAGTACTGTACTGTAATACGTTTATAATACTTTTCACACAAATAATACATAAAAAACAAACAAATATACAAAATAAAGAAAATATTTTAAATCTTATAGTGCAGTACCTCGAAAAGTATAATAGTGCAGTACAACAGCTGGCATACAGGGGCTGGCATCGAGTGAACCGGCAAGAGGAGTTACTGACTGGAGGAGGGAGAGGAGGTGGGAGATGGTAGAGCTGAAGGATCATCAGCAATAGGAAATGGAGGGCAAGCTGCAATTTCACTCACGCCTGACGTTGATGGTACAGGTTCTGGTTCCTCGCTGGATTCAATTCTATCTATCCTCTTGAAAAAATGATCCAGTGATGTCTGGGTAGTAGCTATTTTTCTCATCATAGATGACACGGTAGCACTGGATTGCAATCTGAACGGCTGCTGCAACCTTTGTGTACCATTCTACGTTTGGGTCCTGTGCCTCAAAACTAACAGTGCCACCTGAAATAAAGAAAATCCCGTTGCCATTTCCTGCGTAGTGAATCTCTTCGGTTCTTCAGTTACTTCTTCCTCTTGTCTCTCTTCCTTCTTTCTCTGGGCCTCCAATTCCATCAGGTCTTCATTAGTATCCTCCATGTCCACATCTTTGAAAGTTTGCAACTTGAAGGTTTGTACGTAGAAGACTTACTGTAGTAACTAGAGTTACATGTTTCAATGTGTGGATAAATCTCATGAACATGGGCTGGTCAAAAAAGGCAAACTGAAGACAGATATATATAGCTTGTGATTATTCATATGAAAACAATAATTTTACATGTGTTTGTGCATATACTAAAATATATGTATATATACTTTAAAATAGAAAACATGCATGGTAAAAATTAATACCAAATATTGGATAGTAATCGTTTCCAGTGTTGGGCAGGTGGGAAGGGTGAAAAATGTGATTTATATTATTTCTAAAAACAGTAAAAACAAAATATAATGGAAGTTTTAGTTTGTTTCGAGATAGTAGGATACCTCATTTTTCCTCCTTTTGTAAAATAGTAAACCCTCTTTATGAGGTACTCCTTTCAGATGGAAATAAATCCTGTTATACAGTGTACACATTTAGTAAATTTCTTAATTTTATGTTTATGTTTCTCCTTCAAAAGCAAGAAAAAACACAAAAATCTCTGTACCCTATGTGGGGTAGCAAAATTTGGGAAAGAAAAACTGTTTATTTTTACCCTAGGCGGCGAATAGCCTTCAACAATATTTTCTTTTCAAAGATTCATCAAAGAAGTCATGTGTTAAATAGCAATAGAGCCATTCCTTTTACTGTGGCCTTATATATTAGACCATTTATTTTCTTTAATTGGTCCTCATCTCTACCATGACTAAATGAACCATGTGACACAAATAATCAAAGGATGGATTTAGAAGATTCCCAACCTGCTAAGATATTACAGCTAGAATAGAAGACAGCATTGGCAAAACAGAGTCATCTCAGATATAGCAGATGAAGAGAATTTTTTCTATTTATCAGTCACCTTTTTAAAAGGAACCCCTGAAGGGAAGCCTGAATTCATTCTCTTTTCTTGTCATAATTAGTATTTCCTGAATGTTTTCTTTCCTTCACATCTTGAATTTTAATGCTTCACTAAAGAATAATGGAAAAATCATTTGATGAAGCCAAAGATTACATTTAGTTCTAGTGTGTGTTAATTGCCTTTATTAAAAATTAGCATTTTTGAATTTCTAATTCTCTTTCTAATTTATGAAATATCACTCATTTTTTCATGTATCATATTGTAATTAAATTTTCATGGGAGTAAATTTTACTTGTCTCTGTTGCTGAAGAACTGAAGATTTGTCTGCACTACAAATGCAGTATATTTCTGTATTTGTATGTTGACAACAAAATATTCATTAATTTTAAACTTGGCAACAGCAGTATACATGCTGCAATTGTAATTACCACTGCTTAGTAACAGCCTGTTTCTTAGTGACAATGGGAATTAGCTGAATACTTATTACATGTGCTTCTGCTTGCAATATTTTCTCAATGTAGTTCTGATCCCTAGGTAGAAGTTTCCAGTTTAGGTGAAGATATTTGGGCCAAATACTGATTCTGCTCCATAAACCATCAATGTAATCAGTCTAAGACCAACAACAGTCCACAATTAATCACATAGTAATTGGATCCTTCCTTCAATGTCAATACATTAGAAGCTGCATGCAAGGGGAAAACTGTTTACCAGACTTAAATTTCTCTAGAGAAATCAAACATGGTACAATTAACAGGAAAAAATGCATTGTTCATTCTCCGGTTTAATTAGAAATGAACCACATCTGAAGTACCCTTTGCTGGCTTCTTTTATTACCTGATTCTGCTGTTTATTCCAGCGTTATCTTTCAGCCAAGTAGATTTTGCAGCAGACCTTCACCCACATCAATGACAAATGGTAGGCAACAATCTTCTATCAGCACTCTGATGTTCTTTATTGTAGAGATTATAGCAATCAAGCAAATTCACTGTTGAAAAATTGTGGGGTCATTTTCATTTTTTCTCTAGAATCTGGTGTTCATTGTACATTTTAATACTTCCTTTCTACTTATACAGTTGACACTTGGATAGAGTAAATTTTTATCACAAAACCTGAGATCAGAAGGGCTATTTTTATGATTTATTAAACACATTTGGATTGGATTCATGTGTGGCCATTGGGATTCTTTGTATAGTATAGGTCGACACAGGTGGCTTTTCCCATGGTCTATTTCCTCCCAAGTACTAGTGTTGGGCATTTTCCTTTCACACTACCACTGCTCCTTTTGGAATCAAAGGACACACCCCTATTTAGGGGAGATGTTAATGAATGCCCTGGTCTCATGTGCCCTGGCTGTGCCTGTAGGATCAGTTTGCATGGGCACTCAGGATTCTTGGGGCAAGAGTGATCAACCTTCTCTGAATGAGCTCTGCGTAAAGAGCAAGCAACAATTGTAGAAGGCCTTCTATAAACAGTAACAGAGACCAGCAGACATACCTCCCCCAAAAGGCAAAATGATTGACAGTATTAAGGAAAAAGATTTCAAAACTAGGAAATAAGACTAAAAAATAACTGTATGTCCTTTTAATGTCATATTGGAGCATTGTCTGACAAGTCTGCCTAGGAACCATCTGACTACTTAGGGACTTGTAACTTTCTTTGACGTACTATTGCATATTGACCAGGGTCCAGGGCCTGTAAAATTAGATGTTATCTTGGAAGAAAGAGAAATTGCAATTAACTTTTGTGCAGTAAAGATGCAAATGTAAATATATATACATACATTTACTATATCTATACATATCTATATGTATCTATATATATCCAAATGTTATAGCTTTATTGCCTTTTAAACACTTTTGTCTCTAATTCAGTAATCTCATTTCAGCATCCATTCTTTTTTTTTGAAAAGAAACTTGCAAGTCATATGTTTGATATTACATAGTACATATTATTATTAGTTGTACATAGCACATTAAGTCAAATCAATTCTAGCCAACATGCGTATCATATCCAATAGCTCACGAATTTAATCAGCAAGCTGCATGAAACCATCAACCGCTTGGCAGGTGTCCTTCTCACTCCGGCACCATGATTTGTGGGAGCTTCTATTAATGAACTTTATCACACATCTGGTTCTTACTTCAGGACCATCTCACCTAAAATCGCCCACTCTTTCTGCTTAAATAAAACATCTCCATGGACTAGTGACTCATCAGCCCATGTTCACACATAACTGTGGTTTCATGCATTTGGTGTTTTAAAAAAATTTTTTTAACATCTTTATTAGAGTATAATTGCTTTACAATGGTGTGTTAGTTTCTGCTTTATAACATAGTGAATCAGCTATACATTTACATATATCCCCATATCTCCTCCCTCTTACATCTCCCTCCCGCCCTCCCTGTACCACCCCTCTAGGTGGTCACAAAGCACAGAGCTGATCTCCCAGTGCTATGCGGCTGCTTCCCACTCCAGCATCCATTCTTTTGTTGACTGTTTAAACATCTCTCATAGTCTCTTGAGCCACTTTGTCATCTTGCTAGTATTGTCATTAATAAATTAATTCTCTGACACAAGCTCACTATGTATTTCTATTAGAATTAGATGTTTTCTAAAATTATAGTTTGAAATAATTTTAGACTCAGAAACTGCAAAAATTCCAGAGTTCCCATTAACCCTTCACCTGGATTCCCCCAGTGATAACATCTTATATAACCATAGTATAATAGTCAAAACCAGAAAATTGATATTAGCATAAAATACTCTTAACTATAGACCATATTCAGATTTCATCATTTTTAAAAATAAATTTATTTATTTATTTTTGGCTGCATTGGGTCTTCATTCCTGTGAGCGGGCTTTCTCCAGTTGCAGCGAGTGGGGTCTACTCTTCACTGTGGTGCACGGGCTTCACATTGCGGTGACTTCTCTTGTTGCAGAGCATGGGCTTCAGTGGTTGTGGCACGCAGGCTCAGTAGTTGTGGCTCACGGGCTCTAGAGAGCAGGCTCAGTAGTTGTGACACATGGGCTTAGCTGCTCCGCGGCATGTGGGATCTTCCCGGACCAGGGCTTGAACCCGTGTCCCCTGCATTGGCAGGCAGATTCTTAGCCACTGTGCCACCAGGGAAGCCCTTCATCAGTTTTTTACAAGCAGTCTTTTGTGTGTATAGTTCTATGAAATTTTATCATACATACATATTTAAGTAACCAGTACCATCAGCAGAATCAAAAATGTTCCATCATCCCAAACAAGCTGCTTCATGCTATCCCTTTGTATTCACACCCTCCATGCAAACCTAATATCCAGCGACCATCGATCTGTTCTCCATCATTATCACCTAGTTATTTTGAGAATGTTATTTAAATGGAATTGTTCCCATATGTATTCTTTTGGCTTTTTTCATTTAGCCTAATTCCCTTGGAATTCGTCCCAATTGTAGTAGGCATCCTAGTATGTTTCTTTTTATTGTTGCATAGTACTCTATTCAAAGAGTGAACCATGGTTTGCTCATCCATTCATTCATGAAAGGACATTGGGTTGTTTCCAGTTTTTTACTGTTACAAATAAAGCTGTTATAAAATCCATGTATTCATGTACAGGAATTCGCTTGTATATAAGCTCTTATTTCTGTAGGTTGAATACTCAGGAGTTGGATGACTGAGTCACATGATAAATGTATGTTTAGCTTTATGAGACTGCCAAAATGTTTTCCAGAATATTTGTACCATTTTACATTCCACAAGCAATGTATGCTCTTCATCCTCACCAGCGCTTGTGACAGTGTTTTGTCTTAGCAATTCTAATAGCCATAAAGTGATATCCAATTGTGGTTTTAAGTTGCATCTAATTAATGATCAATGATGTTGAACATCTTTTTGTGAATTTATTTCATCTGTATATCCTGTTTGGATAAGCACCTGATTAAGTCTTCGCCTGGTTTTTTGTTTTGTTGTTTAATTAGGTTGTTTTTGTTCTCACTCTTTAAGTTTTGAGAATTCCTTATATACTCTGGGTATATGGGCATTTGAGTCCGTCTGATGAGTTTTTACTATTTCAGTTGTTGTATTTTTCAATTATAAAATCTCCATTTGGTTCTTCTTTTGATCTATTTCTTTGCTGAGGCAGTTTTCTTATTGATTTCAAGAGAATTTATGGTTGCTTACTAGAGCATTTTCATAGTATCTGCTTTAAAGTTCTTGACAGATAATTCTAGTATCTGTGTTTTCTTAGCATTGTCATCTCCTGTCTTTTCTCATTTGACTTGAGATTTTCCTGGTTCTTGCTATGCTCAATAATTTTAGATGGTATCATGAGTATTTTGAATACTATGCTCTGTACCTCTGGTTTCTATTTAAGTCTTTCATTTGCGCTGGAGTATTTAAGTTCAGAATGCACATCCCCTCCCTCTTTCATGGACTGTGGTTCATACGGCAATTACGAAGCTTTTGCAGTGCTCTTTTGGTCAGCCTTGCTTGTGTACTACAGAGAAATCAGTTTGAAACCTGGGTGGTGTTCCATACCCACAGTTCTTCTCTCAAAGTTTTTGCTTTTTGATTATGGTTGGTTTTATGAATGGGCCACTTGGGGATGAGCCTAAGCTTCATACACAGATAAAGGATGCCTTTCTCTAGCTCCCTCCTTTCTGTAATCCCTCTTGCACTCTAGCTGAAAGGGGAAGGATACCAAGTTTCTGCTGTCATTTGCTTAGTGCAGGGCAGGGATTGTCAACAGGGATCCTCCCCAAAGTTCCTGTGTTCCATTATCTACGAGATTTTCCCTTTTTATTCTTTTTTTTTTTTTTTTTTTTTGACCAGGCTGCACAGCTTGTGGGGTCTTATTTCCCCGACAAGTGAAAGCACCAAGTTCTAATCACTGGACCGCCAGGGAATTCCCTCCCTTTTTGTTCTAAACAGCTTAGTTTATATTTTGAAACCCTGAATATCAATGGTTTCTCTCTCTTTGTCTAGTAATACTCTTTTTTCTCAGTGCCACAGGGATGCTTCTGACGGCTTAAAGGCAGGTTCAAGATATATAAGGGAGAGAGAGAACACACACAAATTCATATTTCAAAATTTTATATTTCTACAGGCAGTTCTTTTTTAACCTCTTTATTGGCGTATAATTGCTTTACAGTGGTGTGTTAGTTTCTGCTTTATAACAAAGTGAATCAGTTATACCTATACATATGTTCCCATATCTCTTCCCTCTTGCGTCTCCCTCCCTCCCATCCTCCCTATCCCACCCTTCTAGGTGGTCACAAACCACTTAGCTGATCTCCCTGTGCTATACGGCTGCTTCCCACTAGCTTCTACAGGCAGTTCTTAACGTTGAATGCCAGTTAGCTATGGGAATGTATGTTTTTGTTTTTGTTGTTTATTACTATGAACAGCGTCGGCCTTCTGTCTACATTGCTATTGACATATCACCCTGGGTGTTTGCTCTAGTACATGCTTGCTGCTTTTATGCTAATGCTCTCTCTGGAGCTGTGCTGTGAAGTGCATGTATGTATTAGAAAGTGTATGGTTATAAAGTTTTAGTATTTTTACACAGAAACAATGATGCAATGGAAGATTGCGTTCAGATTTAATATTTGGACACAAATAAGTCACAGATAGGATTGATAGAAGACAGTTTTAGTAGAAGCCACGAGGAATTAGAAGTTAAGCAGCCCTATTTTCAAATCTTAACTCTGCAATATAAATTTGAGGAAATCTACTACTCCCTGAGAGCCCATTTCCTCATTTAGGATGGGAGATGACCACAACAATGAAACGGTTGTTAGGCCTGGATAACATTTTAGACAAAGAGACCAACTAAGATACTTCCTGGCACAATGACTGTCAATTCACTTCTCTAATAAGCATAAAAAGCAAAAAAATGACTATAAGATTTGGTAGTAATATAAATTTAAAATCTAAAACTTAAAAATTATGATCTAAGCCAGAAAATTATTTCGAATCAAAAGGGACTCTCTAAGGGGGGTTGGGGGAGGGCAGAACTGGGAGTTTGGATAAGCAGATGCAAACTATTACATATAGGATAGATAAACAACAGGTCCTACTGTAGAGCACAGGGAACTATATTCAATATCCTGTGACAAACCATAATGGAAAAGAATATGAAAAGAATATATATGTATAAGTGACTCATAATATAGATGAGTCACTTTGCTGTACAGCAGAAATTAAACACAACATTGTAAATCAACTATAGTTCAATAAAAATTTTTTTTAATGTTAAAAAAAAGAAAAGGGACTCTGATGCAGCTCCCCCTTTTACAGATAGCAAAGGGTTAAGTGACTTGCCGGGTGTATTTCTTGTGTCCAGGAGCAAATCTGGTGGCAGAACTCTGATCTCCTAATCAGTAGACCTTAACACCATGGCACAAACATCCCATACAAAAACCCTCTAAAATGGAATACATTGTACTCATTGATCTCTACAACAGGCCCCAACATACTATAAAATGTGCACATGGCATATAAACTACAACTGTATTGCATCATAAACTGATATCATTAACTGATATGCTAATTGCAACAAACATTTAACTAAAAACACTGCTTGCTTTAGAAAACTGGAACTCTTGGCGATGATATAGAAGACTGGGTCATTCAAAAAGGGTATCATGGGAAGTTAAATAGATCCTTTTTCTATTTGTAGACAAATGTTCTTATAGCAAAGAAACATTAAAAAATTATTTCATTGAATATTTCTTGACAAACATGGTTACTGTCTATGGAATGTTTCAAGACATCCGTAGGACTTTGGGAGCACTTGGAAAGACCTGCCTTTTTCTGTGCACCTGCAGCAGTTGCCCCAGCATAACAGAGGGTACTGATGGAGTTGGGCTGCACGCGGTCCTCTGGCAGTCCCCCGTTTGCCACAGCTACCTTGCTGTCCTCGCCCCTCCTTTGTTTTTCTTCCCTAATATGGGGCACAGTTGCTTTTGTTTATCCTTTCATGGACACTCCATTTCCTCTATCTTGGCGGGCAGAGGGGGAAGAGGGGAAGCTGGACAGTAGCTTTGGGTGGGGTAGGGAACCTGGGGTTGTTTTTAATGGGAAATACCTCTCAGAGATGCTCATATGGGCTCCTTAGCGTCGCATCCCAGACTGCTTTCCATGGAGATAGGGCACTGAGTCTCCCAGTGAGGTTGGAATTGACTCCACCTTAGGGGTCTCCAGTCAGCATCCAGCCCCTTCCCCCCAGGTTGTCAGCAGCTCTGATGAGATGCTGTATTTCCACCTAATTCTGGGTATATTAGTGTGTCTTGCACAACCTTAGATCATTAAAGATAAGGTAAACATTTTTTTTTTTAAGTGCAGAGTGTGGTTCTGCACTAGCTTGAAATTTTATGGAAAGGCTTTTTCAGTTTCTGCCAGCTCAGGCCTCATCTGGTACCTTGAGCAAACAACAGCAAACAAATGAGGGACACTGTGTCTACTATCCTTTCTGTTCATTCTCCCACCCATGTCATGGGAATAAACACTTTCAATTTGTAGGTGTTTTTGTTTTCAGGATGTATGTAGCCTTTGTTTAGCATTGTGCTAATACCACCTCCTAGACTGTGACTCAGTTTTGGTGGCTAGTTCTTGCCCTGAAACTAGAGGGTGCTGGAGCTGAAGCTGGGTGGGTTATTTATACATGATGCTTAAATGACCAAAGGTAGCAGGTCCTGTCTGTCTGCAGATCTCTGACTTGACAGTACTTTCCAACCCAGAACCAGCTCCTTTTCTGTTAATCAGAGCAGATGCGGAATCTTCCTAGTGCCTATATATTCTCCAAGCTGTCACTTCACTTATACAAGGATTGTTTCCTTTTGGGCTGTTTCCTCCTAAGACCTATGTGCTCTCATTTTTATCTTTATTGAATCAGATTTTTTGGGCCTAGATTATATTGACCAGTAAAATTCTCTTTGATTTATTATCCATATTTGAGGCAAAACATCCTATTGGAACTCTGACATTAGTTAAGAATCTCCATTCTGTTTCCCAAAGAGAAGAAAAGTCAAAATAATATTTCTCAGAAAATAACTTTCTTTCCCCCCCTTTTTTTTTTTTTTTTTAATTTTATTTTATGGTACGCGGGCCTCTCACTGTTGTGGCCTCTCCCGTTGCGGAGCACAGGCTCCGGACGCGCAGGCTTAGCGGCCATGGCTCACGGGCCCAGCTGCTCCGCGGCATGTGGGATCTTCCTGGACCAGGGCACGAACCCACGTCCCCCGCATTGGCAGGCGGACTCTCAACCACTGCGCCACCACGGAAAGCTCCCTTTCCCCCTTTTTATTCTCCAACATTAGATAATCACAAACAGGACTTTAGCTACTAATCCAAATACGGAGCACCTTGAGCACGATTTGATATTCCTTTTTTCATTTCCCATACCATTAAGTGCTCTAAAGAAAGTTGATCATTGCAGCCTTTGCCCCCGACTGCTTTTGTGTGATATGTGTTACATGGTAGCAATTAATCAATATTTGAGTGCTGTTTATCAAAAATCCCACTTAGAATCTTTTCTGTGTTCAGCCTATCATTGAAGAACACTTGGATATGTCTGGCATTCTTGTAAGTTGAGCATTCAGGGGCCCTATTTATGTGGAAACCCCAAATCCTTATATTCTGTAAGATTCTACAAGTAAAATTGTGCTAGTCTGGTTCAAAAGCAGTAGATTCCTGCAAGAGTGCAAATTTGAATACAGCTCCATGCCTGTCACTCAAGTTGTTCTCCATCCAACACTTATAGATTTATATCTTGATCCTTGGGTAAGAAGCCTGTAATAAAAGAGCAAGTGGGACTTCCCTGGTGGCGCAGTGGTTGAGAGTCCGCCTGCCGATGCGGAGGACACGGGTTCGTGCCCCGGTCCGGGAGGATCCCACGTGCCGCGGAGCGGCTGGGCCCGTGAGCCATGACCGCTGAGCCTGCGCGTCCGGAGCCTGTGCTCCGCAACGGGAGAGGCCACAACAGTGAGAGGCCCGCGTACCACAAAAAAAACAAAAAACAAAGAGCAAGTGAAAACTAAAATTTAGCTTTCTTAAAGCCTCCCCAAAGTATTGAGGGCACGGGGCATCAGAACTGTTGCCGTCAGCACTTATAAAGGCAAAGAGTGATGATGCCATCCTATGGGCCAGAATGAGAGATGATGCCAGAAGTACAGACAGAAGGGACTGTTAACATCTCTCAGTAGCTGCTGCAGTGTAGAAATTGGCTGGCACTGGCCCCAGTGGTGTCACCTGAAGTGGCTAGCTGCAGTAGTGTCCACGGTAGCCATAGCAGGGGGCAGAGCAGCCAGCGTGGTATAATCAGGAAGCAAGGGCTTAAGGGACAGGCAGCCTTGGTATGTGTCTCCGGTGGTAGGTAGCAGCAGCAGCAAAACATTCTGCGTGCTTTGTCTTTATAGCTCAAACTTCTTTTCTGGAGCATGACAGAGACACTGTCTGTTGTAGGTTTCTCCAGAGAAACAGAACTGCTACTCTGGAGGCTGAGAAGTCTCAGGATCTTCTGTCTGCAAGCTAGGGACCTAGAGAAGCAGGTGGTGTCATTCAGTTCAAGTCTGAAGGCCTGTTCTCCAGGGGAGCCAGTGATGCAATCCCAGTCCAAGGGCAGAAGATGAGATGAGGTGTCTAGCTTAGACAGGGAGGCAGGAAATGAGGGATGAATTCCTTCTTTCTCCAGCTTTTATTCTATTTAGGCCCTTAATAGATTGGATGCTGTCCACCCATGCTGAGGAGGGCAGTCTACTTTACTGAGTCCACGGATTCAAATGCTAGTCACATCTGGAAATAGCCTCACCAACCAGGCGCACCCGGAAATGTTTAATCTGGGCACCATGTAGCCAGTCAAATGAATGCATAAAATTAATCCCCATGTCATCAGAATTAGCTAAGGCAGAAGAGGAGCCAAAATGTAGCCTGGAGGGTTGATTTATGGCATGTTCATTGTGTACTTCTTGGGAAATCTCAACTCTATGGCAGAGTTTGAAGAAAACTGGTTTTAATGATAGGAGATGGGGAAAAATTCAGGAAAATAATGGTTTTGTGACCCACCCCCCCCATCTCTCTGCAGGCTGGTGTGTCCAGGGAAAGATAGATCACATTTCCTTAAACAGTTATGACTCTGTTATTTTTCAAAGGGAGCTTTAGAGAGAGATAAAGAAAGGTAGAAAAGGCCACTTAGAGACATGTAATTTGGGGAGGAAAAGAACGGTCTTTCTTGTTTGATTTGCTGCTGTTGAGGTAGTTTCAGACCATTTTATAATATCGGCTGGTAAAGAATCGTAATTCTTTTTTCTGCAGACACTGTTAAATGGGTAGATAACTGTATTGACTTGTCTGAACTGTGACTTGAGTCCTATACCCCAAAGACACATATATAAGGAAATTATATTTTTATTTTCTTCCTGAAAAGTCCAAATAACTCCCCCTTCTACTCTCCAAGAGAGTATGCACTGGGGAGTCTAATTCTCATGGCAAAAAATGTGTGTGAGCTTTTCTTTATGTAATAAATTCCCCTCAGGTAGTTTAAATGTTTACTACCTCGGGGCAGAAAAAATTTTAAATGAAGCAGGTGACACACTGAAAATGACGCAGTTACATTTGGAAGCATAACTGCCAACAGTCTTTGTGATTTTTAACTTTTATCATGAGAGCTGAACACAGTATCTTTGTGCATTTCTCTCTTCCACGACACAAACCCTCCCTCTCTCTCCTCCAGACAGCATTAGCAGATCCTGTCTACTGAAGATCAAAAATGAGGCTAAAACACCTCTGAGGCAATAAAATCGATGAATAAAGATTTGATTTACAGTTCAAATTCTACTTTCCGTGACACATCTAGGTGAGGTTTCCCCACCTGCATTATTCCCTGCAGGGCTTGTTAACTGTTCCTCTAAACTAAGATGCATTGAAGAGTCTGTGTCCATTTTTTACATGTTTACTGAATACAAATACAGTGGTTTTCTTTAGAAAACCAAGTTCAACTTATGAAACCATGATGGTAACCAAGCTTGAAGGAATTTTATGAAAAAAAAATAAATCTCTCCATATCTGTCTGGATATATAGACAAGTCTGGGAAAAAAGACACACACACACATACATATACAAACACTGTATAAATACAGACTTGTATAAATGTATGGATAGATAGATGGACGGATAGATATAGGTAGATAAAATGAAATGAGACTCTCTGAGATAAACACACACACATACACAGACACACAAAGATTAGGGACTGAAAATTTGCATAACTCAGAGGAAACTTCGCTGTTCTAAAATATACCAAACTATTTACTTGTAATCCAAGAAACATTTTTGTATATATTTAAGAGGACCTAGCAAATGCACCCCACTTACAGATGGCAAAACACAATCCCCTTAACACCCAAACAGGTGGATGGGGCTCACGTGTGAAGCACCCTTGTACTCCTTAAAAATGAACCATAGTGTTCGATCTTTTCTGTACAGCTACAAGCAGTGCTATGCATTTCAGGCCTCCCAAGGGAGAGCTCTTGGAACCAAATGTTCCTAATATGAACATGTGTAACTATATTGACTTGAAGGTTTCCTGTATGCCAGAGCCTCTGCTAAGCACTATATATAAATCAATTCGTTCATAAAATATGTAGCAGATACTGATAGTCTTTATTGATTACATATACTGATGAAAAAACTGTGATATTGAAAAGTTCACTATCTTGCCTAAAGTCAGGGAGTTTATTATAGATAAGCAAACTAAGGCTCAGAGTTTAAGGAACTTGCTTAAGGTCTGAAAGCTTGGGATCAAATGCAGGGCTGCTATAATCAACAACCCAATCTGTTTCACTTCACGACATTGCCTTGCAAGGGAATGCAGTAGGCATAGTTTAAATGTTTACCTTTCCAAAGCTCCTCAGAAAACTGCCCTCATCTGAACTTTCTGAAGGGCAGCAGGTGTACTTTATATCACAAGACCCCACACCAAAAGTTAACTGGATCAGGAGTGACCCCTGACACAATGGTGAGCACCCATAGATTGCCTGGTTAACTATGATTTGTGAGGCTTGGGTCAGGAAGATGAGATCAGTTAATTGGAGTTCTTTGAAGAATTGCAACAAAGAAACTGAGAGACTGGAATTTAGGTGTGGTGGGTCATTATTATAAAGGATTCTCTGATGTTGAGTAAATCTCCTGAAGCCATGATAATTATTGAGAAACTTCAAAAGACAAGGTGAACTTCAGAAAACCCAGCACGTGATGTTATTTTCTGTATACACACTGAATTTAAATACAGAGCTTTATGTTCACTAAGAAAAGTTGTATTTTTTAGCAAATAAGTTAGCAAGTGAATGTGTATAATACTAAAAACATATAAGTAAAATTGATATTTTAAAAGTTAGATTTTAAATTTTACATTATAGTTAATTATATGATTTAATAAAATAATATTTAAAACTACCATTTTTTATTGGCCATGAAACTTAGTTAAATATGTGTCTTTTAAATATGTTTAAAATGTAAAGAAAAAAATTACCTCATTTTTTTCTCCCTTAAAGTATGGATGTTACTTAACAAGCATTGTTAAGGAATCAGTTGCAAACTAGAATAAATTAACTTCTTTTTTCAGGCACTGAATTGCCCTTCAAAAATGATAATTGGTAAGTTAAAAAAAGTTCATGTGAGTTTGCCCTTTGCATGGCTGTCTATCAATATTTGTCAAATTTTATATAATGAAATGACCTTGGTATTTCTCTAGCCAATGACTAGCCAATGACCAATGACTATCAAAATTTGATAACTTTTTTACATAGAGATATTTTTTAATAAAACTATTTGCTTGAATAATCATCATTATCAATGATAATGGGGGGGAAACAGAAAGCAAAAGAAGAAATTATTACAAAACCCAGTAAATAAAAAGGCAATAATGTTCTGAAGGTGGGGTGAGAAAATTAGATTTAGTGTATGAAAATTTAGGGAAGATATATGTAATGATTACTTGGATATTGGGAACATTCTATAAATACTCATCAATTTTCATAAGCATGTTTTTCAGAAACGCTAAAGATCATATGTCAACAGTTAATATTTTTGGTTTATAAATGAAAATACTTCATACATTTGCCAAAATTTTATTGACTATGAACTGTTAGAAGAGCTTTTATATATCAAGGATCTCTGACTACCTTGGTTTACGTGTGACACTTTTATTTTTCTGTATGTAGCTTCAAAAATCGCCATTTAGTTTTCTCCTTTTTGTTTAGTAGATATCAAACAAGGCTATTCAGAGATTTCCAGCTAATGCTTTTATAACAACCTCCTGAAAGAGTACTTACCTGAAAGCAACAAGAATATGAGATATACACAAATGAGACATTTATTAAATTAGTAACCATGTCTATTTTCAAAAAGATATATCCATATTTTATAACTGAGGGCTCTTTAAGAAAAATATAGTTTTCAAGGAGTTAGTAAAATAGGACAAAAGATACAACTTTAATCAAAATTCTTTATTATTAACATTTTTTGTCATGGCCTGATTTTTTAGTCTAATCTTGTCCAATTTGATTTTTGATATCAAATTTATAATCACTAGAGAATGGGAGCCAGGCACACATTTAGGATACCTCAGATAAGGTTTTAGAACGCTGAAGTAATGTATACCTTAAATGTTCATGTTTTTCCTTCTACAAGCCAAAAAATCCCAACTCCTAATAATGTTTCAGAGAATAACTCTTATAACCAAGAATGATATTTGGAATTATCACAATAATAGGATGTCATGGATAATGACATATGATATTCAATACAACTGAACTGGTGAAGTGTACAGTGTTAAAAAAAAAAAAAAAGAAGACCTAAGGCTTTTAACTTAATTCATGTTAAGGAATAAATTCCTTGCAGCAGATGCATTGGAAATAACCTGTCTGATTTGGTGGACTGTTGTTTAAATAACTAGCTGGTATCTATTTGTAAGTAAGTGACAAAGTGACAAGTTTGAGTTAGATAGCTACTTACTTAGAACTGCTACCTACCTGCATACTGGGGAATACTGTTTGTTTTACCTAAGCAGACGTTTCGATTGACTTGAATAGGATAATTAAGTATGCACACACTAAATATTTGTGAGGTTCAAACATGTACTGATTGCTAGACTCCAGTTAAATAAATGAGCAAATCATAGAAGATATCATGTGTGTAGATTTTAGCCTAGTAAATAAGTTCCAATTAAGTTAAGTGGGGAAATCCTTCAATTAAAGGATGAAATCCTTCAATCCCAGTTTTCCTTTAAAAATCAACAAGAAGAAACAGTCTTAAAGCATAGCAACAATTCTTGGTACCCTCATTTCACGTGACTGATAAAATCAACTATCTATCCAGGCAAATAGAATGCATTATTTTTGTGGGGAAAATTGGACAATTACATCACCAATGGGTAGTAGGCTAACGCAGACCAGAAGAATAATTAGGAATAAGTCACTTCATCCACATTGGTTTGGTTCTTTGGAATGAGATTTTTATCACTGACAGTGCGTTTTGTCTCATGTCTTGCTCTCTGGTTTTATCATCTTGCACATTACACAATGACACATGATGGCCTGGTCCTGCACATCCAAACAATGGCATATCCAGCCAGGTACCTGCTTTCTGTGTTCTAGCTTCTTCGTGTGCATCTGAGTGGATAATGCAGGCACTTAGTGAAGGAGCGTCATCTTTAATCAGGGGCCAGGGAGTAAGAAGATTCTTCATTCTCGGCTACAAATCCAATACTTTATTCTAATTTATCTTTTATAGAGTTGATATTTTGATCCCCATTTCTTTCCTCATAATTATTCTTGGTTGTTTAGAACCTGGAAGGGAAGAGAAATGAGCAACTGACAATAATCTCTTACAATTTACAGTCAGCTAGTCACCTGCTTAGCAAGATGGGTGGAAAAGATTGAAGCAGAAAGATAATAGCTCAGTAGCCAACAGATTCAACTTTAAAATTTTTTTTTTACTGTGTCTAGGACCTCATTTCCTCTTTTTTACTTTGAATGTATATGTCATTCCTAAGTCTTCAAGTAGAATGATAATTCTATTTGCCCTCATTTGATTCTTACAGTTTTCATAATTATATCTATAAGAAGAGGGAATTTAAGTAAGAGCAGAGAAAATACCAACCATATAAAAATGCCAATTTGGGGCAATTATAAATAAAGCTGCTATAAATAGTCATGTGCAGGTTTTTATGTAGACATAAGTTTTCAATTCATTTGAATTGAAATAACTGGGAGTATGATTGCTGGATCACATAGTAAGACGATAGTTAGCTTTATAAAACAGAGATGTATCTAAGCTACTAGCTCTGAGATGAGCACTATATAGGGAAATGAAATATTTTTGAGGGTGATAAAGTAAACTTTTGATTATTATGTCTGCTTCTCCTTAAGATAGGTCTTCTTTTGGCCAGAGGAGTAATTTCATTCTAGCTTGTAAGTTGGTATTGTTTATTGATTAATGAAACTCAACTGTCACTCTGTCCTTTGAAATTAAAAATGGAAAAGATGTTTTGATTGTCCCAACCTATAGTCTGTCACTATTCTAAGGCCCTACTCAAGATTTCTGTTAATTTCCAGGGGCTTTTCATTTTTAGAATTAATTCTGCTTCTGAGTTTCTGGTACCTTTGAACTATCTATTTCACTTGTATCTCATAGTGCTTAGCTGTCATTCTCCCGCTGTTCTTACATGAACATAGAATTCAATCTCTTTATAAGGTTCTCCCCCCACTCACCACACACACACACACACACACACACACACACACACACACACACACACACACACACACGGGCACACACACATATAAATACATTAAAAGGAACTTCACACAAAGCACTTGTGGGAAGAACATATTTTTTGAGGAAAACAGGGTTTTCCTACCATGGAGTTGCTCATCCCCTTTTCCTCTCAAGACTCTGCTAAGAACCCACTTTTTTCTCTTCATTAACCCCCCACTCTTCGGTTCCTTCACAGATACTCAAATCACCTTGTTATGCAGAACAAGTTAGTTCTCTAAATTACGCTTGGCACGACTCCAGGCTTAATTTTACACATCCAAAGACTCCAAGCCTTTGCTAAAACAATGGGCTATTTATGCCCATTCTTCCCCTTCAGTAGCATGGAAAAGCGGGCAGAAGTTTTGACAGTTCACTTTTTTCTATTCTCTCATCCCTGTCAATCTCTGAATAAAAGGGTAGAGATCTATTTTCCCTTTAATGTGAAATATGTTATCCCTTAAGAGGGATTAAATAGTGATAATTAGTTTCATCTTTATGTATTTTCTTCTATTATCTAAATATCAGAAAGCTTTTCCAAACTGCTTTCCATAATTACAGCCACATTTTTCATCAATGTTTACAAACTTTACCATAGGTGAAATTTACTCCAAAATATGTTCCATTAAGTTAAGTAGGAGGCTATAACGTGTTGGGCCGTATTAACGACTCTTGTTCTGAGAATGACGTGTCTTCCCTTTCTGAAACCCATACACAGACACAGACATACACTCCACAGGAAAAGTTCAGAGGGCTTGAAAACTACCTAACAGAATATTCATCTGATTTTTCATTAACGTTATCAATTAGGGCCATCGGTTTTCATTAGTATGTTTACTAATAACTAAGGAGATCATTACACACACACACACACACACACACACACACACACACACATATCTGTGATGGGGATTTTACAGGGGAGAACCAACCTACAAAAGCAGAAGGGACTTTTCAGGCATCATACGAGTGTGGAAGATGTGAAGAACAGAAAATGAGTTTTATATGTGGACAAGAGGAGGTGCTAGGTGTTCAGCTTGCTCTAATTTACCTTCATCTCTTGCTCTGCCACCTCACCAGCTTCCTCCTGTGCCGTGTTGTGTTTTCCTTGCTGTACTTCTTCCTTTCCCCGAGCATGCTCTCACTGTCACTGTAGGGCCTTTGCACAGGCTCATCTTTCTTCCAGGACTACTCAATTACCACCTCAATTGCTTGTCCTCCAACACTTCGCCCACACTTCCAAGGGCTTTTACCTTTTTTTTTTCAATCTCAGTTTAATTAAATCATACTCAGAGGTCTATTCCTTCCTTTCTATCTAAATTAGGTATTTCTACCATCTTGTGTTTCTTTTGTAGAAAATCTTATTTTTTTCATATCATTTGGTAAAATACATTAGTGTATTAATATAAAATTAATTATAAAATAATCATGATGAAATTTTGTTTGATTTGCTTGTTTCATGCTGTCTTTTTTTAAAAATATTTTTATTTTTGGCTGTGTTGGGTCTTCGTTGCTGCATGCGGGCTCTCTTTGGTTGCAGCGAGCAGGGGCAACTTTTCTTTGTGGTGCGCGGGCTTCTCATTGCAGTGGCTTCTCTTGTTGTGGAGCACGGGCTCTAGGCGCCGCGGGCTCAGTAGTTGTGGCACACGGGCTTAGTTGCTCCGCGGCATGTGGGATCTTCCCAGGCCAGGGCTCGAACCCATGTCCCCTGCATTGGCAGGCGGATTCTTAACTACTGCGCCACCATGGAAGAAGCCCCTCATGCTGTCTTTCTCACTATGCACTAAGGTCCATGAAGGCAGAGACCACGATCCCCATTGTTGCCCCATGAAGGCAGAGACCATGATTACCATTGTTGCAGTCTGTCCTACCACATTGTCTATGTAAATAGTTATTGAATAAATGAACACAGATGGAAAAGAACATGAGAACAGGCTACAAATGGTAATATACATTGTGCCAGGCTTAAGCAATACATTATATTTGCATATTGTTAAATAAGCCTTCTTAAGCAATACATTATATTTGTTCAGAGGGATTTGATTTCAGTGGTTAAACCGCACAAGTAAGAGAAGGCTTGCTAAAGGTGAGGTAGTTGGGCTTATTGATGGCCGTAAGGAAGTTCACTCTACTCCTGCATCACGGTCAGAATGTGCTATTCTGGTCCTGCCCTGGATGTGCAGGTTGTTGAAGACACTGTCACACAGCATTAGTTCATGCCTTTAACAGTTGCAGCTGGCAATCTCTGCTGGGGGGTAGGGGCAGGGCAGAAGAAATTTTTGTGGTGTTATTCATAACGTGAATCTTGAGGCTATGTTGTCAAGCAACGTTATAAGGAAAAAGGTCTCCATGGACAGAGAAAGATGTTAACTTATTTTAAATGGAGTTGTTACTCAAAAATAACTAAAGCATTATGGAGCACTAAAGTACTGACGGAAGGTTTGCACATATTGATTATGCGTCATCATCTGTCTTGTTAGCATTTTGAACATAACACTTGTAATTTGACAGTGCTGTAAACACTACTTTAAGTAAGATGATGAGAATATATACAGTTCTAAAGATTCTTTTGGTGATGTTATGCTTACTTGATGCAATAACAACTAAATTATTCTCATTTAGAATGCACTGATTTTCTGTCTTTGGGGAACTCTAATTACCTTCAAGATAAGAGACAAGCAGCCTTACTTCCACACTGAATGCACAACTCTTCACAGTTTATGCTGCTTTCAAATGCCATCTTCTTAAACCAGTATCTTCATTTTAACTCTGGGGAATTTAAATTAAACATGCCAAGCTATTGTAAATGTAATTAGTTACGTCCACAAAGGAGCCGTATTTTGAGGTTTGGGCAATGAGTCACTCCGATTAAAGGAATTCAGTTGAAACATATCAAATGAAAGGAAGGGGCCCTGAAATTTTGTTTTTCATATCTTTCCAGAGGTAATTCAAAAAAAAAATCCTTTCAGTAATACAAAAAGGCATCTCATTCATAATCCTCTAATTTCACTATGTAACTCTTCCAACCTCTTTGCCTTATAAATTTTTAACTCTTAAATTCCAAAATCTCCACCTACACTCATGTTAACAGGAATGTTCACACATTGGAAGAGCTCCCTGAAACTTCCATCTTCTGAACTCAACTTCTCTACTTCCCTCTCTGACTTACTCACTGCTTTTAAGCCCACTCCTTGGCCTCATTAAACTTTTGTTTCCTCAGTCCCTGCCTGTTCCCCAACCTATCAGCCCCTTCTGAATTTAATTTGCTTTCCTCACTTGTCTAGACATCATAGTCAATCTTGACAGTGACTACTTCCAGAACCCCTGTACCTTCTGCCCTCACTCCACCTTCAGTTTTATGCGATTGTAACTTAAAAACTCCAGCATGTACGTTCTCCACTCACAGGTTTTGTAACAGCACTTGAGAAAAGCATGACCCTCTGCTAGTTCTCTAGAGACTCAATTCCATCTCAACTCAGTTGCCACTTACTCATCCTTCGTTGACTCTTCACAATTTATTTTCCAAATGATACTCTTTGGCCCATCAACTATAATTCTCCTATCTTCCCCTTTATTTAGTATATTATTCTGACTTTTTGATCAACAGAATTCATTGATCTGTGAGGGAAAGTACCTAACCTCCTCAAAATAATTCCTTTTCTCTACATTTTTTCCCACTTCCCGCTTTGCATCAGAAGAAAGAGTATAAAGGCCTCCTTCTTAAGACTTATCTTTTCAATGGTCTTTCTTTACATCATTTTTTATCTTCTCTAAAACCTTGCTTATTTGATTCTACCCTCCTTTTTTTTTTTTTTTTTTGAAAAAAAGAAAGAGAGAGAGGGAGAGAGAGACAGAGAGACAGAAAGAGAGAGAGACAGAGCAGTAGGGACTACCCTCCTTCTTGAACATTGACTATTTCTCTGCTGTTTCCTTCCTTGTACCCATAATCCAACCTTCTCAAATGACTTATCAACAAGAATAACAAGTTCAAAATCCTCCTTCAACCGCACAATCATGTGAAGCTCTTCACTCTCCTGTTTTAACCATTTTCCTTAAAAATACTATATTTGTGTATTAGATTGTTTAAACAACCTAATCACCGATCTTTTAATTGGTGAGTTTAATCCATTTTATTTATTGTAATAGCCATTGTGTTAGAGTTTATTTCTGCTCTCTTATTTTATATTTTTAAATATGTTGCTTCCTTTATTGATTTTGGTTTTATCTTTCCTACTTTCCTTCAGATAGAATCTTTTTCAGAAAGGTAAATACTGTATTTAATGTGCTCTCATGTTCTTTTGATTAGCTTTTGTCTGTATCCTTTTTCTTGACAACCTTTTTTAAGCAACAATAAACTTCCCCCCAAACTGATCACAATTAGTTGACCTATCTTTTGCAGCATTCCCTTTAACCTGTTTCATATGCAAGTACATCCTCCAAAACTATTACCAATGTGGGATCTTAGATGACGCATTTCCTTGTAATGTATGTCTGAGAGTATTTTTATTATGTTCTCATAATTGAATGACTTTCACTGTATAAGCATTCTAGGTTTAAAGATTTTACTTTTATTAATACTTAAAAAAATTATTTCTTCTTCTTGGACTCTATATTGCTGTTGAGCAGTGTGCAGTCAAGCTACATGTAATTTCTCTGTAAGCAGTCTCATCTTACTTTCTGTAAGCTTTCAGAAATGATCTTCCTTTGGTATTCCTAAATTTAAAATTAATGTATCTCTGAGTTTTTCCACAAACCACCCCCCCCATTTCATACTCTAAGAACTTCTTCAATCTGAGATCTTTGTTTTTCTTGAATTCTGCCACCTGTAAATGCATAATCTATTTTTCTCTTGGCCCTCAGATGCATGATTTGATTTAATCATAGCCTATATTCATGATACATCACCATCATTTGTCCATGCATGGTCTTCCTTTTTATTTACATATTTAATAATTTAACGAGCAACTATGAATGTAGAATCCATCCCAATATTTAAAATATTTCTAAATAACTTATATCCCCTCAAATGCTCTTTCTCTGGCTTATAACATCTGAACCCTGTCTGCCCCTTTCCCCCAAACCAGGTAACCAATATTTTCAATGTTGTATTTATTATATACTGTATTTTATATTTTTATACATGTATCAGAAATAATTTATCAAAATTATTTTCATAATATATATAATCATAATGTTATTTACTTGTAGTTTATTAATTTTGACATCTTTTAAATATTCCAGTTTGTCAATATAGGGGTTATTTATTCATTCTGTTGTTGATGAGTATTTGGATTGTTTGCATTTATTCGTTACCATGAACAGTGGTGCTTAAAACATTCTGATCCAAGGTTCCTGGAACACATACAAGAGTTTCTCTTATGTGTATGTATAGTTATAGTACTGATGGCTTGTAGAGTATGGAAATGTTAAACTTTACAAGATAATTCCAAATTGTTTTCCAAAGAGGTTGGACTAACTGATAGTTCGTTAGAAATATATGTCATTGAGGTAATATCTATTTTAAATCTTGGGATTTAAACTTTTACAATCAATACTTATAAAATGAACACATCAACATCTTGTTTTCCATGTCCCTGATTATTATTGATGATGTGCTATATGCTTTTTTGTGTTTATTGATCATATATATTTACTCTTGGGTGAAATGCCTATTCATGTTTTGCCCAGTTTTCTGTTTTTTAAAAAAATCTTTTTACGTTGCTTTTTTTCACTTTGTTTTAGGTGACTTTGTGTGGCCTCTCCCGTTGCAGAGCACAGGCTCCGGACGCGCAGGCTCAGCGGCCATGGCTCACGGGCCCAGCCGCTCCGCGGCATGTGGGATCTCCCCGGACCGGGGCACGAACCCGTGTCCCCTGCATCGGCAGGCGGACTCTCAACCACTGCGCCACCAGGGAAGCCCTAAGGTGACTTTTAATAATTAAAAATTCTTCATTTTAGGGGCTTCCCTGCTGGCGCAGAGCGGCTGGGCCCGTGGGCCATGGCCGCTGAGCCTGCGCGTTCGGAGCCTGAAAAAAAAAAAATTCTTCATTTTAGTGAAGTAAAATGTATTAATTATTTTCATTTTGTGGTTGGCACTTACATGCCTTGTTTAAAAAAATCGTTCATTATCACAGACTGAGAAATAGACTAATACATTTTCTTCTAAAAGCTTAAAATTTATGCCTTTGAAGTATGAGCTACTAATTCATTTAGAGTTGATTTTTGTGATGGTGTGAGATACTTATTTTCTTTTTCTTTCCTATATGGATAACTATTAATTCAAACTCATTTGTTTAATAATCCCACCCCTAAACTGTACCTTGCTACATCCTCTCTGTCATCTGATAAAATTCCAGATAGGCATGATATGCTTCTGTTTCAGTTGTCAGTTTGTCTAGCACTGTGCCAGTAATACATGCTTTCAAGAACTATCACTTTATGGTCAGTCTATTTTATAGGGCAAATCCTTTCTCCTCCTATTTCCTTCTTCACAGAAGTCTTGGCTAATTTTAGCACTTTGGTCTTTAAGATCAATTTAAAAATCAATTTGTCAAGTCCCGTGAATAACCCTACTAGAACTTAGACTAACATTTTATCAATGTAATAGATAAACTTGGGGAAAATGGCATCTTTAAACCCTTCTCTCCTTGTCCTTAAGCAGTAAAGGATTCTGAATATTCGATCAGTTGGTACAGAACACATCCACCTGGAACACACTTTGACCCTGTGATCAAAGTGCAAACAGCTAAAAGATAAACTCAAAACATCAGGAAACTTTAAAGTTGTACTTAAAGGACAAAAGCAAACGTCTTCATTGTTGGATGCTATGAGCACTGCTAATTTTTTTCGAAGGAAAGTCTGATTTGGGAACATAAATATAGATTTTAAAATCGCTCTCATCTATCCACTGTAAAGCGGGAAGTTTGCAGCATGGATAATTAACATATACAGATATGTGTATGGACTCTTTGACCCGTGGAGCTCACATACAGCTATTTTTGATATAGAAATATAACCCTGGAGTCCCAGAAACAGCCACAGATGCAACATTCTGCTGTCGAATGCAGCATTGTGCCACTTAACGTTATCCATAGACAATTACCGAAGATCATTACTTCCTATCACCTTCTGTACCAGAACATTTACCAGAGCTAACAAATAGCAAAACTGACTGAATGGAAATTATCCTTCTGTTTCTCTCCTAACCATCTTGATTTGGAACAATTAAACAGTATAAATATAGGCAGAAAAGAAGGAAGTGATTAAGTTTGGATTGTAAAGCCACTAGAAAACTACTCGGTTCAAAGTTATTAGTTTCCTTAACCACCCGAGAAAATCAATAATTTAAGCAATGGATTCCATAATTTCCCCAAATGTGTAGGAATGTTTTGTAAACAGTAGTAAAACCATTATCCCTCTTTATCCAGGGAGAATAAAATTTCAATCATCTAATCAATACTTCAATATATGAGATACAAGTTACTTCCATAAAATATATCTTTCTAAATTTCTACCTCTGGATTCAACCCAACCTTCAAGGCCCAACTAAATGTAATATTACCCTTCCCTAGTCAACCACAACAACAAAAATATGTGATGTTCTCCCCTAATCCCCATGCCACCTTATACCTATTATTGACACCAATAACGTTTTACTTGTCCCTATAATAACTTTTGGATTGTCTCATTTCACACATCTACTGTCAAGGGCAGAGAAACTATTGGTAATATTATTTTTAATGGCAATTTCATAGGTTCAACCAGTGAAGTGTAGAATCTGTCTCAGCATAACACTCAAAAAACATGTCAGCCTATTAAATACTGGTATACCAAGAGAGAGCAATCTGTTGGCTTTCTCAAGTGACCAAATGTGATGATTTGTGTATCTGCATTTAATATTTGGGTCACTACGATGTGAGTTATTGACACTAATAGGAAAGGACAAACAAGGATTATCACTGACAGCTGAGGGACAGTTGGAGCCGGACATAGCTTAACAAGCTCAGTCTAGTTACAGTGACTTGATGCTGCAAGCTTAGAAGAGTGGCAGGCAGCTACCCAACTCTAATTCTTACGGCACAGAGGGCAATACTTTAACTAAATCATAAAATGATTTTATATTGTGAAACTTTATCAATAGCATTGTGGTGTTTTTGTCCAAATGTGAAAAAAAATCTCTGAAATAACAGTGGAGAACTAATATATAACAAAAGACCGGACTCAGTTGATTTAGGATATAAGTGGTTCTTTTTTTTTTTTTTTTTTTTTTTTTTTTTGTGGTACACGGGCCTCCCACTGTTGTGGCCTCTCCCGTTGCGGAGCACAGGCTCCGGTCACGCAGGCTCAGCGGCCATGGCTCACAGGCCCAGCCGCTCCGTGGCATGTGGGATCTTCCCGGACCGGGGCACGAACCTGTGTCCCCTGCATCGGCAGGCGGGCTCTCAACCACTGCGCCACCAGGGAAGCCCATAAGTGGCTCTTTTAAAAAACTAATTTTCATTCCATTTCTTAATAAAAACAAACAGTTAGATACAACAGCCAGAAAATGACATATTGCTGGTACAGAAAGAACTGGTACCCAGGATATTAAGCCCATTTCTGTAAATCTGATGAATCAATGCATACGTGAGCCCTATCAGATTCCTTCGACCCCTCCTACTGGTCCTCCTTAAAATACATTGGCTGCGATCATCATTAGTCAAATTTCATATGCATATTTAGATTACAAGTTTATTCTTTCAAGAAAAATGTCTCCTTTGTGCCAGGCACTGTGGTACCAGATTTTATGAATAGAAGGTTAAGTAAAACTCTCATTCATGAATCTCAAATTCAGGTTGACAAGAAAAAGGACATTCCAGTAACAGATGCTAAAACCCAGGATTCAATCAGAAACATTCAATCTTTCAGTGCAACAATTCCACAAACATATATTTTTTTCTTTTCTCCTGGCCATTAGATGTGGCCAAATGTATCTAATTATAAACAATTGGTGTCTTTGCTCCATGTTTAATGATGACTTCATGAAATTAAAGGAAATAAAGATCAGCAGTTTAAGCAGTTATTTGAATAAATGAGCAGTTACTGAAGTTACTTAGCCCTTCATTTAAAGATATACTAGCAGCAGATTCGTCTTACTTTCCCAACATTACCTTTGCATTACCCCTTAAATCAGAACACCAAATACAGCCCATGAATTAATAGCATAGTCTCTCAGATGAATGAGGTAAATGCAACTTTCTTTACTGATGCTTCAAATTTGTAGGCAACTATTATCAACCTGCCAAGAGAATTGTAAAATTGTATTAGAAACTGGTAAGGGGACTAGACTATTTATAACATATTGGAATTAAAATAAAACTTTTAATGTGAATAAATAGTTTTAAATTAAGTGAAACACTATGTTACCAAGGTATGGGGATTGGGGTTTGACGAGTGATCAAGCCTGCACGTATTATTTGTGCATAAAATACCCCTGCAAAATGAGACCACTGAGACAGATGTTTACCTAAAATTGATGTTGTTGTCTGTAATAAGTTTGGAATCTGTGTGACAAACCTTCACTAGTCATGTTAGGTTTGGTATCATTTAGTTATATATGCCCTTCTTTTGTTTTATTTTTAACAAATTTCCTAAATCTAGTTACGGGGCTGTTTCCTGACTCCTGTTTTTCGAAATCTAGAATAAGGCAGCTTGTCTAATTACATGCTTCCCTTCTTTGATTCAAATAAAAGTTAGTTTCTTTAAGATTTATGTAATTTCTCAAAAAGTCATTGAAGTTTCTAGGAAGACTATTTCCTGATATCGTTCTTATTTGTATGAAAGGGACTTGTCAAAGCATCTAGTCTCCAGAACGTTTACACTTCTAGTCATTTATCCACTAAAAAGGAGGCAGGGGTAAAATAGTGGTGATCTTTTGTTTCTGAATGATGTGGGTCGTCTTGGTCTAGAAACAAATTAGAGAGTATGTGAATTAAGTGGAGAAAATTTGTACTGAAAGATATTGGAAGGTAAGAGGAAGCAAAACAGAGGAGTTGGTATATGATCTGGACTTACTACATGTTACACCATGTACCTTTGGGGACATTAAATTCTCAAAGCAAACTTATTAGAAAATTTTTGAAAGGAAAGTGTGTACAAAGGAAACAAAAGAACACATACTGTTTTACGGAACTACAGCTAATTTTAAAAAATCAGTGTGGCTGGGTATAGAATATAAGAAAGGTGGAAAGAAAAAATATGTAAAAGTGAAGATATAGAAGATGAAAAGAGCCAGATCACCTTGGATGAAAAATGTAAGGAGTGTTAGCATTATTTTTTAGGCAATAAGGATAGTGTTAGAATATTTCATATTCTTTAATTTAGCATCATCTGTGAGAGGATCCTGTCTCTAAGCACAAAAGAGATCGATTCTTTCAAATGGTCTGAAACACTTGGCTCCTTATATCATGAAATTATTCAGAGCAAATTACAGAGGGGATATTGTACCAGTGTTCAAGGTTGTGACTTCTATTCTTGTTACTGTATATTCCAAGGAGTCTTCTAAATGGAAGTTTCTTGGAAAATACCCAATAGGTTTCCTGCCAGAGATATAATATCTCCACCTTAATTTGATGCCCCTCACTAATACTCTGAATGATAAGAGTGGAACACATCTTCATCTAAAATGTTAGTGGCAACATTTAACGTGCTTCTGACGTGGCGGATTTACAACATACTCCTTGAAGGAATTTCTTGACTTGGCTTTCAGATAACTGCATGCTTGGTCCTCCTCTGGATTTATTGGGTCCCTTCATCTCCTTTGCTGGGTAGGCTTCCTCTTCCCTATCTCTGAATGTTGGAAGGAGTGAAGACTCCAGAACATTTCTCTCCTGCTCTCTAAATTCACTTCTAGGTGACTTTATTCAAGGGTGTCACTGAATGTATGAATTGGAGATCAAAAGAGAGGCTGACACCAGTGAATAAATATTATTATTTGTAATAGACCTGAGTGTATTACAGGAAAACCTAAGAAAATTAATTGGGAATCAGAGGAAATTTAGTTTATTATGAAGGCTGTATTTCAAATCAGTGGAGGGAATATTTTCTACATATTGTCTTGGGTCGACTTGGAGAGACATTTGAGGGAAAGAAAACAAAACAAAACTGAATGTCTGCTTTGCCCTGTACAAGAACAAATTCTAGTTGGAGCAAAGGTTTAAATGTAAAATAAAATAACAAAAGAAAACCACCAAAATGAACACACACTTATAAAAACTCATACACACACATAAATAATCATAAATGTAGCAAAAGAAAACAGTTATGTCATCATAATCATGTGTAAGTAATATTATTAAAACCTGGAAGAGGGCTTCCCTGGTGGTGCAGTGGTTGACAGTCTGCCTGCCGATGCAGGGGACGCGGGTTCGTGCCCCGGTCTGGGAAGATCCCACATGCCGCAGAGTGTCTGGGCCCGTGAGCCATGGCCGCTGAGCCTGCGCGTCCGGAGCCTGTGCTCCGCAACGGGAGAGGCCGCAGCAGTGAGAGGCCCGCGTACTGCAAAAAAAAAAAAAAAAAACCTAGAAGAGAAGCTTATTGTTGTCAAAGGTACGAGGAAGAGTGCCATGAGGTGACTAAGTCAGAGGATTCTAGAGCCAGACTTTGTTTCCCACCCTGCAGCCTTATGCAAGTTATTGTTTTTTCTTCCATGCTTCTTCTTCTCATCTTTGAAAGAGAGTAAGTACTTACAAGACTGTTTTGAAACTCTAAGGATTAAAGTAGCTATTAATAATAATGTAAAAATGCTCAAAATTGAGCTTGGCATATAGCTCATACTAAATATCAGTTAGCTATTATTATTCTAATAAATTGTGGATTTTTGAGTATGAAATACTGCTTGAGCATTTAGGGCCTAAGGTATGAAAGACAGAAAAGCAAGGCTAGAGCTTAGCAGACAGGTCAGGATGATAGATTTGTTTGTCTGCACTGAGAAGTTTCCTGGGACGTAGGACTTTAAGAGCTAAAACGATGAGTCACTCTACCTTACCTGGAAGATGAGATAAAAGTGATGAGAAAGACAGTGCTCAGCACCAAGGTCAATGTTCTAGGCTGGAGCAGTTTGTATAATCTTACGAGTAGATATCATTCCATCCTCCTCTGAGGAGACATTCTGTAATAAGACGATGCACTGTAATAAGACCATGCTCTTACCAAATCACCGTCTAGGGAGAATAAAGCATTGGGGCATTGCAGTGCTGGGGGTGAGGTTCCAAAAGCTAACTCTGCAATTTTTGCATGCTACCAGTGTGTTCCCTGATTGAATGACCAGACCATTAGTGCCTAGAGAACTGTCCATTTTACTTCTGTTAGTCGACCTAAATGTGTCCTTGAGAATTATTAAACATACTGATTATTTTTTTAATGCCATAGTCTCTAAGCCCAGAGAATATCTGAGCGAGAAGCAACTCAATTAACAATCAGTGTTAATCCTTAGTAATGTGGTATTTTTCCTGTCCGTGGAGTTTTAAGAGAGCATGTCTCTTTCCAACCATGATTCTCTCTCAGTTCCTTAAAATCTCTCAAAAATTGCTGTTTATATCTTTGAGGTGTACCTCCACCAGAGTCCCACAAAGCAAATTTTGTGTCTGTTAGATAACCCCAAACACACCGTGACAATTTACTGTAGCCAGTATTCCATGATTGGTCATTAGATAAATGGGGACAGGGACAGATACATATATGACAGATATATAGTTTTTCTTGATCAAAGTTTTGCAAAATTTCCCTTCTCATGGAAAGTTCTTTTTTTTTCCCATCAATCAAGGAAGTTTGTGTTATAGTTTGCCTTCTATGCCAAAGTACACATTGAACTTTGGTGAGGAAAACCAGATAACATTTATGAAGTTTACCAAAATATTAGAGCCAGGAGGGAGAGGGTCAGGCACTCGTTTTAACTTAGTTTGTATTTTATATCATCTTGGTTATCTCAGGAAGAGATGTCACAGATTATTTTTTTTTCCATTCAAAGCTCAAGGTGACTTTAAGCTGCAAGATATTGTATTTTAATCTCCAAGTCAGATGTGTACAACACACTCTCAAAAAAAAAAAATCCGTGTACAGTGTTTAAAAGAATTGATAAGAAAGTTTATGCTCAGGTGAAGTTGAAAAAGGTCAACAGAATTTGGTTTCAGTTTGCTAAAATATATGTATATACATATAACAATGGCAAGATAAATTTACTTTTTCCTACAAACATGTTATTTATTTATTAGTTTACTCTTATGAGGAAAAAGTCCTAAATTGGAAACTATCAATAGTATTGTTTATATTAATAGATTCACACCATACTCTTAGATTAATTTTTAAACGTATTTTCTGCCAAATTGTACATGGCTACTGATGACCCAGTTTCAGTATTGAATAGCTGCCATTTAGACTCCTCAAAAGAGAGCAAAAAAATCATATTTAAAAATACAATAATCCTAAACTTCCAGTTACAAAATAAATGAGTCACAGGGATGAAATGTACAGTGTGGGGAATATAGTCAGTAATAATATAACATCTTTGAATGGTGACCAAGGAAGTCAAAAGATCCAAACTTCCAGTTATAAGATAAATAAGTACTAGGGATGTAATATACAACATAATTAATATAATTAATAGTCTTGTAGGTTACATATGAAAGTTGTTAAGAGAGTAAACCTTGGGCTTCCCTGGTGGCGCAGTGGTTGAGAGTCCACCTGCCGATGCAGGGGACCCAGGTTCGTGCCCCAGTCCAGGATGATCCCACATGCCGCGGAGCGGCTGGGCCTATGAGCCATGGCCGCTGAGCCTGCGCGTCTGGAGCCTGTGCTCCGCAACGGGAGAGGCCACAACAGTGAGAGGTCCACATACCGCAAAAAAAAAATAAAATAGAATAAATAAAATAAAAAGAGAGTAAACCTTAAGAGTTCTCATCACAAAGGAAAGAATTTTTCTTTCTCTTTTATTTTGTATCTATATGAAGATGATGGACGTTCACTGAACTTACTGTGGTCATCATTTCATGATGTATGCAAGTCAAATCATTATGCCATATGCATTACATTTATACAGAGCTGTGTATCACTTATATCTCAATAAACCTGGACAAAGAAACCCCAAATTCCTCAATATAGTATAGTAAGATGTTTATAGACAGAACCATGTAAATTATCATCACCCTGTGGAAAGTACTCAGCCATATCTCTTAATAAAAATTGAATCACCATCAGTGTATTCACATTGTGCCATTATCAAGGCACGCAACATAGGGTATCCCATGCACAGAAGATACCATATGTCAATATATATAGCAAATACTAACATAGAATAGCTTGGTACAAAATAGATTGATATGGAGCAAACTTCAAACAGTTCTTTGAGAAGCTAATGTGAGAGGAAGAAGTGAAGGCGCACTTGACAATTGACAAGAAATTGACAGTTCTTCATCAGGCAATTTAATGTGATAACAAGGATTGGGGTTCTTTTTCTTGCAAAAAATGCCTGTAAGAAGTAATAATTGTGGAAGCATGAGAATTTGCTGCAATAAGCTGAACAAATGCTTAAAATTCAAACTGTAATTCACCCTAAAGGGCTTGAGGTTAAAAATGGAATACAACTCAGAATATATATATTTACACTTATCTCTTATAGAGCATACGTTCCCTTCCAAGCTATTTAAGGATTTACCATTTGCCATGTTTTCACAGATTAAATATTGTTAAATGCTCCAAGGCACAGTTCATAGCTACTTTCAAGATTAAAACTAACAAAAAATCTGTTTTAAATACATCCTTGTTATTTGACACTTTAGTGCCTCTAAATCATATAAAGACAGCCTATTTTATTCCTCTATAATTCAGTACTGCAAATGTTAGCATATTGAATATTAATATGATCAATAGCAAAACATCTAACCCAACTGTATTTCTTTTTTAATTCTATAAAGTAATATACTGGATACTTTTACAAAGCTGGGAGGGATATCAAAGTCTTGAATATTCATTTTACTTTGCTTTTTTTCTATGTGCAACTATGTGTTTATGTTTCTATCACTTTTTGCTTTTTTCCAAGAGCCCTTATAGGAACAAACAATAAATATTTAATATACAGGGCACCTTTTGTACAACTTTTATCTTTCCTTTTGTCTCTCAGTAGCAGGATCACTACTTTTTCAATTTGGGGGTATAATACCTTAAGTGTCATTTCTATCAAAGGGGAGCAGAACATGCAACCCCTAAATGTGCCACTTTGGCATGTGGATTATTTTGAGCTGAAGGCACTTAAGACCCAGCAGAGTCAGGAAAAACTTTTACCTCTCCCTTAAGCCTGTAAGAATTTAACTAGGGGTCCTGGTCCAGAAATTGAGCAACTACCAGAGATGACTACTTTTATCTGGAAGACTTATCTGCGTGGCAGGGCAAACATCTAATTACCAAGCATCTGTTCTTCTTATCTTCCTGTGAATTGCCCTCCTCCCCTTTGAAGCCTCAGGCCCCTACCCCATTTCTTATCTCTGGATATAGTATAGCTCGGGATATAATATATATTTTATTAATATGCCATATTATTATAGCATATTGAAGGCTCTAAGAAGTCCTTAAATAGAGACACTTGCTTTGCTGAAATTTACCTCAACATTTCCTGATCTTTTTGGAACCTATTAACACTCCACTGTTCGTTTAGGAAACAAGACTCTGACAGGTGTTCTGCCTGACTGTCCACGTTGTTTCGGCCCTCTTTAGAGGGGTGTGTGTGTGTGTGTGTGTGTGTGTGTGTGTGTGTGTGTATGTATAAATTGTCATTTGCCACTGGCCACGGTGAAGCGTATTTTATAAAATAATTATATGAGACTTCCTGTTTCAGGTATTGGAGAGTTCAGTTTGTTGACTCTGCCCCCTAAATCACACAGGGTCCTCTTTATAGGAATCCTCTGCAGAAAGTGTCCTTGTATCTCAGGACCAGGAAAAGCAATAGTCTTATGCTGTAATTTTTTTTTAATTAATATTTAATGGACTACAAACTGAAAGCAAAATCATTTAGAGTGTAAGTAGCAAAATTATATTGTAATGATAACTTTAACATCTATACACTCAGAATTGAAAGAACATTTTATTCCTAGTTTCTAGCAGAGTCTTGGCAAATGGTAGGAAAGCAAAAAATACTTTTCTGATATCTATCACTATATTTCATCTAGACAGTTGTTTTCATAATTATAATGCAAAGCATCCTGGGAAATTATTTATCTTATTTAAAACAGTAGATGGTGTTATAACCTACACTTGCTGTGGCCTATGAAAATTCATTCCCTACCTCACCTCTCTTCATCCCCTGACCTCTCCCCAAAAGACTTGATTTTGTTCAGATTTCCATCCTCCTTTGCACTCAGAGAGTCTGACCCATCTCTAGTAAGAGCAAGCAAGTCCCAATTTGTCTAAGCTAATCATGGTAGTTATTTCTAGCCAATGGTGCGTGAAGAAAACTTATTGAGGGAACACTTAGAAAAGATTTCTTCACTCTTTAAAATGAAGATACAGAGTTTATCTCTTTTGACGATGGCCATCATTACCATGCCTGGGTGTGATATCTGGAACTGCGGGGAAACCAAAGAGCAAAGCCAATAAATGTGGGGATGGGGGTTAGAGACAGAAATACGGGAATAACTAAGTCATTAATTTTCTTATCATGTCACTGAAGACACCAACCCTGGAGTTGTCCTTTCCTGTCTTTCCCTGAGCTTCTTGTTAAGTGAGAATCTTATTAAGTAAATGAGTAAAATTCCAAATAAAGTCCAGTTGAGGCTATTTAAATGGCAGGTTTCCATTACTTGCAATCAAAGCATCCTAATTGCCATACTTGTCTAGCTTCCAACACTTTTACTCAGATTAAAACTCGGAGTAAAATTTTACTCAGAATTTTAATCACCAAATCCCATTTTTGTAGTTTAAATTTACTAGGTGTAAGAATTCATATCACTAGACTTTTATTTTCCTTTTATTTTACTAAGATTACAGGTGCTAGATTATCCTCTCAGATTCAATGGCATTATATCCTTATTAAGTTTATTTCATCTATCTTAAGTGTCAATGTGAATAGAAATATTCCATCTTTAAACACAAATGCATTAAGCTTAAGCTTCCACAATAAATAAATGTATTGAAATTTTATAAATTATCAACACTTTTCCTGATAAATTTTCAACTATTTTTCATTCACAGTGATTTTTTTTTCTTAAACATACATTCAAAATGGTGAACATTTTAGTCCTCTACTTTAACAAAACTTAAAAATCCCAGGTTTGACTGACTGACTGAAATTGAGACCTTCTGTATTAACATCTTTAATGTCACATCTTAAAACTATGCCTTTCTAACTGAAATTTTCTGTCCTTACAGTGGTATTTCTTTTGAGAGGATTTATTATGTGGAATTTAGTACAGCAGACATGGCCCTTGCACTGCTCTCTATTTCTCATCCCAGTATTTGTACAATTCAGTATTTTGAATGGAACATCCTGCTGGAATCTGCTCTTTTCTGTTTGTGAAACTTACTAAATAAAAAATAGTTTATTTCTCCGGAGGAAAAAATAAGCCACGGACAGTAAATCCTGTCTTTATGTTGATATGTGTCTCCTTCATGAAGAGAAATCCAATATATCAAATATTGAAGAGACTGACACCTAAAATATTGTTTTTACTAGTTAAGTTTGGGACTTTGAAAGAAAAAGAAAAACCCAACAGGCACCCAACAGAAAATTTTAAACTGGTAGCATTTTCATTCAGTTGTGAAGTGATTAGTTTTTTTATCCATGTTGAACAATTTCTTTCCAACATTTTCTACCATGTGAGTCAGATGAGTATTGATGGACATTGAAGCTTATTAATATGACCTTCTTTAATAACCAGTCTCATACACACATAGGCAATTGATGAAAAAAGCTGGTTGTAAAGCAGAGAAATTGTCTTCAAACAAAGGGAGACGAAAACTGTTTTAGTCAGCTCATACTGATATAACAAAATACTATAACCTGGTAGCTTAAACAACAGACATATATCTCTCAGAGTTTGGGAGGCCGCGTAGTCGGAGATCAGGGTGAGGATATGGTCGAGTTCTGGTGAGGACCTACTTCCTGGCTTGCAGACAGCTGCCTTCTTGCTATACCCTCACATTGCTACACAGCGGAAAGAGAGCAAGCTCTTTGATCTCTTATAAGGGTACTAATCCCATCATGAGGACCCTACCTTCATAAGCTCATCTAAATCTAATTACTTCCTACAGCCCCACCTCTTGATACAATTACATTGAGAATTAGGCCTTCAACATATGAATTTGGGTGGGAGGGAACACATCAGTCCATAACAAAAACTTAGTAATTAAGTAACTTTGGAAATGATTGATTCCACACATAAGATTACAATTTTAATCACACTCATGATCTGATGTAATTTTGCCTATGTATGTGTATATTTACTCATCACCAAACATACATTCTATAGAAGTTGGTCAGCTACTTTAGGAAGCAAACTTGCATCATTCTCAGAGAGCCTATGCTATATAGAAGTGGTCAGTCATATTTTTCTCCTAATGAACTCAGGAAATTTTTTTAAAGCCATTCATGAGAATTGTTAAACTATATTTTTTTGAAGCTCAAATTTCATGAACTTAGAGGCTGTCCAGGAAGCATTTTAGGGGTCCTGAAGCCAGTGGTAGCATCAAATATATCGTATTTGGCTTCAGTGTCATATTTCGGATTTTGGAAATAGCATTTCTTGGAATTGGACTGTGGATGTGGAATGAAAAAGGAGTTCTGGCCGACATCTCTTCCATGACCGAACTCGGTGGCTTTGACCCGCTTTGGCTCTTCTTTGTGGTGGGGAGAGTGATGTTCAGTCTGGGCTTGCAGGGTGCATTGGAGCTCTTTTGTTTCACTAATTATCTTCCAGAAGTCACTGGTACCGTATGCAAAGTGTCAATATGTGTTTACGACAAAGGGTCTGTAGTCAAAATTACAAGTCACACAGTAGAAAAATCTGTATGTAATTTTCCAGTGGCTCTCTGTATCCGAGGTTCTGCATTTGCAGATTCATCCAACCGTGGATTGTGTGGCACTTTAGTATGTATTTATTGAAAAAGGACCACATGTAAGTGGACCTTCACCGTTCAAACCGTGTTGTTCAAGTGTCACCTGTATTTGGTGACTGATAACTTAAAAGTTACACTCCATGACTCATACTATAGAACTTCTTTGAGCTATTAAACTGATCATGTTTATTGTGCATATCAGGAAGGGGATAACATACACAATAGTTTCCATGCTTGTTTCACCGTGGACTCCTACATGCATGCACGTGTGTGTGTTGGGGAGGTTGTTTATTTAAGCCTCTATTAACATAAGACATCATGTGGAACACAACTTAGGAAAGTGAGAAAAGGTATCAGGATGAATTGCTTGATTTTATGCTCAGATCTTCGTAGAAACCTAAGTTGATTAAATAATAATAAAATATGTAAAGGTTATTTAACAGGGTACCTATGTGGTTTTTATTCATTTAAATATTGCTATAAACCATCATCCTGTAAAATAACTTATCAACATTTAGCAAATTTTGTCCTTATTGAGCTTGTACATGGCCCTGGTCTGGTAATTTAGAAAGGGCTTGAACCAATATATTTTAGTATATTTTCCTAGAGTTTTAAGGAAATGGCTTCCCTTACAAGATATTTATTGTTATGCCTTAATTAAATAAAAGGGTTAATTTCTAAAATTAAACATTTTGTTCATTTTCTACTATATGTCTGGTCTTTTGTACTCAAAGGATCCCTATAGTCCTTACACCTTTCCCCCCATATATCTTTTGCTTGGAAATAGGTATTTTTTACTTTAAATGTATATCACTTTAAACCAAATGTGTTTAACTGCTATTGTGCAAAATTTCTTATTTTCTTTTATTTTTATTTCTTAGCCCTCTTATTTGTGGACTAGCCATCTATGTCTTTGATGAAAGAGCACCTCTTGATTTTCTGACAAGGACTAACCCTACTGGAAGCAGGTTATCTCTCTCCAGAAAACTTTAGCTTTCTCATTTGAATGGTGTAATTAGCTAGTTTGTGGTCTATTTTCCCGGGTCAACACATGCGACTAGTCTTTCAGGAAATGCCTTAATAAACTTAGCTCTCCTTTTCCTTTTTAACCTCGACAATTTTTTAAAATCAATGATTGGGACACGATCCACCATAACAGAATTAGGGAACAGTAAAATCATGCCATTTTTCACCAAAAGGCCTGGTTTGAAAACTTTCTTCACCATTAGAAGCTCAGTAACTGTATTATACATCAAATTATAACTTCTGGTTTGGTCTTCTCTTTTGTAAAATTGAAATTATATTCATATGTGGTCTGGTGGGGCTATTTGGAACTTGTCAATATGTAGAAGCTTTAGTAAAGATGATGGGAGTATTTCCAGAAAGTGACTGGCCAAGGGGGAACCAAGCTAAACTCTTCTCCTTGAGGGTTTGTGAAGAGAAGCAGCTGAGTGAGCAAAACCTTCTGGAACAGAGTCATGTGATAGATCTATGTCTAAAGGGTGAGTTTTGTTGTAGTTTTTTTAGAGTTTTAGGTTCACAGCAAAATTGAGAGGAAGGCACAGAGATTTCCCATATATCCCCTGCCTGTGCACATGCATAGCCTCTTACATTAACACATCTCTCACCAGAGTGGTAAATTTATTTCTTTTATTGAAGTTGAGTTGATTTACAGTGTTGTGTTAATTTCTGCTGTACAGCAAAGTGACTCAGTTATACACATATATAATTCTTTTTTATTTTCTTTTCTATTATGGTTTATCCCAGGATATTGAATATAGTTCCCTGCGCTATACAGTAGGACTTTGTTGTTTATCCATTCTATATGTAATAGTTTGCATCTGCTAACCCCAAACTTGCAGTCCTTCCCTCCCCCTTGGCAACACAGGTCTGTTCTCTATGTCTGTGAGTCTGTTTCTGTTTCATAGATAGGTTCATTTGTGCCATATTTTAGCTTCCACATATAAATGATATTATATGGTATTTTTCTTTTTCTGACTTACTTAGTATGATAATCTCTAGTTGCATCCATGTTGCTGGAAATGGCATTATTTCATTCTTTTTTATGGCGGAGTAGTATTCCATTGTATATATGTAGAGTGGTACATTTCTTACAATTGATGAACTTACACTGACACATCACAATGTATTAATAGTTAACTTAATATCCATTAGGGTTCGCTCTTGCTTTTGTATATTTTATGGGTTTGGACAAATGTATAATCACATGTGCCCGTCATTATAGTACCATACAGAATATTTTCACTGCCCTAAAAATCCTCTGTTTTGCCTGTTCATCCCTGCTCTCACCTTAGTCCCTGGCAACCACTGACCTTTTTACTAACTCCATAGTTTAGCCTTTTCCAAAATGCCATATAGTTGGAATAACACAGTATGTAGGCTTTTCAGATTAGCTTCCTTCACTTAGGAATGTGCATTTAAGGCTTCTCCAAGTCTTTTCATGGCTTGATAACCTGTTTCTTTTAAGTGCTGAATAATATTCCATAGCCTGGATATACCACCCTTTATTCATTCACCTACTGAAGGACACCTTGGTTGCTTCCAAGTTTGGCAATTATGAACAAAGCTGCTGTAAACATCTGTGTGCAGGTTTTTCCCTAAACACAAGTATTCAACTCATTTGGTTAAACATCAGGGAGCATGATTACTACATCACATGGTAAGAGTGTGTTCAGTTTTGAAAGAAACTGCCAAACTGTCTTCCAAAGAGGTTTTACCATTTTGCATTCTCACTAGCAATGAAGAGAGTTTCTGTTGCTCCGCATCCTTGCCAGCACTTGGTGTTGTCAGTGTCCTGGGTTTTTCCATTCTGCTAAGTGTATAGTGGTTAAAGGGAGAGTCATTAATAAAAAACAGAAACAAAAAACCAGGTTGCGTTATATGACAGTTTCTGTCTAAAATACAATAAGATGCAATAGGCACTTGTTCTTTCTTTTGTTTTTCCTTGGCTCACAGTCTTCTCTCTTGTTTCTCCTTGTCAAGCCTCGCTAAGGTTTGACTCTGTTGACCTAGAACAAATAGACTGCCAGATATTTCTCCAACAAAGATGGATTTATTGAAGATCAGCAGAGAATTGCAATTTGGGGTCTGCAACCATGGTGAGCCATGTGCAAGTTCCTGCTCAGCAAGGGAAGGAGAACACTTTTATAGAGAAGAAAAGGAAGCTGGGAGCGTTATAGTAAACGGAGTCCATGGCTTTTCATTGGTTGAATCCTTGCCAGGAAAGAAAAAGGAGTCTTTCTTCTTCCCGTTTGGGCTCTGTTAATGTCACAGGGTGTGAGAGCTCCCCACTGGGCCTCCTGACTCTATTTAATTGAGGTTCCTGTATATTAACTTTTTTGCAACTCTAACCTCCTTATCTTTTACTTCTTACCATAGTAAGTATTGTTTCAACAGCACTAATTAATAAGATTTTATTATTAAAATATTTTTGCTTTACATGCTCCTTGTCCTAGGTGAGCTCACATGGCAGTCTCCAGAGGTATATGTTAGGAAGACTGAACCATAGTAGGTAAAAATAAGAAGGAAATTGCCAGAGAGTAACCAAAGTTACATTCTGTGAGCCTGCTTGTGAAATCCAGGGAGTCTGAAATAGGTTTATCCAAGATATGGGGTAAAAGAAGGCTGCAAATAAGAAAAGATGGTTTGGGGTCTTAGGAATTGCAATTTGGGAGATACGGATTTGGGTAAAACCGAAAGGGTGTTCCAGGGATGAGAAAGAGTCAGGGGCTTATAAAGGCAAAAGCCACAATATTGTTGAAGTTGTCTGGCAAGAATTATGACTGACTCAGACACAAAAACGGAAATATTTGTTCTTAAGGGATAGGCTATCATGAGTTATTTTAGAGTAAGCATCCAATAAGTATCTTGAGTTCCTGGAACACTGGGCAGACGTTCTGGATGCCTACAGTAAGACAATAAGTGGTCAAAATTCAGATTCCATCCAGGCTGAGACGTGCATATGTCACACTTCCTCATTAGCCTCCTGGCTCTGTTTTAGAGAGCTCTTTTAGCAATACTGACTCCATCTTGGTTTCCCTCTCATAAATTATAAGTGAAGAAAAAAATAGCATACACTGTCCTAGAATGTTCGGATAAAGGCTGTGAATCAGTAGGTCAGGGAATCCACACATATGTGGATTCTATATATGTATATTTATATATATACATTTCTATGAATATATATAAATTTGTATATATATGTATATAATATATGACAGAGAAACTATCATAAATGCTCTCTGGAGCTAACATATTGAGTTTTGAGTCCTCTGCATATAGAAGATAATTACTTGCTTTTGGTGTGAGGGAGGCAGTGTGAAGAAGAATGAGGGCATGAGGGTCTGGGAAGAAACCTGGAGAAAGTCCATCTTCCAACATTAATAGGGGAGAAAAAGCATAGGATCTAATAAAGTACATAGAATTAAGGAGAAAATCCAGAAGAGTATTATGTCACAGAAACTGAGGCACAAGTGTTTCAAGAAAGAGGAGTTCACGGGCGTCAAAATAAGGACTGAGGAATGTCAGCTGCATGTAGTGACAGGGCAGTCATTGAAATCCTTAGAAGGAGTTGCTGTGGAGCAAAGAGGAGAAAGTAAGCCAGACAGGAGCAGTGCGTAAGAGGAATGAGAAGAGGTAAACGATGTCTCCTGAAAGTTTGGTTTTCAAGAGGACAACCGTGGGGCAGTAGCCGAAAGTTTTTATTTTTTACTTTAAAATAGAAGTCAAGGGCTTCCCTGGTGGCACAGTGGTTGAGAGTCCGCCTGCCGGTGCAGGGGACACGGGTTCGCGCCCCGGTCCGGGAAGATCCCACATGCCGCGGAGCGGCTGGGCCCGTGAGCCATGGCTGCTGAGCCTGCGCGTCCAGAGCCTGTGCTCCGCAACGGGAGAGGCCACAACAGTGAGAGGCCTGCGTACCGCAAAAAAATAAAAAAAATAAAAAAATAAATAAATTAGAAAAATAAAATAGAAGTCAAGGTCACTTGCTAAGAGTAAGCAGGATAACTGTGGTCCAATGTTTGGAAAACAAGTAGAGAGCGTTTGAGGTAATTGTGGAGAATGCAAAAGTGAGTTATCAGAGAATCAGAGAAATGTGGCAATGCTGAGGGCCCATTTGAAATTGTTGCATTCCAGTTTACAGTAGAATTCATATATTGTCTAATGAGATATTTTCCAGTGGTTTTAGAATAATCTGTGCAGGCTTAGAGAAGACAGATAGGTTCATTAAAGGTAGGGGTTTGGGCAGGTGTGTTCAATTAAAAATGAAGGAAAATGAGTTTCGTTTTGCAAGAGGGTTGCTGAGATGATGTACCATGAAATCTAAGTAGGAAAGGAGAGAAGGGACCACCACAATAGGTGGTCTGTTTTTTGTTGAAGAACAAAAGCAAATAAGCACGTTGAAAAGAGTGTAGGTGGTATTCAGAGTGAAATGTTTGATTATTCATTTTATAGTTGTTACGCATGTTGACAAGAACCAAGGTGTGATGGTGAGAGTAGCTCAAATAGAGGAGGCGGCTGTCATTGAAGGTGAATGATTTGAATCCCTTGGAGGCCATTGGATTAAACAAGCCGTTCAAGGGGACATTTAAGTCACCAGGGCAATGGCTAGAAATGAGGTATATAGGGATACAGAGGAATTCTGTAAGCCAACCTGTGAAATTGCTAACAAATGAAAGGGGGTGACATGAAGGTTGCTAAGAACAAGGAAGGAAAGAGGGTGCTGTAGATGAATATAACACATCTCAAAGAGACTTCCTTTTCTTTAAGAAGATAGAGAAATAAAGTTTTGGCAGAGGCATTAGTGATGGGAGGAGGGGCAGAGATCATACGTCTCAGCCCCAAGATTACTGAGGAATAAGAACTTCAGCAGCTTGAGAAAACGCGAGAGAAAATGGAGTGTCAGGGGTCAAACCAATTTCACTTAAGTCAAGAGTTAGGGAGCACCTTAAGGAAATATAGGTCACAGTTTGAGTAGTGGTTTGGGAGGCCTGGGCGGGTCAGTGAAGTACCAGAGTTTAGTGCTGGAAAGGTGCATGTGCAAGGGGAACATGTCAGCGGGGAGGAGGTAACAACCTATAGTCCAGATGTTGACTGATGAAAACTGGGATGTGGGCAGGATGGATTTGGTCTCTACAGTTACTTATTTATTTTTTTGGCTTATAACTTTGAGCATTTATCTTTATCTTTTGTGGGTCTGTGGGTTGGCTGAGGCTCTGCTGGGATCCGCCAGGTGTAGTTCCAGGCTCTGGGTTGGTATTTTCGTTTCCTAGGGCTGCCATAACAAAATACCACAGACTGGGTGGCTTAAACAACAGAAATGTATTTTCTCACAGCTCTGGAGGTTAGAAGTCCAAGATTGAAGTGTTGGTAGGATTGGTTTCTCCTGATGCCTCTCTCCTTGGCTCGCAGCTGGTCTCCTCACTGTGTCCTCATGTGGTCATTCCTCTGTGTGCGTATCCCTGGTGTCTCCATGTGTGTCCAGATTTCCTCTTTATTTTTTTTTAACATCTTTATTGGAATATAATTGCTTTACAATGGTGTGTTAGTTTCTTCTCTATAACAAAGTGAATCAGCTATACATATACATATATCCCCATATCTCCTCCCTCTTGCGTCTCCCTCCCACCCTCCCTATCCCAGCCCTCTAGGTGGTCACAAAGCACTGAGCTGATATCCCTGTGCTATGCGGCTGTTTCCCACTAGCTGTCTATTTTACATTTGTCTACAGTTACTTTAAAGAGGGAATCCTGCCTATAGCAGCTACATGAACATTTATTAGCTCAGCTGATGCATCTTCATAAACTGATTGAGAGGATTAAATAAGTTTATGCAAACACTTCATAAAATAGAATGGAATATACAAATGTCCATTATTATTTAAATATCTGAATCAACTTTAATAAAACAATTTAGGTATCAATTAAGATATTCTTTCCTCTTTTAAAGCTATAAGCATTATTTCTACTGAAACTGGAGTTATTGATAATAATACAGAATAGCATATCATGACAAAATGTACATAAGATCTAAATTTGATCAAATTCTGTTTTTTTAAGATGGAAACCCATCATTATTCCAGATTCTTCACTATGTGGTTCAAATTTTTAAGGCACTTGATTGCCAAGTTTCCTTCTTCCAATTTCGCTTGATTCCAATGCTTGCTAATCCTGTTTACAGCATCATTTGGCATTTTTACTTTGAGCAGAAAAAACAATAAACCATATGGCGAGACTATTTTAAATGTCTCTTTAAGCATGTTTCTAGAGCCATGAATAATCCCAAAACATATATTATTTAAAGCCTCTTTCAAATACTGACCTTTTATTCATTGTGTATATATAATAGCTATCATCTGTTAATTTTCTCTTGTATGCTAGATATTTTACGTATATTATCTCTAATCTTCATAACAAGCAACACAAGTGGATTTTCTAGGTTTTATTTTCCCGATGAGACAAGTAAGACTTGGAGAGATTAGGAAACCTGTCCAAAGTCTCCAGCTTACAAGTAATGAGTGTCCTGGATTCAAATCTGAACGTGTCTGATTCCAAAGCTCATGCTCTTTAATATTGTGTTGCCTCTAATTATTGCAGTCACCTTTTCTGTTAGGATAGGATTTGAAGGATCCAAGGAAAGGCTCTCGTTCCCTGAACACCTCTTTACTGACTTTTTGCAGTTCTGAATTTCCACCATTACAGAGTCAATCATTTGGGTTACCATTTTGATTTTTCTACTAAATAATTTCCAAAAAACTTAAAATATAGGCTAGAAATCACTCACACATTCCTATAAATTTGTTCATCAAAGCTGTTTCCTTTTGCAACGGTGTTCAGTGATCATGTGAGTTTGGTATATGAAAAGACTTGGGTCAAAAGATGTAATTTAGAAAGACTGCATCTTCACATGTGGGATTGTCCCTTGGTGGGACTGCACTGTGGAGAACACTGGGCTGTGCATGAGTTCTGGGTATTGTAGGGCACAAGACTTTAGAGTGAGATTCAGAAATTATATATCAAAATACTTTATAAACAAAGTACTTTCTTCACAATTTTGTTCACAAGTAGGTTTACTTTACAAACCCTTTTAAATCAAAATAAGATGCACAGCCAGGGATGAACTTTTTTTCTGCCCGCAAGAGATGTATCAAAATATTGCAAATCATATTTGATTTTTGATATGCTGTAGATAACAAACAGATATTCCATTTTTTAGGTGTTTCAACCTGTTGTTTCAACTACTTCTTCCTTATCATGTGCATATTTTAAATAGTTGATTTTTTTTAAATATAGGGAATAATTTTTCAGTCTTTTGCAAGTATTAACATGGCAAATTGGCTTTTACTTCTTTTTTTTTCATTTCATGGTCACTGCTGCATCTGCTTTGGATGGCAACTAACTGCCTAAGTATGTATACACATTAAACCAGATGCTCTCAGGACCCAAATAGTTTATATTAATTTATAAAGAGAAAAGTAAGATGAATGATTTCAGAATTAGTTTTATAAAGTTACATGAGATTATTTATTCTCCACATTTATGAGAATAGTAATCTGTAGAAATGAAATATCTTGGTTAAGTACAATATCTGGAACAGAATGTTACAAACATATATGTATATATGTCTGTATGTGTATATATGTATATATGACATATATAAAATAATAATATGAAAATTACATTCCAAATCAGAAGTAATACCTTTACCCGTTTTACTGCCATTTAATCACTGAGAGAAATCATCCTCTGCTTATAATCTTGAGCTGCTTCACTGAAATTTGACAAAACCTGTGTTACACACGTTATAGAAAGATTTAAGTAAATAATTCTTGATTTTCTTGGTGATTATAAGACCTGAAAACCCAAGATGTTTTAAGACCTTTTATAATGAGATTTATTTGGTTTAATGTTAAATGAGTAAACTCAATCACAAATTAGTACAGACAGCATACTCACTACATTCTGGTCTTGATTTTTTTCCTTTTTTTCTCCCTAAATAATATGTTTTGTGAATGTACTTTTTGTTCTAATTCTTCAAGAAATAAAATTTGGAGCCCTTGTGAGAAAAATGATAGTCATGTGTATAATAGAATGTAAATAATTAGCATTTCATAATCTGAAAAGTTGCTTTATGTTCCCAAATTATCTATATTTAGATACTCATCTATTTGCTTATTTACTGTAATTTCTAGTGCCATCTGCAGACTCATAAATACAAGCTAAACTTATTGTTTGACAAAAATAGTGTGGATCCTTGTTTACAATATTTTGTTTTAAAAAGCAGCAAGGATTTTTAGAACATAAGAAATGCACTGTGTTTTACTCAGTCATTGGTAAACCAGTGTCTCAGATGCTTCAGGTTCAAAGTTTAATTTTGCAAGAAACTTGCTTTGATTGTGACACTAGAGCAAGTTTCTCTCTGCCAGTTTCCTCACTTGAAAAATGGAAAATAATGTTGACCTCATGGAGTTCTCAGATTGAAAAGCCAATGAAAGCAGTAGCTATTCTCAACTGTGGTGGCAATGATCTAAAGTGTTTAAGATCAGAACATCTGGGTCATGATCTGGATGATCTGTTAATGCCAAACAACCATGAGGTGAAATCAGAGACTTTTTTCTAACCTAATAGAAAACAGAATTCTTCCATGAACTGTGGAGGAGAGGATATGACCTGTTTAAACAACCTGTACAAATACAGGAAATGAAGATGACATTTTGTGTTGTAGGGCAATTTTACTAAACCTTGGCCATACCTTTCAGTTAGTCATTATTAATTCAAGGCCCTCACATGATGTATGTGACCTCTTTTCACTGTAACATGGAAAAACAGAAGCGTGATTTATTATATCTGTTACAGTTCATTGTCCAATATCTTTCCTTTCAGGCTAGTATCATAATTGATTTATCTTACATTATTGGTAATCAGTTAATTTTGTGAGGTATAGTGACGACAAATGAACCAAGGCAATTAAGATATTGTGAGAATCATAATTGGTTAATAGTAGAACTATTTTTTTATTGAGGTATAGTTGATTTACAATATTACGTAAGTTTCAGGTGTACAACATAATGATTCACAATTTTTAAAGGTCATACTCCATTTATTGTTATTATAAAATACTGGCTATATTCCCTATGCTATACAAAATATCCTTGTAGCTTATTTATTTTATACATAGTAGTTTATACTGCTTAATCCCCTACCCCTGTCTTGCTCCTCCCCACTGGTAACCATGGTTTATCCTTTGTATCTGTGAGTCTGTTTCTTTTTTGTTATATTCACTAGTTTTATTTTTTAGATTCCACATATAAGTGATATCATACAGAATTTGTCTTTCTCTGGCCTATTTCACTAAGCATAATACCTTCCAAGTCCATCCTTGTTGCAAATGGCAAAACTTCATTCTTTGTATGGCTGAGTAGTATTCCATTGTATATATACTACACCTTCTTTATTCATCTGCTGATGGACACTTAGGTTGCTTGCATATCTTGGCTATTATAAACAATGCTGCTATGATATTGGGGTGCATATATCTTTTCGAATTAATGTTTTTGTTTTCTTCAAATATATACCCAGGAGTGGAATTGATGGATCATATGGTATTTCCATTTGTAGTTTTTTGAGGAACCTCCATACTGTTTTCCACAGTGCCTGCCCCAATTTACATTCCCACAACAGTGTACAAGGTTTCCCTTTTCTCCACATCCTTGCCAACATTTGTTATTTGTGGTCTTTTTGATGATAGACATTCTGACATGTGTGAGGTGGTATCTCATTGTGGTTTTGATTTGCATTTCCCTGATGATTAGTGATGTTGAGCATCTTTTCATGTGCCTGTGTCTTTTTCAGAAAAATGTCTATTCAGGTCTTCTACCCTGTTTTAATGGATTTGTTTGGGTGTGTTTGTTTTTTTTGGCTGTGTTGGGTCTTTGTTGCTGTGTGCGGGCTTTTCTCTAGTTGCTGCGATTGGGGGCTACTCTTCGTTGTGGTGCACGGGTTTCTCATTGCGGTGGCTTCTCTTGTTGCGGAGCACGGGCTCTAGGTGCATGGGCTTCAGTAGTTGTGGCACGCGGGCTTAGTTGCTCTGCAGCATGTGGGATCTTCCCGGACCAGGGCTTGAACCTGTGTCGCCTACATTGGCAGGCGGATTCTTAACCACTGTGCCACCAGGGAAGTCCTGTTTGGGTTTTTTGATGTAGAGTTTTAAGAGCCATTTATATATTTTAATTTTATAAACAATTTTTTGTCTTTCCCTAATATGGTAGCATCCAGTACTATGGTTTAGAAATCTTACTTGAGGTTTCACTAGCCATTCTCTGGTCTGTTTGAACTTGACAACTTCCTGAGTCCAGCTCCTGCTGTAAATTAGCAATCATGTTCAGTCATGCTTGCTTGAGCAATCTCTTCTTAACTATTGCTATATATTTATAGAAAAGTGTAGTGGTTTGTCAGTAAACTAGTGTTTTCCATACTATATTCTATTGAATATTAGCTCTGGAAGAATATTAATCAAGATTCCTCTTCCTAAAGGGACTCCTGTAGTCAAGTTGTTTCAGAAATGCTAGCCTGCAATCATTCCTCTTGGAGATTCACAGGCTAGCTTGGCATGCCAAAGAAAGACCTCAAAAAGTCTTGCAGCAAAGACACCTGATTAACTGTGACTCACTGAAGGCTATGGCTGAAGAACACACTAAACGTAGCAGGTCCCTCTTTTAGCCCTATATTAAAATATATTTCTACTATTTCTCTTGCTTCTTCTGGCATAACGTGCATGGAAATAGCTCTTTTTTGGTAATTAATCAAGATGGGAGTCATAAATAGCCCCCTACAGAACTCTGAGCCTCAAGGACCACATGCAGCAGGAAGAATTCTCAGTCCAGGGCTTTGGGGAAAGTTTATTTAAATGTAGATCTTAGCCCAACCCCATGTCTACTAAATCTGTTCTCTGAGAGTGGGGTCCAGTAATCTACATTTTAAATCAACAGTCTAACTGTTAAAGCTCACGAGCCAGACTCCCTTCTGAAGACATAGCATGCCCTATGACAGCAGAATGAGAGAAATTCTAACTGAAAGAATAACTGTGTTCCATAAAATTATATAATTCTACAAGGATAAGCTCTCCTAAAAAGAGACCGTTGATAGGGTGATGGGTAAGACTCCAGTTAAAACACAGATTTTTTTTTTTTTTTTTTTTTTTAGTGAATCTTAAACATCTCAGTTCACCTTCTTTGGATATTATCTGTCTGTCTGTTGCCTCAGACATTGACCTAATCCTTTTTCCACTCACTGTGCAGCTTCCCACCCAATCTTGAGGTGATTAGAACATTCTTTCTCTTTACATCTTATATGTAACCTCTTTCCATCTTTTCTGGACTTGTGTATAGTTTCTAATGGACTCCTACTCATATGCATGTAGTCGAACCTTAGCCTTACATAATTTTGTCCATGAGTCCTACATGATTTTGATACTATTTACTTGAATCAACTCTGGTCACACTTTGCTAGAAAGTTATGGTTGCCTTCTGCCTTCTTAGTGTATGTACATCACTGGCTCAAACCCTGACAACTCCTGAATCTGTAAGTCCTCTGCATACCACTAACTTATTTTAGCCCATCCTGCTTCATTTGAAAAATCTAATCAATATTTAAGTAAGCATCTCAGAAATAAAGATATTTTGTGGGTCCCATCTTTGCTTTTGTCTCATCTGTGGTTAAAAAAAATCTAAATACTCTTTGGCTTTTCATTTGTATGCTCATCAGCTTTCTGTTTTGCCAAGAATATAGGGCTTGAGAAATATGCAGAAGTTGTGAAAGTTGTTTGCATTCCACTGAAATATTTCTTTAGCTGAAGGGGACCAAATCAATAAAATATGATGAAACCATATGCTCATTATTTCAAAGGAGAGCAGCTGCTTCAGGGAATATTGGGAGATTTATTAATTCTACCACTACCTCTCATTAAGGCTAGATATCTCCAAACCTGATTTCCTAAATAAAATGCACCTCAGTAGGAAAAGCACACTTGTAGAATTTGTACCGATGTTCTATTTGCTGTATTCCCACGGTTACTTTTATGGTGGAGAAAGCATTGTACAATCTGAAAATATTAAGCGCACACACACAAAAATACAATTCATTACATCGAAAAGGTTTATAGCATACCCATGGTTTGGAAATGCCATAGAGAAATGAGTCTTGGCAAAGACGAATGCTTACTGCTATGGGCCATATGTGCATGAAAATGAGTTTGCAACTTTCCAGGCAAGATGCCAAATGAATAGTCTGCTGTCTGGTAAGAGAGGTGATGTGTTCTGTCTTCTTGTTCTCACCAATTCTAGATGTACAAGAAGACTCAGATTTGCTCTTTGGAAGACTTCTATCCAAGTACAAAATCAAGTAAATGAGCAGACCAAGTCAAATAACCAATGCATTGAAGTGTTTTATTAATTCGGTTTAAACTCATGTCCACATACCCAAGGGAGTTCAAAGTCATGAAAATTCGTTGCCCAATTAGTTAATCACAATTATAAAATTTAAAATGAATAACAGAAAGGAGACATTTAATCTAACCACCTGTGTCCCATTCTTTAAAACAAAGCAAAGCAAAAAAGGCAAAACAAATAAACAACAAAAAAACAAAATCCCTAGGAGGAAATTACAGAATCTCTATTGAATTTAAGAGAGTTTTAAACAGTGCATATTATTACAATATACTCTCTCATATAAGTAGAAGTTAAGACAAATTGTCTAAAAACACTGATTAAAAACTGTTTTTACATTTTCATTGAGGTATAATTGACATACAATAAACTGCATATATTTAAAGAGCTATTTTGATAAATTCGGATATCAACACAATCAGGACAATGAATATATCTGTTAATCCCCAAAGTTTCCTTACACCCATTGGAAATCCCTCCTTCCTGCCCCTCCCCAGCCCCACCCCCAGGTAGTCACTAATTTGCTTTCTGTCACTATAGTGGTTTTTTTTCTAGAATTTTATACAAATGTATTCCTAGAATGGACCCTTTTTTGTCTGACTTCTTTTATACAGAATAATCATTTGGGGAATAGTCAGTGATGTTTCAATTGTAACAAAAGTTCATTCTTATTTTATTGTCGAGTAATATCTCATTGTCTGACTATACCGCAATTTTTTATGCACTCACCTGTTGTTGGACATCTGTGTTGTTTACAGTTTTTGACTATTACAAATAAAACCACTAGGAAATGTTGTGTACAAGTCTCTTTGTAAATGATTGCTTTCATTTCTCTTGGGTAAATTCCTTGAGTGATATGGCTGAGTCATAGAGTAGGTGTATGCTTAACTATTTAAGAAACTACCAAACTATTGTTTTTCCAAAGTGGTGTTCTACTTTTCATTCCTGCCAGCAGGGTATGAGAACTTCCAGTTGCCCCAAATCCTCACCAGCTCTTGGTATGGTCAGCCTTTAATTTTACCCATTCTATTGACAGTGTACTATCTCTTTGTGATTTTAATCTTCATTTCCCTGATAATCAATAATGTTGAATTTATGTTAATGTGCTTCTTTGCCAGATATATATCTTCTCTGGTGGCATGTATATTTAAATACTTTACCCATTTTAAAACTTAGTCATTTATCTTCTCTTCACTGAGTATCAAGGGTTATTTGTATATTCCTTATACACCACCTTCATCAGATATATGTTTTACAACTATTTTCTCCCAGTTGGTGGACTGAATTTTTACTTTTTATAAAATTAATGAAGTCTCATTATTGATTTTTTTAAATATAGTTTTTGCTTTTGCAGTCATATTTAAGAAATCTTTACCTTAGCCAAGGTCCTTAATGATTTTCTCCTGTTTTATTCAAGATTTTAGAGTTTTAGGTCTTATATTTAGGTCTATAATGCCTTGTGAGTAATGTTTTTTTACATGGTATGATATCAGGACTGAGATTCACATGTTTTTGCCTATGACTACCTATAAGTTCCAGAAGCATTTGTTGAAAAATTTATTTTTCCTCCATTGCATTGGCTTGTAACATTTGCCAAAAATCAGGTGACCATATATTTGTGGGTCTATTTCTTTATTTCCTATACAGTTCCACTGATTTATTAGTCTATCTTTACATTAATACCAAAATGCCTTACTAAAGCTCCATAACTCTTGAAATCATGTAGTTTATGTCCCCCGAATCTTATTTATATGTTTTCAAATTTGTTTTAGCTGTTCTGATTCTTTACATTTTCATATAAATTTTAGAATAAGCTTTCAATTCTTAAAAAAAAAGTCTGTTCAGATTTTGATTAAGATTATATTGGATTTATAATAAATTGGAAAGTATTGGTGAAGATATGGAGCAACTAGAATATTCATATATTCCAGTGAAAATACAAAATGGTACAGCCACTTTGGAAACAATTTAGCTGTACATATAAAGTTAAACATACACTTACCATATGACTTGGCAATCCAACTCTGCCTGTTTACCCAAGAGAAATGGAAACATATGTTTAAAGCAATCGTTTTACTGGAATGTTCATATCAGCTTTATTCAAAAAAGCCATAAAGTGGAAACATGTTCAGATTTATATCAGATAGTTAATACACAGAAAAATTGTGTTATATTCATATAATGAAATACTACTCAGCCATAAAAAAGAACTGTTGATATGTGCAATATAGATGAATCTCAAAAGCAATAGGCCAAGTGGAAGAAACCAAACATAAAAGACTATATTATGTATATTTTAAATTCTATTTACATGAAATCCTAGAAAAGGAAAACTATAATGACAACATAGATCAATGGTTGTCAAAGGCTGGAGTGGCAGGGAGAGAATTTGTTGCAAATGCACATTAAGGAACTTTTTAGGGTGATAAAAGTGTCTCCAAAGTATTCTACAACTTGACTGCAGTGGAGGTTTCATGATTGTATATATTTGTCAAAATTCCTGTAATCGTACTCTTACAAATATTAGATTTTATTGTATATAAATTATAACTCAAAAAAGCTGGCCAAAAAATGTGCAAAACTGCATACATCTTGGAGATCTCTGGATATAATCAAAGTTGAGAAAATTCCATGTGATTCTGCCTATACAATTTAAGGTGCATTACTTTTTGGTGGTATGCTTTCTATGTACAGTGTATTAGCTATTTAATATAATTCAAACACTAAAGAAGAAAATTAACTTACCAATTAAAATTACAGGTAAAATTTAGGTAACTAGGAACCATTGATACAATGTATAATCTAGTACAAACATAAGTTCAAGAATAAAACCTTTCTGTCACAACCAAAATGGTTTCAATGAAGATTGATAATTAAAATATATTCATATTACTATTTCTAAAATCATATTTTATGACCTTGAGGCTTAAGGACATGACATCTTTAATTTAAAGTGGTCTCACCTGATTTGAGCTGACTCAGTGAAATCTAGTGCCTAAGTGTGTTCCCTTTCTACAACCATTTTTTCCCCGTTATTATGAAAATGCTCCTCAATTTAAGAATGCTTAACATTTGGAGTGTTGCCATATAGCCTTTATTATGTAGCATCAACATTTGGTAATGATTCCAAAAATACTTTTGAAATGTTTACTTTGAGTTTTGTATTAAGTGTTGTGCATCAAGGGACCACATGGTCAGGCATTTTCTAACTTTTTTCAACTGGTGTTACGGCAAAACTACTACACTGAATGTAACTGAGAATATATAAAATCTAACTAAAATTTAGATGTTCAAACAAGAGACACATTGAGTAAGTGATGATACCAGAATACAATAAAAGCTCTTTAATTTACAAGTTACCAGAGGCAAACATACTTTAAAGTTGGTGTAAATCAAGAAAAAAAATTACTTTTTGTTTGAGAAAGATACAATCAAAGGAAGTAGAGGTTTCCTTGTTAACACAAAGCCAGAATTAACATTTAGATTCCTGATATCTCCTGTAGGACATAGAGGAGAAAACTGATTTTTCCCTTTTACTCTCAATTAATTTTCAATCTGTTAAAGATAAATAGGCAGAGCCTCATTCTAAAGCTGTCTATGTTCTAGAATCTATTGATGTGGTCTAATTTCAGTGTTTACCTTTGGGGCCAATGACAACAATTATTTTCAAGGGACATTGCTAATGAAACACCAATCATAGAGCTGACACAGTGTGGTGACATGGATAGAAAATCATATAGAGAAAATGGCAAAAAGTAAAAGGAAATCTTTAATCTTATCTTGCTAATAACAGGAAAACAAATGAATAAACACCAGACATGGACAGAAGGAGGAAGTGTTGAAAATATTATTGCTGTATCACATTTAATATCCAAGGAAATTTTGAAAAATCCAGTTTAATATTCATATATTTTCTGAAATCCAGATAGTATATATTTTATCTATATAATATCACATGTTATATGTACATAAACATTTTGACACACTGATATATAAATCTGTCTACTTTACAATCACTTCTTGAAACTTTATAACATACACTTCTTATTAGAGACACAGAAATGAATAAGATGTTTGGTCATTAAGAAGTAAGAAAGGGAAGAAATGATTATTTTATACATATTTGTGTGTGTGTGTATATATATATATATATACACACACACACACACAAACACACACATACATATATATATATATATATATATACACAGAGAGGGAGAGAGAGAGAGAGACATCAGATGCAATTGGGAGCACAGAGGATAGGGTTCCCAAACTCTATTCTGACAAGTTGGATGGGTTGGAAAGCAAAGGTAAACAAAATCAGAAAGGGGATTTCGGGCACAGGAAACAGCTTATGCAAATACAAAATTTTAAGAGTATAGTCATTATGTAAACAGTTTTGTATGACCAAAGTATAAAATTTTCATCTTTTGAAGGGTGGTGCAGTGCAGGAAACCATTAGAAACAGGACTGGTGAACTATCAAGTCAGATGGTTAAGGGTTTATTAAGCAAGCCAAGGGGGTTAATTAATGGAAAAAAGAAGCCATTGATAAATTTTTTTCAGAGGTACACCATGTTCAGATTTGCATTTATGAAAGATCTCTTGATATTGAAGGGGAGCAGAATATGCCACCCCCAAATATGCTACTTGAGCATATTAATTTTTTAAATTAAAGTTACTTAAACAACTGATATGAGTGACACTGTGACTTCCTTTGCCCCCCTGAAGGCAGAAAATAAATCCCCCATACAAAATTTACCCTCCCTCTACCAGAAGGGTAGAAGGCATCCTTATCACCAGAGACAGAGAATTTGGGACCAAGAAGCCTGTATAAATAAACCTTGTTACTTCTTCACCAGTTTGCCACCCCAAGCCTGAACCCCTTTGTCTTGTCAGTTCTTCACAGATGTATTGTTTCCTTGCCTAATGGTATAAAAGCTGCCTGTTTTGTTCACTTCTTTGAGTCTCATATTTTTATGGGATCCCGCACATGTGAAATTAAATTTGCTTTTCTCCTATTAGTCTGCCTTATGTCAATTTAATTATTAGAACAGCCAAAGAACCTAGAAGGGAAGAAGGGAAAAGTTTCCTCCCCTACAAGATCTACAACTACTCTGACTTGCATAATTTTCAATCTCTTTTAAGGAAAATGACCATTCCTTTGCAAGCTAACACATCTATCTGGAGAACACATTTAACATTCAATAGATGCTTATGACAGATCTCTGAACCCTGCAGACAGAAGAAATACAGTAGATTCCTGAACAACACAGGTTTGAACTGTGCAGTTCCACTTATATGCAGATTATTTTCAATAGCAAATGCTACAGTACTACACGACCAGCAGTTGGTTGAATCCATGGACGCCTGGCCACTGAAATGAAGGAAGCGCATGCTGATTCTCTGATTGCACAGGGTGTCAGTCCCCCTAAATCCGACGTTGTTCAGGGGTAAACTATATTTTTATGGTTTGGATTAAATAGTATTATAATTATTTTCACATATGAGCTATTTGAAAGTAGAAATCATTCTGTTCAGGTTTACATCTACAGTAGTAGCTCTCCAATCAATAGTTGAAGATCTAAATACAAATGAACCAAAAGAAATGACTGGTAATGGAGAGCATGAAAACAAACTAGATATAAGAGTTTGTTGGGGTAAACAGAAATAGTGAAACATCTAGCAAAGAGCAGGTATTGATGACATGTAGGGGTTTTGACATCTTAAAAACCCCTATATATTTTTTTGTGCTATGTATTATGATGTTAGATAGCTTAGCTTATGAGCATGGAATTTGAGAAGACAGAAATGTAATTCTTATACCTACAAAGTCCAGTCCCAAGGAATGTCATAATTACTTTTACATTAACTGAAAGACTTGAGTAAAACCAAAATATTAACTGCTAACCAGGGTTTTGAATATGCAAAATTATTTGTTTGAGAATTTTAATAGGAAAATACATTTTTTGAAAGCAGGAAAAAAATGAGTCATGCATCTTATTGAGTACTCCCAGAAAAATAATATGCTATAAACTATTAAATGGAAAGAGTAATCCACTAAGATGACCAAAACAACCAATGAAAAGTGAATGACATTGACAAAGTTATATAGTAAGAATAGATAATACAACAGGTTAAAACAAACCATCAGTTTTTGTTTTTCCAAAGTAAGACTGTAAGAGGAATTTAACCAAGACTGGTAACTACTTGGTAATTCCAAATTACTATATTTTTTAAATTATTGTGACTTGTTAAAAGACATTATGTAAGAATATTATTTTGAATTTCAGTAATATCTCAGAATATGCTTTTGATCAACTACAAGGTGCTGGGGATTTCTTGAAAAAGGAAATCTTTTAAAGAAATGCTTTCTTTTCTGGAATATGTGAAAAACACATTAACAAGTAATTATACTGTGGCAAATGGTATAATAGAAGCACAGCACTATTAAGTACTATGAGAAAACACACAATGAGAAAGTTCTTTTTTTCTGACCAGATACAGGAAGAAGAAATTGAAGTAGCTCCTGAGTTGGGCATTGTTGTAGGAAAAGAACAAATGGGCAATTTGTTAATGTAGGTTTTTTTTTTCTTTAGTTCTTTCATTATGGGGGAAGCTGTCTATTCAATTAAAAAATGAGAAAGGAAATGGTGGCAATGAAAACTAAATATAACATAGTATGAGGCATAAACTTCAGAGTATAATCACTATTTACTTACTAGTTATTTTTGGAAAATCTCTCTCTTCAGAATGCAGCAATTCAGTGAGCATTGAGTTTTCCATGTGCCAAGCATACCTCCTATATACCAGGCACTCCTCTAAGGACTAGTCTAGAGGCACGGAGGTCAAAAGAGCCTTTGCTGTCAGGGAGCTGGCATTCCAGTGAGGGAGACAATATACATGAGATGAAATTTGCTCAGACAAGTGAATGATGAGCAGGCATCTTCTATGTGACTGCTGGAGCCACTGGACTTGTCTAGTAGGATTCCCTGGACAAAAAAGAGATCTTGAGTTTAGGAAGTCTTGATGTGTATAAGGAAAAAGAAGCCATATTTTTTTCTGGATATAAAAAATTTTCGGTGACTTTTCAAGAATATCATACTTTTGTATTAGGGAAGGTACCTTTGAATGTACCTTTTATTTATATAAACACTTCCCCATGTTTTTAGAAAACAAAACCAATATCAGAATGTAAATGTTTATCTTAAGAACAGCACTATTCTTGCAGGTAAAGCACAATGCCCTGTGTAATTTTTAGTATGTCTGCAAACCTTTTGCCCATTTGGAAGAAATGTTTCTTGGTCTTGTAAGAATTTAGTGTTCACTGAACTGTAAACTGATCTTACTTGAAGTCTTATATGTATTGGTTTTCAAGTATTTGTGGACGAAGCTGATACTGCAAAAAAAGAAAAAATTCTACAGGTGTGAGTTTCGTGCCACACAAGACAGGCTGTGAATCAGAATTTGACTAATTTAAAAAAATAATTTGCATATAGTATTATTTAGATGAGTGATTTAGAAATGTCACTCTTGGACTATTATGTTCCAATTGATGAGGCCGTGGTGACTGAAGGATGGTTCCACATCTTTTTGGGAGATAATATGGAATTTTCTCTAAATGGTGAGGCATTTAGAAGCATTCTAGGAAGGGCTTTGTTGGAGACAAAAATCTGAGATATGGGTTTAAAATAGGGACCTCTCTATAACTCATAGCAATTTGATTTTCAATTTGGAGTCATAGATATACATAGAATTCTCCCAGTAGTTTCTCAAATTTATAAGTGTATGTGTGTGCACGCGCGCGCTCATGCGCATGTGTTTTGAGCAGGAGTTGGCATCTTTCCACAAGTTAGGGAAACAGATGCTGAGGATGGCCATGGACATGCAGACCCTGAGAACAGGCATATTTAGGAGCTAGTTTTACATTACTTTTGGTGCTGTATTTCTGTATTCTTGTCCTCACATCTTTCACTAAAATATTAGTAAAATGGTTGTCATCATCAGAGTTGTATAGTGGTGAATTATGAGAAAGGCTTGTTGCATGTTAAGGATGGGGTGACATTGGAGAGAATAGTAAGGCTGACCTTCCAAGAGCTTTAATATGGGGTGATCACCCTGCAGAGGCTGACTGCACCCTGCAGAGTGGTTCTCTATCAATGTATTATTATCAACATGAATGCTAATGAATTAATGAAGAAGCTGAAGTGGAAAATTGAAGAACTTATTCCTGAGTAGTCATAGGACAGCTCCTTGGAGGGCCCTCAGAAATAACTAGAGGACCTTGCATAAGGAGATTCGATATTAACTTGAATTGGGATGAGAATATAAATTAATTTTCCCCACTGTCACATGAGGCCAGGATCTGTTGGTAACTTGCAAGATAACAAATAAGAAGGATTGAGTCAACACTGAGAGAAGCGTAAGAGTCTATATCACTTTGGGTATAGATGCTGAACCCTTTGGAAATGGAAAATTGGTGGTTTTAAAGTGAAGCCAGAATAGCCACAAAACTGAGGGCAAGTTCTACCTTCTGAGGCGTTAGAAAAGGTGACATCACTTGCTTATAGGAAGCTACTTTATTCTAACCAAAGTGACAAACTATGAAATTTCAGAGAAATTGCATTTGTCTTATTTATCTCTGTGTTTCCAATTTCTAGCAGAGTACTCTACTGAATGGGAAAATTTTGAAAAAGTTGGTAAATATATAGATTTTCTCATTAAATAAAATCTAAATTATTAATTTAAAAAATTGGTCCATTCCATTGCTAAAGGAATAAATCACAAACTCCAGATCAGTGCCTGGCTCCAATCTACTTTAACAATCTCAGCTCCCAATTTCTCTGTATGAATTTATAATCATATTAACCCCCAGCCTTTCACCAATCACAAGTTGCCTAATCCTATTGCTCTACTCTTGCTCAGCTCTTCCCTTAATTAAGGATGTATTTCTCCCAGTCTCAATGTCCATCTATATATTCCTCTTTGATCTTTGGACTTTGGAGGGGTGATAATTTTGGATAGGTGCTTTGGCTACTTCCACTTGTGCCCACAGTTTTTTTTTCACGGCATTAGCCAGAGAGAGGTTTCATGGGGTATTTTGATTTTGTTTATTTGTTCAATGTAAATTAGGTCATATCAGTCCATCTTAAAACCATCCATTGGTTTGCCATCACACTTAAAATTCAAGTCTTCATCATGTCTTTCAAGGTCCACACTTCCCTGGCACATGGCTTCCTCTCCAAAGTCATCACCCTCACTTACTCTTCTCCAGCCATATTGCTTCTTATTGTTCCTTGAGCCTGCCAACTCCACTGTAGATTCAGGGCCTTTTTTAAAAATTTATTTTATTGAAGTATAGTTGATTTACAATGTTGTGTTAATTTCTGCTGTACAGCAAAGTGATTCAGTTATACATATGTATACACATTCTTTTTTATATTCTTTTCCATTATGGTTTATCACAGGATATTGAATACAGTTCCCTGTGCTATACAGTAGGACCTTGTTGTTTATCCATTCTATATATAATAGTTTGCATATGCTAATCGCAAACTCCCAATCCATCCCTCTCCTATTCAGACTTTTTAATTTGCTTTTTCCTCTGTCAGGAAATATCTTTTCCCAACTCTTTTTGTGGCTTATTCTTTATTTTATCCTTGTTTCTACTTAAATGTCACCTTCTCAGAGAAATGTTCTCTGACTTAACTAATCTAAAATAGCCCCAACTAAAACCTTTATCCTTCCCACATCTACCCATTAATATGCAAATATTTTACAATATGTACTATAAATTCCAAAAGCTGATATATATATATATTTTTTTTAAACTAAAATGGGTTTGAAATAACTTGTTTATTAATGAAACCACTGAGAGTAAGTAATCTCACTCTCTAACCTGTGTTTAGCTATTTTGTTCAACAAATTGAACCTAAAATAAAACAAATAAAATCTCACCTTTGAGAGAGGAATGGGGTGAATCTCCTTTTGATCAGTAAGCACTCATAATTATTCGTCTTGAATAATTACAGGATAATTACTAGCTCAAACCCAGTCTCTCTTCAGTGAAGCATATCAGGATAGAGTAAAAGTAAACATAGATTTGTAAGTGGTTTTGACCACATGCTGATGATCTGGAAAAGGTTGATTCACTCAGCAGAAAATTTTGGTCTGGCCAACTAAAAGCTGCTTCTCTTTTTTACCCTTAACTTGTATAAGTCTTCTAACCTTGGTTTATCCTTTGTCAAAACCTTAGAAAGTCTCTGCCCTTGACTTTTCAACCATGAAATTGCTTTCTGCATATAATGCAATTTTAATTTTTTCTGTTTCCCTGGATCTTCAGTTGCTCCTAAGTAGCTGCTAGAAATATGTGGCTAGCTTTAGTTGAAACTGCAAATTCTCAACTCCCTATTTGAGATGCACATAGATAGGCTTTGGGGAGTTCACCTAGTTCTCATTCCCTCAAAAGGAGAAAAAAATTTTGCAATTTATATTTCTTTGAAAATTATTTTGTGGTGCAAAATTATGCTAAATTTATGGTGTGAGGGTTATTTTTTTTCTCTAAAAGACCCAAAGAACCATAGGGTAGCAAACTATTATTTATATACAGTTATTATTACTTCCATATTTCATCATTTAAAATGGTCCACCATTAATAGCACTTAGGGAAAATATTACATTTATGGATATCTATATATTATTTCACATTGGATCATGTTTAAGTATTCTTGTCCTGGAATTCAGTATTCTGTTCACAGATGAAATAACTTCTGTCAAGGTGATGGTTAGAAATCACCAGGTTCTGTGGCTCTGGTAAAGAAAGAAGGTCCATAGTTTCAGGCTTACTGTTTCTATCAACGTTGTGTCCAAAAGGCTCTACCAGCTGAAAGTCTACCAACCGACATAAAATTTGTTGACTTTGCCAGATATCACACCATAAATCATTTATCAAATGATTTTGTCAAGAGTTGAGAATGGGGTAAGAAGGTTTTGTTCTTCCTAAAAAGTCTTTAATCTTCCTTTATTTTTAGAGGATATACTTGCAAAGTAGAGAGTTCTTGGTTGACTGTTTTTCTTTCAACACTTTAAAGATGCTACTACGTTGTCTTTTGGCTTACATTTCTGATAAGTCTTCTGTATATCTTATATTTGTCCTTTTGGATGCAAATTGTCTTTTTTCTGGCTGCCTTCAAGATTTACTCTTTACCTATGATTGTCAGCAGTCTGAATGTAATATGTTTATGTGGGGGTTTCTTGATTGTTTTGTTCTACTTTTAGTATTTATCCTTCTGAGGTCTCTGAGCTTTTTGGATATGTGAATTTTATTATTTTTGGAAAATTCTCAGCCATTATCTCTTCAAATATTACTTCTCCATTCTCTTTCAATTAGCTCCTGGAATTCCAATTACACATGTTATATTGTTTTATAATATCCCACAAAATGTTCGATTCCATTTTTTCTGCTAATGTATTCTTTTGTGTTATAGTGTGTGTAATTCTTATTGATCATGTGAAGGCCACTGATCCATTTCTTAGCTATGCCATATATACTGCTAAGCCTACCAAAGGCTTTCTTCAACTATGTCACTATATGTTTTCTAGCATTTTCATTTCATTTATATCTCTGCTAAAATCTCCCATCTGTTCAAGCATGTTGTTCACCTTTTCCACTAGAACTTTTATTCATTATAGTCATTTTAAATTCCCTGTCTGAACTTGATTCTGTTAATTATTTTGACCCTTAATAGTGTTTCTTTTTTGTCCCTTGATAGTAACTTGTCTCTTTGTTTTTATGTTTTATAATTTTTAGAAAATATGAAACTGAGGTAAATATTTTTGCCAGAAATTGGCATGCTTCCCTTTCTGCTATGCCTTAAGTATGCTGGGTTGAGTTAATCTAGTTAGGAGTTTAGCTGGGCTTGGGTTTTATTGTTTACTTTTGTTTGAAGTTTGTTATTGATATCATTATCCACAGTGTACTACACGCTTCAGAGTCCTCTAACATTACCTTATACTTAATGTAGGGCTAGACTGAGTGTTTTTCTCAATATTCCTGTCCCACCCTCAGCTTTAGGTGTTTCCTCTAAGCCTCTGCCTCAAAGAAGGATTTTCTTCACACTGTTGTCCATTCCCCAGTGGTAAACCACTATTACTTATTACTTAATGCATGTTAGTCTGGTAGGAAGTTGTATGTATTCTCTGTTGTCATAATTATCCTATTTTATGCAAGCTTTGTTTCTCTGGGTATTGGGGATGGGACTTGTTCAGTGATGCTGCCTCTTACAGCACACCTTTAATGGTCAAAGCCTAGGATGGTTTCTATTTGAAGTTCAGTAGTAAAGACATTTTTTCTTTTAATTTCCGCCAGCCAAAATGGGTTTTCAGTGTATCCCTGTGGGTAACAGAATTTGCTTCCCTTAAGAGTATTGTACAGTGGAACTTTGTGCCTTTCCTGCTACCCTCATTGGGCCTATACTTAAGGGTGGCTTTCCCCATTCTACCATTCTGCCTTCCATCTTTTTCATGAGAATTTGATGAACTACATTGAGAGAAGCCTTCAAGTGGCTGCAAATTCTCATGCTTACCCATATCTAGTCTTTAACGACTGGTTAAATATTTTAGCTTAATATTTTTTCTGAGTTAAGAATTCTGAGGTATAAAGATTGATTTTATCTTTTAAAATGTTGCTCCTTTGTCGTCTATCTTGTATAATTTCTTACGAGAAGTCTATGATTCTTCTTTTCTTTGTTCACCTATACATAATATATGTTTTTCCTCTGTTTTAAATTTTTTCTCTTCAATGGTTTCTAGTAATTTAATTACAGTATGCCCTGTGTGGTTTTCCTTGAATTTATACTGATTTTGGTTTATTAATCTTCCTGGATGTGTGGGTTTAATTTTCATGAAATTTAGAAATTATTATTTCAAATTGTTTTTCTGATTCTTCCCTTTTTGGTAATCCAGTTACAATGATATTAAACAGTTTGGCTTTGTCCAATATGTCCCTTAGGTTATGTATATTTCTTCAGCATATACAGAACTATGCTTTATTTTTTATATCTTTTACAATAACATAATGCTCACTGATTTTCCCCCTGCATTACATAACCAGATGTTTATTCTATTCAATTTTTAAATACAGATATGTACTTTTCATCTTTAGAAATGTGTATCTTCCATTTCTTCTCATTATTTTCATGTTTTACTTTACATCTTTGAGCATAGTTGTAACACATGTTAAGGTCTTTGTATTAACCTCATCAACTGTCACTTCTGTATCTGTTTCTATACACTGATTTTTCTCATGGTAAATGTCTCAGTTTTTCTGCATTGCACGTATCTATTAATTTGGGGTTGGATGCTGGATATTTCTGAGGGATGAATTTTGGTGTCTTCCTCTTAAGACTGTTGTAGTTTTTTTTCTGGAAAGCAGTTAAATTTGGAGATTAGCTTGGTGTTCTTCAAAGCTTATTGCTAAGCATTGTTAGGACAGTTATAGGATAGCATTTTTTTCTACATCTAGCTTAGCTCTCCTCTGAAGGCATTATCCTTCTAGAGTGTGTACTGAATGTCCTGGTTATTTAACAAGGTTTCTTGACTTTTGATGGCCACAGTTCAAACATTCTCAGACTTGTGTTAGCTTTGAGGATTATTCTTCTTACAATCCCTTGCCACGTTTTTCACTGCACACATTTGGCTTATTACTTAGCAACAAACTCTAGGAAACTTCTATGCAGATTTATAAAACTTTTTTCACTGCTATCTCCTTTCTGGTACTCAGCCCCACAAATCCTGGCTGCCTGTACCTCCCTCATCTCCAAGCTTTGTCCTCTCAATTAAGCAGGACTTTTATGATCTATAGGGGTCTTCATCTTTGCACCACCATCTGAAAAGTTCCATCAGGCAGGAAACTGTCAATTGCAGGGCTTATTTCATTTATTTATCTTCTTTATGGATCACTTTCAACTGTTCAGTGTCTGAAAATAATATTTGCATTTTTTTTTCAGTTTCTAGTTGTTTATGGTGGGAAGGCAAGTGTGGTCCTTGTTAATTATGGCTGCTAGCAATTTTTGAGCAATTTATTTATGTATTTAGAGCTTTTCTAGATTTCAATTTATTTCATTATCCCACTTTATAATCTAAAGGCCTGGATGATTTTTCCTTGTTCCTGAAATATCTCTATACATGTCAATTCCAGCTCTTACAGATAGGGCATCCACCTGTCATGTGCATCCACCGTCATGCACAGAAGCTGCTCATAGGCAATGTGCTCTTCTGTGACAGCTTGCTCCTCTTTGAGAATTTGGTTTATCAGGGTTTCTTTGCATTTATCACTTTTCACTATCCCCATAGAACAGTATGATTTTTATTCTGACTTATATTTCTTCTTATTACCAGGCAATGAAAATCTTTCACATCCATCTCTATCTGACCAAGAATGAAAGCCGTGTACTTTTCACAGTATATTTTAGTAAAATGTTACTAATATAACTTCTTGTTGACACACTCAATAAATTAATTGGTCTCTTTAAAAACAGTGAGGCAAGCATTCAATTTCTTGAAACATAAATCAACCTAAAGGCTTTTTTCAACACAATTCTTTATGTCACAGGATCTAAAGCCCCTCTTTTTGCTCACCTTTGCTGAACTGCAGCTTTTGGTAAAGAGATACTTTACAAGTTGAGCTCTTTTGGGAGTTCCACATAGGGATATGGGCAATGGTTCCTCATCCTAACATGCCATTCCATTCTTGGACTTCAACGCAGAGAAAGCAAATGAGGATATATGTATTACAGGTAGCCTCTACCTCTCTCGAGACAGGATTTTTCAATCTCTTCTCCTCTGGTATAGAATTAATCTCTGTCCTTTCTAAATGCAGCCTCAAGTTATAACCTTACCATTTGGCATTCATGAAAACTGGCTTACTCTAGGAAACAAATCTGTAAAGCTTTTACAAATACTCACCTGACAGTGAGACTACCTGTGAAAAGCCTTGTTTTCAAAGCAAACATATATGAAAGATCAGGATCATAGATTATAGAACTAAAGTTTTAATGAAATCACGAAAAATAAAGAATACAGACTTCTTTTTTTTTTCCCCGCCCTTTCCCCACCCTCCCAGACTTCTTATATACTAATTCTTTTTCTTTTTTTTATTCTGAAACATTGATCGTGTCCTTAGTGTTCCTCCATATGGTACTACTTGATGCAAAAAAGAAAATTAAAATTTTTGTCCTGTTTTTATTCTCCAGGGTAAAAATTATGGAGGTAGCACCACTAATTTTTAGAAATTTGCTTCCTTGAATAAATTCCATAAATATGGAGGGTGGGCAGAAGTGAAAGGGAAAAACTGATTTGGGGGAGTCAACTTCTTAGGAAATCCTTATTTCTTCTGAAGGCAAGTTAAAGATTGACAAAATATATAGAGATAAACAAATACAGTTATGAAAGAATACTGATAACAGAGGTAAAGACGTATAGGAAATATATGCACAGTATTTTTGCTAATTATTAACTAATCCATTAAGCAAATTGTTTTGAAAGCCAGTACTACACTGTCTGATACTGTAGCTGCTAAGTGCATATGAGTAAATTTAAATTAATCAAAACAGAATACAATTGAAATTCAGCTCCTCGGTCTCACTAACCACATTTGAAGGGCTCAGTAGGCACATATGTCAGGTGGCTGTCCTACTAAACTGTGTAAATATAGGACATTTCATCATTGCAGAAAATGCTATTGGACAGTACTAGCCCAAAACATACTACATTCTGTCCTAGGCCCTTGGTTATAGAAATATACAGAATTTTTCTGCCTTCATGGGACTAAATATGTTGCTATATTCAGACAATAAACATGTAAACTAATATGAGCTCATGTTAAGAATAAAATAAAAAAGGATCATAGGAATCAAAGAGAAATGTCTAGGTCAGCAGGTAGTGGTGGTTATTTTATCCAGAATGTTTAGGGAAGACTTCTTTGAGGACATGGCGTAGAAGTCTGCCATGCCAAGACCCAAGATAAGAGCATTTGAATCAGAACAGAAAATACAAATATCCTGAGTTTTGTAAAGTTATCCTGAGACAGAAAAAAAAAAACAACATTTGATGAGGGCAGTCTTTACCAATGACTTATGAAAAGCAAAGAGATCTGAGAAAAGGATTGATTTAAAGAGTTGTCTTCTCAGTGTGACCTCAAGGAGTCCCTGGAGTGGTGGTACTGGGGGTGTTAGAGGCAGGCTATTAAAGGGGACACACATGTCTTAAGGGTTAATTGCTTTTCACCCAAGTTTGGATCCCTTTGGACACACACGTCCATCCATAGTGCTATACCTTATGAAAACCAATGCTATGCCCATGGTCAGTTTCTTTCCCAAACTACATTTTTAAGGGCCTAAGCACATAAGAAGATGTGGGAGAGCCCCTTTTTCTCTGTCCCAGTTCTTTCCTGACGGTTACGAGTCAGATGCACCTTAGAGTCCTCTAGAGGGCAGCATTGCTTAATTCCAAATGCCATACACACAGTCTTGGGTCTTTGAAAAACACTGATGCAATACCTGTTAAGATGAAATTCTTCCAGAAGTTTCCTTGGAAATGGAAATAATTCAACACAATTTTTGAAAGATGTGCTTGGGAAATTTTCTGTGAAAAGATATTCTTCTTCAAATGTTCACAAGGATAAATTAAACCCTTGAGGCTAGAGTTTTCTCTCTTGCCAGTTTGGTTACATCATCTCTCAGGTTCTCATCACAAAATCAAGCTCTCCCCCAAAGACTCCTATAAGTCTTCATTCACCTCCTCCTCTGTCCAGGAAACATTTATTCATCCTTCATGTTTCATTAGTCGTTGAGGAAACCTTCATGACCTCTTCCTCCCTGACCACCCCTCCCCCAACTAAAGATAAGGGACATGGAAGTGAAAGAAGTGTTCCTGGAAAAGAAACAAAGGGAAATAAGTATTTTATCACAATTTTGATGACAGTTTTATATATTTAAGGAAATAAATGGAAAATGTCTGATACTAATGCTTGAGACTAAGGTTAAAAATAAATGATTTCTTTGTGTGTTCATCTGGGGCTGAAAGAGCAAACCAATCCATTAATTAATAAGTCTTTTATATGGTTTCTATGTGCTTTGAATGGTGCTCTTGAATAGGAGATATTCTGGAGTGAAAAAGGAAATATATTTTCACTCCTGCTAATTTTATTTTAAAATATTATATCTGTTAAAACAACAACACAGGCCCAAAATGGCATCGCTTATGCTAAAGCCCATGATACCAAACCTAGATTTAATACCTAACTGCAGTTTCAACCTTCACCAGGAATGTAATTTTTCTTAATTGAGATACAGTTGATGTACAATATTATATAAATTACAGGTGTACAACATAGGGATTCACAATTTTTAAAGGTTATACTTCATTTATAGTTATTATAAAATATTGGCTATATTCCCCGTGTCGTATAATATATCCTTGTAGCTTATTTTATACCTAATAGTTTGTATGCCTTAATCCCCTATCCCTATATTGCCCCCACCACTTCCCTTTCCCCACTGGTAACCACTAGTTTGTTTTCTGTATCTGTGAGTCTGTTTCCTTTTTGTTATATTCACTAGTTTTCTTTTTAAAATTCCACATATAAGTGATATCATACAGTATTTTTTTTCTGTCTCATTTCACTTAGCATAATACTCTCCAAATCCATCCATGTTGTTGCAGGTGGCAAAACTTCATTTTTTATGGCTGAGTAGTATTCCATTGTATATATATACCACATCTTCTTTATTCACCCATCTGTTAATGGTCACTTAGTCTGCTTCCATATCTTGGTAATTGTAAATAATGCTGCTATGAACATTGGAGTGTATGTATCTTTTCAAATTAGTGTTTTCATTTTTTTGTTTGTTTTGGATATATACCCAGGAGTGGAATTGCTGGGTCATATGGTAGTTCCATTTTTAGTTTTTTGAGAATCCTCCATACTGTTTTTCACAGTGGCTGCACCAATTTACATTCCCACCAACAGTTTGTGTCATCTTCAATTTCTTTCATCAGTGTCTTATAGTTTTCTGAGTACAGATCTTTCACCTCCTTAGGTAGATTTAATCCTAGGCATTTCATTCATTTTGATGCACTGGTAATCTTACTGAGTCCCAAGCTCGTACTGCTCGCCACATGACAGGCCAATCAAATCAAGAGACAAGTTGTTGGGCAAGGAATAGCAACTTTATTCAGAAAGCCAGCAGAGAAGATGGTAGACTAGTGTTCCAAAAAACCATCTTGCCTGGGTTTGTATGCTAGTTTCTTTCATAGAGCAAAGAGGGGGAAGTGAGGAGATAAAGTAAAAAAAAAAAGGCAATAAGATGTTGCAAATATTTCCTAGTTCCAGCCAGACTCTGGAGGGGGTGGATGTTAATTTCTTCTTTCCTGCAGCCATGCATAGGTGGGCCTGGTCAGGATGTTTCCTGTGAGCTAAACAAAGGTATTTTAGTTTAAGCTCAGGCATAGGAGGCAGGGTTCCCGGAAATAGGCCATTATGTATACTTTAAGCTATAGGCAGCATCCCTTTAGTGACTAACTTGTAGCAAAAGCACTAAAATACAAAGGTTAAAGTAAAAGAAACATCCAATATGGAGTCAGATTTGTTCTTCCCTCTTACAGTAAATGGAATTGTTTCTTTAATTTCTCTTTCTGATAGTTCATTGTTAGTATACAGAAATGCAACAGATTTCTATATATTAATTTTGTATCCTGCAACTTTACTGAATTTATTGATAAGCTCTAGTAGTTTTCTGGTGGCATCTTTAAGATTTTCTGTGTATAGTATCATGTCATCTGCAAACAGTGACAGTTTTCATTCTTCCTTTGCAACTTGGATTCCTTTCTACTAGATGTCATCTTTTTTTTTAAAATAAATATATTAAATTGCAATGAAGAGTAACCCCTGCTTGCAACAACTAGAGAAAGCCCACACACAGCAACGAACACAACGCAGCAAAAAAAAAAAATTTTTTAATAAATTTAAAAAAAGGAGACCCAGGTTTCATACACTCACTCACATATCCATTGTCTTAACACATATTAAATAAATCTTACATGAATCTCTGCTTCAGTGCTATGTACTGCTCTCAGTGCTCCTATGGTTAATGTGTGGATTTTAACAATCAAGTATGTAATTAGGAAAATAGCAGTGTGACAGAGAACTTTAAAGAAGATAATGATTCCTTTTCACTTTACTTTTACCTACAAGAGGTATTGAAGAGCTTCGGGTGGTAGAGAAATCACCTCCACCTCAGGACATTTTGAGAAGTTTCAAAAGAAAAGTTGACTTTGAGGTACACCTTATAAGAGAGGTAAGATTTCTTTAGGTACCAAGGGAATAAGAGTGTGTTGGTTGGAGTGAATAGAAGAAACTAAAGTGGGAATGACACATACTGATAGCAGTCATTTATTTAGTGCTTACTATTTGTCAGGTAATTTATCTCCTATAATTCTCACAATGACCTTAAATCCTCATTCAGCAAATGGGGAAACTCAAGATCAAAGATACTGAGTAATTTGCTGTAGACCACACAGCTCTGAGGTAACAGAGGCTGAATTCATTCCTCAGAGCTCTCTGACTCTTGATTAAAAGAGTCACCTACCTAGATCTCTTGTTCCTGGATCACAATTCATACTAAAGAGAACTCAACTTTAAGACTCAAAAAACTATTCTAGGGAAGTCTGTAAGTGAAAAACCACATGTGCCAGTAGCTAAGCAATGTCTTGTTTCAATGCAGAAATGATATTTACAGTGAAACTGACCTTTCTTGTATGTAAGAGATTCAATACAGGATTCCATTTACTATGGCAGGATATGAAATTAACTCATGAGATTTGAACTTCCTGGTACTTTCAAACCAAGACTTAAAAAAACCCTGAAATTTACAACAAGCATGTTACAACTGGTGACTAAATGGGAGCACTGGGAGAAGTACAGATGTAACAAAAGAGTTTAGATAACTTTTTATTACATTGGACTGTCTCCCTGCCTTAGTTCAAGGTTCTGATATTAGATTTCACTGGGGAAAAAATTAATTGAGATAAGGTCAGATAAAGCAGCATATTGTGAAAATTATGCATGGGATATCCCTATGAAATGAAATATTCCCCATCACTTAAACTAGAGTTGTATTAGAAGTATAAAGGCTTCCCATAAAATACATACAATATGGTCTAGCTCATATAACTTTGATTATATTTTCATCAGTCAAAACTGATGAAATTTAATTCAAAATTTTTCAAAACTTAATTCAAACTTAATTTGGAAGGTGAAATGTAAGTGTGTGTGCAAAACTCTGGATTTAACACTGTAGTGATTATGGTAGTCTAAAAATATAGAGACCTGCAATTTAGAAAATGTTACTGTGGTTGAGGATTAAAGCAGCAAAGGAAATCCATTGCTTTACTCTGACTCACATTTTCTACACAGGAAGCTTAAATTCATCTCATGAACGCGCGCGCGCGCACACACACACACACACACACACACACTTTCAAGTAACTTTTGTATTCTACTAGGTAGATGCATGCTGGAATTAATTACTTTTGTCAGCCAAAGACAGCACCAATGAACATTCTCAAATGTTACCTTATCACACAAAAAAGACCTACAATTTTTATTATGATCTTTTTGTCTCTTTTTGTAGACATTTATGATGAAATTTCATCTTTAGTGATGGCATTCATTGCAGTATTAGGAAAGGATATTTTCTCTTTTGGAGATAAACGGTGAGTTGACATTTTTGAGTCTCACTGGATTAACACAGAACCAGCTAGGGAAAAAAAGGTTAAAAATGAAAAGTAGAATATAAGAAGTTCAGATAAAGCTATCCTTGAGTTGACAGTTTGCTATGAAAATCCATTTCCTTAGTTCTTTTAATTTAACTAGAAATCTTTCAATAAAGCTCACTATTTACTAAAATGGTTTTATGATATACAAAAAATGAAAATGTGATCTCTAAGGGCTAATTTTTAAACTAATATGGGAAATTTTTTCTTGAATACAATGTTATCATTAAATATAATTTAACAACTCCCTGATAATGAAAACTAAAACTAACATTGTACCAACTGTAGTTATAATGGCTTATAGAACAGGAAGATATTTCTCTTGGATATGCATATATTTTATATTGAATGAATCAAAAAGTATGTGTGTACCTGCAATCCTACACTGTAATGCACGTATTCCTTTTAAAATAATGGCTTCCTGTATAATTCAGTTAATTGACATTTAAGCAGCACAAACTTTGTAAAACAAACCAGGTGCGTTGGAGTGATCAAAAATAATAGGCATAGTTTGTGTTTTCAGGGGATATTTAATCTCTTTTGTTTCACAACCAAATTCAGTGCTTTTCACCTTTTAGTGAGCATCAGACTCATGTGTGTGCCAGGCTAGGATTTGATTTTACTTTTCTTACAAGCTATTATATTAGTCTGTTACTCTTCCATGGATGCTGGTAGGAGACACAAGACTCCAAGTTCAGAGATAAAGGGCTTTGTTACTCACAATGTAGCAAACAGTACGTGAACATCAACAAGCGCTTCATTTCCTTGCCCCATATTCTCCAGAAGTGATGTAGGGTGCCCTGAAGGATGCCTGCACATGATCCATGTTGCTAGAATCCAGGTGACTGAAACAGAATTATATTTCAATCTCCTAGCTTCCCTTTTGGCCAGGCTGCCACCCAGAGGGTGTACCAGTCAGGCCTACCTGAGGTTACTGGCAGGAGAAAGACACACATCATGCCCAGTAATAGTCAGGGAAGAATCCTGAATTTTCAAAATAGTTTTATATATTTCACCTCCCCTTTCCTGTGATCATTACCCAGGAAGAAGGCAAGAGATCAACCCATTCTGAGATGGCCACATTCAGTGATCACACTGTTTTACCAGGAAGAGACAAGGTCGATAGAGTCAGAAATAATTTTTAGATGATTGTTTTTTAAAATGCATTCTACCTCTCAATGATGCCAGCAGCCTGAAGATGATAAGGGCCCTGAATGTACGTCAAATACCATGCTAATCAGCCTATTTTTCAGTGGCCTTTAGGACAAAAGGCAAACCATTGTCAAACGTAGATGGTTTGGAAAGTGGAACATGGCACAATTTAGATTTTAGAGTCATAGCTCGGTGGCCAGATTTTACTGATTGGACTGGAACAGCAACCCTACGACCAGAAGAAGTGGTGACAGTCATGAAGTACCACAGATATCCTTAAGATAGGGATCAAAGATTCCATGTAGTCAATTTGCCAGAAGGTAGAAGCAATGACTCCTGCAATGTGTCATTCCACTTGTGAGTCAGATGGGTCAACTTTTGGCAAGAGTCACAAGTTTGGCATAAAGTAGTAACTTCTAGATCAGAAACATACAATTCTTTATGAACAGTCTATGAAAGTGGAGGTATTGCCATGTCCAGTCTAATGATAAATTTAGGTAGTGATGGTGGCCATCTGATCAGCAGCTTGATTCCAGTTGGTCTCATTAGAGAATGGGCCCTTACCATAGACATCTACATGAGTAACTGACTGCCAGCTGAGATTTGTTTCCACAGTTCATGGCTCAAAAAAAAGGGTGCCTTTAATCCACCAGTCTGAGGTCTTCCAAGTGGTAGACCAGATACCTGGGATATTGGCAACAACCCAAGAATTAGTAAAAATGTGAAAAGATTCATCAAGGATAGTATTGGCCAGGGCTATTAAGACTACCTTGAGTTCTGAACACTGAGTAACCACATCCACCTTTGTTTACAAATATCTAGCACTAAGACTGAATACCAGTAGCGACCCAATGAACACGATTAAGTTTTTTTTTTTAATTTAATTAATTAATTTATTTTTGGCTGCTTTGGGTCTTCATTGCTGCGTGCAGGCTTTCTCTAGTTGTGACGAGCGGGGGCAAGTCTACATTGCAGTGTGCATGCTTCACAATGCGCGTGCTTCTCGTTGCGGTGGCTTCTCTTGTTGCGGAGCATGGGCTCTAGGCACGCAGGCTTCAGTAGTTGTGACACACAGGCTAAGTAGTTGTGGTGCACGGGCTTAGTTGCTCCACAGCATGTGGAATCTTCCCGGACCAGGGCTCGAACCCATGTCCCCTGCATTGGCAGGTGGATTCTTAACCACTGCACCACCAGGGAAGTCCTAAGTTTTAATTTAGCTGAGCTATCAGTAAAGCAGGCCTAGAAATTTAAAAGAACACCTGTAAGTCAAAGACCCCATTGGGCCAGCACTGTTGCTTCATGAAGGCATTGGAGTTGAAGATAATATTTCCTCCAAAGGTGTAGCTGCCTGTTTCTGATGTAAGGACAAACTGCTTCTCCAGCCAATCCAGCTGCGCTCTTGAGTGTACCATTTCCATTCAACTAGTGAGGCTTGTTGGGTTCCTTCCTTGTCAGTAAGCCTGGACATCATTTTATGTGTTTATTTCTACTTATTTTCTGTGGATTGTCTGTATTATTTCCCCACTTTTCTATTCACACCTGTATTGCTTTGTTGAAGTTTTTTTATATTGTTTTCCAATCTTTCATTGCTTGTCATTTATGGCATCTTTCACTATACAAAATTTAAAATGTCTATAGAGTCAAGTCTATCATGTTATATCTATATGCCTTCTGGGTTGGGTGCATCACCTCAAAGATACTCTTCTACTTCAATATTATCAAGACATTTCTGTATGTTTTCTTCCAGATATTGTTTGAATTTTTAGTCCATCTAGATTTCATTTTTATATATGATGATTAGTATTCAAACTTTATTTTCTTCTAAATAGTCAATATCCTAACAGCATGCATTTTATTACTCTTCCATTCCCCACTGATTTAAAATGCCTCCTAATTTTCATGCAAAAATTCCAAATATGCTGGAATATATATTCCAAATATATTTTGGACTCTTCATCTGAGTCTAAAATATTAACATAAGACTGTTGACAGGGCAGGGAAATAATTATGTGATATTGTTTTGAAATGAATAGTAATTTTTAAAGCTATTGCCTTGTAGCTCATAATGTCATTGCATTTCTCAAATCATGCTTAAATGTGCATTTTTTTCATTTTCTTTATAATGTTACAAGGAGTATTATTAATAGAGCTTACATTAAATTTAGGAAAAGACAGAATAAAATTTAGTTTTTATAAGCAACTATTCAATAGCAAAAACAGAGTCAATCTTAAAGCATCCTAATAACTAGGATCAGTAAGAAAAAACACTGCTTCATTCTATATTCACATTTACTCCAATGTTGGAAAATCAAAGATGTGAGTGAAGCTAAAGATGATTAAGGATATGTATTTTCTTCTTGTTACTTTTCTTTATTTTTGTGTCAAGACCAAAAGCTACTGAAGTCCATATAATTGGCTTTTCAGTCTTAAGGGAAGGAAATATTCAACACTTATTATATTTAATTATGGATTACAGAGGTTTCATCATCACCAAGGAGGTAACTTCTCTAACTTACACGAAATCCCCCCAATAAATCCTATATTAATTGACTATTGATATTAGATTATATTTCAAACTTAATTCCTGCTACTTGGTTCTTGAGTTTAGCCTTCAGTCATGTGTATAGAATGTAGTCATTCATAGTTTAACATTGGCTATCCTAACCATTCTAACAAGATGGAGGCTTGCTTGCTTTTCTTTTAGGATAGAGAGTGCATGCTCGGCACTCTTTGCCTAATTATGTCATTTAATTTTCACTATATTCCAGTCAATTAGATTTTGTTATTGTTCACTTTACTGATGGGGAAAACCACAGTCAAAGAGATTAAGTGATCTGCCCAATGCCAAGAGCTACCAAAGAGCAAATTTGAAATTTAAAACCTTATCTGTCGTCTTCTGAAGTCCATGATATCACTGCTATATCATCGTTCAAATTAAGCTTCAAGGGACTAGCTTACAGGTGTACACCAATAGCTCTGAGCAATAACCCTGTGGATTGAATGAATGGGAGTGGAAAGCTTACAAAGCCAAGACACAGACATTTTCATCACTTCTGGGCACAGATCTATTAAGAAGAGTCAGAAATTTGTCACGATTTTGTTTTTAAATTCAAAGCATGTGTTCAAAATACATGTTCAAGAGTTACTTAGATCATTTCTCCCAGGCCCCCTTTTCCAGAACACTTATGTTGTTTACTGGACTATAGCTTGGCTCCTTTGTTTGTTTTCATTTATGAACATGTAAAAATCTCACGGGGACATGTTACTTCCTTCCCTTTTTCTACCCTGTTTCCTTCCACTCAGTTGCCATAGGTAAGCAATTTCTTTAGCTCTGATTTATACTTTCACTTCTCTTTTTGAAAAAGAAGCTAAAGCAGATACATGTGTATTTTCTTATTTCAAACATTATCTCTTTAAAATATAAGCTGAGTTACTTACCTGCTTAAAACCCTCCAGTGGCTTCACCTTACTCTTGTGATAAATCCAAACTCCTTCTGTGATCTTCTAGAACCTAAATTATCTGCTATTGACTAACTCTGACTTCTTTTTCTAGCATTCTACCCTTGGTCATTCCACTATATCTACTTGAATACACACATACTCATCCTTGCTCATGGTCTTTGAACTTGCTAAACTCTGCCTGCAATGCTCTTTACATTGTTCACCCTCTTACATTTTTGCATTATCTGCTCAAATCTCACCTCAAAGAGGACCTCTCTGGCAACCCCATTATCATGCTCTATACCCTACCTTGCTTTGGTTGTTTTTCATAGCATTTGACACTACCCAACCTTTCATTATACATTTATTTGCTAGGTGATTGTTATCAGTACCACTCACTATAATTTAACCCCTGTGAGGCAAGAACATTGTATTGCTCATCATTCTATCACCTGTGCTTGCAACAGTGCCTTCTAATAGTGGGTGATCAAAAAATATTTGTTAACTGTGTTGATAAACTAATGAATCAATAGTTCCTCCATGTCTCATTTTTTCCTTATTAATCTCATGCTGCCACCCTTTTGTCTATGAGTTATGTTAAAAAAATAAAACTCTATGTTTTCTATTTCATTGTTCCACTTGTCTTCAGTATTCCCATTGAGTCTTGCTGCTTCTATTGCTTCTTAGAATTTTGCAATCATGTTTTCCCTTTCCATGCAATTATCCTTCCTGATGTCATAATTTCCCTCTTTGAGCCTGTCTTCCTCTAGCAATGTCTTCTGCCTTGCTGAAAATAAAAGATTTTCTAACATCCTACCTTCTATCTTGCAGAAACATCATTTCAAAGGATAGTTATGTCTCATTCCTCAGATTGATTCTCTTGAACTGCTGAAGCATTTCTCATCCTAGTGATTTTTTTCTCTTTGTACATCTTTACAGAGGCAGATCTGTGCTCATGCGGTCTTGTGAATTGGGATGGGTTCTCCAAAAAGACTTTGTGTATTTCTGGTAGAATCTCCCAGGCCAGGGGGCAGTTAAAGAGAGAAGGAAAATGTTTGATTTGTTGTGATTTAACTTGGCCAATTTGGACATCAAGGTGTCATATGGAAAGAATATGGAAGGAGGAAGTGTTCCTTCTAGAGGCTTTTTTTACTATAGAGCAGCATCTCTTTGCTGAAGGAGGTCCTGATAAGTGTGTTGCGGGCAACTAGCTGGGCCACTTTCTCTCTAGGTTAAATGGTCACTCTTTCAGCAAGACTACTGCCCCATGAGTATGCCATGCATGGAGTAAACATACTTTTTAAAAAAATCTTTGCTCTTTTATCTATAGCTTTCTCAAGGATATTGGTAAAGTGAAATTGTTCCCCAAATATACAATAACCTACTGTGTGGACCACTTTCACCACATATTCCTGCACTTCTAGCTAAGGATGTACTAGTAGTGTCCATTTCAGATACTGAAGGAGTTCCTTGCATGTACTTTTCAGTTTCCTGGTTTACAGACTAAAATAGACTTCCCGATATTTTTATATACCTTTCCCAAATTCAGGGAGAATCTGGAGGAGAGGTGCCAATTAAAGATTATGTTCAAGTCACCAAAGTTAGTTGCCTAATTGCTTTTATTTTAACGTTATATAAAAATAAAGAGAATGGTATAAGCAGACCTAGATACCCACCTTCCAGCTGGTTTACGTATCAAATATAATTTACCTGGTGATGGTATTTGTGTTCACATATTACAAGACTGAGAATTTTAGATCTCTTACCAACCAGGGTTCTTGGCCTCCTTAATCAATAGAAATTGATAAGAGGCCAGACAAGAAATTCAGGCGGGGCTTCCCTGGTGGTGCAGTGGTTGAGAGCCCGCCTGCCGATGCAGGGGACACGGGTTCGTGCCCCGGTCCGGGAGGATCCCACATGCCGCGGAGCGGCTGGGCCCGTGAGCCATGGCCGCTGAGCCTGCGCGTCCGGAGCCTGTGCTCCGCAACGGGAGAGGCCACAGCAGTGAGAGGCCCGCGTACCGCAAAAAAAAAAGAAATTCAGGCAAGGCTTTATTGGGCCTCCTGCTGCAGGAGGGGGGGAGCAAGAACAAGAAACAGGTTCCCTTGCTTGCTGGCTGTCCAAGGTGGGCAGCAGGCTGCTTCCTTATATGGACTGAGGGTAGCGGCAGGTCCAGGGGTCAGGCCGGAGGGGTGGCTTAGATGGCTTGCCTACCCCTTTGGTGGTGGTTTGTGGGCAGGGGGCATATGTGATACCCTGCTTTTGCTCCCAACACCCTTGTTTTGCTCCTGGCTCTTCAGAAGTGGCAGTTGGGTTTTTGATCTCTTTGTGTCTTTTTGTCCAAAATTTGCCCAACTGTGCATGTACGCAGTTATTTTTAGTCCCTTATAGTTTCTTTGTATTTTATTGCTTGAGGAGACATTTGTCCAGGTGCAAGCACTGGGTCACAAGTTCCAGTCCCAACCCATCTCAGATCCATTTTCCTATACCTTGTTTGTGATAAGAATAATACGTTACTTGGATCTTGTTTCGATCTTGAACATAACAGTATCTCAGAGCCAAGAGTTGCCTTTACCAAATGAATGCTCCTAGTAATAAAAAGGAAGCAATTACTAGTGAGAAGAGTGTATAAAGAATGAATAGTAATTTTCAAAATGTTAGAGGAAATGAATTAAGTTGGTACATTCCATCTGTTTTTCCTCTTGTTCTATACTCTTACTGTGCCCTAGAAGGCTGAGGAAAGGGAATGAGATAAATTCTCAGGGGGAAGTGTTTCTCAAGACCTGCTTTGTTACTTTAAATTAACCCATCCACCCATGACCCAGTGGCTAGGAGTCCTAACACAGTATGTAGATATTGCAAATCCTGTCTCAGCCATTCCACTGGGCTCCCATTACTCTACTACTATTTCATTTTCCAGTCCTGACTGATTTCTGTCCTTCTCCTCTCCTTTTAGCTTCTGGTCACACACTCTTGGCTCTCACAGTAAAACTGATTTCTCAGGTTTTGATCCCTCAGGTTGTCTGAGCATTTGGGATGTCCTCATCTTCTGGCTCCTGGTGCTAGATTTAGCTGCTTCTGTTAAATTTTTATTTCTGATTCAGAGAGCAGGGTATGGGTACATAAGGGCATAGACAAAGCCAGAATGTCTGGATTTGAAAGCTGTCTTCACATTTAGTCAACTGAGCATCCAGGGCCAATAACTTTACCTCTCGAGTTTCCTTAACTGCAAAATGGTGACTATATAATAGTATGAACCTTACAGGCTTGTTTCAGGATAGAAATAAGATAATATTGGTGAAGTGCCTAGTACAGTGGTAGATGCATGCCAATTGTTATAACTATCTTGTAAGTAAATGAAAAATAAAATAGTCCGTTAACCCAGCCTGGCTCCTACAGGGTGAGAAGCAAACTAGATATTTCTTTGTTTCATGTTTTCAACAGAAAGCCCTAGTTATTAAGGCTAAATCATTTTCTGCTTTGGACTTATCATTTTCCAAACCAGCTGCTTTTCTCTCTGACTCTCTATGTCATGCTTCCAGAAAGCCCCAAACTTGGCACTGAACAGCAATGAAATGAATGTTTGCAGAGTTTAACATAAAATGACTTACAAACTACAAGGACTTTGCATTTAAAGGAATATAAAATTTACAGACAACATACAAACTGGATACTTCATAGGGTGTTTTCCTCAAGTGCACCTGAAAGCCAGGGCAACAGGACTGCAAATCCCCCTGTAAATAAATAAGATACCTGATTTCAAGTTGAAAGATTAACTCTACTCTTGAATAAAGCAGACACGTCTGCTTTATTCAAGAAAGTTACTTTCAGTGTTCATTTGATTCCCATGCCTCTTAAGTTTCAGCAAATAGGAACATCCAAAACACTTTTTACTTTCACACCTCATTCTCAATTAGCCTAATTCTTGACTGGATTTCAGTTTCTCTCAATTTGGAATATCTGATTGTTCCTGAATTCCTGGAACCTTACAAGATCCAGATGAGCTCGTCTGTATTGCCAACTTTCTGTTAAGGTCAAGTTGACATTTTGGTTTTTTTCCAAGTTCAGACATTACCCCAAAATTGAAAATAGCTCTCCCTATTTCAAATTAGCTTAATTAACATTTATTAACACCTAATTCTCATTGATTCCTTTTTAAAGTTCTATCAAATATTTTAATTCTAGAAAGTTTTGCTCTCACTTGTCTTTTTTTTTAACATCTTTATTGGTGTGTAATTGCTTTACAATGGTGTGTTAGTTTCTGCTGTATAACAAAGTGAATCAGCTATACATATACATATATCCCCGTATCTCCTCCCTCTTGCGTCTCCCTCCCACCCTCCCTATCTCACTTGTCTTTGATGAGTTTCTTTTTCCACTTGAGATTATTTAAACTTTTTTAAGATTATCTCTTGAAATACATTGATTTGAGGAATGAACATCTGTCTTTTATCATTAGTTTGTAAGGGATTATGCAAATGCTGGTTCTGTTTTCACAGAAAGGAAGAGAAAACATGTGAATCAAAAGATTCAGCAAGAGTTCTGTATAATGTAACTCTAGTCAGATGTGATGTCTTCTGAGTCAGTTACAGGAAAGAGAGGGTAGAAAGAATGAGGAACCCAATTCTGACCTTTTGGAAAGACCTTGTATCAGGATGAACTCTAAAATGTAGAGAAATACTAAAGTAAATGTTACAATAAATTCTCCCACAATATAACAAAGAGAATCATTGATGCAATAAATGTTGGAACTTATCTGTTTACTTGATGTCCAAAAGAATCAACAATATTCTGTTTAGTGTGTGGTAAGCAGATTTGTTAAGTAACAATTCTTTCAAGTTTTAACATGAATTTTTTTGTATAAGAATTTATTTGAATCAAAGCAGCTACTCTGTTCTCTTGCCTTATTAATCTCTCTCCCTCCAGTTCCCAATCCATTTGCCAACATTTATGACTACTGGCATCTAGTGGGTAGAGAACAGAGATTGTGCTAAATATCCTACAATGCATGGGACACCCTCCACAACAAAGAATTATCTCAACCCCAATGTCAATAGTGACAAAATGAAGAAGCCCTGAATTAGGTGTTTACAAATATAGTTAATCAAGAAAACAAGGTAACCATAACCAAGAACTCACGACATTTCGAGAAACTCTCCTCACCCTTTGGCAACAAAACAAGACTGACAGAAATTGCAAAATGCCATTCCAGAAATAGGACATATGTAGCCAGTTATGTTTCCTTTCCACTCTTCTCCTTGGTTTTCCTGCTATAGGATTTTGAAGGATGGAGGTGAGGTGGTGGTTATAATGTGTTTAAAGTGTTTTGTAATCTTTAGAGAGCTATACAGATATAAGGAGCTATTGTAAAGATAAAAGCCCAGAGCACCTTTCAACAGGCTTCTTTGTTGTCTGATGCTGTTGCAGTTTGTACAGCCACTACTCCTGGCTATTTTATTTAACCTATAGGTCATTCCCTTTGAGCATAATCTGTATCCTAACTCCTTTTGCCTAGTACTGCCTCGTGGAATTTTCAGCACAAAGCATACTGAGGCAGTTTTAGCATTAAGCTCTATTTTTCTGAAATGTTAGAGGTTGAATTTCAAATTCTATACAGATGAGTAAAACCCAGTTATTCTCCAGTAACAATATTTCCTACAGATATATCTCCTGGCAGCTGGTAGGGCAGACAGCCATTGTTGCTTCAATCTGATCAAGTTTTTTGAAGGGTTTTGGTACCACTCCACTGTCTCCAGGCCTCTGAATCATGATTTCGCAGGAAGACTTCCCATTGCTTACTCTAGGGCTTTCAGAAACAACTTCCTTAGTAGCTCCAGATGGAACTTGAAGATCAAATAAAGCAGCAAATATTAGAGGGAATATGAACCTCTGCTTCACTGGTGGTGTATGTGTGTGGGCGGGGCGGGTGAAAGAATATATTATCATCGCAGCCAGAGCAAACATCCTTACTGATTAGAAACTGGACTAATTTTAAGGCAGAAGGACTACCCCTGCAACCTGTATAAGCAGGTAATTTATGTAATGTTGACCCTAAACCCCTTAGACACAGAGATTTCTCTACTGTCCACTTCTGTTACTTCATATCAAAAATGACCCATATCCTAGGGGAGGAGCTATGACTCAAACCTTAACTCTGTGTTGCTAATTCTGAGAAAGAAATTTTTCATATCTGGGCCAGATTCGGGCTATTCGAATAATTATACTTCCTGGTTCTAGATTTTGGTGAGGCATTGTGGATTAGAGATCAAAAACATCTAGAAGCAGTTAAGACTGATTTATCTTTAAATGCTTTATACTTTATATATAAAGTATATAAAATGCTTTATATATATTCTCTTTCCCCAGAGAATTCCCCAGCATTCTCTGGGGAAACAGGGCTATTTGTCTTTTCTAAAAATCTAAGGCAGTATCGCTGGTGTTCCTCTCACAGAGATGGCCCCCGACCTTTCACGGAGCCAGTTCATGTGCATTTGAAATATGACAATCCGGCTGGTCTGCTCTCCCATCTCCTAAATCTGAGAAAAGCACTTCTTGTTTTAGAAATTCTTGGCTTCCTTAGTGTCCACTTGAAGGGGAAATACATTGATGCTTTTTTTTTCTTTTTTTTGCAATGGATGCAGTAAATGGCTATTTAATTTCAAATTAGATGAAGATTTCTTTATACTTATAGATTCCAAACAAATGATTATACAGCTCCTGTCATTTTAGTACATTAACATAAAGCACCTTATCTTGACAATACTGAGAGAAATGCATTAGAACAAATCACAGGATAAACATCAGATTCCAAAGTGACATGACGCCATTTTTTGAGTTGTTATAAGTGGGCACAATTTTCTTGGCTAGTCTTTTTTTTTTTTTAATACGTCTTTACTGGAGTATAATTGCTTCACAATGCTCTGTTAGTTTCTGTTGTACAACAAAGTGAATCAGCCATGTGCATACATATATCCCCAAAAAGACATAAAGTTGAGAGTAGAAATGAAGTGAGGAACATTTTTCAGAAATAAATGAAATGAAATGGAAATTTAAAGTACCTGATGGGAATGCTGTGGCATAGTGTGACCTCTGTGCTTTGATGATAACTAGTACGAGTATAGAGCAGAGGCTACAAACTCTATGCCACTAACTCCCTGTGGCCATCAATAGTTTGAATTCCTATGGGAGCATATGTATATGTATAACTGATTCACTTTGTTATAAAGCAGAAACTAACACACCATTGTAAAGCAATTTACCCCAATAAAGATGTTTAAAAAGTAGTTTGAATTCCTTATATTTCCACTCCTTTTCACTTAAAATAAAATTCTTCCCAAATTAATATTCATATTTATGCTTATCTCCTTCCCTCAAATTTCAGAGAAAGTGGTAGCATTCATTCCTCCTTTACAAAGAAAATCTTTCACCTGTGTTTTCAATCCCATCCCTTCAGCCATCTCCAGGGCCTTGTTCTAATTATTCCCCATCTCCTCTACTTTCTTTTCATTTGTCTTTTTATTGAGGTACAATAACATAAAATAAGCCATCAGATTGATCATAAGTATACAACTTGATATTTTTACATATATATCCATGTACTCAACACATTACATATATAAAACATATATGCATATTCTATATACACAACACACACACACGTACACATATCCATGTAATCAACATTTCCAACACTCCAGCAGGCTTTCTCTTGCCCAAACAGCATATACAATCCCTCAAAGGAAACTACTATTCTGATCTCTATCACCATAGGTTGTTTTTGCTTTCTTCCTAATTTCATAATTTAATTTCAACATAATATTATATACTCTTATGCCTGCCTTCTTTTGCTCAGCTTATGTCTGTATCAGTCAGTCATGTTAGGGTGTGTAGGAATAGCCCATTCTTTTTCATTGCCCTACATAACTGCAGTGAATGGATACTTTGTGATTTATTTCTCTCTCCTACTGTTCATGAACACTACTGTTGTTTTCAGTATGAGGTTTTAGAATGAGGCTTACAAGTAATGTTGTCATGAACATTCTAATACAGGCTTTTGGTGAATACATTCACTCATTTCTTTTGTAGATCTACTCAGAATAGAATCAAAGGTTCAAAGATATATAGAGATATACATAGATATCGATATAGCTATGTTTTGTGTGTGTGTGTGTGTGTCTTCCACCATGGAACAGGCCCAGACTAGCCTGCTGAATGATGAGGGACACATGGCCAAGTCATCCCCTGCCTTACCTGACATAGAGCCAACAATCAGACATGTGAAGGAGGCCATCTGGAACTAACCAGAGAAAGAAAATTTAAGATCGGATCTGAAGCCTAATAGGAGTTAGCCAGCAAGTCTCTCTGTGCCAACCAGTGCCCAATATCAAGCCAGGAACTGCCTCTCAAAGAAGGTGGGCTGGTGTCAGACGTGTAACAAGACCCTCCTCAGGAGGATAGCAGTTATGTATAATGCCTGCACTAAAAGATCGGCCCACATGCTTGTCATCTCTTGGTATTACCAATTCTTCATTTTATCCATTCAGGTGAAATATAATGGTATCGCATTGTGGTTTTAATTTGCGTTTCCCTGATGACTTTGTATGCTGAGTTTCTTTTTATATATGTTTTGGCTATCAGGATCTTTTTTTATGAAGGGCCTGTTCAAGTTTTCTGCTCATTTAAAAAAATCTGAATTGTCAGTGTCATTCTTCTAATAGTTTTAAATATAATTTGAAATTAGGTTTGTGTCAGATACATGTATTGTGAATATCTTCTCTCAGTATATAGCCTGCATTATAATTTTGTCTTTTTAGAAACAGAAGGTTTTTTATTTTAAATGAAGTCCAGCTTACAAACTTTTATTTTATGGATAGTGCTTTTGTGTCCCACTTCATACATTTTCATCTACTTCAGATCACAGAGATGTATCTAGAAGCTTTATTGTCTTACACCCCTCTCTTCGAAGTCTGTATCTTTTGCAATGTGTATTACGTGTTATGAAGCAGAGGTCACGGTTTAGTTTTGAATATACATACCTAATTGACCCAATAAATAGGTTTCCAAAAACCATTTATTGGAAAAATGAGCTTTATGCTCCTGAATTACCTTGGGGTCTTAGTTGTGTATCAGGTGAACATGTAAACTTTGTCTGGTTCTGGAAACTCTATTCTTGTTCTATTAGTGTATTTGTTTGTCTTTGAATCAATACCACCCTGCCTTTACTTCTGTAGCTTTGTAATAATTTGTGATACCTAGTAACGGAAATCTTCCAACACTGCTGTTCTTCAAGATTTCCTTGGATATTCTAGGTCCTTCGATTTCCATATAAATTTTAGAATCAGCATTTCAATTTCACACTATTGCGATGAATATATATCAAGCTGGAGAGAGCTGGGATTTTAAAACCATTGAGTCTCTTAATATATGAAGATAATACTTTCTCCATTTATTTAGATCTTCTTTGATTTCTCTCAGAAATAACATGTAGTTTTTTGGTTGAGGTCATGCACATCTTTTGTTTTGATGTCTTGTAAATATTATTTGTTTTCAAATTGAATTTTCAAATTATTTATGTCTAGTATCTAAAATACATTTGATTTTTTATATTGACCTTGTACCTAGTAACATTGCAAATTACCTCATAATACTATGGTTTTGGATTTTTTTCTAAGAAAAGTACACTTTTTCTAAGTAGAATCAAGTCATCTTTAAAAAATAGTTTTAATTCTTCCTTTTCAATCTCTATAGATTTATTTATTTTCATTGTCTTACTGCACTGGATAGACCCTCCACTAGGACTTATAAAAGTTAGGCTTCTACCCTCCCACAGAGACTGGGGGACAGGGGCCCTGTCTTCAGGTGTTGATTGTAACAAAAAACACATTCATTTGGCAGCTTTGAACTTTCCCAGGCAGGCATTTTGAAGGGGATAGGGTCATGCTAGGGATAAGACTTTAGCGGCTGGAAGCCATGAGAGAGTTTAGAGAGAGTCTTTGTCACTTCTTACAAGAATTATTCATGCTCGCATCTTCACTTTTTGATTTTTTTTCTCAACCAACTATAATATGGTTTGGATTTCCATTATCCATTCAAATGATTTTTGTGGTTTTCAAAACAAAATGGACACGTTTTTGTTTTGTGACCATTCTGCCGATCTTGTCTCCTTTAGCTACCACTTCCTTCTTGAAATTTTTTTCTCCCTTGCCTACAGAAACACATGTCTTATAATTCTTCTAGCTCTTCAAATGCTTCCTTTTTTTTTTTTTTTGATTAGTCAGGATTATACCTCTTAAAAACTAGTGTTTACAAGGGTTTCATCCTCAGCATTTGCTGAACTCCTTATCACTCTACTATAGCCTGGGCTTTCCCAGAACCTAAGCTTTAATCCCTCCTGAAGTCCAGACATATTTCCAGTCACCTGGTAGAGAGCTCCTAGCTGGGTGGATCTCTGTAAGGCTGTAATGGACAACATCAAGTTCTTCACTGGTACTATGTCTTTGTAATTACTTTACCTGCTTCTTAGTAGATTATTCTCTTTTCCTTCAACCAGTTCATGCCTGAACTCAATGTTCAGCAATCCAGATTTAACTCAAATATTATCTCTTGTGGGAAGCCTTCCCTAACCCTCTGAGGCTGATTTATAGTCTTTCCTTGCTTTGTCCTAGAATAACCCTTTGTTCATATTTCAATCATATGACTTATTACAGTTATTGAAATTATTGACTTATTTTTGCTCCAACAAAATATTTGTGGTAGCTTGCCTTTTTTTAACATCTCTCTTAAAACAGGATTCAATCTTTGGATGTTGAGTTAGACTAAAACCTCCTTCCAATTCCTTGGGTGTTATGACTTTGTTAGTCCATACTTCTATCCCTAGCACCAAATTACCTGTCTTGCATTTGGAAAATGACCAATACAATATTTTTTTTTTTTTGCGGTACGCGGGCCTTTCACTGCCGCGGCCCCTCCCGCCGTGGAGCACAGGCTCTGGACGCGCAGGCCCAGCGGCCCACGGGCCCAGCCGCTCCGCAGCACGCGGGATCCTCCCGGACCGGGGCACGAACCCGCGTCCCCTGCATCGGCAGGTGGATTCCCAACCACTGCGCCACCAGGGAAGCCCTAATACAATATTTTTTAATGAATGGCCACTAAGTGGCCTGTGAATAGAGGAAGGTATTCAAGGTTATCTTCTCTCACCACAATCTTGCCTGAATTTTACGGTGCTGAAGTACAGAGAAACAAAAGAGGAAAGCACAGTATAGGCATCTTTAACATCACTGAATAGTAAGACTTATGAAGAAGTTTGCTAAGCACAGACTGGGACTACTGAGATCCCCCGGAAGACTCTGGTTTTCATATGGGTGACTGCCACCTACTGGACAAGATAGGGATATTTTGTTTGTATTTGGAGAATCTGCACATTTTTAAGTCACCGATTTCAATTTCAATATGTTTCTAAGTTCAGCTTATCTTTATTTAATGTGCCTCATTTAGAACAGGACTCAAGCATTAGATTTTGAATTAGATTAGTGTTTCCTTTCAATTCTAAAATTTACATTTCATAAGGCCACGATGTAAATAAAATAAATGCATTCATCCGTACGTGAATGAATCAATTAAAGAGTTATTCACTGATTTTACTAATTTGCAAGTGTTTAATGTTTTATCTTCAAGTTTCATCTCTACTTCTAATTTTAATAGCACCTAGACTTTTCTTTCTTTCAGAGACATTGTCAGAAACATGAAAATTTTAAAGAATTTTTGGTGGTGTTGTTGGGTTCTTTGGAATATTGTCCCATATGCCTAATATTTTCAGCTCAAAACTTGATTCTTCAAAGTCAACCAATATTTTGTTTCCTGGACTTCTAACTACCATCTTGACCTCATCTCCATCCTGGAATTAGTAACTAAACATTTTCTTTGTTCTCTGTCATTCAACTTCTCCTTCTCACATGGGCTTTGCTGCTGTTCTTCTCTTTAAAATATTTTATGGCTGACATGGCTGAAACAGAATATGCACTAATACAACCCTTCTTTCAATCTGAATTAACTAATACTCATTTTCAATCCATTTTGTTCTTTCTTGTCATCACTGTGTCCTATTCACTTAGCAAACCTACTAGCATGTTTAACATCAATATTTATCTTTTACAACTGCACATACAGGAAACAATTTATGAAATAAGGCAATTTTCTTTACAACACATAAATTTGAAAAATTAAAACATAGTTTAAATGTCAAATATTTCCCAAATATCTTACAATTTGGAGAATAAGTTATTCATAAAGAACAGTATTATTACAGTAATAGTGTGTAATATCTATGAAGTGATTAAGATGTGACAAGATTTCTATTAAATGCTCAAAAGGCATCATTTCATTTAGTCTTCAAAACGAGTTTATGAAGTTAGTACTTCTAATTATTCCCATTTTACAGATGAGGTTACTGAGGCTTAGAAAAATTAAGGAATGTGTCCAAGATCACATAGCATGTTGGAAGAAAAGCTATATGCCTTGCACCTTGCTCATGCTACTAGACTTATCCATTTTTCCAGTTAAATAAATGTGAACTTTAAACAGGCTGTAGAAGGTCCTAGTGATCCTGAATGAAGATGGAACTAATGCTAACAGCTTTCAATTTATCATTTTCCATTACTCAACTGTCATTTGAAATAAGGATGTCCTAGTATTTTTTAAACTAAATCCAGTCCCCAGTTTTCTGGTTTTCCTTTGGACAGAGTGGACAGTCCATCAAATAAAGTGTTGGCAAAATGGCCTTAAGATATATACTCGTCAAAAGAACAACCTGCCTCTTCAACAAGAAAATAGTGGACCCTCTTTAAAAATCCAGCTGGCAGTAGAGTACTTGGGCATTTAGGAAACAACTTCAGGTGAAAGGTAAGAATCTTCATGCAATATAAAGTGACATTTTCAGGAACCAAGATGACGGAGTAGAAGGATGTGCTATCACTCCCCCCTTGCAAGAACACCAGAATCACAACTAGCTGCTGGACAATCATCGACAGGAAGACACTGGAACTCACCAGAAAAGATACCCCACATCCAAAGACAAAGGAGAAGCTACAATGAGATGGTAGGAGGGGTGCAATCACAGTTAAATCAAATCCCATAACTGCTGGGTGGGTGACTCACAGACTGGCAAACACTTATACCACAGAAGTCCACCCACTGGAGTGAAGGTTCTGAGCCCCACGTCAGGCTTCAAAACATGGGGGTCTGGCAATGGGAGGAGGAATTCTTAGAGAATCAGACTTTGAAGCCTAATGGGAACTGATTGCAGGACTTCAACAGGACTGGGGGAAACAGTGACTCCACTCTTGGAGGGCACACACAAAGTAGTGTGTTCATCGGGATGCAGGGGAAGGAGCAGTGACCCCAGGGAGACTGAACCAGACCTACCTGCTAGTATTGGAAGGTCTCCTGCAGAGGCAGGGGGTGGCTGTGGCTCACCGTAGGGACTAGGACACTGGCAGCAGAAGTTCTGAGAAGTACTCCTTAGCGTGAGCCCTCCCAGAGTCTTGTCATTAGCACCACCACAGAGCCCAGGTAGCCTCCAGTGTTGGGTTGCCTCAGGCCAAACAACCAACAGGGAGGGAACACAGCCCCACCCATCAACAATCAAATGGATTAAAGTTTTACTGAGCTCTGCCCACCAGAGCAGCAGTCAGCTCTACCCACCACCAGTCCCTGCCATCAAGCCTCTTAGATAGCCTCATCCACCAGAGGGCAGACAGCATCAGCAAGAAGAACTACAATCCTGCAGCCTGGGGAACAAAAACCACATTCACAGTAAGACAGACAAGAAGAAAAGGCAGAGGGCTACATACCAGATGAAGGAACAAGATAAAACCCCAGAAAAACAACTAAATGAAGTGGAGATAGGCAACCTTCCAGAAAAATTCAGAATAATGATAGTGAAGATGATCCAGGACCTCGGAAAAACAATGGAGGCAAAGATCAAGAAGATGCAAGAAATGTTTAACAAAGACCTACAAGAATTAAAGAACAAACAAACAGAGATGAACAATACAATAACTGAAATGAAAACTACACTAGAAGGAATCAATAGCAGAATAACTGAGGCAGAAGAACGGATAAGTGATCTGGAAGACAGAATGGTGGAATTCACTGCTGCGGAACAGACTAAAGAAGAAAGAATGAAAAGAAATGAAGACAGCCTGAGAGAACTCTGGGACAACATTAAACGTAACAACATTCTCATTATAGGCGTCCCAGAAGGAGAAGAGAGAAAGGACCAGAGAAAATATCTGAAGAGATTATATTCGAAAACTTCCCTAACATAGGAAAGGAAATAGCCATCCAAGTCAAGGAAGCACAGCAAGTCCCATACAGGATAAACCCAAGGAGAAACACTCTGAGACACATAGTAATCAAATTGGCAAAAAATAAAGACAAAGAAAAATTATTGAAAGCAGCAAGGGAAATATGGCAAATAACATACAAGAGAACTCCCATAGGGTTAACAGCTGATTTCTCTAGCAGAAACTCTACAAGCCAGAAGGGAGTGGCATGATATACTTAAAGTGATAAAAGGGAAGAACCTACAACCAAGATTACTCTACCCAGCAAGGATCTCATTCAGATTTGATGGAGAAATCAAAAGCTTTACAGACAAGCGAAAGCTAAGAGAATTCAGCACCACCAAACCAGCTCTACAATAAATGCTAAAGGAACTTCTCTAAGTGGGAAACACAAGAGAAGAAAAGGATCTACAAAAACAAACCCGTAACAATTAAGAAAATGGTAATACAAACATACATATTGATAATTACCTTAAATGTAAATGGATTAAATGCTGCAACCAAAAGATACAGGCTCGCTGAATGGATAGAAAAACAAGACCCATACATATGCTGTCTACAAGAGACCCACTTCAGACCTAGGGACACATACAGACTGAAAGTGAGGGGATGGAAAAAGATATTCCATGCAAATGGAAATCAAAAGAAAGCCTGAGTAGCTATACTCATATCAGATAAAATAGACTTTAAAATAAAGAATGTTACAAGAGACAAGGAAGGACACTACATAATGATCAAGGGATCAATCCAAGAAGAAGATATAACAATTATAAATATATATGCACCCAACATAGGAGCACCTCAATACATAAGGCAACTGCTAACAGCTATAAAACAGGAAAACGACAGTAACACTACACAAATGGACAGATCGTCCAAAATGAAAATAAAGAAACAGAAGCTTTAAATGACACAATAGACCAGATAGATTTAATTGATATTTATAGGACATTCCATCCAAAAACAGCAGATTACACTTTCTTCTCAAGTGCGCATGGAACATTCTCCACGATAGATCACATCTTGGGTTACAAGTCAAGCCTTAGTAAATTTAGGAATATTGAAATCATATCAAGCATCTTTTCTGACCACAACGCTATGAGATTAGAAATGAGTTACAGGGAAAAAAATCGTAAAAACCACAAACACATGGAGGCTAAACAATACGTTACTAAATAACCAAGAAACAACTGAAGAAATAAATGAGGAAATCAAAAAATACCTAGAGACAAATGACAATGAAAACATGATGATCCAAAACCTATGGGATGCAGCAAAAGCAGTTCTAAGAGGGAAGTTTATAGCTATACAAGCCTACCTCAAGAAACAAGAAAAATCTCAAGTAAACAATCTAACCTTACACCTAAAGGAACTAGAGAAAGAAGAACAAACAAAACCCAAATTTAGCAGAAGGAAAGAAATCATAAAGATCAGAGCAGAAATAAATGAAATAGGAACAAAGAAAACAATAGCAAAGATCAATAAAAGTAAAAGCTGTTTTTTTGAGAAGATAAACAAAAGTGATAAACCATTAGCCAGACTCATCAAGAAAAAGAGGGAGAGGACTCAAATCAATAAAATTAGAAATGAAAAAGGAGAAGTTACAACAGACACCGCAGAAATACAAAGCATCCTAAGAGACTACTACAGGCAACTCTATGCCAATAAAATGGACAACCTGGAGGAAATGGACAAATTCTTAGAAAGGTATAACCTTCCAAGACTGAACCAGGAAGAAACAGAAAACATGAACAGACCAGTCACAAGTAATGAAATTGAAACTGTGATTAAAATTTTTCCAACAAACAAAAGTCCAGGACTGGATGGCTTCACAGGTGAATTCTATGAAACATCTAGAGAAGATCTAACACCCATCCTTCTCAAACTCTTCCAAAAAATTGCAGAGGAACGAACACTCCCAAACTCATTCTATGAGGCCACCATCACCCTGATACCAAAACCAGACAAAGATGCTACAAGAAAAGAAAATTAGAGACCAGTATCACTGATGAATATAGATGCCAAATTCCTCAACAAAATACTAGCAAACAGAATCCAACAACACATTAAAAGGATCATATACCACGATCAAGTGGGATTTATCCCTGGGATGCAAGGATTCTTCAATATATGCAAATCAGTCAATGTGATACACCATATTAACAAATTGAAGAATAAAAACCATATGATCATCTCAAGAGATGCAGAAAAAGCTTCTGACAAAATTCAACACCCATTTATGATAAAAACTCTCCAGAAAGTGGGCATAGAGGGAACTTACCTCAACATAATAAGGGCCATATATAACCAACCCACAGCAAACATCATTCTCAAAGGTGAAAAACTGAAATGAATGGTGAAAAAATGAAAGCATTTCCTCTAAGATCAGGAACAAAGCAAGGATGTCCACTCTCACAACTATTATTCAACATAGTTTTCGAAGTCCTAGCCACGGCAATCAGAGAAGAAAAAGAAATAAAAGGAGTACAAATTGCAAAAGAAGAAATAAAACTGTCACTGTTTGCAGATGACATGATACTATACATAGAGAATCTTAAAAATGCCACCAGAAAACTATTAGAGCTAACCAATGAATTTGGTAAAGTAGCAGGATACAAAATTAATGCACAGTAATCTCTTGCATTCCTATACACTAATGATGAAAAATCTGAAAGAGAAATTATGGAAAAACTCCTATTTACCACTGCAACAAAAAGAATAAAACACCTAGGAATAAACCTACCTAGGGAGACAAAAGACCTGTATGCAGAAAACTATAAGACACTGATGAAAGAAATTAAAGATGATACCAACAGATGGAGAGATATACCATGTTCTTGGATTGGAAGAATCAATATTGTGAAAATGACTACACTACCCAAAGCAATCTACAGATTCAATGAAATCCCTTTCAAATTACCAATGGCATGTTTTACGGAACTAGAACAAATCATCTTAAAATTTGCATGGAGACACAAAAGACCCCGAATAGCCAAAGCAGTCTTGAGGGAGAAAAACGGAGCTGGAGGAATCAGACTCCCTGATTTCAGACTATACTACAAAGCTACAGTAATCAAGACAATATGGTACTGGCACAAAAACAGAAACATAGATCAATGGAACAAGATAGAAAGCCCAGAGATAAACCCACACACCTATGGTCAACTAATCTATGACAAAGGAGTCAGAGATATACAATGGAGAAAAGACAGTCTCTTGAATACGTGGTGCTGGGAAAGCTGGACAGATACATGTAAAAGAATGAAATTAGAACACTCCCTAACACAAAAATAAACTCAAAATGGATTTGAGACCTAAATGTAAGACCAGACACTATAAAACTCTTAGAGGAAAACATAGGAAGAACACTCTTTGACATAAATCACAGCAAGATCTTTTTTGAGCCACCTCCTAGAGTAATGGAAATAAAAACAAAAATAAACAAATGGGACCTAATGAAACTTAAAAGCTTTTGCACAGCAAAGGAAACCATAAACAAGACAAAAAGACAACACTCAGAATGGGAGAAAATATTTGCAAACAAATCAATGGACAAAGGATTAATCTCCAAAATATATAAACAGCTCATGCAGCTCAATATTAAAGAAACAAACAACCCAATCCAAAAATGGGCAGAAGACCTAAATAGACATTTCTCCAAAGAAGATATACAGACTGCCAACAAACACATGAAAGAATGCTCAACATCACTAATCATTAGAGAAATGCAAATCAAAACTACAATGAGATATCATCTCACACCAGTCAGAATGGCCATCATCAAAAAATCTAGAAACAATAAATGCTGGAGAGGGTGTGGAGAAAAGGGAACCCTCTTACACTGTTGGTGGGAATGTAAATTGATACAGCCACTGTGGAGAACAGTATGGAGGTTCCTTAAAAAGCTACAAATAGAACTACCATATGACCCAGCAATCCCACTACTGGGCATATACCCTGAGCAAACCATAATTCAAAAAGAGACATGTACCAAAATGTTCATTGCAGCTCTATTTACAATAGCCCGGAGATGGAAACAACCTAAGTGCCCGTCATCGGATGAATGGATAAAGAAGATGTGGCATATATATACAATGGAATATTACTCAGCCATAAAAAGAAACGAAATTGAGCTATTTGTAATGAGGTGGATAGACCTAGAGTCTGTCATACAGAGTGAAGTAAGTCAGAAAGAGAGAGACAAATACCATATGCTAACACATATATATGGAATTTAAGAAAAAAAAATGTCATGAAAAACCTAGGGGTAAAGCAGGAATAAAGACGCAGACCTCTTAGAGAACGGACTTGAGGTTATGGGGAGGGGGAAGGGTGAGCTGTGACAGGGCGAGAGAGAGTCATGGGCATATACACACTAACAAACGCAGTAAGGTAGATAGCTAGTGGGAAGCAGCCGCATGGCACAGGGATATTGGCTCGGTGCTTTGTGACAGCCTGGAGGGGTGGGATGGGGAGGGTGGGAGGGAGGGAGACGCAACAGGGAAGACATATGGGAACATATGTTTATGTATGACTGATTCACTTTGTTATAAAGCAGAAACTAACACACCATTGTAAAGCAATTATACCCCAATAAAGATGTAAAAAAAAAAAAAAAAAAAAAAAATGGGCAGAAGACCTAAATAGACGTTTCTCCAAAGAAGACATACAGATGGCCAAGAAGCACATGAAAAACTGCTCAGCATCACTAATTATTAGAGAAATGCAAATCAAAACTACAATGAGGTAACACCTCACACCAGTTAGAATGGGCATCATCAGAAAGTCTACAAACAACAAATGCTGGAGAAGGTGTAGAGAAAAAGGAACCCTCTTGCACTGTTGGTGGGAAGGTAAATTGATACAGCCACTATGGAGAACAGTATGGAGGTTCCTCTAAAAAACTATAAATAGCATTACATATGATCCGGCAATCCCACTAATGGGCATATACCCAGAGAAAACCATAATTCAAAAAGACACATGCACACCAATTTTCATTGCAGCGCTATTTACAATAGCTAGGTCATTGAAGCAACCTAAATGTCCATCAACAGACGAATGGATAAAGAATAAGTGGTACATATATACAATGGAATATTATTCAGCCATAAAAAGGAACAAAACTAAGTCATTTTTTGAGACGTGGACAGATCTAGAGACTGTCATACAGAGTGAAGTAAGTCAGAAAGAGAAAAATATCGTATATTAACGCATGTATGTGGAACCTAGAAAAGTGGTACAGATGAGCCAATTTGCAGGGCAGAAGTTGAGACACAGATGTAGAGAACAGATGTGTGGACACCAAGGGGGGAAAACCGTGGTGGGGTGGGGATGGTGGTGTGCTGAATTGGGCGATTGGGATTGACATGTTTACACTGAGGTGTATAAAATTGATGACTAATAAGAACCTGCAGTATAAAAAAACAAATAAATGAAACAACTAATAGTAAACTTTCTTTGGGTTATTTGTATGGAAATATGTTAATATAAGTGTTTCAGACACTACATGAAATTTCTAAAAATCTTATATGTTCTGGTATAATGTTATAAGTCATAATTCTAGTTGTTACTTTAAAATGTATATCTCAGAAATAACTAAATTTCCTTGTCAATTGCATTATTATGAACTTTCATCAAATCTTTAACCGTGGTCATTTTTAAGTCTTTTGTCATTTACAGACAATTCTGGGTGTACTCTAATGCTTTTGCAAATATGTTCCTATAAAAGGGTTTTATCTTCAAGGAATTCAGGGAAAAGACTCTGACAAGTACAGGTTTTTGGTAACTGACTATACTGCTGAACTGAATGAATAAGCATTTTCAGAACTCTAATGGAAAACTGATGAACTCATAAAAGTGCTAACAAAAGATCAAGATGAAAAAAAAAATTACGTGGGACTGAGTGAACTGATGAGGATGATTATAATTTTTGTGACTTTCTGTTTGAATTAAGAAAATTGACATTTTCACATTGTATAAATTTACCCTGTAGCATGTCTTCTTTTATAAACCTGTATGATTTTATTTACTCAGAAATATTTCATGCTAATTTTTAAGTTTATTCCAAAATTAACTTTATTTTTAGTCTTCCTGAAATTTCCTTGGAAGTTCATTTTTATATATCTCAACTGGGATTTCTTCCTCAATCTTTATTAGCATCTTTATCACAAGGATAAAGATTAGTGCTTTTTTTGCAAGTTGGAAAATATTTTCCAACTATACAACATTTTCCAGTTAAACTGGTCAAATACTATCCTTCAGAGATGAAAGTAGGATCAGGCTGGTTTAACGCCATGGCAGTGAAATTAATGAGACTGTGTGTTGAATCAATGTTCCATCTATTAACCTGATCAAATCATGTTTCAACTAATTTGATAATTGATATGCTGTTTTAGGAAGACTCTAAAAACGGTAGAAGAATAAGCAAACTATACTCTGATATTGTGGCAAAACTTGCTGCTTTTGTCTGTTATATATGGTTTGAGGAGGCAAGTCTTGATTGATTATCAAGAAGCAATTCATGAGGATACAGGTACCTCATGGTGATAGAGAAAAGGTGAATATAAAGATCTCCCTGCTTTTATGTATACTGTTTGCCTCATAATAAGAGGTACTTCCCTCTTTCCATCTGCTAAACTCTTACGTGCCCTGAGATGCTAAACTGGTAATCGGTTCAGAAATATGCATGTGGTCTCCACTCTTCGATCTCTAATTCCCTTGAGGTTTCCGCAATCACTACTTTGAATTAGGGAGCTAAACCTAAGTCAACTCAGAGACCACTGGCAGTGTCTAACTCCATAGTTCTCTTATTTTTACCTTTTTTCTTGCAACCTAGAGAGTTTCCTGTTATTTTTAAAACTATTCCGGAGTTGGTAAAAACTAGACCAGGCAGTCTTCCAAAACACTGCATTTTATATCTCAGCATGAATTTAATGCCTGTTTTTCCCCTGGTTCTGATGTGACAACTACCTTTTGGATCAGTGGGTGCTTTATAGCTAGCTGTCAGTATGGGAAAGGGCCTCAGGAGAAAAGAAAGTAGAGTGCCGTTTCCAAAATATTTCTCTTCTCATTCTATTTGGGGGTTAGTACATGTTGATCTGATAAGCATTTATTGACACATATATGGTTTGAGGAGGCAAGTCTTGATTGATTATCAAGAAGCAATTCATGAGGATACAGGTACCTCATGGTGATAGAGAAAAGGTGAATATAAAGATCTCCCTGCTTTTATGTATACTGTTTGCCTCATAATAAGAGGTACTTCCCTCTTTCCATCTGCTAAACTCTTACGTGCCCTGAGATGCTAAACTGGTAATCGGTTCAGAAATATGCATGTGGTCTCCACTCTTCGATCTCTAATTCCCTTGAGGTTTCCGCAATCACTACTTTGAATTAGGGAGCTAAACCTAAGTCAACTCAGAGACCACTGGCAGTGTCTAACTCCATAGTTCTCTTATTTTTACCTTTTTTCTTGCAACCTAGAGAGTTTCCTGTTATTTTTAAAACTATTCCGGAGTTGGTAAAAACTAGACCAGGCAGTCTTCCAAAACACTGCATTTTATATCTCAGCATGAATTTAATGCCTGTTTTTCCCCTGGTTCTGATGTGACAACTACCTTTTGGATCAGTGGGTGCTTTATAGCTAGCTGTCAGTATGGGAAAGGGCCTCAGGAGAAAAGAAAGTAGAGTGCCGTTTCCAAAATATTTCTCTTCTCATTCTATTTGGGGGTTAGTACATGTTGATCTGATAAGCATTTATTGACACATATTTCGAAGAGCTGAGTTAATTAGTAAGACACTTCTCAAAACTTAGGGCTAAATAGGATTTTGGATGATAATCTTTCACCTTCTCCTAAGACCACGTTTAACCTCTACAAGGCAGAGAATTATTATACTTTCTACTTCTAATTTTATAGCCTCTGTTTATGATCCAGCATAGATATTTTTCATGCATTGAAACTATATGACCATCTCAAATTTGGTTGGGGTAAGAAAGGGTAGAAAAAAAGAACTATTGATTTATCTTTTTTGGTGATCAAACACTAGTCCAACTTGATTCTTTTTTGTTACAAATCTTTTATGATCCCAGTGTATCTTCTGCACTACTCACTTTGCCTTGTTTTTAGAGAAAAACAATGTCAAGAGTAATAGTCATGAAACTCAAAATTTTCTGAACACTTATGGTCTAGCTACTGTGCTAGTTGCTGAGGATTCATTGGTGAGAAAGATCCAGTCTGTATGTACGTAAAACTTAAAGTCTAAAAAACGTCTTTAGAACGTCAATTCTGATGCAAAAAAAAAAAAACCACAACAGTATGCCAAATATAAAAAGCATTTTGGATTATCTACAGTTTGGGAATATCTTTTTTTTTAGTTTTGGAATATCTTAATCAGTCCACTCATCTCTAAAGCATGGATAATGAAGGGTTCTTATTTACTGAAATGCAAACAAACACACAAGCCATGATATATTAGTCAGAGTTCTCCAGAGAAACGGAACCAATAGGATATATAGATATGTATAAGAGGAGATTCATTATGGGAATCAGCTTATGCAGTTTATGGAGGCCAAGAAGTCCCATAAAATGCAATCTGCAAGCTGGAGAAGCAGGAAAGCCTGTGGTATAATTCAGTCCTAATCCAAAGGCCCAAGAACTGGGGGAGCCGAAGATGTGGTTCCCAGTCCGAGGCTGTGAAGTCCTGAGAACCATGGGCTGCTGGTATAAGTTACTGAGTATGAAGGTTTGAGAACCGGGAGCTCCAAAGTCAGACAGCGGGAGAAGATGGCTGTCCCAAGTCAAGAAGAAGAGAGAGAAAATTCCTTTGCCTGTCCATCTATGCAGGCCCTCAACAGTTTGGATGATGCCTGCCCACATTAGTGAGGGTGGATCTTCTTTATTCAGTTTACTGACTCAAATTCTAATCTCTTCCAGAAACACCCTTACAGACATGCCCAGAAATAACGCTTTTCCAGCTATCTGGGCATACTTTGGCGCAGTCAAAATGACACATAAAATTAACCATCACCCATGATGACTAAAACATATTAAATGGCAATGTAATTCTATATCAGATGTAATCGATAGAGTCATAAAACAGTCTTGGTAATTAAGAATCATCAGTTCTTTGATGCCAAATACTTCTTAATCAAAACAGGGCTGTGGGACAGTGCTTGAAGGCATTGACTCTGGAGTCAGGCTGCTTGGGATTGGATTCCAGCTTCACCACTATAATGATTGTGTAAAACATTGTGTGACTTCATCTTTCTCAGTTGTTTCAGTTTCCTCATATCTAAAGTGAGGATAATGGTAGCATCTATTTCATGACTTGCTGCAAGGATTAACTAAGGTAACAGAAGTAAAGTGCATAGCAAAGTAAGCATACACACTTTAGCCATGAACCATTATAAATGTTACTATTCATTTGACAGTTATTTACTCAGTAGAAATGTCTAGCCCGGTGGTGAGATGTTGAAGATATATGAGACAAGGCCCCAGTGTCAGTGAGCTTACTGCCAATGACTTACTTCCGGTGAGGATGGTGAGTATACAAAGAGCTATACTTCACAAGTAGATAACAAAGATGTGCAGATTGTGCTGTGGAGAGGAAGGAATAATATCCATGGGGCAGGACAGATAAAGATGAGAACACTAAAATTGTCTGTTTATTTGAAACAAGATAGTTTTTGGTCTTCTTGAAATGGAAGAATTAAATGTTTCATGGAACTCCAACTTGAGTTTTAAATCAGGGTAAATGAAATGGTGCTATAAAACCAAGTTTATTGCTATAGAATAGATGAAGAATGGAAATAAGAAACTCAAAACTTGGCAACACTATCTCATCTAGGGTCAGGAGTTATGGAGAATATTATGAGACCACGTTTACTGAAAAATATGTTTTCCAAATAGGAAAAGAATTGTACACCTGAAAATCATAGGCAAAGAATGATTCCAAAAACAGCACTAATAGTAGTGGTTTCCCTTCGAATACCAGTTTTATCTCAAGTAGCTGACAGGTCTAAACACATGCATGCAATAGGAATGGAAAAATCACTGATTTTTTTAGACTGAGTTCTTCAGCAGGCAATGAACAGTGTTTAATGCCATATGGAGGTAATTTAATGTGAATTTTGAAATACTTGAACAAGCATCATCACAAAATATGCTAAATGGAGTTACTGATTTTGTTTCTTTCTAGTGTGATAATTTAGTTTTGCAATGGTACTGTCACCAACTGAGATTACTCACAATAATGATGCATCTTTTTGCTAAGGACATTATCATAAATCATTCAAATACAGCCCAAGAGAAAAGGTTTCTAGTTAAACTTTCTAAATGTTATAAAATGGTTATAAAGCATGAGCTGTTGGAAGTAGACATTATTTTTATTTCATTTTGGGAGCATATGGCAAAATGATTATTCGTTGACGCTGAAGTGATTTAGCAAATACACACACATATGCACAGACACTTGAGTATCTTAAGAGATATTGAAACTAATGATATTTATCCTACAATACCAATTTCATGTGGTTCCAATTACACGTATATGATGTTAGGTAACTCACTTAAAAATTGGGCCTCAGTATCCTTATCTATGAAACAAAAATAATAATATCCATTTCATAGGATTTTTATGTAGTAACATCTTAAAAATGCTCTGTTGCTCTTCTTCCTCTACTTGTCTTTCCCTTTCCTATTATTAATTAGTCATAATATTACCAGTTCAAATAGATATAATGTATACCCACAGAAATACTTCATAAGCTTGCCTCAACATTATAGACCTAAAGCTACACTCAAAGAAAATTTTGCTGTGCTAAAGCTTAAGGTTCTAGTTTATTCTGTTTTCATAGACAATACTGTTTATCCTAAACATCTACAAACCAATCACTATAATATAGTCTCAAGTTGACAATATACTCTCTTAGCTGAGAGCTTAGCACATCAACTTTAATTTCTTTATCTTTTAATAATTACCAATTTGAAACTATTGTGCATAAAATGTGGTCTAAAATATTCAGCTGGTAGCTGATTGTAATCACACAATGCATAGTACCTATTTTCTTCACAACAGTATTGTGGAAATTTTTAAAAATTGTGAAACTCATTTCACATTCTAAATACTATTGAAATGTTACATAATGGAAAAGTGTTGGAAATATTCTTCTCAAAATTTATATTCCAAAATACTTTAGTTTTCAAGTTTGAAACTTTTTTTGGCACTGTTTTTCAGTTGAATATTAATTACTAATGGTAGATACAATGCTTAATTTACCCCCACATAGTGACTGCCAGAAGGATGAGGAGAAAATGAGTTTGGCCTAAAAGAAGAAAAGGATTAAAGTTTTAAATATTCCTTAGAAAAACAATATTTTAAAAATCTTTTAAGAAGATGGCAGAGTAGAAGGACATGAGCTCACCTCCTCTTATGGAAACACCAGAATCACAACTAACCGCTGAATAACCATCAACAAAAAACACTGGAACCTACCAAAAAGATACCCTACACCCAAAGACAAAGAAGAAGCCACTGTGAGATGGTAAGAGGGGCTCAACTGTGTTAAAATCAAATCCCATACATGCCAGGTGGGCGACCCACAAACTGGAAATAATTATACCACAGAAGTTCTCACTCAGGAGTGAAAGTTCTGAGCCCCATGTCAGGCTCCCCAGCCTGGGGGTCTGGCAATGGGAAGAGGAGACACCAGAGAATCTGGCTTTGAAGGCCAGCAGGGTTTAATCGAGGAATTCCCCAGGACTGGGGGAAACAGAACCTCCAGTCTTAGAGGGCACATACAGGGTCTTGTGTGCACCAGGACCCAGGGAAGAAAGCAGTGACCTCATAAGAGACTAGGCAAGACCTACCTGCTAGTACTGGAGGGTCTGCTGCAGAGGCGGGGTGTGGCTGTGGCTTAATGCAGGGACAAAGACACTGGCAGCAGCAGTTCTGGTGAGTACTCATTGGTGTGAGCCCTTTTGGAGGCTGCATTTTCTCACTAAGAGTGGCCCCACCCAACAGCCTGTAGGTTCCAGTGCTGGGACACTACAGGCCAGACAACCAAAAGGGCAGGAACACAGCCCCACCCATCAGCAGACAGGCAGCTTAAAGTCTTTCTGGGCACACAGCTCCCTGATAAACACACCCCCTGACATGGCCCTGCCAACCAGAGGGACAAGACCCAGGTCCACCCACCAGTTGGCAGGAACCAGTCCCTCCCACCAGGAAGCCTGCACAAGCCTCTTACAGCCTCATCCACCAGGGAGCAGACAGCAGAAGCAAGAAGAACAATGACCCTGCAGCCTACAGAATGGAAACCATATTTACAGAAAGTTAGAAAAAATGAGACGGCCAGAGGAATATGTCCTAGATGAAGGAACAAGATAAAAGCCCAGAAGAACAACTAAGTGAAGTGGAGATAGGCAATCTACTTGACAAAGAATTCAGAGTAATGATAAAGATGATCCAAGATCTCAGAAAAAGAATGGAGGCACAGATCGAGAAGATATGAGAAATGTTTAACAAAGACCTAGAAGAACTAAAGAACAAACAAACAGACATGAACAATACAGTAACTGAAATGAAAAATACACTAGAAGGAATCAATGGCAGAATAACTGAGGCAGAAGAATGGATAAGTGACCTGGAAGACAGAATGGTGGAATTCACAGCTGAGGAACAGAATAAAGAATGAAAAGAAATGAGGACAGTCTAATAGATCTCTGAGATAACATTAAACTCACCAACATTAGCATTATAGGGGTCCCAAAAGGAGAAGAGAGAGACAAAGGACCTGAGAAAATATTTGAAGAGAATATATGAAAACTTCCCTAACATGGGAAACGAAAGAGTCACCCAAGTCCAGGAATCACACAGAGAGTCCCAGGCAGGATAAACCCAAGGAGGAACATGGCAAGACACATAGTAATCAAACTGACAAAAATGAAAGACAAAGAAAAAATATTAAAGGCAACAAGGGAAAAGCAACAAATAACATACAAGGGAATTCCCATAGGTTATCAGCTGATTTCTCAACAGAAACTCTGCAGGCCAGAAGGGAGTGGCACGATATATCTAAAGTGATGAAAAGGAAAAACCTACAACCAAGAATACTCTACCCAGCAAGGATCTCATTCAGATATGATGGAGAAATCAAAAGCTTTACAGACTAGCAAAAGCTAAGAGAATTCAGTACCACCAGACCAGCTTTGCAACAAATGCTAAAGGAACTTCTCTAAGCAGAAAAGAAAAGGCCACAACTAGAAATAAGAAAATTATGAATGGAAAAGCTCACCAGTAAAGGCAAAATTACAGTACAGGTAGGAAATCATCTGCACACAAATATGATATCAAAACCAGCAATTGTGCAGACATAGAAAATGGACTTGAGGACACAGGGAGGGGGAAGGGTAAGCTGGGACAAAGTGAGAGAGTGGCATGAACATATATACACTACCAAATGTAAAACAGAAAGCTAGTGGGAAGCAGCCACATAGCACAGGGAGATCAGCTCCATGCTTTGTGACCACCTAGAGGGGTGGGATAGGGAGGGTGGGAGGGAGACGCAAGAGGGAGGAGATATGGGGATACATGTATATGTATAGCTGATTCACTTTGTTATAAAGCAGAAACTAACACACCATTGTAAAACAATTATACTCCAATAAAGATGTTAAAAAACAAACAAACAAAAAACCCCAGCAATTGTGAGAACAGTAGAGCACAAATGCAGGATACTGGAAATGAATCTGAAATGAAAAGACCAGCAACTTAAAATGATCTTGTGTATATATAGACTGCTATATCAAACCTCTTGGTAACCACAAACCGAAAATCTACAATAGATACACACAAGAAAGAAAAAGGAATCCAAACACAGCACTAAAGTTAGTCATCAAATCATAAGAGAAGAGAACAAAAGAGGAAGGGAAGAAAAAACACCTACAAAAACAAATCCAAAGCAATTAACAAAATGGCAATAAGAACACACATGTCAGTAATTACCTTAAACATAAACAGATTAAATGCTCCAACCAAAAGACACAGACTGGATGAATGGATGCAAAAATAAAACCTATATATACACTGTTTACAAGACACCCACTTCAGATCTAGGGACACATACAGACTGAAAGTGAGGGGATGGAAAAATGTATTCTATGCAAATGGAAATCAAAAGAAAGCTGGAGTAGCAATGCTCATATCAGACAAAATAAACATTAAAATAAATACTGTTACAAGAGACAAAGAAGGACACTACATAATGATCAAGGGAATCAATCCAAGTAGAAGATATAACAATTGTAAATATATATGCACCCAACATAAGAGCACCTCACTATATAAGGCAAACACTAAAAGCCATAAAAGGAGAAATTGACAGTAACACAATAATAGTGGGGGAGTTTAACGCCCCAATTTCATCAATGGACAGATCATCCAGACAGAAAATTAATAAGGAAACACAGGGTTTAAATGACACATTAGACAAGGAATTAATTGATATTTATAGAGCATTCTATCCAAAAGCAGCAGAATACACATTCTTCTCACTGTTTAGCCTTCATGTGCACATGGAACATTCTCCAGGATAGATCACATCTTGGGTCACAAATGAAGCCTTGGTAAATTTAAGAAAATTGAAGTCATATCAAGCATCTTTTCTGACTACAACACTATAACATTAGAAATCAATTACAGGAAAAAACTGTAAAAAACACAAACACATGGAGGCTAAATAATATGTTACTGAATAACCAATAGATCACTGAAGAAATCAAAGAGGAAATCAAAAAATACCTAGAGACAAATGACAATGAAAACACAATGATCCAAAACCTATGGGACATGGAAAAAGCAGTTCTAAGTGGGAAGTTTACAGCAATACAATCTTACCTCAGGAAATAAGAAAAATCTCAAATAAAAAACCTAACCTTATACCTAAAGCAACTAGAGGAAGAAGAACAAACAAAATCTAAAGTTAGTAAAAGGAAAGAAATCACAAGGATCAGAGCAGAAATAAATGAAATAGAGATGAAGAAAACAACAGCAAAGATCAATGAAACTAAAAGCTGGTTCTTTGCAAAGATAAAATTAATAAACCATTTGCCAGACTCATCAAGAAAAAGAGGGAGAGGACTCAAATCAATAAAATTAGAAATAAAAAAGGTGGAGTTACTACTGACACCACAGAAATACAAAGGATCATAAGAGACTACTACAAGCAACTCTATGCCAATAAAATGGACAACTTAGAAGAAATGGACAAATTTTTAGAAAGGTACAATCTCCCAAGACTGAACTAGGAAGAAACAGAAAATATGAACAGACCAATCACAAGTACTAAAATTGAAACTCTGATTTAAAAAACTCCCAACAAACAAAACTCCAGGACCAGATGGCTTCACAGGTGCATTCTATTAAACATTTAGAGAAGAGTTAGCACCTATCTTTCCGAAACTATTCCAAAAACTTGTAGAGAAAGGAACACTCCCAAACTCATTCTATGAGGCCACCATCACCCTGATACCAAAACCAGACAAAGATACCACATAAAAACAGACCAACATCACTGATGTACATAGATACAAAAATTCTCAACAAAATACTACCAATCTGAATCCAACAATACACTGAAAGGATCATACACCATGATCAACTGGGATTTATCCCAGGAATGCAAGGATTTTTCAATATCCACAAATCAATCAGTGTGATACACCAGTGGTCCCCAACATTTTTGGCACCAGGGACCGATTTCGTGGAAGACAATTTTTTTACAGACCAGTGGCAGGTGGGGAGGATGGTTCAGGTGGTAATGTGAGTGATGGGGAGCTGCAGATGAAGCTTTGCTCTCTTGCTGCTCACCTCCTGCTGTGCAGCCCAGTTCTTAACAGGCCACAGACCGGTACCGGTCCATGGCCTGGGAGTTGGGGACCCCTGTGATACACCACATTAATAACTGAAGAATAAAAACCATGTGATCATCTCAATAGATGCAGAAACAGCTTTTGACAAAATTCAACACCCATTTATGATAAAAACTCCCCAGAAAGTGGGCATGGCAGGAACATACCTCAACATAAGGCCATATAGGACAAACCTACAGCAAACATCATACTCAACAGTGAAAAGCTGAAAGCATTTCCTAAGATCAGGAACAAGACAAGGATATCCACTCTTGCCACATTTATTCAACATAGTTTTGGAAGTCCTAGCCACAACAATCAGAGAAGAAAAAGAAATAAAAGGAATCCAAACTGGAAAAGAAGTTAAACTGTCACTGTTTGCAAATACTATACATAGAAATCCAGAAGATGCTACCAGAAAACTACTAGAGCTCATCAATGAGTTCCGTAAAGTTGCAGGATACAAAATAAATACACAGAAATTTGCTGCATTTCTATACACTAACAATGAAAAATCAGAAAGAGAAATTAAAGAAACAATCCCATTTACCATCACATCAGAAAGAATAAAATACCTAGGAATAAACCTATGTAGTGGGGCAAAAGAACTGTACTCTGAAAACTACAAGATGCTGATGAAAGAAATTGAGGATGATACAAACAGATGGAAAGATGTACCATGTTCTTGCATTGGAAGGATCTATATTGTCAAAATGACTATACTATCCAAGGCAATCTACAGATTCAATGAAATCCCTATCAACTTACCAATGCCATTTTTCACAGAACTGGAACAAAAAATCTTAAAATTTCTATGAGACACAGAGGACCCTGAATAGCCAAAGCAGTCTTGAGAAAGAAAAACAGAGCTGGAGGAATCAGGCTCCCTGACTTCAGCCTACACTAGAAAGCTACAGTCATCCAAACAGTATGGTACTCACAGAAGAACAGAAATATAGATCAATGAAACAGGATAGAAAGCCCAAAAATAAATCCACACACCTCTGATCAATTAATCTACAACAAAGGACGCAAGGCTATACAATAGATGAGAAAAGACAGTCTCTTCAATAAATGATGCTGGGAAAACTGGACCGCTACATGTAAAAAAATGAAATTAAAACATTCTTTAACACTATACAAAAAAACTCAAAATGGATTAAAGTGCTAAATGTAAGACCAGATATTACAAAACTCTTAGAGCAAAATATAGGCAGAATACTTTTTGACAAAAATCGCAGCAATATCGCTTTTTAATCTGTCTCCTAGAGTAATGAAAACAAAAATAAACAAATGAGACCTAATTAAACTCAAATGCTTTTGCACAGCAAAGGAAACCATAAACAAAACGAAAAGACAACCCACAGAATGGGAGAAAATATTTGCAAACGATGTGACCAACAGGGATTAATCTCCAAAGTTTACAAACAGCTCACGTGGCTCAATATTAAAAACAAACCACCCAACTGAGAAATGGGCAGAAGACCTAAATAGACATTTCTCCAAAGAAGACATACAGATGGCCAAGAGGCACATGAAAAGCTGCTCAACAGCACTAATTATTAGAGAAATGCAAATCAAAACTACAATGAGGTATCACCTCACACCGGTTAGAATGGGCATCATCAGAAAATCTACAAACAACAAATGCTGGAGAGGGTGTGGAGAAAAGGGAACCCTCTTACACTGTTGGTGGGAATGTAAATTGATACAGCCACTGTAGAGAACAATACGGAGGTTCCTTAAGAAACTAAAAATGGAGCTACCATATGATCTAGCAATCCCACTCCTGGGCATATATCTGAAGAAAAACATAATTTGAAAATATACATGCACCCCAATGCTCAATTCAGCACTATTTACAATAGCCAAGACATGGAAGCAACCTAAATATCATATGATATTACATATATGCAGAATCTAAAAAAAATGATACAAATGAACTTATTTACAAAACAGACTCATAGACTTAGAGAACAAACTTATGGTTAGTGGGGTAAGGGTTAGGGGGAGGGATAGATTGGGAGTTTGGGTTTGACATGTACACACTGCTATATTTAAAATAGATAACAAGGACCTACTGTATAGCACAGGGAAATCTGCCAAATACTCTGTAATAACCTAAATAGGAAAAGAATTTGAAAAAGAATATATACATGTATATGTATAACTGAATCACTTTGCTGTATGCCTGAATCTAATACAACATTGTTAAGGAACTATAGTCCAATATAAAATAAAAATTTTAAAAATCTTTTAATCCGGTACATGCTATATTTCATGTCTCTTTATTGAAATAGAAAGAATGGAGTTGATTTCAATACTACTCTCAAAAACATTTTAAATATCCAATGGTTGCATTTTTATGAATGAAACCTATAAATTGATTAACTGAAACCAAGTAATTGATCACACTACAAAATACTGGAACAGAGGAATTTGGTTTTCTGTGGTGTCTTGACTATTTAGTTTAACGGTCAGGATGGGCTTAAATGAGAGAGCTTGGGGTCCTTCGATAGGATAAAAACCCCTTGAAGGTGATCAAAGGTGATTACTTATTACCTGTAAGGGAAAGAGAAACACCAGTGTGTGTCTCTTCTAGCTGCTTATTATTTCCGTGCCTGTTTTCCCATGTATAAAATGGTAATCATAATAGTATCTACCTACCTCATACTGGTACTGTAAAGAATACATAAGTAAAAAGTACTTAAAAGTCTTCCAGACACAAAAGGTTAAGCAGTAGTCAGAAGAGAGTTGCCAGGCAAAAAAAAAAAGTGCTGTCTCTGTATGACTTCACATGGTTTTTAGAATAAGCTACTTCTCATTTCCTTCACTTTACCTGTCTTCCCTTCTCTTCTGTCTCTTCTTTCTTCTCTTGTGCTCTGGCCCTCCTGTAGCTATGACCATTTTATTTTTCTCTCTCACTCTCTTACTTTCTGACTCTGAATTTCATACTTTCTCTCTGAATTCCCATCCACCTGTTCTCTTGTCTCAGTCTCTCTCAGTTCGTGTCTCTTCCTTTTGGATATTCAAAGATTTTTAAAAATAAAAATTCTTCTTGACCATCAGTGAATCTGATGGTCACTAGAGGGGTAGACCTTGAAGTATGAATGTTGACAGAAGAGGGTCCTCCAGAGAGATGCCCTCAGTGTTGTAAGGGGGGCCTCTTCTGTGTGGGTAAAGGGGTCACAGTGAAGCCACCAGGGCTGCCCCAAGAGGAAAAGCATTGAGTTCATAGGTTCCTACAACACAGGGCACCTGTGCATTCAGTAAATACCTTTATCCTGACTATATGGGGTGCTGGTTATAGGTCCAGTACCAGCTCTGTTCATCACTGATCTACTCATCATGCTATGGCAAGGAGCCAACATGCAAATGAGTTTGTATCTTTCTCGATTGAGCATCACAAAGCTGAACTGAAAGCTTTAGGCAGGTTGGGATCCAATTGTTTTATTGTGTCCCACTTTTCTCCTTAAAATACATCACGGTTTCTTTTTTTTAACCAAATAAGTTTGAATCTTACATACCATTGGCTAAAATTTGTTAAAAATATACTCTGTGCATCAGGCTCTATAACAAGCACTTTAAAGATACCATCATATGTGATCTTTCCACAGTTCTAAGAGGTATTATTTTTATTTTACACATAAAGAAACTGACACTCAGAGGATTTATGTAATTTGCCCAAATTTATACAGGAAAAAAGTGTCACAGTACGGATTTAAACCCAAGCAGTCTGCTTCCAGAGCTCAGATTTTTAATCATTATAGATGGATAGAGGGAACAAAGTTTGTGTGGCTGGAGTTACTTGCTTCCCTGCAAGAGGTACAGAGTTGCATCTTCAATAGGATTTCTATTTAGTTAGAAAATGTAGAGATATTGAGTAGATCTATGCTGTGAACTTTGAAAGGCACAAACATTTGTGCATGTATCTTCCTTATTTGTACAAAACATTAATTCAACTAGATTCTTTCTTTTAATCTTTGTTTTCTTATCTAAATTGACCTCAGCATATGTACTTAGTTTTTGTCAGAATGTGTATACAAATAACACTTAAAAAGCAATCGATTGATGAGAGCTCCCATTATATTCTGAGCTGTATTAATTTTTAATGTACCAAATGCAGGCAAGTTCCTGGACAATGCTGAATCATCTCACATCCTGTGGTTCATCGTCAAGGATGTCATGATCTTACCAGACAGTAAACCAATTCTCTGGAGAATGACCACCTTGGAGGGCCAATGTAAGCCATGACTAATGAGGTCATTATAGAAAAGGCAAGCGTTATTTTAGGATAGGAAAGCCCTTTTCTCTTCCGTGTTTGTTTTGGGCTTTGATTTTAAGTGTTCTGTTTATTTTCAAGCACAGAGTAGCACAATTTTATTCATGTGTTATCTGAACATTGAATAGATTGTAAGATCAAAAAGACCTCTGGTCATGTAAGAAATATCCTTGGAGGGAAACAGAAAATGGGAATCACTCCCAACATTTCTAAATTATAGACAAGGGTCAAGTACCTATACACTTTGTACTGTCAGGTTTGTATGTTTCATTTCCTCGCTAACCCTCCTGAGGAAATCAGTGGCACTGACAATGGAAAATTCTGTTTTATCTGTTTTACATATGTGAAAGCAATCTATTCGAATAGAAGAGATATTGGGAAACGGGGCTCTATTTTAGAATAGACTTGGATTTACAGACGTTTTATCGCCCTTCAGAGGCTGTGAGTCCTTTAATTCTTTGGTAAAACTGGAGTCACCATAGAGATACAACACAAAAAAATTGACTGAGAAAATTAACAGTAGCTCACATTTTTGAAAACTATACATTAAAATTCCTTTTTATATCTGACTTCGAATGTGTATTTCACCTCACTGTAAAATGTTATAAAATTTTGTAATAAGTAGTCAATAATTAATAAGGCAGAAACCTGTAAAAATGTGAATTACAATGAAGTGTTATATAAAAATATAATGCTAAAAATTAGATACGAATTTGTAAACCAAAAGTGAGGTGGATTGGAGATCAAAAAAGTAGAAATTTTAACAATTCACTATACCACAAGAAAATTATATTATTTGGGGGTACATCATGACTACCAATTTGTCCCAATATTTTTCTCTCTCTCTCTCTCCTCATTCCTTCCCTCCGCCACACTCCCTCTCTCTCTCTCTCATTCCATTTCTCTCAATGAGAACATTTATATTTATAGATAATGAATGTTTGAAAGTACTCATTATGAGAAAAGGAAGAGAGAGCCAGATTTTAAAGGGGTGGCTTTCTATTTCCTAGGCTTAATTCTTCATTATTCAATTAGCTGTGCTTGCAAAATTGAATGAGAAAACAGTTTTACCTGAAACTAATTAATTGCACGTCCTTTAATTTGAATGTTCAAATCATCTAATTCAACAATTATCATACGCATGTAAAAAGGGAGCTTTAGAAAAGATGTCTTTGAAAACCTACTTCACAGTCTTTTCTGTTCATTTCTGATCCTTGCACAAAGAGAAAATACTATTAATTGAGCCATTTTTGTGACACAAAATAGCTTCCTTTATGACAGAAAGACTAACATTGTGTTTGTAAAAGCTACAAGGCTTTTAGAAAATTAGTCATTATATAAAGAAGAGTCATTAGTTGTATTTCATTTATGACATAAGTAAAATAGTCTATGGTTGATATTAAATGTAATCTTACTGGATCCTTGTGAGTCTAGAATTAATATTTAAAATATTTGTATTTCTGTTTACTCCTTCTTGTTATATACCAAGTATATTATCTGATTTGAAATAATATATAAAATTTCAGGGGCACATTGTAATATTTATAACCCTTCAAACCATTTGACTGGATGTGTTTTTATCTTGAATGTGTGAAATGTCTTCCTCCTTACCTAATAGTAATTGGTATCTCTTAGCATTGAAACAACAAATTTAACAGCCAATAGATGGCACTGGAAGTATTCAGAACATACTCTTTATCTTTTCCATTCCATTGAATATGATTATTTCTGAAAGTAAATGACAGTTTTTAAATTTAAAGTAAAAACATAGGCATATTCAGAATGTCCATGGTGAAGAAACTCAAATATTTAGTTGTTGTATTCCTGTTGAAAATTTTAGCACCCTAACAATATGAAACAATGCCTCTTTCTCTGCCATGCTGTAACTTATCAGTGTGTCATTCAAAGATATTTTACCACCACCCGCTAGGATTTCTGGGGAAGTCTGTATGCTCATTCGGTATGTGTGATCTCTGCAGAGATTTCATTTTTGGTACTGTGTTACTGCTTATTTTGACCCTGGTAGGGTGAGGATTACTGAGAAATGTAATTAAGTCTTTTCATTACTGGTCCTCACCTGGATCTTTCTAAAGCCAACTTCACAAGTAACCTTTTCATTCTCTGTAGTAAACAAGCCCACAAAATATTCAATGAATCACGCATTGTAAAAGAGAAAGTGCGTGACAGCACTTCAGCACAGACTGCAGTGAACAGAATAATCCATTTATAGGATGGGACTAATTTCCCTCTAAAATTGGCTAACAACGGACTTGATTATGTAAATTTGGTACAAAAAGATCCCATGTGGAGTTCAACAAAAATGCCACATACATAGGAAGCCAAACTAGCACTATATCTGTTTTGTTAAGTGAGATCCAGTGTCTATGCCCTAATCTTTGCCTTTTTTTTTTTTCCAGTTACATCGAGTGTCTCACAAAGCCAGGTGATATTTTCAGGGAAGTGTTATCAGCATGATGCAGCACCAAACATTACAGCTATTCCATCTTCATATTATATCCCACCACTTTTTCAAAGCTCTGTCTTAGGGACTTCCTGGTGGCTCAGTGGTTGAGAATCCGCCTGCCAATGCAGGGGACACGGGTTTGATCCCTGGTCCGGGAAGATCCCACATGCCGTGGAACAGCTAAGCCCATGTGCCAAAACTACTGAGCCTGCACTCTAGAGCCTGTGAGCCACAACTGCTGAGCCTGCGGACCACAACTACTGAAGCCTGCGTGCCTAGAGCCCCTGCTCCGCAACAAGAAAAGCCACTGCAATGAGAAGCCCGTGCACCACAACGAAGAGTAGCCCCCACTTGCCGCAACTAGAGAAAGCCCATGCGCAGCCACGAAGACCCAACACAGCCAAAAATAAATAAATAAATAGATAAATTTATTAAAAAATAAAAAATAAATTTAAAAAATATATATGGCATTAATTTCTAAAATGTTTAAAAAAAAAAAGCTGTCTTAAAACTATTGAAGAGGGCTTCCCTGGTGGCGCAGTGGTTGAGAGTCCGCCTGCTGATGCAGGGGACACGGGTTCGTGCCCCGGTCCGGGAAGATCCCACATGCCGCGGAGCGGCTGGGCCCGTGAGCCATGGCCGCTGAGCCTGCGCGTCCGGAGCCTGTGCTCCGCAATGGGAGAGGCCACAACAGTGAGAGGCCTGCGTACCGCAGAAAAACAAACAAACAAACAAACAAAAAACAAACTATTGAAGAAGCTCTTGCTTTCATCTAAAACAAACATAAATCATTGCTTTATGAAAATTCAGCACCTAGTGAAACACATAGCTAGAGAAAGACCACCTTTCAATCTATTTGCTTATGCATAATAAAACATTTGTTGTTAACGTGCCGATATTCTGTTAATACTAATACTGTTTCTTTTATGTGAGACATCACCATGAAATAAATGGATACATATATTTATATTGATATGCATATTTCATGATCATTATGTATTTCATGTATGTACATATGAAGTAAGGCAATGTGTCTGGAGGGCCTAATACAGTACCTGGTTATTTTTAGAGTACCTACTAAAATAGGTTGCAGGACAGACAATCAGCTGAAATAATGTGTTGCCTATTCAAATACTAAATATATATTTTTAGCAATAATGTTTGTACACCTCCCTTCACTTTACTAAAACCATTCATCTTTAATATCAGGCTTTAAGAAATTCTCTAGATATTATTTCTCATAGGAATATTTAGTGCCTTAGAAATCCTTGCATAAATGTGATCATATTCCCCTAACTTCTTATAACCACACTAGCTTTATGTACTATACAACGAGTAGGAGAATTTTTTAATTCTTCCCAAGAAGATTAGATACATTTTCATGAGTTCTGTGACACGTGCAGCTGAACTAAGGCAATTCTTTAATGTGCCTAAGGATGTTTGAAGTTCATATATAAAGCGGGGGACACATAAAGGAAGTGTCCACAAGTGACACTCAGAGACTTCTGGAATTCTATAAGGGGAAATTCGTATAGAATACTGCACTGTGGCCTGCAGATACTTTAATCTTTAATAATACAACAGTGTGACTTTGAAGCTTGGGTGTCTAGAATGACAACATTCATCTTGATGTCTGCATTTTAGTCTCAATGATATTTCCTTCCTTCTAAAATCATTAGGTTCTCCTTTTAAACAAAGAAACAGATCACAACTACTCTCTTGTTTTTCAAATTAGGTAAAAATTTTAGAGCAAAGAGTGTGGAACTGTATTAAAGTTTAAGAGTGAATATTCAGCTGTTATGCTGCAAGGTTGTAAGATGTTTGTTGCATATGAATGAATGAATGAATAGGTGCACTATATTATCCACACAACTTTGTGCCAAATTTGGTAACAGGAAGTGACTCAAACTAAGAGGATATAGGAAATTTGACTGGGAATGTTTAATTCAGTTTACAACAACAAAATAGATGTCAAAATAAAGCTACAAGTTGTCTTCATAGCCCAGGAGAAAACATATAAATCAGAGATTCTTCCTGTCTGTGTTTTCATGGACTCAACCTAATGTTTGATGAGCTCTAAGTTTAGTCAGGAAGCCAACAAATTATAGGGGGTGACTTTGGGCAAGTAAGTTACCTAGGCTCTCGAGCCCTCAGCCATCTTATTAGCATAATAATCTTACCACCTCATAGGGATGTTTTGAGAATTATATTTAAAAATGCATGTACTGAAGTGAAATGGTGCAACTACTGTTGATTAACAGTCTGGCAATATCTAGTAAGTTAAACATAGACATATGACTCAACAATTCTACTCTTAAGAATTTACCCCAAATAATTGAAAACAGGTGTTCAAATAAAAACTTGTATACAAGTGTTCACAGCAGCATTATTCACAATAGTCCAAAGGATGGGAACAAGCCAAACGTCCATCAACCAATGAGTAAGTAAACAAAATGTGGCATATACATACAAAGGAATATTGTTCAGGCATAAAAAGAACTGGAGTATCAATACCTACTGTAACATAGATAAGCCTTGAAAACTTGCTAAGTGAAAGAAACCAGGTCACATATTACATGATCTCATATAGGGGAAATACCCATAATAAGTAAATCCATAGAGACAGAAAGCAGATTAGCAGTTTGCAGGGACTGGGAGGAGAGAGGAATAAGGAGTAGCAGCTTATGGGCATGGAGTTTCCATGTGAGGTAGTGAAAAGGTGCAGGAACTAGATAATCATGGTTGTTTCACAACATTTTGAATGTATTTAGTGCCACTGAGTTGCACATTTTAAGTTATGTGCATTTTACAATGATAAAAAATAAAAATAGAACAAAAAAAATGTATATGTTAAAAGTTCTGAGCTCTCAACATTGACCAATGGACCCAGTTTTGAGCTTGCCATGGTTCTTTGTGATGTGCTGCATGTGTGGAGACTAAGAATCATTCAAGAGAATATTGAGAAAAGACTCTAGCCTGGTGAAACCACAATGATGCTATAGCTTTGAGTCTTAATTTTACATCAACTGATTAGCCAAAGCTGCATTGTGAAGAGTTTGATGTCTAGTCTGGTAGAGTTTTGTAGTTGTTGATAATATTTCTAATAATAATAAGTCTACTGTGACAGAAAAGACATTTTTTCCATTATGGTTGCTCACATGAAAAGTGCTCTTTAAGAATCATGCACAGGATCCACTTAAGTTAGAATTAAAGATAACAAAGGGCTAATTTAACCCAACTACTTAAATGTTTAGATGAGAAAACCATGACCCAGAATAGTCAAATAACTTACCTAAGATTACTGAATGGGGATATGTGACATTTTGATGCTACCTAGCATTTTTTTTTTTTTTTTTGCGGTACGTGGGCCTCTCACTGTTGTGGCCTCTCCCATTGCAGAGCACAGGCTCCGGACGCGCAGGCCCAGCGGCCATGGCTCATGGGCCCAGCCGCTCCGCGGCATGTGGGATCTTCCCAGACCGGGGCACGAACCCGCGTCCCCTGCATCGGGCAGGCGGACTCTTAACCACTGTGCCACCAGGGAAGCCCCCAACACTCTTTATATATGTATTTTTGTATTAAGTTAATTTCAATAGATTAAGGTAAGATATACCTATCCTGATAAGGAAAATCTCAAGTATATTGTGTTAGATTGTTTATGTGAGTATATGCATGCACAAGTATGCATGTGTTCAGTGCCTGTAATGCGGTGAGGGAGGAAAGGAGGTGTGGAAAGAGGTATGAATAAGACACAATTCCTGCCCTCAAAACACGTTTTTTGCCTTAGAAGCAGTTAAATAAAGAAAACTTATTTTGATTTCTGTATAAGCAGCTTTGATTAATATTTGCTTAAACACTGAAATGGAGAAAGTGTCATCATATGAAAAATTCACTTGCCTTCTGTGCAACTTAGCAGTTCTTTTATCCATACCTAATTGACTTCCTACTAAATTTCCCACCAAACTAATTTCAAATTCCCTCTAATCTTCTCAAACGGTCTGATCAACCCCTGTTTTTCTTTCCTACAAGCAGACAACCCTGCATTGACTTAATTATTGAGATTAAGGTCATCAGATAAGAGCTCCCTGAACTATCTTTCCCTTGTGACAAAATTGTCTCTGAATTATTACCCATGTGTTTCTATAGTTCTTTTTCCCTAAGAAGCGTCCTTTCTGAACTTAGTTTTCTCTGCAAATAACATTCCTGTGCTGTTATTCTACATTTCCTCCTCCCGATCCGTACGTGATTTCTCTGCCTTCCTCTGCCCTGCTCCGAGTTACTAGAGACTAGCCCCTTCAGACTAACTCACTCAGCCACTCACACGCTCTGATTTTCAGTTCGGTTTGGGATATGGCAAGCAGTGAAAGGAAATTAGAGAGTGGGAGGAAGAAGATACCAGGAGATTTATTCCCCTACACCTGTCTTTTGCTTAGCTCCTATGGGTAACCCTCTTCCTCTGCTTCAGCTCTCACTTGGACTTGGCTAAACCATTCATCCCCCAAACCCCGGACCCCCTCAGGCCAAGAGGTTGTAAAGACTTCCTGCTTTACAAGTCCCTGGGTGCTTCACCAGTCCTTCTGTTCCTTTAATCCTGTTCACATCTCTGTAGATGCTCCATCCCTTTCAAGTAAACCCTTTTGAACATGCCATTTGAATCTGGGTGGCACCCTGAATGTGAATGATCCAAGCTTCTTTCATCTTCTCTAGGTCCAAGCTGCAACCCTCTTTCTCTTTTTACCTTGCTCAGTTTTACATTTTTTGCTTTCATTGACTAGTGAATATGTTCAAATATTATCACTATTGGGAGCCTCTCCCTCATCCTTCTGACTCTTTCAACCCTATCTTCAAAGAGTTGTCTGGAAACATTAAACTGTGGTATCTACTTATCCAACTGTTTTAATATAATTACATCTTATTTTTTACTAATAAGAAAGATAAGAAAACATAAATGCTCAGTTTAACAAACTGATGGAGGACAAACACCCTGTAACCCCCACTAAGGTCTAGACATGGAACACAGCAGGTCCCTACAAGTCTCCTACAGAGACCTTCCTGATAATATCCCCCTTCCTACTTCCTCCATTAATAACTATCCTGAATTTTATAGTATTTACTTCCCTTCCTTACTTTAGAGTTTTACTACCTAAATGTATATCAGAAAGAAAAGGTTAACTTTGTTGATTTTGAATTTTATATAAATGAAATCATACAGTACTTTTCTTAACTGTATTAATTTCTTTCCCTTAACATTATGTTTTTAAGATTCATAAATGTTTTTGTATGCATCTGCAGTTTATTTTCACTGCTGTTTAGCACTTAATCATATGAATATAATTTATTTTACAGATGTTGGACATTTTGGTCGTTTGTAGCTTTGAACTATGAATCTTCTAGTACATGTACCCTAGTGAACACATGCAAGCATTTCTATGGGTGCCCATGAATTAGGCTGTGTCATATTATGTCTGTCTTTCAGATCCACTAAATATGGCCAATTGTTTCCAGAGTGATCTTAACAGTTTACACTTCCACCAGCAAACTGTGAAAATCCCTGTTGATCTATATGCTTGTCAACACTTGCTATTATCACACTATTGAATTTTTGCCATTCTTCTCATCAGTGAGTTATATCTTATTGTGATTTTAGTTTGCATTTATTTCTATGTTTACTAGTAAGATTGAGCATTTTTTGAAGTGCTTTTTAAGAATTTTGCACATTTTTCCTCATTTTGCCCTTTTCTTATTGCATTTTAAGAATTTTTAATATATTCTGAATATGAGATTTCACTGATTACATTGATTAAAGTTATCTAACTTTTTCCTATTTGTAGGTTGCACAGTGGAACGTATTTAAAATTGGTAGTCCCCATCCAACTTCCTACTTCTATTTCTTCTGGGTAGATTATGGATACTATTTTTATATCCTTTACTCTTTAAGTAACATCCTTTGGTGAACGTGAGTTCTTAATTTTAATGTAGTCCATTTATCAGTCTTTCTATTTTGCCTAATTCTTTTTGTATCTTGCTTAATAAATCACTCTCTATGCCCAAACTCCTAAAGATTATATTGAAAGACTACCAATATTTACCAATATATTGAGAGTTGTCCCTTGGTATTGGCAGGGGATTGGTTCCAGGACCCCACAAGGATACCAGTATCCACAGATGCTCAAGTCCCTTATATAAAATAGCTTAGTACCCTCAGCCGTCCATACATGCAGGTACCACATCCACAGATTCAATCAACTGCAGATCCTGTGGATACAGAGGGCCAGCTGTATTCTAGAAATTTTATTTGGTGCTTTTCACATTTAGGTCTGTAATTCACCTGGAATTGTGTGTGTGTGTGTGTGTGTGTGTGTGTGTGTGTGTGTGTTCACACATATGTGTATTCGGTGATATAAGGGTTCATTTAATTTTGTGTTTTATTTATGGATAACTAGTTTTTGCAACAATATTTTTTGCAAAGATCTCTATGTACCTCAAAGTTTTACAAAACTAGCATTACTAAAAATCAGATGTTCATATTTGTGTGGTCTGTTTCTGAGCTTCTATTCTGTTTCATTCATATCTTTGTCCTTTCACTTGTTCTCAATTACTGTATATGTATAATTAGTATGATATTTGTAGAGCAAGTCCTGTAACCTTGACCTTTTTCTTCAAGTTGTTTTAGACACTTTGGCCCTTTGTATTTCCACACAAATTTTAGAATTTCCTTTCGAGTTCCTAAAAAAAAAAGTATTTGGTATGTTGATTATAATTGCAATAAATCCAATAAATCTATATATAAATTTGGAGACAGTTGATACAATTCTAATATTCAATTGTTCAACTCATGAACATGAAAATATGAAACACTTTGTGAATTTGTATATTAGCCTTGCACAGTGTCATGCTACTCCCTCTATTGTAATATAGACTATTATGAAATGAAATTGGAGAGTCAGCATAGAGGGGTTAGAAGAATAGGAGGTTGTAGTAAAAAAATGGGATACTTGAATTTGAGCTTTCAGAGGTGATTTGTGATGATGAAAATCAGAGGTATAATCAGGGGAGTGGGTAGCTGAAGGAAGGTGGAAGAAATCATGATTGGAGACGAGAAGTCTGAGCAACTGAGGATCTGGATCTGGGCTCCAGGTACCATTTTCAAGTTCAAGAATAAGGATAATGGAAGGACCTACCACTAAGTACCGTTGTACGGTTTAAATGAAATAATCCTTATAAAACACTAAAAATAATGTGTGGTATCTTATAAGTGCTCCCTAAATATCTGCTACCTAAAAATCTTTTTTAGGAAATTCCTCTTCTATAATTAAGGATTTTTCTCTGAGAGAACTTCCTAAGCCTATGTGTACTATTCACATTTAGGTTTTCTCCTTTGACACTAAGCTGGGCAGCTTTTGGAAATAGGGCAAATGAGATACAGGTATGTGAACTGTATGTTTTAAAATACTTATTTAGGGAAAAAAGAAAAAAGGGATAAAATTAGATATAGCTTCTGCAGTTATGTGTGAAGTAAGTATGCAGTCTGTGTATAGCCTACTTTGGTCAACCATAAATAGCATTAGTTAAAAAAATATTAAACTAAAACTATAAAAATTACATAGTGAATCATTTAATTTTTCAATACATTGCAAAATACCTTTTTGGATGCAGTGTTCTAAAATAAGCATAACCTGTGTAAACATAACAGTACTAGTGTTTATGCTTCAAGTGATTTGTTCTTTCTAAAAAATATAAAACAAAAATCAAAACTCCAACTCCTCTGAACACACCAATAAAAAGACTAATAATAAACAGCTGATTTGATTTCACTTCACAGTAACTCTCTTCTAAACATTCTGATCCCAGGTAAGATTAACATATAATTCATGCAGTGCAGTTCTTAGAATGATGATCTAAAAGATAGACATGCTGATTAAATGTGTACCACCATAACAGCCTACAGCCTTCTCAGAAGCATCCCATTTATAGTGTAAATTTAGTACACCTTCAGAAAAGCCCTGAAGAGTTATAGAGAAAGATGGACATCCTAAGTTGCAGCAGTGAAAAAAGAAAAAGAAACAGAGAAGGGAAGGATATAAAAATAGCATCCATAATCTACCCAGGAGAGATACAAGTAGGAAGTTGGATGAAGGCCATCAATTTCAAATCCTTTCCACTGCACAAATAGAAAAATCTTAGAGCCACGTGTCTTAAAGCACATAACTTAAACCTCCCTAGCTATTCCCCAGCTCACCAGCGGTGGGGGAAATAACCTCTGTGAAAATTGTCAAATCAGGAACCAATTTGTGGAAATTAATGCAAATATTTTGGGATTAAAATCTCCAGGAGGAAGCAGGCATGACAAATTTGGTGGTAACAATTTACTGGTGTACATGCTTAATAGCATGGATTTTTCTTCCTGACTGCATTCAGGAGACTGCCTCTGAAGGATATAGTAGCCCTGCCCTTGGTATCTACTAGTACCTTTCCATGTAACTGGAAGGAGGAAGTAACTGTAAATGTCCTTCTCACCCACAAGTGCATTAATATCAGACTGCCAGCTGCACTGCTGTCAATTCACTGACAAGGGCATGTTTTAGCCTTATTTAAATATGTAATGGCTTTCTTTGTTACCTATTTCTTAGAGCTTTCAGATTGGTGAGTAGCATGTGACTAAATGTTTGACCCTTGTCTGAGTTATCCAGACATTCCCAGTCCCTTCTGACATTGTTTCTTATTCATTCACTCATTCACCAAATCTCTACTAGGCACCGCCAATGTGCTAGGCACTAAGTTCCATGTAAGGTATGTTGATGAATAAAATAGACGTTCTCCATGATTTTACAGAATTAATAGTTTGGGGATAATTATTCAGTTCCTGTAGCTTTTCTCTTCTCTCATCCTCCCTAGTAGTATGTTCCATAGCACTTATTACCACTTGGCAAAAATACATTTTTCAGTAAATTGTGTTAAATCAAGGCAGTCAAAATAAGAGATCATAAAGGGCATTTGGAGCTCAGAAATTAAAGTTGCTGGAAGAAAGTTTAAGTTACTTTTCTGGAGCTAGTGTTTAGCTCCTTCCTTCCTTTCCTCCCTCCCTCCCTCCAACCCTCCCTTCCTTCCATCATTCTCCAATGCTTGGAAACTGCTACTGCTGTGACTGCAAGAAAACTCCCAAGGGAATGGCCATCTGCTCTGTATTAGGGATGTTAACGCTGTTCTCCATTAGTATAGAGGACCATGTGCTGACTGTGTGCTCAGAGAGGGAAAACCAAACAGAAGTCAGCATGATTAGGAGTTATTAAGTTACTGTTAGGAGAAGATATTCTCGTTATTTTGCTACTTGCCACATGCATCCGATAGCAAGAGTCCAAGTACCTATAATTTATTCTTCCAATGACCCTTAATATGACTTTGGGTTTGTTAATCTTTTAATATTTACTGACTGTATTTTAAAACAAATTCATTTTAGTTAAGCAAGAAACTTTCGTGAATACAGAAAAATTGCAAGATAGTGATTTTATCTGTGGAATATGTGAGTTATTTTGTCTTTGGAATGAATTTATTGATATGGTCTTCTGACTGTACTATTATA